>NW_026695201.1:4770400-6126465 GCF_021218885.2 Marmota monax | reverse complement strand
AACAGCAAAACGAATGAAATGAAAATGTTCTCTGTGGTTTACATAGACAGCAGAAACGGAAAAAGGGTCATATCTATGTGGCATTTTGCAGCCAACAGAGGGAAAGTCAAACCCCCATAAAAGGTGGGGTGAGGGGCTGCTAAGAAGTCAACAGGCAGAATTCTATCAGATTTAGTCACTATCAAGCTCTCATATTACCTGACATGAGATAAAATATTGCATGCGCCCAGGTGCAGGGAGGGATTCAAGTACTAAGGGACAAAAAGACTGACCTGATACCTCCAGAGCTCTCCAATGTCATCAGTCCTTTCAAAGCAAACAGGTTTTCCAAGACTTCATCCAGGCAGCCATTGACAAAACAGAGCCAACAGGCTCCACCCAATCACAGAGATTCTTTTCTTGTTCATGGTCTTCAAGGATCTTCACCTGGCTAGGGCAATGTCACTTTTCCTAAAGAAAGAACAAGAAACAGAAAGTACAAATCTGTCAACACTTCTTAAGAATGACAGCTGCCGTGACACTCAAATAAATGCTGTTAACAAGAGCTGACTGGGGAAGCCAGATGCGGCTGCCCGCTTTAGAAGAAATCCTCTGCACAGGATGGGGAAGCCCTGTGCCTACAAGACCCAGAGCTGAGGAGCACCCTGGTGTCATCTTACTCTCTTTCTAGAAGCACCCATCTGATCCTTCAGCTGCAATATGGAAGTTACTCTGACTTTCTGCCGTAATAAAAGATAGATAAACTACAAAATATAAACAAAGACCCAGGCTTTGTAAGCTTAGGGTATGAGATGGCTTGGGGTTCTCATCAACACAGTGGAAGTGGACGGTAACAGAGAGTTCCTAGGGTTTCAATGTAGGCTGAATCATGAGGAACATTTTGGGTTCATGTAATTTTATTATTGAGATAACCTACTCCCTATGTGAAAATCTCTCAAAAAGTTAAATTCCAGCATTTGTAAACTCAAAAGCTCCAGGAACTAGCAAGGTGGATTATATAAAAGTTTTCAGGCAGGACAGAGAACAAAAGGTAAAACTGCTGTGACTAATTTGCAAAAGTATTCAATTACAAAGTAAAATTTTAAAAAAACCTGGGCACAGTGGCACATGCTTGTTATCACAGCTACTAAAGAAGCTAAGGCAGCAAGATCATGAATTTAAGCCCAGCTCTTGCAAATTAAACACATTAACCCCTACTCAATAAAGTAGAATAAAATAATATATAAAGGGATGAGGATGTAGCTCAGTAAGAGAGTGCTTTCCTAATATGTGCAAGATCTTGAGTTCAATCCCAGTAAGTATCACAAATGAACAAAAAAGGAAAACAAGAACTGCCCTGTCAAACAAGACACATAGGCAAATTTCAGTGCAGAGCCATCTATGGATCTCTGACCTGTGTCCTCAAAGATTTATTTGAAAATATTTTATTGTGTGACCTTACCTTTAGTATTGAAAGGGAATGACAATTCTCAGAGGTGACTGGGCAACAGTGCTGTAAAACACTTCTTGCTATACTTGAATGTACACTCTCCTTGGTATATCTTCTCAGGCTCTTGGGTTCTCTGGGTTTTACATTTATTAGGTAAATTTAATGCCTCAGAAATATAATTATATCATAGTCAAATGTAGTTTTTCGTTCTTGGAAAATAAAAACCCAAATTGCTTTCAACTCAGTGGAGGGCACTGACTTAATCCTAATCTTAGCCCAAAGGTTTAAGTTTATGTATGCAAGTAGAGTTCACTACACATTTTCCCTTATGGTCACATCTTTTACTCAAGCTTCATATCTGACTCAGTAGATGCTGCCAGCTAGTATTCTATTGTAACCCAGTAAACCAAGATATAGTGGATACCACACACAATCTGTTCACTAACCTGTCCTTCAATCATGCTTATTTGGGTTGGGGTTGAAGATGCTAAGAACTATCAAAGGCATGATTTGATTACTGTTAATGTTACTGGGTTGCTGTTGTTAGAGGACTTACCCTTTTGTAGAGGAATAAAACAGAATTAATGAAAGCATCATGATTGTATGACCTAAGCAAGGAATGAAAAAAGAGTTGTGCTAGACTTCATTCTGGAAGTTAATGCTGACTCACTAGAAAATATTGAACTAGTTTCCTAAATGTTCTGTGTCTTAGTTTGCTCATTGTTAAATGTTCTCTCATTTTTCCCCAAGGTTTTAACAATCACAGGTCCTAGATTTTCAAAATGCTCCAAAAGGCCCTCAAACACTTAATACTTTTTTGTTTGTTTGTTTTGGTACTGAGGATTGAATTCAGGGGAGCTCAATCACTGACTCACATCCCCAGTGTTTTTTGTTTGTTTGTTGTTTTTTTTTTTTTTTTTTTTTGAGAAGCCTCATACTATTTCCATAACTGCTCTACTAATTTACATAAGCATAAGCATATTAATCATTTAAGGAATATTTGTCTACATCTGATAATTTACTTTCTTCAAGGCTGAAGACATCAAGGTCAGAAAAACTAAGATATCTTCTACAGACCGATTTCTTTTACTATGTCCTGTTCCAGGAACCTGGAGTGGTGCCCAGAAGTCTTCAGTCTTTACCCTACTTTTAGCACAGTCAGTCTTGGAGGCAGATCAACCCTGAAGAGATTGCCTTCTCTCAGCAGAAGCAATATAGGCCCATGGGAACTGAATGGGACATCCCAGAATCACAGATCTAATAGATAAGTATCCTATGAAGCAAGTGGAAATTGCCCCTTGAACAGCTGGCAATTTCCTCAACACCAATAACATGTGGTATGATCAGAATTCAAAAAAATCATAAAACACACCACAGTTTGACCAAGACTGCTTATTACACATACTTCTTGTTTCCCACCCCCGTTCTTCCTCTGAAGGTAAAACTCACATCAGTTTCCTGAAAGACAGAATTGAGACACTTGACATCACTTGTCTTCCGAATATAGGTACAATGATTATTAAAGTTTATTTCCTTCTTTCCCCATTGTATTCTCCATTTGGTTTTTGGGGCAAGTGGTCAATTCTGATTTTTGTGGACCCACAGAGTTAGGCCTCTAGCCTAGGACTTAGGTAACAGGAAAGGTGCTGGGCAAAATCAATGAAGCCCTATGATGTGACACTGTTCTACTGTCTTAGCATTGATCTTAGCATTGCACTGCCTTAGCAGTGATCACTACCTGATTGTTATCTATTGCCTATCTTTTTCTTTTAAAATATAAGCTCCATGAGATTAGAAGCCTCTATCTGCAGTAGCGTAAGGAGTGATTGGCACATAAAGTAGGTGGCTCAATCAGTATTCATGAAGACTCAAAACACAATATTAGCTTCATAAAAACACGCTTTGTTGGAGTTTCTATGAAAAAAACAACCCAAACTCAATTTTTTTGTAGTTCAGAATGAATTCACTGAAGGGGGGCACACTTCTAAAATGGAAGCACCAGGATTAACTTACATGGAAATAATATTCTGATGATGTTACTTAGAAAATAATACAACTTCTGTTCTCTGTTTTGCTGATTACCATTCTAAGTTCCCGCATACATGACCTACTAATAAAGTTGTTGTGTTATATAAGAAAATATGTATAGACTCCTTAGGGTAGCACATAGAAATACAAAGTAAATGCTTCTATTTTGTTATTATTATAATATTTGTGTTAGTGGTATACTACATCATGAAATCACTCAAAACTGACGTTGAGTCACCCTTAACACATTGGTTCCACCTACTCCCCATAGTTTCCTTGAAACATCCTTGGGGGCATTCAGTCTTTGGTCATTTCAACTCACTAATATTCAGAGGCTTTCACTTGGCCTACAGCTAACAGGGAAAGGTCAGGGGATTTCAGGGTCTAACCCAATTCATCACTAGAGTCAACAGAATTGAGCTGACTCCTGAGAACAGAGTAGCCATTCCAGGACTCCACCCAAGAATTCCCAGACTCACCTGGAGGATGACACCCAGCTGCAGCTCCCAGCAGAAGTCCTCTCAGCAGGCGCCCCCTAGCAGCTGCGTGGCACTCCCAGGATCCTGCGCTGAGCTCCCAGGGTCCTCCATGGCGCTGCCACCGTCCTCTGCAGCATACAGGAGAGGCTGTGTACCCAGGCTGCGCGGGGCGGAGGCTCTCGCAGCCACAGGGAGGGCGACCTGTTGGGCTTCTTACCAGCTCTCCAGGTGAGCGGCAGACCCTCAGAGGTACGGACGCCGGCACAGGAACAGGACTCACAGCAGTAGGGCTTGAAAAGTGAGAAGTCACCTGGTGAAGGACCGCCCAGAAGCCAACTCGTGGGAACTGCCCTTTGGGGCGGGTCTTGAGGGCTGTCTTCCCCGCAGGCGCCTGGGCCTTCCGGGGTCCTGGAGAGTGCGGAGCACGTGCGTGTGCGTGGAGGGCGGAGCTAGGCCTGGGCCACATCCGGGGTAGGCAGGCAGGTGGGCGGGGAAACTTGCAAATTTGGGCGGGAAGCACAAGGCTTCAGAACCAGCAGGGTGTGATGCCCCAGGGTGTGCGATGGCACTTTTAAGTTCCCATCCTTTGCAGGCCTCGCCCCCGTGGTTTTATCAGTTGCTTCAGTCAAACTCTGAAAACTCATCTCCCCCTTTGGATTTCTTCTTCGTTGACTGTGTATGCGCAGTTGGTGGTTTGTCACTGGTTAATTCTCCCTCAAAGGTGTGTTTTGACAAATGCAAATAAGCAGATGTCTGTGTGTTCATTACCACGTGTGGTCGATTTTAGGTCCATCTGCCCTCCTCTGGGGTCTTCTAAGTCTGGACAGTGCTAGGAGCGACCCTCTGCGCCCACCCTCCACTCAGCGTCTCCCAGCCTCCTCCATCTTATCTATCAGACACAGAAGGTAGTGGTGCAGCAACTGAGTGACAGAATCGCGCTTAATAATAATATCTTTGGAGCTGGGGTTGTGGCTCAGTGGTAGAGCGCTTGCCTGGCATGTGTGAGGCACTGTGTTCGATTCTCAGCACCAAGATACAGGCCCATTAAAAAAAATATTTTAAAAAATAATAATATAGTCATTTATTTATCATTTTATTGAAATGCTAGTGAGAGCATACTGTTGGGTGTTAGACACAAAACAAATATGGGCCCTGTCCACCGAGTTTCTAGACTAGTGAGCCAGTGCTTTTCAAAGTATAAAATCAAGCATTCATTAAGCTCATACTTATGTGGTAAATACCAGGGAAGTGTGAGGTTTTCTTGTTCTCTGAAGGAAACAAAAGTTGCAGTTCTGTGTTTCCCTTAGAAGAGTGATGGGACGCAGAGGAATGGAGAGGGTGAATATATGTAGAGTACAAGTCTGGAAGAGTGGATATCCAATCTAAGTATGAATTTATGTACTAGCCTTTGTGTGTTCAGCATATCTCGACTGATGTTGATATGTTTAATTGCATGCTTGTCAACAGTGTGTTCACATTGATATTCAGCTGCAGATAATCTATCAGGAAAAACCTACAGGTGGACATGAGTTATTTTAGGGAAAATAAGTAGACAATAGGTTTCAAGTTTGAGAGGATGGGATCAGATGAGCAAAAGCAGAAGTGGGGGTGTTTGTAAACTTGTATGAAAGTAGCCATTTTTAAATTTGTGAATGCACAAATAAATATGCATATATAATATATATGCAAATATATTTGTGACAATTGAATATATAGGTCTTATTACACGTGTATATTCACAATTTTATGTATGCTTTATATTAATGTAGATTCAGGTATACAGTTATATTTAGGTTTAGTGTTAAATTTTCTGTAGGGTAAGGGTTAGGGTTAGTAAAAAAATGCATATGGAAAACCAAGAATACTAATTAGAATAACCCATGAATACATGTATGAAAATATAAATAAATATGTTTTGAAAAAGGGAAGGTTTTATTTTTTATTATTTAAAAAAAACTTTAGTTGTTGATAGACCTTTATTTTATTTATGTATATACAGTGCCGAGAATCGAACCCAGTGCCTCACACATGCCAGTAAAGTGCACTACCATTGAGCCACAGTAACAGCCCTGAACTGAGAAAGGTTTTAATGTGACACATATGAATACAGATTTTTAAAACTAGGACTGCACAGATTAATTATATATATATGAATATATACTCATACATATTCAAATATACAATTGATAATTGTATACATAACTATTTACAAATGGATATTAAAATCTATATATGCATTTATTTTAAGGTAGGTTTAGGTATGCAAATAAATATATGGTTAGTATTGATTTCAAATTTTTGTGTACATTTAGGTTGATTTTTAAGGAATAAATATATTCATTGAAAACATGAATATACCTAGGAATGTACATAGTAACATTTGCATAAAAAATAATATAAATATATGTTTTGAAATGGGGAAGGGTTAATATGAGACAAAAATACAAATTTTTAATATGCAAATTCAAAGATAAATTTTATATATGAAATATAATAACACTTCTGCAAATATAACATTGATGTGTATGTAAGTATAAATATATATGCATATTCATATAAGGATATATGCTTTTATCTGAATGTAGGTTAGTTACAGGGGTAAAACTATGGTTAGTACTAAATTTGGTATATAGTTAGGGAATAAATATTTATACTGAAAAATATGAATGTTTTAAGAAAGTGCATGTGCAATTTTGACGTTTTGAAACTGGGAAGGGTTTAATGTGAGATGTAGGAAGACACATTTTTAATTTGTGAAAGCAAATATATATATATGCAAATATACCATTGATAACTGAATGCAAGTCAAAATACAAATAAACATTAGGAAAAGAATAGGTATATTGAAAAACATGAATAATCATAAGAATATACATGTAAAAATTTGCAATACACAGAAATATATGTGTTTTGAAATAGGAAAAGGTGTGAGATGTATAAATACACATTTATTAACTTCCAAATGCACAGATAAATTACATGTGAACATATATAAATACTTATGTATATGATTATCAATTGCATATTTGAATATAAGTATGTGAGAATATTCATATTACTATATATGCTTTTGTATTAATGTAGGTTTAGGAATGGGGTAAATTTAGGGTTACTATTAAATATTGTGTAGTGTAAGGGTTAGAGTTAGGGTATGAATATATATATATATATATCAAAAAACATGAATATTCAAAAATATGCATGTGAAAATACGTATAAAACATATACAAAAAATAAACAGGGACCTATTAAAAAAACATTATATGGAGAAATGTTGACAATAACTAAAGGAAATCAACTGCCTTATATACAGTTGGAAACACTGTCTATAATTAATAGGAAAAGTACAAGGGGAAAAAAGTTTATCTCAGGTATTTTGAAGCAGTGAAGGCAAGATAACAAATGCAATCATAAAGCAAGACTCAAAATTTCCTCAAGGATTTATTGAGAATAGATAATTTGAACATAAAATTAAATTTTCAGTCAACAATAAAAAAATAATTCAAAGGTCACCAGAAGTTTCAAATAAAGCAAAGACTTTTTATAAAAAAAAATATATATATATATATATATATATATATATATATATATATGGTAAAGAAAAGCATTATAAGGAAAATTGGAAATGCTTTTGAGCTGACAGATAACAAAGATTCAACAAACCAAAAGCAATAGAAGGCCGATGAAGTAGTTCATAAAGAAGTGCTTCTAATTCCACCTGCTTACATTAGAAAAAGACACAGGGATAAAATTGGTGTTGACTCTGATCATGCAACTTGAGAAGCACTAATAATAATTCATTTCTAATAATAATTAAGAATTTGCTTAGAGTAGATTCGTACATGGAGTCCAGGGCCAGTGGATGTTGCATATACCAATGTGCGATCACAAAGAGTATAGCACCATAGCAGGCAAATGTGCAAGTGGCCAGGAGCTGAATGGAGTCTTGAAGATGTGCACAGGTCAGCTGAAGATCTTGACTTTGTTGTCACTGAGAGGCAGGATGGGGTAGGAAGAGAAAGGAAGGGAAAGGACTATTTCTTAGTTATTCATGCTATCAAACTTCCTCCAAGAAAAAGTGGAGGCAGTGCACAGAGCTCTGGCAGTGCTGGGGTAAGAACGGCAATGAGCAGGCTGCAGCCCAAGGTGCAGGAGCAGCAAAACACGTTTGAGGCAATGACAGGGGTGAGCCAGTGTTTCTCTGCCTTCAACACACACTTGCACTGCCACCCCCTTGTCAGAGCACAGCATGTGCAAGGCACCTGAGGCTGCTAGAGCTGCTATGTAACCTGAAGGCTGCAGGAGGAAGAGGACCCAATAGGGGTCTGGCCGCCCAAGCCTCTGGGGACCAAGTTGGCGGTCACTTCTGAAGGCTCCCTCTCTAGCCCTTCTTTGCCCATTCCTGTTGCCTGGCTGGCCTGGGTGACTATCTATCGCCCCAGTTCCTACACTCCATGGTGACAATTGATTAACTGGGAGAGATGGACTGCAGTGTGCTCAAAAAGCCTATGAAGCTGAGCGAGACTGTAGCTGTGGCAGCGGCAGAAGCAAAGAGGTTGGGAGGTGGTGGTTGCCCTGGGTTGCGGGGCTGGGTGCAGACTGCAGTGCCTGGCGGCAGCTGGGCTGACAACAGTGGCAGCCCCCGAACTCTGGGGCTGGGGAGTGCCAGCAAGCGCTTGCTGCTCGACTTTTTGCACACCTTTCCTATCAGAGGTTCTGTCCACCTTCTTTGATACAACACCCAGGAAAATAGGTAGGCCAAGGGCTCCAAGATCCTGGAGTCCATCCTGCACGCTCAGGGGGAAGTGCTCCCTCTTGTGCTCTAGCCTCTACTTGGCTGTCATCCTCTACTTTGAGTGGAGCCCAGGTGCCAGGGGCTCAGGGAGGACCTCACCTTGACTCTAGTAGTGCAGACACTCCATCCTAAGCCCCAGTGAAGCGACATCCGCTTGCTGAAACGTGGCTGTGAGAAGTTTTTCTTTGCTTACCCAGAATTCTGTTCCAAAACCAGTGCCCCGGCAGACTTCTCCCCAGTGCCATGGAGTCCTTTCACCTGCATTGCAGCTCCACTGGAGCCGCTCTGCACAGGCGGCGGGGTCCCTTGGAGATTCTTCAGTTCCTCTACTTCCATGGTGCCTTCCACGCTGCCTGGAGAGACATGCTGAACGCCCTAGGGATCACAGCCCTGTTGAATGTCTCCTCCAAATGCCCAAACCACATGGAAGGATGCTACCAGTACAAACACATCTGGTGGAAGACAACCACAATTCCGACATGGGCTCCTGGTTCATGGAAGCCATGGAGTAGGACTGTGCGGTGAAGGACTGCCGTGGTCCAGGGATGGCGCACTGCTAGGAGGGCATCGTGTGCTCTGCTACCATCTGCTTGGCTTAGCAGATGACAAAGGAGCAGCTGAGGCTGGAGAAGGCCTTGAGCTGCATGGAGCAGCTGTCCCAGGTGCTGGCCACATCCTGCCCCTCCAGGCCCACCAGCCCTTCAGGCCCCTTAGGGGAGCTGCAAGCCCACTCCCACCCTTACCTCACAATTTGTCTTCAGCTTCCCTATCTCCCTGGGTGTGCAATTAGCCCCCAGCAGACTGCAAGACCAGCACAACCCCAACCTTACCTCCCCCAGCACTCAGAGCCACTCACCTAACCCCTGAAACTAAGGTTGCTGCCATGGATGCCTCCGTGGGACTGAACAATATATAAATTTGTATCAAGAGTATATAATGAGTCTAATGTCTACTATGGTAGATGTCTTTTTCTCCATTTATCATACCTTCTACTACTGCATAGACTGATAATATATAAGTGCAGTTTCCCAGTCTCATCTGGAGTAAGGATTGCAGTTGGCATTGATTCTTCAATGAGATGAATTCATGTGAGACAAACCTACATGTGCATATGGACGATTCAGGGTAGGAGTGGCATGTAGGGAATTTATATTCTTGTGAAGACAGTGAGTATCCTGATCAAGCTCTGGAGTTGGGTTCCGGGCAGCAAGGTGTTAAGTGGCACAAGTTGGGGAGTAGTGTCCACTGGAATATTTCTGTGGTGTATTTGGACCTTTATTCTCACTCCATTTTTTTTTCTAGCTCTGCAGCATCCAAACAGAGGTCTCTATCCTTCCTAGAAATTTTATAAATTATGGAAATATCTTGAATATATCCCTTAATGTAATATAATTACATTAGATTATATAATTATATGTAATTAATTATGTAATATAATTACTAGAGTGAATTCTCCTCTCTACGTATAATACCTGACTGATGCCTTATTTGTGAAGATTGAGTTGATTGACCTAAAACACAACATTGCTATGTTAATGAGCTTTGATGAAAAATACCTGAAAGAATAACTTTCAGAGGAGAGATTTATTTTGGTTCACAATTTCAGAGTGTTCAGATCATCATTGGATGGCTCCAAGGCAGAAATATTATGGTGGAAGGATGTGATGGAGGAAAGCTGCTCAGCACATGGGAGCTGGGGAGCAGAGAGAGGGGAAGGGACCAGGACTTATAGAGCCCAAGGTCATGCTCCCTCTGACCTTCTTCCTCCCATCATGACTCACCTGCTTACAGTTACCAACCAATAGTTCATTCAAATTTTTAATTCATCAAATGGATCAATCCAGTTGTTGTAATCCAACTGTTTCACCTCTGAACATGGTTGCTTTGTTTAATACTTGAGTTCTTTAGGGGATACTTCTAGGTCCTTAATATAACAATTGACTTGCCCATGGTTAATATTCAGTATATTTTTTCTATTATTATCACTACTGCTACACATACAGCAACTACCACAAGATGTGAAGGAAGAAAGAATCCATTCGTAATAGCAACAACAAACCAAATACTTAGACAAAAAACATTAGAAAGCTGTGCAAGATCTATTGAAAGGATAATTTAAAATGCTGTTATGCACAAAAGAGACTTGAATTGATTTTTCTTAGAAAGACTCAGTATCATTCATTTTCGCTTCTGCCTACAAGATTCATAAGGGACTATAATTTCAACAGAAATAACATGATTTCTTCAATTGTAAAACAAGACAAGCTGATTTTAAAAAGTCAGATTGACAAAGATTTGAAGAAAAAGCAAATTTACTTACTAATGAAATTGTAAGACAAATTCATATTTAAAAGAATTGATACACAAAAGTGAATGAGAATGACAACCACACAATCAAGACCTTTGGTGGACTACCAATTTATAGGATGAAACCTAAAATACGGTTTCATCAAGGACAATTGTGTTTTTTTCCCTTTTTTAAACAGCTTTTTAGTAGTAGATGGACACAATACCTTTATTTTACTTATTTATTTTTATGTGTTGCTGAGGATCAAACCAGGGCCTCACACATGTCAGGCAAGCTCTCCACCACAGAGTCACAACACCAGCCCCAAAGGACAATTACTTTTAGTTTAGTCAGTATAGAGTGATATTCTTGATAGCGACTGTCACAATTGATTTATTTAGAACTATACATATATATATATATATGTGTGTGTGTGTGTGTGTGTGTGTGTGTGTTTAAAATTTTCTAAGTAGATTACACTATTCTTTCCCTAAAGAAAATAGTAGTCACTAATATTGTCAAGAGTAAAGCAAAGGTAACTATCCTAAAGACACACTGTTTAGAATAGAACCTGATGTTACAGAATACATAGGGGTAGCTTTTTTATTTTTACATCTCTTTGATTAGGTTTTACTTTCACCTTGGGTGTCTTTTTTACTTTCAGCATGGGGTGTCTTTTTTGGTTTTCTGATCTTTACATATTGAAGATATTTTTCTATCCTTACCCTGAAAAATACAAGGATTGCAGACAACAGCAAGAGAAAGAAACCAATAAAAGGATGGGCTGGGCACTGCTCTTTCTTGGACAGGTCCTCTCATCTCTCCTGCAGGTCCACTGTGGACACTTCCTGAAAATGCCTGCTTCCCACAGAAAGTAGGACCCAGTCAATAGAACAGTGGCAGTTTTTTCTTATTGCAAATGCCTTGGCAGTTGCCCTTCTCAGGCCGACTGTTAATTTACAGCTCTGACTTCAACTCATTCCCCAACACAGATCAAGTCTACTACAAGAAGCACCACTCCCCACATGCCCAAATCTGGAAATCCACAGGCTGTCAAGGACTCATAATACTCTGCCCCAGCACAGAACAGTTTTCTGCTTTCCAGTAACATGACCAGGCATGTCAGGATTGACCTAGACATTGACACACTACATACTTCCATCTAAAGTATTTTCAGTTTTACTCATAGGAATGCAATACCGCATGATTTCAATGAACATTCAGGTAGTGGAACATGGGGAGGTTCCTGGAGAGTGGCATTCCTGGAGAGGGCACGGAAGCTCTGCCCCTCTTCTCCCTTACCTGTGCTCTCTTTCATCTGGCTTCATGTCAATCTATTCTGTAATATCTTTTGTTGATAGACCAATAAATTTACAAACACAAGTGTATACCTGAGCTGCTCTAGAAAATTAAAGAAACCTAAGGAGGGGATTAGAAACCCCAATTTATAGCCTACCAGCTATATGTGTGTATAATAAAATATTGATTTATATTATATTATATATGTTTCTTTTATAAAATGTTTATTTATTTATTCATATAAATAAACATTTTATAAAATAAAATGTAAATATACATAAATACACACACACACACATACACACACCACATATATAGAAGCACAGGTCCTCTTTGGTGAACTATAAATTTATAGGAGTACCCCCTAAAATAAGGTTTTATGCTTGCATTTGGCATCCAAAGTGGACTTCAGCCTCATAAGATTCACCCTCAAACTGTGGAATCTAACCCTATTCTCTAGGAAGTGTCAGGATACCCCCAGAGGTATCTACTAGAGAACTGACTGACTGTTAGAGGATCAAATATCCACACACATTTTGGTAAAAAAAAATGTAATTCTGTGTTTACTATAAGAAAAGAGAAAATACACTTTTCTTCTATATTTTAGAGAAGTTGGTCTGTATACATAGAGCCTCTGCCTCTGCCATCTCAGATCTTAGGGACCAGCCATGAAAATAGTAACATAAATAAACAGCAACAGTGAAATGTGTAGTTGGTGATTTCTCAATTTGACACATGGGAAAAAGAACAGTTGGAGCCTTGGCCAGTTCATATTTCCCTTTTACATGGTTTGAAATGCTTTCTGGGGTAGTAAAAATTGCCTTGGGTAATACAGTTTTCCTACACAATAATTTGTTACTATTTTCTCCAATATCTTGCAATTTTGTCAGCATCAAGTGAAACTTTTTTAAGAGATTAGTAATAACATACATTATCTCATGCTTCTATTTTATGCACCTCTTTTAAAAATTGCTGTCAAATCCACAGTTATATTATTAGTAATTTTATAACATAATAAGATCTTACTTTGTATTTTTCATTATGTACTACTATTGTGAATTCCTCTGTAATTTTGTGCAGAATCTGCACTTTCTGTTTTTACTCTGGTTATGGAACACTTTAAATTTAAACACTTTAAATTTCCATTGGGGTATGCCTTAGTGTGTGTGTGTATGTGTGTGCATGTATGTGTGGTTAAACTTTAATGTATTGTATGTCTTTGGATCTGAAGACAAGCCAGGACATTTTTCTTATGTTTATGTTATTTTTTCATATCTGTGCTCCTCCAATGTGTTCTTTGTTTTTTGTTTGTTTGTTTTTGTTCTAGAAATCAGATTGGGACTCATTTACCTTAGCTTCTCTTTATACTTCTTTATCTTCTTGTTATAGATGCTGTTACCCCCTTGTTCTCTCTTTAGAGAAAGACTTCAGCTTGGTCTCTCAGTGTGCTAATTCATTGTTTCTGCATTAGAAATAAAAGCTGCTCTAACCTTGGAGAAGAAAACTAAGATGAAAAAATTTCTGGCCTTGAATTTTTATGTTGGCAGTGATTTCTTATATTTGAGACAAAGAGGACAAACTATTAATGTAAAAAAGAGATAAATTAAACATCCTTGGTATCTTAAACTTCTGCTGTTGAAAGATTCCATCAAGAAAAAGAAAATGAAAAGATAAGTCACATATAATATTTATAATATTAATAATAATAATATATTTTATAGATTAACAGTATTCAGGTATCTTACAAGATTTATGGTCATTGGAAATCTTCAAACTTGGGAATAGTCAGACAAACAACTTAAAGAAGGATCAAATATTTCACAAGATACTACACAAAGGAGAATGTAAACATCAATGAACAACTGAAAATTTGCTCAAGAGCACGAGTCATCAGGAAAACAAAAAGGAAGAGCAACTCACATCCATCATAATGTCTAAAATTCAAATGACAATGCCAAGTGTTGGCAAAGATTTAGAACAACTGCAGCTCCATCCTCTGTTGTTGGGAGGCATTCATGTTACAATCACTTTGAAAAACAGTTTGGTGGCTGCTTATGAAGATAAGAATACATTTATCATATGACCTGTCAATGCTGCCACCAGATATAAAAAAAAGCACAAAACTAGAAAAGTACATGTTCCCATGAACTTCAGAACTGCTATGCTCAGAGAAGTGCCCAAATGGAAGCAATCAAAATGTCCATGAACAAGTGCCTGGATAAAACAAGTTATCATAATCCTTGAAATGGAATAGTACTCAGCAATAAAAACATAAACTAGTGATACAAGTAACAGCATGAAACAATCTCAGAAGTATTATGCTGAGCAAAAGGAGTCATATAGCAAAGAATGTATGACAAACTATTCCATTTATATTTGGCTGCACAGGCACTTTCCTTCCTCTAAGGTGTTCTTGCTAAGTATTTTGGTCACAGTGACACAAAGCTGACTAAACAATTCTATTCCTTGAATTTGAAAAATATGGTGATATTGGCATATAAACAAATAACTAATGATATATCAAGTCATTGGAGAAAATGGTGACTTTAAAAAAAATAATCTCTTCTGGCCCAATTAGGTGTCCACCTAGAAAGAAATAATGCTGGAGCACTGACTCATCAGACAAAAAAAAAAAAAAAAAAAAAAAAAATTCTAAATGAATGTAAGCCCAAAATGTAAAATAATAATAATAATAATAATAACTTAAACACTAATTTCATGATAATTTTAAAAAGCATTTGTATAGCATTGGCATTGGAGAGAAGTTTTCAACTAACACTGGAAACTTAGCAGATGTAAAGAGAAGAATAACTTATTTGATAACATCAAAGTCTTCCGATTCTTCTCTGTGCAGGGTCTCTTCCTTTGTCAACACTTTTGTGTGTTTGTTCATTAACTTTTAATCCTATGACCCTGTCAATATCACAATATTGACCCTGTCAATAACAATTTGAAGCAGATTTTTTAGGTTTTTTTTTTCAAATGAAAGCAGTTTCTTATTTTCATTTCCACGCTTATTGCTCTCAGATTGTCCTTATTTTTCCTTATTTTGGGGACTAAGATGTCCAGCATTGGAGTAAGTGAACATGGAGAGAAATCCTCGCCTTGTTCCTGAAGTTAGGTGGGAAACATTCAGCATTTCACTACTAAATATATCAGTTGTTTGTTCTTCATAGACACATTGTGTCAGGTGAGAAAAATTTATTCTCATTCCTAGTTTACCAAAAAAAAATTAGGAATGAGTTTTGATTTTGTCAAATACTTTTTAAAAATTTATTGAAATTATTGTATATACTCCTTGTTCTGTTAGTGAAGTAAATTACATTCATTAATTTTCAAATGTTGAGCAAACTTTACATTCCCAAACTACACTTGGGATGTATTATTCCTTTACATATATCTGGATTTGGCTTGCTTTTGTAGAGGCTTTTTTTTGCACATATGTTTATTAGAAATAGTTGTGCATATTTTTTGTTGTTGTTATCAGATCTTTTGGTATCAGATATGTTCCATTTGGTTTTGGTATCAGGGTTATGTCTACCTAAGAAATGAGTTGGGAGATTTTTTTTTTCTCCTTTTATTTTCTAACTTGTGAATATTTGTATCACTTTTTCCTTAAATAAATGAAAGAATTCAATCTGTGAAATCTCTGAGAGTTAGAATTTTATTTGTGTCAAATTTTCAAATTATGGGTTGGGGTTGTGGCTCAGCGGGAGAGTACTCACCTATCACATGTGAGGTGCTAGGGACAATCCTCAGCACCACATAAAATAAACAAATAAAATAAAAGTACAACTAAAAAAACCAAAGTATTTAATTTTCTTTTCAAATTATAAATGCAATTTTTCATATAGGGATAATCTTGCTGTCTTCAGAAATCTATTTTTCAAGAGATTTGTCTACTTCACCTAAGTTATTGTATTTTTTGACATAATGTTGTTCACTATAGTCCATGATTATCTTACTTTTAATGTTTATAGAATCTATGGATATCACCTAAAGATAATCTGTATTTTCTGTCATTTTTTTCTCAATTACTCTTGCTTGGTATTTATCAGTTTTATTAATCTTTTCAAAATCTTGGTTTTTTTCTGTAGTTTATCTGTTTTCTAATGGATTGTTTTCTACTCTTTATGATTTCTTTGTCCTATTTGAATTTTATTTGCTTGTCTTTTTTTAGATTCTTAAGATAGAAATTAAGATCATTGGTTTTATACTGTCTTCTCTGACATTGACATGAAGTTTTATATTTTCCTGTCAGTACCACTTTGGGTGCAACTTTTAGCATACAATCCTTTCATTGTCATGAAGTCTGAAGAATTTCCACTTTCTTTTGTGATTTTTTTTCTTTGATTTGTATTATTTAAGAAGATATTATTTGTCTTTCTCTTATATGGGAATTTAATAGATATGTTATTAATTATAACTTAATTTTGTGGTCAGTAATCACAATTAGTGTTTCAAAAATTTGTTGAGTTTATTAGGGGATGGAAATGGTAACAGCCCTGATTTTGATCATTACACATTTTATAAATTATCATTTTGTGCCCCATGAATAACCATAAAATATTATGTTTAACTTAAAAAATGCAAAGTTGGTGAATCTTCCCTGCTTGTTTGGTTGGATTCTTAACCTTTCTCCCTGATTATACACCAAGGGGAGGAAATCTAGGTTCAAGTGTTATAACAATCTGACACTTGCAAGACAAAGGCTGTAGAACAGTGTATGACAGTTGTACCACATTCCATGAACAAAATGTGCATGTGCATATGCAGATTCAAGGCTATTTCTCAAAGCACCAGATGTGGGTTTTCTGGGCATATCCTTCTTTGTCCATCCTGGTAGTATTTCAGGGCCATTTGTTTCTTTTCCTCACAGCACAGATTATAAGAAATGAAAATTCAGGAAAAAAAGATGCTGGCTAACATAAGGAATAGGAAGATGAGGATTTTACTATTTGAATCAAAGAAAAAGTTGTTCATATTAAAATTTTAAATAGTTATTTGACCAGCATTGATTCACAAATTAATACTTCAGTTGGCAGGAGATCAGGGCTCAACGGGTGGCAGGGAAATAAATTTTAAGGTGCTACTGAAATAAGACAAAATATTTGATTGGTTCAACTGTAAAGCTCTTAGTTGTAAGTTAATTGTTGGTGTCTAGTGAGTAATCTTGAGTTTCCTTTTTCTGTTTTCATTGAGTTGTGGTTTGTTTTACTTCAATAGGATGCCACAGTACTGGAGGGGTTTCAGTCTAATAACCTCCAAATTTATTTTTTAAAACAGTTTGAAGCGTGAGTTTTTTTCCCCTAAGTTCAGAATTAGATTAGAAGACTTGTTGGTGAAGGAGCCAGTGATAGAGAAAAATGCAGAATTGTAATTTCAGGGCAGAGAGCATGGATGGTTGGACTTAGTTCTGGAAGGGCTGCCATTGTATTGAGTGGGGAGATGACTATATTTATTAGAATCATTGAGAAGTTTGGAAGGCAATAGAGCCCCTGGAAGATTTCCAAGGACACAGCACACTGTCCTTTCTTCATTCTTTATCTTTTTCTCTCCTTTCTCTTCCTTCTTTTTCTCTCTCCTTCTCCTCCTCCTTCTCCATGTTCTTCTACTTCACTATTAGAGTATTGTTTCATAACCTTAACCCTATGATGAATTCTCTGTAAATTCTGAAGGTCTTAGGTCAGCAGGTCAAGAGATACTATTATGCATTTTAAGTGCCACAATAGGTACCTGTCCTCTTTTCTTTTCTGTCTCCCTTTATGGACTTTCACTCTATTTTTCTCATAGGATTCTCCATGGATTTTATTTGAATTAGAAAAAATTGGAAGACAGTGGTAGTCATATATGACTGAGGTTTTCCCCTTTCCTTTCCTTTTTCTTTTTCCCTTTTAATTTCCTGGTGCTGGGGATTGAACCCAGGGCTTGTGTTTGCAAGGTAAGCACTCCATGAACTGAACTATATGAACTGCACCAACAGTTATTCTTACAGAATAAGAAACAGCTCTGTTTCTCCCACACACAGGGAAATAATATACTTATATAAAAAATTATATACTGGAGAATGTGCCTCAAGGATATTTTGCTGTCACCTTTTATTTAATTATTTCAGTTGTATATGGACTCAATGCCTTTGTTTTTATGTGGTACAAGGATCAATCCCAGTGCCTCACACTTGCAAGGCAAATGCTCTACCACTGAGCTACAACTCCAGCTTTTGCTGTCACCTTTTAAAAAAATTATTAATTCAAACAGATATTTTGAATTATTTCTATAATCATAAAAGGGGAAATATAATAGCTTTCAAAAGTTTTCTCCAAAAGTAGCTGGGGAAATATATCCACCAGTCTCAGACTTACAAGAGGTAATATGTTGTTCTCATCGTCAAGTTGCTTCCTAGGAAGCTGACTTACTAAGTAGAAATATTTGAATTGTCCTGTGACCATTGATTATTTTATCAAGGCTACCAGCCCTTGAAGATCAGAAGTAAAGGAAGAAAATTTTCAGGCTCCTGCAATAAACTCAGGGCCAGAAAAGAAGACATGTACCTATTGTAGCACTTAAAATACATAATAGTATCTCTTGACCAGCAAAATATGTCCTTTCCTGTGAAATTGTATAGGTACATCCATACCATTGGCTGCTGTATCTTTAGATTTAGTAATGGGTCTGTGGAGTTTCCAAACATTCAGCTAAATCTGCCAGCAGATTTCTCTGTATTTCAAAGCCAAAATCACTCATGCAAATACTTAAAACACTCAATTGTAAAGCACAGGTTGATTTCATCTCTCTCCAAGGGAGTGGCCATGTCTCTACTAAGGGAGGTCTATTGAAGGTATTTTGTTGTTGCTGCTGGTAATGGTGGTAGTTTTGTTGATAATGATTACAGTTTTTGTTCTGTCATTGTTTGTGTTCATTTTAACTATTTCTAGGAAATAACTGTAGACTAATAGCTTCATTTTAATTCTGCAAGGAGAAAGGACACAAGAATTTTCTGAAGGATTGTTTTAATACATTTTTATAAATTTATGAAATGATAATTATCAATTATGGTTCTTAAATAAATTCATTGTGACTCAATGACATGCACAATGTGTGTTAAACTGTAGTCTACAGCCCACCTGTATCAGAATCATCAATGTGTTAAACTATGTCTGCATCAGCATCACCTGGGATACTTACATATAGAGGCAGATCCTTGATTAGAGTCCCACACCCACTAGAGCGCTTGATATGGAGCCCAGGGAGTCGCTCCCACAGTCCCCATAGCTGAATGTGAAACAGACCCCCTTTGAAAGGAAAATCTTCAAATATGTTTTAATTTTGATCTTCTTTAAACTGATGATGGAGGCTGATGGACTGCTTGGCTCTGATGGGCACTGCAAAGGGAAACATGTACTGGGAAGGGTTCCTGATTAACACAGCCTAGCTAAATACACACTTGGGCATTTCTTGCCTTTCCCCCCACTGTGACCTGTTTTTATAAAAGCTTTCCATGCCTCACAGTCATCAAAGATGAAGACAGGTCAAAGAAAATGTTCTTCTCTATTTTGCTCAAACCCAGGATGGAAAGAAACCAATTCTCCATTGCCATCCTGACTCCTGAGTTTTAATGCTGCAGAACAAACAGCAAAATATATCCTTCCCTGTGAAATTGTAAAGGCACATCAGGTTTAAGAATCACTTGTCTTAGAGATTTTTGAAAAATGGCAAAGAGGAAAAATTCTCATTTTTTTAAACTTAAACCTCAGAATTAGCCAATAAATTTCTTCATGACAGTCTTGTTTTCTTTTCTTTTAAAAATTTTTATCTTGTTTTAATATTTTTAATTTTTAAATTTATTCTAATTACTTATACATGACAGTATCGTACACAATTGGAGCACTTGCTCTGGCTGAACGTGGTGCAGAGTCAACACCAGTAGTGTAGTCATAAATGTATATAGGGTATTAAAGTCCCTCTCATTCCACAATCCTTCATACCTCCACACCCCTCCCTTTACCTCCGTCCCCTCTGTCCAATCCAAAGTTCTTTCATTCCCCCCTCCACCTCACTTTATGGATCAGCATCTGCTTATCAAAGAAAACATTCAGTCTTTGGTTTTTTGGGTTTGGCTTATTTTATTTTCTATTTCTAACACTGTTTTAGTCTGGTGTAGAAATGGGAAACAAAGACAAAAAAAAGAAAGAAAAGAAACTATTTATACAAACTTTGCTTTAAAAAAAAATAAGCCACAGAAAGCCAGAAAGACATTACTATTTTACCCTGCCTGCAATGAGTGATGTTGGCCTTCAACATATGGCTACAGCAACATAAATGAACCTCTATCTTACATTTATACCCACCTACTCACATCCTAGGAGCACTCTAAAGACACATAGGAGGCTTCAGTACAATTGGGGCCTGGCCCACACCACTAAGAAACAAGTAGAGGCTGCCATATGCAAGACTTTGCATAGGCTTGGTGTGGACATCAGTCTCATATTCCCCCGAAGGATGTTAAGTTAGCAAAATGGCACAGCATACTTAATGGGGAGGAGGGGGCAGTAAAATTTGGAGAACATGTTAATAAAGGAAGCAGATTGTGCTAGGCTATGAATGAGAGGTCACCAATTTCCTTCCTCACATGGACTCAAAGAGGTCAGACCTCATGGTGCCGTGCAAAGTCCAGCCTGGCTTATCCCAGAGGAGCTACCTGGTCAGGTGTGGATCTGTGAAAGGTGCTAGCTGAGTTTCACTGACACTGTCCAGCAGTGCCTGCTTCTCACTAGGGTGCTTCTAGAACTGTCAACAAGCTCCACATTGGAACCACATGACCATGTGTAGAAGGCAACCATTTCCCCAGAGTTGATCATCAGAGGAGATCTGCTAAGGTGAGAACAGTGCTGAGCAGGTGCTGTGTCACTAAGGCTGTTCAGAAGGAGTGTCACAAGTTTACCATGCAATCTTAGGTGAACTCTGCCTAGTGGGGGGCCTGGTGGTATTTGACTACTGGTATTCCATCACTGCCAGGAAGTCATTCTGCCTTTCTGCCTACCCTAGTAGTAGACATTTCTGATCACCTCTTCAGACCTGCACCAGCTTTGAAGGAATAGGACTCAGATGCTCCTTAGCAGATAGGCAGTTGTTCAGATGTGGGGAGGGGGGTAGGCCTAGGCTTCTTCATGCATTAAGGACCGGTGGTTGCTTTGCTTCTTGTGTGGCTCCTGGAAGGCAAGGGTGTCAATGCTGGAGCACACAGCAGGGCCCTTACGGATGTCACCTGCAAGCAAACAAAAGAATCCTGTTCAGATGGAACTATTAGACACCATTTATGATGCCCAGAGCCTGGAATAAGGGCAAAGCATGCAGGAAGGCAGAAACATGGTGGGATTTGGTTAAAAGAATGAGACAAGGAGATGCACTGGGTCTGGAGGGTTCCAGTTTAGAGGATAAGCTTCCCTGTGCACCCAAATCCCTGGTGCCCCAGCCACAGCCCTACTGCATGCCATATGGCCAGATCCTACTACTTTCCTTTTATTACTTAGTTCATGCTACAAGTTATGTGGTCTGAAGGGAAATAAAGGCCTTTGACATATTCCGGGAACAGAAGGATGGAGCATGAAACATGCACATGTAAAAACAGCCTGTACTGAAGAGGACATGTTGGGGAAAGTTCCCCTGTTAAGTGTGTGTGTCTCATTTTTCTTAAGAAGAAGTCAAATTGACGGGAACCTCAGAGATTCTCTAAGTCTAGGTCCACCTTTAACAGATGAGGGGCAGTAGGTCACAGAGCCAAAGGCATACAACCAGTTAATATTAAGCCTGGAGTTAGAGACCAGAAATCAGGAACAAAAGAGGGTGGGCTGCACACTGGAGGGAGCCAGCAGGAACTGGAGGATGTGGGTTAACTTTCCAGGGATAGGAGGTGGCTGTTCAGAGGCAATCCTCTAAGTGTTGTGATAAGAGGCTCAGGAAAGAAAGCAATCCTCAGAGAAGATCCAAAGGGAATTAGAAAACAAGAGCTAGTTAAAACATGGCCCATCCTTGATCACACTATGGGTGTCAAGGCTCTCAGGGTGCAACTTAGGAACATTCCTAGAAGGCTCAACTGCTCTGATGTTTACCATATAAGTTTAAAGGTTTAAATTCTTATGTTTAAAACAATCAGTTACACATCAAGTTTCTCTTCATAGGATTTCTAGGGAATTATTAGCACAGCATTTAAGTAAATGTAGAGAATCTCTCTCTCTCTCTCTCTCTCTCTCTCTCTCTCTATATATATATATATATATATATATATATATATATTTTTTTTTTTTAAACTTGTCCCTTAAAGTTCAGTCTTTTTTATTATCAGTTTTTCTTTTATATCAAGGAGACTGAGTGGATCTTCCTTCATGTTTTTTAAAGAAAATGAGGTGCCAAAATAAAATTACTATCCTTAACTTACTTTTCTGCGCTTAAGCCAATTTATAAGATTATGCCTTATTTAGTTTTTCATTAAGTAGTTCAGGAAAGTCCAGAATGCACAAATGGCCTCAAGATCTCTTGGTAGACAACTAATTCACAGACAGAATTTGAAAGTTTCTTCCCTCAAGGACCAACTGAACTGCATTTCTCCTGGCTCCTTGCTTGACTGACATCAAGGGGAAAAAATTGGGGTAAAGAGGAGAGATGGTGACTAGGGGAGAGCAAGAACAGGGGAGGGAGCTGAGGGGGCAGGAGCGTGAAGAGAGGAGGCTCTCCAGGAGCTAAGACCTATATAGTGGGCCAGATACCTCCTAGAATTTAAAGGAGGTCAGGGTCACTCACAGATCTGATGACAGACAGTGATGTTTTTGAATTGGCTCTGTGACTGTGTAAGGTGCAACCGGTTCCTTAGCTCCAAGTTAGTCCTTGCCTTCTTCAAAACATCATGTGTCCTGGTCACTGAAAAAAGAAAAGAGTCCCACCAAAGAAGGAATTTATAGCTGGGCCCTACTTGCTGGGCATGCATTTCTAGACCACTTTCCTCTCACCCCTCAATCATGGCCTATTGCTGACCCCTTCCTCCCTTACCTCTGCATCCACACAATTCCTCATGGCACAGGAAGGTTGGGTCTAGTGCATCAGACTCTCCTTTCCCAACATTCCAGTGCCTCTGTGGTCACTGTTCTTCTGCAGCATAAGTGGGGAATCTACAAGACCACCCCTTTCCTCTGCTGCTCCACAACGCAGGGGCACCTAGGCTGGCTGACAATGAACTGCTCCATGTTCTCCTTCTGCTGCTTGGCAGTCTTCAGACGCTCAGCTGTGCTCTGAAGGAGCTTCTCCTGTTTGGATACTTGGGCTCGCAGATCCAGGAGCTCCCTTTCCATTGATTCATCCTGGGGAAGAAGAACAAGCTCTCAGACAACAGTTTGGAGACCGAATGTATCCAGTTCTTTGTGGTTCCTACCAATCAGAAGCAGAACTCTATAATCTTCTCAGCACTTGCAGACTGAGTTCCCTCCATTATAGCTTCTCAATCCCTCAGTTCAGAACAGTTGAGAAAAAGACCACAGGTAGGAATGTTGAGAACCTGAAAGCCCCCAATCAGACCAGCACAGGCCTACATTCCTTTGATCAAGGAGAACCTGACTCCAGACCCACAGCAACTCACAACTGTGAACAAGACCTCCAACTCAGTCCTTGAAGAAGTTTTGTCTCCCCCTTCTCCCATCCATGAAGGACTTGGAATTTCAGAGATACTATGTCTGGGACACAGGACTGCACTGATGACAGTGTTCACATTTCAAAATGTCTGTACAAAACTGAAGATAGTAAAGTACCCCATTGGAATTAGCATTTTTTGATCTGAAAACATACCAGTAACATTAATATGGAGCTAAAAACTAGGTGGGGGGGGGGGGGGTTCCAGAAACTAGTCCACCCAAAGCAGAACAATTCCTTAGGGACTCTACCTTTTCCCAAGAATGGAACAGAGATAAAAGGTGTGTTGGGATTCTAGGAGCATGACTGAAAGAAGCTGAAGGATCACAGTGACTTCCTTTGATCTTTTGACCAAGAAGCACTGAGGGGTGGAAAAGTTTCAAAGGCCCATGAATTTCAGCTCAAACTTCAGAATTATTGGAAGTAGATACTTATGGATTACCAGGATGTCTATGTCTGTGCTTCTCCATTTTATTTTCTTCTCTTTGAATTATTATCTTGGGGGTTGGGGTGTGAGGATGAAGTAAGGTAATCAGAACTTCAATGAAAGCACCCACCAAGGACCAGGAGTCTCCCTCCAGGATGCTGCACTAAAGTCCAGCACATTCTAACAACCTATGTAGCTCCTGACCATCAGAAAGTCCTGGAACTGAGAATACAGAATCTCATGGGGCAGAAGAGCAGGTCTTATACCAAAAGACAACACTGGCCTCTTACCACTTTGCCAGGCAGCCCAGGGCCATGGAAGCTTGGTAAAGCTGCTCGCCAGAACATGGTCAGGAGGGAGGCTGACTCCTCCAGGGTGTGCCTCAGGGAACAGGTGCTGCTCCTTAGCTCATGGAAACATTTGTTGCCTGGTGCCTGTTGAGAGGCGGGAGGTAGCCATGGATATCACTGAAGCTGAGACATCTCAGGGCTCAGGACATTGAAGGCTACATAAGACTAAAGCTTCCTTTATTGATGAGGCACAAAGCATGGGCTGCTTGAACCTGGAAAACCCTGGCTCATCCCTTTGAGGTCCCAGGACTGAAGTGTGGCTCCTTTTACCTTGAATGACTCCTCACCTGGACACCCTATATAAGGCTGTCAAAGCTCATTCCCATGTCATGTCCTCTACAGACATTTTACCTTCCTCGGATACAATAAAAGACCCCTCTGCACCAGTGAACTTGAGACACAAGGGGTGACTTCTCACATTAGGCCTGTGGCCCCTTAGTTGGTTTATAAATAGGGGTCTGTGTCTTGCCCTGAAGTGGGGGTTCCCTGGAGGAAAGGCTCTGTCTACACATCCATGGGTCTCTGGGGGGCTCAGACAGCACAGCCATTGGCCCTTGTTGTCTTTCAACAGAGAGGTACTCTGAGAGACATTGCAGATTGCCTCCCTCCTGTTGCTCCATGGGAAAAAAGAAATGCTGTGGTGGCCAGGTTCTTACTCTTCCCACACACAAGGCCTTTATGGATGCAAATCCCTCACTACCTGTCCATCTGATTGATTTTAATCTATCCACATGGGCCAGCATGACTGTAACAAATAATAAACTATCAGAGGGTGCCAATTCCAACATCGTATGGACATCATCTCATAACAAATGTTTTACTGAGGTTGGTGGCAATGCTGCACGGACTTCTCTGTGGCTCTGAGGGAGAATATCTGGTTGACCTTCTCTACTGCAGGGTAGAATTTAGAATTAATCAGGAGATAGGGAAGCAAGGGCCTGGCTAGAATAATTGGAAGATTCTTTCTCTGTCATTGGGAAATGCAGGCCACAAAAATAAATAGTGGAGAAGAAAGTAGATTTAAGGATAAAGGGCACAAAGAAAGGGTGAACCCAGGAGCTGCAGGTGTGACTACCTCTGAGCTCTGAGCTTCAAGGCCTGGGAAGTTGCATGTGGGCCTCAGGAGAGACTGGATCTTTTGAACCAGCTGTTTCCCCTCCCCAATCTGCTCTCTGAGAGCAGTATAGTCATCAATGTGACAGTATAGTATAGTCATCAATGGCCTATAATGTGACAGCCATGCTTGTTGGTGAAGGAGCCATCCAAAGTATCACTCTCTAGGGTCAGAGAGTTCTTCATTCCTGGAGCATCATCCGAATCTAGCACTGAAAAAAAAAACTCACAATAATAAAGGATCTGATAATATATTCATGATAATATCCTCAGTTTCCACCAGTGCAAAAAAGTGAAACAGCCTATGATCAAGAAAGGCAGCCTTCAAAAATGCAGGGTGGGTCAAGTCCATAGAGACTTTGGTTTCTTTATTTTTATAATCTTTCTTACATCATTACATAATGATAAACTTTCCAGAAGAAAAATGTTGTTTTCATTGACAAGTGGGCTATTCAGGACAAATAGCATAAACATGAAAGTTTTCTGGATAGAATAGGCACAGACAATTGAATAAGAACGTGTACAGGGCAATGACCCAAACAGAGCAATAGGACAACCTTGGCAAGAAGAATGAGAAGAAAGGCAGCCACAGAAGATTCAAGGAACAGCACTGAAGGCTTTGTTGCACACAGAAAATTTTCTAAATTCACATGACACACTTACAGAGGACCAACTGTTATTTGCATTAATAATTTTCCTTCATTGTGTCCAAGCCCTTTAGTTGTCATATTTATACCATTTGTCCTGATGACAATGACAGTATCTGAGCCAGGAGAAGAGACAGAAGAGCTGTGGAGGACCAGAGTTAGAAAATCTATGCCAACACCCCAAACTACAGAGGAAATAACTGAATCTAGGGAGTAAAAACAACCAGGATTTAGGTCACCACAAACACCCTGCACCCCAAATCATGCACACTCTAGCCTTCAGCACACAAAATCTTAGATCCAAGGTACCAGGACTTCTCTCTCATATCATTAGCATACATATGCCACATGGAAAATCAAAAGTCAACAGATTGATATGTTTCTATTATTTAGAACAAAAAATGTTTGATGGATGGGTATTCCAAATGAATGTAACATCCAGTAAAAACTTGTTAGGGACAATTTTATAAACCAACTTTGAGTATAATTTCCTGTGTGCTTTCTAGTACAATGCCTTGCAGCGAAACTTAAATTTGCACAAAATCACATACATATAAAAAATACACACACATATGCATATATGTGAAATATGTATATGTTAAAATATTTATCAAGGGCTGGGGTGCAGTTCAGTGGTAGAGTGTTTGCTTGGCACACAGAAGGACTTGGGTTCAAATACCCTGTATTACAAAGTTGATCAAAATGTAAACTATCAATAAAAGGAGTTCCTGGTAAGAGGAGAGTGGGTCAGAGCCAGGTTCCAGTTCAGGCCTCTGGGGGCTGGGAACAAGAGGAAGAGCAGGGACTGAGCCATGCTGCTGCATCTCAGCTGGCACATGGGAAAACAGTGACAGGGAAGCCCTGTTAGAAGGAAGTGAAGAGGAGACTCAATACCGCACCCACCATGGCAGCTCCAAAAGGGAAAGGCAGCAACCTAATGTATGCTGAGCAGTTCCTGCCAGCTGGGTACTGTGCTTAGCACTTCACAGATGGTTCTTACTTAAAGGCCACAATAAAAATTGAAAGAAATTGTCCATTTTTATTTGAAAATTGAGGTCATTATCTGAAAAATGAGTATTCAGTGCAACCAGGGATTAATGTGACCCAAGAATATCTGGCATGAGAATGTCAAGGCTCAGACTTAGAGAAACCTGAGCAGAAGTGATTGAGGATATGGCCATGCAGGTGATGGGAGAAGGTGAATTAATTGGTGCCCCAAAAAGGCAAAACAGAAGACACAGAGTGGAATGATATGTCAAGAGGCTGGGGAGTGGGGCCTCTGTTAACATTTAAATTAAAACTAGGGAGGCAAGATAGAGGCTGGATATTGAAGACAGCCAGAGAAATCTGGTGAACATGCTTATCTGAACAGGCAGGCAAGAGATTGGGGCACAAGTGGATGTCTACCACGTGGAATAAATGTGCCTGCCACCCAGCACTTTCCCACAGCCCTGGTTTCCTTAGGGACATGAGCATTTTGCCACATACTGAGTTCCCCCTAGGTGAAGGAAAGGAAGCCACTCTAGAGAGTGTGGAATTTCTGTGATACTGAGACAGAGCCTAATGAGGTGGAAGGAAGACCAACTAAAAAGCCAAGTACCTGATTAGGTGTCTAAGCCCTGTAAACCCAGCTTGTCTATTAATGTCTCAGTGTCCCCCTTTGTCAGTTGGATCATGTAAAATATAAAAATATAGTAAAACCTGTCCTACTATAAATGACATTGGAAAACACAGGCTCCAGGCCAGTATGTGTCTCCCACCTATAGCCAAACTTCCATAGAATTTTTGTTTTTGCCTTTTAGGTTTAATAATGTTTTTCTTACATATATTTATTTTTTAAAATTAGAAGTGTCTAGTTATACATAGTAGTGGGTTCATCTGGACAAAATCATACACACATGCAACTTGACTTCCATCCATGATTTGCCCCTTTCCTTCTCTCTTTTTCTTCCCATCCTGCCTAATGTCTCCCAAATCTCCTTCATCTACTCTACTAGACTTCCTTTTGATCATCTATTAATTTATATCAATTTATATTTGATTGCTTCTTTCTACCTATGCATAAAGGTGGAGTTCCCTGTGGTATATTTATATGTGCACATAACAACTTTTTAAGAATTCATTCTAGGGCTGGGGTTCTCTGGACACATCATTCCACTCTGTGTCTTCTGTTTTGCCTTTTGAGGCACCAATTAATTCACCCTCTCCAGTCACCTGCATGACCTCAATCACCTGCATGATCTCAATCACTTCTGCTCAGGTTTCTCTAAGTCTGAGCCGGTGGAGATCACTTGCCTCACACATCTGAGTCCCTGTGCTAAATCCTCAGCACCAGGTAAAAATAAATAAAAATAAAGATATTTCTGGAGTTGTACTAGGCTGCAGTCCCACTAACAATGTACAAGTGTTCCTTTTCCTCACAACCTTCCCCACATATTGTTTATGTGTATTCCTGAACATTGCAATTCTGGAGTGAGATGAAATTTTAGTGTTTTCATTTGCTTTTCCCTGATTGCTAGAGAGGTTGAACCTTTTCTCATCTATTTGGCTATTTGTGTTTTTTGTTGTTGTTGTTTATAAAGAAGTTTCTATTTAGTTTTTTCTATTAACTATTTAGTGATTGGGTTATTTGAGATATTTTTATATTTTATATTTATATATTTTATATTATGAGTTATTTATATATTCTGGGTATTAAATTCCTTATCAGATGAGTTCTGGCCAAATTTTTTTTCCCATTCTGTAGGCTCTCTCTTCACACTCTTCCTTATTTCCTTTGCTGGGAAGAAGTTTTGTAGTTTGATGGCATCCCACTTATTTATTCATAGTTTCAGTTTATGTACTTTTGAGTGTCCTGTTAAGGAAGCTGGTGCCAGCCATTTTATGATGGAGTGTTGGCCTTATGTTCTTTTCTAGCAGTTGTAAGATTTCTGCTTTAATTCCTAAGTGTTTGATCCATTTTCATTTGAGTTTTGTGCAGGGTGCAAAATAGGGTTTTAGTGTGATTTTTCTACATATACTTATCCAGTAGTCCCAGCACCATTTATTAAAAAGGCTCTTTCCTCTAGTGTATATTTTTTGCACCTTTGTTAAGTATCAGAGGGCTCTAAGTATGTGGATTTGTCTCTGTCTTCTCTTCTGTCCTATTGGACTTTGGGCATCTTTTGGTGCCAATATCATGCTGTTTTTGTTACTACAACTCTGCAGCATGACTTATAGTCTGGAGTTTTATATTTAACAATGGTACCAATAATAAAAAACCAACTGAAATAGAAAACTAGTTCAAGAATTAGATAGTAGGAGTCAAATATGTGGGCTAATATATGAACTTCCCAACTTGAAGTAGTGGGAATCAAATAAATAAATTAAATAAATAAATAAATAAATCACACACACAAATATATATATATATATATATATATATATATATATATATATATATATAGTATTTTTCTTTTGGTAGAGCTATTTTTGTTTAATACCTTTACTTAAATTCTCTTTTATGTGGTGCTGAGGATCCAACCCAGTGCCTCACACATGCTAGGAAAGTGCTCCACCAGTGAGCTACAACCTCAGATCTAGGAATACAATATTTTTTGCAACTTCTTTTAAAAAATATTATTATTTTGACATTATAGTATCTTTTGAAATATTATACATACATAGAATAATCTAACTTTTTGAAAATAGGTTCCCCCTATTATTGTAGTTTTACATGATGAGAAGCTACATTGGTCATGTATTTATAGATGAAGATAGGAAAGATGTGTCCTATTCATTCTCCTGTATTTCCTATTACCATGCTCCCTCCCTTCTCTTCATTCCCCTTTGTCTAGTCCACTGAACCTCTAATCTTTCACTCCCTTGTTGTGAGTTAGCATCCACATTCTGCCTTTGGATTTGGGGACTGGCTTATTTCACAAAGCATGATAGTCTCCACTGCCATCCATTTACTGGCAAATAATATAATTTCAGTCTTCTTTATGGCTGAGTAGTATTCCATTGTGTATGTATACCAAATTCTTTATCTATTCATCTGATGTATGGCACTTAGGTTGGCTCCATAGCTTGACTATTGTAAATTGAGCAGCTATTAAATATTGAAGTGGCTGTGTCACTGTAGTATGCTGATTATAAGTCATTTGGGAATAAAGTGAGGAGTGTGATGATGGGGTCCAATAGTGGTTCTATTCCAAGTTTTATGGGGAATCTCCCCACTGCTTTCTGGAGTGGTTTCACCAATTTGCAGTTCCTCCAGCAATGTATTAAGTGAATCTCTTTCCCCACATCCTTGCCATCATTCATTGTTGCTTTGATTTTTAATGTCTACCATTCTGAGTGGGGTGAGTGGTTTTCCAGCACCATTTGTTGAAGAGGCTATCCTCTGCACACTACAGTGACACAGTCACAACAATGTTTTTAGCAGAACAATTCACAATAGCTAAGCTGTGGAGTCAAATATATATATATATATATATATATATATATATATATATATATACATACATATATATACACATATATATATAAATATATATATATATATATACACATATATATGTATATATATATACATATATATACACACACACACACACTCAGCCATAAAGAATGATTTTACGACATTTGCCAGTAAATGGATAGATCTGGAGACTACCATGCTAAGTGAAATACGTCAATCCCCCAAAACACAAAGATCAAACCTTTTCCCTGACATTTCGAAGCTAACCTACACTAAGGAGGGAAGAGGGGAAGAATACAAATTCCAGGCATTAGACAAAGAGAAATGAAAGAAAAAGAGGAACTGGTAAGGAAAGGAAATGAATGGTAAGAAAAGGAATGAATGTGACATAATTTTGCTATGTACATATAGGAACACAACACAGAAAATGTCACCATTGAGTACATCCACAAACCTGGGGTCCTAATTAGAATAAGATATATTCCAAGCTTGTATATGATATCAAAATGGGCTCTACTCTCATGTATAACTAAAAAGAACTAATAAAATAAACATAATAAAAAATGACACTTTCATTTGCATGTCTAAGATAACAATCCAGGCTTGAGTTAGACTTGTTCCCCATGAAAACCCCCAGAAAAAAAAAAATCCATGTGCTAGTAACTTAGGAAGGCCATATTCCCAGCAGGAAGAGGTAATGCTGTCAAGGAAGTCAGGTACAGAAGGCAAAAAATTCTAGAAAGTATGGAATTTAAGGGAAGGTAGCATGTGTCTGAAAGATGCTCTTCATAGGGTTGAGACCCTAATCTGACTGGGGTTCCCTGTGGCAGTTATCAGGAATATCAGGAGAGCAGGTGTGAGAACAGAGCAGAGTTCAGAATGAAAACAGGAAATGTAGATGGAAGGGCAGGTCAGGGCTACAAGGCTGTGGAAAATACAGATAATACTAAACAGAGGCTCAGTCTACTGTTGGAGACAAGCACAGGTGAAGAGAAATCACTGCAGAAGTAGGAGCTACAATCTTCTACAGAGTTAAAAGGAGTCAAGTGCATCCCAGAGCCAACATACCTGAAGCCTGAAGGCCAGGGAATCTGCATGCTAGTTTCCTCTTGCTCATCAGAATTTTTCTTGTAATTATCTTCTGTTTGCAGACACCTGTGGCATCATTGAGGACATGCTCTGTAAGTATGTACAAGTAAGATAGCAATTGTAAAATCCAATAACTCCTAGATATATTTGACAAATACTAGGAAATCACAGTGGAGGTAGGTTGTGCTTTAGGGAAGGAAGAGATAATAAAAATCAAGCGAAATCAAAGGAGAAACAAACACATTATTAAGAAAAGGAAAACTTATCCTAAGGAATTAAAAAATATGAATAATAATGATATACTGCATGTATACCAATTATATATGATAAAGCACATATATAAACAATATGTAATACACACAAGAGGGGTCTCTATATTTATCTGATGGACAACTGCTCCTTGGGGCTCTTGACTCCACCTGTGCATGGGAAACTTGCATCTATGATATGTATGGGCTCATATGTCCACTCAAAGGCCCTTGAGCCTTCTCTGAGGAAGCTGAAAGGAGAAGAGGGTTCAGTAACAATCCCAGTTCTGCCTTTGCTAACCACTCCTGAAAAACCCATTTCTTATGTCCCTGCCGATTGACCCAACCTAGTGACCCAGGCACAGTGACAGAAATCATGTGTCTGATGGACATGTCATCTTTTGTACATGTGCCTAGGTATTCTTGGATGGGTGGTGCCCATACAAAAGACCCTAAAGTAAAGTCATCCAATTGATAAAGAGGACTTTGAAGTAAGAAGGATTTCATATTTATTACCACAATATGATTAATCTTAGTTACGTTTTCTGGAGAGAATATTCTACAAAGACACCATGTCATGAGACAAAAAAAGGGGATTTGTTTATCTTGATCCACAGGCAGAAAAGATCATGGATAGAAATTGTGGACATCATTTTTTTTTTAGGTGGGGGTAGGGGGATTGAACTCAGAGTCACTCAACCACTGAGCCACATCCCCAGCCCTATTTTGTGTTTCATTTACAAATTGGGTTTCACTGAGTTTCTCAGCACCCTGCTGTTGCTGAGACTGGCTTTGAATTCATGATTTTCCTGTCTCAGCCTCCTAAGCCACTCAGATTATAGGCCTGACCCACCATGCCCAGCACAGTGGACATACTTTAAAGACAGAATCAGTCAGAGTCTATGAAGTGCTCTTGATGCCCTCCCTCTTACTGCAACCTACATGCAAATATATGGCTGGGACAGCAAAGGCAACAATGAAATAAACCTGACCAGACCATAGGAAAATAGCAAAGCTGAAGATCCACCTGACCTCTGTACCTACTCTGAAACAAAATGAGTCTCCTGCCTCTGCATACATATATCTCAACCTAGACAGTGGAGTTGAGTGCAGAGAATTTGTGCTTTCCAGGGAGTCAAGTTGGATTCATCTGAAGTATGATAGGAGTACTCACTGGCTTCATCCGCAGCAGAGCTGACTGTAGGCTCATCAGATGGGAAGACAGAGCTTTTGACAAGTTCTTGTGAGTCAAATTTTGAGTCAGGACTTTTTGTCCAGCAGGAGGTCATTCTCTTTCTCCTCCTGCAGGTCACCATTGAGAGTGCTGAGACAAGGAAGAATAACAGATAAAATCAAGGTGGTTTAGAATCTACAGCCTCCCAGTTGGTCCTGATTCAGAGTTGAAGAGTGGAGTCCCCAAACAGGTGCCTCCCTTCAAAAATGATCCAGAAAACCATTTTCAACTCATGGTCATAGTTTAGGTGCCCTGGTATGAGAGAGAGAGGGAGAGTCACCATGTCCAGTGTACTGGCCAGATAACAAACTGATGAGAAAGGAGGCTTAACTCCTTCTATAAGGTACAGTCACAGAAAGGAGCACACAATGAGAAGCAAAGCTGTGCCTGAACCTAGAGCATGACTGACACTGACACTTATATAAAGATGGCCAGTAAATACAGCCTGGTACATGATAGAGTGCCAGAGAATATGTGCCTTCTAGAACTTTTTCTATCTATTTTTCTAACATATTTTTTGGGGGGGACTGTTGGGAGTCGCCCAGGCTCCAAAGACTAACTTCCCCATCCCCCAAGAAGAGCTGTCCAATGGTGAGCCCTGCTGGCTCACCTGATCCTACCCACCAATCAGACTAGTCCTGTTGGCTCACCTGATCCTTACCCTCTAATCAAAAAGCACCCCATGCCAACTGTCAAACCACCCCTGGCTCTATAAATATGCAGAGCTGTTCCTCAATAAACGGGCATTTGCTCCGATGACAAGCCTTGTTCATTCTTTCATTGGTGCCGAAACCTGGGATGGGGAATGCCTTGCTGCTCAAGGGCCCCCTCTCTCAAGGCTTGCCATCCTGGTCCACTCTTTCGAGTGCTGTTTACAACACCAGATCTTCAGTATTTGAGTTCCCCTATTGTGTATCCAACTTCAGATGGGCTACGCAGGGGCTTTGACCATGATCGTCTGGCAAACCTCTGATACCCAATCTGGAGAAGAGAACGCACCCCACCACGACCTTCATGGTCACGGTGGACTCTCTGGAAGCTGGTTCATGAGTTGGAGGTACTGAGGGGTGGAAGAACAGCCACTCCCCCTCTCCTGTTCTCTCAACCACCCTTGTCCCTCTCCTGACCTATGGGGGGGCCTCTTCTTCCCTCCCTGCAGACTCCCCCTTATTAAATTCTGCACACAAGATTGGCCTTACTATCAATTAGACAATCAAAGTCAATGGCCCCCAGGAGGATCCCTAGATCCTGCAGTTCTTAGAGATCTGTTTAACTCCTGCAAGCACTTGAAAAAGTGGAATGAGTTCCGCTATGTTGAGGCTTTTTCTCTTCTTCCTTCTCACCCCTACCTATCCAGCAGATGAAACCCCTCTCTACTGACCTCCCCCGTCCGCTCCGTCTAGCCCCTAAGGTGCTCCCCCTGACTCAGCCGACACTTTTAGTTCTCCCCAAACTAGGTCCCGCCCCCAGTCCCACAAACCATGGCCCCTTTAAGAGAGGTTGCTGGACCTGAGGGCATTATCCAGGTTCATGTCCCATTCTCTATGAATGACCTCATGCAACTCGAGAGAAGGTTGGGCTCATTCACCACAGAAGAGAGTTTCAGTGGGTCCTCCAGGCTTATAGCCTCACTTATATGTTATTGGCTAATACTCTCCTTCTTGAGGAATGTACCAGAGTCTGGGAACTTGCCAGAGCCCATGCGGATGAAACTCACTGAGTTAATCCCAATCACCCTCCAGGGCCACTTGCTGCCCTAAATCAAACTCCCAAAACCCCAGATGGCCGTCATGTCCTTATGACATATTTCCTCTCACAGAACTACCCCGACATCTGGGCCAAACTAAAAAAGCTCAAACAAGGCCCTGCCACCCCACAGACTGAGAAATTTCAGATGCTCACCCAGGTCCTGCAGGGTGCTTCCTTGGGTTGCCGCCCATCACCAAAAACCCCCCTGGGCGCCTGCTTCAAATGTGGCAAGAAGGGACATTGGGCCAGGGCATGTCCTGCACCATGCACTCCACGTACCCCATGCCCTAAATGTCAACAACAATGTCACTGGGGCTCTGACTGTCCTAGATCTTGTAGGAGGCCTATGGCCAGGGAACCCTCCGACCTTCTAGGCATGGCAATCAATTGACTGTGCCTTGGGTCCTTGTCCCTGGCTGTAATGATCAATAGACAGAAACCCAGGATGCAGATTCAGGTGGATAGGTGCAAGGTTGACTTTCTCCTTGACACCAGAGCTACCTTCTCAGTCCTGACCGAATTATGGGGGCAAACAGTGCCGTCCACCTCTCCTATTGTCAGGGTAGGAGGAAAGACCATCTATCCAAGAAAGACTCCCCTATTACTCTGTTCCATAGACAACTTCCCAACCTCTCAGATGTTCCTAGTTATGCCCCAAATGTAAAGTTCCTTTGCTCGGCTGAGATATTCTCTCTAAATTCAAATACAACAATCAACATACGGGCTACAGTCAGGCCCCAGAATTGGCCTGTTCATCTTTTTTGGCCCTTTTGGCAGAAAACTGGCCATTCTGCTCCACTTGTGAGGCTGACATGAAACACCACACTAACCTGGTTGACCCGATTTTATGGGATACCCACACCCCCTCCACCATTTCCTGATTATTCAGGACCTTCTTAGCAAGGGGTACGTCCATCCTGCTCATTCCTCTTACTCCCATACTATCAGTAAAAAAGCCCAATGGGTCCTACCTACAACTCATCAACACTTCCGTTAGGCCCATAAAGTTCTTCTGGGCCTACGACATACATCCTTTGGTTCCCAACCCATACACCCTGCTGTCTCAGATCCCCCACACTGCCACCCACTTATCAGTCATAGATTTAAAGGATATCTTTTTTCCTTTAACCTGGACTGTTTTTCCTCAGGGATTTCGAGATAGTCTACACCTCTTTGGACAAACCTTGGCCTCCGACCTCCAATCTTTTCACCCCCAGTGCCCCAAATCCACCCTCTTGCAATATATTGACTATCGTCTGGCAAATCTCTTTGCCCACCTGTGGGGAGGAAAGCACTCCACCACAGCCTTTAAGGCTACGGTGGCCCTCAGGGACTCCTTCCTTGTGCAGATTCAAAAGTCCTAGTCCTCTCACCTTAAGACTCGGCCGCTAGAGAGACATTTACCCTCCCCTTCCTCTCCCCTCTTTCTGGCCCTGGGAGTATCCAGCCTCTCCAGGAGGGGTCCCAAAAAGCCTTGGCCAAGGTCTCCCATGGCTCTGGCTCCGGCCAGGACGAGAGCTTCAACTGTCAGGATTCGGTGACGACCAATCTCTGCAGCTCGAACCTGCCACTAAGGCACTCCTGATTTTTGGCTCTAGCGGGGATGCCCTTTTGCCAATAAATCAGTTTCCTCCTTCTCTGCGTCCTCTTCCCTCCTCCTTACATGGGTAACGTGTCCTCTCTGTTGGTCAACTCTCCCCTACAATGCCTCTTGGATCAAATATAGCACCCAGGCCTGGCCCACTTATCCCTTAGACAACCAAAGCAGATGGCCCCTTTTTGGGTCCCTGGATCCCTCCATTCTAAGGGATCTCTTCCAGACTTTCTTCTTGCTCCGATCCAATCCTGCTCTCTGCACCCCTTGCAAACCTCTACAAACTCTTCTAGCCCATCCAAAGGGCACTCAACAGATGACACAGTTCTCCTATTTAATTTTTTGGCCTTAAAGGGATATGAGGAGAGCATACACCGAGCACGGAGCGGCCGAGTTCCGGCTCCCAGAACTGCTCTGGCCCAGGGCTAAGGAGCCCCCGGAAACTGCTTCTCGTACCGGGTCCTGCTGAGTACTGTGGAGGTAAATACCAACCGAGCCTTCGTGGGCAGTGGCAACAGGACTGAGACGGGGCCTGTGAGGGCCGGTCAGGACTCACCCGTTGCTTTGATCACCCGGCAAAGGGAACGAAATGCTGCCATTCACGTAGGATACCAACATGGCAGAGATCTGATGTCATCAGAAAGCGGCGGAGGAGAGAACTTCATCAATACCAGCGGCGACAGAAACAGTTGGTCTCCTGGTAGGGAGGGTGAGTCACAGACACCCGAGTCTCTCGCTTTGTCGTCAAGCCAGAAGGGAGGAGCCGGGCCGAGGCCCGCGCCCAGAGCAAGCCCAGCAGCTCGCTGGCGTGGTGGTCCCGTGACCCCAATTGGAGAGGGGGCGGAGCAGAGCCGCCACCCACGCCCGCAAGGTGGGCAGACCTGTGACCCAGTGGTACGCGGGTGTGGTAGGAGGGGCAGGGCAGAGCCGCCGCCCGCACCTGCAAGGTAAGCAGACTTGCGACACACTGGCAGGTCAGGCCCAGCGGCCTGCCAGAGTGGTACACACGTCACCCCAACTGGAGTAGGGGCAGAGCAGAGCCTTTGCCCGCGCCCGGATCAGGCCCCGCCGGTATGGTGATCACGTGACCCCAATTGGAGTGGGGGCAGAGCAGAACCACCACCCGTGCCTGCAGGGTGGGCAGACCTGTGACCAACCTGCAGTTCAGGCCCAGCGGTCCGCGGGCATGTTAGGAGGGGCAGGGCAGAGCCGCCACCCAGGCCTGCAAGGTAGGCAGACCTGCGACAGACCAGCGGATCAGGCCCAGCGGCCTGCCGGCATGGTACACACGTCACCCCAATTGGAGTAGGGGCAGAGCAGAGTCGCCGCCCGCACCAGGAACAGGCCCAGCGACCTGCCGGCATGGTAGTCACAACACCCCAATTGGAGTAGGGGCAGAGCAGAGCCGCCACCCGTGCCCGAAAGGTGGGCAGACCTGCGACAGACCAGCGGGACAGACCCAGTGGCCTGCCGGTGCGACAGACATGTAACCCCATTTGGAGTAGGGGCAGAGCAGAGCCACCGCCCATGCCCGCAAGGTAGGCAGACCTGCGACCGACCGGTGGAACAGGCCCAGTGGCCAGCTGGGGTGGTAGGCATGTCACCCCAATTGGAGTAGGAGAAGAGCAAAGCCTTCGCCTGCGCCCGGAACAGGCCCAGCGGACTGCGGGTGCGGTAGACAAGTCACACCAATTGGAGGGGGGACAGAGCAGAGCCGCCGCCCGCGCCTGCAGGGTAGGCAGACCTGCAACTGACCGGCGGATCAGGCCCGGTGGCCTGCCGGCGTGGTACACTCATCACCCCAATTGGAGTAGGGGCAGAGCAGAGCCGCATCCCGCACCCGGAATAAGCCCAGCGACCCGCCGGTGTGGTAGACACGTCACCCCAATTGGAGTAAGGGCAGAGCAGAGCCACCGCCCGCGCCTGCAAGGTAGGCAGACCTGCGACCGACCGGCAGTACAGGCCCAGGGGTCCGCGGGTGTGGTAGACACCTCACACTAATTGGAGGAGGGGCAGAGCAGAGCCACTGCCCACGCCTCCAACTTAGGCAGACCGCTGCCCGACCCTGCAAGGGAGACTTTTCAACTATACAAGAGCAATATAAATATATAGGGGAAAAAACATTTCAAAAACACAACAGTTTCACCAAGCAGAAAGAAACACAAGCAGTATGAAAAGACAAGGAAAGAAAGGACCACAAGCAATGCAGTTCAACTCAACTTTAGAAGAGGTAACAGCTGCAGCAGATGGAATGTCAGATAAAGAATTCAGGATATACATGCTTCAGATGATCTGGAGTATCAAGGAAGACATTAAACAGCAAAATCAGACAATGAAAGATCACCTCGACAATGAATTACGCAAACAAATCCAGGAAGCAAAGGATCAACTATACAGGGAGATAGAGGTTATAAAAAACAAACAAACAGAAATCCTAGAAATGCAGGAAGCAATAAACCAACTTAAAAACTCAATGGAGAATACTACCAGCAGAGTAGAACACTTAGAAGATAGAACATCAGACAATGAAGACAAAGTATTTCAACTGGAAAAGAACATAGACAGCTCAGCAAGACTGTTAAGAAACCATGAGCAGAACATCCAAGAAATATGGGATAACATTAAGAGACCAAACTTAAGAGTCATTGGGATACAGGAAGGTACAGAGGTCCAAACCAAAGGAATGAGAACTCTGTTCAATGAAATAATACGAGAAAACTTCCCAGACTTGAAGAATGAGACAGAATCCCAAATCCTAGAAGCCTACAGGATGCCGAATGTGCAAAATCATAAGAGATCCACACCTAGACACATTATAATGAAGATGCCCAACATACAGAATAAGGAGAGAATTTTAAAAGCTACAAGAGAAAGGAAGCAGATTACATTTAGGGGTAAGCCAATCAGGATAACAGCTGATCTTTCAACACAGACTCTGAAAGCTAGAAGATCCTGGAATAACATATTTCAAACACTGAAAGAAAATGGGTTCCAACCAAGAATTGTGTATCCAGCGAAATTAAGCTTCAGGATGGAAGATGAAATTAAAACCTTCCACGATAAACAAAAGTTTAAAGAATTCGCAGCTAGAAAACCATCTCTTCAAAACATCCTCGCCAAAGCATTACAGGAAGAGGAAATGGAAAATAACAATGAAAACCAACAGTGGGAGGTAGGACAGTAAAGGGGGGGAAATAATCAAAGAGGAAAACAAACCATGTTTAGTAACAGAAATAAACAAATATGGCTGGAAGAACAACCCATATCTCAATAATAACCCTAAATGTTAATGGCTTAAACTCACCAATTAATAGACACAGGCTAGTAGAATGGATCACAAAACAAGACCCAACAATATGCTGCCTACAGGAGACGCATTTGATAGGAAAAGATATACATAGGCTGAAGGTGAAAGGTTGGGAAAAATCATATCACTCATATGGACTTCGGAAACAAGCAGGAGTGTCCATACTCATATCAAATAAAATAGATTTCAAGCCCAAGTTAATCAAAAGGGATAAAGAGGGACACTACATACTGCTTAAGGGAACCATACACCATCAAGACATAACAATCATAAATATTTATGCCCCAAACAATGGTGCAGCTATGTTCATCAAACAAACTCTTCTCAAGTTCAAGAGTCTAATAGACCACCATACCATAATCATGGGAGACTTCAACACACCTCTCTCGCCACTGGACAGATCTTCCAAACAAAAGTTGAATAAGGAAACTATAGAACTCAATAACACTAATAATAACCTAGACCTAATTGACATATATAGAGTATACCACCCAACATCAAGCAGTTACACTTTTTTCTCAGCAGCACATGGATCCTTCTCAAAAATAGATCATATATTATGTCACAGGGCAACTCTTAGACAATATAAAGGAGTAGAGATAATACCATGCATCTTATCTGATCATAATGGAATGAAACTGAAAATCAACGATAAAAGAAGGAAGGAAAAGGCATACATCACTTGGAGAATGAACAATAGGTTACTGAATGATCAATGGGTTATAGAAGACATCAAGGAGGAAATTAAAAAATTCTTAGAGATAAATGAAAACACAGACACAACATATCGGAATCTATGGGACACATTGAAAGCAGTATTAAGAGGAAAATTCATTGCTTGGAGTTCATTCCTTAAAATAATAAAAAACCAACAAATAAATGATCTCATACTTCATCTCAAAATCCTTGAAAAAGAAGAGCAAAACAATAGCAAAAGAAGTAGAAGGCAAGAAATAATTAAAATCAGAGCTGAAATTAATGAAATCGAAACAAAAGAAACAATTGAAAAAATTGACAAAACTAAAAGTTGGTTCTTTGAAAAAATAAACAAAATTGACAGACCCTTAGCGATGCTTGCGAAGAGAAGAAGAGAGAGAACTCAAATTACTAGCATACGGGATGAAAAAGGCAATATCACAACAGACACTTCAGAAATACAGAAGATAATCAAAAACTATTTTGAATCCTTATACTCCAATAAATTAGAAGATAGTGAAGGCATCGATAAATTTCTTAAGTCATATGATCTGCCCAGATTGAGTCAGGAGGATATAGACAACCTAAACAGACCAATATCAATTGAGGAAATAGAAGAAACCATCAAAAGACTACCAACTAAGAAAAGCCCAGGACCGGATGGGTATACAGCAGAATTTTACAAAACCTTTAAAGAAGAACTAATACCAATACTTTTCAAGCTACTTCAGGAAATAGAAAAGGAGGGAGAACTTCCAAATTCATTCTATGAGGCCAACATCACCCTGATACCTAAACCAGACAAAGACACTTCAAAGAAAGAAAACTACAGACCAATATCTCTAATGAACCTAGATGCAAAAATCCTCAATAAAATTCTGGCGAATCGGATACAAAATCATATCAAAAAAATTGTACACCATGATCAAGTAGGATTCATCCCTGGGATGCAAGGCTGGTTCAATATACGGAAATCAATAAATGTTATTCACCACATCAATAGACTTAAAAATAAGAACCATATGATCATCTCGATAGATGCGGAAAAAGCATTCGACAAAGTACAGCATCCCTTTATGTTCAAAACTCTAGAAAAACTAGGGATAACAGGAACATACCTCAATATTGTAAAAGCAATCTATGCTAAGCCTCAGGCTAGCATCATTCTGAATGGAGAAAAACTGAAGGCATTCCCTCTAAAATCTGGAACAAGACAGGGATGCCCTCTCTCTCCACTTCTGTTCAACATAGTTCTCGAAACACTGGCCAGAGCAATTACACAGACGAAAGAAATTAAAGGCATAAAAATAGGAAAAGAAGGACTTAAATTATCACTATTTGCAGATGATATGATTCTATACCTAGCAGACCCAAAAGGCTCTACAAAGAAACTATTAGAGCTAATAAATGAATTCAGCAAAGTGGCAGGATATAAAATCAACACACATAAATCAAAGGCATTCCTGTATATCAGCGACAAATCCCCTGAAATGGAAGTGAGGACAACCACTCCATTCAAAATATCTTCAAAAAACAATAAAATACTTGGGAATCAACCTAACAAAAGAGGTGAAAGACTTATACAATGAAAACTACATAACCCTAAAGAGAGAAATAGAAGAAGATCTTAGAAGATGGAAAAATATACCCTGTTCATGGATAGGCAGAACTAACATCATCAAAATGGTGATATTACCAAAAGTTCTCTATAGGTTTAATGCAATGCCAATCAAAATCCCAACAGCATTTCTTGTAGAAATAGAGAAAGCAATCATGAAATTCATATGGAAAAATAAAAGACCCAGAATAGCAAAAACAATGCTAAGCAGGAAGTGTGAATCAGGCGGTATAGCGATACCAGACTTCAAACTATACTACAGAGCAATAGTAACAAAAACAGCATGGTACTGGTACCAAAACAGGCGGGTGGACCAATGGTACAGAATAGAGGACACAAAAACCAATCCACAAAACTACAACTATCTTATATTTGATAAAGGGGCTAAAAGCATGCAATGGAGGAAGGATAGCATCTTCAACAAATGGTGCTGGGAAAACTGGAAATCCATATGCAACAAAATGAAACTGAATCCCTTTCTCTCGCCATGCACAAAAGTTAACTCAAAATGGATCAAGGAGCTTGATATCAAATCAGAGACACGCCGTCTGATAGAAGAAAAAGTTGGCTACGATCTACAGTCGGTGGGGTCGGGCTCCAAATTCCTCAATAGGACACCCATAGCACAAAAGTTAATAACTAGAATCAACAAATTGGACTTACTCAAACTAAAAAGTTTTTTCTCAGCAAAAGAAACAATAAGAGAGGTAAATAGGGAGCCTACACCCTGGGAACAAATCTTTACTCCTCACACTTCAGATAGAGCCCTAATATCCAGAGTATACAAAGAACTCAAAAAATTAAACAACAAGAAAACAAATAACCCAATCAACAAATGGGCCAAAGACCTGAACAGACACTTCTCAGAGGAGGACATACAGTCAATCAACAAGTACATGAAAAAATGCTCACCATCTCTAGCTGTCAGAGAAATGCAAATCAAAACCACCCTAAGATACCATCTCACTCCAGTAAGATTGGCAGCCATTATGAAGTCAAACAACAACAAGTGCTGGCGAGGATGTGGGGAAAAGGGTACACTTGTTCATTGCTGGTGGGACTGCAAATTGGTGCAGCCAATTTGGAAAGCAGTATGGAGATTTCTTGGAAATCTGGGAATGGAGCCACCATTTGACCCAGCTATTCCCCTTCTCGGTCTATTCCCTAAAGACCTAAAAAGAGCATGCTACAGGGACACTGCTACATCGATATTCATAGCAGCACAGTTCACAATAGCAAGATTGTGGAACCAACCTAGATGCCCTTCAATAGACAAATGGATAAAAAAAAATGTGGCATTTATACACAATGGAGTATTACTCTGCATTAAAAAATGACAAAATCATAGAATTTGCAGGGAAATGGATGGCATTAGAGCAGATTATGCTAAGTGAAGCTAGCCAATCCCTAAAAAACAAATGCCAAATGTCTTCTTTGATATAAGGAGAGTAACCAAGAACAGAGTAGGGACGAAGAGCATGAGAAGAAGATTAACATTAAACTGGGATGAGAGGTGGGAGGGAAAGGGAGTGAGAAGGGAAATTGCATGGAAATGGAAGGAGACCCTCAGGGTTATACAAAAGTACATACAAGAGGAAGTGAGGGGAAAGGGAAAAATAATACAAGGGGGAGAAATGAATGACAGTAGAGGGGGTAGAGAGAGAGGAGGGGAGGGGAGGGGAGGGGAGGGGAGGGGAGGGGGGATAGTAGAGGATAGGAAAGGCAGCAGAACACAACAGACACTAGTATGGCAATATGTAAATCAGTGGATGTGTAACTGATGTGATTCTGCAATCTGTGTATGGGGTGAAGGTGGGAGTTCATAACCCACTTGAATCAAAGTGTGCAATATGATATGTCAAGAAATTTGTAATGTTTTGAACAACCCACAATAAAAAATTAAAAATAAAAAAAAAAAAAGAGACAGGGTCTCACTGAGTGGCTTATTGCCTCACCGTTGCTCAAGCTGACTTCTAACTCCATATCCTCCTGTCTCACTCTCCGAACCTCTGGGATTACAGGCATGTGCCACTGCAGCCAGCTCTTGGGTTCACTTGTTTTTAACCATAACATGTTTGGGTTTCTTCTTTGCAGGCCCCAGCTGTATGTGTACTGTACAAACACCACCATGGCAGTATCCTTCAGCCCTTCCCCTAATGGAGGGGCTGAAATGAACCTTGAAGAAATCATGTGGGGATTACAATCTGAATCATCAGAACACAAACAGAATTTCTGAGATCTGGAAAAAAAATTCATCTTATGTCAATCTACCATGTATGCCCTGGCCAACCAGTTCCAGAAATATCGTAAGTTGCAGATAGGTTTATGGTCACTAAATGGAAGTATGATCGTCTGTTTCCCCTCTGAGAAAAAGATTTTCTCCAAAATTTATTCTCCTCTTTTCTTTCATCAAAATGAAATCCATCATTAGCACCTTTCCAGAAGCAAAAATATTGATATTTTGCCATCAGTTTACTGACAAGGGGGAATAATGAAACACAAAGACTTCAGCAACTTCTAGTTTTCAGGGAAGTGTAGGGTGGGAATAGGGTTAATTCCCAGTTACTGATTTCTACTGTAGGCATGGAAATGCCTTTTCATCCTCAAGAATAGCTCAAATCTTTTTTATTAGGATCCAGTCTGTACCATGTCAGATCCAAAGACATATAACAGCCTTGTTGGTAAAGGTCTGGGACTAATGACTCTCCATTCAGTTCAGGCTTCCCCTGTGTTTGTAGTGAGTGATGTAGAAACTACTCATTGACTGACTGGACATTTCTGAATTTGATTTCATAGAGTAGTGCAGAGGAGGAGAGTGGAAAAGAACAGAAATTACTGGCTCCCAGGTATCAATGAGTGTTAAGAGCCTGGAAGAGGATGGGTTAAATATAAGGAGGGTTCCCAGATGAGCAAACCAAGAGGTACAGTGTCCACACAATTCACATGCAAAGGCAAACACAAGCTGGAAGAAGTCCATCTTTTCACAAAGTGTCTTTTTTCTCTGTGGTTCCTGTCTGTATCCAACTAGAAGTAATCAGACTAAAGTTTATTTTATTTTTTTTAACTCACAGAATCTACATCTCCTGTCTTGTATGGGTCCATTGAGTATGAGATATAAAACTGGTTTCTTTCTGGTTGATATGACTTTTTGGCAGGAATGTCATAGCCTTGGGTGGGGGGAATACACATACATACACATACACAAACACATGCACACACACAACACACATGTAAAATCCATTCTCTATGTATGCTGTGGGTCCTGGTTGTACCACACAGGGAGAGTGGTCTCTGTCCTCAGCTCTTTTCTAGTCAGTAGACTGAGCCTCTCCTCCTATCTCCTGTCATGAAGACATCTGCAACCTGCCTACATCCTAGGAGGATCATTTTCTTTCGCTTTCAAAGGAGTACCTACTAGCCCTTCTGTGACCATTCCCTTAGGCCTCTATTTAGACCACCCGGGACTCATATTTAATACTTCTGGTTTACTTGTACTCAGTATGAGACAAGCCACAGAGGAGAAGAAAGAAATCCTGCTGGACATATTGGATGAAGGCTGTAACACTTGCCCCAGTCACTCTGAATCATCAGATAGCCACCAGCCCCCCTGCTTCAGTGCTGATCTGTTGGGTGAGCATGAAGTCTCCCATTCTGTAGACTGCAGCTCATGACTACCCAGTTAAAGCACAAATGCACTCCTAGCAATCATACTTCTGAGGGTGCAGTGACAAATTCAGGATGGTAAACCTAGTACTAAAAAGAGTGGGGAAGTTGTAGAGATTATAACCTACTCACAGGCACCATTGATGTGTGTGCATATCAGGGCTCTGCATGACCTTATTCTTTCAACCTAGGACAACTGATCTCTCCTACAGGGTTCTTGCTCATGTTTGATCTTTGACTCTAGGCACAAGCCTATAATCCCAGATTCTCAGGAGGTTGAGGCAGGAGGATCTCGAGTTTAAAGCCAGCCTCAGGAAAAAGCAAAGCGCTAAACAACTCAGACCCTATCTCTAAATAAAATATAAAATTTTATGTTGGATAACATTGTGGGGCCAGGAATGAGGACTTTGAATGCCAGATGGGAGTTGGAATTATTCAGGGGGATGTAGGAATACAGTTTTCACAAGCAGAGTGGGAACATGTTAAGAGCAGGACATCGAGTGAGAAGGATAGTGAGGCTGGACTCAGCAGCACACACAAGTGGTCCCAGCATGAGGTTCTCTCATGGCCAGGAGTGTGAGGCCAGCGTGGGTAACACTGTGCAGCTATATCTTAACAAAAGTGAACCTGAGGAGACAGTTGATCTTTGGGGAACTTCACAACCAGAGAAAGTAATGAGGAGAGTAGATGAATCTATAGACACCAGTGATGAGAGTCTGATGTGGTGTGCTCTCAGGGAGATGGAGCCGGTCACATGGAAGAAATTTAGAGAAAACTGAAGCAGATCGTGGTGAGAATGAGAAGTTTTTATGGAGACCGTGTGGAGAACACAGCAGTGAGCAGCCGGCCATGTTGGTCTCATTCCTTTCTGAGCCTGATCTGAGTTGGCATGAGGCTGTTGGAAGACTTCAGTCAGCTCAGTTTCTGAGGGCATCTGTTCATTTCCCTAGGGACATAGAACTCTATCAGGATGAATGTCCAAGATGCCTCATTAGGATGTGGAAAATATAAGGATTTTGGACCCGGCATCTCTTCACAGTTCCATACAATTTATTTACAATAAGGAGCCAGCTCCTCTGCTGCATTGCTTACAGCTGCTAACAGCCTCCAGGTGGCAATAGACTGTATATATTTATGGACGGGTGGTACATAGGCCACAGGAGTCATAGGCATCCAAAATCCAGAGAGGGTCCCATAACTAGAAATGTTATGTAGCCACTCAACACCCCTTTCCATGGTATCCTAGATTCTTTCCATGATCTTTCCTCCCTGGGGAGAGAGATCAATAACTCTTTTTATTTCAGACATGTCCTTGGGTCTCAATAGAATGTCCTCTCTACAAAAAGTGACTGAGTTTAATAATACTGGGAAAATAGCCTTGAACTCATTTTTCCTTCAAAGCCATCTTAAGTGGATGATTTTTCTTTACTATTTTCTGGGCACCTGCCTTTGTTGTTGTTGTTCTTGTTTAGTAACATATGACAGTAGAATGTATTTTGCAAATTATACATTATTAGAGTATAACTTATTTATGGTCCCACTCTCTCTGTACACGATGTGAATTTATCCTGGTCATGTATTCAAATACAAGGCTAAGAATGTTAGGTGCAGTTAATTCTACTGTCTTTCCTAGTCCTCTCTCCCCTCCCATCCCTTTATTTTCCTTTGTCCAATCCAGTAGATTTCTATTATTCTCTTCCCCTACCTCCCTTGTTTCAGGTTAGCATCTACAAATCAGAACATATAGTCTTTGGTGTTTGGGATTGGCTTATTTCACTTAGCATGATATCTCCAGTTCCATCCATTTACTGGCAAATGCCATCATTTTATTTTTCTTTACGGCTGAGTAATATTCCATTCTCTACATACACTACATTTTCTTTATCCATTCATCTGTTGATGTCAAATGGTGGTTTCATTTCAGGCTTTCTAAGGAATCTCCATCCTGCTGTCCATAGTGGCTGCTCTAATTTTCAGTCCTACCCAAAATGTATGAGAGTACCTTTCTTGCTCCATCCCCACCAACATTTATTGTTACTTGTATTCTTTATAATTGCCATTCTGATTCAAGCAAGATGGAATCTCTGTGCAGTTTTAATTTGCAGTTCTCTAATTGCTAGGGACGTTAAAGAGTGGTGCATATATCTTTTGGCTACTCCGATTTTTTTCATCTGTGAAGTGTGTGTTCAATCCTTTGCCCATTTATTTATTGGGTTATTTGGGGTTTTTTTATTGTTTTGTTTTTGGTGTTGAGATTTTTGAGCTCTTAATATATCCTGGAGATTGAATGCTCTTGTCTGAGGTGCATGTGGTAAAAATCTTTTCCCATTCTGTAGGTTCTCTCTTCACATTATTGTTTCATTAACTGTGAAGAAGCTTTGCAGTTTGCCATCCCCATTTATTGATTCTGGCTTCTTAACATCCCAGACACAGAAACCAAAGGTGACAATATCCATCACACTCATGGTCTCTGTCACTGTACCTGAGTCACTAGATGATTTTTCCCACAGGCAGGGACATAAGAAATGGGCATTCTGGGGGTACTAAACAAAGAGAACTGGGATAGTTACTGAACCCTCTTCTCCTTTTAGGTGACACTGAGAAGGTCTGTTTCCAAGGGCCTTTGAGTGGACATGTGAGCGCCAGTGTGTCAGAGATGCAAGCTTCAGATGCACACCTGGATTTAAATGCCCAAATGAGAAGTTGTCAGGGGACAATGTTAGGACACTAGTTCAACTGTGGTGATGGTGGAGCCAGGCTGAGCCTTCCCTCTGCTATCAATAGCTGTGTAGCCAACACTGACCCTGGAAAACAGTGGATGCTCTTCCCAGGTCAAGAAGTAAAGGGAATTTGTAAGCTCTGATCCACGTGTTGGTTGTCAGAATGTTGTGGGTGGCAGAGATGATGGGCCTGTCTTTGTTCTCTCAGGGTCAGACTGAAAGCTGAGATTCTCTGACATGTTGATGTGAGCTGGAGCCTGGGGTCTAGGGTTAGATACACTCGTAGGTCCTGGACTGGCTTTGACCAAGTGGATATCTTAGGTGCTTTCATCTCTTTCATGGTTGTATTAGTTACAATAATTTCCGTAGTGCCAATTCAATAAAAAAAACTTTTTAATGCAAGCTTTGATTATGTAATCTCAAATCCTTAGATAACTTCTGGTGATTTGATAAATATGATTTCAAAAGATATTTTCATTTGATATAGAGCAATTTTTCAGTAATAGTATAAATCCTGGGCCCACAAGTCTGTGTCCTGACATCCAGCTCACTTTTCTCCTTTCCTCATCTCTTTGAATTAATGTGACACCTTCACACAGAAAGTGCACAAATTGTCTCCTTGATGATTCCACACTGAGTCCATCCTCTCCATTCATCTCTCTCCATAGCCATGTTGTCAGTGTCCTCACAAGGACTCAATTCTGCTCAGATGTGAAGACTGAGTTTCAGTCCCTCCTGTCCCCTTAATCTGGGTTGTGTTCATCTTGATTCTCTGTCTCCCTCAATATCAGCTTCTGGAACCTCTGGTTCTCATGTCAGGTGCCACACTCATCTGGCAGATGTGGGCAACCTTGCACTCATTATAAACATTTGAGGGTCATGCAAGAGAAGAAACACCTGTCCCTCATGTGGAGCACTCCCTGGCATGGGCTCACTGTGTGTCACTGGTGTGTAGTTCTTGAAGCACGTGTGAAAACTTGAGGAGGTTCATCATCTTTACTTCCTGCTGGACTCTACTGGATGCTCCCAGAATCCCAGTCAAGACTCAGCCTACAGGCTCAGTTGTGTGATTGTGTTCTGGTGTCTAACAGGGCATTTTTTAACATCTGCTTTTCAAACATCTGTTTTTTTTCTCATGTTTCTAAATTATTTCCAACTTCTTGTGGCCAGCATATCAATAATATACAATCCCTCATTTAAACATTCATAATTTTGTGTTCATCAGATGTATCCATCCTATGTTAGGTGTATACAGTAGTTCAATTAGTAATAATGCCTGTATATAAAATAAGTCAGTCGTAAGTAAGATTTAAAAATTTCCAGGGATGATTCTTCCCCACTTCTTGACTTTCACATAGTTTTTTCTTCTATTATGATTTTGCTTAACTTTGATAATCTCTTTCTGACTAAAAGCTCTGCCTATATCTCTAATGGTATTATTGCCTTATATACCAGTGAGCTATAGATGTCTATATCTTCCATATTACTTGAATATTTTCTAGAATTGGAAGCACACTTGCCTCCTGTCAAGTTTATCATTACTGGATATATCAGAAGCATCAACAAAAGTATCAGTCTCTATAAGCTGCACATCAATCCTTTCTTGTGCAAGGCTGCTTTCTTGATTTGGTGACCCTTTTGGATCAATAGGTGTGTCACAGGATAATAATTCCTGTTTTATTTTCAGATCTGAAGTTGGATACTTGCACTAAATTGAAGAACCCTCCCAAGCTTGAAGGTGACGCCCTTGGAGGCTCAGCTGTCAAAACACCTGGGTGTAAGCTGCATGTCCTCATTGACACCATGACACAGAAGATCATGAAAAGAAAACAGCTCTTCCGCAAGTGGAGAATGGCATGCAGATTCCCTGACCTTCTAGCTTCAGGTGGAGTGGGGATGGCTCCTGTGGCTCTGGGATGCACTTTCCCATTTTAGCTCTCTCTATGAGGATGTAGCTCCTTCTGCTGTGATTTCTCTTCACCATTGGTTCTTTCCAACAGCAGATGGAAACTTTCTGGTCTTATGTCTCTTTCTTATGGTCTCCCACCCTGACAGGCCCTTCCATCTCCACCTCCTTTTTGCGTTCTGAATTCTGTTCTGTTCCTATGTCTGCTGTACTGATATTCCCTGTAACTGCCACAGGAAAGCCCAGCCTGATTGGGGGTCCTAATCCCATGAAGAGCATCTTTCAGACACATGCCACCTTCCCTGGAATCATACGCTGTCTGGGCTTTTGATCTACACAGCTTCCTTGACTCTGCTGCCTCTTTATTCTGGGAACATGGCCTTCATAAGTCACTGGCACATGGCTCCTTCTTGGACCCTCCTTGGCAAACAGGACTAAGTCAACCATGGATTCTTATCTTGTACACACAAAGCAAAATTGTGAAAACTGATGAGAAAGATTATGACAACTAAACTTCATCTGGGCTGTAGGTGGCAGACCCAAACAGGTCTAGAGTCATTTTGTCTTCACCCCTTATCCCACTCCATTTTCCATGACTCCTTTTTCTGCTCATTCCTGACCTACATTGCAATAACTTTCAAGATTTCCTGCAGATTCTTATTCCTGTCTAGCCAAGGTGACTGAAGAATCCAAGTGGCCTCTATGTTAAAATGGGTGAAATAGCACTATTTAATGACTCCTGGATGTTTTTGAATTGTTTGCAGAAAACCATGAAAATGATGATGAAAAAGATCAAAATTCACTGAATTCCAGGTAACAACAAATAATCTGGGGATTGTAAGAAAGGGCAAAATAAGGAGTTAAGGATAACCTGAAGGAGTAGATCATGAGGTCAAAAGTAGACACATTTGATGACCAAATGTAAAGAACAGAGTAGGGATGAAGAGCAGGAGAAGAAGATTAACATTAAACAGGGATGAGAGGTGGGAGGGAAAGGGAGAGAGAAGGGAAATTGCATGGAAATTGAAGGAGACCCTTAGGGTTATACAAAAGTACATACAAGAGGAAGTGAGGGGAAAGGGAAAAATAATACAAGGGGGAGAAATGAATGACAGTAGAGGGGGTAGAGAGAGAAGTGGGGAGGGGAGGGGAGGGGAGGGGGGATAGTAGAGGATAGGAAAGGCAGCAGAATACAACAGACACTAGTATGGCAATATGTAAATCAATGGATGTGTAACTGATGTGATTCTGCAATCTGTATATGGGGTAAAAATGGGAGTTCATAACCCACTTGAATCAAAGTGTGAAATATGATATATCAAGAAATATGTAATGTTTTGAACAACCAACAATAAAAAATTTTTTAAAAAAGGGGTATGAGGCCTCTCCACAAAAGGCCCAAATAGCATGTATCTAGGGTTCTCTATCTCTCAAGGGAAAAAAGGCCATTACAGTAGACAGAAAACAGCGTATTGTGTCTATACCTACACCAAAGACCAAAGATAACTCTCCTTCTTGGATTTGGCTGGGTACCTCAGGGCCTGGATTACTTTTGAATTTCTCTCTCCTTGCCAGGCCGCTATATAATCTAGCCAAGGGCCCCCAAGATGAACCCCTACCCTCAGCGGTAGGGAAGCCCTTTAAAAAGGCCTTCCTCTGGGTACCCACCCTGCATCTCTCTGACCTCTCCCAACCCTTCACCCTCTATGTACATGAAAAACAGGGACAAAGTCTGGGCGTTCTGGGTCAGGAATATGGCCCCACATTTGCACTAGTGGCCTACCTATCCAAACAGTTTGACCCACCGTCAGGGGCTGGCCCCCATGCCTCAGAGCCCTAGCAGTGGCCCATGACCTCCAGAAAGAAGCACACAAGCTTATCTTTGGCTCCCTGAAAACCATCTCATCTCCTCACCATTAAAGGATTTTCTCACTTACAAGGGGGCTACAGTCACTTCCTCCTTCCAGGGTTCTATCCCTCCTTGTCTCTCCTTGAAAATCCCTCCATCTCTTTTCAGTCCTGCTCTCCATTAAACCCTGCCTCCCTCCTCCCATCTTCTCACTCACAAGATCCCATCCACAAATGCCTGGAGGTATTAGAGATGATTTTACCCTGCCCTACCACCATTTCTGAGGGACCCCTGCCCTCTTTGAACCTTGTCTGGTTCTCAGATGGTAGCTCCTTTATATACAAAGGGGTTAAAGTAGCGGGGTATGCTGTCATTTCCCTCTCATCCATCATCCTATATAATATGTCTTCCATATCCTGATCTCCCACACAGCCATTTGGAAAGAAAGGGGGTATTGACCACCAGAGGGATGGCAGTCATTAATTCCACACTTATTTCTGGCCTACTACAAGCCTCCAGGCTGCCTTCCTAACTGGGAATAATCCATTGCAAAGCCCACCAAACTGACTCCTCCCTTAATACTATGGGGAATTCCAAGGCCAATCAAGCAGCTCCATCAGCTGCCCTACAGAGCTTTACCTCCTCTCTGCTACTCTTCATTACCACTGGGGATCAGCCCAAAGATCCCCAACAACTCTTCCAGTTTCTTCACTCTCTATTCCATTCTAGTCCACAGAGTCTTACTACTTTCCTTCACTCCTTTTTCACCCTTTCCCACACGATAAGACCCTCCTACAACAGATCACTTATGCTTGTCAGATATGCCAGAAAACCAATACCAATACTCCACTAAAACATAAACCTTTCCCTTCTCATCAGGCCCGCGGTCATACCCCAGCTGCAGACTGGCAGATTGATTTCACCAACATGCCCCAAGTAAAAAACATAAAATATCTTCTTATATTGGTAGATACTTTTTCAGGATGGGTTGAAGCCTTTCCCACTTCCAATAAATGGGCCTGTACGGTAGTTGATCTATTGCTTACTCACTAATCCCCTGTTTTGGGATGCCCACTTCTATCCAATCAGATTATGGCCCAGAATTCACCTCGAAGATAACTCAGGGTTTGGCTCACATGCTATCACTCCCTTGGCATTTCCATTGCCCTTACCACCCCCAGGCTTCCAGAAAGGTTGAAAGGACCAATTGGTCCCTTAAAGAGACCCTCACCAAGCTCACCACGGAATTAAGCCTGGACTGAGTAAAGGTGCTCCCCTTGGCTTTATTGCGCATTAGGGCCCTGCCAATAAAGCCTTCTAATTTCTCACCTTTCGAAGTCATGTATGGCCATCCCCTCGTTCTTCCCAGACTGCCTACAGAACCCCTATCCATCTCCAAAACCTATGCCCTGCCCCTCCTCTTCCATCTATGTTCTGACCTCTGGCACTATCAAGCCTGGCTCCTTCCTGACCCCAGTCTCTCTCAAAACCCTACCTCCTTAACACCTGGTCAACTTGTTTACTGTTGCCCACCGGGGGAAAAGCCCCCTCTAAAACCAAACTGGGAGGGTCCTGCTCAGGTGATTATGTGCACTCCCTTGGCAGCCAAACTCAAACTACCTAATAATCAACTTACCCGTGGATTCATATTTCCAGGCTTAAGCCCGGCACTCCTACAGCTTCGTCAGAAGAGCCAATGATCGTCACCTGTCATTAAATACTCTTGTCAATGCTCCCCCTCATTCCTGGCCCCTCTTGGGTCCTCTCTTTGCCCTTTATTCAAGGCAGTTTACCCTAAGGGCCCCCTCCAGCCAGATCCCCTTCTCTTCCCTACAGACCCCCTACTTGCTTGGATCTGGCCGGTAGTGGGACCACTGACAAACCACTTAGGTGTCCAGAGCATGGTGACCCCTGAATAAGTGTGATCATAAGAGAGCACTTTACCAGTTGCCTTCTGGGCCTAAGGAGAAACATGTGTGTTTTGTTTACCCTTCCAGTTTCATTGAGGTGTAACTGGTGTGCAGGACCCTGCACATAGTTGGCACGTACAGTTTGGGCATGTGCACACACTGATGTTCCCATCACCACCCTCCAACAGTGTTCCCACACCTGGGTTCCTGGTGAAGTTGTTTCTTCCTGTTGCTTACATCTACCCCTACCTGAGTTACCTTCAGTGAGTCCATAACTGTCCTGGGAGGCAACCTGAGCTCTCCTTGGGTGAGGTGTTGGGTGTGCTCTGGTCCAGCCCACCTGCTCTATAGTCACTCTGTCTTCCCCTGTCTGAAGTGCTCTCTAAATCCTTCCTTTCCTCAACTTCTCCATCCTGTGTGGAGGTTGCCCTGTTATGGTGATCCACATGCCCTGCTTCTGAAAAATCAAGGTGCTTCTTTGGGTCCTGCCTGTTTGCCAATAGAAGAGTGAGAATCTTTGGTGTCATGAGCTAGTTACAGGCTTTGATAGAGTTTCTGCTTTTCCTATGTGTACGTGTGTGCATGTCTGAGTTCAGTTTTAAGTTCCCAGGGGAAGAAGTCACCATCTTCTGATGGCAGCTGGAGTGTACGTTAAGTACCACTGAGACTCACTGCTCAGACCAGTGGTTAGCTGGTGCATCTATGCCAAGTGTGATAGCATGCAATTAGTGTGTCCACCTTCAAGTTTACACAGGGCTCCAGAGGGCCTCCCAGTTTTGTAAGAATTCCAAGTATCAGTATTTAAAGTTGAGGTGTTTCACATAAAACCTGGAGAGATCTGACTACTCTCAAAGGGAAATATGGTAGCTGGTACACCCAGGTAGGAGAAAGTTTGAAGAGCAGCCTTAATAGAGATGAGAGGGAGCTAGATTGGACTAGGAATGAAGAGTGGAATTGAGGGTCTTAGGTGCAGGACAGGCTGGTCTGCAGGCCTGCAGGGCATGCCAAACAAAGTTAGCTGCAGGGTGACCTGGCCTCTCAAACCCTCTTTCTGGTTCTATATCACCTGTTTGCTTCAAGCCCAAATTCCCAAGCCCCCACTCAAGGCTAAACACTCAACCCCCCACTCAGGGTTGAACACTTAACCCCCCTTGGGCCAACAAGGCAGCTTGCAAACCCAGAGACCCTATTAGATTTGGGCTATAAAAACTCCCTGTGCCTATTCCTTCCCCCATCGTAAAGTTCATTCAAACTCAGGTAGGTAAAATTTCTGATCAAGCTTTTAACCAGCTTCTCCTCAGGAATTACCAACTCCTGGCTACTGATGATGCCTCCAGTGGAGACCTATACCGAAATGGACTGACATCATCATGGATCTGTGGTGGCAAGGAACCTTCATTGATACCGGTCTTCTCTGCCCTCCTGTGGGGGCTCCTTACTTCCCTCCTCTTTCTCCTTCACCGCCTCATTTCAGCAGGAAGCAGCCAGAATGAGTCGATGCCCATTCTCATTTAATAACAAAGAGGGGGGAATGTTGGGAGTCGCCCAGGCTCCAAAGACTAACTTCCCCATACCCCAAGAAGAGCTGTCCAATGGTGAGCCCTGCTGGCTCACATGATCCTTACCCACCAATCAGAGCCCTGCTGGCTCACATGATCCTTACCCACCAATCAGAGCCCTGCTGGCTCACCTGATCCTACCCACCAATCAGACTAGTCCTGTTGGCTTACCTGATCCTTACCCTCTAATCAAAAAGCACCCCATGCCAACTGTCAAACCACCCCTGGCTCTTTAAATATGCAGAGCTGTTCCTCAATAAATGGGCATTTGCTCCAATGAAAAGCCTTGTTCGTTCTTTCAGGGACAGAGCGTATTTCTGCTTTTCTTGCTATGGCACACCTGTCCACAATCTCAGACCATTAGTGTAGAAAGATGGTATGTCTCTAAACCTGATTTTGAAATTTACAAAGTTAACAAATGATTTCATTAAAAGCAAAATATGCCCAAGACTGACTGTGCAGTTCTTCATAGTCACACTCATTCTACCATCACCAGGAAGATAAAAGATAACCTTGCTAAAGGGCTCCATCACACTGGGCTTAGTCACCATCACCACTGCCAACAGTAGTCTTTCTTTACATTTGGTCATCAAATGTGTCTACTTTTGACCTCATGATCTACTCCTTCAGGTTATCCTTAACTCCTTATTTTGCCCTTTCTTACAATCCCCAGATTATTTGTTGTTACCTGGAATTCAGTGAATTTTGATCTTTTTCATCATCATTTTCATGGTTTTCTGCAAACAATTCAAAAACATCCAGGAGTCATTAAATAGTGCTATTTCACCCATTTTAACATAGAGGCCACTTGGATTCTTCAGTCACCTTGGCTAGACAGGAATAAGAATCTGCAGGAAATCTTGAAAGTTATTGCAATGTAGGTCAGGAATGAGCAGAAAAAGGAGTCATGGAAAATGGAGTGGGATAAGGGGTGAAGACAAAATGACTCTAGACCTGTTTGGGTCTGCCACCTACAGCCCAGATGAAGTTTAGTTGTCATAATCTTTCTCATCAGTTTTCACAATTTTGCTTTGTGTGTACAAGATAAGAATCCATGGTTGACTTAGTCCTGTTTGCCAAGGAGGGTCCAAGAAGGAGCCATGTGCCAGTGACTTATGAAGGCCATGTTCCCAGAATAAAGAGGCAGCAGAGTCAAGGAAGCTGTGTAGATCAAAAGCCCAGACAGCGTATGATTCCAGGGAAGGTGGCATGTGTCTGAAAGATGCTCTTCATGGGATTAGGACCCCCAATCAGGCTGGGCTTTCCTGTGGCAGTTACAGGGAATATCAGTACAGCAGACATAGGAACAGAACAGAATTCAGAACGCAAAAAGGAGGTGGAGATGGAAGGGCCTGTCAGGGTGGGAGACCATAAGAAAGAGACATAAGACCAGACAGTTTCCATCTGCTGTTGGAAAGAACCAATGGTGAAGAGAAATCACAGCAGAAGGAGCTACATCCTCATAGAGAGAGCTAAAATGGGAAAGTGCATCCCAGAGCCACAGGAGCCATCCCCACTCCACCTGAAGCTAGAAGGTCAGGGAATCTGCATGCCATTCTCCACTTGCGGAAGAGCTGTTTTCTTTTCATGATCTTCTGTGTCATGGTGTCAATGAGGACATGCAGCTTACACCCAGGTGTTTTGACAGCTGAGCCTCCAAGGGCGTCACCTTCAAGCTTGGGAGGGTTCTTCAATTTAGTGCAAGTATCCAACTTCAGATCTGAAAATAAAACAGGAATTATTATCCTGTGACACACCTATTGATCCAAAAGGGTCACCAAATCAAGAAAGCAGCCTTGCACAAGAAAGGATTGATGTGCAGCTTATAGAGACTGATACTTTTGTTGATGCTTCTGATATATCCAGTAATGATAAACTTGACAGGAGGCAAGTGTGCTTCCAATTCTAGAAAATATTCAAGTAATATGGAAGATATAGACATCTATAGCTCACTGGTATATAAGGCAATAATACCATTAGAGATATAGGCAGAGCTTTTAGTCAGAAAGAGATTATCAAAGTTAAGCAAAATCATAATAGAAGAAAAAACTATGTGAAAGTCAAGAAGTGGGGAAGAATCATCCCTGGAAATTTTTAAATCTTACTTACGACTGACTTATTTTATATACAGGCATTATTACTAATTGAACTACTGTATACACCTAACATAGGATGGATACATCTGATGAACACAAAATTATGAATGTTTAAATGAGGGATTGTATATTATTGATATGCTGGCCACAAGAAGTTGGAAATAATTTAGAAACATGAGAAAAAAAACAGATGTTTGAAAAGCAGATGTTAAAAAATGCCCTGTTAGACACCAGAACACAATCACACAACTGAGCCTGTAGGCTGAGTCTTGACTGGGATTCTGGGAGCATCCAGTAGAGTCCAGCAGGAAGTAAAGATGATGAACCTCCTCAAGTTTTCACACGTGCTTCAAGAACTACACACCAGTGACACACAGTGAGCCCATGCCAGGGAGTGCTCCACATGAGGGACAGGTGTTTCTTCTCTTGCATGACCCTCAAATGTTTATAATGAGTGCAAGGTTGCCCACATCTGCCAGATGAGTGTGGCACCTGACATGAGAACCAGAGGTTCCAGAAGCTGATATTGAGGGAGACAGAGAATCAAGATGAACACAACCCAGATTAAGGGGACAGGAGGGACTGAAACTCAGTCTTCACATCTGAGCAGAATTGAGTCCTTGTGAGGACACTGACAACATGGCTATGGAGAGAGATGAATGGAGAGGATGGACTCAGTGTGGAATCATCAAGGAGACAATTTGTGCACTTTCTGTGTGAAGGTGTCACATTAATTCAAAGAGATGAGGAAAGGAGAAAAGTGAGCTGGATGTCAGGACACAGACTTGTGGGCCCAGGATTTATACTATTACTGAAAAATTGCTCTATATCAAATGAAAATATCTTTTGAAATCATATTTATCAAATCACCAGAAGTTATCTAAGGATTTGAGATTACATAATCAAAGCTTGCATTAAAAAGTTTTTTTTATTGAATTGGCACTACGGAAATTATTGTAACTAATACAACCATGAAAGAGATGAAAGCACCTAAGATATCCACTTGGTCAAAGCCAGTCCAGGACCTACGAGTGTATCTAACCCTAGACCCCAGGCTCCAGCTCACATCAACATGTCAGAGAATCTCAGCTTTCAGTCTGACCCTGAGAGAACAAAGACAGGCCCATCATCTCTGCCACCCACAACATTCTGACAACCAACACGTGGATCAGAGCTTACAAATTCCCTTTACTTCTTGACCTGGGAAGAGCATCCACTGTTTTCCAGGGTCAGTGTTGGCTACACAGCTATTGATAGCAGAGGGAAGGCTCAGCCTGGCTCCACCATCACCACAGTTGAACTAGTGTCCTAACATTGTCCCCTGACAACTTCTCATTTGGGCATTTAAATCCAGGTGTGCATCTGAAGCTTGCATCTCTGACACACTGGCGCTCACATGTCCACTCAAAGGCCCTTGGAAACAGACCTTCTCAGTGTCACCTAAAAGGAGAAGAGGGTTCAGTAACTATCCCAGTTCTCTTTGTTTAGTACCCCCAGAATGCCCATTTCTTATGTCCCTGCCTGTGGGAAAAATCATCTAGTGACTCAGGTACAGTGACAGAGACCATGAGTGTGATGGATATTGTCACCTTTGGTTTCTGTGTCTGGGATGTTAAGAAGCCAGAATCAATAAATGGGGATGGCAAACTGCAAAGCTTCTTCACAGTTAATGAAACAATAATGTGAAGAGAGAACCTACAGAATGGGAAAAGATTTTTACCACATGCACCTCAGACAAGAGCATTCAATCTCCAGGATATATTAAGAGCTCAAAAATCTCAACACCAAAAACAAAACAATAAAAAAACCCCAAATAACCCAATAAATAAATGGGCAAAGGATTGAACACACACTTCACAGATGAAAAAAATCGGAGTAGCCAAAAGATATATGCACCACTCTTTAACGTCCCTAGCAATTAGAGAACTGCAAATTAAAACTGCACAGAGATTCCATCTTGCTTGAATCAGAATGGCAATTATAAAGAATACAAGTAACAATAAATGTTGGTGGGGATGGAGCAAGAAAGGTACTCTCATACATTTTGGGTAGGACTGAAAATTAGAGCAGCCACTATGGACAGCAGGATGGAGATTCCTTAGAAAGCCTGAAATGAAACCACCATTTGACATCAACAGATGAATGGATAAAGAAAATGTAGTGTATGTAGAGAATGGAATATTACTCAGCCGTAAAGAAAAATAAAATGATGGCATTTGCCAGTAAATGGATGGAACTGGAGATATCATGCTAAGTGAAATAAGCCAATCCCAAACACCAAAGACTATATGTTCTGATTTGTAGATGCTAACCTGAAACAAGGGAGGTAGGGGAAGAGAATAATAGAAATCTACTGGATTGGACAAAGGAAAATAAAGGGATGGGAGGGGAGAGAGGACTAGGAAAGACAGTAGAATTAACTGCACCTAACATTCTTAGCCTTGTATTTGAATACATGACCAGGATAAATTCACATCGTGTACAGAGAGAGTGGGACCATAAATAAGTTATACTCTAATAATGTATAATTTGCAAAATACATTCTACTGTCATATGTTACTAAACAAGAACAACAACAACAAAGGCAGGTGCCCAGAAAATAGTAAAGAAAAATCATCCACTTAAGATGGCTTTGAAGGAAAAATGAGTTCAAGGCTATTTTCCCAGTATTATTAAACTCAGTCACTTTTTGTAGAGAGGACATTCTATTGAGACCCAAGGACATGTCTGAAATAAAAAGAGTTATTGATCTCTCTCCCCAGGGAGGAAAGATCATGGAAAGAATCTAGGATACCATGGAAAGGGGTGTTGAGTGGCTACATAACATTTCTAGTTATGGGACCCTCTCTGGATTTTGGATGCCTATGACTCCTGTGGCCTATGTACCACCCGTCCATAAATATATACAGTCTATTGCCACCTGGAGGCTGTTAGCAGCTGTAAGCAATGCAGCAGAGGAGCTGGCTCCTTATTGTAAATAAATTGTATGGAACTGTGAAGAGATGCCGGGTCCAAAATCCTTATATTTTCCACATCCTAATGAGGCATCTTGGACATTCATCCTGATAGAGTTCTATGTCCCTAGGGAAATGAACAGATGCCCTCAGAAACTGAGCTGACTGAAGTCTTCCAACAGCCTCATGCCAACTCAGATCAGGCTCAGAAAGGAATGAGACCAACATGGCCGGCTGCTCACTGCTGTGTTCTCCACACGGTCTCCATAAAAACTTCTCATTCTCACCACGATCTGCTTCAGTTTTCTCTAAATTTCTTCCATGTGACCGGCTCCATCTCCCTGAGAGCACACCACATCAGACTCTCATCACTGGTGTCTATAGATTCATCTACTCTCCTCATTACTTTCTCTGGTTGTGAAGTTCCCCAAAGATCAACTGTCTCCTCAGGTTCACTTTTGTTAAGATATAGCTGCACAGTGTTACCCACGCTGGCCTCACACTCCTGGCCATGAGAGAACCTCATGCTGGGACCACTTGTGTGTGCTGCTGAGTCCAGCCTCACTATCCTTCTCACTCGATGTCCTGCTCTTAACATGTTCCCACTCTGCTTGTGAAAACTGTATTCCTACATCCCCCTGAATAATTCCAACTCCCATCTGGCATTCAAAGTCCTCATTCCTGGCCCCACAATGTTATCCAACATAAAATTTTATATTTTATTTAGAGATAGGGTCTGAGTTGTTTAGCGCTTTGCTTTTTCCTGAGGCTGGCTTTAAACTCGAGATCCTCCTGCCTCAACCTCCTGAGAATCTGGGATTATAGGCTTGTGCCTAGAGTCAAAGATCAAACATGAGCAAGAACCCTGTAGGAGAGATCAGTTGTCCTAGGTTGAAAGAATAAGGTCATGCAGAGCCCTGATATGCACACACATCAATGGTGCCTGTGAGTAGGTTATAATCTCTACAACTTCCCCACTCTTTTTAGTACTAGGTTTACCATCCTGAATTTGTCACTGCACCCTCAGAAGTATGATTGCTAGGAGTGCATTTGTGCTTTAACTGGGTAGTCATGAGCTGCAGTCTACAGAATGGGAGACTTCATGCTCACCCAACAGATCAGCACTGAAGCAGGGGGGCTGGTGGCTATCTGATGATTCAGAGTGACTGGGGCAAGTGTTACAGCCTTCATCCAATATGTCCAGCAGGATTTCTTTCTTCTCCTCTGTGGCTTGTCTCATACTGAGTACAAGTAAACCAGAAGTATTAAATATGAGTCCCGGGTGGTCTAAATAGAGGCCTAAGGGAATGGTCACAGAAGGGCTAGTAGGTACTCCTTTGAAAGCGAAAGAAAATGATCCTCCTAGGATGTAGGCAGGTTGCAGATGTCTTCATGACAGGAGATAGGAGGAGAGGCTCAGTCTACTGACTAGAAAAGAGCTGAGGACAGAGACCACTCTCCCTGTGTGGTACAACCAGGACCCACAGCATACATAGAGAATGGATTTTACATGTGTGTTGTGTGTGTGCATGTGTTTGTGTATGTGTATGTATGTGTATTCCCCCCACCCAAGGCTATGACATTCCTGCCAAAAAGTCATATCAACCAGAAAGAAACCAGTTTTATATCTCATACTCAATGGACCCATACAAGACAGGAGATGTAGATTCTGTGAGTTAAAAAAAATAAAATAAACTTTAGTCTGATTACTTCTAGTTGGATACAGACAGGAACCACAGAGAAAAAAGACACTTTGTGAAAAGATGGACTTCTTCCAGCTTGTGTTTGCCTTTGCATGTGAATTGTGTGGACACTGTACCTCTTGGTTTGCTCATCTGGGAACCCTCCTTATATTTAACCCATCCTCTTCCAGGCTCTTAACACTCATTGATACCTGGGAGCCAGTAATTTCTGTTCTTTTCCACTCTCCTCCTCTGCACTACTCTATGAAATCAAATTCAGAAATGTCCAGTCAGTCAATGAGTAGTTTCTACATCACTCACTACAAACACAGGGGAAGCCTGAACTGAATGGAGAGTCATTAGTCCCAGACCTTTACCAACAAGGCTGTTATATGTCTTTGGATCTGACATGGTACAGACTGGATCCTAATAAAAAAGATTTGAGCTATTCTTGAGGATGAAAAGGCATTTCCATGCCTACAGTAGAAATCAGTAACTGGGAATTAACCCTATTCCCACCCTACACTTCCCTGAAAACTAGAAGTTGCTGAAGTCTTTGTGTTTCATTATTCCCCCTTGTCAGTAAACTGATGGCAAAATATCAATATTTTTGCTTCTGGAAAGGTGCTAATGATGGATTTCATTTTGATGAAAGAAAAGAGGAGAATAAATTTTGGAGAAAATCTTTTTCTCAGAGGGGAAACAGACGATCATACTTCCATTTAGTGACCATAAACCTATCTGCAACTTACGATATTTCTGGAACTGGTTGGCCAGGGCATACATGGTAGATTGACATAAGATGAATTTTTTTTCCAGATCTCAGAAATTCTGTTTGTGTTCTGATGATTCAGATTGTAATCCCCACATGATTTCTTCAAGGTTCATTTCAGCCCCTCCATTAGGGGAAGGGCTGAAGGATACTGCCATGGTGGTGTTTGTACAGTACACATACAGCTGGGGCCTGCAAAGAAGAAACCCAAACATGTTATGGTTAAAAACAAGTGAACCCAAGAGCTGGCTGCAGTGGCACATGCCTGTAATCCCAGAGGTTCGGAGAGTGAGACAGGAGGATATGGAGTTAGAAGTCAGCTTGAGCAACGGTGAGGCAATAAGCCACTCAGTGAGACCCTGTCTCTTTTTTTTTTTTATTTTTAATTTTTTATTGTGGGTTGTTCAAAACATTACAAATTTCTTGACATATCATATTGCACACTTTGATTCAAGTGGGTTATGAACTCCCACCTTCACCCCATACACAGATTGCAGAATCACATCAGTTACACATCCACTGATTTACATATTGCCATACTAGTGTCTGTTGTGTTCTGCTGCCTTTCCTATCCTCTACTATCCCCCCTCCCCTCCCCTCCCCTCCCCTCCCCTCCTCTCTCTCTACCCCCTCTACTGTCATTCATTTCTCCCCCTTGTATTATTTTTCCCTTTCCCCTCACTTCCTCTTGTATGTACTTTTGTATAACCCTGAGGGTCTCCTTCCATTTCCATGCAATTTCCCTTCTCACTCCCTTTCCCTCCCACCTCTCATCCCAGTTTAATGTTAATCTTCTTCTCATGCTCTTCGTCCCTACTCTGTTCTTGGTTACTCTCCTTATATCAAAGAAGACATTTGGCATTTGTTTTTTAGGGATTGGCTAGCTTCACTTAGCATAATCTGCTCTAATGCCATCCATTTCCCTGCAAATTCTATGATTTTGTCATTTTTTAATGCAGAGTAATACTCCATTGTGTATAAATGCCACATTTTTTTTTATCCATTTGTCTATTGAAGGGCATCTAGGTTGGTTCCACAATCTTGCTATTGTGAACTGTGCTGCTATGAATATCGATGTAGCAGTGTCCCTGTAGCATGCTCTTTTTAGGTCTTTAGGGAATAGACCGAGAAGGGGAATAGCTGGGTCAAATGGTGGCTCCATTCCCAGATTTCCAAGAAATCTCCATACTGCTTTCCAAATTGGCTGCACCAATTTGCAGTCCCACCAGCAATGAACAAGTGTACCCTTTTCCCCACATCCTCGCCAGCACTTGTTGTTGTTTGACTTCATAATGGCTGCCAATCTTACTGGAGTGAGATGGTATCTTAGGGTGGTTTTGATTTGCATTTCTCTGACAGCTAGAGATGGTGAGCATTTTTTCATGTACTTGTTGATTGACTGTATGTCCTCCTCTGAGAAGTGTCTGTTCAGGTCTTTGGCCCATTTGTTGATTGGGTTATTTGTTTTCTTGTTGTTTAATTTTTTGAGTTCTTTGTATACTCTGGATATTAGGGCTCTATCTGAAGTGTGAGGAGTAAAGATTTGTTCCCAGGGTGTAGGCTCCCTATTTACCTCTCTTATTGTTTCTTTTGCTGAGAAAAAACTTTTTAGTTTGAGTAAGTCCAATTTGTTGATTCTAGTTATTAACTTTTGTGCTATGGGTGTCCTATTGAGGAATTTGGAGCCCGACCCCACCGACTGTAGATCGTAGCCAACTTTTTCTTCTATCAGACGGCGTGTCTCTGATTTGATATCAAGCTCCTTGATCCATTTTGAGTTAACTTTTGTGCATGGCGAGAGAAAGGGATTCAGTTTCATTTTGTTGCATATGGATTTCCAGTTTTCCCAGCACCATTTGTTGAAGATGCTATCCTTCCTCCATTGCATGCTTTTAGCCCCTTTATCAAATATAAGATAGTTGTAGTTTTGTGGATTGGTTTTTGTGTCCTCTATTCTGTACCATTGGTCCACCCGCCTGTTTTGGTACCAGTACCATGCTGTTTTTGTTACTATTGCTCTGTAGTATAGTTTGAAGTCTGGTATCGCTATACCGCCTGATTCACACTTCCTGCTTAGCATTGTTTTTGCTATTCTGGGTCTTTTATTTTTCCATATGAATTTCATGATTGCTTTCTCTATTTCTACAAGAAATGCTGTTGGGATTTTGATTGGCATTGCATTAAACCTATAGAGAACTTTTGGTAATATCACCATTTTGATGATGTTAGTTCTGCCTATCCATGAACAGGGTATATTTTTCCATCTTCTAAGATCTTCTTCTATTTCTCTCTTTAGGGTTATGTAGTTTTCATTGTATAAGTCTTTCACCTCTTTTGTTAGGTTGATTCCCAAGTATTTTATTGTTTTTTGAAGATATTTTGAATGGAGTGGTTGTCCTCACTTCCATTTCAGGGGATTTGTCGCTGATATACAGGAATGCCTTTGATTTATGTGTGTTGATTTTATATCCTGCCACTTTGCTGAATTCATTTATTAGCTCTAATAGTTTCTTTGTAGAGCCTTTTGGGTCTGCTAGGTATAGAATCATATCATCTGCAAATAGTGATAATTTAAGTTCTTCTTTTCCTATTTTTATGCCTTTAATTTCTTTCGTCTGTGTAATTGCTCTGGCCAGTGTTTCGAGAACTATGTTGAACAGAAGTGGAGAGAGAGGGCATCCCTGTCTTGTTCCAGATTTTAGAGGGAATGCCTTCAGTTTTTCTCCATTCAGAATGATGCTAGCCTGAGGCTTAGCATAGATTGCTTTTACAATATTGAGGTATGTTCCTGTTATCCCTAGTTTTTCTAGAGTTTTGAACATAAAGGGATGCTGTACTTTGTCGAATGCTTTTTCCGCATCTATCGAGATGATCATATGGTTCTTATTTTTAAGTCTATTGATGTGGTGAATAACATTTATTGATTTCCGTATATTGAACCAGCCTTGCATCCCAGGGATGAATCCTACTTGATCATGGTGTACAATTTTTTTGATATGATTTTGTATCCGATTCGCCAGAATTTTATTGAGGATTTTTGCATCTAGGTTCATTAGAGATATTGGTCTGTAGTTTTCTTTCTTTGAAGTGTCTTTGTCTGGTTTAGGTATCAGGGTGATGTTGGCCTCATAGAATGAATTTGGAAGTTCTCCCTCCTTTTCTATTTCCTGAAGTAGCTTGAAAAGTATTGGTATTAGTTCTTCTTTAAAGGTTTTGTAAAATTCTGCTGTATACCCATCCGGTCCTGGGCTTTTCTTAGTTGGTAGTCTTTTGATGGTTTCTTCTATTTCCTCAATTGATATTGGTCTGTTTAGGTTGTCTATATCCTCCTGACTCAATCTGGGCAGATCATATGACTTAAGAAATTTATCGATGCCTTCACTATCTTCTAATTTATTGGAGTATAAGGATTCAAAATAGTTTTTGATTATCTTCTGTATTTCTGAAGTGTCTGTTGTGATATTGCCTTTTTCATCCCGTATGCTAGTAATTTGAGTTCTCTCTCTTCTTCTCTTCGCAAGCATCGCTAAGGGTCTGTCAATTTTGTTTATTTTTTCAAAGAACCAACTTTTAGTTTTGTCAATTTTTTCAATTGTTTCTTTTGTTTCGATTTCATTAATTTCAGCTCTGATTTTAATTATTTCTTGCCTTCTACTTCTTTTGCTATTGTTTTGCTCTTCTTTTTCAAGGATTTTGAGATGAAGTATGAGATCATTTATTTGTTGGTTTTTTATTATTTTAAGGAATGAACTCCAAGCAATGAATTTTCCTCTTAATACTGCTTTCAATGTGTCCCATAGATTCCGATATGTTGTGTCTGTGTTTTCATTTATCTCTAAGAATTTTTTAATTTCCTCCTTGATGTCTTCTATAACCCATTGATCATTCAGTAACCTATTGTTCATTCTCCAAGTGATGTATGCCTTTTCCTTCCTTCTTTTATCGTTGATTTTCAGTTTCATTCCATTATGATCAGATAAGATGCATGGTATTATCTCTACTCCTTTATATTGTCTAAGAGTTGCCCTGTGACATAATATATGATCTATTTTTGAGAAGGATCCATGTGCTGCTGAGAAAAAAGTGTAACTGCTTGATGTTGGGTGGTATACTCTATATATGTCAATTAGGTCTAGGTTATTATTAGTGTTATTGAGTTCTATAGTTTCCTTATTCAACTTTTGTTTGGAAGATCTGTCCAGTGGCGAGAGAGGTGTGTTGAAGTCTCCCATGATTATGGTATGGTGGTCTATTAGACTCTTGAACTTGAGAAGAGTTTGTTTGATGAACATAGCTGCACCATTGTTTGGGGCATAAATATTTATGATTGTTATGTCTTGATGGTGTATGGTTCCCTTAAGCAGTATGTAGTGTCCCTCTTTATCCCTTTTGATTAACTTGGGCTTGAAATCTATTTTATTTGATATGAGTATGGACACTCCTGCTTGTTTCCGAAGTCCATATGAGTGATATGATTTTTCCCAACCTTTCACCTTCAGCCTATGTATATCTTTTCCTATCAAATGCGTCTCCTGTAGGCAGCATATTGTTGGGTCTTGTTTTGTGATCCATTCTACTAGCCTGTGTCTATTAATTGGTGAGTTTAAGCCATTAACATTTAGGGTTATTATTGAGATATGGGTTGTTCTTCCAGCCATATTTGTTTATTTCTGTTACTAAACATGGTTTGTTTTCCTCTTTGATTATTTCCCCCCCTTTACTGTCCTACCTCCCACTGTTGGTTTTCATTGTTATTTTCCATTTCCTCTTCCTGTAATGCTTTGGCGAGGATGTTTTGAAGAGATGGTTTTCTAGCTGCGAATTCTTTAAACTTTTGTTTATCGTGGAAGGTTTTAATTTCATCTTCCATCCTGAAGCTTAATTTCGCTGGATACACAATTCTTGGTTGGAACCCATTTTCTTTCAGTGTTTGAAATATGTTATTCCAGGATCTTCTAGCTTTCAGAGTCTGTGTTGAAAGATCAGCTGTTATCCTGATTGGCTTACCCCTAAATGTAATCTGCTTCCTTTCTCTTGTAGCTTTTAAAATTCTCTCCTTATTCTGTATGTTGGGCATCTTCATTATAATGTGTCTAGGTGTGGATCTCTTATGATTTTGCACATTCGGCATCCTGTAGGCTTCTAGGATTTGGGATTCTGTCTCATTCTTCAAGTCTGGGAAGTTTTCTTGTATTATTTCGTTGGACAGATTGCTCATTCCTTTGGTTTGGACCTCTATACCTTCCTGTATCCCAATGACTCTTAAGTTTGGTCTCTTTATGTTATCCCAAATTTCTTGGATGTTCTGCTCATGGTTTCTTAACAGTCTTGCTGAGCTGTCTATGTTCTTTTCAAGTTGAAATACTTTGTCTTCATTGTCTGATGTTCTATCTTCTAAGTATGAACCAACTTTTTGTTCTGTCAAATTTTTTATTTGTTTCTTTTGTTTCAATTTCATTGATTTCAGCTCTGATTTTAATTATTTCCAGTCTTCTACTGTTTTTGGTGTTGATTTGTTCTTCTTTTTCTAGAGCTTTGAGATATAATATTAAGTCATTTATTTGTTAACTTTTTCTTCTTTTAAGGAATGAACTCCATGCAATGAACTTTCCTCTTAGAACTGCTTTCATAGTGTCTCAGAGATTTTGATATGTTGTATCTTTGTTCTCATTCACCTCTAAAATTTTTTAATCTCCATCTCAATGTCTTCTGCAACCCATTATTCATTCAGTAGCATACTATTTAGTCTCCAGATGTTGGAGTGGATTTTATTACTTATTTTATCATTTATTTCTGATTTCATTCCATTATGATCTGATAGAATGCAAGGTAGTATCTCTACTTTTTTATATTTTCTACGAGTTGCTTTGTGGCATAGTAAATGATCTATTTTAGGGAAAAAAATCCATGTACTGCTGAGAAGAAAGTGAATTCTCTCATTGAAGGATGAAATATTCTATATATGTCAGTTAAGTCTAAGTTATTTATTGTATTATTGAGTTCTATAGTTACTTTTTTATCTTTTGTTTGGAAGATTTATCTAGTGATGAAAGAAGTGTGTTAAAGTCACCCAAAATTATTGTGTTGTGGTGTATTTGACTCTTGAACTTGAGAAGAGTTTGTTTGATGAATGTAGATGCTCCATTGTTTGGAACATATATATTTGTAATTGTTTTAAGTCTTGTTGGTGTATGGTTCCCTTGAGCAGTATGTAGTATCCTTCTTTATCCTTTTTGATTGATTTTAGTTTGAAGCCTACTTTATTTGATATGAGGATGGAAACCCCTGCTTGTTTCCACAGTCCATGTGAGTGGTATGATTTTTCCCAACCCTTCACCTTCAGTCTGTGGATGTCTAAATCTGCTAGTCTATTTCTTTTGATTAGTTAGTTTAGGCCACTAACATTCAGGGTTAGTATTGAGACGTGATTTGTATTTCCAGCCATTTTTGTTTATTTTTGGTATTTAATGTGACTTGGTTTCTCCTCTGATTAGATTTTCCTTTCATGTACTACCTCCCTCTGCTGATTTTCATCATTGTTTTTTTTTATTTCCTCTTCTTGAAATATTTTTCTGAGGATGTTCCATAGTGCTGACTTTCTAGTTACAAATTCTTTTAACTTTTGTTTATCATGGAAGGTTTTCATTTCATCATCAAATCTAAAGCTTAGTATTGCTAGGTATAAGATTCTTGGTTGGCATCCATTTTATTTCAGAGTTTGGTATATGTTGTCCCACAAACTCCTGGCTTTGAGGTTCTGGGTTGAAAAATCTGCTAAGATACAAATTGGCCTCCCCCTATACATGATCTGATTCCTCTCTCTTGTGACTTTTAAGATTCTATCCCTATTCTGTATGCTAGGAATTTTTATTATAATGTGCCTTGGTGTAGATTTGTTGTAATTTTGTAAGCTTTGTGTCTTGTAAGCCTCTTGTATTTGGTTTTCCAATTTGTTCTTCTTGCTTGGGAAATTTTCTGATATTATCTCACTGAAGAGATTCTGCATTTCTTTGGTTTGAATCTCTGTGTCTTCCTCTATCTCAAGAATCTTAGATTTGGCCTTTGAAGTTATTCCATAGTTCTTGGATGTTCTATTCATGGTTTCTTACTATCTTCACTATGTCATCAACTTTATTTTCCAGATTGTACACTTTGTATTCATTATCTGACATTCTTTCTTCCAAGTTATCCATCTAGTCTGCTGATTATGCTTTCTATTGAGTTTTTTATTTGAATTATTTTATCCTTCATTTCAAGGATTTCTGACTTTTTTTCTCAGAGTCTCTCTCTTGAAGTAATCTCTTGCTACCTGTATTTGCTCTCTAATTTTATTGTTGTAGTGATCAATTTTTGCCTGTATTTGCTAATTTACCTCATTCTTTAATTCACAGATTATTTTAATTATGAACCTTTTTAACTCCTTCTTTGATATTTCATCAACTTCACTGTCCATGGGTTCTGTTATTATAGTGTCCTGGTTTGGGGGGGTGGGCACTTTCTTCCCTTGTTTTTTATTCATGTTGTCTATGTGTCTTCCTTTCTTGCAGTGTGGATCTGAAATATTACAGTTTCTTCCCTATATTCATGTAGTACCTATGTAGATTGTCTGTACCTCACCTCGATGGTGGGCTTCAGTCCCTGCTGAAGTATCTCAATGTATGCTACTGCATCCTGGACCTGGGTCCTGAGCAAGTTGGTCCGGACAGATCTGGGTCAGTCCTGACTCCCACAGTAGTCTGCTGGTCAGAAGAGTTGGTATTATGCTGGAGGCTCTGCCCTGGCTGTTGCCTTCTGGTGGAGGGGTGGACCCAGGCCTACTGTGAGCCTGGGCACTGCACAGGCTGGTGTGGGTAGATCTGGGCCACTGGACTTGACCTCCCGAGTCAGAAGGGGTGGTCCTGCACCAGAGGTTAGGCTCTGTCAGGTGTCTGTTCCCCCCACCCTTGCCCCTGTGGAGGGGTGGAAAGGGCCTACTGTGAGCCTGGTTCCTGCACAGGCTAGTTGGGTGGATCTCTTCTTGTACTTTTATTTGGAGTATAGAAGTGAAACCAGGATTTGCCAGGAGTATGAAAAAGCTGCCTTCTGTGTCTAAGAGGAGATCAATTTCTTTTCTTTCAGTGGTCATCTTTACCTGAGACTCCTTTTCAGTGATAGTAGTCTGTGACATAGGAACCAGAAGGGAATCACCTAGGCTCCTTCAGCCCTGAGCTTGTACCATCAAAGAAGAACTTAGACCTGGCAGCCTTCACCTTCAGGGACAACTTATCCTCCAATAGTCTCCTTGATGCAAAGGATAGGGCCTTTGAAGCCTTTGGGGCTCTCAAGAGCACTCCTTTTGAACATGGCCTTTTTGTCCACAGCAGTAATATGTGGGAGGAGTTTACCTTCTCTGGAAGTCCTCAGGCTCATAATTGGCCTCCCTTAAAGCAGCTACAAGAGCCATTATTTTTCTCTAATTACAAACCTCTTTGTTTTTCTTTCCTCCTGGTTTCTGTCACAATAAACTTTAAAAATCTCTGTAAGAGATTTTATAGTGCATGGTCTGGATCCAGAGGTATTTTTGCAGTTTCTCACAGATGTCTGTTGCTGACTGGGTAATAAAATGATCCCTTAAAATCAATCATCTCTCATATAATTAAGCATACTTGGTAAACTTTATGAGGGACCCCTTTTTTGTTCTAGGAAGTTTGTGGGACTCTCAGTATGTCCCTGGCTAACCTAGGAAAGTTTGGTGTAGTTTAAAGGCTTAGTGCCGATATGATAAAACCCTTCAAGGATGCATTGTTGGAGATATTTATTTCTCCATTGTCCTATCTGATGGCTGGTGTCCCAGAATGTGTCATCTTGGTAAACTGCCTCTATCCCCAGGAGAAATGGATGTTCTATGACCTGACCATATATTAGGTCTCCCTTTCATAGATTACAATGTGCTCATCTCTGTAAATCTCAGCTGCCCTTTAGGTCTTTTCCTCAGACATCAGGATTTGGTTTAGAAGTACCATAATATCCCTCCAGGTTAGGTCAAAGGTGAGAAAAACTTTTTACATGCCTTCAATATATTTGTTAGAGTCTTCTGAGAACTTCTCCAGAGCTGATTTTATCTGTCCTGTATTCTGTAAGTTAAAAGCAGTATGCACTCTGATGGGCCTCCCAGAAATTCCTGTCACTTTTAATGGAAATAGGGGAGGATTGATCCAGAAAAGTGGCTTTAAGGTTTTGAGGAATGGAAACTTAGGAGTAATAAATTTTGGAGCACTTGAACCTGAGGCCCCAAAAGATCCTGGATAAGGTAGACAAGGAGTTGGAGGATCTTTCTTGATACCTGGTGCAGAGATGAGGGCTCTTATAAAGGCTGGGTCTAACTGGCACTGTGCATATAACTGAGGAATGTCTTTCAAAGCAAAGAAGCCTTGAAGTTAAGGGGCTTGAGATCATTTGCCTTCCTGTCTACAGGATAGATCTCATTGTAAGATGGCCTTATAGCTGATACTTCCCTCAAGGGGACATTTTTCTCCATCCTCCAGTTGATATGTTGGCCAGACTTGAGTTCAGAAAAACCTTCAATGTTTCTTCCTTAAGTTCCAGGGGTCAAGTATATCCCAGTGGTTTTTTTTTCTATGCATTCCAGAGGGGTGGAAACCTGGCTTCCCATCTGTGAGACAGAGTAAAGATACAGGAAATCCCCCAAAATTTATTGTCTCTTGTGAACCAGAACATCCTTTGGTTTTCCCTGCACACTAACAACACCTGTGCAGTGCTGTGCAGTGTCTGAATAGTAACCGCTTTTTGCCTGCATACTAATAACAACCATATTGACTGCTGCATACTGGCAACTTCACCTGTACTAACAACATCTACACAGTGCTGCATAGTGGCAGTTTTGCCCTCATGCTCAATCATGAGAGGAACCAACCTAGTGGACTAAGTCATGTTCTTACCACCAAGGCCTCATCTGACTCCCTCCTCTGATCTACTAAATGACCTCACTGATAGAATGACTTAAACTTATTTAATTCTGGGATGTCCTGAGCCCAAAACCAATTGTAATACTTTTGGGGTTATGGTATTGGAGCTCTCTGACAATATGATTCTACAATTTTTTCAAGCAGGTCAAGTGTAGGTCAGTTGCGTTTTATCCAGCTTTCATCTTCTAGAAGTCTTGGCAAGGTGGCCTTACGACCATAGAGGCCTTCAAAGTCATATGGGGATCCCTGAAAATCTGCATGACTGAATGAGACAGTCCTTATCATATGACCAGAGACAAAAATCCATTCTTAAGTATGGCCAAGAAATGAGTCCCAGAGGTTAGGACATCAAAATGGTATTTTAATGGAAGTTCCCTTGTAGTTGGACACTTGATTAAATGTATCTACAGGACAACTAGTGCATGAGAAGGATCTATGGAAGAGCTTTCCTCTGGATAATGCTGTAGAATCACATGAGGGTAGTGGGTCACAGGAATATGGACTGGAGCTTTAAAGGCACACCAAGAGCAGTTTTGGGGAAGACAACAAAGAATATGAGAAAAATATTTCCTTTTCTTTTACAGAGACCTTGAAGAATTAGGGGAATTAGGGACAGATTGGGTCAAGACAGAATTCCAGGCAAAAAGAAGGGATTTGAGATTCTTACTCTGGGGATTCCTGGGTTGCCATTAAATCTGATGTCACAGATCCCAGACCAAATGGGATCCAGGATCAACAGATGCAGACACTCAACACCATCAGATCTCAGTTTCCCAATAAAATGCAAAAGTGAAATATGAAAGTGCAAAATTCAGGCTTCTCACCCTGATGGGAGGTTGCAGTTTAGGGCCTTTGGATCACATGGGACAATAGCTCTTACCTGAGATCCTCAGTTGCCCATGAACCTATTTCTGCTCTCTTTCTGTGTACAAAAAAAAACTGAGAATAGAAATCATCTCTCCAGGACCAACATTCTTAATGAGCATCAGGGAATTGATTCCTAGGCAAGATGAGAAAACTATCACCTGAGTTTAAAACTGGCAGCTGTGTTAATCACATGTAACTCATCAACTGACAGGCCCTCATTCTTTTTCAGACAAATTGCTAACTAGGAAAAATCACAGAAAAGAGGGATAAGAGTTCCTTTGTTCATATTATTTGCCCTTTGTGGAGCCCAGACAAGCTACCAATATATAACACTGGATTTAGGCAGTTTTATTCTTTGCCTTATAAATTCAAGGAATGAGATCCATGCAAGTGGAGGATAAAGTAATATGTTTTATTTAAAGCAGAGAAAGACAAGACTCCCAAAGAATGGAAGGGGTCCCAAGAGAAGATACGGTTTGCTCCTCTTTGCTTGGGATATTAAGGGCTTATCTACTAGTTTGGGGAATGAGAGTCTGTGCTATTGGGAAATGCTGCTACAGACCAATCAAGCTAATGGATTTGGACTTAATAAGCCAATAAGGAGAGTATAATTTCAATCCCTCATTTACATAATTAAGAAAATTAATCTCACTTGGTGGGTTTTTTATTTTTAAATTTGTTCTAATTAGTTATACATGGCAGTCGAATGTATTTTGACACATTGTACTCAAATGGAATGCAACATCTCCTTCCTCTGGCTGAACATGGTGCTGAGTCACACTGGTAGTGTAATCATGCTTGTATATAGGATAATAATATTTGTCTCATTCCACTATACTTCCCATCCTCTAACCCCTTCCCCTCCCTTCATTCCCCTCTGCATAATCAAAAATCCTTTCATTATCCACCCCCATTATGGATCAACATCCCCTTATCAGAGAAAACATTTGACTTTTGGTTTTGGGGTTTTACTTATTTCACTTAGCATGATATTCTCCAGCCCCATCATTTACTGCTAAATTCCATAATTTCATCCATTTTTAAGGCTGAGTAATATATTTTTGTGTATGTGTACCACATTTTCTTTATCCATTCATCAGTTAAATGGCATCTACATTGGTTTCATAGTTTAGCTACTGTAAACATTGATGTGGCTATGTCACTGTAGTATACTGCCTTTAAGCCCTTTGAGTATAAACCAAGGAATGGGATGACTAGGTCAAATAGTAGTTCCATTCCAAGTTTTCTGAGGAATCTCCATACTGCTTTCCATAGTGGTTGCACCAATTTGCAGTCCCGCCAGAAATGTATGAATGTACCTTTTTCCCCATATCCTCACCAACATTCATTGTTGCTTGTATTCTTGATAATTGCCATTCTGACTGGAGTGAGAAAATCCTAGTGTAGTTTTGATTTGTATTTCTCTAATCAATAGAGATGATGAACAATTTTTCATGTTTTGATCTAATGTATTTCTTCTGTGAAGTGTCTGTTTAGTTACTTAGCCCATTTATTGATTAGGTTATTTAGTTTTTTGGTATTTTTTGAATTCTTTATGTATTCTGGAGATTAGTGCTCTATCTGATGTGCATATGGTAAAGATTTTCTCCCTTTCTGTAGGCCCTCTTCAAATTATTGTTTCCTTTGTTAAAAAGAAGCTTTTTAGTTTGATTTAATCCCATTTACTGATCATTGATTTTACTTTTTGTGCTTTAGGAGTCTGGTTAAGGAATCAAGTCCTAAACAGACATGGTGGAGATTTGGGTCTACATTTTCTTCTATTAGGCACAGGGTCTCAAATCTAGTGCCTAAGTCTTTGGTCCACTTTGAGTTGAGTTTTGTGCAGGATGAGAGATAGAGGCTTAATTTCATTTTGCTGCATATGGATTTCCAGTTTCCCAGCATCATTTGTTGAAGAGGCTATCTTTTCTCCAAAGTATGTTTTTGGTGCCTTTGTCTAGTATAACTATATTTATGTGGGTTTGTTTCTGTGTCTTCTATTTGGTACCATTGGTCTACATGTCTGTTTTGGATCCAATACCATTCCATTTTTGTTATATAGTATAGTTTAAGGTAGTATAGTTTAAAGTCTGGTATTGAGATGCCTCCTGATTCACTGTTTTTGCTAAGGATTTCTTTGGCTATCCTGGGTCTTTTATTTTTCCAGATGAATTTCATGATTACTGTTACTAGTTCTGTAAAGAATGTTGTTGAGATTTTAATCGGAATTGTATTAAATCTGTATGACACTTTTGATAGTATGGCTATTTTGACAATATTAATTCTGCCTAAGTAGGAGCATGAAAGGTCTTTCCATTTGCTAAGGTCTTCTTCAATTTCTTTTTTTAATATTTATTTATTTTTGCATTACAATTCTTAATACACCATTATATCATAATTTATCATATCTCTGATTATACATAGGGTATGTTGACACCAAATTCACATCTTCATACATGCATTTTGTATAGTGATGAGGGTCTCCTTTCACCATCTATGCTATTCTCCTTCTCCCTCCTTTTCCCTCCCACCCCTATTCCCTATCTAGAGGTAATCTTCCTTCCTTGCTCTCCCTCTCAACCCCATTTTGAGTCATCCCCCTTATATCAGAGAAGACATTCGGCATTTGTTTTTTGGGGGATTGGCTAACTTTTCAATTTATTTATTTAATGTTCTGTAATTCTTATTGTATAGGTCTTTCACCTTGTTTGTTGTTATTATTTTATTTTGTTTTATTTTATTGAAGTTTTTTAAGCTACTGTGAATGAGGTAGTTTTCCTAATTTCTCTTTCAGTAGATTCATCACTGACGTACAGGAATGCATTTGATTTATGGGTGTTAATTTTATATCTTGCTACTTTGCTGAATTTACTTATAAGTTTTTGAATATTTCTAGTGGAATTTTTGGCTCTTATAAATATAGAATTATGTAATTAGCAAATAGTGATTGTTTTTGAGTTCTTTTTTTCCTTTATATTTTTCTCCTGTCTAATTGCTCTGGCTAGAGTTTCAAGGATGATGTTGAATAGAAGTGATGAAAGAGGGCATCCTTATCTTGTTCCAGATTTTAGAGGGAATGCTTTCAATTTTTCTCCATTCAGAATTATATTGGCCTTGGGTTTAGCATATACAGCTTTTATGATGTTGAGGTATGTTCCTACTATCCCTAAGTTTTCTACTGTTTTCAACATGAAGGGGTGCTGTATTTTGCAAATGCTTTTTCTGCATATATTGAGATGATCAAATGATTCTTGTGTTTAAATCTATTGATGTAATGAATTACATTTATTGATTTTTGCATGCAGAACCAAAGTTGCTTCCCTGGGATAACCCCACTTGATCGTGTTTCATTATCATTTTAATAGGTTTTTATATTCAATTTGCCATAATTTTATTGATAATTTTTGCATCTATTTTCATCAGGGATATTGGTCTGAAGTTTGCTTTCCTTCATGTGTCTTTTTCTGCTTTTGGTATCAGAGTGATACTAACCTCATAGAATGAGTTTGGAAGGGTTCCCTTATTTTCTATTTATGGAATAATTTAAGAAGTATTGGTCTTAATTCTTCTTTGTAGGTCTTGTAGAACTTGGCTCAAAATTCTTATTGTCCTGGGCTTTTCTTGGTTGGTAGGCTTTTGATAGCATCTTCTATGTCATTGCTTGAAATTGATCTGTTTAAATTGTGTATGTCCTCTTGATTCAGTTTGGGTAGTTCATATGTTTCTAGAAATTTGTTGATCTGAGATTTTCTATTTTATTAAAGTATAAATTTTCAAACTATATTCTAATTATCTTCTGTATTTTAATAGTGTCTTTTATGATACAAATTTAGAAATTTTTGTTTTCTCTTTCTCTTCATTGATAAGCTAAGGGTTTATCAATTTTATTTATTTTGTCAAAGAACCAACTTTTTGTTTTGTCAATTTTTTAAATTTTTTGTTTGTTTGTTTCAATTTCATTGATTTCAACTCTGATATTAATTATTTCCTGTCTTATTTTGCTTTTAATGTTGATGTGTTCTTCTTTTTCTAGGGCTTTGAAATGTAATGTTAGGCCACTTCTTTGATGTTTTATTCTTTTAATGAATGAGCTCAATGCAATAAACTTTCCTCTTAGCACTGGCTTCATAGGGTTCCAGATATTTTGATATGTTGTATTGGTGTTCTCATTTACCTCTAAGTATTTTTTTTATTTGCCCCTGATTTCTAGTGCTATGCATTCATCATTCAGCAGCATGTTATTTAGCCTCCAGATGTTGGAGTAACTTCGGTGCTTTTTCTTTTTAATCATTGATTTCTAGTTTTAGTCCTATTATTCTGATAGAATTCAGGGTAGTATTTCTAACTTTTTGTATTTGGTAAGAGTTGATTTGTGACATAACATATAGTATATTTTAGAGAAGAATCCATGTGCGTCTGAGAAGAAAGTGTACTCACTCAATGATGAGAGACTTTTTGTTTGAAAGATCTTCCCAGTGGTGAAAGAGGTGTGTTAAAGTCATACAGTATTATTCTGTTGTGGTCTATTTGATTCTTGAAGTTAAGAAAGGTTTATTTGATGTATGTAGATGCTCCATTGTTTGGGGCATATATATTTATGATTGTTATGTATTATTGATGTATGATTCCCTTGGCAATAAGAAATGTTCTTATTTATCATTTCTGATTAACTTTGGCTTGAAGATTACCTAATATGAGGAAAAAAAACTCATTTGTTTAGGAAGTCCATGTGAATGACATTTTTCCCCCAACATTTCACCTTCAGTCTATGAATGTCTTTTCCTAGGAGGTGAGTCTCTTGAAGACAACATACTGTTGGGTCTTTATTTTTTTAATCCAATCTGCCAGTCTATGTCTTTTGATTGATGAGTTTAGACCATTAACATTCAGGGTTATTACTAAAATATAATTTTCATTCCTGGTCATTTGGTTTATTTTTGGTTTTTAACTTGACTTGGTTTCTCCTTCGATTGACCTTTCCTTTAGTGTAATTCCTTTCTTTGCTGTTTTTCATTTTTTTTATTTTCATTTCCTCTTCGTGAAATATTTTTTTCTGAGAATGTTCTATACTGTAGGCTTTCTAATTGTGAATTCTTTTAACTTTTGTTTATCATGGAATGCTTTTATTTCATCTTCAAATCTGAAGCTTTAGTTTCACTGGATTTAAAATTCTCAGTTGAGGTCCATTTTCTTTCTAGGTTTGATGTATGTAGTTCAGGACCTTCTGACATTGAGGGTCTGGATTGAAAAAGTCAGCTGAAATATGAATTGGCTTCCCCTACATGTAATTTGACTTTTTTTCTCTCACAGCCTTTAAAATTATATTCTTATTCTGTATGTTAGTCATTCTCATTATAGTGTGTCTTGGTGTGGGTCCATTGTAATTTTGTACATTTGTATTCCTGTAAACCTCTTCTAATTGATTTTCCATTTTATTCTTTAGATTTGGGAGATTTTCTGATATTATGTAATTGAAAAGATTGTGCAGACCTCTAGCTTGTATCTCCATGCCTTCATCTATTCTAATAAATCTTAAATTTAATTTTTCATGTTATTCCCATATTTCTTATAATTTCTGTTCCTGGTTTCTGTTCCTCTTCTCCATACAGCTGACTTTATTTTCAAGAGTATAAAGTTTGTTCTTCATTGCTTGAGATTCTGTCTTCCAATTAATCTAGTTTGTTGGTGATGCTTTCTATTGAATTTATAATTTGGTTTATTGATTCCTTCATTTTGAGAATTTTTGCTTGTTTTTTTTTTCACAGTCTAACTCTTTATTTTTTTAATATTTATTTTTTTACTTATAGGTGGACACAATATCTTTATTTTATTTTTATGTGGTGCTGAGAATCAAACCTAGTGCCTCACTCATGGAAGGCAAGTGCTCTTTGTATGAACCACAACCCCAGCCAACCTAACTCTTTATTGAAGTGATCTTTCACTTCTTGTATTTTCTCTTTGATTTTACTCCTCATACTATACTTTGCAGGTTAATTCAACTATGTACATTCTAAACTCCTTCTCTGGACTGGAATTTCTTCTACTGTGTCTACAGATTATATTACTGAAATATCTTGGTTTGTTTGAGGTGTTTTGTTCCCTTGTTTTTCAAGTTGTTTGTGTTCTTCCCATCTAGTGGCATGGATCTGAGGCAGTACAGTTTCCTATAATCTTATAATGTACCTGAAGGCTTCCAGTCCCTTACCTTTAAGGTGCAGACCAATGTTAATAACATCCAATGCAAACAATATACAACCTTAAACTGAATAGCTCCTATTAAGGCATCTACAGTTTTGTTGCAATAAATAGAAATGATGTGTTCACTTATTGTCTACAATATAAACAGTAAGTTTGCTAAAAATGTTTACCACTTCAAATGATAGACAAAGAGATACAGAAGTAGTGTAGGATGTGATGTTTATAAAGGAGAAGGAGAGAAGATAGAGGTAAAAAAAATTTAGGAAGAAAAAGGAAGGAATTAATAGAGGTTGGCTGTAAGCATGAGAAGTGAGGAAGAGAATCCAAGGAGACATATAAGTGAGAGAAAAAATAAATACAGATATTTTTACAAAGTTAAAATATAAGAATACACAACCAAAATGCAATATACTATTCAGACATCCCACTCTTTAATAAATTGATGCATAAAACATATTTGGATTTAAAGATAGTAGAGGTGTGAAAGAGATGGAAAAGAAAAAGGAACGTCTCTATGGAAAATTATCACTGCTTCTGTTTGCTTTCAATAATTTTCTCACCTTCCATTCTCTGCTTATAGGTGGGATTGTCTGAAGTTTAACTGTACCTCCAGTCTTGTGCATGCTGGACCAATTGACTGGGTGAGCCAAAACAGGATGCCCTTACACCTTCTTCCAGTTTTTCCTCCTGTAGCCAGCTCCTTTCTTCCCCACACACTTCAGGACTCACTGAGCTGGAGAGAGCCCAGGTTTCTCCAGTTTCTCCAACCTGTGCTACCCCTGGGAAACTGCCCCCAATCTTTGGCTTTCCACAGGCTTGTCAGGCCCAGACTGGCCCATGCAGATCCAGCTGCAATCTGACAGACCTGGGCTTCATATTCTGCAGGCTCTGCCTTACCACCATCCCACTATCTCAATGCCATTCCAACTTGCAGAGAGACCACCAGGGATGCATTCACACAAAGTAGAGATCCTGCAAAGAGGCCACCAGATGGAGGCCACTAGAACACTCAGCAGGAAGACCGTAAGGGCAACCAGACCTACAGGTACTCTGACAATATATTTCTAGTTCCTGGCCAGTGTCCCCTGACTGGGGGAGCCACACCTTGAGAAGGCAGAGGTGGCTGCAGATGAAAATCAGACAATATACTGGCCAAAGGCTGGTAATTGCAGTGGACAAACAGGGGAGGGGACAAAGAATAGAGGATCAATTGGCAGCGAGCACTGTCTTGCAGAGAAACAGTATTTTCTTTGCTTGAATCACGAATCACAAAGTGACAAGGAATGCAGCCTTCCTCTAGCTCATCATCTTGAATCCCTCACTTGGTGGTTTTTAACCTTCCTGTTAGAAAAAGGAAGCATATTGAGTAGGGGCCTGCTTGTAATCAGCCATTCTAGGGTAGGGCAAGGATAACATGGGAAAGGCTGCTGTAGTTGCAGCTGTGAAGAACAGAAACCGGCATTACTGGTCAGAAGAAGGCATTTTGATTAACATTGGCATAGAGCAGTGAGTCACAGATGTCTTTCAAACCATGCTGTCTCCTTTCATGATGGTATAATGTTCCCCTCCCATCCTATGCTCCTTGAGGGCTCTTATCCTATCTGCCTATGGGAGACCTACCTTCCGGCCTCAGATGTATCCCCTGTTCATGTCCGTGAGCATTTCCTCAACCAAGAAATTGACCTTACTGGGGGAACTTCTTTATACTCTTAACACCTAGACCAGCTCCTAAATTCCTTATTTAGCATCTTACCCTGACTGGCTATGCAGTTCTAAATCTCCCTCACTGGAGCAGCTTACATTCTACTGAAGTAGGCTCCTTGCCACAGTTCCTTCTACTGCTGCAAGGAGCACTAACTGTCTCCAGGACTGGAAGAAGCATAGCTCCTGTCAAAGGCTAATATACACCAACCTCACCATTGGCCCCTGTGCCCAGTCAGCCCATCCCAGGAGGAACTGGCAAGGAAGGCAGTGATGAGCATGGGCATCCCAGAACCAGGTCTACTGTATTGCATCTGAGCATGATCAGGAGAAGCCACCCACACAGTGTTCATGGTGCCTGCCTATGCCTGGAGGCAATTCACCCAGTGGCACAGAGCCTCCAACAGAAGCCAACATACTAGCAAACCAAGTTGCTTCCCATGCTAAAGCTGGCACTAGCATACATGATGAGATGCCTCACTAAGCAAAGTATCTAAGTGGTGAATGACTTCCTGGAAAAGAAGACCAGGCAGCAGATCAGCTCCACTGCTCTTGCCTTGTACAACTCCATCAAGTTAATGGCAGCTATTCAACTAGAAGAGTGACTCATCCAAGGACATCTGGGGTGACAATATCACCTTGACCAAGGGCTAGAAGGCCAGCTGTGAGACCATCAGGCTGCTCATGAACAGTAAGAATGACCTGATACTCCACTGCAACAGCAAGCTGGTCAACTACAAGATCAAGGGTCAGAGGAAAGCCATGGTTGCTGGTAACCCAAGCAGTGGGACAGATTTTCCAGTTGATAATCCAAATGGAAATAAAAGATGTGTGTGGTACATATATTATTTAAATAAAAACTGGGGTGCTAAGGTAAGTGGAAGTATACTTCAACTTTTCCAAGAAGGAAAAGCCCAGTTTGCTAACATTGAATCCAAATTTGATAGACTATTATTTTTCTGATTAGACTGGTGGCAATTCTTACATGCTACATGAGGTGGCAACCAGCATATGCTACAAGGTACACAATAACTTTTGTATTTGATATAGATGAGAAAGTATGAACTAAATTAAAATATCTAACAGGTATTAGAAATATCTAACAGGTGTTAGAAATACCAAGAAATCAGAATATGGGTGGGCAAGGCAAACTTTTACTCCTGCTAGAAGGGCTGCTACCAAATCTGTCTAGCAAGCCCCTTGGCAGAGAGTCTGCCTGTCTATTTACATACATATGACAGTAGACTGTATTTAGACATATTATGCTTACATAGAATATAACTTATTCTAATTAGTATCACATACTTGTGGCTGTACCTCTCTTCTCTGCTGCTTCTTTTTTTTCTTTCTCTTTTCCTCTTCTTATCCTTCTTCTCCTTTATCTTTATTTTCATGTCCTATACAGTTTAATATCAATTTAACTTTCTTGGAAAACAATCTTGTTTTTTATCCATTTCAGAACTACTGGAGTTGGAAAAAACATTAGTGTGTGGTTTGCTATCATGTATTTGCAGTTACAGGTGACCATCGTCTTCCCTCAAAAAGATGGAAGGGGTTGATTAAAGCACTGTGAATACAATGAGTAGATGCTTTGACTTAGAGGCATACCTCTGTCTGGGCACACATATTAAGGTAAAAGAAGTCTACTAACAATTTCTCTAAGAAATAGGCATGAGAGAGATCCATTCAAGGAAAAAAAAAATCTCAACATAAAAATACAGGTGACAAAGAAAGTAAGGAAACAATTAGGGAGAATTCTAAAAATCCCTATATGAGAATAGAGATACAACATACAAGAATCTCTGGTATTCTGTGTGAGCAGTTCTCAGAGTTTATAGCTGTGAGGGCCTGCACACAAAAAAATCAGAAAACTCTGAAATAAATAACATAATGATGTGTCTCAAGATCCTATAAAAATCAATAACACACCAATTCCAAAATAACTATAAGGAAGAAAATAAATAAGAGTTGGAATTCATGAGATAGAAAATTTAAAAATAATAAAAAGATTGATATAAAAATTGGTTCTTTAAAAAGTAAAACAAGATTGATAAGCCCTTAACTAAATAAACCAAAAGGAAGAAAAGATCAAAATTAAGAAAATTAGACATGAAATAATAAGGTAAAATCACAGACATCTCAGAAATCCAGAGAATAACTAAGGACTATATTCAAACATGTATTTTAATAAATTAGAAAATCAAGAAGAAATGGACAAATTTTTAGGCACAAGTGAATTACCAAAATTATCAAACTTGAGCACAGTAGATAAAGAAAACCTAAATATACTGATAATAAACAATGAAATTGAAGGAATAATAAGAATTCTTCCAACAAAGGAAAGTTCAGGACTAGATGGATTCTCAGCTAAATTCTTTCAAGGAATATTAAAAGAGATACAGTGGTGCAGAGGCAGGAAAAAAGGCTCCTTGACCAAGTGGCCACATTTATTTATATCATTATGTTTGGTTATGTTTGGTCATTAGTACCATAACTACAATATTGTTTAGTGTTTCTTTTTTCCCAGGAGCTGAGTGTCTGAGATCAAGGTCCATGCTGATAAGGCTCTAGCACAGAGCCTCTTCACGAAGAACATTACCATAGCAACTAGACATTGCATATATTAGTTATCTTACTAGCTTCTCAGAGAAACTGCAGAGCATTCTAAGCATGGGAAACAGTATGCCTTTTACCCCCGGGAGTTTACTCACCAGAGGAATGCTTTCCTGTATATTTCCATGATCAGAATCCCTATAAATTCTACCAGACTTTTAAAGAAGAGCTAATGTTCATGCTTTGTAAATTATTACATAAAATATAAGATGAGGAAATACTCCTAAATTTGTTCTAAAAAGTCAGTATCACCTGGATAACAAAAACAGATTAAGGACACATAAGGCATGAAAACTACAGACCAATTTCCATGATGAACAGAGATGTAAAAATGCTTAATTAAATATTAGCAATTTTTATTCAAAATTACATTAAGAATAATATACATCATGATCAAGTCAGCTGAATTTCAGGAATACAAGAATTGTTCAATATATGCACAGAATTAAAGACAAAAGTCACATGACCATATTAATAGATGCAGAAAAGGCCTTTGATAAATTTCAGCACTTTTTCATGTTAAAAACACTGAAGAAATTAGAGTTAAAAGGGAACTTACCTTAACATTATAAAGCCACAATCATGCTGACTGGGGGAAAACTGCAGGCATTTCCTCTTGAATCAGAAACAGCACAGAGATTTTCATCAACACCATTCTTATTAAATATAGTACTCCAAATTTTATCCAGATAAATTTAGCATGAGAAGATTATAAGGGATACAAATAGAAAAGAAAGAAGGCAAATTACCAATATCTGCAGATGATATGATCCTATACTTAAAATATACAAAAAACAACAAAAAAAAAGCCCACCAGAAGACTTCAAGAACTGAATAAATCAGCAAAGTTCTGGGATACAAAATCAACACACAAAAATTAGTATCTCTTAAATACACTAATAATGAAACTGCTGAGAATGAAATCCATTTATAAGAGGCTCAGAAAAACCCCACTGAGGAATAAATCTAACCAAGAAGAAAAAAAAATTTGTCTATAATAAAAATTATAAAACACCAAAAAAAATTTAAAAATACACTAAGAGATAAAAAGATCTCCCATGTTCTCGGGTAGGTAGAATTAATATTGTCAAAATAGCCATAATGTGAAAAGTATTCTACAGATTCAATTCAATGCCCATCAAAATACCAACGACATTCTTCACAAAACTAGGGAAAAAAGTTCTAAAATTAATTTGGAAGAATAAAATAATCACAATAGTCAAAGTAATTCTAAACCAAAAAAAAGCAATATTGGAGGCATAGCAATACAGTGCTATAGTAACAAAAACTGTATGGTATAGCATAAAAACATACATGTAAACCAATGGTACAGTATAGAAGACACAGAGAAAAATCCATACAGATAGAGTCATCTGATCCTTGACAATGGTTCCAAAGCCATAGGTTGGAGAAAAGATTATCTTTTAAACAAATGGTGCTAGAAAAAACTAAATATTCAAATTTAGAAGAATGGGCCCCTCACTATAATCACATCATGAGTTTAATTCAAGGAAAAAAAGGTAACCTGAAGAATTTCTATAAAAGGTATATGAAGTATTTGAATCTATCATTCTGTTTTTACAAATTCTGACAACTACTAATAGCATAAGCTTTCTTCAGAAATTTTTTAGTTTAGATATTTCCAGGTTCTTTCTTATGAAGAAAGCCAAGAGACTCTTCAGAAAATAATATCCTATTATTACCTTATTCCCCCTTTATGGAAAATGCTCTCAAGATTCCTTGTATTTGTATTTTAAGTAAAGTTTCAGGTCTTCTCAAGAACAGAGAACAAATAAAATACTGACCTCCCCCAGCTCCAACTCATTTTTAGCAAGATAAGCAAGAGTGTCTGTATTCAAAAAGAGCAAGAAAGATTAACTGAAATGACTCCCCACCACCACCCCACTTCCTGTAAAAGGTGACCTGTAAAGAAATAGAGAACCTATTACAACTATCATTTTCAGCTACCCCTTAAAGATTACAGAACACCTGTGTTAGAAAATTATAGATGATAGAGACAGATCTGAATGAGTGATTGATGTTAAATATGAAAGCATTGACATACCAACTTTAAGAATCTAATAACTAAAAATGGGGAGGTTAGTACAGCACATACTTTTAAAGAGTGTGCTTATCAAAGTACCAGGAAGGTGAGAAACACTAAACAATAGGCAAAGAAGCCAGCATAAGTTATTCAAAATTTTAACATGCAAACAAGAAAGAACAAAATCTGAGAAGTGCATACATAAGTATTGGTCTCCATTGGATCTGCTGAAGCCAGATTCTAGAAAAACAAATAGCAGTTAGTTTCAGTTCAAGTACAAGTTGACGGGTGACTCTCCAGCTGAAATAAATCTGTAGCAAAGGGAAGATTCTCCCTATCATAAAAATTTTTGTAGAATTAAATGTTTTTTCAGAACAAAATAGCCAAGGCCACAGTAGTATGAGATTAAAATACCTTGAACCTTGTTAGACAAAAACCAAAGAAAAATTCAAGAGAGTGAGACTTGGAAAAGGTGAGACTTGAAAAGCTATGTCTCAAATGTGCCTAAACCCAGTGTAGCAATGAGGTACTAGAGACAAAGAACTTAGTGGGGGGGTTGGGGGATGACAAAACTTTCAAATGGGCATAAAATGAAAGAAGGGAATTTCTTTTGCAAAGGCATGGCAATTGGTCACTATTGTAAACTTTATAAATTCACAAGAAATGCTGTTCTCTGACAGAAAATACTCTTAGGTGTATTTTCTTTCAAATATGGCAAAGGGGCCTTAATATACCTCATGATGAATGATTGCTTCCATGTGTGAAACTCTAGATAGAGTGCAGGAAGCCAAGCTTCCAAGTGAAGCTGGAAAACCACAAAGTTTTCTCCTTTCTTCATTTTTTCCACTGGCTACTCTCATTTCCCTGATTACTTCAAAGTCTTTGCTATGGTTTTGGGGTAAATAATAGCATTGTGGGTTCCAAAGTTTGCTTAAAAGGGTTGCCACAGGAATCCAGAGTTAGTGGTCTCTAAATGTTTAGAGTCTGAGGCTAGTACTATGAAAATCATGTGTCCCAGTCACACTCCAGAATTTTTTATGTTTTATTAGTGCATTATATTTACACATAAAATTGGGGTTCATTTTGACATAATCATGCATGGATAAATTATAGCATGCTCCAATTAAGTCCTCAGTACTTCCACATTCCCTTCCCTCCTCTCTCTCCCTACTCACCTCTCTCTAATTCACTGGTCTTTCTTCTATTTATTTGTAGACTTTTAATTTTTAATTAGTGCTTTATAGATATACATAAAGATAACACTCACTGTGGTATATTCATTTATGTACGTAGCATAATTTGGTCAATAACATTCTACAATTCCTCCCTTTTCCCTTCCCACTTCCATCCCACTCTGCTCCATGGGTATTCATTCATTTTTCATGGTATCTTATCCACACATGTGTGGTGGGGTGGGTCACTTAGAAAACTCACCAAGTCCCAAGTTTGCCCAAATTAAAGAGTCTTTATTCTGACTGGTTGGGTCTGCTTCTCACAGGACCAAGTTGTCTCCACAGAAAGCAGCCCCACCTTTAACACTTCGGGATATTTAAAGGCAGAAAAACACACACACACACACACACAAATGCAGTTATGTTGGCATAGCAACAAGCAAGCAAGCACACACGCATACAGAAGCTGAGTACAGCTGTTAGCAAAACAATGCAAGGTAATTAATCATATTTGTATTCTCATGGGATTTTCCATAACCATAATTAAAAGAAATAGATCAAAATGTTCCTAGTCAATACGAGTAAAGAATGGCTGTGCTTTGGTTTTGACTGCTTTTGCTAGGTGTTTAAGATCAAGATGCTCAAACTGACCTTGCTCCCATCTATTGTTAAGAGTCAGCTGAGTTCCCTTGGGGGACACTCTTGGGTAACTTGTGAGCAGCATTTTAGCTCTGCTAGTGCCATTTGCGTTAGGATGGGTCAAGATCTTGCTGACCATGTGGCTTTCCTTGGAATTATCAGGTGGGTCTCCTTTTTTCAATGACCCTCCTCTTTTGCAGCATGCCCACTGATTGGCTTTCCATTCTCCAGTGGTCTCATTAATCTCCCTTATTGAGAGATTAAGTGGCCCAGGGTTGCAAAGCTCTTCCCCTTTTCCCTAGGTTCAGGCTGACTCAGAGGTCAAGAGTCAAATATTGGTTTTCTTGGCCCCTTTTATTGTAAACTTCATCTTTAAACCTTGGCCTTAAACATTCAGCAAGTTAGTCTTATCAGTCTTAAACTAAGAGTACTTGAGTTTAATGTTAATGTTCATTACTTTACAGTTAATTTTACTTCTTTCAATTACTGTCTGTCTATAGATGATGGCTTAATATCTCAAATTAATTTAGGTTGTGTGTTCTTGAATTATTACCTCTGCAAAACATTAATAGGCATTAGTTATAAGAAAAATAGAAAGTGAAATTAACAAGAGTAAAAACATATTTAGCTTGTATATAATTTTGAACATTGGCTGAGTCATACATTATATCACCTGTTTGAGAACACAGTAATTCTTAAAATAAAATCAATCTTTGAATACAACTTTAAATGAACTGAAGTCTGACCTACTTTGGAGTCATTCTGACACACTATAAAGTGGAAGGCAGAGCCTTATCTCAGGTAAAGTGGGGCTCTTTACAAATCTTAGGTAAAATGTTCTAGTTCTGAAGTTGATCTCTCTTTTTTAGATATCATTTTATAAAATTTCCATATATTGTTTCCTGAGTCTGTATGGATGTTAGCTAACACAATATGGTATTACATCTAAAACATGAATCAAGGAAAGGCTGAGAGTTTTTAACTTTCCTTTTCTGTGGAAAAGTGGCAAAGTGTTTTATAATATTAACCTTTAAATGATCAGGCTGTCATTATCTTTTAAAATACTTTAAAATTTGTGTCCAGTGAGAAAGGTGAGTGACTCACCCGAGACAGAGAGTCAACAAAGAGATTTTATTGGGGGGCTGACAGAAGGGAAGGAGAGGCAGAGAGCGGAGAGAGGAGAAAAAGAAGAGAAGAAGAGGGCAAAGAGCATGTGCTTACAAGCTTCGGCTTAAGAAGGGTTAAGTAGTTGACACGGCAGGTGCTGATTGGCAGGGTGAATCAGGAACAGAGAATGGGCACTGTGTCCTGTGGGGATTGGTTGAGAAAACCTTTGAATTTGGTGCTCTTCAGCTTGGCTCCCTTCAGAGAGGAGGGGGAGGGTTAAGAGATTCAGTGATGTTCTCAAAAGACTGAAACTTAATACTCAAACACATTCTATAAAGCCAGTATAACTCTGAGACTAAAACCAGATAAAGATGAATCAAGGAAATAAATCTACAAACCAATATCCCTGATGAACACAGATGCAAAAATTCTTAATAAAATATTATCAAATTGTATTCAAAAACTGTTAGGAAAATATGACTTTCATCCCTGGGATGCAAGTCTGGTTCAACTTATGCAAATTAATAAATGTAATTCACCAGTGAAACAGAATTAAGGATGAGAATGACATGGTCATCTCAACAGGCAGAAAACACAGCAATTATTTGTGCTAAAAACACTGGATAAATTAGGGATAGAAGGAAATTACCTGAACATTATAAATTCTATATGAGACAAACCTATAGTCAACACCATACTGAATGGAGGAAAATTGAAAGCATTTTCTCTAAAATAAAGGAAAAGACAAAAGATATTCATTCTCTCCACTTATATTCAAAGTAGTTCTCAAAACCCTAGCCAGGGCAATCAGGCAAGAGAAAGAAATTAAAGAGATACAAATTGAAAAAGAGGAAGTCAAACTATCACTGTTTGCTGATAACATAATGCTATATCTAGAAAACAAAACAAAACAAAAATTCCCAGAAGACTTCTAGAGTTGATAAATAAATTTAGTAGAGTAACATAATACAAAATCAATACACACAAATTAATAGCTTTTCTATACTACAGTAGTGATTCAGTTGAGAAAGATATCAGGAAAACTACTCCATTAACACTAGCCTCAAAAAACTTAAATATGTGAGAATTAATCTAACCAGAAGGTGAAAAATCTCTACTATCGAATGCTGAAGAAATAAGTTGAACACAACGACAAAAGATGGAAAGACCTACCATTTTCTTGTGTAAACAGAATTAATATTGTCAAAACAGCCCTACTACCAAAATCAATATACAAATTCTATGCCATCTCCATCAAAATACCAATGTCATTCTTCATAAAACTAGAAAAAAATTCCTAAAATTAATTTGGAAGAATAAGAGACCCACAATATCCAAAACAATACTAATCAAGAAAGCCAAATCAGGAGGCATGACAACACCTTATCTGAAATTATACTACAGAGCTATAGCAACAAAAACAGCATGGTATTGCATCAAAATGGACATAAAGTCCAATGTAAGAAAACACAGAGACAAACCAAAATTACACAGCCATCAAATACTTGACAAAGGTGCCAAAAACATATGTTGGAGAAAAAATACACTTTATGACAAATGGTGTTATAAAAGTGGATATTCATATTAGAAGAGTGTATTTAGGTCATTATCTTTCACCCCGCACATAAGTCAAAACAAAATGAATCAAAGACCAGAAACCTTAAAACTGCAAGAAGAAAACATCCGATCAACACCCCATCATATAGGTTAAGGCATTGACTTCCTCAGCAAGACCCCTAAAGCTCAAGAAATGAAACCAAGAATCAATAGGTGGAACACATCAAATTAAATAATTTCTGCACAGTAAAGGAAATGATTAGGAGAATAAAGAGCGAGCCCACAGATTGGGAGAAAAATCTTTGCCAGATACTCCTCTAAGAGGAGATTAATATCCAGAATACATAAAGAACTAAAAAAAAAAAAAAAAGACTCAATGCCCCCCCCCCCCATATAGACCAATCTATAAATGGGCAAAAGAACTAAACAGAAAGTTCTCAAAAGAAGAAACACATAAGCCAGGCATAGTAACATGTGGTGGGAGCCTTAGGCAGGAGGATCTCAACTTCAAAGCCAGGCTCAGTAACTTAGTGAAGCCCTAAGCAACTTTGCAAGACTCTGTCTCAAGAAATAAATAAATTAATTAATTAATTAAAAGGACTGGGCATGTGGCTCATTTTGGAGGCATTTCCTCTGGTTTTATTTGCTACTACCTTAAACTGGGGAGAAATTGTGCTAATTTAATTTCTTCTAAGGAGGCTGGATAGCTGTGGACTCTACAAAAATCACTGCCCAGTTTTTAGTCCACATTTGATTTCAACTGCTTGATCTCTTTTACTGTCTTTGATGCTTCTGAATCATTTTAACTTGCTCTGTGTTCTTTCTAGCTGTTGTTTAAAAAGTAAGCTTATGGGCTTTCCTTCTCTTTCTTTCTCTCTGTTACCCCTTCCCCCTAACTCTACCCTAGTCAGAATTCTGGGTCAAGGAATTCTATCTTTATTTTATGCTCTAGTAACCACACTCCAAGTCCCTCCAAGTTTCAAACTGTGCAATGTTTAGCTTTATTTACTCTGTCTGTCACCTCTCTGGTCAGGTCTTCTTTTCTGGGCTGTGGAGAGGTAAAGAGTTAGTTGCTGCCTAGATCCCCTGGGCCATCTTCTGTCTCACACTACAGATTTATTACAGAGGAGGTCTTGAAAGAATTGGGGTTGGATTAATTCAACCAGAGTCTTAGAAATACTAGTTCTGCTATTCCAGTAAGAGACAGCCCAGGTCACAAATGCTATGGAGAGCCTTACTTGCCCTAAGAATTTGAATAAGATGGCTAAAGCAGACAAAGATAATGGAAAGGAAGATTGATGTAAGTAGAGCTTCTCTTCCAACTAATTCTCATTAACAAACTGAGTAAGAACGAGAAGAGTTTAAATGGATTGTATACTCCTTACATATGCCAGCACATGTCTGGGAGAGTCCTGCATTCTGGCTCTATCACAACAGATGATCACTTGGATCAGCATGAAAGCAAGACACATGTCCATGGAGACATATTTGACTTAATTGAGCATTCCCTGAGTTCCCCTAGGCTGGGAGAAATGGGCAAGGAGGTGAGCTGAGTGGCCTTGGTCCAGCAGAAGGCCACAATCACTGAGGTCCAGAGTCATGGATCCTCCAATCAGTTCAGTGTTTCTGTTAGGGATCACAGGAAGGTGCTCACCTACTCACCTGCTCACACCTGTAACTAGAACTACCTTCCTCATCACCAGTGCAATGGGTAACAAAATTCAACACTTGAGCAGCAAACACCACCGGCAGCAGTTTCCCAGACTGGATTTTTTATCTCCCTAGACTAATATAGAGGTCCAACCCACAGCTCAGTCATGCCCTGAAGCACCGGAGCCCATAGGGATCCTCCCCTCCCAACAGGGTTCCAGCTCTGAAAGCAAGCTTGGTCCAGTGGTGGCATGAGGGTGAATCTCTGAATCTCTGTTATGCAAGAGGCACTGCAGGTACAAAAAGAAAGAAAGAAAGGAAGGAAGGAAGGAAGGAAGGAAGGAAGGAAGGAAGGAAGGAAGGAAGGAAGGAAGGAAGGAAGGGGGAGGGAGGGAGGGGGGAGAGGGAGGGAGGGAGGAAGGAAAGAGAAAGAGAGAGAGAGAGAGAGAGGAAGAAAAACTGAGCTCAGTGTTACACACAATTTCCCCATCACTTCCACTCACATCTTCCACCCCAGCTGGAACTATTCCTGAGGTTTTTGCTAGGAAATAAAATTTTAATCATTATTCAGTTTGGTCTTGTACTTCATTTTAAATGTAAAAATGAAACCACTAGGTCATTCATTAGATCACATTCCAATCTCTCTTCTTTCCTTTGCCATTTCACTATGCAGTCAGCTATGAAAAAACAACAAAAACAAAAACACCCTCTTCGTTTCTCTTGGTGTCTTTAGTTACAGGCTGAAATGAAAAATAATCTGGAGTCTGATTCAAAATTATATGTATTTACACTGTATGTAATTTTATTTGTGTTAGCTTCTTTGTCACTGTAACCAAAAGACACGACAATAAAAATTTAGAGAAGGAAAAGTTATAGATGGCCAGCTCCATTGCTCTGGGCCAAAGGTAAGGCAGAACATTATGGCAGAAGAGAGTAGTGGAGGAAAGCAGCTCAGGATATGGTCAGAAGCAAGCAGAAAGAGATTTCTCTCACAGGAAAAAATATATACCCCAAAGTCATGCCTCAGTGACCCACCTGCCCCAGCCACACCCTACCTGCCTACAGTTAATACCCCTAATAGGGAATTAATGCAGCAATTAAGACTCTCATAGCCCAATTATTTCATCTCTAAACTTTCTTGCCTTTTCTCACACTTTGGGTTTTGGGGGAGATAGCTCCTATCTAAACCATAACATGATGTAAAAACGGGCCATCCACTTCAGCGGCTTATGCTTAAAAATTGAACCTTTATAAAAGATTTCTATTTATTTCCCTTTCTCTCTGCTTCTCAGGACCATCTTTTCAAAATCTTCCCTGGGGAAGGCGGCAACTCCAATGTTGGAGACTTGGAGAACTAAATCTGAACTATTTAAAATTCTACATATTTTTCATTTTGGAAAAAAAAAATGCTAGGACAATTAAATTACAATAAAACATACAAACTACAAATTTAGTAAAAGAATAATACAATGAAAAGCTCATTCATTGGTTAATTTATCTTCCCAGAGCAACAACTTTCACTGTCACAAAACCCTGGTTTCTTATAGGTTCTTCCAGAATCGACATATATGTAAGTATATGAGTGTGGGGTATGTATATGTGTGTGCTCATGTATGTGCAAGTGTGAGTGTGTGTGTGATACAAATGAAAACAAAAAGACACATTTCACAGTATCTGGGTTTTATTCACTCAATCCACAATCCACATATACCTATCGCAGCCTTTTCTCACCCTTTTTAATACTTTTATTACTTTTAATACATTTTGTGAATATGATTCCATTATTTATTCTGTACCTAGAGGCTGGGATAAAAAGTTTTAAGTTCTTTCTACTCATTTACTGTTACAGGAAAAACAAAAACAACAACAACATCAACAACAAAACTCTGCTTACAGTAGGTAATCTTGTTCAATTTTAACATCTTTTATCTGTGATTCCAAGGCCCAAACAACTTACAAAACTGAAAGTATTTTCATTTGGCATGCTCATTTGGCAGCTAAACTGTAGCTGAGCAGATGTTAGGCTATTTATAATATTTATTTATACTACTTAATGTGAATTTGTGTATTTTTTCACCAATATATAACTAAGTTTGATTATAGGCTGTTACCCCCAACTCCTACTAGAATTGTTACAAGATATACTCAGTTGTATGCATCAACATATCTTTCAAAAATACTAAGAGTTTTGGATAAGTGATAGTGGGTCTGTATAGATGTTTATATTTATGAGTTGTATCTTTGGGATAAATTTGAAAAAGTGGAGTTGCTACAGGTATGTGCATTTTAAATTTTGATAGGTATTATTAAATTGCTCTTCAAGGAGTAAATGATTTATATCACCAACAATATTAAATGAAGTACATAGTCCTTAATATTAAAAAATTATTTGATGTTTGTTAATATAAGTGAAAAGGTGATAACTTGCATAGTTTCAATTTCAGTCCCTTTTTTATTGGTGAGATTAAGACTATAAAACTTATGGTTGATTTTTGTGCAAATATTTAAATCTTTAAATATCAGATTAATGGGCTCTCATGTATTATGAATATTCACCCAGATTTTTTGTATTTTGACTTATATTTTATTTATTATAATTTGTTGAAGAAAGTTTTAATCTTCATATTCATATTCATCATCAATCCATATGGAATTTATTTTGGCATAATGGATTTTATTAGTCTTGAGTTGTTGCTATCAAAATTGTTGCTATCCCTGAGATCACCTCTTAGAACTGGTTTTAACCTTTAGCTGCAGCGACTGCGCTGCCACGTGTGTATATATATGACGTTGTACATTACACATACCCTTGGATCCCCACAGTTTGGTCCCTCTCCCAGCTACCCCTTTATAGTATGACGAGTTAACAAGTTGGTGACCTGCACAAATCGAGACACAGCTATTAAATCTCTTGCCAGACATCGCCCCTCTTGGTGTGATGCTGTACAGGTCTCTGTAAAAAGTCCTTGCTGTCTCAGCAGCCAATCAACTTATAGTTTATTTTTTTTCTGGGTTTTTGTTTTGTTTTGTTTTCTTTCTAATTGAGGTGTGAAAAAGTTCTAGGTTCAGTTGAAATTCCTGATGAAGAAACACAATTGAGATTTTTTCAGTGATAAAATCTGCATATTTGTATTTCAACAATGTAGCTAAAACTTGATGTAAATTCCTCCTTTTTTTCCTTTTTTTGGCTTAATGAATATCATTTATTCAGTATGAAATCTTTATACTATATATTCCACATGTTAAGAATAAATGTACATTAAATCTTGAAAAAAAATTGTTGCTATCAAAATTAGCAGCTTTAAACAATTCAAACTTATTATATCTCAGTTTTCTGAGTCAGAAGTCCAGGACAGCTTAACAGAACTCAGGGTTCAGTCTGGACTAAAATATTTGCTCAGGATTTCACTAATTTAAAATCAAGGGAACATCAAGGATGCATTTGGGAGAATCTATTTTCCAAGTTCACTCACAGTCTTGGAAGAATTCAGCTCTTTGCAAACCTCAGAGGTCCCCATTTCCTGTTTGTCAGGAGACGGGCTCTTCTCACCCTCATTCCCGGTCACATGGCCCTTTCCACATATGGTAGTTTCTCCTTCAACATCCACATTAGAGCATCTCCTGCAGCTTCTAAACTCTGAATTGACTTCTGCTACTACTCTTTTGTCTGAGGGTTTATGTGATTTCACTGAAACATACAAATAAGCCAGGATAATCTCTCCACTTGAGGTCAGTTTGGCCACATAAAACACATAACACAATCATAAGAGTAACACTGAACAAAGATCTTAAGGAACATTTCAAATTCTGCCTACTACAATAAAGAGGGGTCCACTTTTTTTTTCTTCCAGATTTCTAGCCAGTAGTCCCCAGATTACTTTTTAAATTTTTTACGTTTTAATTAGTTTTACATGACAGTAAAATGCATTTATGCACTTTGATATACATAGCTGGGATATAATTTCTCATTTTTCTGAGTGTATATGTTGAGAATCATTGGTCATGTAGTCACATATATAGAGAGAGTAATAATGTCTGTTTCATTCTACTATCTTTCCTATCCCCAACTCCCCCTCTCCCATCACTTCCCTCTTCCTAATCTAAGGTAACACTATTCTTCCCTAGTGCCCCCCACCTTATTGTGAATTAGCATTCTCATATTAGAGAAAATATTTGGCCTTTGGTTTTGTGGGACTGGCTTATTTCGCTAAGCATGATAATTCTCCAACTCCAACCATTTACTGGCAAATGCCATAATTTCACTCTTCTTTAAAGTTGAGTAATATTCCATTGAGTATATATACTACGTTTTCTTTATCCATTCATCTATTGAGGGACACCTAGGTCGGATCCTGAGAGACACCCAGATTATTTTGATTAAGTCACTAGTAACAATTTGGTTGGTTGCAGAGGCTGGCTTTGAACTTGCAATTCTGCTGCGTCAGCCTCCCATGTCACTGGGATTACAGGCATCTGCCACCATTCCTGGCTTTAGTAGTTCTTCTTATTAAAAGAGCTAAAACCCATTCTGGCAATTTGTCTTTTAATTTAATTAACTTTTTCATTCTATTTATATTCAAAATTTAGTTGTGGAGTTGTTTTTTGTTTTGCTGAGTATCTTCTCCTTCTTCTTCCTATCCATTCTTTTTGGAATACAAAGAAGAGAAAGAGGATACTTGGGTTTTTATTCCTTTTTAAACTTCTGCTGGTTTGGAAACTAATTTCATTTCTGTACCATAAGATTGACATTAACTATTTAATAAGTATATCAAATATGTTACAATCTCTAAGTTAATATATTTCTTCCTTCTGAATAATTAGAATTTCTTAATTTGAATAAACTTTTGCATATTTCTACATTGCTTTTTTCTCTTGAAACTAGTCATTTTAATTATTTTATGAACTAAGTATTTGAAACTTGGTTTTCAAATTTCTTCACTCATGCTTCCTTTTTGTATCTCACTTCTCCCTTGGAGCATTCAATTTCCTCAAGTACACCTCCTTAGAGGGAGATAAATAGAGGTAAACTCCTTCAGTAAGGGTTGAAGTAAAGGGTAGAGATAAAATCCAGTAACCTTCCAAAAGATTAAGAAGTGAAGACATTTAGTAAGGGAGAGATAAACTATCAACCTTTGAAAATTTTATTTCAACCTCCACTTAAATTACATTTTATAAGGGTTTACTTTCATTCAGTGCTTTCAAGTTTTCTTCTGAAAAGCAATACTAGGTAAAACTACTGTTAGCCTAATTTTCAGCTATTGTCTTTAATTGGTTTTGCAGGTTACTTTGTTTCCTAGCAGTCTCACTATATCTAGGCTTTTATTTACTTGTATGTATCTTAACTTGGGACTTTTCATTTTTCCAGAATCTGATGATCATGACTTTCATCAATTTTTTTTTTTGGTACTTTTAAACTTCCATCAATTCTTTAAAAAATGTTCAGCTTTTATCCCTTCATTAAGTGACTTATTCTCAATTCAGTCCTTCAGGAATACTTAGGAGATGCATTTTGAAATGTCTCATTCTATCATCCACATGTTAATATCCATATCCTAAGAATCCAACAGTATCCCACAGAGTCAGTGCTCAATAAATATTTGTGGAACAATTGAAATAATTATTTATACTGAACCCATCATGGAAATCAGAATAAATGCATCAGTCCAAGGCAGGAATTGGACATCTCCTAAAGCCCAACTTCCTAGTAGTTGAATCTTCAACCTGGTAGTCAAACTCAGACACAAAACAGCAAAATTGAAGATCATTTACTGACAGGAACCAACTGTTGCAGTATGCTACTTATAAGAGTCAGGATGGATACTATGATTTGTTCTCTATTTTGAGGAATTTGCATAAAGTGACAGAAAATATGTTGCCCATCAACATACTGAACATTAGAAATGATATGAAATCAGGATTTAGTATGTATTTGAAGTTTCCTTTTGGACACTTAATACAGATCAGAATTAAATAGTAGTTCTCTAATTATAAAAAATATCAACATTTTTTATAATTACATTGATGTAAAAACTGAAGTGACTTGCCCAAAGTCACCATTAGTTAATTGGCTAAAGCCAAATTTGATCCTGTGTCTGCCCCAGGGCCTGAATTCCTCCCTCACACCTTTCCCCTTTGACTAAATGTTGCCTTCTGGCAATGCTCAGGAAACAGAACCAACTCCCAATCAGACAGGCAGTGGTCACTCAGTACTTTACTCTGCAGCAACTGAGCCATGGCATTCCAACTTATTGATTGCTAATAAAAATCATCATTCTCAAAAAAAAAATACTTCATTCATTTACATATATTATTGCATTAACTCCTCCTCCTCTCACCATACCCATGAGCAGAAGCAGAGAGATATATACTCCACTTTACAGATTAAGAACTGGACATTTACAACAAATGAGGCGCTTCTTCCAAATTGACACTGTGAGCCAACAGAGAGTGGAAAACAGCTCTGATTTCAGCTTCACTTTCTCTCACAAAGACAGAGGGTGTCAGTGGGATACAGCGCGCTTGGGGAGGTGGCAGCTGCTCCATCGTTGTGCATGGTGGGTTGGGAGAAAGTAAACATCCCCAGAAGGCGGGCTCTAATTACTGATGCCATTGGACTCCTTGGCAGAGCTGTATACAAAGAATTTCAGCAGAATAACTAGCATGCTGTTGGTTGTAGTTTTAGAAGAGCAAGACCAAAATTTGAACAGGTTAATAATCTGTTGGATTCTAATGCAGTTCATCACATCATTCATGAATTTCAGCCTCATGTCATAGTACATTGTGCAGCAGAGAAGACCAGATATTGTAGAGAATCAGCCAGATGCTGCTTCTCAATTTAATGTGGATGCTTCTGGGAATTTAGCTAAGGAAGCAGCTGCAATTGGAGCATTTCTCATTTATATTAGCTCAGATTATCTATTTGATGGAAGGGATCCACCTTACAGTGAGGAAGACATACCAAGTCCCCTAAATTTGTAAGGTAAAACAAAATTAGAAGGAGAAAAGGCAGTCCTGGAGAATAACTTGGGAGCTGCTGTTTTGAGAATTCCTGTTCTGTATGGAGAAGTTGAAAAGCTTGAAGAAAGTGCTGTGACGGTCATGTATGACAAAGTGCAGTTCAGCAACAAGTCAGCAAACATGGACCATTGGCAGCAGAGGTTTCCCACACATGTCAAAGATGTGGCTACAGTGTGTTGGCAGCTGGCAGAGAAGAGAATGCTGTACCCATCAATTAAGGGAACCTTTCATTGGTCTAGTAATGAACAGATGACCAAGTATAAAATGGCATGTGCATTGAAGATGCCTTCAACCTCCCCAGCAGTCACTTAAGACCTATCACTGACAGCCCAGTCATAGGAGCACAACGTCCACATAATGCTCAGCTTGACTGCTCCAAATTGGAGACCTTGGGCATTGGCCAGCGAATACCATTTCGAATTGGAATCAAGGAATCACTCTGGCCTTTCCTCATTGACAAGAGATGGAGACAGTCTTTCACTAGTTTATGTTTGTTTGTTTGTTAATGAAAAGTATATAGTATGTTGCACTTTTTAAAGAAAAAAGGAAATAGTTTTGTATGGGTACTCTTTAATTGTGACTCAAATCTTACAGGTAAATGATGCTCTTACACTAGTAAAATTGTCTAAAGAAACTATAGGGCAATGGTGCTTTATTTAGTGATGATTTTTGTTTATCATATTTGTTCTGGCTTAATTTGTAGTTTGAAATACAATTATGATTCTTAAATATTTAGAGCCAGGATGAATCAGATCTGCTGCTTATTTTGTATGAAATGCATTGTTCATTTCTACAAGTTCTGTATTTTCAGGTTTGTTTTTTTTTTAAGCTGTTGACTTGTATGTTGATTGTATTAAAGTGTGAAGTCATGCAAAAATCATTGGTGTTCATTATGTGCTTTGCTTGAGCTCAGATCAAAATATTTGAAGAAAGAAACTTTATTTTTGCAATTTAAGTACAGTTTTTATGCATGAAATACTTCAACATGTTATGTATATGGGAACTTCTGCAGCTTGATGCCTCCTGCTTTCCTAGCAGTGATGGTGAGCATTTGAAAGAGTATGTTTGTGTATTTTTAAATATAAATATAGAACTGTTCTTTTCAGCCCAAGTTGCTAAGTAATATTTCATATGTGTGATTATAATAATAATAGATCTCATAATTCTTTTGACCACTCATGAATAATGAATATGTACTGCTCGCAAAAAAAAATTTAAAATTAAAATCTTTAACAGTCAGGCATGGTGGCTCACTCTTGTAATTCCAGTGATTTGGGAGGCAGGAAGATCATGAGTTCAAGGTCAGCCTGGGTAACTTAGAGAGACCTTGCCTCAAAGTAAAACATAAAAAGGGCTAGGGATGTAGCTCAATGGTAGAACACCTCTGTATTCAATTCCCAGCACAAAAATAAATAAATAAATAAACAAACAACAAACTTACAGGCATTGTAATCAAAAAATGTTTTCACACTTTGTGGGGAAATTATATTTGTGTATCATTTTTCACTTTATTTACTCAAAATTGTACTGACTTTGTTATATCCCCAGTGTTATGTTAGTTATATGTATAATAAAAACATCTAGGTATTTTAGCAATTTGTTTCATATCAAATGAGGACTCCAATCTGGCCTTTTTAAGATTAATAAAGAAAAAGTTTTGCTTAATTATGTGGCACATGTAAATTAAACACTTTCTTCCATTACTACAGTGGACCTCATACCAGTAGACATTCTATTAGCAACTTGTTTAATCAGAAAATGTTACTAAAATTTAACATGAGTAAAATTTTGGCAGTAAGTTTATATCTGCCAAAATATGATTATGAAAATGAGTTGGTCCCTAATAAACAAATCTACAAATGGGGTTAAGGATCAAGCCCACTTTTACTATGAACGAACCCAATATCATAAAAGACATTTTTAAAATAAAAGAAATAATTCAAGTGACCCAAACACATAAATATTTTTATTCCTGGGATTAACTACATGAACATCCATAGTAGGATTGTTTGGATTCTAATAATCTTAGGTTAGGATCATTAGAAGCAGTGTATGAAGGAAATAAAGCACCGGACCTTAGAAAAAATTGCTCATAATGAAAAGAATAAAGCTAAAACTGCCACTCAAGAGAGTGGACAGTGCCTCCTTTTGCTGGTAACAAGCCAAAAGCAAGTCCAAGATGTGCCTGTGTCAAAATTATTCAAGTCCATTCCTTATCACTCGTTTCCACTTGGAAGGATAATACAGATATTCTATTAGTGATTCTAGTAATTTTGATGTGGCATCATTCTAGAAAATATCTAATTGATATGTTTACCAATCTTATATACACACACATATGTACACAGAAACAGTCTTGGAGATAATTCTGAAAGGAAAGGAAAGAGATAATCAGAGTTCACAGTTCATACAAATGCATACCACCCAGCTCAATGGAAAGCCATGTGTCCCAGAATGCACAGAAGGTAGTCAATGTTCCAGAGAGTGTCACTGTCAGCTCTGGTGATCTGATTTTTGAGTGGTGTTGACCCTAACACGCTTTTCCAGTTCCAATAAGTTTTGGTAAAACCTTTCAGCAGTGTCTTCATCTATGTCCATCTGAAAAAGAAGCCAAAAAAAAAAAAAATGACAAGAAAGAAGAAAAAATAAAACAAATACATGTGTATAAAAGGATGACATTCTACATATGTAAGAGAACTAAAAACAAAGGAGTTAGAAGAAAAGGGCATGGTGGCTGCCATGTGAGGATTATTAGGAAACCGAGACTATAAAAATTCTCATTTGAACTTCAACACTCACCAAATCTACTGCTGCTCACCTTAAACAGTAAGACTGAAATATCTGAGTATTGCTATCTACCCTAACTCCCCTGTTTCAGTTACAGAAGATACCAATGATGAAAGAAAAGCACAAAAGAGGAAAATCGAGAGAATTCAGAATTTCCAACAGCAATTCCCGAGATCCATCTTCTTTTCTAAAGGAGCCCTTGTTTTTGCTGAGCTCACAGTTGTCCAGACGAAAGATTACCTATTTCCTACTTCCAAGGAAGCTATGGGTTCCATGTAACACTGTTCTGCCCAATGGGATGTATGTGCTCACTGAAGAGACCTAGAGTCTCTTCAAAAGAATAGGGCATCCCTTTTCTTCCTTCTTGCATACTGTTTATTTTAACCAGAAGGGTGAGGGCCATACACTAAGGACAGCAGATCAATAACAACAGGATGCCTGGATGCCTGACAATTTGTGGAGCTGCCTGACAACCTGAGGCTGCCTTTTTCCAAACTGCTTTTACCTGAAAGAAATCTAGGATTCTACCTTATTTAATTTACTGTAATTTTAAATTCTTGTGTTTAAATAGAAAATTCCATTTTTGCTATTTTTTGTTAGTGCATTATTGTTCCACAGAACAATGGGGTTCATGTTGACATAATCATATATGTATGGCATCTAATTTGTTCCACTCCAGTTGCCCAATACTTCCCCTTTGCCTTCCCTTCTCCTTCCCTCTGTTTCTTTTTCTCTATAGGTCTTACTTCTGTTTATCTATAGTTTTCTTAAAATTTTAATTAGTGTTTTATGAATATACATAAAGGTGAAATTCATTGTGGTATAGTCTTACATGTACACAGCATAATGTGGTCAGTGTCATTTGGCATTTCCTCTTTTTTTCACATTCTTCCTCTCCTTTATTCCCCCTCCTCTGCTACACTGATCTTCCTTCTATTTTCCTGGGATTCCCTCCCACACACACTTTCCTCTCCCTTCTCATTCCCCTTCCTTTGCTTTCACTGATCTCCCTTCTATTTTCTATTTTTCGGAACTTTATGTCATGCTACTGACATATGGACAAAGATCAATGCCAAGTATCTGACTTACTGAGATGACTTGTTTTATCTCTTTTATTATCACCCTTCCCCCACCCCTTAGTTAGGTCTAGTTTCTATATATAAGGAAAAACATCCAACCCTTGACTTTGAGTCTGACTTATTTCACTAAGCCTTATATTCTCTAGTTACATCCACTTACCAATAAATGTCAAATTTTCATTCTTCTTTATGGCCAAGTAAAACTCCATTGTGTATATGTACCAAATTTTCTTTATCCATTTATCACCTGGACTGATTCCCTAACTTGGCTACTGAGCTACTATAAACATGTATGTGCCTGTATCACTATAGTATGCTGATTTCAGTTCTTTTGAATAAACATAAAGGAGTGGGATAACTGGGTCATACAGTCATTCTATTCCTGGTCTTTTGAGGAATCGCCATACTTTGTCCTAGAATGGTTGTACTGATTTGCTGTCCCACCAACAATGTATGAGTTTACCTTTTCCCCCACATCCTCACCTGCATTTATTATTTGTATTCTTGATGATTGCTATTCTAATTAGAGTGATATGAAATCTCAATGTAGTTTTGATTTGCATTTCCCTGACTGACAAAGGTACCAAAAACATACACTGAAAAAAAGAAAGCCTTTTTAACAAAAGGTGCTGGGTATCCATATGTGGATGAAGGAAACTAGATCCCTACCTTTCACTCTGCACAAAAGTCAATTCAAAGCAGATCAAAGACCGGGAATTAGACAAGAAACTGAAACCGATAGAAGAAAATATAGGTTCAACATGCTGACATTGGCAAAGCCACTAAAACCAAGGATCAATAAGTGCAATGACATCAAATTAAAAGCTTTTGCACAGCAAAGAAAACAATTAAGAGTATGAAGAGAGAGCCTACAGAACAGGAAAAGATCTTTGTCACCTGCCCTTCCAACAAGGGATTAATATGCAGAATTAATTTATAAGAATTCAAAAAAACTTAATGCAAAAAACAACAACAAAAACCTAATTAATAAATGGGAAAAAGAACTAAACAGACACTTCTCTAAAGAAGAAATACAAATGGCCAACAAATACATTAAAACATATTCAGCATCCCTAGCAACCAGGGAAATATAATCAATAATATTATTCTAACTGACATAATGTATGTAAAACACTTTCAGCCTCTATAAAACAATGATAGTTCTTTTTTAAGGGAATGCAGAGCTTAAAATTTAAAAACAGGTTCTTTCTTCACACAATTGAAAAACTAACAATTAAAAAAACTATTTAACACTTTAGAAATGACATTTATATTCATTCAACCACATTACAATTTTTTCCATATTAGAACTGGAAGAGGCATTAGAGATCTCTTCTAGTCCAGCCTTAACTTAAAACAAAGACTAAAGCTGACATCCATGAATTAAAACATTTTCTTCCATTATTTCCATAAAATGCTAATGAATTACTTTAGTTTGCAGAATTAAATGCTTTCTCCCCTTGAGAAAAAAACTATTCCCTCTATATTACTATATACTATACTAAATTCAGATAATCTCTATAACCTTGAAAATAAACTAATTAACTTACAATAGAGTTCCCCCAAAATGTATTCTTTGGAATGTTGAGGGGAACATAAAATCTAAGGGAAAAAAATTCACATCGTCAAGAACAATTTGGAAAAACCAGGATTAAACATGTCACATACACATTTCTGAACTATTTGAACTTCTGAAAGCCTTTCATGGACTAATGTGCATTGTGGAAGTCTTAGAAAGGGAATAATATGAAGCATCACTCAAATTTACTTGTTCAAAGAAATGCTTTTTGCAAATGTTCTCAAGAAACTAATATCTCACAGAACATATTTTGAAAAACACATAAGATTTGTTTTTAGTAAGCAGATAGCATGGGAACCAGTGAACATGGATCTCCTCAGACCTCATACTACTGAGTTACAGACAAAGATCACTGCTACTTATCTGACTTGCCTAAGATGACTTATTTACCTCCCTCTAGTTTTATTTTATGCCAATGCCTCCTCACAATAAGACAGGCAGATGGGAGGCTGAAACAGACCTTACTCATGACAAAGTACAACAGTTCTTGCAGTTCAAAATAAATTCCCCATGCTTGATTTCTTTTAAGATTATACAGAGTCCAAAAAAGAAATACAATATTGATTTTTTTTTTCTGTATTCCATCCCCTTCTTTTCAAAACATTGATCTATTAAAGCTGATAATTGTTGTAAAAAGAACTGAATACTCAAATGGAAATTAACTACACATAGAGATTCCTATTTTAGGGCTGGGATGTAGCTCAGTGGCAAAGCGTCTGCCTTGCATTCGCGAAGCCCTAGGTTCGACCCCCAGTTCCAAAAAACACAAAAAAAAGAACCCCACCAAAAAAATAAATAAAAAAAATAAGATTAAAAAAAAAAGAGAGAGAATTCCTATTTTACCTGACTTGCAACATATTATCCAATACCTTCATGTGTAAGATAACATGCTAAAACTGGGGGCATAGTCCTTTTCAGAAAGCTTATATGATGATAGGATAACCCAAGGATGAATAGTGTTACATAAGGAAGTCTATAATTTAGGGACCTGACCTGGTCTAAAGGGTCACAGAAGGCTGGGAGGGAAAAACAGAAATCAATCAAATGAAAGAAGAAGTATAAAAACAGTTCAGATAGGAAGAACAGAATATGCAAAGCTCAGAGGAAGGAGAGAACACAAAGAAATGAAAACAAGCTACAGTGAAGCTACTGAATAGTGATGCCGTCTTCCCCTGAAGATGCAGGGAAGAGAGGCTGGGAAGGCCTAAGGCTGGAATGCAAGATCCAATCCCTCAGCCCAGCAGCTAGTATCTTCAGTGTGGCAATGTAAACAGATTTACCTTTTCCACTGTGACATAATTACTTCCAAAGCCTGTAGTAGCACTCAGATATTTGATCAGAGGATTGAGAGACTCTGGCTTTTGATAGAAAAGCCAAATCTGGAAAGGAAGAATATGACAATGATTTCTTTCTTTTGTGCAAGTGAGTGAGATTTACAATCAGCACCTTATAGAACTTCCCAAACAATTTCTAAAATCCTCTCAAATATCATCAGCTAATTGTTAAAATCTCATGAACCACTCATATATATATTTTTCCTTTCCTTTTTTGCAGTTTTGGAGATTGAACCCACAACTTGTGCTATTATAATTTGAAAAGAAAAAAAAAAAAGACCGCTTAATAGTATCCTTTGAAAACTTATTTACAGCAAAAGAATCATACTTGCTAAAGTATGTCTTTTCCCTTAGTCCTCAAGTAAATTTCCTGGTCTGTAGATCACAGTAAAATATAGGTCACTGATGTAATATTTTATTAATAGATAAGGATACACATGGACAACATTCAAAAGTTGTATATTGTAAAAAGTCTCCCTCCCTTTCTAATTTTCTAGCCAAAAAGCTCTCCTCTCTGGAAAGTATTTTTTGTTTTTAAACTCTTGTGTATTATTCCAAAGAAAATCTATTTACTGAAAAGCATTTATATCATTTTCTCTTACTCAATGGAAGGATAACATATAGATGTTTCATTTATAAAACATGGCTTGGAGATACTTTCAAATTATATATGTAGAGCCCCTTCATTCTGGTTTTAAAACAAACACAGTATCCCATTTTAGGAATATACTACAACTTATATAAGCAGTTCCAATTAAAGGATATATAAGTTGTTTCCAGACCCTGCTATTAGGAATTATATTGCAACGGATGGTGGAATATATCATTTCATACGTTTCAGTGTATCTGTAAGATAAATACCACAGATAAAACTGCTGGGTTGAGGGTAAATGCATTATTTAATATTTTGACTGTACTTGCCAGAGTCCTTACTAGCAGTTATATTAATTTACTCTCCCTTGACAATGTAGAAGAGTTCTCATTTCCATATACCTTTTTCAATATATATGTTATCAAACTTTCTGATCCTTGATAATCTGAGCTTTAAAAGTTTTCAATAAGTTTTAATTTGCATTTCTCTTAGTATGAGTGAGACTAAGCATCTTTTCACACAATAAAAACCATTAAACTTTCTATTCATGTAAAGGACATGAACAGAAAAAAAGGTTTATTGCTCCAACAGACTTCATTTCCTGATTTGCTGAAACTCTGTATTTACTAAGAGTGGCAGATATATATTTTTCTTCCAGTTTGAGGCTGAACTTTGGGCTTTATTAATAGTGAAGTTTCTGGCCATCCAATTTTTTTTTTTTTTTTTTTGTCAAAATTTTCAGTCTTTTCTTTTTGCTGTTTCTGCAATTAGATAAGGATTTACAATCTTGAAGCCATTCATAATTCCCCCATATTTTCTCCTAGTAATTTAATATTTTAACATTTTTTAACATTTAATCTCTTAGTTTATCTAGAATGTTATTTTGGTATGAGGTATGAAGAAAAAAATCCTATTCTACGTTTTTTGAAACATTTACTAAATAACCCACCTTTTCCCCACTAATTTTGGAAATGTCATATTTATTACATAATAAATTGCTACAGTTTATGGGCCTGTATCTCAACTTTCTACTCTGTTCCATTTAATCCATCTATTTGCATGTCAGAACTACACTTGGTTTTTTGTTGTTGTTTGTTTGTTTTTGCAAGTGCTAAAGATTGAACCCAGGGGCCTCACATACGCTATGCAAGTGCTCTATCTATCCCAGCCCATACTTTTTTCACTAAAATAATTTCCTTTAAATTCTTAAGTGCTGAAATATACTAAATCCTCTGCAATATACCTTCTCTTATTTACATCTAATTCCTATTTTATAGATAATAAAAGGCTTAGCATGGGTCGGGGATATAGCTCAGTTGATAGAGTGCTTGCCTCGAATGTACAAGGCCAGGGGTTCAATCCCCAGCCACACACACACACACACATACAAAGGCTCAGATGGGCTGGGGTCATAGCTCAGTTGGTAGAGTGCTTGCCTTGCACGCACAAGACCCTGGGTTCAATCTCCAACACCACAAAAAAAAAAAAAAAAAAACAAGTAAGTTAAAAAAAAAAAAAAAAACATGCCCGAGTATTCATAGCCAGGAACTGGAGAATTGGGATTTCGACAGAGTTAATAGTAATTCTAGTGCCCTCACTCTTCATCACTGTGCTTTAAGTCTCTCAAGCTCAAGTTCAAGCTCTCCTTTTAAGGAGACAAAACTCATCTAGAGATTGAAAGAGATTGATGCTTCTCCCCATGTGGTATGCTCACATTCTTATCCACATCCACCAGCAGCTACGACCATCACTGGGTGGTATTTAAGGTGATATTCTCCTACCTATCCATATTTTGGGAAATTTTAGAAAAGTTACAACAATATTTTTAATTGTGATACTTGGGTCATCCTATCCAAATCCTTCCTGACCCTCAGAGCCTAGATCAATTCAACTCAGTGAGCAAAGTCTGCTCCAACTACTCCAGTCCCCTCACTGGTCCTACTTTCTGATTATTCCTGGAGTAAGCATTATATGATGTCTTATTTCTTGTGTATTTTGTGGGTTTACTCTTTTTTCTAAACATAATTCTAAGCTACTTATTAATAAGAGATTTTTTTCATCGAACTATTCCCCATTACCTCTGACACCTATATGTTCTTGACCTCTAGACTTGATTTTCAGTACTATGGATGCACAGATGAGTAATTCCTAAGGACTACATTTTAATACTTATCCTCAACTGGCAGCTATATTAAGAATTAATTAAAACATAGTATAGGCCAGAAGCAGTAGTACACACATATAATCCCAGAGGCTCAGAGACCAGCCTCAGCAATTTAGCAAGGCCCTAAGCAACTTAGTGAGACCTTGTCTCAAAATAAAAAGCACTGGGGTGTAGCTCAGTGGGTAAATATCCCTGGGTTCAATCCCTGATATGAAAATATATATATATATGAAATCACTTGCTTCTACAATCAACTTGTGTGCCTGCAATAAAGGCATTTGATTCTGCAATGCTTACCAAAACAAGAGCATCAAGTCAATCTCCTTCATGTTTCCTTTTTTTAATATCAATTTGATCAAGATTTGAGAATCTACTAAAGGTAAACACTACAGTGCTAGGCCCCATATTCCTAGGATAAAGAGCAAAACTACTGAAGGAGTTCAATGGAGTTAGCACACAAACAACTGGCTCTACTACAGTGGGATTTCAACCAGATGGTGCAAAGAACAAGTAACAAGTTTTATATTGTATGACAATTCTGATCCATCATAGAGATTCCCTTTGGAACTTTGTGTTGAAAAATATTCAGAGACTTTATTTGTGTTCAACATAAAAGAGTACTATGATTCACTAGTAATCTGCCACTGATGAGGAAACACATGTAATTCATTTTCCAGGTGTGATTTAAGGAAATCTACTATTTTCCTAATAAGGTAATAACTTGATCCTCTAATACCAGTAGGGGAAAGAGAACCTTCATATAGGGAAATAAAGATGAATTTTGTTTCCCCTATTCTTATCTCACAACATAGTCTTCCCACATAGGAACTCACCCACCGATTGCCTAATTACTATTGTGCTTTGTTTATCCCCTTATTGTTTCACTGCTGTTTCTCCTCCAGTCACTACTTTATTTTGCTTTTAAAGAGCTGCTTCCCTAACAATCATAGCAACCATTGCCACGATGGATGCTACACTTTCAAACTCCAATCCTAATGTTCTGCATCTATCCTGATGGTTCACCCTAGTCCTAAACAGGACCTTGATTATTCAGTTTATTCTCTTACTATCTCTCATTATTTTTTCAGCTGAAACTGTTTCTTTTACAAGTGAACTCATAATTCACATCAGCTAAGTCCTTATACAAGCTATAAAAACTCGAGAAACATACCAATGCTTCTGTTCCATTATATGGTGTCAAAGTAAAAGAATTTGCAAAAAAGCGAAGCTGAGAAAAGAAAACAGTCATTTTGAGAGGGTTAGAATAGAGTCACAAAAGATTATTCATTTTAATATTAAGAAAGAAAACTTAAACTTTTGATTATGGAACATTTTTCAATATTGAAAAAAAATAAAGACATCAAAAAAGAAATATCAGTCTCCAACACTCTGAGTCAACTACTTTTAGCATGAGACATCTTCTGAACTTTTTTCTAAGCCTGCCCAATAAAGGGACATTTTTTTTCCTGACTCCTATCAGGAGGAACATTTCCTATCTGTACAATTTTTTAATGTGTACTAGAGGAACTGGTCTTACAAGATTCTCAAAATGCAAAATAAATGAAAACAGTTCTGGGTTATATAATATATAATCATTCCCTTATTGAGAAGCTTTTTATTATTATAATTTTTTTATTTTATTATTAATTATTATTCATCTCGTACAGTGCTTAACTGATAAATTAAACTTTATTCAAAGGTAAGTGTATAGATTCCCAGAAGAGGCAAGTCTTGAAAACTTTTAATGCTCATAAACACATTGAAAATGCAAAAACAGTCCAGCTTAACATTGCTTAACACAACACAGGTTTCCCAAAATTATCTGAATACAGAACTCTTGGGATCCATGGTGCATTATCAAAGAAAATGCTCAGATACTAGAGCAGTGGTAATGCCAGAGAGTTTGGAGCAGAGACTACATATAAGTAACATAAAAACCTTCCAGTTAAATAGAACTCTGACACATGCAGGTTCAATTTCTTATGTCTTTTACCAACTCTTAAATTAAGAAGTATTACTCACCAGCCAAATCACTGGCATCAGCAGTGTCCATAAAAATGGAGGTAGAATTCCATAGGTCAAATTGGTCAGTACTGTCCCTGGGCAAATTACACTCGAATACAGACCCTGGAAGCACAGAGAGGAGACACAATATGATTTTAATTCAACATACATTGACTCAGTCCAGCTATAGCTAGTGTATACACTAGGTAATAAAAGAGATACATATATAAGCCAGGAAGCCAGGATATAAAGAATTTATACTCCAAGTCATCTCTGAAGTTGGGACTATTTTACTTTAAGAATCAGGTACTGAGAACCCACTATGAGAGGCACTAAGGCTGCATAAACTAGTAAGATAAAGTCTCTATTTTCAAGAAACTCACAGCGTAATTCATCACATCAATAGACTTAAAGACAAGAATCATATAATTCCTTCAATAGATGCAGGAAAGCACTTGACAAAATATAGCACCCTTTCAATTAAAATCTCAATGACATTCCTCATAGAATTAGAAAGAGCAATCATGAAATTCATTTGGAAAAATAAGAGTCCCAGAATAGACAAAGCAATCCTTAGCAAGAAGAATGAAGCAGGAGGTATCACAATACCAGACCTTAAAGTATACTACAGAGCTATAATAACAAAAAATGACATGGTACTGCCACCAAAACAGACATGTAGACCAATGGTACCAAATAGAAGACACAGAGACAAACTCAAATAAATACTGTTATCTCATTCTAGACAAAGGTGCTAAAAACATACCTCGGAGAAAAGATAGCCTATTCAATAAATGATGCTGGGAAAATTGGAAACCACATGTAACAAAATAAAGTTAAACTTCTATCTCTCATAAACTCAAAGTAGATCAAAGACTTAGCCACTATATCAGAGACCCTGTGCCTAATAGAAGAAAATGTAGACCCTAATTTTCACCATTTCTGCTTAGGAACTGACTTCCTTGATAAGACTCCTCAAGTGGAAGAAGTAAAATCAAGAATCAATAAATGGGATGGATTCAAACTAAAATGCTTCTTCTCAGCAAAGGAAACAATAACGTGAAGAGAGGGCCTACAGATTGAGAGAAAATCTTTACCACATGCACCTCAGAGCATTAATCTCCAGAATACATAAATAACTCAAAAAACTTAACACCAAAAAAAACCAAATAACCCAATCATTAAATGGGCTAAGAAACTGGACAGACAATTCACAGAAGAAATATAACTGATCAACAAATATATGAAAAAAATGTTCAACATCTTTAACAATTAGAGAAATGCAATCAAAATAGTCAGAATGGCAATTATCAAGAATACAAACAACAATAAATGTTGGCGAGGATGTGGAGAAAAGGGTATATTCATACATTGCTGGTGGGAATGCAAATTGGTGCAATCATTATGGAATGTGGCATGGAGATTCCTCAGAAAACTTGGAATTAAACCACCATTTGATCCAGCTATCCCACTTCTCAGTTTATACTTAAAGGACTTAAAATCAGCATATTACTGTGATGCAGCCACATTGATGTTTTTATAGCAGCTCCACTTACAATATGGAACCAAACTAGGTGCCCTTCAACAGATGAATGGATTAAAAAAAAGTGTGGTATATATATGATGGAATATTGCCCAACCTTGAAGAATAATGAAATTATGGCATTTGCCAGTAAATGAATGGAGCTGGAGAATACCAGACTAAGTGAAATAAGTCAAACCCAAAAAACCAAAGGACAAATGTCTTCTCTAATATGCAGATGCTAATTCACAATGGAGGGAGGTGGGGCTAGGGAAGAATAGTTACTTTACATTAGGTAGAGAGGAGTGAAGAGAGAGGAGGGGGTATGGGAGTAGTAGAATAAATAGTAGGATAGTACAATGAATTAGACATCATTACCCTATGTACATATACAACTATATGACCAGTGGGATTCTACATCATGTATAGCCAGAAGAATGAGAAATTATATCCCATTGTATATGATGTACTCTACTGTCACAAATAACTAATTAAAACAAATTTAAAAAAGAAAGGTATATTGCTATCCATGCTAAGTGTAAGCAAAATTTTATTGATATACTGTTTGTTGAGATAAAATTTCTAAAATCAATAAAAAACAATTTTAAAAAGTACCACAAAAGAGAAAAAAAAGAAGAAAAATAACCAATCTTGAAGCTGGAGGAGAAAAGTAGAGCCTTATAAGGACTTGATTTTTCCATAGTACTGACTTAACTGAAGATCAATTTATCAATCTTAATAAGCACTTCAGATGTAAAGACTGACAGAGTTTAGTCCTTGCCTTCAAGAAGTTTCGGATGTAGTAAATACAGATAGCCAAACCTAAACTATGTATTGTTTCCCTGTAGGTCCCTAAGACCCTTACCTCTAGCTTGAGATGGGTGTTCCTGGCATGAGAGGAACAAAGAGCTGTTCTGGTGCCATGAAGGGCTCCAACTGAAGATGTCTAAATCAGATCCTTAGTCTGGGATTCATCAGTTTAGAAAATTCTGTCTTAGAAAGACAGCCTCAACTAACAGAGCTTATGTTAATAAGAAGGGCCCCATGCCATCTGTAGAAAGTTCTGTGGCACTGGGATTGGTTAAAACTATTTCATTTAGTTTAATTTTTACTACATTTTACCTTATTTTAATACTGAATATTTTAACTCATTTTTTTTTTTACATTTAATCTCATTTATTTCCTCTCAAATAAAAATTAGGGGGGCTGGGATTGTGGCTCAGCGGTAGAGCGCTCGCCTAGCATGTATGAGGCTCTGGGTTCAATCCTTAGCACCACATAAAAATAAAATAAAGCTACTGTGTCCAACTAAAACTAAAAACTAAATATTAAAAATAAATAAATAAAAATTAAGGACAGGCATCATGGCGTGCATCTATAATCCTAGCACTTTAGGAAGCTGAGGCAGGAGGATCCCAAGTTCAAGGCCAGCCTCAGCAACTTAGCAAGACTTTGTCTCAAAATAAAAATAAAAAGGGCAGGTGATGTGGCTCAGTGGTATAGCATGCCTGGGTTCAGTCCCAGAACCAAAAAAAAAAAAAAAACAAAAAGGCAGTGCCAGGGTAACACAGATCAATGGACAGATGGCACACTGACAAACAGAAGCTGGAAGCTTTTTATCATTTATTTGGTGCTGCAGAGGACTGGTAGTACCTGACATGGGTCATTCACTCCTCAGAGTTCCTTGGATTAACTAACAATTCTCTGAAAAAAATGTCAAGAGCTGGAACTCATCACCACTATACCCAAAAATTCTTCCCCAAAAAAGTATCTCATTTTGCCCCAAAGATCGCTAAGGAAAAGTTCTTATTCTAGAAATAGTTAGAAAACATTTAGTTCCAAATGAGAAATCTTCAAACAAAAATACAGGGTTTTCAACATGTAAAACTTTCTTTGATAAGCAAAAGAAATTAACAAGACACCTCTCCATGCTTAGTTACAGGGAAAAAATTGTGATGATCTTGAGAATTTCTATGTAGCTTATGTAAGGACAGCCTGCATTAATGAATCATTAAAATCTCTCAGGTAGCCAATACAGAACCTGACACTTAAAGTAATACAAAGCTTCAAAAGGAATTTCCTAATGTAGTTCTAAGTTTCTTCTCTCCTTATAAAAGCCAAGGAGGAAAAGCTTGAACCAAAAAGCTAAGAACCTTTTTTTTGTGTAATTGTTGATTGACTGTATATCCTCTTCTGAGAAGTGTCTGCTCAGGTCCTTGGCCCATTTGTTGATTGGGTTATTTATTGTTTTGTTGTTTAGCTTTTTTGAGTTCTTTGTATACTCTAGAGATTAGAGCTCTATCTGAAGTGTGAGGGGTAAAAATTTGTTCCCAGGAGGTAGGCTCCCTATTCACCTCACATATTATTTGTCTTGCTGAGAAAAAACTTTTTAGTTTGAATTTATCCCATTTGTTGATTCTTGGTTTTAATTCTTGTGCTATAGGCATCTTATTAAGGAAATGGGGGCCTAGCCCCACGTGATGGAGATTAGGGCCTACTTTTTCTTCTATTAGACGCAGAGTCCATGGTTTAATTCCTAGATCCTTGATCCATTTTGAGTTAACTTTTGAGCATGGTGAGAGATAGGGATTCAGTTTCATTTTGTTGCATATGGATTTCCAGTTCTCCCAAATAAGAGAGCTCATGTAAAAAAAAATAAATAAATAGATAGATAAAGTAAGCTAGGAACCAATTCCAACAAGTTTTAGGAGAGAGCAGTATTAGCTAAATCTCCTTTTACTGTAAAAGATGAAATCCCAATTTTTACTTAACAATTGAAATTTAAATAAAGTCCTGGAGATCTTTTTTTAATGTTTCTATTAGTGCATTATAATAATATGTAATAGTGGGATTCTTTGTGCATTCATATGGGCACATAATTTGCTCCAATCATTCCCCAGTAATTACCTTTTCCCTCCTCTCCTTCTTACTCCTGTTCCCCTTCTTCTACTATTCTGGTCTTCCTTCTTCTATTTATATATATATATATATATATGTATGTGTGTGTGTGTGTGTGTGTGTTTACGTTTATGTATATATATATCCTTTTTTCATTGATGCATGTATTATAATCATTCATAAAAGTAGGATTCATTGTACTATATTCATACATTTATATAGCATAATTTGGTCAGTTTTAGTCACCAGTTCTTTCTCTTTCCCTCCTTCCCAGAGCTTTCTATGAAAGGAGAAGCTAATATGACCTTGCCCTTTAAAAGGGAGTTTCCAGAGTACAAAGAAGCAATGTGACAAGTTTTTAAACATCTCAAGAAACATTAGAAAGAGGTGCCTAAGTGGACCAACACACTGAGCACAAGATGAAATAATAATAGTCAACACATGAACATACACAAGAAGATGCACAGAAACCTACACAAATACACACCCCACATATACACATACACATGAATACATACCCACAAAAATACACACACACACGTATCCCCATGTGTATGCATGCACACAAGCACACCTTATATTCACAAACACCCATAAATATATGGGTGTGTGAATGCATGCACACACATACACATATAAATATCCTCACACTCTGAGCACACAGCACTTCTGTGATGGCTTCATACTGATCCCCTCATTCCACTCTCCTAACAAATCCATGAGGCAGACATTTATTATCCCTATTTTTTCAGGAGGGAAAATTGAGGCATAAGGAGATAAAATAATTTGCCAAAAATTACAAGAAGCTAGTAACAAAGTCAAAATTCAAATCCAGTTTTACAGAAGATATTCTTATATTACCCCGGGTTAGTCAGTTTTTCAACACTGTAACCAAATATCTGATAAGAATAACTTAGAGGAGGAACATTGATTATGGTTCATGGTTTCAAAGGTTTAGTCCAAGGTTGGCCGACTCCACTGCTCTGGCCCAAGGTGACGATAGAACCTCAAGGTAGAAGGGCATGGCAGAAGAGCACTGCTCCACTCATGGCAACCGGAAAGCAGAAGGGGCCTCAAGGAAGATGAACTCTTCCAAGGCACATCACCAGTGAGTCACCCCCTCCAGTCAAGGCCTACCTGCTTCTAGTAACCACCCAGTTAGTCCATTCAAACTAGAATAGACTGATTAAGTCACAGCTCTCATAAATAAAATGTACATGAGAAAGATCAGAGACTTGCAGTTAATATTTTAGACATAGGCAATCAAGGCAAAGAAGCAGTAAGTTCCAAACCACAATGGGTACAAGGAGCCAACACGACTCACAAGGGTCAGCTTCTCCAAAGAAACACCCTCTAAACTCAGATCCCCACGGAAGAAGAACTCTGGAGTCTTATCTAAAATCACCATTACCCAAAGAGCATTATAACTATTGACTGGGAGGTAGTGCAGTTTAGTGGGAAAAGCCCAAACTGTGAAGGCAGCTGGCCTGGGCTCATCTCTGAGTGCTGCCATTTACAAGACACATGAGATTTTTGAGTAAATGATTCAAATTTTTTTGTTCTCATTTGAAAAATGGTAATAATCAGACCCACCTAACTGTACAGGGAAGACAATAAATAACAACCAAGATAAAAAGTAGAGCACCTGACAGTAAGTACTTAAACAGTGGCTATTGTTATTGTTAGTAGTGTCATTCTCTTAACAGGTTGGAGTTCCTGAATACTACATTATAATAAAGGAACCACATAAAAATAAAAGGTCAGGAACTAATCATCTCAGTTCCAGAGTTTTCATGTATACCAACTCTCACTCTAAACTACAATAGTAAGTGGGAAACCAGCCATATTACTAGGAAATAGATTGTAATTAAGAAACTACTATTCTGCCATTTCCATATCATTGAAACAGGCCTCACCTGCTGGTTGAAGTGCCTATTCAAAGCCACATTTAGAAGGTCAGTGGCATATTTGGAAGAGCTGTAGGGTTCCTGGCCTTTACTGTGCTGGATGTCTTCAAGACTGAAATTAGATTTCCTTGCATTACGAGATGATGTCCAGATGAGTTGAGATGGATTATAACTGTGACAAAGGAGAGGTTCTAGTTCCCGAATCTAAAAGGAAAAAAAAAAGAACAAAAAAGTATCAAAATCTGCTGAGGGGTGCAGGATAACAATTTTGAAAGTTATACTGGAATTTGAATTATTTTTGAAATTTATACTGGAATTGAATTATTACATACTTGGATTGAAAATGAAAAGAACCAAGTTTGTCACTGATGGAGTGAAAAAAATCACAAATCAGAAAGAGGAGGAGGCTAGAATGATCCATGAGGAATAAATTAGAGATGTCAGTATTAACTCATGTCCAGCCTTAGAGGAATACAGATTAGTTACATATAAAATAGATATGTATGCATCCATGAGTTCACATGCACGTACTTATCTCCTTAGCAGAGAGGCATGAAGCAATTGACATCTCAATAGCAAAAAGCACCCAGATCTTGTTTTCTAATAACAATTTTCCAATAATAGGAAGATCTCCTTAGAGAAACAGCTGTTCTAGGATCAAGGCAGAAAATACAAGAAGCACCCTACAGTGCCCAAAAGAAAGAAAGTGCTCTAAATGAAAGTTAGAACAAAACCAGGAAACTCAAACAATGGCGTAAAAGTACAAGAGATGGGGGAACCAACTGAAAGAACCAAATAGAAATTGTACATCCAGGAGTCCATATGGATATAAAAAGATGATCAAATAAAGAAAGATTTAGAAATGGAAAAGACATAAATCTCTATTGCCAGAAAAATTCCAAGTAATTTCTATAGATGATCCGCCCTTGTCCCTTCCTGGGACAAGAGCATAGAGCATGCTAGATAAGCTACACATCTCGTGTTTAAGTTTATATACATGTCTGAAATTATAACACCGAAGTGCTAATGCTGAAGAAGTCAGAAATCATGAAAATAAAAAATTAACTAAATATTACTGTTTAATAATGGTTTGTCTACCATCCCAAACTATTGGATGCCAAGCACACTTCCAAAGACTACTTAGAATTAAGAATGGGTAGCAGGGCATGGTGGCGCATGCCTTAATCCCAGTGGTTTGGAGGCTGAGGCAAGAGGATCTTGAGTTCAAAGCCAGCCTCAGCAACTTAGTGAGGCCCTAAGCAACTCAGTGAAATAAAATATAAAAAAGAGCTGAGGGGCTGGGGTTCTGGCTCAATGGTAGAGCACTTGCCTAGCATGCGTGAGGCACTGGGTTCCATCCCTGGCACCACATAAAAATAAGCAAATAAAGGTTAAAAAAAAAAAAAAAAGCTGGGGATGTGGCTCAAGTGGTTAAGTGCCCCTGAGTTCAATCCTCAGTACCAAAAAGAAAAAAAAAATGAAATAAAATAAAAACTGGTATGCTTTATCTCAGTTCTATACATTATTTATGAAGGTTACTGTACATTTTCCACTTTCTATCTCGATTCGCTACAGTCCTTGTTAAAAGAAAAATATATATATATATCAATAGGTTACTATAGGGAAACAATGTTTTCAAAAAGTCAAGTGAAATAAAGTGATCACCTTATTTATTGACTTGTTTATTTGTTTACTGGTACGGGGACTGAACCCAGAGGCACTTTACCACTGAGTTACATCCCCAGCCTTTTTACTTTTTATTTGTAGACAGGATTTCACTAAGTTGCTGCAGCTGACCTCAAACTTTCAATTCTACTGACTCAGACACCCCAAGCACTGGGATTACAGGCCTGTGTCACTGCCCAGCTGATCACCATATTTAAATACTCAAACATTTAATGCTAACCATAAACTAATGAGCTTAAAAACAAAAGAAAAAAAAAAAATCACTGTAATGTATCCATGCAAGCCCTTAGGATCATAGCACTAAATGTGGGTTTAGTTAAGTCTTTTTTTTACCAGGATAAAGTGTCCAAAGATATTGGTTGCAAACACCTCCTGAAGCCCATCAGCAGTGACCCTATCCTGTTGGGTCAGCAGTCCTTCAGCTGTGGAGAACATATGAATCGCTTTTCTGAAATAGCAAAAGACAGTGGTATGACTTTTTAAAGCTTCTTTAATTAAAGACACTCCCCATTTGCCCCACTCCCCCATCAACACATACACACAAGCTATAGCTTCCTTGAGTCTATCATGACAGAAATAGAAATATCAGTTTCTCAGACAGGGTTATTCTGAGTATTAAATGAGATAAAAATAAAAGCTTTCTTTCCCCAAATTCATGGAAATATTTACATACTTACCATTCACACTACCAAAAAGGAAGCCTGTCTCTCAAAACCTGCTTTTAGCAAACAATCTCTTCACCTCTTTCCAAATCAGGTTAAAGATAAACTGTTCTGAAGGAAAACAGCTATGCCAAGAGAGAAAAGTCTACCTGCACAGTTTGTTTAACTGCTTAAAAAAAAAAAAAAAAAATTAGGCAGGTTTGTTTTTTCACTAGGAATTTTTAGAGCATTGAACATACTAATATGCTGTTTTGCTATGCAATCAATTTAGCAGGTCAAGACCAGTGTTCTGGACACTGAGGAATAGCAGGAAGCAGGTTTATTGGCTGCAGGGTTCAGAGGTAGGTCTCGCCTAAGAATTCTTCCTCTGAACACTGAGTTTAGAAATATCTAGAATTTTATACCCAGTGTACAGGGGGAGGGGGAGCTCAGAGGTTCACAATCTGTAGAAGTCCACATAAAAGTAGTTTTGTTTGTTTTTTCTCTAATGTACTTGGCAGTTAACCCAACCTAGATACAAATAAATCAAGGACATTCTCTGTAAAAAGCAGTGCCTGGGATAGGGAGAGTTTTTCTCCCTTTTCCTTCAGCAGTTGGTTTTCAAGGATTTCTCCAGTGTTTGGGTTAGTCTTATCACACTCTGCTTCAGCAAACATATCTCCTGCCTAAAAACTTCTTTCAGAACTTTTTTCTGATAGTCTAAGAGCAATTATGGTAGGGTCTCTAGAGAAACTTACTTAAGATTTCCTGTGAAGAAGGGGGTGCCACTACAATGTGGGGTTTGTCTGTGTATGTTTTAATGCAAGAAAAGCAGTAATTAGCATGCAATAAAAATATGTACTTATAAGTAAGTGTACTGAGTCACAAAATAAGACATTTCTTACTCTTGTTTATGATTTTGTTTGTTTGTTGCAGTACTAGGGATTAAACCCTGGGTCTTGAGCATACTAAGAAAGCACTCTACCACAGAGCCATGCTCCCAACCCAGGTAAACAGGTTTTTCTTTTAACATTTTTCTTTTTTTTTTTAGTTGTAGATGAACACAATACTTTTATTTTATTTATTTATTTATTTTTATGTAGTCCTGAGGATCAAACCCAGTGCTTCATACATGCCAGACAAGTGCGCTACCACTGAGCCACAACTCCAGCCCCAGGTAAATATTTTTGAAAGCCAATACATCAATGTGTATCGAGAAACTCCCAAGTAAACACTAGTTCTTTGCGTTTCTCCCAGCTACCAGTCAGAGCACCTGACATACAGCTAAGGAACAGCTTCCAAAGCAGCCTTTGTGAGCCTGGAGTCTCCCTGAGAACTCTAACGTAGAAATGTTTCTGCAAATAGGCAGCACACTCAGGCAGACCAAAACCCGACATCCTGAAACATCCAACCACTTGGAATGTCCTAGAGACCTAGAATACCATAAGAAGGAATGTGCATGAAAAAAATGAATGCTTTTCTTTCATGACCTGGTTGTAACACCTGCTTTTTATGATTTCATCTTTCCCAACATTCCTTTGCCTTTCATTCCCCACAATTTAACACACCAAAGACAAAATTAGGAAAAAAAAAATACCTTTCTTTCAATCAATTCATCTACAAAATGGAGATTACCTTGAAAAGAGGCCAGAGAAAAATGCTTTAATATTTAGCTGTGGGTTAGGCATGATCCCAGCATTTAGATACACATAGTCTAATCTTTGAAACCTGCAAGTAAAACATTAAGACAAGATTGTTAGAATAATGAAGACAAAAGGTAGTGTATTCTATCTCTAGAGTATTGAAGGCCCGAGGACAGAAAAATTTTCTGGCTAATTAAGATGGCCACTTCAAGATAAATAAATAAGACAGGGTTATAGCATTTTTCTTTTTTCTTAGCCCCAGTAAATGTTTGAGTTTTTCTTCTTTCTTTTTTTTTTTTTTTATTTTATTATTATTTTTTTTTTTGGGGGGTTTTTGTTTGTCTCTTTGTTTCTCTGCTTTGACACTGGTTTCCGTGGGCTCGAAAGTCAAATCTTCTCTGATCAATAAACCCTTCCAGGTTCCGAATTAGGGAGTGCAGCAACCCTCTCTTAATCTGCTTTCCTGTTATTGCAAAGTTTTTTTTCCTTGCATTTAGTTAGTTGGCTAATTAATTAGCTTACCATCCCCCTAGTTGACAAATAAAATTTATATCACATATAATAGATCTGGCCTGACCTATCACTGCTGGAATCTGAAGGCCAAGATGTCTACTAAAATGGAGGATCCACACGGAAGCCATTCAGCATTCATGGACAAGAACTATTTACCATAAAATGATGAAAGTTCACTGTCATACGGTGACATTATAAGAGCTGAATGGGGGTAAGATATTCTTGGAAAGTTCGGTCCAGAATACTTGTGGAGGGAACTGTAAAATGCTGACTTGAGAAAACTTTTTCATTTTTAAACCTATATAAACCTAAATCTAAGTGTACCCCTTTTGAACTAGGCTCAAGATGAGTGGAGCCTCTTCTCATGATACTCAAAGGTACCATGCACATTAAAAATAATTCCTATAATTCTATGTACACACTGTGTCTTCTGTGTAGACAGAAGGACAGGGCCATAGCTATTAAAACTGGACCTTGAAATACATATATAGCTGCCAATACAGATCACACATAAGTATTTCTTATTCATCTTATAAATAATTAACACTCAAAAGACTCTAGTTACTAAGCTGTTTAAACACTGATCTTATTACCATCAGTTTATCACACAAGGGCCACAAAGATAATAAATAGTTCCAGCTATTGTTTGTGGTTCCATTATCTAATTTTCAAACTTCCATCAAAGAATATTAATCTATTTTGCTAGGAATGAAGACAAAATGCTTAGTGAAGAGTAAACATTGCACTGTTTACATCAAATTAAGCTCTGGCTTCAATAAAAGAACAAAATGTTTTCAAAGATGAAATGATTGACACAGTTGCTCTATTCTGGATAAATGAGAATCACTATTTCTTATGAGTTTTAAACTGCACATATCTAATAAAACAGAGTATTACAGATGGAAAGACCAGGTTTCAGGGATGGTGCTGCTGAAGGGATCCTTCTCAAGCTCTCGTCTCAAATTTACTTCAGGACCAGAACCAACAGTATAGTATGTAGGGTCTACATAGGCAAGAGATCTATCTATACACTTTCAAATATTCCCAAATTCATGAATATCACTATCACCACCATTTCCTAAAACCAGGCAATGCTGCCCATCCCAGAGAGAGAGATTTTGTGGATTAAACAAATACATCAAAGTTGCACTAAAAGTTGACGACAGACAACTGAGACAACTACCCTCTTCAATGTTCCCTTCTGTTACACAGCCTTAAATTTGTGCTAAATCACTAAATATCTCATTATATTACTAAATTTGCAATAGATTACCAAATATCTTGAGTCTTTGGAGGCAACTGAGAATAGTCCATACTACAAATATGAAAACTTAATATCTCAAAAGTCAATTATATTGACATGGGCCATTATTCACAAAGGATGAAGGTTCTTTTCCACCAAAAAAGGGAAAAAATAATTTATACAGGTAAGATAACTAGCTGGCTAGGAAGGTCTGGGGAAAGAAGGCCTGCAAATTTCTCTCCTGACTCAGGTTTTTGTTGTTGTTATTCTTTTTAGATATTCGTGACAGTAGAGTGTATTTTGACATATTATACATACATGGCGTATAGCTTATTCTAATTAGGATATCATTCTTGTGGATGTAAATGATGTTGAGTTTCACTAGTTGTGTATTCACATATAAACAGAAAAGTTATGTCTGATTCATTCTACTGTCTTTCCTATTCCCATTGCCCCCTTCCTTCATTACCCTTTGTCTAATCCAATGAACTTCTATTCTTCCCCACCCCACCACCAATTGTGTGTTAACATCCGTATATCAGAGAGAACATTTGGCCTTTGGTTTTGGGGTCTGAATTATTATTTCACTTAGCATGATAGTCTCCAGTTTCATCCATTTACCAGCAAATGCCATAATTTAATTCTTCTTTACGGCTGAGTAATATTTCATTGTGTATATATACCACATTTTCTTTACATTTCTCTGTTGAAGGGCACTTAGGTTGGTTCCATAGCTTTGCTATTGTGAACTGAGCTTCTGCAAACATTGATGTGGCTGAGCCACTTGTAGTATGCTGATTCTAAGTCCTGTTTGTAACTCTATAATGAATCTTCATGCAGTTTCAGAAGCTTGAAGACTCTCTAAGTTATGGAAGAATAAGGGGTATAAACATATCACAATTTATTGGAAAGTAGAACCTGTAAAATCTCCTTGTTTTTTTTTTTTTTTTTTTTTTTTTAGAAATATGATGTGACAGAAAACTCCAGGAGTTCAGAAAGAGAGAGAAACTAGATGCACAAAGGCCATAGAGAACAGGAGTGGGGTAAAAATACAGCTTTTGCTTCATAACTTGTGCATTTGTGACAGGGAAATGCAAATGACTATGAAATCACAAAAATAAAATGCAAAGTATTATTGTCCAGGAAATGTCTTTACCAAGAACACTTTCCTTGTATCTATCACATTTCCTCTACTGTGCAAGGAAATAAAATAGTTCCCTGTTTCATAAAGGCCTCAATTATTTAAAAAGAAATAAAAAAGCATGAAAATTAATCAATGTGGATAATACTATGGCTCACACGTATTTTTACTGTAGGATTTATAACCTTTGGGGATCATAAGTTCCTCTTAGAATTTAAAGAAAGGATCCTCTGAACTCAGAAAAAAATGTACTGTGCACCGAGGCACAATTCTATGTGCACTTCCAGGGAAATTAAACACCCAAGGACTCTATTCCTTCATATACCAAATACTCATCAAATGCCTATCACATGACAATTATTGTACAGATATGAAGAAATCTTTACTGCCTGGGGAAAAAGATTTCTGAGGAGCAAGGAAGAGAACTGAGCTTTAGAACAGCCCAACCAGATAAAGTCACATGATCCCATTAGGCATATCACTCCTATTTCTGTATTAGTTTCATCAAGTGTTAAATATCAATACTCTCCCTATCAATTAGTGAATTTGTTATGTGGAAGAAATATGTAAAAATAGGTTCAAATATCAAAGGAGTTACATTAATTTAAGCCATTACAACTGACCATATATCAGGGTATATTCACAAATTTATCTTCGTGACTGAGAATGAAAATGTCAAGCATTGAAATGAATCTGAGATGTATTGAGGATCACTCTACAGATTTCCTCAGCCTAACTTCTTACCTGTCCAAAGTTTTCCTATCCTTTGATATTTTATTAAATATTATGTTACACAATCACATGAGAGAGAAATGTGACAATAGGAGACATACCTTTGCTTAAGTTCTTTGCAAGCCTCGAACACTGACTGTAAGTTGCTGACATCCACCTGCACAGTGGTGACTTCAGCAGTGGGGTAACAGGCCAACAGAGTAGCACGGACAGCTTCTGCCTTGCCCGTGTTCCTGCACGCCAAACAAAGGTAAAGCTCATTGTCTTCTGCCAGAAGCCTCTTGCAAAGGGCTAGGCCGATGCCACTGAGAAAGCAATTCAGGTACAAGATATATGTAAATTCAGATGGTGCTAAATAAAGGCATTTCTTTCTGACTGTATCAACTTGAGCTCCAAGGAGGAGTAGAGACAGAAAAAAAAAATACTTCAGCATTATTTAAAGAAAAGAGGAATCTGCCACTCTAATAGTCATTTGTTCAGGATGATGTCTCGTTTGTTTCTCCCATTCCAAAAAATCTCAATGGCACAATAACTGGTTTTCATTATGTACTTACTGTGCTATTCATGAAAGTGATACATTACTAGCAAGTGTTGAAAAGAGCATTTTATTAGCCGTTTCTTGTGCTTATGGTTTATTTTGCTGTCTACATTCTTCAAGGTCCAGGGCTCCGCCACCTATTGGTATCATGGCCACTATAAGGAGCACCAGAAATCCCTGATAAGGGAATGAATGAGTTTTTCAGGAAGAGGCATCAGTGACAGGCAGGAGGTATAAGTCCCTCTCGATTACTGTGACTGAATAACCAATACAAAGAGAAAGAACTCAGTATGATTGAGTAGGAGGTAGCAATAAATGTTAGATGGGGACCAAGAAAGGGAGGCAGGGACAAGTATGCTTAGACTTCAAATAAACTACTTCAGAAAGAGCACTATAAAACTTCCCACTAGATGGCGAAAGCAGTCAGATCATCTGCTGGGACTAATGAAAACCGGGGCAATAAATTAACTATTAGAACTCCAAAAAGAGCCTGAAACCATCAGTAATATGTTGGCCCTACCAATACTGCATCAAGTATGTTATGTTTATTCATCTTCACTAAAGAATAACAGGACTTTAAATATAAAATTTCACATATCACAATATATGAAAAAGTCAATCCTGCTTTATTTATCCCCCGTTGGCAAAGTAGTAGAGGGCATACCGAAAAACTGTGCATGGCAGACACCTACATAACTGATTTAGTTAAATATGAATACGGTTAGATAACTGAAGCAGGGCAATCTTAAATGACATTTACCATATTTTCTGTCTTAATCTCTCAAAACGCCAAAAAGCAATTAGTAGAAAAATGGATTGATTGATTTCATCCTCCACACATTCTTTGTGAAAGTACAAATGAGAAGTAAAACAGTCAGTCAATAAAGGAGGCTGAGAGTCCAGGTGATCAATCTCGGAATAATTATGAGCTAATTACTCTGCACTAGACTATGCCTTAACAGGAATCATTTTTTCCTATGTTCCTATCATATACTCTATACAGAGTATGTGTTAGTGCTGTGTGAAATGAAATAAGACACCAGCTCCCCACCGCGCGCGCGGGCTCCTAATGCTCATGGATGTTGAAATTTTAAAACTAGGAGCTCAAGACATGGCCACGTGCTCAGCACCGAACTAAACTTCAGGAATTCACAGTGTATACCTCAGAGTGGGTCAAAGGCGTGTGCAGGGTCCGCGTAGGAATCTTCCTTTTCCCTTGATAATCACAAGCAACCCTGACGACTTACTGGTGGTGTAGTTCTCCCTTACACTGCCATGTTTTAATTCAAAGCACCAGTTTCTGAGTACCTCAAGGGGCCAGCATGCCCCATACCTTGGCGAAGGAACCAGAGAATAGTAGGACGGGGTCTCGGCCCAAGTCCCCAACGGAGCAAATTCAAAGACAGGCAACTGCCCGGGTTGTCAAAGGCAGGTCGCCGGCTTCTGCTCCCTCCGACCCCAGAACGCAGCCTCTGCAATCCCCAAAGAGCCCTCACCTGCTCGCCCCGGTGACCAAAACCACCTTTCGCATCTTCGCACACTGAAGAGCCGAGCAGTAAAGCAGATCCCCACCTCAGCGTTCGGAACCCCTGCTAATTCATACTAACTTTGGAACCTCCCCTCTCCCCCGCCCCGCCCCCAGAGAGGCTGCACCCAGGCGCACGCCCACCAATGGGGGACCGATCGGGACTCTTGCGTCATCGGCTCCACACCGTGCCTGCCAATCTCAGTCCGCCGTCGGCGCGCAACGCCTAGGCCGGGTGGAGTGAGATAGGCCGAGGGGCGGAGCCGCGTGACGCAGAGCGTCAAGCCAATCCAGGAAGTCCCCGCCTACTCCGGGCCGAAGGTGCCTCCCGCCCCGCAGCTCGGGGCTTGGGGCAGTTGCGTTTTTCCGGATGGTGGTGCTCTTTGAGCGGAGCATGGGTTGCCGTGGCTCCTACAGAGTCGATGTACTGGCGCCTCAGAATGGTTTTAGGATGGTTGCACCAGAGCTTGTATTAGAGAAAAGGGATAGATATAGGAGCTAAAGTTCAGGGATTATCTGCTTTTCCACTGTTTTTTTTTTTTATGTTTATCACATTTATTAGTAATGTGCAACAATGTTTAAGATGACAGCAAGTAAAAATAATGCATATTATACATAATTATGTGAAGCATATATTAACTTTTGAAAAATATTGCCTAAAATAGAAAATCTGAATATATGTGAATTTCTTATTTATGAATTGTGAAATTTGGAAGAAATATTTGTATGTTTTGTATTTTATCATTTTATCAAAAAAAAATCTCTCTTATATAACTACAAGTTAAGAAAAAGAATAAAAGGGATAAAGGGAAAGTGAGGAAATTAAGAAATAAAGATAAATGCTTGAAACTTTCTAACAAAATAAATTTAAAATGATCACTTACTTGTCTCATGTAAAATGAACATTGTATTAAAATGGATAGTATTGCGTTATTTAGAGTTCTTTGCATTTACCACATTTAAAAAGTCAACCTAACTTATGCAAGTAATAATGTGATTACAATTTGTAACTAATAAAAAAAAAAGTGTGTCACATTAGATTGGGTAGAGAGAAGTGATGGGAGGGGAGGAGAGGGGAAGGCAGGATAGGAAGGGCAGCAGAATAAAATAGACATTATTATTGCTGTATGTATCTAGGTGACTGTATGACCAATGTGATTCTGCAACCTGTACAATCAGAAAAATGAGAAATTTTCTACTGTTTTTTGAGTGTATAGATCCAGCTTAATCCTCTTTGGGAAAATGAACATTGACTTTATTAAGAATTTTATGTAGAAACATGCATGAAATACCAATCTTCAAAGTTTGGAATGTGGTATGGAATCAGATATTCTCAGAACTTCATACTCAGAATGATGTACTGAAAATATACTATAATCTACATCAATGCCTCTCAAACTCTTTCTGGCCAAGAACTAGTTTTTTGTTTCCAAGCCATTCCATATGCGTATTTTTGGAAAATACGAAAAACAAAAAGTTTCTGGAAAAATTAAAAACAAAATGCATACAAATTATGAGCCCTAGTTTTTTTATTAGAATCAACACATATAAAAGTACTCAACTAAACGGCTGTAAAAAAAATTTCTACTGTTTCCTCTAGGTTTCTATATTTCTAGTAGACTGAAGAACCATTACCATGCCCTGTTAACTGAATTAAACTGTGTATCATCATACATCGAACCTACTGAACGTGCTTTAATCCACTCCATGGCCACTTTCAAAATTTCAATTACTTATGAACAACTATGAACCCTAAGAAATTGGGATAATTGGTATTGGTTTTTTATCCTAGACGTTTTGATTAATAATACCACTGACAATAATCATTTATCTTATGCCAATAAAATTAGATTTTAAAAAGCCAATCTGATTATTTGAACATTGAAGATTCCTAGATAAAAATTCTTCATTATTGAGGTGGGACTCAACTTAAATTCTTATCCCACTTTCAATTGCTCTGAAGAGACCACAATTCAACGATATTTTCTGAATGTATTAGAGTAATATTAACTCTATCTTGAGAATATAAATCAAACACTTTTAAAATGTCCTGGAGCTCAGCAGGCACATGTGAAAGGGGTAAAAGAGGAAAGAGAGATGTGTGACCATCCCAAAGAAAATTTCTACACAGAAAGTAGAGGCTACAGACACCAGAGGTTCAGCTTCACTACAATCTTGTGATGATAGTGCAGGATGGAGTGTGAATTATGTGAAGGCCATTTGACTGCAGAGCAAGGGCATCGGGCTCTCATCCCTTATGACTTCCATTTAACTGAATGAAGTAACTTTGATCTCTTCTTCCTTTTTTTTTTTTTTTTAGAATAATCTGCTTTTTTCAGTGTGCTGTGAGCTTTGAAAGATGGGCTAACCTACTAGAATAAAACTGTTTTTAATATATGTCATTTAATTTTGTATTTTAAAAATGTTATAACATGGAAAACACAGCTCAATAAATATTGGAACATTTTTTTTACTAAGTAGGTGAGTTTGGGTAGGTATGTTTTTATAATCGCAAGATGAATAGGTTTGGGTTGTGCAGAGCTCATTCTGTTTTCCTGGAAACCAGGCACACAATGATTCCATCTATCACTGACAAATCTCGGTTCCTGTTATTTGAATAGTAAATGTAGCAACTGCTCTTTGACTATCTATTTAATATTTTCTATAATAAATCTTCCTGCACTCTAAGCCCTGAAACTGACCTCTGATTCCTTTTATGGAGACGAAGCAGTCCTTCAATGGACAAGGATGAGTAAATGTATCTTTTGCTTCTATAATAGAGCAGGTTTTGATTCTTACAAACTTCTCTAGAAATAACTTTCTTGTAATTTGCAAACAAGAGCAAAAGAACAGTTGCCAGTGGACACACACAGCTTCTTATGTTCATATTTTTCACCTCTCTGCCCTTGATATCACACATTTAGTCTGGCCTAAAACTACCTCAGGACTGAAATTTTATCAGGTTCATTGATGGTAAAAGGTTACATGTTGCCCACGCTTGAAAAATTTGTCTCATGGAGGACTCAACAACCACAGAGGACTACTTACAGATATGAGTATGTTCATTTCTTTTTCAAATATGAAGTGAATATAAATATAAAATTATAAGTGTAATGAATCAGTTTGCTAGTCTTCAACACTTAACAGAATAGAGTCCCTCAAGCTGCTACTTAAAAAATGAATAGGCATTATCTTTGTCCTCATTAACGACTTATATATCCAGATGCATGCATTGTGTGTGTGTTTGTGTATGTGTGTGTGTGTGTGTGTGTGTGTGTGAGAGAGAGAGAGAGAGAGAGAGAGAGAGAGAAACACATCTCTTATATCTACTTTTAAACCTTGGCAATAGGTGTTGATAATAGAATTGTACATCTCTGAACATCTCTGAAGCCCTTGTTTACTTTTCCTTCTTTGCCCCCAACCCACTACACTGCACAGCTATGGGAATCACTGTTGAGTCTGAGAATGAAACCAGATACACTGAAGAATCAGAATGTGTCTTTATGAGCCCTCTGATTATTCTTTGAGAATATATATATATATATTCCCTTGTCTACCATGACCGCTATTGAAAGAAATGTGTTCATGTTACTCAGATAATTGAAAATACAAATTTATTCTTCAGGCTAAAAATAATGTGTTATGTTGACTGATTTCACACTAATATCTATCATGAAAACTGAATCTATATTCTGATTGTGTATAATTTTGTTGGTTTGTGCATTGTGTACAATCTAAGATAGACCATATTTGAATTTAGCAAGGATTTGTATATATCAAACAAGACAACTCTGTAACAATAACAAGAAAGGTCCCCAATAAACTCTAGACTGGTTTCCTTAGAACTGGATAATTAATTTGAGGATATAAAATCACAGACTCTGGTATATTTGGATATGTCAGAGACTAGAATGTTTTTCTTCCAATAAACATTCAACTAAGGTGTTAGAAACCTATCTAAATAGCCCTGTCAGACAACCTCAGCAAGAGACAGCCATACTGTATAACTTCCCTATCTCTGTCCCCATGTCCCATTACTTCTCCAAAACTGATGTAAGAAATCTCAGAAATCTCAGGTGATGTTTACATAGAAATAAGGATTCATTAGTATCATAACTCTTTAATCATTGTTATTTACAATTTATCATCTGACAGACAGAGAATAAATAAAGAAAAGAAAATATACAATTGGTATCATGTTTCTTTTTCTAATACAGAGAATTTTTACTTATTCTATTTTGGAATGACTATAATAGTTTTAAGCAAAAATTAAGTCCATTTGCTGTTTACCCCTTGATGAGACACATTATCCTCCAAAGCCTGTGGAATAATGCCCAGATGTTTCCTCATCATTGCTGCAGAAACTCAGTCCTCCAAAAAAAGTTACCAGACAACAGGGGGAAAAAATAGGATATCATGAACAGTAAAGAACTGTTAGGCTAGTTTACAGATTCTTGGTGTGTCTGCAATAATTTTCCCAACTTTCAATTACTTCCAAACCTCTTCTTAAAAAAAAAAAAACAATTTTACAGTTCAAGTAATTACCTCATCCTAACATACTCTGCCTTAAGTTTTTGGTGCGTTTTTGTCATTGTTGTTATTTTCAAATTCTTCCTTAACATGCACAGGCTAGCTTGGGAGGCAGATCCCTTCACCTGTAAAGATGTTGACAAAGTGTCTACAGGAGAAACTAAATAGCTTGTTTCAGGAACTGGGTTTGGAGCTAGTGTTTGGTCCTTACTTTTAATCTGGTACAGTGTTGAGAACTACCTTGCACTGCTGTCTAATTACCTCAAAGAATGAAGCATTTCCATAGATCAATTTTGCTATTACCAAGTATGCAAATGGACAATGTATTTTACCTGGTACAAGTATGAGCACTATGTCCTCTTATTTGAAAATAAAATTTCTGTTACAACAAAGCAATCTCACTAAATTCACCCTAGTTATACTAGATGACAGGGTTTTTGTCTCCATCTTTTATTCATTCAAAAAACAACATTTGGAAAATGTTTATCAAGTCTTCACTTATGTGCTAGGAATTTTACAAGACACACACTGTTATAGTCTTGTGACCCTTCAATAGGGCAGCTTTAAAATGGCACTCACAAAACTCAAAGCTGTAATCCACATAAACAGCTTCAACTTCTCTAGGTTATTGTTCCCATCAAGAACAGATATTTAAGCAAATGAAGCTTCTCTGCTACTCCAAAAAAATAGTGTTTTATTACACATTCAGGGTCCACACTATTATATTGTATTCCTTCCACAAGCTATCCATGGTGTCATTAACTCTTGACCAAAATACTGATTTACCAGAAAAATTCTTCTTGTCTTTGGTAAAAACCCTACTCACCTGTAGAAACTGCAGGAACCATTTAGCACTTCCTTCCACAGCTGAGTCTCTATCCAACAATCTATAGATGGATCTTACTTTGGTATTATCTAATCCTAAGTCATCTTTGGATTGTAAAACTAATGGTAAAATTTAGAAGCAGGATAGGGACGATATTGCTTAACAATAAATGAACATATTAATTTGTTATATTCTCTTGAATTTTGCATAATTGTATCCAGATAGTGTCTGATACATCCAAGAAAGGACAGGTTACAAATTATCAAAGGTTAAAAGAATTCAGTACCTAAAGGAATATATGTATGAAAATGGTGAAATCCAAATAAAATCTGTAGTTTAGTTAGAGGTATTACACCAATGTCAATTTTCTGGTTTTGAAAATGGTTCAAAAGGGACTATGGTTTCTGTAGTTGAAAATGGGCTTATGTAAAATTTTATCATTTGGGGAAAACTAGATCTAGAGTAAGAACATTCTACACTTTTTTTTTTAAACTTCTTGAGAGTCTTTCAAAAAGGAGACAGCAACTAAACAATTACTCATTAGTCTTCTGCCACCACGCAATGTATCTAATTGGAGCAGATGAAGACATTTATCTGTTTCTATACAAATGTGAAATTTCAGTTCAGAAGTATTTCCCAGAGTAGATCAGGATCTGCATCTTCCAGAAATATTAGTGACCTACCACATACACTAACAAAGAACAAAAATATGACGAGAAGAGAAGACTAACATGGTAAGATCCGGGTTTATGAATTCATAATAGCTATACATTGTAATCCTTTTCATTTTTTTTAGTTTTGAGAACAGATGCTGTTGTTTTAGTATATTCCTTTGCAACATCTTCCTTTTCCCTCCTTTAGACACTCCTATTCTACTTTACTCAAAACACATGGCCTAGCCCCACATCATGGCTTTCTTGTGGGAAGACTGGATGGAACTAGAAACATGCATGTTTCTGACGTGGCACATAACTCATTGTGTGGACACCAGATGAGATTTAGTTTTACCTAACTTATGCCTATTTTTTCCAGTTGTCTGTTGCCATTCTGGGCACAGCAATGATGGACATCCTTGAAAATGGATTTCATTAACAAAGGCAAGAGGAGGGAGTGCAAAGTTTCAGGAACTACCATTAGCTCCCCGTATCTAGGTCTTCATGTCTAAAATAGCCCTTGGAAAGTCAAATCCAGTTCAGGCAGAGAGTTGACCTCTCACCAGCCCTTAAAGTAATCTAGAACACATAGGGGCTTAAACTGCCTCCCTCACCCCCTGACTCTGAAATTAGAGGATCACTCCCTGATAGTTATGTGTTTTTAGATCTATGGAGGACATCCCTACATACCTTTAAACAATAAAAACAACAATCCTGTTTCCATTACTGCACCTGTCTTTTCATTTTTAATAAATATTTTATAATCTCTATCACCCAGTATTTCCTCTTCACCATCCCTACTTCAAGTCACATTTTCTATCCTTTCTCAGGTCTCTTTCTAAATCTTTGCTTCCTTGCTTCAGAGCGCATTCCATCAGCTCCCGTTACCCCTGTTTCTACCTTGTTTGACTAGCCCCTATCCATGGCTCCCATGCACTCTCATTGCCTCTTTTTATTGCCTCTCTACTGTTGCCACTCTCTTTCCTAACCCCTCCTCAGCCTCCCTGCCCAGTCATATGCACATTCATGTATTCATTTTTTGTCCCACTTGCATACCTCCCTCTTGGCTATATATTCTTGAACACTTACAAGTGATCTTTCCACAGCTTACTCTTCCTGGATACTTCTTTTCACTCCGGTAAACACTTGTGAACTAATCATATATGTGTCGACTGGACAGCACATCAAGATTTTGACTTAGCTATCAACACATTACTCAGCACAAGTATAAATTAAAATCTTGACTATCTAAAAACACAACCTTGACATAAAATAGCTTACATGCATCATGAAGAGGATAACTTATAGCAAAGAGAAGAAGGTCCTATACTTTCTTATCATTTTCCCTATTTCTTTTCCTAGCTTCATTCCTCTAATTTAGATTTGAACACCTTTTTAATATAACATACTAAGTCTACATACTAAGTCTTTGCCATTTACTCTGTTGGGTCACTTCAGATTTGTGCTGCTAAACTCTACAGGTACGAGTTAGGTTAGAAGTTAAACCTATGTCTATAGTGCAATTTCTCAGTGCCAAAAGATGGAGAATTCTTCATCCAGAAAAGGATATTTATACATGATAATACATATTTGGCTGCCACCTAAAACTGATTACTTCCATGACTCAAGGTCAGGAAAATTCATATACTTTAATAACTTTTTAAATATTTTTAAGTGTGGGGTCATGAAATACAGTGAATTGAGGCAGAATCCTAAAAAGTCATAAGCAGAAAGATGTTAGGCTATGGAAGGGGAAACGGTCTGGAGGTAGTCCTACCAGAGGCATATGGATAAGTAGACTGTAGGTTCTGATGTCACATCCTTTTATTTCTAAGGAAGTTAATACTTTCCTTGAGATCAGAGGGTGGCAGATCTCATAGGAAAACATGTCTGGCCCTGTACATACAAAATGAAATAAATATTATAGAAATGGTAATGCTAAGGCACTATACAGTGGCAGGTGCCATTGTTACTACTATTACAGTAACTTCTCCCAAGATCCCTTCTACCAACCACATTTTCCAGAACAAGAGATGACCAGATTACTGAATCCACATCAGTTATAGAAACAGTTATCCAATAAGCACTTCAATGCCATCTAATTCAATTTACTCACTTTACAGATAAGAAAACAACATTCAGAGAAACACGATGGCACACTTGGCTTGAAGCAAAAGATGGTCAAACATTCTCCCAACTCTTAAACCAAAGTTAGTCATGGAAGAGACTGAAGCCCAGGCTTAGAACAACCAGGGGGAAAAGGTATTTGCTATAGTCAGAAGATGACCTGCAAAATGAATGTGGGGACTTAGATTTATGTTCATGCAGGGCCTGGAACAATTTTGAAAGCTAAATGGAGAAACATTGAAGTTTCTAAGAGACTATGAGACGTCAGACCATGGAAGCAAGAGAAGCAGATCCAAGGGATCAAGACTATTTCTTGCCACCTTAGGAAGCTAGTTTTGTAATCTTCTCTTATTTTTTTCTCAGTGGGAATTAAGGGTCCCCTTTTCTAGTTTTCCCACTGAATCTGGAAATTTATCATGTGTCAAAGGCTCAGAATCTTCTCTAAGGAGATTCCTACTCAACAGGTATCCACTTCCATGAATTCTGAGAATCAGAGCCTCATATTTTTCTGCTGACCATACTATCTTGTTAACAAGAAGATGAACACTAAGCAGTAGCACTGAATGGCCGTCCTAGGCCTCTCTGGAATCAATGATTCTTGGGGTTAGAAAAATCATTAAATATTGTCTAATATAGCTATCTTTCCTCTATTTGAAAGCCTTCATCTTCTTGCATAGTTCTTTAGCCTATATATGATCCTCTGAAAAAGACAAAGGACTCTCCATCTCTGGAGGCAGCCCATTGATTCTTATATGTCCTGACTGGATGTATTTTCCCTAAAAAGAATAGATTTCAGTTTCCCTTTAATGTCTCCTCATTGGTTCTGGGTCAACCTTTTGGGGACACTCAGAACAGATCTACTCTCTGTTATACATGTCCTTTAGGTATTTATGCCTGAGAAATTCAGTCTCCAGTTCACACATCCAGTGATGTCAACCATTAATAGAAACTTGTACAAGGTGAACCAAAGGGTCTATCATCAAGCTATTAAGACACCAGCCTTTAATAATTAAAAAATCAGATGCCCACTAAAACACACACATAAAAATTTCTTAACAAGACAAAGAAGAGGACCCTCACAAGTGAATATTGAATAGGATACTTGTTATCTGTCCTTCATAGAACTCCTTTCTTACATCTGTTATCCATTCAAGAATCCTTCCATGCAGGATATACTTTTTTAAAAAAATAACTGTTCTCTTACATTTAGCCTTGCAGCAGACATTCTTTCCTATCCATATCCCCTATTACTTTATAAATGCATTTCAACCATGACCCCTGCCCACAAATGAAGAAAATACCCATTCCAAAAAACTAGGACTTTTCCAGAATACATTATTCACTTTGATAGGCGAGGGAAATCAGAGAATGGTATATGTTCAGAAGCCAAATCAGAAAACCATCTGTGGTAAGTTGTTAAATATCAAGTCTTCAGATTCTCCATGGCTACTCCATGCTTTCCCTAAGTCTAATCTCATGTTTCCCAAGACCTTAGTATTCTTCAATTTTTTTTTTCTCTTTCTGAAGATACTTTATAAAAGGTGACATGGAAAAATATTATAGAATCTGCACATTTATAAACATAAGCATATTTAACCTTTATAAATTATCTAAATTTTGTAGCTTTTGTTATCTAACCCTTTGGTATATCAAGATTTCTTTTACTAGATTTTATCTGCCCTAGGTTTTTTTTTTTCTTTTGTAGTGCTTTAATATAAAAAAAAAAGTATATATCAGACAGTGGTAGGGAGTGAAGGAGTGGCATGGGGGAGGTGAGGGACAGAGAGAGAACAAAGCAAAAGGCCTGTGTCTCTCAGTTCCGTAAAATGTCCAGATGGAGTGGCTTAGGTATGGTTGAGTGGTAGGTCTTGTGGGAAGAACCTGGGCCATTGGAATGCTGTCACGCATTGACGGCATCACTCATCCCCTTGTTGAAGGAGCAAAAGGTGGATTTCTTGAAATGATGGACGGTGCTTTGTATCTCTTCTCCAACAGCTGAGCATCAGCTTATACACAGAGTCAGGGCAAATGGCTGGTTGAGGGAGGTAAATCTTTGGAAACAAAAATTTAAAGAAGAAAGAGAAAAAGAAATATTAAGATCAGGAAACAAAATGAAGACTGGTTGCATCATAGTTTAGTCATCCCCCTTGCCCACTTTCTTGAACTTGATAACTGAAATGGGTGTCCCTACACTCTATCAAACTTTTAAACTCTACATCATGTACAACCACAAGAATGATATCCTAATTAAAATAAGTTATATTCCATGTATGTATAATATGTCAAAATACACTGTCCTGTCATGTCAAATAAAAAAATGTTTTTAAACTTTTAAAATTTAAATACTGAAATTTAAATAAGAAATTCAATAGTAATTAAATAGTAAAATGTAATAAAATAAAAATCAAATAAATTATGTTTAATCCATTAATTTAGAAAATTTTCATCAAAAAATTTACATTTGGATGTTTGTAGATGAGTTTACTCAGCTTGTAATGATGCTATTTGGCTTTGGCCTGGCTTTAGTCAAATATGGACTTTTAGTCCATAAGCATTGATAGTCAAAAATGTATATTTTGTGCACCACTAGCACTGATGAAGGTAAAAATAGTGGACTTTTTTTTAAAGGTCCACTATATTTTTATTTATAAAAAATAAATAAAATAAAATCTATAGGAGAAATGTCTCATAACCAAGATAATTTAGACCCCCCCCCCCTAAAAAAATATCTAAAGGATATCTAGCTACTAGGAAGCTTTAAATATCCACTCATAGGAATATCAAAAAACTGAACCAACCAAAAAAAAAAAAAAAAGCACCCAAGTCTTCATCTGTTCATCCTGAAATACTCTTACCTGCCTCCCCTGGTCTCGGAAGAACTCTCCAGTATTTTCAATAACCTGTTCATCTGACAGCTGAGAATAGGGCTGCTCTTGGCAAAAGGTGAATGTCTCCCACAGAGTCACCCCAAATGCCCACACATCACTTGCTGTAGTGAATTTGCCCTATTGAAGTCAAAAAAAGGAAAAATCAGGATAACCCATGCAAAATAAGAGCAGGTTATATTTTCATAATCTGGAGTTAATTTCCTTTCCTCAACCCAGGGCAAGGAATACTGAAACTGCCAAGATCTCACAGAGGTTCTAGAAATGACAATGTGAAGTTGTCAAAAGGCAAGCCATTCTCTCATCTTCATGATCTCAACTTAGTTCTGCTTTTCTTACAGATGAGAACCAGGAGCTGAAAGGAACACAGCCACAAAGCATTCATCATTAACTGAATGTCAGAGATTCAACTTTTAGGCTCTAGGGTAGCTTGGAAAAAGGTCCCTGGGAAAGTCAAAATAAGAATGGAAAGTCAACTGTTTGTATGTTAGAGATAGAGGAATCTGGTTGAAGTGTCTGGAGTTAAGTCCCTGAGTGAATCCAGCACTCTTTCTTCCCACTTCAGTGATAGTCATAGTCTTAAAAAAGAGACTATCAAGTGATGGCACTAAGATTCAGATGTAATTAATTAGCATGTAGTAAATACTCGGACCCTTTTTATCCAATAAATACAACCACACAGCAAAGTAGATGATATATTTAGACCAGAAAAATGACAGGAGAGGGTTTGCCAAGTTACCATGGTTAATAAGAACATAAAGTATTGGAGAAATTGAAATTTGAGCCAGGGTCTCTCTATCTCAGTCTTAAATATTTTTTAACAACATAGATACAGCAATTACTACTTACCTTAGAATTAGGTAAAATATAAAGATTCACATATAGAGATGAAAAAATTATAAAGATTTTTGAAAAGTTGTATATATTACAGCATCATTATTAATAGCAAGAAGTTGAAAAGATATTATTAAAATCAAATTATAAAGATATTATTAAATCACAGAACATATCCCTACAATAGAAATGATTCAGTCACTAAAACCATGCTTTAAACAATATGTAATGATATTAGACATTAAAAATATATAGAATTGTATGAGTTGGCATCATTTCAATTACATAATATACATTTTGTACAGAAATACACATAAAGAAATTAATGCATATGAAAAAATTCTCAAAGGAAATATACTAAAGTATTAATTGATAAGGGGAAGGAGATAATTTTATATATATTCTCATTTCAAAATTAATTTTTGAATCCTGTAAAAGGATGAGCTGTAAATAATCAAATTAGCTAAAAATAAAACCAAAGTGACTTTTCTCTGCAGTACTACAAAAGACAAAATTACATGTACACAGTATTGTAGGAAGTAAAAGTACATAGTCTATTAATCCTTTTAATCAGCTAAATGTTTATAAAACCAGCAATGGAAACTCTTAGGTATGCATGGTCATATAACATCTCCAAGAAAGACATTAGAAAAAGTCATTCATTCATGATAGAGAATACCAGGAATTAAGTAAAAGGTAGAAAACAAATAATGATAAACTTAACGAGTAAATGGTAAAGACCATAAAAATATAGTAATTAGACAGGATTGTTGGCACTGACATCTAGGGCAAAATCTACTGAGCAACATGATTATGAAGTTAACATAGAAGAAAAATTCTTTATGTGATTAACATTTCTTTACATAATAAGATTTTTAAAACCCTAAGACCGATGAGGATGTGGAAAGGGTTGAAAAAATATGATACTGAATCCCACATCATACTGTTTAACATTCTTTCCTAAAGTATATTACTTTTTTTCAATTAATAGGCAAGTATTGAATAATAATAATAATAATAATAATAATTGGTACACAAGAAAGATCATCTCCAATCAGAGAAAATATGAAGGTCTGTGGAGCTTGGCTCCTGCTGTCTTTGATTTGTCCCCACCTAGGGTAGGGCTTACAAATGCCAGGAACTCACCAGCAAGATGCTCTCCCAAGACATCCAGCGTATAGGGAGCACTGCGCGACCCTGGATCCGGTAGTAGTCACCACTGTATAAGTTTCTGCTCATTCCAAAGTCAGCTATCTTGATGGTGTAGTTCTTACCCACTAAACAGTTTCGTGTAGCCAGATCTCGGTGGACAAAATTCAGAGAGGAAAGGTACTTCATGCCAGAGGCAATCTGGGTAGCCATAAACTTCAGGTTGACGTAACTGAGGAAAATACAAGAGAAGAGAAAGTAGCCTGTGGATACAGGAAGTCAGGAAAGGTACTCATTCTAAAGGTGATATCAACACACCAAGCATTTAAACCTTAACATTCTTTCTCTATTCTTAAAGAATCCCTTTTGCATTCTTCCGAAGGGTCAGCTGCTTTTTTATTCCCTACAGAATAGTCACTCACCATGCCAGAAAAATGATAAACTTTAAGGCTCATTGCTCTCTGTTTTAAAACTCCAAGTGACTCTCATGACCACAGGGAAGAGATAGAAGACCTGGCTTATTTACCTGACAGTGGGTACATTGCTGGAGCAAGAATTGGCAGGCTCATGGCGGGAAAGAAACTGATTGAGGTCTCCATTCTCCATGTATTCCGTGATCATGCAAAGAGGGTCATCAGTGATACACACAGCTAAGAGACGGATGATGTTTGCATCCTTGAGCCGGGACATGATCTTTATCTCCTTAAGAAAATCATTCCTTTGGAGGATACAGACACAGATAAACTCAGAGATTGCCGGGATCAGAATGAAGAGGGGAAGTATGCACATCAAAGTCTATTTCTATCCATTACACCAAGGCTCATTTGTCTTTGGAAAATCTTTGAAAGGACAGAGAAATTGGCACCATGAACTTTTCATTCTCCATATCTCCTGGAACATCACTATTCAATTATAATGGTTTTAAGAATAAGATTTATGATTTATTCACATATAAATCGCATTCCTAGTATTTAACAAAATGCCTGTCATGCAGAAAGTGGTCAATATTTACTAAATCAAATATATGCTGCATAAAACTACTCTGAAAAATAAAACTTTTCACTGGAAATCATTTGCCTTTTCAAAAAGCCACAGATTCACACTATTAATAAAGTCAAGAAAGTTTTTATAAAGTGGATAACCACCTTCTGGTTTATCTCATAATTTTTTATTTTCTCTTACTGATTTTTCTTAATGTAGTCTATTCCCACAGTCAGTCACAACACACATTGGTAGCATGTTCTTTAAAGACTATGGTGGTAAAGTGGGGTCATGTCAAAAGAAGTACTCACCTAGTCAAGACTAATAATTCTCTGAGTACATAGTGACAGTCATTCTTGAGTTATAAAGTAGCAACATTTGCTTTGGTGAAGCTACAGCCCACATTCTTAAAAGTATTGGAGTCTCCTATATGTTGCATAGGAATTTTCTTCTGAAAGCCATACTATGTCAGTATTAACCCTTGGAAACAATATAGTCCTAATTCGAGATCTTCCTTCTTCATTTTTCCCTTTATTTAATCTTAAATCAGAGGTTTCCATGGCCTGGAAGGGCCCAGAGTCTAGACCATTCAGCACTGGTCAGTACGCTGGGCACAGTGCAGCATGGCAAACCTCACCAAATAAAACAATGACAAGGACTTTATCATATTCTATGTTTTTGTTTCTCTCCTTGCCATTTTTTCCACTCATGTGCTAAGATTAATATGAAAAATACTCCATCTCTCCATGGGAACCAGAGAACGTCACTTTTCATTCACGCTAATATCCGTAAGACTGAAATTCTCAGTTAAAAGTACTCTGTTCCATCTCTCGCCTTTCTCTCTTTTTGATTCCACACCCTGTTAATTTCAAGACTTAGTGAAATAGGAATAACAAACTTTATCTCCCTATGAATATCAGTGATAAGAATCAAGGTAACCCAAATGCATATGTTAACCAGATGTGCAGATTTTTCTGGAACACACAAACAAGCTTTCAATCAGCATGCCTCTCTGTGTGAGAATTAACTCACCATTACTGTAATGGAAAGGCTCTCAGACAATGGAGTATGACTGGAAACAGCAATTTATGAAGTAAAGGATCCAAGAGATTATTAGCAGTTTGAAAAACTGCTAAAGGATTGTGGATCCTTTTGCTTTAAGGTCCATGGATACTTTTCCAACTAGAGGCAACTTCTCATGTGTGGGGTTGCTGGACGTAGAGGAAAAGGAGCATAAAAGAGAAAGAAAGGATGATAAAGTAAATAGAGATGTAAAAAGAGGAGAATGTAAAAAGCTTAGCAAGAAAGATGTGTTTGATTGTGAAGTGTGGTAGGATGTAATGAATTCAGAAGTCTGTGTAATGACTAAAGAAGTACAGCACTAGACTTTTGTGTATTGGGAAGTATGGTGCTGTACAAAGGGAGTTAAGAAGTAAATGTGACGAATATAATGGAAATGTACATTTATGTTTGAGAAAGATGGAGAAGATGAGGACTTTGTATTAGAAAAATAAGGCATAATAATGGAAACAAGGGTATTTACCAAACTTTCCATCTCAAATGAAAAAAAAGAAAAAAGATTCTCAGATATTTCCAGAAATATTCCTGGTCTGAAAGATGAAATAAATAAAGGAAAATTCAAAATGCAGACCACAGACCTGGCATTCTTGTTGGCATCTGCTCGGAGCATTTTCACAGCCACCAGGACAGGCTGGTTGGCACTGACATCTAGGGCAAAATCTTTGTCTTTGAATTTTTCCATTCCCTCCACTTCACAAAGATGAACCTAGACAAAAGTCATCTAGTCTCAGCATCATCATTTCTCCTGAAGATGTCTCAGTACTCTTGTTGGGCATTTCCTGGAGATAAACTAACTCTTACAACTCAGGCAAAGTAATCAAAAGAATGATAAGAAGGTATATATAACATATCTTTGATTCAAATGATAAAAGTAAAAATAATGGTAAAGTACCCAGCTAATATGATATGTTACTGTCTTCTAAAACAAATATACATTCAGTAAGGGAATACATGAATCTATAACATAGAATTTCATTATAACATAGCTCCACTATAAAATGTATAATATGTCAAAATACATTCTTCTGCCATGTATAACTAAAAAGAACAAATTTAAAAAAAAAAGAATTAAAAAATGTTTCTATATAAATGCTTGAACTTGGATTTGAGAAAGTTTACTTACTGGAACCTACAAAATATAAGTCAATTTTTTAAAATAATACCTTAGTATGGGATTTAGCACTGCAAATTATTCCTGAGTTTTAATAACATTATAATGAGTGTGGTTTTTCAACTCAGGAGACAGAATGAGTACATATAAACACCATAAGCAGATAAAATGGGCTCCTCTACTTCCCCCAACACCAGACCTAATCAAGGGGGAAACATCTGACCCAAACTGAAAACCAATAACATATTACTATAAAACCAGGTATTCGGGGTTTTATTACAAATTAAACATTTCTTTGAGTTCTCAGAAGGTTTATGTGACTGATGCAAGAGTAAAATATTTAATATTACACACATCATTCTAGGACTGTTGAGAAGAAAACTCCTCCTTATCTTAGTTGGTGAGTCATTCCCTAGTAGCTAATTCTGGGACCCACAGCAGGGGTGAGGTTGTTTTTCACCACTTTATATGTAACTCCCATCTTAAAAGGAAAAAAACAAAGTGAAATAAACACCCAGCAGCAGGGTGTTCCTGGATGGTTTATAAAAGATGATCACATCTCATGAGCCCCACCCTCTGTAACCTATTATAAACACTTTTTGAAAGCATTAAATGTTTTTCAGGATATCTGAAGTCTAATGACGTATTTGCCTTACAAACCCCTGTATAGGAATCAGAGTTGCTAGGAACTCCTCAGCTATATGACAAAGATGAAGTTGACCTAATTACTAGTCATCCAGAGGACAATTCAAAGAAAGCTAAGTAGAGAAAACTTTCAGTTGTGCATTCACTTCTGGAAGGGACACTTTGTTCTACTGACCATTGTTATGCACTTACTTCCTTTAACCACCAAGGACTAGAGGCCTCACACAAAGGATCAACTCACCTCTCCAAACTGGCCTTCTCCTAGCTTCTCCTTGAAAGTTAAGAGTTTCCGGGGAAACTCTTCCACAGCCACATCTTTTCCTGAGAGAAGGTCCATGGTGACAGCAGGAACTGAGTAGGTGTTGCCTCCAGTCACTCCCTGGAGGTTCACTATGTCAGCTTCTGCATAGTGGGGCACTCCCTCAGGTCCGTTTTGTTGGGCTGGCTTCACAATGCCACTGCAGCCTGGTAAGACAAAGACAATGAGTCTCATTCCAAGAGACATCTTTGGAGATCTCTTCAAGAAAAAAAAAAAACAAGAGGAGATCTAGAACATGCCTCCATGACAGTCTAACCTTCTTTATAACATTCTTACTTGGAGAACACTTTTGCTTCCTCTAGATACTCTTTCTTGTGATTTTCAGAATGTAGGTAGCCACCATTTTGTTTCTCATTCTCCCCATAATACATGATCATTAACAATTTCTTGGGTCAATCTTGTAACCAAGAAAAGCTACAACAAATTTCCTGCTATATCAGGATGGGAGTATTAAACATTGAAGGTTTAATAGCAAATTTCCTTAATTTTAAAACATTTTAATTGGTGTAAGAGCCTATTTTAGGGATTAAGAATATGATCAAGTTCATAAAATCTTGTTTAAGATACATGTTAACATCTTTAAAAAACTAAAATATGAGGTGGGAAATGTTTAAGACTCGAGAGAATAGGTAAATAACTTCAGCTTAGCCTAGAAAATAAATCCATTTACATTCCTTAGTCTTGCTGTCTCTGCAAAATTACATAAATTCAATATGCTTTTTCAATGTCTTCTATCCACTAAATGATAAAAATAGGTGTTAGTTTCCTTTCTTCTTTCCACAGGATCCCTTCAGGTTTGTTCCCTAAAATGCCTATGCTCTCCAATTTAGTCCTGTCAGCTTCCACAACTGGCTCAGGCTAAGTGATGCTCTACTGAACACCACAAGTCCTCTTCTGCAGAATGGGGTCACTCTTAAGTTGATGAACTATGGAAAAGCAGCTCTGAGTTTCAGAGATGACCCTAGCATCCCTGGTAAAGTCAGACACTGTGCAGTACTTTTTAAAAAGGCACTGGGAATTTAATCAACTAGCATTACTATTACTTTATTCAATGTTTTTTTTTATTGATAAAAAGCAAGACATATTTACTCTCATAATAAAAATCTTGTATTATTTAATAAATGTTGACCAAAGACAAATCAAGAAAAATAAGATAATTAATTATGTAGATAACTATAAAACTGGGAAATTCAGGAATTCTTTTTTTCTTTTTCTTTTTTTTTTTTCTTATACTGGGGATTGAACCCAGAGGCACTTAACCATTGATCCACATTCCCAACCCTTTTATATTTTATTTTAAGACAGGGTCTCACCAAGTTGCTTAGGACCTTGCTAAGTTGCTAAATGAGGCTGGTTTTGAACTTGTGATTCTGTCTCAGCCTCCTGAGTCACTGGGATTACAGGTATATGCCAACATACCAGGCTGAAATTCAGAATTTCTTTAGCTTCACTTAAAATATATATAGTTTTTTTCCAGGTGAAATTACAATCCTGAATTTATCCTTAATGAAGTTTTATGTTACATGAATGCGCCCTATCTGGCCCTTCTCACATTCTTCATAAAATGAGCAAGTTAAACTGACCAGTTTCTTTTGGTGTTACCACCTTAGTAACATCTTTTATTTTAATCAAATCTAGAAAGAGAATGTGGATTTCTCAGGAAGCTAGCACAGACCAAAAATAGATCCAGTTATCTAGGAGCAACACTGTTATACCTATGTAACACGTGTCAAGGCTTCTTCCTCAGTCCCCTGCTCACTCTTTCATCCTCACCTGACTCTTCCTCCCCTGGAGCAAATTCTGGGAGCTTTCGTATCAGTCTGGATGGCTCCTGGTAGTCAGGGCGAAGAGGAAATATGCGATCATAAGTCGAGTTGGACTCCTGTTCACTTGGTGATGAGGAGCGGTTATTGTTGAACATACTGGACTCGCTTGGTAGGGAGAGGCTGACCGTCATTTCATCATCCAGCATCCTCCGGGAAGCCTGAAGGAAAAGAGCAGAGAAGATCATCTGGCACAAGGGTATTATCACTTCCTTTACTTTTAAAACCTAGCTCTTCCATTCAGTTTATTCCTGCTAAACCTAGAAACATTATAAGTGACAAGGATGCAGTCTAGTTCCACAAATTTCTGTGTCAAAGAAACTTTGAAAAATCCTTCATTTCTTCAAGCTAGAACTCCTCCTGTCCTGTTAACATTCATTAACTTTCACTGAAGCACTTCTAAGCATTATTTACACAATGAAATAAGAACCTATAAGTAACCAAAGATCTTCTAATTTTTATTTTTTATTGATTTTTTAATAAATGACAGCAGAATGCATTGCAATTCATATTACACATATAGAGCACAATTTTTCATATCTCCAGTTGTATATAAAGTATATTCACACCAATTCATGTCTTCATACATGTACTTTGGATAATGATGTCCATCACATTCCACCATCATTGCTAACCCCTTGCCCCCTTCCTTCCCCTCCCACCCCTCTTCCCTATCTAGAGTTCATCTATTCCTCCCATGCTCCCCCTCCCTATCCCACTATGAATCAGTCTCCTTGTATCAGAGAAAACATTCAGCATTTGTTTTCTTGCGATTGGCTAACTTCACTTAGCAGCAGCAACATTCACAATAGCTAAAGTGTGGAAACAACCTAGATGCTCTTCAGTAGATAAATGGATAAAAAAAATGTGGCATATATACACCATGGAATATTACTCATGTTTAAAGAGATTTTTAGGTTCTTTTAAATAATGAGTTTTCCTGGATTACCTTATAACTACTTTGATTCTGGGTAAACATAAGTTAAAATGTTCATTAACTCATTAGAAGAGCTGTAACCTGATGTTAATAGTTCACCTCATCACCTAGCAGTGTGGGTTAAGATAACACTCCCCATCCCCTTATATTTACTAACAAAAAATAAAATGGCTACAAAATGGGATAGGAAGGTCCTAGGTGTCTGAGGATCCAAGACTAATTATATATAATACAGAAAGAAAAAAGAACCAAATAACTAATTGTTGTGGCATATCATTTAAGGTAATCTGCCCATTCCATCAAAAGGAAAATGCATCTGAATTGATATAACTATTTAGAGTTAAATGTGTAAAATGCTCCACTCCAACAACATTGAGCACTTGGGTGCTCAATGGAGAAACTTAAATCAAGGTGTCATTCTAGAGCACCTTGAATTATCTTACACTGAGTGTATTAAGATAGAAAGAATTTCTTGAAGGACCAACTTAAATATTCAAGGACAAAATATTTGCTCTCCCCTTTATCTGGAGAGTCTTCAATCCAACATTCCTTTCTCAGCTCATGAAGACATTCCAATAGGCCTCAGAAGAAAGGCCTAGAGAAGGATAGTATATTCTGGCATTAATAAAGAGAAAACAAAAAGATATTACAGAATAGAGAATAAAATGCAGTGTTAACAGACCATTCAGTAAGAATCAAAGTTGCCAAATGAGCCTTTAGTCTCTCATCTTTTATCACTACCACCCTTTGCTACCCTTCATGCTAGAATTCCTTATTTAGATACCTCATGTATTCCAGCATTCTAAACAAGCAAAGATTTTTTTTTCCAACTTTGTTTATTTAGTTTTTGGGTTTTTTTTTTTTTAACATGGTGCTGGGGATTGAACCCAGTGCCTCACACGTGCTAGGCAAGTGCCCTACCACTGAACCCCAACCCCAACCCAGAGCAAAGATCTTGATATCATCTCATAGATGCCTTAAAACATAGTCACACAAATTGGTGAGCTCTCTGTGGATTCTTTCAGTGTTCAAATCTTCTTTATATCAGGCTTTAATTTAGCTAAAGTGTTTATTTAGGTAAAGTGTTTTCAGATTAATGGTAGAGATCCTTGTTGGAAGCAAAGAGACTTCAATTCCATGAATATTCTTGCCAAAATCTTAAATTAAACCTCAACCATCTCAAGAATCCGAATGTAAAACAGGTCAGAATGATTTGCAGGTCAACCATCTGGGTTGCTCTTCTTCTTTTCTTCTGTCTACATTCAAAGAGTTTTAGAGATTCAAGCCCATTCTATGTGAGCTTATCCTCCTCTAGAATATACTTCTACATGAACACAGAAATCAATCAGACAATACCTTCCTTCCTGTCCCCTTCTTTTGATAGGCAGTTCAAAACCTCACAGCCCAGAGTTTCTATGACCATGTCAGTCCCTGTCCATTAAAAACTCATTCCCCAAGGGTGGTGTTTATGCCTAAGGACATTGGCAGCAGGCCCAAGAGAATCAGACACTTAGAAGCAGTGTCAATTGAGTTAATACCATCTATGATAAAATGTAACTTTGGAAGAAAGATGGCAACATATTTCAATATTTGCAATTGAAAAGAGCATAAAAGACACTATACTAGCTGCATGACCTTAAATTCAGCCAATTTTCTCATAAAAAAAATTTTTTAATATAACCACTATGCCTATCTCACCATTACTCAGAGGTTCATATAAAACAATACATAAAATATTATACTTATATACTATAAAACAATAGATAAATGTAATGAAAAATTATTTAGATCATTTGACCTAGATAGAAAGAGGAAGGACTCAGAAAGACACATAATCATAATGTTTAAATACACAAAGAAATAAGGATAGAATTGTAAGAAACTTTATTTGTATATTAACGAGGCTGAATGCTTTTCTACTCACTTTCTCTCACTCTCCCACTCTCTCCAAAAACAAACAAAAAGAGAAGAGACGGAATTTCAATAGCACTATCAGAAATTTTAGCTAAGCATTAGAAGAATGATTCTTAATCTTGTATATGCATCAAAATTACTTTTTAAATGAAAAAAATAAGAAATAGATATATGATAGATACCTAGATAGATACATAGATAGAAATAAGAAATAGATAGATGATAGATAAGATACATAGATAGATGCATAAATGCCTGTACTCCACCCCAAGCCAAGTGAATCGGAATTTTCATGAGAATTGTCCAAGTAGAAATTTTAATGTATTAGGAAGCATTTTCTGAGATTTCTAGGGAGGTTCCAAAATCTTCATTCTAAAAATAAGGAAATTAAGTTAGCTAATTCTTTTTCTGGTTCCTTTCAGCAACTAACTTCTCAATTTCTATAGTTCTTTGTAGCCTCTGATGACTCCTTTGCCATTTGTAAACTCTTGTAATCTGCCTTTTTACTCCTCGGGCAATAACAGCTTAATAAAGAGAGGCACAACCTCCTGTCCCATGCCTGTTATGCACTTCCTCACCTTCTCCAGCATTTTCTGCCAGAACTGTCTCCACAAGATAATGACAATGATGGCCAGGAGGATGAAGATGATGGCCACCAAGCAGCCAATCAGGATCCGTGTGTTGCTATCATCGACTTTAAGCATTGGATCTGTAGCCAGGAAGAAAAGGCAGAGAATATAATCATTTTGTGGGGAAAATAAAAGCATCAGGGACTGATCTGGAGGGGGGGGGGGGGAAGGAGGTGAACTCTGTTCTTTCAGGATAATTCCAAAGAATCTACCTTAACATTTCTACTTATTCTTGATTTTGCTACTGTTTTATTACTTTGCTTCTATCTCTTACAGTACCCCTTCATGAGACAGTAGCCTCCCTTTCCCCATGTCTCAAGACTGGGTAATGAAGAGCTTTCCCATTCTTCCCCAAATTTATTCCTATATTACCATGGCATAGACCTAATCACAGACCATGAAATACAAGTGAGGAACTGGTTTCACTCTCCTCATTCTTTGCAATAGGCAAAGATTGCTGAGAATCCTCTTTGGAAACATTAAATCAAACATATTTCCCAGATTGCTGGCTGGTACAGTCAATAACCGCCTGAAGCAAAGAATATACTTTTGTATATTTATCTTCAATTAACGAGACCACTATTTAGTTTCATAGACTTCTTCCTATTTATTGAGATCCTACCATGGGGTCTCACTTAGGAATATCTCTTTCTCTATTCCTGCCTCAGGGTTCTCAGACTTTCATGGAGCAGTTGGAACACTCTAAATTCTGTCTCCCCAAGCTAAAGAATCACATGAATGAGCAGTGAAGAGAGTAGGTTTGAACTCTCGGCTTTGAAGGTGGACTGTCCTACCTTTCAAGGGCTACTCTTCATCCAAAGCCACCTGGTATCAAGCCTCCCACACAGACAGTCAGGCCTTTGCAAATCTCCACCCTTCTTCATCCTCCAGGAGGTGACTTCAATTTAATTTTTATAATTAGGAATCACACATACCATAGGTTGTCGGTGCCATAGGAGAGGTGGGCAGGGCTCCAGAGTTGTTGTACATTGCCGCATCTGTTACAAAATAAGAGGGAGTCAGAGCTGGGGAGAAGATAGTCAGGTAGTGGCTTATCTGAGGGCTGTGACTAGCACAGTGTGAAATCACTTTAGTGAAAATACCTTCATTTGATTATTACACAATGAGTGCACTATCAAAACACCACACTGTACTCAATAAATACGTACAACTTTTATATGACAATTAAAAACAAAATAAAATGAAATCATGAACACATTGAATAAAATTATAACCACAGTAAGGGCGACCTTTCTTTTGCAAAATTTTAGTTTCAACTATTACATCATGGGTGTTCAAGAACAAAAAGTTAAGAGGTTTAGAGAGCTATGACCACACATTATCATAAAATATGCACAGAAGGCAGGACACAAATTTAGCAAAATGTAGACAGAATACAGTGGGTAAGTGGACGTGGGATAGACATAATGCAAAGAAGTTCTTTCCTTCATGAAAATGAAATGTTTCCATAAAAGTTTTTCCACTATGCTTTATTTCCCAAAGTCATTATCTTATAAATTAAGACTTCATCCATCCTTAGAGAAAGAATATTCATATCAGAGATATTGATATTTGCTATGATGCTGCAGCTTTTGAGACTTGGCCCCAAGAGTGTATTTGTCAGGTAGATGTTGACAACTAATTTATTCCCTCTGATTTGTCTAAACAAAGGGGTCAAAAATTAGAATATACATTCTCACCTAAGAGACATTCCTTTCAAAAATTTTATTTTTTCTTCTTCTTAACCTTACTATAGAAATTAAGGTGTCTGGCATCAACATGTACTTTCTGAACTGAGTCCTTAGTCTCCAGTGAAAACTAATGGCATTGAATTTAAAGATCAAGAGGCCCCAGGAGCCAAAATCCATAGTCCATTGCTACAATTAGTCAAAATAAGGTAAGTGTACCAATTACTGTGCCAAGGGTATCCCCAAGGATAGATAGGAATCTATTTGTCCCCCAGTTAACAGAGTATTAAGTGGCACTATTTTTGACCATCTTGGTTTCTGCTCTTAACTGATACTCATGTAACATAATCAGTCTGTTTACTCTTAATAAAACCACTAGCCAGAAGGCATTTAGGTATCAAATTTGTTTTTCTAAATACAATCTATATTTCATTATCAGTACATCTTAATAAGCAAACTCTTGGAATTTTCTTAATTTAAAAATTAAATCAGATGGTGGGCACAGTGGTAATCACCTGTAATCCCAGTGATTCAGGAGGTCAAAACCTAAGTAAAGGTTCAGAGGGAACTTTCCCATGAAGAGAAAATGATCTGAGACCAGAAATCACTTTTAGTTGTCTGAAAGTGATGGAATCCAGTATTACATACCAATGATGAGGTTCAACACAAAATACACAATAAGTATCAAACTTGAATCAAATTAGCCTATAGATGTACAGGCTTCCAATTTACAGACATGACAGAGACTAGAGGTTCTTGTAAAATAATACCACAGAAAGCAACCAATCAAACCAAAATGAATTTCTTAGGTAAAGGGAGTACTCTCTTAGATTCAAGAAGATATTTAGAAGATATAACCAAGATGACCTTATTTGATCCTGAATCAAACAAGACAACTATATTAACACATTATTAGATAATCAGAGATACTTGAATATGGATAGGATATTAGGTGATATTAAGGAATCATTTACTAATAAATGTTTATGGATACTATATTAGGTGATATTTAGGATTTGTTTATTAATAAATGTTTGAGTTTTTATAAGGATATTATGCCTATGAAGATATTGTTATTTTCTTAGATTCATTCCAGAATTGTTAATAGTAAAATCAAATAATGTTTCAGATTTGCTTTAAAATACTACGGGGCGGGGGGGGGGAGAGGACTAGACTGAACAAGAATAGCAAATAGTGACAGTTAGTAAAGTTAAGTGATAGATGGGGTTCCTTGTTCTATTTACTTTCATGTATAATAGAGATTTTCATTTGAATAGCAATACTTAGGTGTGATTCACCTTAATAGTCTTAGTTTGTATAATTTTTGGCAGATTGCGCCATCATTTTTAAGTTCTTTACCACATATCTCTTCTAGATAAATGTGTAAGGAAGAAGAGTCAAGTAAATATTCTGTTCACTTCCATTTTCATCCCTACCCCTCCATGATTAAACCTAGTCACACAAAGCATTCCCTCTGTCCATCAGTGAGAAACCACCGATACAACCCTGATATTCTCAGAGATGTGCCAGTGGAAGCCTAGATGTGTGCCTTCATCCTTAATCACCCTGCTCTGACTTCCCTATGGGCCTCAAGCTTCTTACCTGATTGGAAAGTGATCTCACTGAACATCATCCAGGTGTCAGCAAAATGGTATTGGCATTTGATGGCACTGGCCATTCGGTGGTGGAGAGGCACTGTGACAAAGCGAGCACTGGGGTTGACATCATCCAGGACAAGAGGGAAGGAAACCGCATTAGGTTCCCACTCATTGGCTTCAGAACGGAAGTAGCACTGTACCTCCTTGAAGATCTTCACACCTTTAGCAAACATGTTATTGCAGTGGACCTGGCAGAGGAAAAAAGCACGTGAGTGACAGGTTGGGCCAGCTAAGTCACATAGGAACATGGTGCAAGCAAACCCAGAAAAATCCTAGACCTGCCTGTTTCTTTGAGCACCACCCTTGGTGAATAGCTGATGATCCGAAGACTTCTGCATTTTTCTCTCTAGGGACTTCATAGTGACAATGATACAATGATCAGTTCTTATAAAACCTGGGCTGCAACCCCAGTTACCTTGATGCAGCTGCATGCCTCCTCAATTCATGTTGCTGGGCTCCAATATCCTCATTTGTTAAATGAGGGATGAACCACCATCCTCTCAGGCTCTTACTTGCCCTGAATATTAAATCTAAGATCCTCTCAACCACAGTTGCTATTTACTCCTATTTGAGCTATTCTGAACTAGGCTTGAGATAAATTGCCATCCTACTTCCTTCCAAAGCCAGACTACTCCTTTTCAACAAGGGAAGGTAAGAAATTTGAAAGATGAGAATATATAAACCAACACAATTTCATATTTTTGGATATCTTATTTCAAATATCAGAATTTTTCAGCCAGAGACACAGAGTTAATCATCTCTTTTAATTAAATTCAGTTTAAGTTATTCTGATGCAGTCATCAAATATTTCTCATAAGTAACTGTTGAGATGAAAAAAAAGGACTATGGGAAATTTATTGGCATGCTTTTGCCTGATGTCATGATTGCACCAGTTATTAATATGGTGGTTAAGGCCATCAGGAGCAGAAATTCCACAACAGTCTCTCTGTAGCACATTGCTGTATTTTATAACCCGCAAAAATGAAGTGTATATATTTGTAACTGACTCAAGCCTCTGTGGTAGTTCAGTAACATTTCCTCTGACTCAGTCTTATGTGGAAATGGATCTTTGCTGGCCACTATCCATTGAATTTAAGGATTTCTTGGGTTGAAAAGATAGAATTGTCATTCACAAAATATGCTTTCTGTTTCTGTTTTAATATGTTACATAGGCCCTGAGTTATAACCCTTTAATTTTAATACAATCAATATAGGACTATACTATAAAATTTATTTTTAGTTGAAAGATCAGCAATAATAGAAATTCAATAACTGAAGACCACACCAGAGTTCTCTAAGAATAGAATGTTAGAGCTACTAGAGATTGTAAAAATCATCTAGTCTAACTCTTTTACTTACCAGTGACACACTGGTATCAGAGAAGTTTGACTTGCCTATGAGCTAGTGCTCTTTCCACTTATTATGCCACACAGAAATGTGGCAAATCTTCTTAACTTTTCCCTTTGGATTTTTCTCATTTCAAATGTTTTACTGATGAAAATGTGTTAATACCTTCCTTGGGGTGAGTTAACCATTCTAGTTTTTTGAACATAGGCCAATGGAATAAGGCTAAGGAAAAAAAAAATCAAAGAAACAGCATCCATAGCTTCAACAGGTTTTCATGTTTTGAAATCTGCAAAGTGTTGGACAAGTGTCCTGTGGGAAAGGTGATAATCTCTTCTACAGATATTTTGGGAATTCTCCTGGAATGCATAGAATTTCATTCCCATGTAGTTTTACATATTTGTTTAATAAACAATGCATTTAAATGCATTAATATATCTTAATGGTATAGTTTAACCATACTTCAAAGTTGAGAAATGTGTAGTAATTTGTCTAGGAAGCAAAAACTAGTCTCTAGAAACTCCCTGAAAGTCATCTTTTACTTTTTATTTACCTCAGAAAAGTCAAAATATGCTAGAGATCTGTTTGGTTTTCAGGAGACTTCCCTGAATCAGCTCCATAGATACTTCTGACACTTTCTTATTGTTGTTTAAGCTCTTGGGTATTTTTGACCTGGGATAATTTATTGAACAGAATCCTGGAGATTCTAGAAGATCAGTGTCTATTGACTAAACAGTATAACTTTATGGAGATTGTAAAAATAATTTCATCATTTATTATACTAGGTAATCTCTCAATTGTATCTATGTGTGAATTTACATACATGTCCATAGGTACATATGGATATAGACATTGTTTAGGACAAAAAATAAGTTTTCTTTTAAAGTATTTTTGTCACTATCCATATTTCCTTCTTCCTTTCTTTTCCCTCAAAAAAAAAAAAAAAACACCTGTGAAGAATAATGGGTTACAGACAGCCACACACACTTATGTTGTACAACTGCCAAAGAGCTATTCTTGAATAATAAAATAGCAGATTGAGCATATGTTGATTCTTCTGTTATCATCGTTAATGTTTGTTAATTTAACGAATACCTGTTCATCTAATTGGGAGATATCATCATACTAACATCTGGGTGCAATGTAAAAGACATGCATTTTTCTTTTGGAAACCAAGTTTGTTCAAGGAATCGCAAGTTTTGCATTACTAGAAACCCTTAATGACAACGCACATTTCCTTCTTCTGAGTCCTATGTCAGCCCATAATATCTGCTTCTGCAAATAAACATTGCCTCTTCAACTGAACTGCATTGTGTTCCAAAATACAGACTATTTATTATTCAACTATTTACATTCAGAGCTGAGTAGTACCATATATGCTTCAAACAGAGTTGATAATAACAAACAGAAGAATGGATGAATTTAGAAAATAAATATTAAAGCTGAAGACTGAGTACAAATAGAAGCAATAATAGACCTGCACTAATTTTTGTTTACTAATAACCTGCACCGAACTATTAATAGGGATAAAAAATAGATAATAGGAATCTATGTGTGATTTTCCCACTTTTTTTCCTCAAGGCTTATTTTGAGGACCCCCTCATACTCCTTCATAAATCATGTTCTTGCATGACATCCTGCAACTTCTTTATTAATCCATCAAGACAGCTTTCCTTCACACTCCTGAGTCCTCATTTACCTCAAGCTTAGAATTCAGGTTTAACAACCAATCTGGTCACTTTTTCGCATGAAAACATGTTAATACCTTCCTTGGGGTGAGTTAACCATTCTAGTTTTTGAACATAGGTGAATGGAATAAGGCTAAGAAAAAAAATCAAAGAAATAGCATCCATAGCTTCAACAGATTTTTCATGTTTTGAAATCTGCAAAGTGTTGGACAAGTGTCCTGTGGAGAAACTAATAATCTCTTCTACAGATATCTTGGAAATTCTCCTGGAATGCAAGTAAATAACATAGGATTTCACTCCCACATAGTTTTATATATTTGTTCTTGCCTTCCATTCCTTTCTTTCTGAAACAGACTTGTGATTGAGTAAGAGAAAAGGAAAATAATTATTTGAGCTAAGTACCAGGAAACACATAATTTTATTAACAGAAATCTCCTCAACTCTAACACCAAGGTTGGGCTCTCTGGTGAGGTCCTGCTTCAGAGAATGGAACTTGGGTCTTCTCCCCCAGCTCTTCTCAAGTGTCTGAATTAACATGCCCAGTCTTTAGATCTTTTCCAAACCTTTAGCCTCTATCCAATTACATAATAAAATTCACCTATTCTCTCTTTTTTATAAGCTTTTAATTTTTATTTTTTATTGGTTATTTTCAGTTATACATGACAATAAGAGCCCATTTTGATAAAATCATACAAGCACTGAATATATCTTATTCTAATTAGGACCCCAGTCTTGTGGATGTACATTATGATGAGATCTATTCTCTCTTAACTGCTCTCTCAACTGCAGTAGTCAATGTCAACAACAGTAATAGGATGACAAAATAGCTGCTGTGCCTAATGAAATGTACACATTGGTTCCAATGTTGCTAGAAGGAAGGAAGGAAGGAAGGAAGGAAGGAAGAAAAGAAAGAGATAGGAAGGCATTGAGAACTATTGTCCTAGCCCAATCCTTATAATATTTACAAATTAATAAATAGGCCTTAGAGATAAACTAACTTTGAAATGCATATAACTAGTTACTAATGGAATGTGTATTTGAATTCAGCTTTGCTGGCACCCATTAAGGGTTCCTCCTGGCATACCTTTTCTCTTCCACACTGTGAGTTTACCCTCCTAGAATAAGTTCCACCATACCTAACTCCACTGACCTTCATGGTAGTGAAATTCCTGATGCGGTCAAATTCAAACATGATCTCAATGTAGCCATTAGTGGCACTCTCATTCCGCCAGCCCACGTAGTCATAGCCCGGCCACACGTGGTATTCATGGGTCTGGGTGAAATCATCCAGGCCAGACACCCCATCTGTCAGTTGGCCCAGTCCTTCAGTCATGCTGCTCAGATTAAGATAGGTAAAGGAAAGAAGTTAATTACACATTCATGGAAGAGCATTCACCCAACTGCTTCACTCTGAGTTTTTTAAGAGCTGATAATCTTAGATGTTCACTGAAGGATTATAAAAACTCAGTTTTATTTATGGTAGTGATTCATTTATCTCAGCATCAATGGAAAATTAAGAGTTTATATAAATGAATTTTACAAAATTCAATGCTTACCACTTTAATAGCAAAAGTTTTAAATAATAATTTATATGAAAAGTTTTCTATAATCTCTTCTCATATATTGAATATAATGTCTTAATATGTAATGACTCAGTATTATCAAATCCACTTGAAGAATTAATTCATTAATAAGTGAATGAATGAATGAATGCCATACATAGTAGCACTTGTCCCATCACTAAATAAATATACCCAGAGCTTGTTAGAAATTTTTCTGACTGTCCTTTGACTGTGTGTTGTCATTATTCAGTGAATCAATTTCAGAGAAGCCAATCATGTCCTCGTATACCTCACATCTCCAACAACTTAATTTAACTAGGGGAAAAATTATCCTTACAAAATTTAAATATTAATTTTTATTTAATTTTAAGTAAATATGTAGAATACTAGACCCATGGAGCAAAACACACGGATTTCATGAGAGTCTCGGGTAATTTTGTTTCTGAGCTTAATAGCCTTTTCTACTTTTGAGTATGAGGTTCTGTTTTGACTTGCTGAGTTTGTTTGACTGCTGTATGGGACATAAGTAAGTATATTTATATAATTTGACTATATGTAGGACATAAAAAGGTCTTCTTCCTTCCTTCTATGGTGGGAAAGAGCAGGAACTCATCATGTGAAATGTGTCTTTCCTCAAGCTCTGAAAGATATGTCAGGAGTTTCTTAAAAGAAGAGACTGCAATAGTCATTCTCAAGCATTATTGGATGTGACCTTAAAGTTTCTAGCCAGAACCAATAGTATGTAAAATTTGTAAGGAAAAAAAAAGATTAAGATGGATTGTGCCAGCTTTGTGTATACACTTTAAACTATATTTATTCAATAAAAATGTTTGGCAAATTATAAAATTTGACTGGCCTTATCCACAGTGACCTGGATCTCCCTTCCAAGGTTTTGCCATCTTCTTCTCTCTACAGATCAGAAGGCTAGGAGAACATAAGTTTACTTGTGATAAATGTAGTTCCCATTGTCCCCAGAAAAATAAATCTCATGAAAGTTTTAAGAGAAGCAACACAAATTAAGAGGAATGATTATTCAGTTTCTCCAAAATAAAAATTAAGTGGAGAATACAGAAAAAAACTTTCCAAGATAACTTTATATTGTATTAAAATTTACTACAATGAGCATATATCACTCATAATATTTTAAATTAAAAGTTATTTTATAACTTTTTAAAAATTAAAAATTATTATGATTTCATATTAGATATAATATCTGTCTTTAAGTCAGTTCCAATCACTAACTGAATTACACAATTATTTTAAAATGATCTCAGCCAATTGTCCACGGTTATCACTGTTTCATAACCATTTGATTTTAATTCTCCATCAAATTGTGTGTAGTTTTTTCTTTTAACATAGTCCTTAAATTTAGAACATTAGTACTATAAAAACTTTCCAAAAAGTAATCCATTCAATTTGGTATAACACAAACAAGACTAAAGAAAAATTTTTTAAAAATTACACACACACACACACACACACACATTTGTGGAGAGGAGTTCATACTGCTCCTGTATTAAAGTGGGCTGCATGGTGGTAGGCAGGTCATGCTCTCCATCAATCTAGGTAAAGACATCATTTTTTAATATCTACTACAACTGTATCTGGACAAATATATATGATACAAAATGTGGTAACCAGAGACAATGTAGGATTAGATGGACAGGGTCAAATGGAGTTTGTCAAAAAATGAATTGAACCCCATAATTCTAAACTCTTTATGATGGCAGATCCAGAATTCAAAATAAAGTTATTTTATCCAACAGTTCAGCTTACAAGCTAATGAAACATTAACAGAATGATGAAGTTCAAAAATGCCCCTGGATTGTCTATAAATCTTTCAATAGATGTTATGTAATTTTCTGTCTTTTATCCATAACAACTCTTTTTCCTGAGACCCTTATCTAAGTACCTTGGATCTCCTCAGCCACATCCCAATCAGAAATGTGATTATCTCAGTTATTAGTGTTTACATTTCTATAATTATCTGATCTTTCCTTTGGGGTCTATAGCTATATTTTCAGCTAACTTTCTTTTTTCTCCATTTGAATGTTTTGAATATCCCTTTGACTTATATCCCAAATGAAATCTATCTTCATCTCCTATTAAACTAAATATTTTGTCCAGGTTTTCCATTTCTGCCAGCTGTACTTCTCTTTCACAGTCACCGAGAGTGCATCCACATTAAACCCTCAAAATGTGTTTGCTGGGCAAATAATGTCAGCTCCATTGTTTCAGTCACTTAGACTGTCATACCTCATCTCTTTATTTCATCATACTATCTTATCCCTTACATCCATCCAATCAGGTGGCTGATGTCCTGTAAAAGAATTTCTGACCCTCAGTTCCATTCCCAAGGTCATGATTCTGGCCTTGGTCATTAATTATTTTTCCTGACAAAACTGGAATTTAGGAATATCCCTAATTTTTTATTCTATTCAAATATAATCTTTGGTTAACCTCTCTAAAGCACAGTGATCATGTTCCCCCACTTTAAAAATGTTTAATTGCTCATCATATTGATAATGATGATAATAATAAGCAGAACAACTCTTCCTCATCATTCTCTTTCTTCCTTTCCTCTTTCTTCTCCTTTTCTTGTTCCTCCTGGCCCTGACCTTCAAATTCCTCCAAATATGGCATAATCCTTGTTCTACTTCTCATCTACTACTTTGCTATATAAATTTGGCTGATGGTTAACTAAACTGTTCAATTTCATTTTACATATATTCTTCTGAAATTTACAACCACTGTTCATTTTTCCCCATGTTATTCTCTCAATCTAAATGCCATTTCAAGATTCTCTACCTATAGAAGTTCTATCCATATCCATCCTTTGGAACGCATTTCAGATCTTATTGATTCCATTTATCTTTATTCGTCCTCCAATAAGATAATAACTTACACATGTATAGCACTGTACTTTTACAAAATGCTTTTCTTATGTATTTTAATTTACTTAACCTTAAAAGAAAACAAATAATTCAGAACATGGGGAATCCCACCATTTTTCACTCCCAATATTATATGGCTTACTCTTTCCTTAGAACCTCAAAGTGTTAATAAAATAATCTCTCATTCATATGCTTGCATCATAGTAATTTGGCCTTGGTCATTAATTATTTTACCTGACAAAACTGGAATTTAGGTACTGTGAATACCTTAAAGGTAAGATCAATCAACAACTTATTTATCTTTATAATGCCTAACCAAATTCCTTACATATAGTAACAGTGAATTGGCAAAGGTTGATTAAACTAAACTGAGTTCAGTTGATCTCTGGTTTCCTTTATGACATGAGTATTTGCTGTCTGGGTTGTGCTGAGTGAAATGATGCCAAGACAGTTTAAGTAAATTGGAAAGACCGGTGACTGAGAAGGTGAAAAGGAAGTGACTAAGAATAGAAGACTGGATAAATCAGGATTTCACCCAAAGGATGACAGCTGGGGGCAATCATTTATTCTCTACACCTAAGCTAATGGAAGTGCTGTAATTCCACATCCCCTTTCCTGAGACTCACTAATATTTCCCTCTCTCAACCCCTGTAAATCCCCATGATCTCTCCCAGGCTCCATCTTTGCAGATAAAGACAAAGATAAGAGAGAAGAGTATTGGGATAGGCTAGAAGAATGGTAAAGGTCAGACTGGAGTGGGATACATCTCTTATCTACTTCTAAATCCTTACTTATTTAATGATATTTCTCTGCTATGGCTCTCTGTTAATCCACTTCAGGTGGCTCTCTTGGTCTTTTGCAGCATCCAACTTCTGCCATAATCAGACCATTCTTGTCCTCAGCCCTGTTTCCTCTGCTCTCCTTCCCTCTACCTTACCCTGCTTCAATTCTCATCTCATCCTAGAAATTTTCCTTGCCTATTGTCTTACTAATTTCCACAATTTCTAAAAGATTTATATTTATGAATTCCATTCTTTGTGAAGTTCTTGACTTCCCCCAATTTATTATGCTTATTATTTCAATTCTTCTGGCCCTTCATCTTCACAGCGAGGCCAATATTTGTGTCAGAAGAGATGCCCTGTTTTCTGGGTCAAAAATATGGCTACCGTACATTAAAATCATACCAAAAAGTTTAGCTTTGATTTGTGTAATTTATTGTTGCTTTCTATGTTGTTACCTTGTCTTCCCAAGGTAGACTTTAAGTTCATTGGAAATAAAAACCACACAGTTGGCTTCATCTAAATTACCTTACCATGTCTAGTCTAGGAACTAAATAAATACTTGGTTGGGTTGATTGGTTTCTGATGTAAAGCCATGATAAAATATTATTCTTAACTCCTGGTGGTCATTTTCCCATTCTGATGATCAAGCTTCCCCAAATTTACCTGTACCCAACGGCTCCATCATAGACAGAATCATTCAGATAAATGATAGAGCCTCCAGGGAGTACAAACTGCTGCCCAGCTGGAGCATTGTAAGACACCAAGCCATCTGCCAAAGAAACAGAGTTGTCAGTGTCTTTGGGAAGATGTGCTTACTCCTCAGACCAACTACCTCAGGGAACTACATGAGTTTCAAGGGTGCAATTCTGTGCAATGTGTCCCATCAGGCTCTATTTGGGTAAACAGGGAGCGCTACTGAAAAGCATTCCTTGGTGATAGTCAGCAAAGTAACTTTGAATATGTTATTTCAGGTGTGGTGCACCAAGCCATAGGTGGATGAACAATGCATCTTTCTCTAATCAAGAGGACAGCACATCCTTCTGGGAGTAACTAATCCAATCCCTTTCTGGTTTGGTTGACTTTATTTCCCAGGGAGTGGGGTTTTGCTTAAAGTCTATAAAATCCCTGTGCTAGAGACCTACCTAGCCAGACACAGCCATAAAGTTCCACCCTCATGCAAACATTCATGGAGTGGTCAGTGACTGGAATGAAGCGAACAAATCTAGCTACAATGGGTGGCTCCAAGTCCTTTAGGAAAATGTCATACGGGTTACTATTTCCATCTAGCACCTGAAGAGAGAGAAGAGAAAAAGTGAAGAGATGGTATAAAATCATGTTCACTTTTCTTCAACCCTATCACCCATGTTATATGGAAGCTCTCATTTAATTCAAAGAACAGAATATATTCATTCAGCTTTCTCAGCAGGCTTGATGATCCTCCCTGTGAAACCTCCTTCTCCCTAGGTCCCATTAAAAAGGTCATGCCAGGTCTGTAAGCACTCATATCTGCACAGATAATCTGTGCTGTTCTCCTTCTCACCTAAATCAAAATATTGTCTGCAGACACACCAGGGTGTGGACATCTCTTCTTCCTACCTGTTTCCCATGCCGGTTCCGCCAAGAAATCCAGCGAGTGCCATCCCGACTATAATTGATCTTGTACATGGGTGCAAACTCGATGCCATGACCCCCTGCATGGCGCCCCTGGGTCCCCACAAGAGTGATAAAGTGTAGGGTGTGCAAATCAATCTGCAGAAATTCCTTCAGGTCATCAGGTTCCACTGGAATCTCAGGGCACCAGGCTCCATCTCCTTCTTCTGAGTCCAGCCTTGGAAGGCAAGAGTTGGGGAAAGAGAGAGCAACGATGAAACCAAATTGTTTACCAATTCACACACACACACACACACACACACAAAAAAAAACAGCTTTCCTGTCCCGAGGGGAGAGAGCAGCCTGGAAGTCCAGTCCAGACTCACACCTGGGTTCTGCCCACCAGTCTGATTGCCCCCAACCATTCTTATTTAGGCTCAGTATTCTTTCTTTGAAGCATCATGGAACCCAGGAGAGTCACCATCAGGGAGTTTAAGGCCTTCAGAGTACATGTAACCTTCACGTTCCCTCTCAACTTAGAAGCTCCAAGGAAAATGAAACAATTTCTATCCTCTGTCACCCTATGGAATCATTTCACCATCCCCTTCTCCTATTTTTTTTTAGACTCAGCCTAATAAAATTAGCCACTCCTGGCTTGGATATCAAATTATGGGAGTGGAGTGGGAGGGACAGTAAAATCTCCAGGGTGGGCTATGCAGTGCAGTGGAATTTTAACCAGCAGGATGGGCATGGCCACCCAGCAAAAACCATGGAAATCCACAGCAAGGGTGAGGAATAAGAGCACGTCAAGGGAGTTGTAAATAATCTGGTTTCATTTTATTATCTCCAGGCTGAGTTACCACTAAGCAAAATTGTGAAATCAGTATAAAGTTTACATTGGGAACCTTTTACCATTTTCTCTCTTTCCTGGAATGCTCCCTTTTCTCACAGATGTTATCCGCTCAATTCTTGTCCCTACTAATCTCACTCTCATCTTTCACCCACCAAGATAAATATGATGGGGGAGGTTTACCTTTCCTTTTGGGCAATTCCATTTTAATAAAATCAATACCTTACCCCCAAGAATTAGATTCCAAGAGGGGGAGTAGGTCCTGACCCAAAGAGAACTTTTTGATTTGGGAGTTTATTGATTTATAGGACTCCTAAAACTTTGCCAGGAGAAAACTACAACACCCTGTTTATGAATGAAGATGGCCCTTCTGTGTGGGATTTCCTTGATAGAAGAAAAGGACTTGTTGGAGGCAACAAAGTCTGATTAAGTCCTTGATTGTTTATTGAGTAATTGGTATTTCACAGACACGATCTGAGAACGGATGCCTCTTCACTCTCAGTGTCCTATATAATCTGCATTTTCCCACATCTGCTACTTTGGCCTCTCCCCTGCAGCAGCTCTCAGCGAGAAGGCCAGATAAGCAAACTGAACACATATCAATCAACCCATCCACCGTACGTGGTGTGGCTCTGGAGCCTGTGTGGTTGGAATGAGGTCACCAGACCAGCACATTAGCCAAGTCCTGAATTCTGTCCTTAAAAACATGCAGAGTAGGACAGACCCACTTGGTGCCTTTCTTCTATTCTCACCGGCTCTCCCCAGCATCACCAATCTTCCCCAGCTGTTTGAGTCAGGACTGTGTGTCCAGGAAATTTGAACTACCCAGAATTCAATCTTCTCGATACAGCCATCCTCACCTTCCATATTTGGCAGCTGTGGACTCTGACCACTGACTGGAAGCTGTGATGTCCTCATCAGGAATGTGGCCTCCTGACATGCCCAGAGGATACCTGCATATAGCTGGACCAAGAGAAACCAAAGAAAAGTTGAGAGGACATGTTTTTATTTTTATTTCAAAAGCCTCTTAGACTGCAACTGATTATTAACAGGGAATTAAAAGAAACTGAAGTCTCCTAAATTCCTCTATGACCCCAGTTTGACCACCCTGACTCTACCAGAATTTTTTTCATAGCCCTGAATCTAAATGCCACTTTTGTTTCCGACATTTGATCCTTAGTCAAACTTATCTTTTAGTTCAAACTCTGTTAAGTAATGTAATATGATATAATGCATTGATTTATCCCTTTATTTAGTAATAGATGTGCACTTCTAATCAATTTCCCAATTGTAGTGCTCTTTCACTACTTATGAAATCATCAGGTACCCTGCAATCCACAACATTCTTTTTTGTGCAGGTAGCCAATTGCATGAAACATGAAGCAAACCTACAAACTCTCCTAAAAAGGGATTGAATGTGTATTTTTGGCCCACATTAGCATCATGTCTGTCCCCTGGCTAAAACCAATAACCTCTGGGAATGGACATGTACTTTAACCCAAGCTAGAGTAACAGACATCAGATTTACTCTCCTGTATGAAAGTAACAGAATGGGCCAACTATATGGGAAACTGGCCTTCAGATCATGAACATCAGGTAACAATGAATAGCAATCTCAGAGATATGGGAAACAAAGGTAAGCCCTGGAACTGAGCCAACTTACTGCCCCGACAGCATCCAGCTACAATATAATGAGTGCAAAGTCAGAAAGAGCCTACAGAATTCATTAATTCATTCAATAATTTGTCAAACACTGTGGTGATACAGCAGTGAACAAAACAAAGTGTGTTTTGTCATAAAGTATACATCCTAGTGTAGAAAGACATACAATAAGCAAATAAATGTCTGAGCGAATATAGCAAGGGCAATGGAAAGGGAACAGATGCTCATTCCGCAAAGAGTCAAGGAAGTCCTCCTGGACCTGATGACTTTGAGCAGAGCTTGGAGTGAAGGAAAACAGATGAGCTCAGTGACTCTCAGAGTTGGGGATGTTTAATGCAAAGGGGACAAAAAGTACCAAGGTATGGTTGAGGAAAAATCATGCTGGTTAAGGTGGTTTAAGGTACAGCAAGGAGGCCATTTCACCCTAAGTTGATATGCTACCTAACATTATTATACTACCATTCTCCTTTTGCAATGTAATGAACTAAAGCAAACATATTTAAAGAAGGATAATAATGATTCCAATACATGTCTCCTTCCTCTATTTTCTGGCATTTTTTGATCTCTGATATAACATTAGATATACCCTGCTTCATAACTTAATTATTTGTATGAAAGTCCTTTCCTCCTGTAGATGGCAAATTTTTTCTTGGTGGGAGGACTACATCATACTTATTTTTTTTCCTCAGTGCACACATAGGGAGAAAATATATATTTAAATATATTTATTGAAAAATAGGTAAGCCTTAGAAATAGAGATTGGAAAGGAATAAGAATAAAATTGAGCAAAATACAGACTTCTTCAAACCTCACCCCCAGGTTCTTCCCTTTCATCCAAACTCATTATTCCAATGACTCGAGCCAAAACTCTTAATCCATCCTTGACATTTTTCATATTCCATACCTAGTCCATCAACTAGATGGACAAAAAGTTCTGATGACTACATTAGAAATATTTCCATATCCCATCTACTCCTTCCCACATTTATTTTACTGACCCAATTCACAATTCACTCTAAGCCAATTCACAATCTTCTATCACCAGGAATAGTATAATTATCTCATGACCAGTTTCCCTTTGTCCACTTCTCTTCATGTATCTTAAAATGTAAGTCAGACCATGAAACTCTTCTGTCCAAAGTCCTCTAGTAACTGCATATCTCACTCATAATAAAATTCAAATTCTTTGTATGGTTTCCAGGGCCTTGTATAAACTGTCCCCTTGGCTGTCTTTGACCTTGTCCCCACCCCACTCATACCATGTTCCCCATAGTTACACTGGCCTTGATATTCCTCAATCACAATAGTATGTTTCTTCTTTGGAAATCTGCATTTACTGTTTAAAGTATTTAATTCAGGGACACGCAACTCTTCATGGGGGTCAAGGAAGAGAAGTAGAATACCATATTTCCTGTTTTTACACATGTTAACATCTGGTTACTTACAAGCAAATAGAAGAGAGACAGAGATCCCACAGATACTCTACTATTTGGTGTCAGAGGAGTGTCAATTCCCTTTCTGAAGATTCCCTGCTCTCCGTATCATGAATGCATTTCACTTATTAGAATTGTGATACTTAATTATGCCTCTTAATTTAATTGCTAGTTATTTTTTTTTCTTTTTAGAGGAATAATATAGTAATAATATATCTTAGTAGCTTATTGAATTTGATGAAATACAATAAAAGCAGCATCCATTTAGAAGCATTTAAAAATGTGAGAAATTATAAGCATTTTCTCATTCAATATTTTATGTTTCTCATGAATTCTACATTCTACAGGCAAAAGGCTAACTAAACAAGACTATTCATTGAGTAAATACTAAGCCATCTTGGAATCTGCCTCTAAGGCCTGTGATCTACTAAGCTATGCAATCTCTGAAAATCACAACTTCAAATCCATTTCTGGCTCTACCACTTAACCAGAGGGGACTTGGACCTAGGCAAGTTACATGCCCTCTTTGTGTCTCAAGTGGAAAGCAAAGGGGCTGGATTAGACTTGCTGTAAGGCAGTGGTACCTGAAAACCAGTCCAGGGAACAATTGCTTTAGCATTGCCTAGAGAGGTTTCAGAACACACATTTGTGAATCCCTCTTAGAGACTTAGCTTTGGAATATCTAAAGCTGAGTCTAGAAACCTGCATGTTTATAAAACTATCCAGTTATTCTGCTGTATTCTCAGGTTTGGGAACCACTGCTCCCAGGTTCTATCCTGTCTGGATACATAATGATTCTCTGGAGCCAGATAATCTAACCTTCACAGTTCCCTTGGGTTTCCATTCCTGGCCATCATGAACCCTTAGACTCTGAGCCTCTACTTCTAATGACATATGAAGTAAACCAGAAATGTGGAAGAAAGCTTGCACAGGCTGAGTTATGATATTATTGCAAATAACTCTATCAAGGCACTGCTCACACTTTGGAATAGCAACCCAGAAGTTTAAACAGAGCAACTGCTGCTGCAGCTGCCTCTGTGACATATTTCAGTTGGATTCTATTTCCTAAGATCCTTTCCTCATTAAACCCATCCAGGAAATGTCCATTTAATAGATGAAGAAAATGAAGTAAGAGATATTTGAAATATGTGTAATCGAGAGAAAGAACGAAAAATAGTAGAGAGACAGAGTGATACTACATAGGATACTCTGCTACTGGTGTCAGAGGAGTGCCAATTCTCTCCCTGAAAGCTATCTGACCTCCTTATCAATGCTTTCATTATCTTATGGTTTGAGCTGTGATTCTCAAAGGGCAGCATCAGCATCCCCTGGGAACTTACTAGATATGCAAATTATCAGTCCTCAGCCTAATTTATTGAGTCAGAAACTTAAACTCAGGTGAACCAACAACTGTGTTTAAACCACACCTACAGGTGACTCTAATGCACACTGGATTTTAAGACTTAAGCCAGAGAATGAGCCAAACACGTTGGTGCACACCTGTAATCTTAGCAACTAAGGTAGCTAAGGTAGAAGAATCACAAGCTCAATGCCAGCCTCAGCAACTTAATGAGATCCTGTCTCAAAATTAAAAAAAAGAAAGAAAGAGAGAGAGAGAGAGAGAGAGAGAGAGAGAGAGAGAGAGAGAGAGAGAGAGAGAAAGGATTGGGGTTGTAGCTCAAATGGTAAAGGTAAAGTACCCCTGGGTTCAATCCCCAGTACAAGGGGTGGGGGTGGGGGGAGCAGGGAATGAAATGAGGCTTCAGTTCTCCACATAAAGAAATATTAAGTGCATCAGTGTCCGCCCCCCTTACTCATTCCCTCATGGAAGAGTTTAAATCAACTGTGCATAAATAGCAGAATGATAGTGACATTGATAAAGGACTCTTCCAGAGATAGCACAGATGGCCCCAAACCTCTGCTTGAAGACCAATATAGAACATGCAGAAAAATCATTCAGGAATGATAGGTCATACCAGGAGGCAATCAAAGGATGAGAAGTTGCTATGATTTGGTCTTCCTAAACTTGTGTGTGTTGGAAACTTAATTCCCAAATTCATTCGTTAGTGGTATTTGAAGGTGAGGCCTTTGGGAAATGGTTAAGATTTTATAGGTCGTGAGGGTGGGATCCCCATGATGACATTAGTGGCTTTAATAAGAGGAGGAAGAGAGACCTGAGTGTGCTTGCCCTGTCTCACCATATGATGCCCTCTGCCATGTCATGATGTAACAAGAAGGCCCTCCCCAGATGCCAATTCCATGTTCTTAGACCTTCCAGCCTTTAGAGCTGTAAGAAACAAATTTCTTTTCTTATAAATTACCACTCTATGGTGTTCAGAGATAGCAACAGAAAACAGAGTAAATCAGAATAAACAGGTGGTTTGAGAATCATTCAGACCATCAAGAGGTACAGAAAATTCTACTTTCTGCAAATTTCTTGAGACCAGCTACATCTTGCCTTCTCTTCCAACAACTCACAGCTGGACTACCTAGCTCTTTATCCTGCTTTTGTTCTCTTGTCCCTTCTCATATCACCCAAGTGAATTTCCTAAACTTTACTTTGACATCTTAACAATTCTCCACAATTCTTGAGAAAATATGGCCCATGAGATCTGCAGAGTCAGGACCCAGTCTACTCTGTGGCCTCACCTTGAACGTTTCCCCTCTACATACCAGTACACTGGCCTTATTTCAATTCTTTAAATGCATAAAATACTTAAAGCCTCAGGGTCTCTTTATGTATGATAGTCCCTTTAGTAGGGACATTCTTCCTTTCTACTCTACCTGCTTACTCCAACACATCCTCCAGCTCTCTGCCTATCACTCCCTCAGGGAATTCCCCCCAAATGTCCAGCTAACTTAGGAACCTCTAGTACATGCTCTTGTACACACTGTTTTCCCTTGATACCTATTTTCACACTCCTCATATAAATAGTTATTTTATTTAATTTTGGTCTTTTAACTAAATAGTATGCATTAGGAGGACAGGAATATCTACTGCATTCCCATTATCTCTTAAGGTGTCTGAAATTAATTAGTGTTCAATAAATATCTGTTGAAAATGAATGAGTTTTCCGTTGTTCATTTTTATAGGGATTAAAAACAAAGTCCTATAAATTTAGTCAAGGTTACCCCTAATTAATGATGTTTAACCAGACAGCAAATGTATGAGTCTTCCTTATAAGTCTGAGTCACCAGAAAACTTATTGCATAAGAAAACTTTATGTTGGTGTATCTAGTTAACAAATGTATTTATTTAATGATTGTTCACATATTTATTTAGTCAGTAAGCTTTTATTATATATTAGGTACTACTCAAAATATAAAATAGTGAACAAGAAACATGAAATGACTGATCTATTCTGGTATAGGAGATAAAAAAAATAGATTTTTCAATAATCGAGGAGACACACACCTCAACTGTCTATTTGACATAGCTATTACTAGCAATTAGAGCTGAGAAACAAATTTCTTTTCTTATAAATTACCAATCTATGGTGTTCAGAGATAGCAACAGAAAACAGACTAAATCAGAAATAAACTGATCCTTTGAGAATCATCCATTGGCAATTCTGAGTCTTCACTAATGCCTGTACTCTCCTCCACAGAGTTTACCCAAAATAGACATTTTCAATGGGGAAACCACACTGGTACTGCTGAGACATGCCACGTTGGTTGTCTGAAGGAGTGATAGGCAGAGAGCTGGAGGATGTATTGGACCAGTACTATATTTCAGGTAGTCTGACAAAGTTACTAAAACATGGTGTCAGGATAAAAGTGATGGGAGGGCCTTTTAAGAAATCCCCTTCATCATCGATTTTCTTGTTTTACTTTTGCTTAAGTAGCTCCTTACTGGAATTATAAGCAATGTTGAGCACAGTAACTGTGTCAGATTATTCCATTTCCCCCTGAGCACTTCCCAACACACAGTACTAATTAGAAGCTCAACATACATTTTGCAAATAGGTAACTGAGAAAGAGAGAGAGAGAGAGAGAGAGAGAGAGAGAGAGAGAGAGAGAGAGAGAGAGAGAGATGGGTAGATGAATGGAAAGATGAATGAATGGAGAATCCAACTCTAATGGCAGATGCTATAACTGATTCATTTCTCTGCCCAGAATCTCCCCAGAACATAGTCATCTGAAGTGTTCAGCACATGTTAAGAAGCAGCCTATTCAGCTGCATTTCAACAGGCAGCACTCTCCCAAATCAGAGTCAAAGTAAATCACAGGGGCACTGTCTTTTTCCAATTCACAACCACCTCCAGTGAGTAATGAGCAGCAGGGCTTTCTTTCAGGAGCTTTGGGGGCATTTGCATGGGAGCAAAAGAGCTCTGACAAAAAAAAAAAGTTATTCAGTGGTTACTGAATAACTATCCATCAAGGTGAACTGAGGAGGCATCCCCAGGCTTTGGTTAGAAGAGACACAGATGACTGGAGAAATGGAGACTGGCAGGAATCTTGCTGCATGCTTTAATGAGGATTCCCAGCTCAATGCTCAGAGTAAGCCTCTGGGCCACAAGTGCTATAGCTGTCTTCCTTTATTGGCAGGGTATATGTTCTAAGATCCCCAGTGGACATCTGAAACCACAGGTAGTAGCAAACCCTACACATAGTTTTCTTTTTTTCTATACATACATACCTATGGTAAGGTTTAATTTATAAATTAGGCACAGTAAGTAATAAAAAGCAACAATTAATATTAAAATGAAATAATTATAACAATATTCTCTAATAAAAGTTCTGTGAATGTGGTCTCTTTCCCTATTTCTCTCTCTCTCTCTCTCTCTCTCTCTCTCTCAATATCTTACTGTATTAAACTTATCCTTCCTGTGTGATATGAGATGACACCATTGCATACATAATGAGATGAAGTGAGGCCAATTACACAGGCACTAGGAGGGGCAGAGTGGCAGGGCATGAGATTTCATGACGCTAATCACAATTTTAAACTTATGAATTGTTTATACCTGAAATTTTCCATTTAATATTTTCAGCCTGCAGTTGACCACAAGTAACTGAAACCACTGAAAGCAAAACCCCAGAGAAGGGGGACTGCTGCATATACCATTTGGACAGTGGGAGTTAGGCTGGAGGTCTAAAAGTTGGGATCAAGGAATGTACAGACGAAGACAGGGAATTCAGAAATAAGAACCAGCGAAGCAGCAATAGTCATATTAGAAAACAGGCAGAGTTCCTTGATGAATCAGTATTCCCAGGGGCCTCCCAGAAAGGGCACAGGAAAATGGACGAGCTGATCTTGGATGGCCTTTATCATCCTACTGAGTCTTTGGAACCGGGCGAAACCTTTTCCCAGGACAACCAACGTGGCATGTCTCAGCAGTACCAGTGTGGTTTTCCCATTGAAAATGTCTATTTTGGGTAAACTCTGTGGAAGAGAGTCCAGACACTAGTGAAGACTCAGAATTGCCAAGCTGGCCCGAGTCCTCAATGTCAGGTCCCCTCTCTTTCACCTGAACCCCCATCTTGTTCATCAGATCCCATCAATCTCTCCTCTCTATATTATGAAATGTAAAAGAAGCATGAAAAATGGGAATTGTAGCAAAAAAAATAAAGTACCTCCTGATTTTGCCTGCTGAGTTGTCTTAGTGGTTTTCTGATGCTTCTGCTACCCACCAATCTCCTGACAGAGAAGCCAATTGACTTTTCCAGTTTCTCAGAGTGGAAAAGTACCAGCACCAGCTGCAGCAGGCCTGGCTTCATCCATCCCAAGCTCCGGTAGGGCCTGGCCAGCAGTCTAAGGAGAAGCAGCTGCCACCAGTCCTCAGCTTCCCAAGAATTATTTTTCATACTATCCTGCCAAGGTTGAAAGGCTGAAAGGGCTTCTTGTTCCATGATGTTTACCATCTCACTACTAGCTGCAGGCCACAGGCTCCCTGTCAATGCATGTCCTATATACAGCTTCCAGGAAAACACAGCCTAAACATAGAGATCTGGTCCCTAGCCTTCTCTGGGCACACATAGCTGACTGCGGGGCAGGTACTGAGGTCATCTGGGGGCCCAAGCAAGTTGATGGCTTAATTTGCAATCACAAAGCTTTAGGGGTTTTTTGTTTGTTTGCTTATTTGTTTGTGTTTTTTTGGACTGGAGATTGAACTCAGGGACGCTCAACCACTGAGCCACATCCCCAGCACTATTTTGGACTTTATTTAGGGACAGGGTCTCACTGAGTTGCTCAGTGTCTCGCTTTTGCTGAGGCTGGCTTTGAACTAGCTGTCCTCCTGCTTCAGCCTCCCAAGGTGCTGGGATTACAGGAAAGTGCCACCATGCCCTGCCTGGAATCACAATACTTTAGATCCAGGAAGGAAAATTAAGATTCCAACCTCTCCAATGGCTCTATACTAAATATCAGAATTTCTGAGACCCAGAAACATGAACTTACTTGCTCAAGGACACACAGATGACCCGTGTAACCAGCATTGAAATACAGATCTCCTGATGCCTGGTTCTTTCTCCTTCTTCAACCCCAGACTACCAAGATCAACTTCTTCTAATTCCAGGAAGGAACCAAGTAGTCACCCAGTAGAAGCTGTCTGCTGGGACCCTGCTCCCTGCAAACTCCACATAACCAACGACTTCAAACTGATTCAGTGGGTAGATAAATTCCTAATGGGATCCTGCAAGAGTCCAGTAAAGATTTTTTTAGGCTCCATTCTTCAATCTACAAGCCATACAGTGGGTCTATTTCACCCATTTCCAAGTTGAAATTCCCATTAGAAATAGTTCTTTAGAATTTCAATATTCCTTTAAGCCCAAAATACCTTCAGAAACAAATACTATAGCGCTCCAGGAGTAAAGGCCTCAAACTGCAGTGGACTTCAAGGTACTGAGGTAGAGATCAGAGAAGACATTTTTCTTCCTGGTTAAGTGGGTTAGTGAAAACTTCACAGTAAAATAGTATGACCTTTTGCCCAACAAGGAGATAAGTCAAAGAGAAAATGGGTAATCATGAAGGCTATGAATTGAGAGGAAAAGTAGGCATGGTTTAGAATCATGACAGGTCTATGCTTAAAACTTGATTCAGCTACTTCCAAATTCTGGGACCCTGAAATTAGTTACTAAACCTCTGGGAACGTCAATATCCTCTTCAATAATCCTGATAAGTAGAGTTGTTATAGAGCTTTTATATCATATACACAAAAAACAACACATTAAAAAATAGAACTTAACACATTTTATGGGATGTAATAGAACTTAATAGATAATACCTAGAAGGAGCAAGAAAGGGGATTATTTATGTTAAATATTACATTCATTCTTTCTTCAGCAATTCAGAAGTTTTCTAACCTTGGAAAAGTTACTTAAGCTTGTGCTTTCAGTCAAATCATGATAATAGTACTTGTTCATAGAACTGCTGTAAGAAATATATGAGCTAATATGTGTCAAGAAATTAGAGCAGTATAATATTTAACAAAGCCTAGTTATTATTAATTTTTAATTTATTCTTAATCTGATTCATGCAGATAAAAGATTTGAGCCAGCTTCCTAAGTTGCATAAGGTAAAATGATATGAATAAATAAATGAAGAATATGGGTTAAGAGGAAAAAGAATAGGAAAAGTAAAATAATCTAGAGCTAGGTTAGTATTCAGAATATATTACATTTAGGCCTGCATTCTTGGCTGTTTAAATTTGGCTCTGAGCTTCCTAGAAGTCAATTTAAAAAGCGAAACACAATTAATTAACATAAATCACAATGAAAACAAAGTGAAAGTTAACTTTTTATTTCTGTTTTTAGGTGGGTTAGAGTAGGTTGCCATGCTCTCCCAAGAGTAACTGAAAAAAAAATAGATAAAATTCATAGATGATCTACACTGTTGAAGCAATAGGAATGGAGAGACTAAGATTTCAGAGAAGGGAAAATGTCCGAAAGGTGAGAGAATTTCCGCAGCTACTTGCAGCCATTTGCCAATTTGGGATAGAAGCAAGAGATTGATTCTGGGCATGGCACTTACTAATAAAGAGTTGCTACAGGAAAGAATTAGCAGAGGAGAGCTGGGATTCATCAAGCATGCAACACTTTTCTCACTCAGCACATGTGCCAAATGTTTGGGCGGTGGGGATCAGGAGTAAAACCCTAAGGAGAAACCCCTCTGAAAAATCAAGCTGAGTTTTTAGTCTGACATAATAAAGATATCTTAAAAACTTGCCAGGAAGAGAAAACACAGAATTTTTTGAAAAGCTCAGAATGACCAAGAATTCAGGCTTACCAACTACCCAGAGCAAAGATGTTTTGCTCTGCCAAGAATGGGCAGATCCAGTTGTTGGCCAATGTAGTTGGGTTCATATCCTCTTTAAAAAGCCAAAAATCCAAGTACACTCTCCCAGAAAAGACCACCCCAGCTTCACAGGGAAGAGGGCCAAGCAAGTTTTTCACCTACAGGCTGGGTGCTTTAGTAGCTATAAATAAAGAATAAAGTATATAAATATGCCCAAATATATATGAATTTAAGGAATTCTCTTGGCATTTCAAGGGGGAAAATCAGATTCAATCTTTTGGGTGCACAGTCCATATTCAAGAGGTAAGAACTAACAATGAAGTATACCTTCTATGTACAAGCATTGTTAACTGAAGAAATGTTTCATCCTCGTGAAAGAAATTAAGAATTCATTTTATGGAATCAATAAACATACCAATAACCAAAGATATGTCATTATATCATTATTAATTTTTTGGTACACTTATCTAGCAATAATAGATTTTCTTATCTTTCTTATTGAGCAAGTTCTTTAATAAGAAAATCTATTAATGAGACAGGGACAAAGGACAGGTAGTCAACCTAGATAGTAAATGATCAAATGACTGGGTCAGAAAGATGAGGACTGATTTTCAAAGAAAAGGAAATGGGTGGCTCACACCTCCATCTCTTCCAGGCTCAACTGGTTGTTAAAACTTGGCTGGTGGGGTGGGGAGTCACACTTTCCCACACAGTAGCCCTGGGGCTGCTCTTTCCTAACTCTGGAAACTTAGACAGGATATAAGGAGGAGGTAGGAAGGGGGAGAGAGGAAATCTGAGATCTATAAAAGGGCAAGACACACCCTCTCCTGTGGGCACCCAGCTCTGGGCCCTGACTTCTCTCTGGAGAAGTCTGCTATCTCGGCTCTGTCTCTTTCTTAAATAAAACTTGCTTTCTATGTTTGCCTCAGCATTTCTCAGGTGTTTAATCTTCAATACCAGAGGAACGAGGACCCGATCCTGATTTCCAAGACCGGTATCATTATCAAATAGGTATGGTGTTGCACCCCCACCAGCACCACCAATCCCAGCAACTTGGAGGTAGAGCACTCTGAGTTCAATTCCCAGTACCACAAAAAAAAAAAAAAACTTAAAGTCTAACCTATTAAAATCCAACAAATAAATTTAAAGTATAGTTTTCCCGCTGCTCTCCACAGCCAGCGCTTCTCCCATGACAGAATGAATAATTTCTCAAGTTAGCAATGCTAAGTTAACATAGACAGTATGCTTCATTATTACTATCCTCACTGAAAGTTACAACATTTGGAAGATGATATCTGAATTCCTATCTTCACATGCCAAGAGTAAGAGACCTACACAAAATATAAGCACATTTTCCTTTATGTATAACCATCAAAATCTATTGTCTATAGTCTAAAGCAGGGAGAACTTAGGTATTTAGGAATAGGCACAGAGACTTCACCCTCCCCTGCAGCCAGAGTTGCTCTTCACCTACAAGGAGATGGGCTCTCCCAGGCCTCAGACATCACAAGAGTGGACCTTGGTGCTGCACATTGATAGTTAGAGCTCAGGACCTCAAGCTCATCACTCTCCTGATTTACTGACTTCACTTAGTATCCCTATAAGGGATGTCATTCCTAAGACTTCTTTTTCAGCTTCCCAAGATCAAGTCTCACATAGCATGATTTTCTTCCTCTTCCTCCTCCTCCTCTTCTTTCTCCTTTCTTCTTCTTTTTGCAGAAAAAAAAGAGTTCCTAGACTTCTTTGCTTCTCTCCCTCTCCTCATTCTCAAAAATTTACTAATTGCCTCTAAAAACCAGGCACTATCATAGGTAGCACCGTGATAGGTAGTGGTCATGGGTGCACAACAGATCATCACTACAGCAAAAAGATAAAAGCCAAGGTCATAAACATCTCTGAATCAGGGATGAAGAAAAGTTGCATATTTTTAACAACTCATCACCTCACACTTAAGCATTAAAAAAAAAAAAACCTCAAAAAAGATTTTGACTATCTTAACTTTTGTTTTACTTTACTATATATGTATCCAAACCACCAAAACTTCTGGGAGACCTCTCTTGCTACATGCATGGTCTTCTGAGACTTGCTAGCTAAAACCAAGAGTTAAGTCAACAATCACACTATGGTCCCAACGGGTTAGGGGAACCACTGTAATGGATATTCTCAGCCTGAACTCAGGGCCCTACATCCCCTTGGAGTTAGGATAGCCAGAGTCCAAGGCTGTTAGAAATCTTCATTCCCCATAGGCACCTGTAATCTCTTTTGTAGACCACAGGGGACCATAATGATTACCAGTAACTCTTTCTCTTTCCTCCCCCCTGCTATCATCTGTTTGGAAGGAACTGTTGTTTTGTGGTGTTTAGGTTATTTTAATTTCTCTCTTTTCCCAAAGTAACAAAATACAACTCAATATATGCATATAACTTTCCAAAACCCTTTCACATCCATTTTTCACATTCACTATTATCTCATTCACATCCTCCCCCATCCCATAATCCTACAAAGTACAGAAAGCAGAGCTATTATTTCCATTTTGTAAGTGAGTACTATGGTTTAGATTTGGTTTATCCCTGTGGGGATCCATGTGTTGGGAGTTCAATGTGTGAATAGGGAAACTGATGGAATCTTTAAGAGGTGGGGCCAAGCAGGAGGACCCTAGGTCTTTGAGAACCCTGCCCTGAGAAAGAAGTCAAGTAATTTTCTCATAAACCCAATCATAGCTGGTTGTTATAAAAGCCTGAACCTAGCCCCACCTGCTCTCTGGTTTCCTGGTCAATTGCTCCTTCACATGCCATCCAACATGATGTGACGCAATGGAGAGGCCACTCACTAGAACTGAACCAAGGCAGGCTCCGCGCCCTTGAACCTCCAAGACTGTAAGTAAAACAAACTTGTTTTCTTTATAAAGTTAGCCTATCTCAGGTATTTCATTATAGCAGCAAATAGCTGATAAATACAGTAAGGTACGGGGATTTACCTAAAATCATAAAGCTAGGTAGTGACAGAGCTGAAACTAGCATCTAGACCTCTTGATTTCTATCATCATGGTCTAATCACCATACCATGTGGTCATGACACCCTACTGACAGCACACACTCTCCACATTGTCCACAGTGTGACTCCAATGGTTGAAGAACCTTGAAGTGAGAAAACAATATGGATGGAGGGCCCATGGAAACTTCCTGCCTATCTAAACCTAGTTCTGCTTCCAGGATGTATTGAAATATAATAGCAAAAGATATCTGCATCCTGGGGAGGAGGACAGGACATAGTATTTTGTTAGCACTGAGACAAGGCCTTTGATCATAAAGTATTTGGCACACACTGAGAATTCCAAAATTAGGTGTCTCCTATTTTTGATGCCACCCCAAATCCACCTTTACTCTCATGATTCCTCATTGACAATCATTCCTATCTTTTTTGTTTTCCTTTTGTGCCCATGAGCCTTTTCTTAAACTTAAATGCTTTCCCTTACTCTTTTCACCTGCCCTGACAAATTTCTTCAACTCTAACTCACTGTCATAACTTAGTATTTCAACTACCAGAAAATTCGGCCTATTTGGATAGCACATGAACATAAATATATTGTATATCTTGATGCTATAGTATTCAGAGCCCTAGAGTTCTTCCAGCTATTAGAAAAGTTATTGGGCCAGAGTCATGGCACATACCTGTAATCCCAGCAGCTCAGGAGGCTGAAAAAGGAGGATTACGAGTTCAAAGCCAGCCTCAGCAATGGCGAGGTACAAAGCAACTTAGTGAGACCCTGGCTCTAAACAAAATACAAAATAGGACTGTTTGGATATGGCTCAGTGGTTGAGTGCCCCTGAGTTCAATCCTCGATACTCATCTCCCAACCCCACCGCCAAAAACAAAAAAAGAAAAGTTATTGGTAAGCAGGAATGTGAAAAAGCAGTGATATGGGCCCTGATTGCTCCAGGGCTTGGTCTCCAGGGTAAACCAAAGACACTGGCTCTTATCTGTTTCTGCCAACATTGTTGGTCCTCTTGTAGACTATTAACCTTTCCACATCAAAGCCTTGAGAAAACATGAACTCAGAAGATTATAGTGAAAACCAAGAGGTCCATTAGGGGCTTCAGTTGGTATGAATAGTGTGGTAATCTTCCAGCAATCTCACAATCAGGCTTCTGGCCCCTGCCCCTAACGACTACAGAAAAGTGGAGCTCTGTCCTTTCTTTCATTAATTGCAACTTACTGTCTACCTTTTATAAGCCAGGAATCTAGGCCTCAGAGTATTAAATGGCAGGGCACAAGCAAAGTTTTAAAGTATAAACAGGGAATTCAGCTGACTACTTTGGATGAAAAGATGTGTTTATTCACAAATGCACTTCAATACTTTCATCCTAAAGCGGTGAGACACAAGTATGAAATATCTGCTCTAGAGGATAAGAATGGAGATTTAAAGTATAGTGTAAATAATTAATTTGGAATATAGAAGACTTTAGAATAGTGGAAAGACTATTGAAATCCACTATCTTCAAAACACAATATAGAATTAAGGAAAAGGACAGAAGAATCAGTGTTTATTAATCACACTCACGTGTGATTTAATGCTACAATAGGTACTTTATATATACTCTTTTAGTCTTCATAACAGCTTTAAGGTGACTAGGGATAGATGATAGTGATAGAGTGAGGTTCAGGAAAACTAAAAATTTGTACAAGCTTACCCATTTAGCAGGTAGCAGAGTCGAGATCCAAAGTTAGGTCTGATAATATTTCCAAACATGCTTCTTCCCTTCACTTTATCTCTATGAATCTCACTTTCCTCATTTGTATAAGATTAGATTAAATCAAATCTGATCATTCTAAGCTTTTTCTGGGACTGATCACAGAATCCTTTGGATATTCAATAATACTTAGAGATTTCTTTAGAAAATTGACTTTTGCCTCCAAATGTTACATTTAGGATACAAGTTCACAGGCCCAATACCCATACACAGCTGATTCAGGATTTTGAGTATCCTCTACACTGACATTCTGTGAGACTCAACATCCACAGGAGCCAATACAGTACAGAGGTCAAGATCTGGATGAATCCAAATTCTGTCTCTTTGCTTCCTCTTTAAACTTGAGCAAGTTACCTAATGTTCATGGAACTCAATTTCTCCTCTGTAAAACTGGAATAATAATATTACCTACTCACAGGATTATTATTAAGATTAAATTTATTTACATCCTTTACAATGGCGCCAGGAATATATTAAAGATTCATTGATGCTTTCCTTTGAATTTTGCATTCTTTTTTTCCCCATTTGGCATAAGGGATCTCAAGGAGGCAGCTGAGTTTCTGTTTCCCCAGAGTAAGATCCTTTTACTGGCAGGAAGAACACCAGAGGCCACCATCAGGCCAAACACCACAAACAAACATGCAAACAAGAAAGAGCCCATCTGAGCAGCGCCTAGCATTGCTCACTTAAAAGAAATTGAAGCAACGGATAATTAAACATTGCCTTCTTATTTCCCTACCAGGCCCCTGCTCAAACCATCACACACAAACACACACACCCCTCAGGCCTGAAACCAGTTCCACATTCTTATTAACAAATGAAACCATTTAAGTCCTCAGCACATCTCCAGGGACATAAATGATGAGAACTGAGAGAAACAAGAATGATTTTCCAATTTGGAAATGTGTGAAGATTACATAATATGTACCAGCACTGATGGAAGACAGGGGTTAGGGATAAAGAGTCAACTTGGTGCAAAAGGGTACATGAGTATCCCTAGTGCTTTGGTTTCTTTGCAAGGCTGAGTTGTTCCTGAAGGATTTCTAGCTCCAATGTTCCTGAGCACAATAATAAGACTTAAGTTTCTGATATGAACTCTATATTCTTCAGTTAGACTTACTCTATTATTTTTTTTATCTCAGATTGTCCCTCAATCTTAATTACCTATCACTTCCTAAATGTACATTGAAAATTGCAGAAAGGAAACCATGAGGTTGCAGTAATGTATAGGATTTTCAGAGAAAAAAATAGTCTATTTGTTCAAATCACTCCCTTAGGGGCCTGGTAATGTGATGAAATGAACCTGGAACTGGAAGATAGGTGGCCTGGATCCTTGCCCCCACATTACCATTAGATAATTGTGCAATCATGAACAAATCACTCATCTGCTTTGACTCCCATTTTCCCCATCTGTAAGATGAGAAAGAGAAACTTAGATATCTCTCAGGTTCACTACGATATGAGTGGTCTAGGGTTCTAGTTGCCCATATGCTAAAAACTCACTGGAGTGTGGAACTGAGACTAGAACGAACAGCACAGTGGTGAACATGCTTGATGTGGAATTTGCAGCCAGAAGAACAGCTCTGCCTCTTCAGTTCTCAAACTCTGACTATCTTTACCACTCTTTTCAATTTAGAAACATTTTGGACACAGGATATGTGGGATGGGGAACACGACTCCCACCCCAATCTCTGAACTGGTAGCAAGTTGCCTGTTTTGGGGGGGTGGGCAAGGAGTGTGGTGTGAAATCGGCGTCCCAGCACTACCCTACTCTGGCTCTGGCTCTGGCTCTGTGCCCTGGGTCCTAAATGTGAACGTCTGGCTTCCCTATTGGGGAGAAAGGGTGTTTCTTCCTTTCCCAAGCACAAGCAGGTGTCACAGGCCAAGTTGGGAGATGGAGGCCAGCTGTCTCTGTGCTCTTTACACAAAGCAGCTCTCTACTTGGCTGGCTGGGTCCCTGTAACTTCAGAGCCCTGGGCTTGATTTTTAGGATAATCAAATACTTCACCTCATTCTCCTGCCTGGAAGAACATAAGGACCAGGAGGTCCCTTTAGCCATTGACACCCCCTGGAGGGAGGAAGTCCTTGTTAGCTAGACAAATAACTTCTAATGGCCCAGTATATTCTTGTATCTAGTTGTGGAGACTGAAGGTTTTCCTTTCCTGTAGATGTTCCCTTAGTTCATGATCCCAGCATCCCAGGCCCAAGTTGGAAATGAAGGGAAAGTTGACCCAAGGATGATGCAATTACTTAAGAAAGCAGCCCCTCTGGGTCTTTCACTCATCATCCTCCACCAGGCAGCACCCCCTATACCTCTCACACACATAGAATTTCCACATGAGGAGAGGAAAGCAAGCATTTTCACTTATGCTATGCAAGGGACAAAATGAAAGTGCCCTCAAGAATTTAACACAGCTACACAGAACATACGAGTTCTATATACTATGTGGGATGGTAAATTGGTTAAACCACTTTGGAAAGCTCTTTGGCATTATGCAAGGTCATTATGCAAGATCACATGCTACATACGACTCAGAAATTCTACTTCTAGATAGAAACCCAAGAAAACTGAGTGTATATCTCTACCACAAATTCTATATAAAAATCATGTTAGGAGCTTTATTCATAATGAGCCTAAATTATAAATATCCAAATTCCCATCCACAATACACTGGCTAAATGAATTATTCAAAGAAATATTATACAACAATGAGAATGAGCAGTCTTACAATAGCATGCAAAAATAGGATGAATATCGTGAACAAATGTTGAGTGAAAGAAGCCAGACATAGTGTATTTATGCATCATATGATTCCATTTATCTAAAGCGCAAAACTGGTAAAACTAATCTATGTTACTAGAAAGCAGGATAAGGTTAACCTTTGAGTCAAAATTGAGGGAAGAAAAGACTAGAAAAGAGTTTGAAGAAGGTCTTGAAGCTGCTGATAAAGTTCTGTTTCTTGATCTGGGTACTATTTAGTGGAGTGTATTTGGCATGTGAAATGTACCCAATTGAACACTTAAGATACATATACCTTTCTGTTTATGTTTGTGGAAGAATGAAAATAAATGACTCCAATTCTTCACCTACCCCAGAGATCAGTTCTTCACCCAGGACATATTTTGTGCTTTCCTACTCTGACTCTAGGCATGACCATGTGACTTATTTTGGCCAATGAGGTCTCAACAAAAGTGTTTTAAGCAGTGGTTTGAAAAACTTCTTGCACATTCCTGCTTGTTATTTTTGTTGTGCAATTTCCACGAAAAGATCGAGGCTAGTATTCTGCAAGATGAAGCAGATCCCAGACAAGTTGCTCCTACTCATTAGTGCCAAAGCCATCCTAAATGAGCTTAAACCAGCCAGATGACTTCTAGATGTGCATATGAACCATGAAAGAGTAAGAAAAGAGTATTCCAACCAAGCCCAGCATAAACCATCAAACTATAAGTTCATGAGCAAAATAAGTGCTTATTTTAAGACACTGAACTATAGATGGGTTGTTAAGAAGCACTATTGTATAATAGACATATGATACAAATGAATACTTCAGGTCAAAGTTTAAAAATATGTGTAATACATAATACAGACACACAAATGAATTTTATCTTAAAAGATTCCTCATACATATCTATTGGAGGATGATCACACCCTGTAAAAAAGAGACCCTTCCTGAGATCCTGCAGGTCCAATGTTCCAAAAGCATAGAAGGACACCTAAGTAAAATCTAAGCCAGAGACAAACAGAAACAACAAATAAACCAACCTGCACAAGTTCCCCAGGGTATCTAAAAATTATCTTCTTCTGTTTTTTCTAGAAGATGCAGAAGCAAAATGTTTGCCTTTTCCACCTCCCATTTTTCAGAAATGCACGTGCTACACCCTACTCTATATGTCAAAACTGTTTCATAGCATTCAACATGTGATATTATGGTAAGAGAAAGAGTATTATATTCTGTTTCTTATTGGTCCATGTTTCACCATACAGTCGCTTTTTGACTCCCTTGGCAGGACTTTCCCAAGATGAACATTAATGGACTTGACCATTCAACTGGTATTCTAGCATATAGCTGGGCAGTGATTGTGTTACCTGGATTAACCTGAGCTTTTGCAGAACTCAAGATAGGCAGCAGCAGGAGCAGCACCAAAGGCATTCTGGGAACCAAGATCATCTCAGAAGGTGGTGTTGGGTTCTGCAGTAAAGAAACAGAAAAAGGAGAAAAAAATTAGTGAACATAATTATCATAGCTAATTTTGTGTTCTTGCAGTGTCTATTTCTATATTTAGAACTTCAAATTACAGACTTATGAGTTGAATCCAACTAATCATCCAGTAATCACCTAATATAAAAATTTTCAAATTCCAAATGATCATACACTTACAGAATTAAAATTGGCAAAACTATGGTCAGGTGATAACATTTTACTAAGATAAGTGCAAATAATAAAATAAAACATATTTCTGGGGTTGTCAACTGATGTTTTCATAATTTCAATGTTGATTCCAATATTAAACAAGGAGAAACATTCAATAATTTTCATGTGTTTGCCTTTCAAAATGTGTAAGTTCCTGATTCATTAGCTCAGAAGTGTTAACTGGGATTGTATTTTTCTAGTTTCCTCAGAATGACCATGTGATAATGGATTAGATATGGAGATACCAGTACAAACTCAGGTTTAAAGAGATACAGATAGTTACATATGGAAATATTTATAGGTATTTGTGTATACACAAGTTAATTTACTGAATTGTAGAGAATTGTAGGACTCTTCTGCAAATAGATATATTTGAACAAATATATATATACATACACACATACATACATACATACATATACACTGCCTGCTCTATTAGCTGAGAGGAACTAAAGTAAACTACATCCTAGTAATGAGTATCCAGGAAACAACAAGCAAATCTAGTGCTTAAATCTTTGTTTCTGATACCATTATCCAATAAAAGGAATCAGTGTTCCTTAGAAAAATGGCTGATCCTAGAACTAGGACAGGAATTAGTCAAGATAACCTGGAGTATCTCTTATCTCTTAGTGCTAGAAATTGAGAAAGTACACACCAAAAAAAATGATTAAAGTATATCAAAGAGTCAGAAGCCAAATGAAAGATTTCCCAATAGTCCAGTTGGAATAAAAATAAATATCTATGAGTTAATGGTGATGTAAATAAATGATTAAATAAGCAAATGTGGGAGAATTTGCATTTCCCATGAAAAAGAATTCCAAACAATTTATATAGTTAATCTACATTTAAAGAGTGGAGCATAGCTACGTCCTCTCCTTTGAATGTAAGCTGCAGATGGATACTTTCTTCCAAAGGGCGCAGGGTGGAAAAAAGAATAACTTTTCAGTGTATAAATCTAACAAACATTACTTCAAGCCAGGTGTTCAGAGTCAATATCAACAATGGTGAGTCATATTGGTAGTATGTGTTCTTGACATGATATGACAAGAATGGCACTTTACTCTGTGTTCTTCCTCCCTAGAGACCATTACCACAGTCTATGCATGAGAAAAACATTAGACAAATCCCAAATGAGGGATATTCTACAAAATTCCTGATGAGTAATCCTCAAAACTGTCAAGGTCATCAAAAGCAAGAAAGTCTGAGAAACTTTTACAGCTAAGGGAGGCTGAGGAGACGAGATTAAATGTAATGTAATGCAATATGTGATATCCTGGATGGAATCCCAGAACAGAGAAAAGACATTAGGAAAAACTGAGGAATTGGAATAAGTTATGGACATTAGTTAACAATAAAGTATCCACATCAAATCACTCATTTTTGACAAATATATTATACTAATATAAGATGTTAATGATGGAGAAAGCTGGATGTGGGGTATACAGGAATTCTGTGTACTATCTTTACAGTGATAAATATATAACTGCTCTCAAATAAAAGGCTTATTTTTTTAAAAATTATCCCCTAAGTAACACTGATATTCAACCATACATTGGATTCACTGTTAGAAATAGAAGGCACAACAAAATTGTAAAGGTTTCAGAAATCCCTTTGAACTGAACTGATTAGGGAAGATTTCATGGAGAAATCAGTAACTGAAGGACAGGTTGGATTATAATGGGGATTAAGTAAAAAAGAAAATGGAATAGATAAGGACAAGTTATGTTTTCAGCCTACAGAATTTTTCTATGATGATTTCTAGACAATAGAATTTGATGACCCACCCAAAGTAGTAAATTAAAAACAAATTTAAAAAGTCAGATATTCAAATGATTTTGTCTGAAAACAATGGTGCCAAAGCAAATGGAACTCAGAAGATGAATGTGGCCCTGGTATGGGGCAGGGAATAAGTGGTCCACAGACCATAAAGACTAATAAACAGGGTTTCATTTCATTGATTTGGATGTAATAAATAGGTGATTCAGTGTGCCTTGCCACTTCCAACAACAGGAATGCTATTTCCATAAATGTGTCCCCAAATATGCCCAGAAAAGAAAATACATAGGCAGGTCTAGTAGACATTGATCTGGGCTATAATCTAGCACTAGCTCAGGACCATGATATAGGATGTTCTTCCATAAAGTCCCAAGCTCATGTAAGTAGTCTTTCAGTTAGTGCTGAGTCTCAGAACTGCCTTGTCTAACCATATTCTTTTGCAGAAGAGTCCTACAATTCTCTACAATTCAGTAAATTAAAACATTAAAAAAGGTATCAGGGAAGAATGGAGAGAGATTGATCAATGGGTACTAAGTTACAGGAAGATAGAAGCAAGAAGCTCTAGTGTGCTATTGCATATTGGCTGATAGGCTACAATAATGTACTGTACATTTCAATAAGCTAGAAAAAAAGAATTTTGAAGTTTTTCCCCATAAAGAAATGGCAAATGTTTGAGGACATAGAAAAGTTGTCCTATTAATATGTACAATTTTCATGATTTTTTTCTGTGTCAGTTTAATATAAATGAAACAAAAATGAAAAAAATATTTTAAAATGTGAAAAAAGAAAGGTATATATGTAGCAAAGAAAAGAAAATTGAGAAATGTGATAGAGTGAATGAGAGCTGTTCCAAGGTGGCCAGCAAAGTTCTCTCTGGGTATGTGACTGACTCAGAAGTAGTTGAGCAGAACAAAGAAGAGAATAGGAAACCCAGAAAAACTTCATGAATAAATGAGAATTTATTATAGAATAAAAGGGATAATTAAAATCAGTGAAATTTTAGAGGATTTATTAGGCTTTTTAAAAGCAAATAAAGGTACATCAGCCCACACACAAAAACAGAGTCCAAAATGTAAAAATAGTACTACAAAAGTATTTCAATAAAACATGGTAGAATTTGCAATAAACTAAAAATTTTAAAAAGACCTGCATGAATAAGACATTGAATGCAAACTTCATAAATGAAAAGAAGAATAATTTTTCCATCAAAATTTGAAACTTCATTGAGACAAAAAGACATCATAATTTATCATACAAGCAACAAACAACATTAAATATTTGAAATTGTATAACAAAATAGCTTCTTACATAAATGACCTCTATAAATAATTTTAAGAGCCACCAGAAAATGAGCCAAATAAACAAAAAACATTTTTACCAAAGGAGACAATATAATGCAGTAAATACCTAAAAGTGTTCAATCTCCCTAGCAGTCAGAAAAACAACCATTAAAGCATGAATTAAATACCAGTCTTGACCATCAGATTGGCAGTTTCAAGTATAATATCTCACATTATTGAAAATTGTCAATAATGTGGGGAAGTGCATACTTCTATGTTCTGCCACTGGGTATATAGACAATAATTTAAATAAAATGCATAAACATATCATCTATATACACTATTTATTATTGCTTAACCTAGAGAAAGACTCTGTGTACACAATGAGGCATGTACAAAGAAGTGTTTTGTCACTTTTTTAAATAACATAAATGGGGAAAATGCCTATTAATAATAGAATGCTATAAACTACGATATATTCCCACTGTTAAATACTATGGAATAATGAAAAAGAATGGATTAGAGCTGTATGTGGTTTCATGGTTTGACATCCATGACATATTTTAGGTGAACAAGCAGAATGCAAGTTTTATGTAAAATACTTTTTTATGTATTTTTATGAATACACACACACAATTATATGTACTTAGAAGATATGAAAATTAAACACCATGCTGAAAGCAATGGTTCCCTCAGAAATGTAGTTGTGAAATGAACTGCAGCATTTGGCACCGGAGATGGTGAATGGTAATCAGAAGAGATCAGTCTTATTTGTAATGTTTTGATTTTTAACAAGGAAAATGCAATTCTTGTTTAGTATCATTTATATCAGTTTTTCTGACAAAAATAAGAAAGAATTATTCCTGGGAGCAGGCTATCATAATCTCAAGAGTGCTTTCCAAACAACTCTGTATATTGCAGAGTTGAAGGAGGTATTGTGGTGGGGGAACATATACCTTAAGTCATTTGTAGTATGGAGAGGTGGGTATTAATTAATACATCTAGCATGTGGATAGACTGAAAGCATAAAACAGTTGAGATGACTGATTATGTCTTTCTATTTTAGAATGCTTTGCACTTATTAGGTAAATTAAACTGCATTATGTCATTGAGCCTCACAACTGGTAGAGAGGAATTACTATCCCCCTTTTACAAAGTAGGAAAGTAAAATCACTTCATGGCCAAGTGAGGCAGTTTTGCTTGGTCTGGCTGCTGTTTCCTATTCATTGTGCTGACTATAGTTAGCTTCTTCACTATAGAAAAGCCAGACTATGAGTTATTTAAAATCAGGGATCTAGCTTATCTCTATATCAAAATGAGATTAATTTTTATTTGCCCGGGGTCATAAAGCTAGAAAGAGGCCTGGTTAGCATTGATTCCAGTTCCTCTGGCCCTAAGGTCAGTTTTTCTACTTCCACAAAATTTCCAAGGTGGCTCAGAGAGAATATGTACTTTGTAGTAAAGAACTCCCTTTCCTCTTCCATCAAAACCCTCTTCCTTTGCCAAGCTGGATGAACATTCTAAATTGACTCCAAAGGAAGCCATGGCCCAGGACCTCCCATAAACTTTACAAGATCTGATGGAAGATGGTTGACTCTTCACGTTGGGACTGCCCACGCCAGAATCTGGACAGACCATGGGTCAAAGCTGTCAGAACACAAGGAAGTAAAATGGAAGATCAGGCAAAAAAAGTGTGGCAGCCATACCTGGAATTTAGCAGCTCTCCAGGAATGAAAGAAACAACCAAACAAAATGCCTGCAAGATTCAGCTTCTCACAAATTATCTCTGAACTTGGAAGAACTTCCAAAAGCCTCTCTTGGAAATATAATCAGCAAAATGGCAGAATAGAGAAGATCACTTTCCTGGTTGTTCTTTGGAATGAAACTAAGAAAGCAGTCAGGTAGCTTCTCAGCAAGGTGAGAGGGAGAAATTTATTGGGAATAAATTCTGGACACTTAAAGCAGATCTGGGACTCAGGAAGTTGCATACAGCCAAAAGAAGAAGGAAGAGGAGGAGGAGGAGGAGGAGGAGAGGAAGAGGAAGAAGAAGAAGAAGAAGAAGAAGAAGAAGAAGAAGAAGAAGAGGAGGAGGAGGAGGAGGAGGAGGAGGAGGAGGAGGAGGAGAGGAAGAGGAGAGGAAGAGGAAGAAGAAGAAGAGGAGGAGGAGGAGGAGGAGGAGGAGGAGGAGAGGAAGAGGAAGAAGAAGAGGAGGAGGAGGAGGAGGAGGAGAAATCCTTAGTTACACTGCTACTGGTGGCAGCATCTGCTAGTGCAATCCTCCCTGACACACACAAGAAAATAGTGGAGAGATAAGTCAATTAAAGAAAATAAGATTTTTTGGAGACCTAAAACATGTCTGGGTACAGAGAGATCAGAGATCAAATACTCTGCCCAACTAACCTGAAAGGTGTGCTGCACAATATCCTTGTGCGGGAAAGCAGCCACATCTTTCCTGGCTCCTAGGGAGAACAGAGGAAGGAACCATTTGCAGGTGCAGTGCAGAAACCAACAGTTGGGGGGACCCATTCTTGGCAATTGAGCTTGGCCTGAAAATCAGGCCTGGCAAACCCACACCTTACAACATAGAGGTTGCTTAAGTGACCAGGAGAAAATCCAGTATGGAGAGGGTTTTACCCAGGGCAATGCAGGTAGGGAAACCTACCATGCTTCTCCCCAACCCCTCCAGCCCATCCATTTGAAAGATCAGCTGGGACAGATGTGCCTGGCTGGGAATTCTAAAGGAGAGTAGGGATTGATTGAGTTTATAGACGGAACGCCAGAGACCAGAAAACGCAGGGTCCATGAGTGACTGAGGAGTGCAAGGATTGGCACCTCCACCACGTAGTGAAACCCAGGGGAGCTTTCCAGGGGTCAGTCTCCCAGCACCGACCAGAAAATGCTGGGCCTGGGAGGTGTGATGATTTAAAAGGTTCAGACCAATTGCCATTCAACAGAGAACCGGGAACCTACCTATGCTAAAACCCTGCCTCCAGAAGCCCTGACTACAGGATTTCCTCTCACACTCCAGCAACCCCACCTTACACAGCTGAGAAGGGAAGCCAAGAATCTTTTGATATCCAACACAAACAATTCTTGAAGTTTTCACTAAGATCACTTTTTTTTTCTTTTTACTTTTCTCTGTTCAACTGTGACCTAAAAGACACATGGACACTTATAAATAGTCATGCTTCCTTTTACCCATTTCTAGCATTTCCTGAAGACATTTTTTTTTCTTGGATCATTATTTTAAGGACTAGGATGTTTGATTATTATAGTTCAGGTTTTGTTCATGTATTCTTTGATTTATATTTATATTTTTTAATTTTTATTTTATACATATTTTATCTCAGTTATCAGTTTCCCTTGATTCTCTTTTTTTATTAATTTATTTTTATGTGGTGCTGAGGATCAAACCCCATGCCTCACACATGCTAGACAAGCACTCTACCATTGAGCTACACACAGACCATCTTCCTTTAATTTTTTTTAAAGAGAGAGAGAATTTTTTTAATATTCATTTTTTAATTTTTTGGCGGACACATCTTTGTTTGTATGTTGTGCTGAGGATCAATTGAACCCGGGCCACATGCATGCCAGGCGAGCGCGCTACCGCTTGAGCCACATCCCCAGCCCTGTTTCTTTAATTTTAAGACTTTTATTTTCTGTCCTCCTCCCTCATAATCATCACATTCTACATCTCTTCTGTTCTCTCATTGTTCATTACTTAAAATTGTAAACCCTTTTGTAAACTTACTGTTCTTACCATGAGCTATAAGTAATGGTATCATTTCTGTTTATTGTGACAATTAACAATGTAAATGCCATAGCAGGAATTATTTGGTTTAATGCTGTAAATTGTTTGCATTGATTATTATTATTACCTGTTTTCCCCCAAAAGGTGAGGTACTAAACACCTTCAGGGAAATTATAAGTCCACAGGGTAGAAATTCTACTGCTTCAAAACCATACTGTTAGATGGGTAGTCACACCAACAACATAAAAAAGAAAGGAGAAAAAAACACCCCAAACAAACCAACATACTTCAATAACAGAATCCATTGACACTACAGTGGAAGAAATGTCAGAGGAGTTTAGAATGTTCATAGTTAAATTAATCTACAATGTAAAGGATGATGTAAAGGAGTGATATTGGGAGGAAATGCAGGGAGTGAAAGATCACTTCAACAAAGAGCTAGAAATTCTGAAAAAAATCAAACAGAAATCCTTGAAATGAAGAAATCAATAAACCAAATTAAAAATTCATTGGAAAGCATCACTAGCAGACTAGACCACTTAGAAGACAAAGTTTCAGGCAATGAAGACAAAACATATAATCTTGAAAATAAAGTTGACCATGGAGAAGAGATGTTAAGAGACCATGAACAGAACTTCCAAGAAATACAGGATAACATAAAAAGACCAAACTTAAGATTTATCAGGATAGATGGAAGCTCAGAGATACAAACCAAAGGAATGCACAATCATTTCAATGAAATAATATCAGAAAATTTCCTGAACCTAAAAATGAAATGGAAAATCAAAATAGGAGGCATATTGAATCCCAAATATACAAAATTACAATAGACCACACAAAGGCACACTATTATGAAAATGCCTAACATACAGAATAAGAATAGAATTTTAAAAGCTACCAGGAAAAAAAAAATGACAGGTCACATTTAGAGGAAAATGAATCCAGATCTCAGATGATTTCTTAACTCAGACCCTCAAAGCTAGGAGGTCTTGGAATAATATATATCAAGCTCTGAAAGAAAATGGATGCCAACCCAGCAAAATTAAGCTTCAGAACTGAAGATAATATAAAAACCTCTATGATAAAAAAAAGTTAAAAGAATTCACAACTAGAAAGCTGGCACTACAAAACATACTCAATAAAATGTTTCATGAACAAAAAATAAAAAGTAAAAATGAAAAGAAGCAAAGGAAGAAACTACAGTAGAAGAACAGTGAATCAAATGAGAAACTAATTTAATTTTTAAATAAATAAATCAAAATGACAGGAAATGAAAATAATTTCTCAAATAGCATTGAGTGTAGATGATCTAAACTCAAAAACCAAAGAGACAGACTAGCAGATTAGATTAAAAAACAAGACTCCACAATATGCTGTCTCCAACAGACTCACATAATAGGCAAAGACATCCACAGACTGAAGATAAAAGGATGGGGAAACGCATATCATTTACATGGATCTCGTAAAGAAGCAGGGGTTTCTATCCTCAAATGAGATAAATGGACTTCAAGATCAGAAGAGACAAAGAAGGTCATTTCATACTACTTAATGAAATTATACATCAACAAAACATAACATCCTAAATATCTATGCCACAAACAATAGAGCATCTACATACATCAAACAAACCCTTTTCGATTTCAAGAACCAAATAGAACACAACACAATAATTCTGGGTGACTTTACCATGACTCTCTCATCACTGAATAAACCATTCCAAACAAAAACTAAATAAAGAAGCTATAAAACTAAAAACACAATTAATAATTTAGACTAGACAGACATATATAGAAATTTTCACTCACCAATAACTGAATAAACATTTTCTCAGCAACACATGGGTCCTTTTCTAAAATAGATCATATCTTAGGCCACAAAGCAACTCTTAACAAGTACAAAAAAAATAGAGATAATACCTTGCATTCTATCAGAATCATAATGGAATGAAAGTAGAAATTAACAATAAAATAAAAAATAGAAGTGGCTTTAACACCTGAAGACTAAATAATACACTATTAAATAACCAATGGATAGCAGAAGAAATCAGGGATGAAATTTAAAAAATAATACTTAGAGGTAAATAAGAATACCTGCCGGATTTCTGTTCGCGACTAAAAGGCTCAGGGGTCACTCCAGTTAAACTGGGCTAACTGGGCTGCACAAAATAACCACACAAGAGACACAAATACCTTTTTCTTTGGGGTCACTGTGATGGCTCCTCTGACCTTAAGGGTCCGCAGGAAGAGAGAGAGAGAGCACGCGATGACCCCTTTTACTGAGGAGAAGCTATTCAAATGAGGCAAGGGGTCAGGTTTCAGGGGGCTGAGTCTATCTTCATGATGTCCACTGACAGCATGTTGACTGACACCTGGGTAGGCCACACCCAAGGGCACAGTAAGAGAAGGGGACACACACAAGGCACTTCCATGGAAGATTCTATCCTAAACAGGGCAAGGGGTTATATTACAAAGGAACAGGTGACCGTAGCTTCAGCCATGGGGCTGTAGAAGGACACACCCATGCACGAGACACCAACCCTCGAACCCAAGAAGGTTGGGGAAAGCTCTGCCACATTTCTGCGACTGAGCACCTCAGCACTCAGCCGGGGAATGTGACTCAGTCAAGTGCAAGGTTGGTCTCCCACAAATACCATCACAACATATCAAAATCTCTGGGACACCATGAAGGCAGTTCAAAGAGGAAAGTAAACTGCACTGAGCTCATTCATTAAAAGAATAGGAAAGTCACCAAATAATAAATTAACATTACATCTCAAAGCCCTAGAAGAAGAACAAATCAACAAGAAAGCTACAGAATACACGAAACAAATGAAATCAGAGCCAAAATCAATGAAATTGAAACACACAAAAAATAATTTAAAAAAAATAATAATAAACAAAATGAAAACTTGGTTCTTTGAAAAAATAAATAAAATCAATAAACCCTTAACCAAGCTAATAAGAGGAAAGAGAGGAAAAACTCAAATTACTAAAATTTGTGATAAAAAATAAACATCACCACAGGCACTACTAAAATATAGACAATAATCAAAAACTATTTTAAAAATCTATACTCCGAGAAAATAGAAAATATTGAAGACATCAACAAATTTCTAGACTTATGACCTATTTAAATTGAATCAGAAAGACATATAAAATTTAAACAGATCAATTTTAAGCAATGAAATTGAAGATGCCATCAAAAGCCTATGAAGAAAGAACTAGATGGATTTTCAGCCAAGTTCTACCAGATCTTCAAAGAACTAACACTGATTCTCCTCAAATTATTTCATTAAATGGAAAAGGAGGAAAACCTTCCAAACTCATTCTATGAAGCTAGTATCACCCTGATACCAAAAACAGACAAAGACAACTCAAGGAAAGAAAACCTCAAACCAATATTCTCTATGAACATAGATGCAGAAATTCTTAGTAAAACGCTGGCAAATTGCATACAAAAACATATTAATAAGATATTGCACTATGATCAAGTGGGATTCAACGTATGGGATCAAGGCTGGTTCAACATACAGAAATCAATAAACGTAATTGACCATGTTAATAGACTTACAGACAAGAAGCATTCCCTCTAAAAACAGGAACAAGACAGAGATTTCCTCTTTCACCACTTCTAATCAACATAGTACTTGAAACTCTAGCCAGAGCAATTAGACAGAAGACAGAAATTAAAGGGATATGAATGGAAAGAGAAGAACTCAAACTATTCCTATTTGCCAACGACATGATTCTATATTTAGAAGAACCAAAAACCTCCACCAGAAAACTTGTAGAACTCATAAACAAATTCAGCAAAGTAGCAGAATATAAAATTAACATTCATAAATCAATTGCATTCCTATGCACCAATGATGAATCTGCTGAAAGAGAAATTAGAAAAACTATACCATTCATAATAGCCTCAAAAAACAATAAAATAAAGTACCTGGGAACCAATCTAACAAAAAAGGTGAAAGACCTCTACAATGAAAACTATAGAATACTAAAGGTAGAAATTGAAGAAGACCTTAGAAGATGAAAAGATCTCCCGTGTTCCCTGATAGAATTAATATTGTCAAAATGTTCATACTACCAAAGGACTATACAGATTTAATGTAATTCCTATTAAAATTCCAATGACTTTCTTCATAGAAATAGAAAAAGCCGTCGTGAAATTCATTTGAAAAAATAAGAGGCCCAGAATAGCCAAAGCAATCCTTTGTGAGAAAAGTAAAGCTGGAGGCATCACAATACCAGACCTTAAACTATACTACAGAGATACAGTAACAAAAACAGCATGGTATTGGCACTAAAACAGATCTGAAGACCAATGGAAAAGAATAGAATACACACAGAGACAAACTCACATAAATACAGTTATCTCCTACTAGACAAAGGCACCACAAATGTACATTGGTCAAAAGATAGCCTCTTCAACAAATGGTGCTGAGAAAACTGGAAATCCATATGTAGTAGAATGAAGTTGAACCCTAATCTCTTATGCTGCAAAAAAAACTCAAATCAATCAAAGACCTAGGTATTAAACCAGAGACCCAGCACCAACTAGAGGGCCTAACTCTCCATTATGTCAGCTTAGAAACTGACTTCCTCAACAAAACTCCTAAAGCATAAAAGTAAAATCAAGAATCAAGAAGTGAGATGGTAACGATGTAAAGCTTCTTTACAACAAAGCAACAATCAAGAACAAGAAGAGAGAGCCTACCAAATGGGAGAGAATCATTGCCACATGCACCTCAGATAATTAATCTCCAGGATATACCAAGAACTTAAAAATCTTAACACACACACACACACACCCCAAAACATAACCTAATCAGCAAAGGAACTAAACAGGTACTTCTCAGAAGAAGAAATATGATCAGATAACAAATATATCTAGCAATTATAGATATGCAAGTTAAAACTACACTAAGATTCCATCTCACTTCAGTCAGAATGGCAATTATCAAGACTACAAGTAACACCCAGTATGGTGGTGCACACCTGTAATTACAGCATCTCAGGAGGCTAAGGCAGGAGGATTGCGAGTTTTAAGCCAGCCTCCACAACTTACTGAGGCCCTAAGTAAGTCAGCAAGAACCTATCTCTAAAGATATAAAAACATGTGACTCAGTAGCTAAGTGCCCCTCATTCAATATCCAGTACCAAAATAAATAAATAAAAGTAACTATAAATGTTGGTAAGGATGTAGGGAAAAAAAGTACACTCATACATTGCTGGTGGGACTGCAAATTGGTACAACCACTCTGAAAAGCAGTATAGAGATTCCTCAGAAAAGTTGGAATTGAACCACCATTTGACCCCATTTTCCCACTCCCCAGTTTAGACCCAAAGGACTTAAAATCAGCATACTACAGTGACACATCCACATCAATGGTTATAGTACCTCAATTCACAATAGTTAAGCTATAGAACCAACCTAGGTGCACTTCAACAGATGAACAGATAAAAAAAAAAAACATGGTGTATATACACAGTGGAATATTACTCAGTCATAAAGAAGAATGAAATTATGGCATTTTTCTGGTAAATGGATGGAACTGGAGAGTATCATGCTAAGTGAAATAAGTAAATAACCCCAAAAATCAAAGGCTGAATGTTCTCTCTGAATGTTCATGCTAACATACAATAAGGTGGGTAGAATAGAAGTTCATTGGATTAGGCAAGGGGGAATGAAGGGAAGGCAGGGGTGATGGGAATAGGAAAGGCAGTAGAATGAATTGGACAGAACTCTCCTGTGTTCATATATGAATACAACCAGTGAAACTCCACATCATGTACAACTGCAAGAATGCAATCCTAGTTAGAATAAGTCATACTCCATGTGCTTGACATATTATACATACATGGAGTATAACATAAAAAAAAATTAAGTATAACTTATAAAATTTTTTTTAAAAGAAATACAATCAGGGCCACACCATGGTGAAAGTTTGTGTCACCAGCATATCTGCCTAACCCTGTATTGTTCCATGGGGGGCTCTCACTGAAAGGCTCACTCCTGGTCATTCCCAAATATCCTGCAGCTCTAGGTTATATACCTCTGAGATCATGCTCCTCTTTACCAACTGCCTTTAGTAGGTAGAGCAAGGAATCTGGAAGGACAGTGTGGAAATTATTTTTTGAGCCATATGGAGACAGGGTGAGCAGAAAGTTAGGATCTCTTTCATACCTGGTTCACATGTTCAGGAATCTTAGAGTAAGGTCCAGTTCTCTGCACTGGTGATAAAAGCAGCCCTTTAGTAGTCCAAGATATAAGACCTACTGCAATGTCTATTTTTCACTATAGAACTGATAATAAAACATCATTATGACAGATTTGTAAACTTAACTGTGATAGTTAACATTTGGAAAAATAGCTTCATCATTCCTACCCCTGTGACAATATGGAACCCATGGCATCTTTTGTTCTAACAAAATGGAAAGTTTGAGTAGCTCTGTTCTTCCCAAGCCCCCTTAGAATAACCATAACTCACAGATAGCACAGCGCTTTTTCCCCCACGTCTGAATATCAGCAAAACTCTCTTTTGCTCTGAAGCAGAACCAGAGGCATATCCCACTTTAAGAAAAATCTGCATTTACCAAACTCATAAATCATGAAATGTTTACCCACATGACAGAATAGTTCTTTGCAAAAAACGTTCAGTGTTGAACCGGTGATTCTGAATAAGAAATCCCACAGAGTACATGTAAAATAACACTTGGTATGAAAAAATGTTCCATCTACTTACCAAACTCATAAATCATTAAGTGTGTAGCCACATTACAAAATAATTCTCCACTTTACAAAAGGATCCAGTGCTGTGGGTCTTCCAATAGCAAATCCTTTCAATACATCCAAAACGTGATTCATTGCATCAAAATCTAGTTTATACCCAAATTTTCAGGAATATGGCTGCTGTACAAAGCAGGGAACATCTGATTTGGCAGGTGGCCATTCTTCCCAGACAGTCTGTCTTCCCAGATCCTAAAGCAAGGGACAATCTGAGGTGACCCTGACTTTGCAAAAGAATAAAAATTCACAGATTTCCTTCAGGGATGTTGATATTAACAACGACCAGAAAATAAATGCTGGCCCTCCTGGAAAATTGGCTATGGGCTAAAATCCAGGACCCTCCACTGAAACATAGATAAAACTTCCCTGCAAGAAAGGATGGTGCCCTGGAAAGGCTGGAGTGAGAGTGGAGGTAAGAAAAAGGGACTAGGGTCAAGTTGGAGCAAGCACACAATGTATGTGTGTGTGTCGTGACTCTATCTATGGCACTTATATGTATGTGGAACATTAGTGTTTGGTAAAGACAATGAATCTCACACACTTTAGGGTCATATATTTAATCCAAAGCCCATTCGGGGCATTCAAAACTTATTTTTCTCTCTGCTGAGTCATTTTCATTTCAAATTCAACAAACAAAGAGCAATCTTTGGAGTGTTTCATATTCAGAGAACAAATATGCAGAAATGACCTTGGTTTTGGCAAGAGATGGGCCCCCAAACACACATACACACACAAAGAGCGCCATCCCAAACATTCTCATGTTTTATCTTGATTCCTAGGGATTTGCTAAAGTTTTCCTCACTCTCAAATTTCCTCTGGGAGTCCCCAACCTCGTGCTTCTCAATCTGCTAACTCCTCAGCACTGAGCCAAGGCCCTAGAATGGCCCAGTCAGTCAGTGTTTAAGGACACAGCATGTATACTCAGTGACCTGGGGTGACCCACTCTGCCTAGAGTGGAATGGAACAGCCATCTCTGCTTCTGCCTTTGTTAGGACGGTACACTGTTTCTTTCTGCCTGGGTCTTTTCATCTGTAAAATGGAGACAACTAGAGTTTGTAAAAGAATGAGGGAGAGAAAGAGCCAATAGCCTCCTCCTTCCATTGCTTTTCTTCTAGAAAGAGGAGCAGATGCTGAGCACAATCAATGTCAGAGGAGACACCCTTGTTCAGAGGGAAGAAAGGAGCCACGGGACAGTGTGAAATTGCTTTCTTTCCTTTACATATTCTACTCAGAGTTTCCAATCTAATGTATTCATGGCACTACAAGGAGAAAGAAGGAGTGTAAATTCAAGGTGAAGGCAGTGCATTTTCCCAAACATAAAACTGGATGCTAAAAATTCTACAATCCAGTATCCCTCCGCCTGCCAAGATCTTGGGCAAGACCTTGGTAAACTCTATCAGTCCCTGGCTCTTTGAACTGTTCCCTCCCCTTTCTAATTTCCAAACAGCTGAAAATTATCTTGCTGATAGATAATCCTGCTTAACCATTTTTTTTTCCCATCTCAACTTCATCCCAGGCTCCTCAGTCCTCTGAAGCATGGGCGGGTGAGCAGAAGCTGTCTGTCTACATTATGGGGCACAGGAAGGTCAGCAGGATGAACTATGGTCAGAGGGCCTAGAAAGTTATCAAAGAAGCATGCTAATCCTCAAAATCAAAGAACCACAACATTGAAAGCTCAAAGGGTCCTGAGATCTCTTCTTTCCCAACCCCTCTTGAGTTGGAGGCAAACAAAGGGAGGCAGCCCCCAGATCACAGGACTTCTCTAGGAGCAATCGCTGGTCAGAAGCAGAGACAGGCCTCTGATCGTCTAGTCTAGCAAACATTCTCTTATCATGCTTCCTCTTCTGGCCCAACCGCCTGTTTTTCTTTCCTAAAATTCAGAGCTACACATACTTTCTTTAGGTCCTGACTGCTTCAGATAACTGTTTTCCTTAAGCCAGAGGGAAGTTACTAGGAAAATTTCTATGGTCGTTTTAAAATGTGTCAACAAATTTTTTGACTCTCTCCCACTGAGACCTTGGGTCTAATTTCCCTTTCCTTGGATATAGGCTGAACTAACTCACCTCTAATAAAATGAATAGTGTGAAAGGGACCACATGAAAACTCAGAGGTTAGGTCCTAAAAGATGCTCCACTTCCACCTGACTCTCTGTCCTAGGATTGTTGTCCTGGAAACCCACCTACCCCGCCATGAGAACACTCAGGCCACAAGGGAAAGCCTCACGTAGATGTTTTGGCTAATAAGCAGACAGTGGAATCTCCTTTCACATTTGTGAGTGAGAAAGAATTTGAGACGGTAGCTCCTCTCTGCCTGCAACCGCACGACAGACCCTGTGTAAGAACAGCCTAGCAGAGCCCAATCACTTCAAAGTATGAGAGATAATAATAACTGATCATGGTTGTTTTAAGTCACTAATTTACAACAGATGATTTATTATACAGCAAGATTTAACTGGAACAAGTTCCTTGAGTAAGAAATAGCCTACCTAAGTATTGATTTGTGAATGTCGTCTAGTGTTTTAATTCATCACCAATCTGGCTGCTGCCTTCCAGCCTGGAATGAGGACTTAGGCCATATGGTAAATGCAAAATGGGAAATAATGTCCATCAAAGGATGCTGCTTTCTCCTTAATCTTGAGAGTGATCTTAAAGACAAATGATATCTAAGTATGTCTTTCCCTTGAGAGCTCACTGGTGAATCCCGAAGCCACATCTGACTCGATTTTCAACACTTCCTTTGGCCCCTGGCTCCCCTCATTCAATGTTCTGCCTCCTACTTGCTGTACTCTCTTTCTGAATCACCTTTTCTGAAACCAAAACTGGTTTTGAGTTCTGCTCTCATCTCTCAATAGCTGTAGGGACTAGGCACACACCTGAACCTTGACACCTCTGTTTCCTCATCTGTAAAAATGAGGGTAATTATGGAACTTGCTCCACAGGAATGTTAAGGATAACACATAAAAGTGTTTAGAACAAGCTTATGGTGACATATACCTGTAATCTCAATGATTTGAGAGGCTGAGGCAGGAGGACTGCAAGTTCAAGACCAGCCTCAGCAACTTAGTGAGGTCCTAAACAACTTAGCAAGACCCTGTCTCAAAATTTTTAAAAAAGATTGATAAAGGCCTGCGGATGTGGCTAAGTGTTTAAGTGCCCCCTGGGTTCAATACCCAATACCAAAAAAAGATAAAAGGCTTAGGACACTGTCTAACTCATAAATATTAGCATTTATTTGTCTTTTTATTTTACTTTTCTGTGCCTGGCATTGTTTCCTCAACAAATTTGCAAGCTAGGGGCAAAAAAGCATGCTTCCCCCAGCCATATATTTATTTTTATGTCAATTAATACCTATATAGTAGATGCTCAGAGAATACCTGGAGGTTGACAGGTCATTTAAATTGTGATTAAAAAAAAAAAACTACAATACAAACTCCTTGTCTTTGACCAGCACACTAAATTTTGCTGGATGCAGCCTATGAGTGATACATTTCTGAGGAAAGACTTTTGGGCTTCAGCAATCATGAACGATTCATGAGCTTAACTCTGAACCAGAATAGCAGAAGTCAGCCTGGGGCTGAGAAAAACTGGATGGTGACCACATCTGTGGGAATAGCACTGTGATCATGCTTCATGACCCAGTGCTGTTCTATCCCTGCATGTAAGGGTACATACACCTCAAAAGCCTGTCAACCCAGCTTCCCAAAGTCACAAGGGCCAAGAGCTTATTTTGATGATGCCATTCCACTAGGACTACCCTACTCTTGGGGTATCTACAGCTGTACTGCCTCTTAAGAAGACATGGCTCCGTGTTACGCTGCTTATTTTGTGTTCAGGTCAAATCAACAAGGGCTGGAAGCATCTCTGAAACATAAATTCTGTCTCATTCAGCTACAGGAAACACTGAAGTGATTTTATGTGATGGCAATGAACCTTACTTCCTGATCCCTGTGGGAGGCCCTCTAGTAAGAGACACTTAAACCCACCTTCTCAGACACCAGCCAGGATATGTCCTTTTGGCAGAGCCATGTCTGTCCCTTAATATGTTCAAGACCCAGGTAATCAGGGCTTATCCTGTGATTTGCCACAAAGAGACAGGAGAATCCCCACCTTCTCTGAGACTATTAGCTAAAGAAGAAAGAGAGGATTTCTCCTCTTGGTCCTTTGTAACCATATTCTGTAGTGATAACTTCAGTAACATTACAGGTCAGGCACTTCTAAAACAGAAACTAATTAGTCTCTGGGTGGAGGTACATGTTTCTATAGATCCGGGAAGTATAAGAAAGATAGAAGTATAAAATGGTATCATTCTTAAGATGAAATGGGATACAAAGGACAGATAGCAGAGTGCCTGGAAGACAGTAAGCTCTATTAACATTATTTTATTCGTAGTATTATTATTAATAGGACAATGTAGAGGAAGAGAAGAAGATCAATAATCAGGTGGCATTTATGTACTGGACATGGACTGTGAGCCCAGCACAGGTCAAGTCATTTAAGAGCAATACAACCACAAAAAAAAAAAATTAGTTCTTTGTTTGGTTGTTTGTTTTGTTGACCAGGAGGAGATTTAAACGACTGGTACTATGAATATTTGGAATAACAAGCAAGACAATCAGGTGGGCAATCAATTTTATGTCAGGTCATGGCCCAGGGATGGTGCAATAGAGCATGAAATCTATATGTGGACTTGAATGAACCACAGACTTTAGGAAACATCAAGAGGAAAAACTATGAAACAGGGAATCTTTAAAAATTGCAACGTTTCAACATCCTAGCCAAGGAAAAAAGCTTGAAGGAAGTCCTTCAACGTTGAGACAGAAAAAAATTGAATTCTAATTGGCCGGCTTGCTCCCCGTCCCTACTGAGTTGACACACCTGTAGATCCTCTCATAGACACAAGGCTCCAAAGTCTTAGCAAAAACAGTTCTAAACCTAACCTTCCCATTTCCCTCTGGCTTTAAGGGATGCTAACGCAAAGTGGAAGAGGAGGCACAAGATATCTATTGGCCTGGGAATAAATATACACTAAGAAAAAGACTCTAGACCCTCAGGATCAGATACTTGGCCTAACCCCAGTGTCTGAAAACCTCATTCTTCAGCTGGGTTAGGCCCAAGTGTCTGAGATTCCTTTCCTGGTCCGTACCTCTTCTTCCAAGCAAGTCGCTCCCTCAGCACTTGCAGCTCCTGCAATCCTTGCCAAAATAATAATATCATTTATCAAAAGAAGTTCAGCCTCTAACCCTTTCCATTTCATGCATCCTTCACAAAGCTGGCGGGACATTCTCTTCTATTTTACTTTAACCAGCAGCCTCTGAATGAAGCAGTGAAGACAATATAAGTTGATTTAAGGTGATTAAACATCTACACCTCCATCTCCATTCAGGAAGTCTCCCCTGAGTCACCAGTGCTTGGCACTTAACTCTTGATGTGTAAGAGTCCTCTGTCCTACCAGCCCTACTCTCCCCACTTCCTAGCCCAGCTAACAGTCACCACATTGTCAAGGTCAGTGTGAGACCAAGGGCCTATCCAATGCTGGCTACAGAGACTTCTCAATCCAGCCTCTTGGTTAATCTCCCACCAACTTCACCTCTTCTGTAGAAAGACTCATACTTTCCAGCTGTCTTGGACAAGAGCTCATGGATTTGCATTGCTCCTTTTCAGCTGGTAAATCTTTCCTTCAGACTTTTGTTCTGAGCTCTTATCTGACTTTTTGTTGTTGTTGTTATTGCTGGTTGGTTCGTTCAGATGATTGCTTTGGGAATGTACACATATTTGAACGTAGCATCTGTTGGAGGTAATATCTTTACATACACCCACCTTCCGGCCCAGGCTGTGAGCTCCTAACAGGAGAGACCTCATTATGGACTCCTTTAGATTCCCTGTGCAAAGAACCAAGTTTAGTAATAATCAGTGAATGTGTTGGGAAGAGAAAGGATGACCAGAAGATTCTTTGGAGTCTACACTAGCTATTGACCTGTTAACCTCACTGCCAAGAATTGAAAAGACGAGTGCACAGGCTTTTTCCATTAGGCTGGTACCTCCTCCATGGCACTTCTTCCAGGTCATAATAATGTGTCTCCTCTTTTGCTGGACTCATTGGATCTATACCTCATAACTTAAAAGATAACCACATTGTGACCTATATTGCTCTCTCTAGTTGTGCTTATGCATATATGTGAAAATCTTGCCTCCTCAATAAGACCTCAGGATGCCTGAAGACAAAAAATATTTTTCATGTCTCAGGGCTTCTGAGAATAATGATAAATATTTAATGGAGCACTTATAAACCAGGCAGGATGCTAAGTTTTGCACAAATTTTCCTCATTGTGTTCAGAGCCTCTGAAGGATCTTAAGCAAGTAAAGAGGATAGAAACAGAAACTGCACCAGCTGACATGACTCTCATCTCTGGATCTGAGTTTTAATCCAGCTTTGCCACAGATCCTGCTACAGCCTTCACAGCCTTCACCTGAATGGTCTCGGCTTCCTCCTCTTTCAAAGGAGGGGTTGGGATGGAAGAGAATGGAGTGGTTGAAGGTCTTTCTCATCCTGACACTCTAAATTCTGTCAATTATGGTTCCAAACACTCCCCAGGGCTCACCACAACATAGCAGAACTGCCTCTTGATCCAGGAGGGATTCTGCTCCCCATTTCAGCCCAGGCACATACTGTATTACAGTAATGAGAGCTTTGGCTGCTTTAAATATCACAGAACAAGGGGCTGTCTGAATTCAACGTTGTTCCTCATCCAGACCACAGAGGAGAGCATCGCCAGACCCAGACCAGAGGGAGATGGCAAGAGAAGTCCACACACACACACACACACACACACACACTCCCTTTCAGGAACCCATTGGCTCCTATCTGGAATGAAAACCACCAATCGCAGAGACTGTTAAGAGCCAGTCAGCAGGACAGTCCACGAGGTCACTCTGGGACAAAGAGGTCCTGGATAGGGTCATATTGGAGATCTGGTCCTTGACCCACCAGAGAAAAAACAGTGCCAAGCCTGAGTTTGCAGGAACTGCAGTCTCTCACCCCTGGGATAGCCAGGAGAGTCCAGCCAAAGTTTTCCACAGAAAAGAGGCTAACATCTCCCTCTGGGTCCTGGGAGGCATCTTCAAAGCAGAATGACAAGCATTAATCAGAAGATAAGTAGCGGGTAAGCCTGTGGACAGGACTGGAGCCAAAGACTTCCTCTCTTAGTGTTTGCCCAGAAAACAAAGGGCAAATCTGCAGGGGAATCTAGCAGACATGGAGATCTGCTTGAAGCAAGACCTATGTTTTAGTCAGCTTTATTGCCACTGTGACCATAAGACCTGAGGAGATCAATTTTAAAGAGGAAAAAGTTCATTTTGAGACTCATGGTTTTAGAGGTCCATAGATGGCCAACTGCATTCTCTGAGACCTGAGGTGAAGCAGACATCATGATGGAAGGGTGTAGCAGAGGAAACCAGCTGGGAACATGGCACCAGGAAGCAGAGAGACTCTCCTCACCACTACAAAATATAAACCCCAAAGGCACGTCCCCAATGACCCACCCCCTCCAGCTACACACTCCCTGCCTACAATTTCCACCCATTAATCCATATCAGTGTATTAATGCTCTGATTAGGACAAGGTTCTCATAACTCAATCACTTCACCTTTCAACCCTCTTACATTGTCTCACACTTGCACTTTTGGGGGACAACTTACATTTAAACCATAACAGATGGTCCATTCACCATAGCAAGTCCTTAGTAAACTCATTCTGTAAAATGGTCCATGACTGTTCGATTCCTTTATTGGATAATGTTATACACTGACTATGCTCATATGCATACTCACCCTGCAAATATACCTCCTCTCCCTCTTATCACTTCATCCACTTGATTCCATTATTCTGAAACATTCCCTGGTGATGAGGGACTGCAACACATTATCTCAGGACAGGAAAGGATCAGGGGCAGGGAGATAGTCTTTCTATAACATATCTGCCCAATACGCATCCTGCTCAAATTCATCTGTTGAAATCCTAAACCACATTGTGATGGTATTAGGAGTTAGGGATGGTATTAGGAGGAACCTTCTTTTTGCACCTTAATTAAGAAGGGTACTCTTTTAATTCCCTTAAAGAAAAACTCTGGAGAGATCCCTGGCCTGTTATACCATGTAAGGACACAGCAAGAAAGTGCCATCTATAAACCAGAAAGCAAACCCTCACCAGACACCCAAGGTGCCAGCATCTCAGCCTTCAGAACTGTAAGAAATAAATTTCTGTTTGTTGTATACAACCTAGTTTATAATATTTTTATGGCAATCCAAAGAACTAAGACAGAAAGTGATCTGATACTTATATGGGTCAAATCAGGTCAAAGAGTATATACACTAAGCAATTCTCCATACAGATAATGAGTATGGCTCATATGCACATTCACCCTGCAAACATGATTCCTCTCCCCCTTATCACTCTCAGACATTTTGATTCCATTGTTCTAAGACATTCCCTGGTAATTAGGGAATGCAACAGACATTATCTCAGGACAAGAATAGATTAGGGGCATGTGACACTCTCTCTACAACTTGTTTGTCCTGTACCCTGAACCCTATAATATGTGGTTGCTCCACCAGAATAAGAAATTGATAGATTTATCAAGAATTTTGGTTTGACAGCAAGATACATGGAAAACTCTTCCTTAAACTTATGCATGATAAGTCTTTTCAAAAACCATGCTGGTCAGAGTTTGAAAAGGGAGATTAAAAGTCTATAGTAAAATGAGGGTTTGAGCTCCTTTGGCCAGGATTAACCAGAGAAATGTGCATAGAGCAACAGGATCCAAAAGTGTATGATGTCACCAATCCCCCAGGGATTCCTTCATACTCACAAGTACAAAACTAGGTTTGGGGAAAACAGACTCAGAAAAAAAGTTGAGGTTAGGTGGAAGGAGAGAAGCTATTGCAAAATTTTTTATAAAGAGAAAACAGAACCTATAATACCTATATGTAAGAGGAAATTACATGACTTTACACATCCTTGCTGAAATGGTTTGGTAGACTCCTAGCACAGTGTCTGGCCTGCACTTGAATTTATAGTTTGTGAATTTAGAGATATTAGTTCTTTTAATCACCAATGAATCCCTAATACCCAATATAAATGCCTGCCGCAGTTCAGGTGATCAGGAAATATTTGTTGAATCAATGTAGGTAAGTACACAATAAACTTTTGCATCCCTTTTTACATTCTTAATCTCTTCTGTCTCAGAAACTTAAGCTGAGTGTAGGCTTTGGGGCTTCTTGCCACAAGTGACTTGTACTAAATGGACAATAATGCTCTGAAGTACATACACTTCTCATTTTCCCTCTAGTCTCCCTTTCTCCCTCATAGTCACCCCTCATCCAATGAGAATGACAACCTAATAACAGGCTCTCCATTACCTCCTCTTCCTGGAGCTCTTTATTGTTGTTGATATTCTATGGGACTAAAAGTTAGTCTTTACCACATGATTTAGTCTTGTCTCTATTTTTATCTCATTTATATTGTGCCAACTATAATTACCTCGTTATAAATTCACTGAGATCGGGGACTAGGTTATACATCCTTCATAGGCACCATAATATCCAGCATGATGCTTTAGATATTTCTGAATGAGCATCATAGAACAAGCATAACTCTCTCTTGAGTTATGAATTCCCTAGTTTTACTTATGTTTCATTGCAAACTAGTCTTTTCTCTTTAGTCATTTTCCCCACCTTCCAATGGAAAAAAACTTAAATATTCATTAATGAGCATATATCGAGAACTTATTACATAGCAGACAATGTACTGGTTGATAAAGAAGAAAAATGCACGCACAAGAACACATACACACACACATAAGATCAGAAATAAAACAATTTAAGTCTCCTTCTCTAAGAAAACCAAGGGAGTGAGCTAGCTAAGTGATTTAGAGAAAACAGCATCTGGCCAGCTGTTCCACTAATGATGTAAACTTGGATGAGCCAGATATTTTCCCTGTAAAATATTCTCCCTGTTTCTTCATCTGTAAAACAAAGGGGAAGACTGCCCAGGACACCCTCTCTCACAAACATTTTGTTCCTTCTGAACAATAAGCATTACCAAAGCTCATGTGATTAAGTCTTATAGTAGAGAACAAGAATAATATAGCCAAGAAAAGAAGAATAAATCTATGAAGCAGATATATAATTAGCAGGTAACAATTAAACTGCATGTAGAAGCAATTTTTCTTGAGCTCACATTCAACAGAATACATACTCAGAGTCTGCAGTAGTTACAGACCTTCAATTAATGGCACAGACATTTATTAAAATACCTTGGATGTTTCAGTTAGTAAAAAGATGACTGCACTGGGAATTGCTCTTCAAATATGTGATGCATCATCCTGAAATAGAGGAATTCAGATCATACAACAGATATCCAAGGTCTTAATTAAAAATCGTAGAAAGACAGATTTCAATCAAAATTATAAGAAAATATCCTAAAAATTAAAGAGTCATATATATGGATCTAATTGGGAAGATAATACCCGCACAAAAGAAGACCAAACAATGTAAGAAATTACACTGTTCTTGGTTTTTCTGAGCTCACGGATGCCATCAATCATAAGTACAAGCTGCTTGCATTTTAAGTATAAGCTGGAAGACAATTTAAAAGACTCTAAAGGGTATCTCTTTTCTCTAGCTAGTTAGGGAAATTTAAAATTCTTGTAAGAAGAATGGAAAAATAATCCAAGAAGGGAAGCACAATGACAATAAATGTGAAAAGCAAAGACAAGGAATGAGAGTCAGTACTTTTATGTTAATGCTGTGTAATGAGAATACTTTGAAGAAAAATAAGACAAAGGAAAAAGAGAAGAAACCAAAACTGTACATCTAGGACTCATAAAAAGGATATGACTCTTCTCAAAGACAGTGAATGTGACTTCATGACAAAGTAGCTATACTGCAGGATCTAAAAGTTTATGGAACTTAATATAGCCCGAGTGGGAAGAGAAAAGTAGTGATGTGTAGTAACTCCCCACCAGAAAAAGAAAAAGAATCCCTGGAAGACCCTGGGATGCTTCAGACAGGACAAAAAAAAAAAAAAAGATTGTATTAGAACTTGATCTCCAAGTAGGTGATGGACCTTCCTGAAGTAGAGAGATTCTGATCATGCAATAGAAATCCAAAATCATAACTAAGGAAGATTCAGAGAGTCAGGTTTCAACCAAAAATAAAAGAGAACATCCAAAAAATTCAAGACATTGACAAATGAAGGTGCTTTTCTGTGAGGGTAAAAGCTCCCCATTCCTAGAAGTATTCAATTAGAGGTTGGACAAGCATCTTATTTGAGAGGGTTTAGTAGGGAGGTTTCTATTCAGGACACTGGACAAATAATCTCTAAAATCAGCTCATCAGGTACAGAATCATGGTAACTTGACATTAGCCTGACACAGGACAGATACAATAGAATTGAGAGAGCTAACTTATTTATATTGATACCAACTTGAAGCCTCACACAAAAATAGCTTATGGCCCAGCTTATGGTCACATGGTTTGTAGATAGGAACACTTTCACACACATATGCAGATACCAGGGTTGTGATAACTTTCGTTTTGTGCAACATGCTATGTGGCCTAGATTCTATGGCAAAACTGGGATATCAGGCAGTGCTCCACCTATTTAAATTAACTTTAACATTCAGTCAGAATTGAGAACTAGAGGGAAAAAATAAACACTTCTCTGAGAAAATATGGTCAACCTAATTAATACAACTTAGTTGCAAAAAATAATTAGATTGACTCTGAGCTATAAAACTCCTAGTTGCTCAAGTGTTTTAATCTACAAACACACATTCATAAATTACCTTTTTTATAGTTCCTCTTCCCATGCCCCTCCCAAAATCCTAAATTATTTACAAGGGTCTTGAATAGCACTGAAATAGAAACCAACATTGTTCAGTGTTTTTCCTATTTCATTTCACTACAGCACATGTAAAAGACAGAATATGGAAAAGAAAACATGGGTTCAATTACAAAGTCATAGCTTCCTTTCATCTCTACCATGAGCACAAGCGGTCTGAGGGCATAAACTATATGCTATTCCCCATAGTGCCTTAGAAGTACACACTTCATGCTTCATCTTCTCAGTATCATCTTCTCCAATGTCTTGCCATGGCCTTCAATGCTTATGGTTGGGTCCTAGAGAAGAATGCCCCAACCCCAGCATATTCATGCTTCTTGCAAACATTTCCCATTGTATGGAAGTTTGCACGTACACTAGGAATCCAAAGCTGAAATCACCTGATAAAAATTCAGCACTTTCCTAGAATGCCAGCACCTCAGGCATCTTAAGAACAACATATTCCTCTAGGCCTGAACCATCAATATAGTGCTTAACTGAGTTGCAGGATTTCCTTGACCTAACTTCCTGAAAAAAGAATGTGGTATATGGAAGTGAATGGCTAGGTCACAGTCATGGGGTTCACAATACACCAATAGGCACAGTAGTCATGAGGTCCAGAGCCTGGCGATTCAGTGATGACAAGAAGGAATTAATTTACCCAAAGTGACAAGATTGGGTTAACAGTAGAAACCAGAATATTGTTGCTCAACCTCAAGTGAGGGGTGGGCTAAGGCTGAAAACAGGACAGCAAACCATATGATTAGAATCTTGCCACATTGGCAACAAGAAACTTGGTAAGCAATAGCTCAGGGTAAAGTCATGGTCAATTGCCAATGAGGTAGACATCCACCTCTGTGTGGTTTAAAGCTCTCTCATGAATAACAATGTTTGAAAATACAGTTGCAGATGTTTATGATTATAGTTACGACATACAAACGATATCACTTTCCAACTAACTGAGGCACGTCCCAACTAATATAATATAACAAGGTAAGAATAGAATCTAATTAGAAAGAAGAGTTCTTTCTGAGGGTTATCTAAACTATTTATCTGCAAATCTAAAAATCTTGGCATTTATATCTAAAGAATTTCACCATACAAGTCTGGCTCTGATTTTTATCTATAGATTATGAAACTAAAACTGAGTTTGATTTTTATCTATAGATTATGAAACTAAAACTGAATTTAGGCTAAGATAAAATTGTTGACACTTGTAGAAATAATAAGTGATTCTTATAGAAAGAAAATCAAAATGAACTTAAGAGAACTTGAATACTTTGGAAATACTCTACATTTTTGCTTTTATTTCCTCATAACCTTGAGTGGCTCAAACAAGAAATAGAGAATAGCATTAACAATATTCAAACACCAGATGGATGGTTTGTGAATCAGATTACATAAGCCTCAAGCCATTCTCCAACAAGACCTCATACTCTTCAAAACCAATGTTCATAAACCATTCGTGAGGGCACACTCCTATAATCCCAGCAACTCAGAAGCCTAAGACAGGAGGATTGTAAATTTTAGGCCAGTCTTGACAATTTAGTGAGATCCTGTCTCAAAACAAAAGTCAAAAAGATCTGGGGGAGTAATTCAGTGGTAGAGCACCCCTGGTTTCAATCTCTAATTACCAAAAAATAAAATAAAACCAATGTTCATGAAAGTAAGTAATCGCAGGTTAGAATTAAGTAAAGTCAGAATTAACTAAAGCAGATATTTTTCATAGAAATCTAGGTTCACAGTGCACGATCAGGTAATCACTATCCTATAAACAAGTGATACTGGGGAACAGAAGTATTCAGAGATGATGCAGAACTGAATGGACACAGGTGCTTGAACAGACTCAAGCATGTACACAGCAAGAAGCTAACTCACTCAAGTAAACAGAGCATCTACCTAGACATCTTCTGAGAATTAAATCCCTTGACTGTTCCGATTGGACACAATATCCCATTAAGCTTTATCATTTGATCTTTCTCCCTTATCAATTATTCTCCCTTCTCAGTTCTCCTCTAGTCAGCTCCAGTGTCATATTTCACCCAGCAAAGTGTTCTAAGAAGATAGTTCTAATGCTGATAAATAAGCAGATAAATTGCAAACATTAGTAACCAGCAAAATAGCAGATTTTTAAAAAAATATTGTTTAATTGTCAATGGATCTTTATTTTATTTATTTATATGTGGTGCTGAGAATAGAACCCAGTGCCTCACACATGCTAGGCAAGCGCTCTACCACTGAGCCACAACCCCAGCCCAAATATAGCAGATTTTATTCAGAGTCTCTTTCAGAATTTCTTTCAATGGCAGTTGCTCTATTATTAATGACTATAAATCTTAGGGTTAGAATTAATAACACCAGCCCATCTAATCCTACACAGTCTCTCCTTTTAATAACACTATCGAGCTTTATAGCTCAGTGGCTGAGACACAGGCTATGGAACCAGAGTGCCTGGCTTTCAATTTCAACTCTAACCTTTACATAGCTGAGTGATTTTAAACAAGTTAGGTAATACCCAGCCCTTAGCTTTCTCCTCTAAAAATGGGATGCTAATAGCAGTGCTGCTTGAGAAGACTAGCTTGAGTAATAAATGAGTTAATACTGAGATCAGATCTTGGCATCAAGTCTTAACGTACTATTATTACAACTGGAGCTGTTTAAACAACTGGAACTAGTCTCATTGCATAGTAAATACATTTGACTCTCCTTAGTCCATGGCTAGGCTCATACATATCAAATAATCATAAAATTACAATATATTGGCAAGCAAAAACAAACAAAAAGCCCCCACCTCCTTTGTTATAATAAGAAGCAGTCCAGGTTAGCATGAAAAGTTGTCAGGTTCAATCTTCTTACTAGAACTTATTTCTCCAAGTATATCTAATTCTACAAATTTCTTATAAACTTGTTGGGATACTTCAGTTTTCAGCAGAAGACTTTGTGAGACTCTGCAGTTTTAATTTTTCCTGCCAGGAGGGTCTTATGACTGGATTTTATGACGTACCCAGGAGACCCAACTTTGGTTCCAATAGTTGGGCTGCTCCGTGTACTCCTGGGGACGGACAGTCCTTAGTTCCTTTTTAAAAATTTCTGTAGTTCCATCTCTTCTAAGAAATACATACTCTAGCCGGTAATTCTTACCCATGAAGCTCAACAAACAAATTTCAAGGAGAAATGTGTTATTACTTTTCTGCTGAGCTCTCCTCCATAAGATCATGATTGGATTCATGGGGGATTGAGTGAAAGGAGTGTAGAGCCTATTGTACCACAGAAATCTCAGCCAAGAAGTGGAGATTCTAGTCCCAGAAATAAGGAAGTAAATCCAGGAATCTCGAACAGAAGAAATGCATAGTCAGACAACTAGGGGCTTTCAGTCACATAGAAGACTGGGGTAAGGAGCAGGGACAAGGAAGAAGGCTGGGGGGGACATGACTCCCCTCTGATTTCAGCATTGAGCTTGGCAAGCATTGAGGGTGTGGGTGGGGAGGAGGGGAGAAGAAGCCTGTCTTAATAAGGTAGTGGTCTGGGCCCCAACCAGGAGGGTGTAGCTGTCAGTTTCATTTGGGCCTGGGGATTGGTGAGGGGGCTTGTCCAGCCATCACTGCCACCAAATGTGCATCCAATCAGTGTCATTTTTCAAACCCTCACCTAGCTCAGGCCAAGGAAGCAGAGATGAAAGCCAGAGGCTCTGGCTGAAACAGGCAGGAGCAGCCTCAGCCCCAGAGCTCATGAAATACGACACCCGGAGAGAGAAACTGAAGGAAGAGTCACAGCCAAACAAATCCGCCCTGGGCAGAGCGCTGAGCCCAGAGGCCCAGAGGAGGCCCCCAGCCCTTGAAGGGAAAGATGGCCAGCTGTTCCCGCTCTCTTCCTCTCTAGGGTCACAATTTCTACAGAGTACAGACTCTTTTTGCTCAGAATAAAGTCAGCTGCCCCACACACAATTTAGAGATCTTCTTTTGAGAAATCTTGCTTGGTGACACTTATTTTAGTATTATTTGGTATAAAGAATATTCTTTCAATCCTTCTTTGGTACAAATAAAATTTGCTATCACTTCTCTTCTACCCTTTAAGCACATGAATGCATTATATCATGGATAATCCCACAGCAGTAACCTAAAGTAAAATGCATTTAGCTCTAGAATGTGTTAGTTGAGATATATATATATATATATATATATATATATATATATATATATATATATATATTTTTTTTTTTAATATGGGAGGTTGAGGAGCCTAGTGATGATTAGTAGCTGGCTACATTTCAAGTTATCCTACCACTGATATGCTGTGTGACCTAGAACAAATCACTCAACCTTTCCTATGTAAAATGGGATAATGGTCGTGATCCCAAATGGCTGTTATTAAAATTCAATAAAATAATCTACTTAAAGCAGTTATTAAAGTGTCCTACATATAGTGATTATTCAATAAATGATGGATATAAGTGTATCTGATGTTCAAACATTTATATTCTCCAAATAATCCTTAAAACAATGTTCAAAACACCTTGGCACAGTGCTGCATATCCCCATTTTAAGCCCTTTCCAGCTTTCCTACAGTCAAACCTCACAGGAATCAATAACGTCGTTTCTCATATAGACGCAAAGCATGTGCTTAAGATCTTTCTTGTCTTTCCCACCCTTTCATCATGTAAAAAGTTTTCATTTCCATATGAAGGGTCTGTGACAAATTGGAAAGAATGTTCACCTTAGTATGCCAAAAACTTGACAGAACTCATAAAGTTTCAGAATTTTTTTTTCTAGAAATAAAAACTCAGTTCTGGAACTCAGTCACAATAATGATATAGTCCTGCAATCAGAGCAAGATATTTGAATCTCTACATTGGAATGTTTTCACAGATACATTCAAAGTTTTTTGAACTGGAATTTTACATGTGATTGAATAAAATGCAGTAATGTTAAAATTTGAAAGATAGGGCTGGGGATGTGGCTCAAGCGGTAGCGCGCTCGCCTGGCATGCGTGAGGCCCGGGTTCGATCCTCAGCACCACATACAAACAAAGATGTTGTGTCTGCCGAGAACTGAAAAATAAATATTAAAAAATTCTCTCTCTCTCTCTCTCTCTCTCTCAAAAAAAAAATTGAAAGATAATGGTTATGAATAATAGAACACAAAATGACCAAGGATAAAAACTTAAACACAAAGCTGGTCTGGATTTTGTGAGTTGACAAATATTTTTCTGGCTGTAAGATGTTTCTATCAGTTACTTATAAAAGTATTTCTAGACTCTTGTCATATGATAAAGATCTAGCTCAACATGCATTCATTTATTTAATATTTATTAAACAATTTCTGAATGTCAGGAACTAGGCTAAAGAATGAGGATTCAAACATACAGAGTTATTTCCCACCTGTTGTGTTAGAGTTCAGTGGGAGATTCAAAAGAATAAGTCAATTACAAATTAATATAAGATGATATGATCAATCAGGAAAGCACAGGATGCTATAAGAGCCGGTGAAACAACACCTGGTCTCGGTTAAGGGACTGGAAGTCTTCCAGACAAAACACCTCAGCTGAGACCTAAGGGTTGCACAATACATGAAATGAGTAGGTGGAGGAAAGAGTGCTGCAAGAAGAAGCACCCTTATGTAGACAGACGGGCCCCAAAACTAGGGAGCTCAAATGGATTGGGGAAATGGAATCTTTTTAACATGACTTGAGCATGGAATAGACAACCCAGCCAGCAAGAAGTTGAGACCAGACAGGGAAGCAGAAACCTCATAGGAAATTTCTCTGAGCACAAAAGAGAACCACTGGAGGACTTTAGGAAGAAGAAGAGTGTCATAATCAGATAAGTCACTTAAAATCAGAGGAGAAAAAATTGGGAAATGAGAAGGCCATATTAAGAAACCACTGCCCAAATAGACAATAATGGTAGGAATGGAGAAAGAGTGGACGGATTAAGAAGAATTTAGGTATGGAAGCAAATAGTCATGATTTGATTTGAATAAAAAGGTGAAGAAGAGAGAAGTCCAGAATGAGGCTTGACTTTCTTGCTTCAAGGCTGGCCTCCTCTTAAACCAGAATTTTGCACTTAAAATTCTGTCTGCCAGGAATGCTCTTTCCTCACATACCTCCCAGGCTTCCACTGAATTCAGGTTTCTAAACAAATACTGCCTTACCAGAAGTCTTCTTCAACCCTCCGACATAAAATAAAGCCTTCTAAGTGCCCAAATCCTCAGCTCATCTCCATTATTCTCTATCTTCCTACCCCAATATTACTTCGGGAGCATTTATTGCCAACTGATATTTTGTGTATTTGTTCAATTGCCTTTCCATTCCCATGAGAATGTAAGTTCTATGAGAATAGTAACTTCCCTGTTTTGTTAATCCTCAAAATCCAAAGAATCCTCCTGGCATGTATAGTCATTCAATATATATCTGTTTAATGAATAAATTGATAAAGACAGAGACGTCAAAAGAAAAAATACAAACATGATCCAGAAAAACATTCGTGGCTATTTCTAACACTTTCATTCAGAAACCCCATTTTTTTTAAGTTAATGACAATATAAGACACACAAAAATGTATACAAATGCTATTGATTTGAATACAAAGGTGAATTACAGGTTGTTCTCTTATCTGAAATGTTTGGGGAAAGAAGTGTTTCAGATTGCAGTTTTTTAGGTTTTGAAATGTTTTCATTGACTTTACTAGTTAAGAATTCCTTGGGGCTGGGGATGTGGCTCAAGCGGTAGCGTGCTTGCCTGGCATGCGCAGGGTGTTGTGTTTTATCCTCAGCACCACATAAAAACAAAATAAATATGTTATGTCCACCGAAAACTAAAAAATAAATATTAAAAAATTATCTCTCTCTCTCTCTCTCTCTTTCTCTGTTTTAAAAAAAAAAAGAATTCCTAACCCAAAAATCCAACATCCAAAATGTTATAAAATCTAAAAATTTTTCATCATCCTACTGGAGCTCAGAAAGTTTCAGCTTTCAGATTTGGGGCTTAGGGATGTTCAATCCGTAGAGCAAAATGAACACACCCATGTATCACCACTTGGGGCAAGAAATATAACATCCTCAGTAACTCAGAAGCCCTCAACAGGACTATCCCAATCACTACCTTCTTTGGTCCTTTCCAAAGGAAGCCATTAAGCTGACCTCTAACTCCATAAATTTTTTTATTTGTTTTTGAACATTATATACATATATTCCATTTATTATTTGGAGTATGACACCTTTCACTCAAATTTGTGAGACTCATCCATCTTGTGATTATGCCTTTTCTTTTTTTTTTTCTTCTTTTTTTTGTGCTCTATATGTGTAATAAGAATTGTAATACATTCCGCTGCCGTGTATTTAAAAAAAATAAAATCAATAAAAAAAGAAAAATATTTATTTTTTAGTTGTAGTTGGACACAATACCTTTATTTTATTTATTTATTTTTATGTGGTGCTGAGGATCAAACCCAGGGCCTCACACATGGTAGGTGAGTGCTCTACCACTGAGCCACAACCCCAGCCCCATACTTTATGACTTTTCACAGCTGTATAGGATTCTACTTTATAAATAATCCATAATTTATTTTATTTAGTATTAATGAATATCTGGATGTTTCCAATTTAGAACCATTACTTAATGATACTAAATGAACATTCCAATAACATACCTTCAGGTTAACATATGTATATACATTTTTAATGTTTTTTTTTAGTGCATTTAGTTACACATAATAGTGGGGTTGGTTTTGACATTCATACATGCATATAACCTAATTTGATTCATTTCAATCCCCAGTATTTCAGCACTTTCTTCTCTCTCCTCCTTTCTTCCCTGAACTTCTTTTTCTACTCTACTGGTCTTCCTTCTATTTACTTGTAATTGTGTTTTTAATTGTTATATTATAGCTATACATAAAAGTGGAATTCATTGTGATAGATTCACATATGCACATAGCACTCTGTGGTTCCTCCCCTTTTACACCCTTCCTGACCCTTGATACCATCCTTCACTCTACTGTTCTTCTTTGTACATATACATATTATTAAGCTATTTATCTAGAAGAGTAACTACTGAATCTTAGAGAATGCATTTGTGCAACTATAATAGAGACTGTAAAATATTTTTCAAAGGGGTTGTTCCGATTTCAACTCTAGATTTGCTATTTTTCCATTGCTCCAAATCCTCAATAATACTATTACAGCTCTATTGAGTTGTAGCCACTTTGGGGGGCAGGTGTGTCGTGATATTCATTTCCTTAATGACTAAAGTGGAGATGCAGTAGGTTGGCCTACTTTTGTATATGTTATTTGGATAGCCACTCTTATGAAGTTTACATCCAATTCTATTTCCCCTCTTTTTGCCTATTGCTGATTGATTTGTGAGGGTTCTTTATATGTTCTGAATACAAGCCCTTTCTTGGGTATAAGTATTTCAATATTTTCTCTGACTCTATTGTTTGCCTTTCCTTTTCTTAACAGTGACTTTGATGAACATAAATTCTTAACTTTAACGTAATCTATTTTGTCAGTCTTTCCCCTTATGGCAGTGTATTCTGTGATTTGGGCCTTGACCTATGATAGAGATCTAGCTCAACATGCATTCATTTATTTAATGAATAATTAAATAAATGAATGCCTATTATTGAATGAATAATTAAATAAATTTTATGCTGCTCATAAAAGAGGGTGAGTAAAGGCGGGAAAAGGAGATGAAAAGAAATCACTTCCAAAATGGAGAGAGTGGGATAAGCCACAGCAGGGATTTGTTCCCAAGACTGTGAAAACTCTGGGCTGAATTGGCCAGAGTAGGTTTGTGTCAGGAAATGTGGAAGGAAAGTTTAGTGAGGTGAAGTGAGGCTAGTCTGACAGGGACCTTCAAGACAAGCCAAGGCATTTCTGCTGGGCTTGAAGGCAGTGAGGATGCTCAGAAGGCCCCTGTCTCCTACCTTCCTAGAATTCTTCCTTACCCTACAGTTTACCATGTGGATATGGCCACTACAGAACTGAATCAAGGTGTCCCTGGGACACCTTGTAACTTGTGCATACTTCTAACACTGCTTTATCACACTGCACTGCAATTTATATAGATTCCAGTCTAAACTGACAATTTTTAAAGCAGACATTGACAGTAGAGTACAGGACCAGCTTGTACAGCCTCATGAGAAGTGATTATTAGATGCTCAGGAATTCTGAGAGCCAGTTGACATCACCCTGCTAGCTCAGAATCAACCATGGGAAGAATATTTACACAATGGAAACTGGAAAAGGCCTAAACACCTCTTATAGAGAGCCAGTTGTAAAGTATTTGCCAGCACATCACTACACACTGCTTTTATTCATCATTATATGCCTGTCACTGTGTATAGAGTCTGCATTGATGTTAGTTTAATTAAACTGCATTTTTTACCGTGTCTATTATTTCTTTTAGAATCCTAAGTAAATATATTCTTTTAATAATAATTATGAGAGTCCTGCTCTCCACTTCTTCAGTACAACAAGCATGTATGTCATGTTTATTAATAATACACCATGACACCATCACTGAGAGTTTAAAAGGAATCCAGAAAGCATTTAGAGAACAACATGGGGTAAAGCACAATCAAATGGAAGGCGGTAGGTTAGAGAAGTCAATCATTCCAGTGCCCAGTCTTCAGGAGATACTTACAAGGCAACTCGTGTTCCTAGGAGGTCTGTGAAGTGTCCTTTCCCATGAAAATCTCAGAGTAAAAACAGTCCAGGCATTTCTTAGAGCCAAATATCATCTACTCACAAAGCCCTGGAGGAGGAGCCTGCTGTGTCAGACACATGGGCATGTCGCTTGCTGTTCCCTCCAAAAACAGGATGGGGAAATGTCAAATGGCAGGAAAGCACATGAGTCACACCAACAATGCCCCGTGGGGGAAAGGGGTTTTCAGTAAAAAGAATGAGTAAAGTTTTATTTGCCACAAAATCCCAAGAGCTCAAAACTGGGTGAAAGAATGAAAGATATAACCCCAACATTTCAAAAGCAATTAGCAACTTTAACTTCTCTTTGTTTTTAGAGCAAAGATACAATTCTTAATCAAAATAATACCCAGGACCGGCAGGAGGGGTCAGCATATAAGAATCTCAGGAATAGGGATGAGGGCCTGTGTGATTCATACAAAAATCAGTCAGCGTTATAATTGTTTTAATGTATTTTTAGTCACGGTAAGTCACTGACTTGGAAATTTTAGAGAACATTAAAGAAAGCACAACAATGCCTATAAAACATTGCTTTTTAAAAAGCACTTTCAAGAAGATGGGAAATATTTGACTATTTTTATTCTCATCTATTATAGATGAGGAAACTGAAAATTCAACTGTAAACTCTAGAAAAGCCTAGACCAAGTCTTGCTAGTTTGTGTCCAGCACTAACAATGCCCAGCACACAGTAGGTCTCCTAGAAATAGCTGTTGAATGAACAAATGAGGAAGAACAAGAGAGAAGGCATGACTCAGCCACGTCCCATTTTGGCAGAGTTGGCGTGAGTGTCCTAAGCCAAGCCCGGTGGTCTTTCCACCCTAGAGTGGTGGTTAATGAAGAACATGGAATTATCTGGAGCCAGACTGCCTGGACTCCTACGCAGTTCTATGGCTTACAAGCTGACTGACTGAGAATGGGTTTTATAATATCCCTGAACTTCAATTTCCTCTTCCATAAAATGGGGATAATCATGGTTGAGCTCTCAGGGAGCAGTCACAAGCATAGAGTGAGGAAACACCCATAAAGTAATTTAGATAGTCCCCAGCTTCTGTGCTCAATACCTAATGCCCTTTATTATATCATACTAGATAATGAGATGGGAATAAATAAACTTAGTCCCTAATGACTCAGCATCTGTCTTCTGAGTTCTTGGTAAGTTCTTTGAAAAAGTAGCCTGAAATAAAACCTTAAAGTAGTTGGGCATAGTGGTGCGCACCTGTCATCTCAGAAGGTTGAGGCAGGAGGATCACAAGGTCAAGGCCAACATGGGCAACTTAGTGAGACCCTGACTCAAAATAAAAGGACTGGAAATGTAGCTTAGTGGTCTGGGTTCAATCTCAAGTACTTAAACAAACAACAAACAAAACCCACAAAGAATTATTCATAAATGACCCCCTTGTATTTTTTTTCCAGAAGTTCATCAACTTAAAGTAAACCCAGGAACACCAAAAACGTAAATAACTGAAACCAACAAGTCAGTCTTTGCAGGAATTGTCCATGTTACCCAGGACTTCCCCCTATAAGGGCTGGCAGAGGTCAAGTGAGCTAGCCTTGTGGTCAAGAGCACAAACGTTAGGCTTTAACTGCCTGGGCTTAAATTAAAACTGCCTGAAATTAAATCCTAATTCCTCTACTTATTTACTGTATAACCTAGGGCAAGTTATTTTCCCTCTCTTTGCTTACACTTCTTCAATTGCAAAATGAGTTTAATAACTTCTCTCACCATGTAGGGTTGCCGAGAGCACTAAACAGTACCTAGTATCTTTCTGGAAATACAAGAATTAGCCATCACCACACATAGTAGACATCCATGTGAGTTTCCATAAATGTTCTACGTGACAGAATGTTGTTGCCCTGTCCTTGGTTATCCTTGCAGAATACATTGCAACTGGCACCAGAGCCATAGTCCAAATCTACAGCACTGACTCTAGCCTGAAGAGATGCACAAATAATATACAAAGCCAACACAGATTACTGGAATGAAGCCTCATGACAATCAGTCTGAATGATGGAACTTTGGTCACACAACAAGAGTGTGAGCAATTTTCTGGCAGAACACTGTAAGGGCAACCCAGGGACCTGGGTCTTCATCATCAGCAGAAATAAGTTCCAATGGACTAACACATTAACAAAAATCTGGGGAGACCAGCATCATAGCCCGGACTAGTCAACCTATGATTTGCAGGTGCCGACGGACACACCGGTAGCTAAAAACTCTTAGATTACCCTTTGCCTCTTGGTACTTTCTCTGGGCTGTCTCTCCAGCCAGAGTTCTGGCAGAAGCACGATTCAGTTCAACCCAGGACAGCGCTGGGAGTCTCACGTCCACTGACGCACCCTGGATGCCCCTCCTCTCTGAGTCATGACAAAGTCTTCCTAAGGGTGGATTCAAAACCCAAACCAAGCTTTTGTTTTTTTAATACAGATAGTATATAAATGTTCCTCAACTAACAGAGCTTACAATTAGTAGATTTTACAGAGCCAGTTGTACTGTTGTGGTTAGGAGCTTAGACTGTAGAGCCACTTGCTGCCCAAGTTCAAATCCTGGCTGAACCACTTATTTATCTTGCGTGAGATACCTACCTCTTCATGCCTCCGTTGCCATATCAGTAAGATTTAACAAATCTATTTACCACTTATGGTGTTCATAGGATTAAATGAATTAACATGTACTAAATATTTAGGAGTGCCCAGAAAATAGAGTGTACCCTACACAGGCTAGCATACCACTTGGACTGGTGGTAAATGTGCCTGAGCGAATGAAGAGAAAAGAGACAGAGAAGTCTCACACCAATCAGAACCAAAGGTTGTATCCATTTGTGTGTGCTGGTTCTTGGAGTGGAGACATATTCAGTCTTACTTGTCCCATTCTTAATGTACGCTCAAGTATTCCCTTTAGTAAAAGTCACTTAGAACCAGTCCAAAGCAAAGGCTCTTTCAACTATTCCCACCCTTTCACTTGCATAACACCAAAGTGGCTGAACCAATCTCATTCAAAGTTTCCAAAACAATCACCTTTGGACTGAGTTGACCTGGAAACTTTTAGTAGACTGAGATGCAGTTGCAAAAGTTTGAGGGTGAAAATACCAGACATTCATCTACATCATGTCTTGCTTTTCTGATTGCACCAACATATAAAAATGAACCCACAAGAATGATCTACCCCACTACTCCATTATTACTTGGTGTGTATACCCTGAATACTCAGATTCTTCCAGTGCTTGAGGTTATTAAAAGCTGTGCTTCAAATTATTTTAAAAAAATGAATAATGCCAATGAAATGCCTATCAAAGCAGAGATAAACAAAGTGTAGATACTATACCAAATGTAGCTCAATTCTGAAAAGCTTTAATTAAATTTAGCTGTATGGTTTTTGTTGCTGTTCCTTTTAGATACACATGACAGTGGAGTGTATTTTGACATATTATACATACATTGAGTATAGCTTATTCTAATTAGGATATCATCCTTATGGTTGTACCTGATGTCAAGTTTCACTATTTGTGTATTCACATATGAACATAGGAGAGTTATGTCCAATTCATTTTACTCTCTTTGCTATTCCCATTCTCCCTCCCTTCCTTCCATTCCCCTTAGTCTAATCCAATGAACTTCTATTCTTCCCTCCCCTCAGCATATTGTATGTTAGCATCCACATATCAGAGAGAACATTTAGCCTTTGATTTTTTGGAACTGGCTTATTTCACTTAGCATTATAGCCTCCAGCAAATGCCATAATTTAATTCTTCTTTAAGGCTGAGTAATATCCCATTGGGTATATATACCACATTCCATAGCTTAGCTATTGTGAATTGAGCTACTACAAACATTGGTGTGGATGTGTCACTGTAGTATGCTGATTTTAAGTCCTTAGGGTATATGCCAAGGAGTGGGATAACGGGATCAAATGGTGGTTCCATTCCAAGTTTTCTGAGGAATCTCCATTCTGCTTTTCAGAGTGATTGCACCAATTTTCAGTCCCACCAGCAATATATGAGTGTACCTTTCCCCCCACATCCTCACCAACACTTATTTTAACTTGTACCCTTAAAAATTGCTGTTCTGACTGAAGTGAAATGGAATCTCAGTGTAGTTTTAATTTGCATTTCTCTGTTAGAATGTTGAACATTTTTTTCACATACTTGTTGACCTTCATATTTCTTCTTCTGTGAAGTGCCTGTTCAGTGTCATTATTCATTTTGAGATCAGATATATAACTGCTTTAAGACCATAACATAATCCCTTCAGTCCTAAGAGAATACATGTCACACCACCCTCATGGTATCACAGGAAGTTACAATGAAAACTGGGACTAGAATATCCAGAGTTATTGGCTCCCAGAAGACAGCTGGGAAAGCACCGGAAAAGATCAAATCCTCTCAAAAATTTATATGTTGGTCAACTTCTCAATGCTGGGACCAAAATACCTAATCAGAACAACTTGATGGAATTGGTTTTGGGTTCATAGTTTCAGAAGGTTCAGTCCACAGTGGACCATCAATTCCACTCTGGACTTGAGGTGAGGCAGAACATCATGGTGGAAGAGCATGGCAGAGAAAAGGTGCTCAGCTCATGGAAACTAGGAAGCAGAGATAGGGCAGGAGGTGCCTGCAAGAAAGATGAACCTTCCAAGGAATGTCCCCAGTGACAGGCTTCCTCCAGCCACACCCCACCTGACCACAGTTACCACCCAGTCAGTCCGTTCAAACTAGGATGATCTGATTAGGTTACAGCTCTCATACTGTAAACATTTTATCTCCTGTGTTACCATAGGTGCTTTGGAGGGAAATTGTGATTTAAACCCAGGCAGTCTGTTCCTTGAATTTGCACTTCTAACCAATCATCTATACTGCATCATGAGCTTAAGAGGGAATATTTTTATGACCCAGTTCAAGTTTGAGTGTTAATACTTATACAGATTTAAAATTTTCTTGCTTGGTTTTAATCATGGGTATTTATTGTAGTATTCACATAGATGACTTTGGTGCTAAGGGTGCTGTATGTGTTTTTTTGCATGCACATGTGTTTTCTGTATTCCACTTATGTGTGTGTGTTTCAGAGTTCTCAAGGACCCATACTGCATGAATTTACATGTAATATTACATAGAATAATGTTGTCTATATCCACAAAAAATTACTAAGATTTTCGTGAGAATTATGTTAAACTTATATATATTGATTTGGGGAGAATTATATTCATCTTTACCATATCTTCACTATGTTGAGTAATTCCCAGAACACAGTATGTATCTCCACTTACTGAGATCTTCTTTTCATTTGTTCTATTGGATTTTTAAAATTTTCAGTGTATAAGTTCTGAACATGCTTTGGTACATTTACATTTAAGCATTTTAAAATGATTTTATCAGTGCACTATACTTATACATAGCAGTGGGGTTCATTATGACATAGTCATAAATGCATATAACACAATTTGATCTCCTTCCATACCCAGTACTTCTTTCCCTCTCTTCACTCTCCCTGATCCCCTTTCACTACTCTATTGGCCTTCCTTTTATTTACTTATTGTGCTTTTTAAAGTGGTGCGTTATAATTATACATAAAAGTGAAATTTACTGTAATATAATCATATATACACACAGAGCCTAATTTGGTCAATTTAATTCCATAGTTCCTCTCCTTTCCCAAGCTTCCTCCTTCCACCTTGATCCCCTTCTTCTTCTTCTCTACAATTCTCCCTTCTATTTTCCTGAGATGCCCATTTTAAAAATTGCTTATTTCTATCTAGCTCCTGTGTATGAGACAAAACATTTAATCCCTGACTTTCTGAGTCTGGTTTATTTCACTTAGCACTTTGTTCTTCAAGAATCAATAGTTTTCCTATACTCCAATAATGAATCTGCTGAAAAAGACATCAGAAAAACATCTCCATTCAAAATAGCCTCAAAAACAAACAAACAAAAACTACTTGGCAATAAATCTAACCAAGGAGGTGAAAGACTTCCATAATGAAAATTATACAACACTGAAGAAAGAAACTGAAGAAGACCTCAGAAGATGGAAAGGCCTCCCATATGCTTGGATAGGCACAATCAATATTGTCAAAATAGACATTTTACCAAAAGCCATCTACAGATCCAATGTGAGCCCCATCAAAATACCAATAACATTCTTCACAGAAATAGAAAAACAATACTAAAATTCATATAGAAGAACAAATGACCAAGAATAGCAAAAGCAACACTGAGCAATAAGAGTGATGCTGGAGAAAGGGGGTATCAAATATGATAAATATATGTGGAAGATCAATGGAGTTGAAAATGAGAGAGGGGGAATAAAATTGTGGAAGGAGAGGAAATAGGGAATGAATTTAACAAAATCATTTTATATGCATATATAAATATATCAAAGGGAATTTTACATATATATGTATGTGCGTGTGTATACACACACACACACACACACACACCCCAATCAAAAGAAAATAAATAAAGAAGTGATAGGAAGATCATTGGAGTAGAAGAAAGAGAAAAGGTGATGGGAGGAAGAGAGAAACATGAGGGTGAAATAAAAATTGAAATCAAATTCCTTGCATGTATTGTTTTTATTTGTTCTTTTTAGATATACATGACAGTATAGCATATTTTGATATATTTATGTAAATATGGAGTATATCTTATTTTAATTGGGATTCCAGGATTATGGTTGTACATGATGGGAGAATCTGATTTTAAATTACAGTATAGAGTAACAGTAATGAAACCAACTTGCTATTGGCATAAAAGCAGACATGAAGATCAACGGAATAGAAGACAGAGAGAAACCCTCACAGATACAATCAGTTGATCTTTGACAAAGGTACCAAAACTTCACATTGAAAAGCCTGTATTTTAAACAAATAGTGTTTGGAAAACTGGGTATCCATAAGTAGAAGAATAAGACTAGATCCTTATCTCTCAGTCTGCAAACACACACACACACACACACACACACACAAATCAAAAATGAATCAAAGACCTAGGAATTCGATCATAAACATTGCAACTGCTAGGAGAATACAAAGGGTCAACACTTCAACATAATCTAAAGCTAAAGAAATAAAGCCAAGAATTATAAGTGGGTTGGCATCAAATTAAAAAGCTTCTGCACAGCAAAGGAAACAATTAAAAGCATGAAAAGAAAGCCTACATAATGGGAAAAAAATCTTTTGCCACTACTCTTCTGATAGGAGATTAATATCCAGAATATATAAAGAACTCAAACAATTTAACACCAAAAAAATAATAATCAATAAATGGGCAAATGAACTAAACAGATATTTCCCAAAAGAAAAAATGCAAATGGCCAAAAAGTATATGAAAAAAAATGTACAACATCCTTAGGAATCAGGGAAATATAAATCAAACCACCCTGAAATTTCATCTCATGGTAGATAGCAATCACTAAGAATACAAATAATAATAAATGTTGGTGAGGATATGGGGGAAAAGGTACACTCATGTTTTCTTGGTGGCTGCCAGCTAGTGCCATCACTTTAGAAAGCAGAATGGAGATTCCTTAGAAAACTAGGAATGGAACCATCATATGACCCAGCTATCTCACTCCTTGATATTTATTCAAAAGAACTAAAATCCGCACACTATAGTGACACATGCATACCAAAATTATAGTAGCACAATTAACAATAGCCAAGTTATGGGGTCAGCTTAGATGTCCCCCAATAGACAAATAGATTTTTAATTTAATGCGGTATACACAGAATGGAGTTTTACTCAACTATAAAGAAGAATGAAATTGTGTCACTTACTGGAAAATGGATGGAACTGGAGAACATTTAAATATTTTTGAGGGATTATAAATAGTATTGTATTTTTAATTTTGACATCCATATATTAATTACTGAAGTATAGAAATATAATTTATTTTTATATCCTGTGAGCTTGCTGAACCCATTAATTAGATACAGGAGGATTTTTTAGACATTTCTTGAGATTTTCTATGTAGGTGATCATGTCAACTTCAAATATAAATTTACTTCCTACTTTCCAATCTGTATGCCTTTGATTTTTTTTCCCCATGACTAGAATTTCCAGCACTATATTGAATATGAGTGACAGAAGCAGGCATCCTTGCCTCCATCCCAGGCTTAGGGAGAGAGCATTTCATCATTAAGTATACTGTTAACTATAGACTCCTTAAAGAGGCTTTTTATGTAAAGTTTTTATTTACATATGACAGCAGAATGCATTGCGATTCTTATTACATATATAGAGAGCACAATTTTTCATATCTCTGGTTGTATACGTAGTATATTCACACCCTTCCACGTCTTCATACCTGTACTTCGGATAATAATGATCATCACATTCCATCATCATTAATTACCCCATGCCCCCTCCCTTCCCCTCCAACCCCTCTGCCCTATCTAGAGTTCATCTATTCCTCCCATGCTCCCTCTCCCTATCTCACTATGAATCAGTCTCCTTATATCAAAGAAAACATTCAGCATTTGGTTTGGGGGGATTGGCTAACTTCACTTAGCATTCTCTTCTCTAACTCCATCCATTTACCTGCAAATGCCATGATTTTTTTAAAAGTGGCTTTTTATCAAATTGATGCTATTCCCGTCTATTTCTAACTGCCGAGAGATTTTATCATGAATGGATGTTGAATGTTGTCAAATTATATTTTTTGAGACAATTAATATGATCATGTTACTTTTTATATTGAACCAGTATTGCATAACTGGAGAAAACCTCACTTGTATGTAATTATTTGTATACATGGTTCCATTCAATTTGCTAATATTTTGTTGAGATATTCCACACCCATTAGTATAGCTACTCTTGATTTCTTCTGTTTAAAATTTGTATCATACAGCTTTTTTTCATCACTTTTCTGTTGACATACCCGTGTCCTTTTATTTAAAGGGAGTTCTTTACAGACAGCATGTAGATGGATCATGTTTTTAAAGAATTCTGTTGTCTCTGTCATTTTTATAGGTACAAAAAATATAGTAATTATACATGTTTCAGCCTAACATATGAGTTTATTTAATCCTCAAAACAATTTTCTCAAAATCCTCAAAATATGCCCATTCCCTAATGAAGGAAATTGAAACAGAGGGAGGTAAAAGTAGGAGCTCCAGTGGCATAACTGGTTAGAACACAGTACTGATAAGACAAAGAGGTAAAAGTATCTGCTGAAGTTAACATATCCAGGAAGCAGTGGAATTGGAATTTGAGTCCAGTTGCACCCGGCATCCATCACCAGCCTGAGCCAGCCAGCAAGCAAGGCTATTTCATTATCAATCCTAGAGCTGAGTTTGGCAAAGACTGCACTAATTCTAGCATGTACACCTGCTCAGTGAGCTCCAGCCCCACTTGGGAGAGAAGTGAGGTTCCAATTTACTGTGTAGGACTTTGACTTGATAATATTTACAACCATACACACCAGTCATGGCTGACTGCTGATACTGCTAGGATCAAGCAGGCAGGGTATGTCAGTGCTCTCCGCAGGATCCCAGAAAGCCTAGGGCGGTGGGCGGGGGACAAAATCACTGTCAGGCCACATGGCCAGAAAAGAGTCCCTGGCCAATTAAAAAAGGAGGGCCAGATCTCAGCCTGAGCAAACAGAGAAGCAGTGTCCAACTCAAGGGAGGCCCACCAAGATAAACACTGACCTCCCACCTCCACCCTCACTGTGGATTTCTTCAGGAAAGAAGAGGGAGTGGGCTGGATAGGGACATAGGGCAACACCTTGGGTCTGGTCCAAAGTAGACTTACAGGCATGACCAGGCATCTCATGTGATTATAGCTCAAGTCTATTCTTTTGGCAGAAGTCACCTAACTGCTTCAAAGAGGGCCCAAAATTAACCTTCCTCCCTCGAAATGAAGGAGCTTATAAGATGACTCAGAGTAGAGGACTGGAGGTGTCTACACACAACTCGCGGCTCACTTCAGCTGGGAGCATTCCGTGCTATGAAAAGACAGAATGTTCATGCTCCCTGCTAGAATCAGTGTTTACATTCTGCCCAAATTCCTATGTTGGAACCTAAACCCCAATGTGACAGTTCTTGGAGTTGGGGCATTTGGGAGGTGATTGACCTCAAGGGATTATGAAGGGACCCAGAGGAGCTGGGGATGTGGCTCAAGTGGTAGCAGGCTTGCCTAGTGTGCTTGAGGCACTGGGTTCGATTCTCGGCACCACATAAAAATAAAATAAAAAAGAAGGGACCCAGAGAGCTCCCTTTTACCTTCTACCATGTAAGAACATAGTAAGAAATCTGTCTATAAACCAGAAAGCAGTCCTTACCAGGCACCAGATCTACTGACATTCAATCTAGGACTTCCAGCCTCCAGAACTTTGAGAAATCAATGTCTGTTTCTTTTAAGTCATCCGTTCTATATAGCTTGTTTTAATAAACTGAACAGACTTGGACACTGTACTGCCACCCACATCATCCATGCATTGTTTCTTGGAATTTGAATGAGGCTGATGGCCTAATTCATGAAAGAGAGAAGGAAAAAATGATCTGATAAATTATCTCTGTCACTACAGAGAGGAGTGGACCAAGGGACAATCATGAAAAAACACAGGCAACCAAAGAAGTTCAGTCAATTCACAATTTTAAGTTGTATAAATCAATCAATCAAACTTCAAGGAAAGACCATGTAGACAATATCTGAACGCTGAATTTGTAGAAACCTTTTGCCTGTGTGCCAAGGCTGAGCACAGCACACTTTAAACAAATTGACATGCAGCAATCTATTTTATAAAAGCTAAAAGCTAGATCCAGGAAGGTGAAGACCCTTTTCTCAAGGTTATCCAGCAAAACGGGAAGTAGAGCCCAGGCATAAGGTCTGGTTTCAATCTCAATCTTTTGGCCCAGACAGTGTGCTCTTCATTCTACCTCACTCCATCACGAAAACAAGCAGATGTGGATGCTCACATTGGTAAGGTCATGGTACTCCTCCCAAGAAAAAAAGCCAGACTGCCTTCCCTGGGGATAATCAACAAGTCCCTGACTGAACTTGCGTTTTCTTAGAAATGTCTTGGCTCTATAATTTCAATTTTATAAAAAAAAAATGTGTGCTTGCATAAAATGATTTGAATGTGTTCAGTTGATAGGACTATGAGTCAATCCTCTCCTCGTTCACCCCACCAAAACAAAACAAAAAACCTCTAAGGCTGGGTTGTATTATGTTTACACTTTTTTAAATATTATTTTTACACTTTTGTAAAGGAGTCCATTCTCCTAAATACCATTCTAAATATCTCTAAGGCCATTGAACTAAATGAAGCTTTTGACAAGAAAGAAATGAGCTAGCGAGTATCATTCTTACTAAGAATAGGTCTTAGCACTTTAGGAACCATCCTGACAAAAATAAACCCAAGTTCTCGACTTAAAAATAAGATGTTGATCAGGATCTCTGAGAATTTGCATGTTTCTCTCTTCAGATCAAATTCCTTCAACACCTCTCAGGATATTTGCCTTGATCCACTGGTCTCCAGGACTCTCAGACTTCACTGAGTTCACCTCACGAGCCCAAAGTGATCAGAGACAGACCAGGTTTTCTACCTCTCTGCTGCTCTTTGAACACAACCTACTCTGTCATCTGAGGAACTTCTCTAAAACTTTATAACAGTTTGAGGTCTTTATGGGGAGATACAAGGTCACCTCTAAAAAGTTACTTCCCCTCTCCTTCAGTCCTTCTGGGTAAAAGAAATGTGCTCCAGACAACAGACTTCAGACTGCTTCCTAATTCCCCAATGACTTGTGTTTCTTCATTCAGAAAAGAGGGGTTTGGATTAGATGATCTCTAAGGTTCCTCCCAGCTCTACCTGCAAGCCTAAATTTCTAGTATTAAATCCCAGAGGGTTCACTTGACAGAAGTCGATATTTGAGGGAAGACAGAACTTTAGCAAGCAAATAATAATAACCATTTTAATCAGTGTTTACTATCTGTCATATACTATTCTTGGCACTCTATATACATTGCCTCATTTAATACAGCAACCCTATGAAATAGGAATTGTAATTATTATAATTTACATGTAGGTAAACTAAGGTTCAACTAAGTTACTTAACCTTACCATGATCACGCAATTAGTAGAAAAAAGAACTCAGCTACTTTGGTGCCAGAGCCATGTTCTTAGCTGCTATTACATGTGGAAAGATCTGTCTAGGAAGCTGAGCTCAGTGTCTACCCAGCAAACGATCTTTACTGACTTTAAATTTTAACACATTTACTTTCCCAATTCCCTACAAGTTGACAAACTTTACCATGATTTTCCCTCTATAAAATTAAAAAAAAAAAAGTTTTAGAGAACAAATAAATTTGCTCAAGCCCCAACATATTCAGTAGAAATAATATAACATGAAAGAGGCAACAAAGAGCTGTATTTTTGAGTAGATATGAAAGCCAAAAGTTGAGAGAATGAAAGTCATATACAGTGGACGGGGAGGAATTTTAGACACAAGACACCTTTGTGAAGCCCTGAAATCACTAAAGGCCCCAAATTTCACACCTCCCTATTTTGCTTGCTTCTAAAGGATCCCCAAGGTTAAACGCTGCTTGAGTGTTGTTCTTCAGTTCCAAGATACTAAATAAAAAGGACATGTTCATGAATCATCTAGAGCTAGAATACCTCTCTAGAATGTCCCCATTTGTTCAAGTAAGAAAAGGTCTCTGTTCTAGGATTACCAAAATAATGAAAAACTCATTTGGAAAAGAAATAAAGAAAAAAAAAGACATAAAGAGTCTGGAACAATCACCTGATGCTTATCTATGAACAGAGCTTTACAAAGAAATTAGTCAATTAAGACATATCAAGAAATAAAATTTTGCTGGGCGCAGTGGCACACGCCTGTAACCCCAATGGTTCAGGAGGTGGAGGCAGGTGGATTGCGAGTTCAAAGCCAGCCTCAGCCACTTAGTGAGGCACTAAGCAACTCTATGAAACCCTGTCTCTCATAAAATACAAAAAGGCTGGGGATATGGCTCAGTGGTTAAGTGCCCCTGTGTTTAATCCCCAGTACCAAAAAAATGATAATAATAAAATATTCATTGAATGCCTTACTTTTACTTAAAGCCCATGAAAGTCACAACACAGAATTTGGAAAGAGCAAACCCTTCATATATTTGAAAATTTCCACTCAGTAATAGAGCAGCATTTGGAAGTGGTTCCCCATGGGATAGATAGCATCCTACAAATCCTTGGGAAAGAAAAGAAAAAGCCAATATTTTGAGGGAAGGGGAATTTCTATCCTTGACCCACTGTGGGCCTGGATCTCAAGTGGAACTATTGTCATTTCTTGTACACTCCTGGGATCCAGTTCACAGCATCAGAGCTTGAGCAAATCCAAACTGGCCACATCTCTCAGATAATACTGGTTTGAATTAACAGCCTATGATTGGTCAGACCCCCTTGAGCACAAAGGAAACACTGGTTCCTTTTAACCAGATTATACCCTTTTATGTCCCAAAGGGAGAGCAATGACTTTTCCATTAGTGCAAGAAACAGAAAGCTGGTCACAGGGTATCATAGGGAATGAAAGGTTCCAGAGCATAAATGTTAAAAGCATACGCTTTTGAGATCTGATTTTTGCTCTCAACCTTCTAGCTGTGCAACTTGGCAAATGACTTAACCATAGTGAACCATGCTGCTGTCATTTGTAGAAGGCAGTTGATAACATTTATTGCCTAGGTTTGGGGCTTTTTTTTTAAGATTGCATATAATGTACTTGGCACTGTGCCCAGCACACAATAGATTCTTAATAAATAGCAATTGTTATTGCTATTGTTTCCAAAAGATGCAGGAGGCAATAATGAGATTTTACTTTTGAAGGCTTTATGTTAAATGTGTGGTTTTTTCTTTAGTTTATTTAATACACATTGGCTGAGAATCTATTATGTGCCTAAATAAGTTAGATTTGGGTAGAACAATACATGGCACACTTTGTCAACTTAAAGAATTCACAGGCTAACAAGGGGGAGTATCATATAAACTAATAACAACAGTGGTCTTACAAGTATATGGAGAAAGGTACCGTGTGAATATAAGGAAGAAGCAATTAACAGCTGAGTCAGTCAGGAAGGATTTACTCTGTCCATTTCTGCACGTGATCAGGAGTTAGGCATAAGAAGTACGGCATGAAACTTTAGGCCAAATAAAAAAAGTATTAGATGGTTTTTAACTGCTCACTTGCACTCATGGACACACACTTATTCCAAAACACTAGCCACACTGCATTCCAAGACACACACACATATACATCCCAACTCAAGTGCACACACACACACACACACACACTACATATTTTTCAACTCACTTGCCTACACACAGATGCACACATTCCAACTAGTGTACATTCACACAAAACCCAGCTTACTCCCTCGAATGCCTGCATGCACATACACTTACACACACACATGCAACTTAACCAAGCTAACTTGAACATTCCAATCAGTCACCACAGTGTGACTGCACCTCTATGTCTCTGCTTCTCTGCCCTGACAGACCAGGCCTAGGACTTCTCCCTGAGTTACTATAGCAATCTGAATACCCTTTCTGTCTACATTTTCTGTTCCTTCCTCATGCTGTTACCTTTCCTGTCTGTGCTCATGGCTACAGTCTTGTTCTTGACAATTCATCCAGTATTCTGTAGAAGAAGGGATTTTTTCTAAAATTCAAACTGATCAAGTCATTTCCCTGCTTAAAGAAAACTCCACTGACCATTTATCTGTCTACTCCCTCTTACCTATTCCAACATGACAAAAAAGACCCCCATGATGTGATGTTGTCTCTCCCAATATCTCAAGCTCCTTCCTGCCTCAGAGCTATCCATTAAACAAACATTAGCCAAGTACCTACAATGTTAAAGTTTTTGGATTTGAGTTCCAACTTTAGGTCTCAACTACCTAACTAGGCAATTTAGCAAGATGCTTAACAATAGAAGCTTTGCTTCTGATATTTCTTTGAAACACATACTTCAGCAGGCCTGAAAAAGGGTGGTTCCTTAAAAGCTTCAGGCCCGTTTGCAAGCCCCAAGCCCTTGCTTATTAATTCCTTTGATTGTTAAAACTCACCTTGGACTCTGATATACTCACCACCCTTTCCTTTCCACCACCCACCATAGAATGGATACTGGTCCCACTCAGCTTTTGGTGAATGCTGTACCATCACTCACATCCCTTCTTCTACTCTCTCGTTTATATGCCCAACCCCAGCACCCTGTGATCTCCATATTATTCCACATCCCCAGCACCTGACCATGAGAATATTTCAGAAAGCCCTTGCTATGCAAGCATCGTTCCTTCTCTGATTGCAGTCATTAAAATGTGGTGTGTGCTCTATTCCTCACAGTTCCACAGAGTGGAAGCTCAAGATGAGGTTTTCCAACATTAATGGTAACTTTATCAAAATAATCACAAAGTAATTATCAAGTAGTAAATATTCTTCATACAATGCTCTGTCATACTAGTAAGTAACAAAAGTAGGACTTTAATTCAAACTTCTGATTGAATTATCATGCTCAAAAGAACTGGAAAAACCAGGCACAGTGGCACACATCTGTAATCCCAACTACTCGGGCAGAGAGAAGAGGATAACAAGTTTGAAGTCATCCTGGGAAATTTTGTGAGACCCTGTTTCAAAATAAAATATAAGGAAAGGGTTGGGTATATAGTTCAATAGTAGAGTGGCCCCTGGATTCAGTCCTCAGCAATACACACACACACACACACACACACACACACACACACACACTAAATCAAGGAAAATACTATTTAAGTTCTTTAGAAAACTAAATATAGGACTACCAGTATGCCACTCCTGGGTATGCACCCAAAGGAAAGAAAATCAGCATGCTAATGAGACATCTGGACTCTCACATTCACTGCTGCACTATTCACAATAGCTAAGAAAGGAAAATAACTTAAGTGTTATAACTTAAGAAGGATGACTGGATGAAGAAAATGACACACACACAAACACACCCCCCCCAAAAAAAAACACACACACTATTATTCAGTCATAAAAAGGAACAAAATCCTGTCATTTGCAACAACATGGATAAAATTAGAAGACATTGTGTTAAGTGAAATAAATTAGGCACAGAAAGACAAATACTGCATGATCTCACTCATATGTGGAAGCTTACAGTTGAATTCGAAGATGTTGAGCTGGAATAGTGGTCAGGAATGGGAGTAAATGGAGGAAGACTAGACAATGGGTATCAAAATACAGATAGGAAAATTAGTTCTAGAATTCTCTAGCACAGTTGGGTGATGATAGTTTACAACAGTTTATTTTATATTTTATAAAGAACTAGAAGAGAGGAGTTTGAAGGTTTCCAACACAAGAAATGATAAATGTCTGAGAAGATGGAAATGCTAATTACCCTGGTTTGATTATTATGCATTGTATATATGTATTAAATTGTCACACTAAACCCTGTGAATGCCTACATAATTATATGTTAATTTAAAAAAATTAAGATTTTTGAAAATTTGTAAAAAATAAAATAAGAGATTTTTTTGGTGAAAGAGTAAAGTAAAATGAGTGGTCTATTCTCCCCAGAAGAAAAGTGTCACACTTTATCCTGTTCGTTGGTTACCTATTGTGTTAGTCCACTTTCCATCATTGTGACCAAAATACACAACAAGACAACGTAAAGGATAAAATGTTTATTTTGGCTCACAGTTTCATAGGTTCAGTCCAAAGTAGGCTGCCTGCCCTGTTGTGCGCCCCCGGTGAATAAAACATCATGGCAGAAGAGCAGGGTGAAGAAAATCTGCTCAGCTCATGACAGCCAGGAAGCAGAGAGAGCAAGCAAGGTGCCAAGGACAAAAAACGAACACTCAAGGCAAACCCCCAGTGACCTCCTTCCTCTAGTCACCCCCTACCTGCCTACAGTTATCACCCAGTACAGCAGATCCCTCAAAATATTGTCCATCCAACAAATTAATCCATTGATTAGGTAGGTCATAGCTCTCATAATCTAATAATTTTGCCTCCGAGCATTCCTGCATTGTCTAACATGAGCTTTTGGGGAAGACACCTCATCTCCAAGCCATGACACCCATGAAAGCAGGCTAATCCCACTCTGTATTACTAACTCCCGAGAAGCAGAATTTCTGTCTTTCATTCATTAATTCCTCAATTTATAGTATTCAGTACACATTTCAGGTTCTGTGTTAAGTGCTGTATGATCCATTGTGCATAAAGAGGATGCAAATTGCTGTCCTAGTGGAACATACAACACGCTGGGGAAGTAGATGAACAAGCAAATTACAAGGCATGCTGAGTTCCGTCAAAGGAATAAGAGGACATAGTGACCAAGAAGGATTAGGAAATCTGAGGATAGGAACGCTTTCCCTGACAAGGTGAAAAGACCTAAAGATGAGAGGTCATCAAGGAAAAGATCAAGAGCAAGGGAGAATGTAGAGATAGATGGTTGTTTCAGACAAATAAAAAAGCTTGCATTCAGGCTTTGAAGCTGAGAAGAGGTTAGCCTATTCAAGGAACCAGGAGGCCAGAGTGACTTAATTGGAGATAACTTGACAGAGTAGAGATCACAACACTTAAAGAAAGTACCCCAAATTCTTAGGTTGAAGTACCAACTCCCACTATCACGACATTTGGAGATAGGGACTATAAGGAAGTAATTAAGATTAAATGAGCACAAAGATGGTGTTATGGTTTAGACACGTGGTATCCCCCCAAAAGCCCACGTGTGAGACAATGAAAGAAAAGTTTACAGGTAAATGATTGGATTATGAGAACCTTAACATAAAAAGGTTATGAGAACCTTATCAGTGCTTTAATCCCCGGATAGGGATAGGGATGAACTGGATGGTAACTGTACACAGATAGGGTGTGACTGGAGGAGATGGGTCACTGAGGATGTGCCTTTGGGGTTTATATTATGATAAGAAGAGCCCCCCTTCCCCGCGTCCAGGTGAGATGTCCTAACATGCTTTCCTCCACCACATTCTTCCACCATGATGTTATACGTCCACTCCAGCCCAGAGTCACAGAGTCAGCCATCTGTGAACTGAGGTCTCTGAAACTGTAGGCCCCAAAATAAACTATTCTTCCTTTAATTGTTCTTTTCAGGTCTTTTGGTCACAGCAGCAAAAACTTTAACTAAAATAGATTGGGCCCTACTGCCATCATAGGATTAGTGTCCTTATAACCAGAGATTCTGAGAACTTGCTTTTTTTTTTCTCCTCCCCCTAACCCTCCCACCTACCCACTCTGCCACATGAGAACACAATGAGAAGGTAGCTATCTACAAGCCAGGAAGGGAGTCCCCACCAGACACCAAATTCTTTCAGAGCTTGATCTTGGATTTTATGTCCTTTAGAACTGTAAGAAATAAATTTCTGTTTTTTAAGCTACCCACTCTGTGGTATTTTGTTATAGCAGCCTTAGCAAATATATCATGGTAAGAAGCTTGAGTTTTATTCAATGAAAATATTTAAGAAAGAGGGTGTTCTGAACTAATTTATCTTTTATAATAATTGTTCTTGGTGGAAAAGCAATAAATTAAAAAAATTGAGGGAAAAGATGAAGAGAGGCAAACACTGGAGCTGAAAAAGCAAGAATCAGTTAGCATGGTGAGCAACTGAACTGAGATATGGCAGTCTGAACTGAGCCACTAGCACTAGAGAAAAAGGGAATCAGACAGATTTACAGTATGTTCTGGGGATATGTTCTGGCCATATAAGCCTTGGTGATGCCTCACAAATACAGAGAAGTATGGTCAATGATGATGTTGTTTAAATGCCTGAATATGTCTGATAAAACGGACATAGCATAATTCATGGGGATACTCTGGCATTAGTCTGGTTTTGGTGGGGTGTTTTTGTTTTTGTTTTTGTTTTAAGTAGAGTGCCATAGAGAGGGGGGAAATGCAGAAAGAGATGATTTATTGAGAGTTCTTATAACAGATTCTAATTTAATCAAGGTCTGCACTGTTAAAATATAAAGCAATTTCTCTCTCTCTCTCTCTCTCTCTCTCTCTCTCTCTCTCTCCCTCTCCCTCTCTACTTCTTTCCCTCCCTCCATCCCCCCCACCTCTTCCTCCCCTCTCTCTCATGCACAGATAACGATAGAAGAAAAAATAGACAGATGATAAACAAATGCCCATACAAAATTAAAAATACAAACCTCATGAATCCAAAATGTCTCATCTGCTCATCTTTTAGTAAGTCACAAGAAAAACAAAAAGCCAGGATTGCCCGAACATTAGTTCTTTCCTCTCTCATGACTCATTAAGCATTAATGTCACCTTAACATTTTTCAGTTAAGAGAATAAGGTTCTATATGAATTAAGGGAGTTCTTCCCTGTCCTTTATAGCCCCACTGACATAAAGCTGACATAAAGCAGCTCAGTCTGCGGGGAACATATAAAGAGTGATGTTCTCATGTCCTTCCTGAATCAGGGTCTGTCCTGTGAAAACACTCACTGGCTCCCCAAGCTGCCCTTTGAGAAAGTCTTTTCATACGTAAATTTGTTAATGATGTATTAATTTTCCTTGAAAGGTAGAGTATGGAATCATTATTAGGCATCAATAAAAATACCTTTAAAATTTAAAAAAAGTAGCTTATGGGAAAGAATATGAGAGTACATTTGAGTTGATATATCTCCAAATTTAATGTCTTTATATCTAATTGCAGAACTGAAATGGGCTATTGGAGCCCATAATTAAAGAATGCACGTAATGGTGAAATTATAGTGGGCTTTGATTTAGGAACAATCCTAATTATACTCTGTGAACCTGAAGTGCCTGGAACTATCCCATATTGCTATTTTCATCACAGAAATCAATTGCATGAGCTCATCTCAGTGGTTTCCCATGTCTCTGAGAGGGATCACTTCATGGGGATAGAGAGGCCCTAAGAACATGCCCACTAGTAACTTTTACTAAAACCAGTCAACCCAGCCCACCCTTATGAGAATGACTGGTACACTGGAGGAAAACAAATCAAAATCATCTCTGATGATTAGAGAGACAGAATGCTATTCTCTGTATAGTTTTCAAAAATTAATCTTTCATCACACAATAAGCAGAGATCTGCCTAAATCTTTTCATTTAGAAGCATCATCAAAACATTCAATTAATTAATAAACAAAAGAGTATTCATAAATCTACATGTATATATGAGTCTATGTATGCATATATATTAGTTTAGCATGTATATGCATGTGTATGTCTTATATATATTGTTTTAGAGGAATATGAAGAAAGACAAGTATATCACAAGTAATGTAGTTCATGCAGATCCAGCCCTAGTTTGTGGACCACTTTGCAAACAATAGAAATATCAGAAATAGAATGAGAACTATAAAAGAAAAAAGGCAAGGTATGAAACAAAACATGTGGAGAGACAAGGAACTTGATACATCTACTAGATGGACTACTGATAGGATATTCAACACTTTTATAAGCACTGCACATGAACTTATTTAATTCCCATCACACTCAGAGATGGAACAAATACTTTACAGATGAAATACCCCAATACAGGGTTGTCAATGGCTTGCCCAAGGTTACCCAGGTATGAAGTGACAGAGTCAGGTTAAGAACCCAGGCATCTGGCTATGGATCTTAGTAGTGAACCCTGAAGGCTTGTGAGTGACAGAGTAACAAGTTCTATAAAGAATATGTGCTCTGAAGGCTCTAAAGAGGATGGACTAAAGTGGAGAGAAAACTGTAAGCAGGTGGGGTGAACAGCTTCCCAGAAAATGGTCCATGATGGTTCAAGTAGGCATTGCAGGTGATGGGAGAGATAGGAGATATCATAGAGGTAAGGCTATGTGACTTGTGGGTATGAAAGAAAGTTGATAAAGTTTTTGACCTGAAAGAAAAGAAGGATGACAAAATTATTAGATGCAGAAAAGGGAAGAAAGAATATAATGGAAGAATTGAGTTCTTCACTGATGGTATGTCGTGAGCCCATGAGGGCTTCCATGAGGAGGTGTCCATCGGGCAACCAGAGGTTCAAGACATGAGCTTGAGTGAAACATTAGGCTAAAGAAGGTCTGTGAAGACAGGAGACTGAAGCAAGGTGCAGCCTGAGATAGCCAAGGGAATGAATATGGATGAAAAGAGGATCACAGAAAGGATGTGACTCCAAAGTAGGAAAGGTATCAATAATGAGTCACTTCTCAAGGGGTTTCCTTGACTCTGACCTAATGTCATTATTTGAATATGAAGTATCCTCCAAAAAGTTTATATGTTGAAAGCATGGCCCCCAAAGCAAGGTTCAGAGATGGGGCTTTAAAGATTGAATGATGAAAGCTGTAACCTCATCAGTGGCTTAGTCCATTTGGTGGATTAATAACGGGAATGGATTACTGAATGGTAACTATAGGCAGGTGGGGTGTAGCTAGAAGAAGCAGGCCACTGGGACCATGGCCCTAGACTATATCTGTCTCTGCCCCCCACCCACCGCCTTTCCTTCCTGCTTGCCACATAAGCAGGCAAGCATCTTTCCTCCACCATGCCTTTCCACCATGATATTTTGGCCCACGTCAGACCCAGAGCAATGGTCAACTGAACACGGACTGAACCTCTGAAATCATAAGCCAGAAATAAACTTTTCCTATTCTACATTGTTCTTGTCAGATAGTGTTGTCATAGTGATAAAAAGCTGACTACCATACCTAGACTAATCCCCCATTTCCTCTATCATAAACCACATGCTTGGGAAATAGTAGCCCTCAATAAATACTTCCAGCGTGATTACTGCTGAAAGGACAGGGCTCACATCTGTCTTGCTCACTCCTGAATTCTAAATGCCTTGTGCCTGGCCTGACACTAAATAAATATGTCCGGAGTAGCGAAGAAATGAGCAGATTACAGAAACTGAACCAATGAGAAATTGGGACTAGGAACTCATTCTACGTCCAGTGCTTTTTCCACCATGCGTCACTCCCTCCCCCCCCACCTTAGACCTCTGCCCACTGTTTCACAGGGAGTAGGAGTCAGAACTCAAGAATGAGCCCCCACACGATGCATTTCGTGTTATAGACCATGTGTGTGCCCTGATGATGCACAGAAGCCAAGCCACAGCCACTTTTCCCTAACAGACCACACCTCTCATTCACTGAGAACCTCCTGGCACACAAATAAAAGATCAAATCCAGTATTTAAACCACCATAACAAGTATAAAATGTTTACAGGGGCCAAAGGGGAAAAAAAATCCCACCCTCTGACTCCACAGAACTTGTACCAGAGTCAAAGCACTGAAATTAGTGTTCTGGCTCCCTCACTGACATAACCACTTTCTTCTGGCAAGTCAGAGTGAAGCCTCTTACCCATCAGATAACATGAGCCTTTGGGTACCAATGGACAACTGAAGTAGCCAGGGTTTTGCACTTGGTTAAAGCAACTGGACATCAGCAAAGTGGAATTCAGTCCTTATCTTACAGTTTATATCAGCTAGATTGTTGACACCAAAGAGGAAACTAGAGGGCAACAAAGCATCAGTGTCACAGTTTGTCGAGGTGTCAACTTGACTGGGCAATAGTCCCTATCCTTCAGATCCTAATGTAGGTGTCCATGTAACGGTACTTTGTAGATCTGAATGAAATCCATAATCGATGACTTTAAGTGAGAGAGATTATCAAAGATAACCTGGATTAGCCCGATTTAATCAAGTGCAAAGCCTTAAAAAGCAGAGGTGAGGCTTCCCTGAAGAAGAAATTTCATCCATGGTCAACAGTATTAGCCCAAGCCAAGAGTTCCAGTGCGCTCTTCCAGAGAGCTTACAGATAGTGAACACGCTCACCAGCCTCCACAAATGCCTAACCCAAGTGCTTGCAGCAAATCTCTTACCATACATCAGCTATTGGTTCTATGGTTGAACCCAATCAGGGATAGACTCTCAGCAGGTACATCCATTCTGTAAACAATTATTGATATTTTGATGTATGCATACACTGTATTATGATCAAATTTGGATAAACAACATATCCCTTTATTAAATATCATTTCTTTCTACCCTTAACACTTATAATTCTCTCTTCAAGCTATTTTGAAATTTTGTGTCACTTTTCATTATAGTCTCCCTACTGTGGAATGAAACACTGGAGCTTATTTCTCTTATCTGACATTGTACCAGTTGACTCACCTCTCACCACCCACCTCCCCCTATAGTTTCCCATAAATATGTGCAATTATTATGTGTCAATCAAAAGTGAAATTAAAAATATAAACCAGTACTAATTAATGAGTTTCTTACTAGGTACAAGGTACTGTTCTAGATGTCAGAGATACAAAAGGGGGCAGCTACCCATGCCTCGTGACGAATGAGTGTCAGATTGCCTGCCTCCCCTGGGGCGCCTTCTACCACAGCCTGAAATCACAAACCTTCTTAAGTGCGTGTACAGTGCCTGAATTACACTTCCCCAGTTATCCTATAGGGTTAACTCGGAAGGTAATAAGGAAAGAGGATTCATTTGACAGAAGTTAAATTTCAGCTTTTTTATAAGATGGGGGAGAGCCTACAAAAACAAGAAGTCTCTAAGCAGGGAAATGAGGAATGGGGGCAGAAAGCAGCCCTCAGGGACAGGGATCAGGAAAGTAGGTCACAAAATTCTATGGAGGTACCCAAAGGGAAAATGGAGACACCTAACACATTTCCTCCCTTATACTGCCAGGTCGAGGTCAGACCTGTGAAACCTTGACTCCAGTCAAGCACCAACCCCTCATGCATTCTTTCCACCTGCTCTACTTAGCTAGAGTAAGGGAAATATGTAGTAAAGGTGGATATTTTTTATCCCCAAGGAAAGCAGATAGAGGTTATGAGTTTGAGGGTCTCACTAAGCTCCTAACCATTTAAAACTTGGGAAAATTAAAAACAACTATTCTGATATGTGTCCAGTAATTGTGGCTCTCACAATGATTTTCCAGGTGAGCCAGAGGTCCAGCTGTGAGTCCACACTGCAGGCATGCAGGAAGAACCCAACTTGAGTTCACAGTGAGATTCAGACATGTTCTAGCACATATGGAAGGCTTTTGAGATAGAATTTTCTAGACGTCTATTTGATGAAGGACTGAGAAGCCTCCAGGTGAAAATCACGTGTTCTAAGAAAGAGAATTGAGACCACAGGTTTGGTCAATTAACTCATCACAGTGTTGGTGGCAAGGGTGACAGCAAGTTCATCTCAGTCCTCTCACTCATGCCAGCCCTAGCCAACACTCCTCAGGAGAGGGATCCTGAAGTCAGACAGGAAATATCTGTATATACGATATATATGCATTCTCTGAGAGGCTTTGAAAACATCAGACAGAACTGGATTGCAGCAGGAAAGTGAATCAAAATGATGCTTCCTTTTTACTGAAAAGCCCAGACAGAGGCATTAAGAGGATGAGGATTTCACATAAATAAAGTTATCTCATACTAGACAAAGGCGTCAAAAACATTCAATGGAGAATGTTCTGGAAATCTATATCCAGTAAAATGAAATTAAATCCCTATCTCTCACCATGCACAAAACTCATCTCAAAGTGGATCAAAGACCTAGGAATAAGATCAGAGACCCTGCGCCTAATAGAAAAAAAAAAATAGACCCAAATCTTCATCAGTTAGCTTAGGACCTGACTTCCTTAACCAGACTCCTAAAGCACAAGAAATAAAACCAAGAATCAATAAACGAGATGGTTCAAACTAAAAAGCTTCTTCTCAGCAGAAGAAACAATCAATAATGTGAAGAGAGAGCCTACAGAAAGGGAGAAAATCTTTATCTCCTGCACATCAGAGCACTGATCTCCAGGATATACAAAGAACTTAAAAAACTTAACACACACACACACAAAAAAAAAAACAAATAATCCAATTAATAAATGAGCTAAGGAATTGAAAAGATACTTCACAGAAGAAGATGTACAATCAATCAATAAATGTATGAAAAATATGTTCAACATATCTAATGATCAGAGAAATCCGTATCAAAACTACTCTAAGATTTCATCTTACTCCAGTCAGAATGGCAATTATCAAGAATACAAGCAACAATAAATGTTGATGAGGATGTGGAGTAAAAGGTACACTCACACATTGCTGGTAGGACTGCAAATTGATGCAACCACTGTAAAAGTAGTGTGAAGATTCCTTAGAAACCTTGAAATGGAACAACCATTTGACTCAGCTATCCCACACCTCAGTCTATACCCAAAGGACTTAAAATCAGCATATTACAATGACACGGCCACATCAATGTTTATAGCAGCTCAATTCACAACAGCTAAACTGTAGAACCAACCTAGATGCCCTTCAATAGATGAATGGTAAAGAAATTGTGGTTTATATACACAATGGAATATTACTTAGCCTTAAAGAAGAATGAAATTATAGCATTTGCTGTTAAATGGATGGAGTTGGAGAATATCATGCTAAGTGAAATAACCCCATCCCCAAAACCAAAGGCCAAATGTTTTCTCTGATAAGTGGATGATGATCTACAGTGGTGGTGGGGGGGGGGGGGGGGGGCAAGGGAAGAATGGAGGAACATTGCATTGGGCAGAGAGGAGTGAGGGAAGAAGAGGGGGTTTGGGGGTAGGAAGGGTGGTGTAATGAGATGGACATTATTACCCTATGTGATTGCACAAATGGTGTGACTGTGTAGTATACAACCAGAGAAATGAAGACTGGTGCTCCATTTGTGTACAATGAGTCAAAATGCATTCTGCTGTCATGTATAACTAATTAGAACAAATAATTTTAAAAGAAGAAGAAGAAGAAGACAACAACAAGGGTTTGACCAGACTTGGCAGTTCAGGCACTTCAGAGCTGTCCCTGTACAGTTCTGATGTAGCCAACTGTGATAGTTGTTCCTGGGTAATGCCCTTGGCTGGATGGAGCAGGAGGTGTGGTTGCCATGGAGACAGTGGTAGTAGTGGCTCTGACCTTAAGAGCAGACAGCCCCACAGAATCCAGAACTGGAGTCAGGAAAGAAAAAGAAGGAAAAAAAAAAAACAGCTTCTTCTTCAAGGTAGGTGAGAAGCCAGTGATTCTGAACTACAGGGCTGACATCTCAGAAGAGTCCCTGGAGCAATTGAAAGAAACTTGAATACTATGGAAGAGAAAGAGATGGGCTTTCTCTAATTGGGGATTCAGACAAAGAGAAAAATTCTTTTTTGCTGTTGTAGTAACACACTGTTTAAATGGGCTACTGATTCCAACCAAAAGCTGAAAACAATGTAGGGCATTTCAAACCCAAGTAAGCAGAATTTTATTTCTAAGAAAAAAATTGCTTCATATAAAGAGATTAATACCTCTCCCTTGTGCACAATGAGCACTCAATATAAGTATTAGATAATATTGTTGAATTATTTACTTTATAATGGCATATTCACTGATCATACAGTAATTTTGGATTAGTGATATACAATTAAAATATTGTTGTTATTGCTGATTCAATTAACTGAAACTACACAAGCATGTTTGCTAAAAGGCTAACATTCCAGTTTTAGAATTTGGCTGTTTTGTGTTTGAAAAATGGGAGAAAATATATTTGCTTCCCATTTACAACTCAACTTATTTGAAATACTAATGGTGTTCAATAGTCTCTGTTTCCCAGGCTTTTGACAACCTCACAAGTTCAATCAATAGTCATGTCGCATGAAGTAAAAAATCAGACCCAGGATACTAGGTCTGACAAAGGACACTTTCACCTAGTTGGTGAATTTATATGAAAAATCTCTAAAAGTTATCATAATTATATTAGTAATGATGTAGTAAATTGCTTATATTGAGAATAGAATATCAATAAAAGGAAAATATAATTTAGCAAAAATATGTTTCAGTCATTGTCTTTTAAATACTTGAAATCAGGACTACCCTTTAAAACCCCCGCACTTATTTTTCATCATGTCTGTGAACAGACACTGTAAGATATGCATCCCAATGGACCTAAACTGCATTTCTTTACGTATTTAAATCAGATCAGAAGCCTACACTCCCAATTCACTGCCAGATTCCTGCAAACAGGTGATATGTTTCCACTGCCTCTAAGTTAAACCCCCACTATTTAATAGTGTGGTGGGTTGAACTGTACCCCCATTCCAGAAAGATAAGCAGAAGCCCTAGCCTCCTGTACCTGTAAATGGGAACTTCTTTAGAAATGGGGTCTTTTTATATGTTATCAAGTTTAAGATGAGGAATCTGGATTGAGGTTTCATCCAATGGGATCTTTATGAGAAAGAGGTGGACATAGAGTCAGAGAAGGACCTAGGGAAGATGGCTATGTAACTACAGAGGCCAAGACTGGAATGGTTGCAGGCACCAGCATAAGGGACAAGAGTCAAAGCAGGATGCCTCCCAAGCACAGAGAGGCAACAATTTTTGAATCTGAATTTTGAATTTTTCATTTCAGGAATTGTGAGACAACAAATTTCTGTTGTCTTAAGCACCCATTTTTTGGCAATGAATAGAAATGGTCAAATCCAGCATCCTTTCCATTTGTATATTATTTTATTTATTTACTGTCTCTTGGAATATGTTTGGTTTGTATATTTTAAACAGAGAGTTAGAAATGACTTGATAAATAATATCCATCAAAATAGCTTACAAACCACTTAAGCTGCTGGTCGTTATACGAAGTCAAGACAGCTTGTCCATCCACGTGGCTCTGAGTACTTCTGCTTAAAGTGCAGAGAAGGAAATGCATAAGGAGAGCAGCAAGCCAAAGAAGCAGAAAGGGTTAAGTTGGAAATATGCCTCTCAGTTACTTAGTTCCTTTCAAAACACATACCTCCACCAGAAAAGTGTCCTATTTGATAATAATGGTTGTAAACATTCGGCCTAAAGTTAAAGCACCATAGAAGAGCTCCATTGGCTAACTGTGAATTCAGTCTCAAATAACAAATTATTCTTTTTCTACAGAAATATTTTTCCTTAAAGCACAGGCTAGTCACATGTGTGTAACCATCAAATGATTAACCAGGATTTTCACGGGTCAAAGAATGTGCTCAGTTCTCCTTATTGGTATAACTTCACTTTCTGTGGCTTTACTGTAAAGTTTTATTTATGAATAGGTTTTTTGGCTCACAGACTGTACTTTGCTGATTGATATATTAAGTACCGCATTAAAAGATAATTTTTCTCTCTTGAGTTGGGCTGTGGCTCAGTGGTACAGCGCTTGCCTAGCATGTGTGAGGCACTGGATTCGATTTTCAGCACCACATATAAATAAATAAAGTCCATTGGCAACCAAAAAATGTATAATAAAAAAAAGATAATTTCTCTTGATCCTTAAATTTTTTGGAGCCCTCTTATAGCTTGTACCCAAGACAAGTGCCTCACTTTCTTCCCCTAGGCTCAGCCATGTCTCCCTAAGATTTTCTCCCTACTATGTTCATTAGTTTGCATTGTTTTAGTTGGTCAAAATTATTTAAAAACAACAACAACACTTTAATATTGATAAAATGTTCACATTAACAAGTTTGCACTTGTGGATTGAGGTGACATTGTATTTAGAGTCATTTTATATTTTTAAGTAATTATAACTGTATGGCAATCTATAATAGTATTATATTCCATCTCTTTCGCACATTTTTCTTGCTTCTAGTCAGATGTTAAGTACTTTGGAGGCAATTAAATCAGGCCAATAAAGAAAGTCTTGAAAAGAAAAAATATAAAAGTAAACTCAGAAGAAATTAATATTAAAAATTCCCATCACTTTAGTTTTCTTTCTTTTTTTTTGGCTAGCTCTTGTTCCTGCCAGCCTCTCTCCCATGCTCTTGACCACTGAGAAATGCTTGGTCTCCAGTAACTCTGACAATTGATTGCATCTGTGAATTTTAATAAAATAGCTTTTATTTCCTGTAGATAATTAAGTAAGGTGGCAATTGAGGCCAATCCTAACCACATGCATATGGGCCCTCCCTAGACACTTCTCTTGGGAGAGGGGGACAGTGACATTGGTAGGATTGTTGGAAAGTCCTTTGTAAATCCCCTGACACATTTATGCAACCCGTACCAGCCTCACCACTTGTACATCATACTGAGAACATTGCAAAAGAGATGATGGCTCATTAAAGAACAACTCATCTTATGCTGGCTCCTCACTCACCACTGGTATATTTCTTCCAACAATCTTTTAAATGTGTTTGGCCTTGAGTTTGAGTGTGTGTGAGTGTGTATGTGTGTTTTTGTGTGTGGTGTTTGTTGATGTTGTTTTTGTTGCTGTTTGGGGTTTTTTTGTTTGTTTGCTTTATATAATTCAAAGTGCTTGCCTGCTCACTGATCCACCCTTCTCTGCCTGGTTGTGGATATTACCTCTCAACTCATGCTTTATTGCAGTGGGATAAAAGGAGCTGTGGACTGGAATTCAAGGCCCTAGGGAATCTGAACTCTGCTACAATCTTGCTGTATGTGTCTGTGTGTGTTCCTGACAGTTCACTTGCTCCCTTCACCCTCTTTTTTCTTTATCTGTTTCACAGAGCAACAATTTCTACTCTGCTACTCATGGTGGTTATGAGTCAAGGGAACGATACATGTTAATGTGCCTTAATACTTAAGTAACTGCAACAACGAAGCATATAAATATAAATGCATAAGAATGTTCATTGCAATAATGTTTGTAATCACAAAATACTGGAAGTGGGGACTAGAAGTAATTTATAGTTTATTAAAACAATGAATATTTCTGTCTTTGTTCCAAAAGTAAGCGACTTAGAAATCATAGGTAGTTACATACATAGATATGAAATAGTTCCATTTTAAGCAACTTTGGGAAGATGATGGGAAGGGTAAGCCTCAAACCTGAATGTCAAGAAATGTAGTCAACTCTGAGGAATTAGAAGAGATGGCTAGGAAGGAAAAATTTACTTCTCATTTTATATAATTCGTAAACGATATGTTTAAACGTTCTTATTATTTAGTGATTTTCAGAGTTTTTAATTTAAAAAAAAATAAGGAGCCATTTGGGAGGCTAAGGCAGGAGTATTTTAAGTTTGCAGCCAGCCTAAGCAACTGAGGGAGACCTTGCTTCAAAATAAAAAGGGCTGGAGTTGCAGCTCAGAATTAGAACCCCCCTGGGTTCAATCCCTAGTACCAACAAAAAGGAGGAAGGAGACCTACATAAAGTCCAGGCCTTCAGTTGCAATCATACCAGATGATTTTACATACATTTCTTTCTAAGGTACTCATGTTTAATCACTACCACTCCCAACCCCAACACACACACACACACACACACACACACACACACACTCACTTTTCAACAGCAGGGGGAGTCCATCAGTGATGCAGGGACTTATTCAAGGTTACAGTACTAGTAAGTCAGAGCAATCATCCATCACCCATTCTGACTACGACCCGATACTCTTCCCATAGTTCACATTACCCCTATTGCCATCAAAGTTGTCTGTCCTTCCTTTATTCATTCATTCACTCCACAAATACTTACTGAATGCCTACCTTGTGTTTAGCACCATACTTGGTTCCAAAAAGAGTTGCAAAACTGAATATGGCAAGATTTCTACACTAAGCTGTTTTAAAAAAAAAAGTCTCTTGTGCTATTAATAAGAAACAGAAAGAATGCTTCATGGGGTTGAGAGAAAGAGTAAACAGTTGGGAAGTGTCCATCTGCCCTGGCTACTCTTGTGAAGGGTGAGTCAGAAGATGGCTCTGATCACCTCCTTCTAACCATGCCCCTTGTGCGGGAACATGGCAAAGATGCTCTTGGTGTTTTGGGATACACTCAGTTTCCTCAACTCGTCATTGTTTCTGTCCAACATGGATATGAGTGGTGAAGATAAAGGAAAGGACCAAAGTATTTGCAGAAATTTGAAGGGGCAAGAAGTCTTTAGTCATGTTAGGGATTATACAAGAAATATAGGGTTAAACTAATGGTAGAAGGGGAATCTATTCCCTGGTAGGTCCTATAAAGTTCATATTTGTATGCTCGCTATGAAAGAAAAAAAAAAAACATCCTCTGACTCAAAATAAAGAAACACAGACTTATGGGTCTGTGTGTGGTTTTTCTTAAGAATATTGGAATAAATAGTCTATATATTCCTTTGCTCTTAGCAACTGGGACATAGATTGGGCTCTATTGGACCATAAAGCAAAGATTTAAGGAAATATGCATTTTCATACCAAATCTCACTCAACTAGGTTCCCCCACCACCATGGAATTGAATTATCCAAATGATATTATCTATTGAATCCCGGGCATATGCCATGGTTTTGACCAAAGGCAGTATGAGTGAGGGGACAATGGAATCACACATATAGTCTCTGTTAATTAGAACTATAGACAACAGGGTCAAGAAGAAAATAAAAGATTAGCCAAGGAGTGCAGGATTTGACAGTTGGAGAGGAAGGGAAGGGCCACTTAAGGCAGCAGTCACGACCTGAAATGAGGTACAGACAGATGAATGAGCAAACCTAGGACAGTAGGGGACAAAGCTCACCAAGCTTTAGAACTTTAAGGAACCTTGACAACTACCTGTTACACTCCCTTGTTTTACAAGTGCACTGTCTAAAATCCAGAGTCTAAACTGACTTGCCAGGACCACACACCATATCACCATGGTCTTGCTGAAAGAGACTACTACCTACAGACTTTAACACATGCTCTGTGAAAATGTCCCCAGGAACAAATGGGTAGAAATGGGTAGTTGGGACATATACAAGAAATAGTGAGTATGAAGGTTTTTTTAATTTGAATAAAAAATACATATAAGGAACTAAAGGAACTGAAATGGAAAGAGCCATTGGAAATTGACTCTGAAAGACCTTAGATATCAGTCCAAGGGATTTGGACCTTGTTTTCCATGTAGGCTATAAAAAAAATATTTTATATGTTTGAACAGAGTTCAAAAATAGCAAACCTGCAATTATTTGCCCTCAGGAACAAACTGATAAATGAAAATAATTTAAGTAGAAACAACAAAATTCCTAAATCAAATAGTATTGACATTTTTAAATCTCATTCATATATCTTATCTATTTGACTTCCATCTTTGATTATTTAATAAGTAAAAAAAATGTATGTATACAATTCTGGGGTTGGAGAGAATAAGAGTTTTTATTTAATGAAAGTAACTTCAACTGTTCTAACAGCTTTTTGTTAATTAATAAATATTTTGTATATGGAGCAAAGTCTCTAGAAAATTAGTTTGTAGAGGGAAAAAATATCTACATTAAAGTTGTCTACTCAACCCTTGACCATTTTTTCCATGTTTGCTTTCTCTTATCTTCTCATCAGTACTTCATTCCTCTCTCTTTCCTCAGAAACTGCCCCACCCCTTTGCCCTCCCAGTTTCTCGGATTCTTGGATATTATCAGGTCTGTGATTTATTAAGGGGGATTCCATTTTGCATTTCCTAGTACAGGGCACAAGTCCTCATGCTGAGACTTCTGCAGCCTTGCCCAGGGCTTTGGAAAGTGAAGTTTTGCAACAAAAAGATTAATGGTGCTTTCCTGATCCCCACGGCCTGTGTGTTTCTCATTATCTCCCCTTGGATGCAATCATTGCCTTTTGTTCTGAAGCCAGAGGAGGCTGGTCTTTGCTCCTCTCAGAACCAGGCAATTTCTCTAGGGTTGATAATAGTGAGGAGGAAGGTGAATCTCCAGTCTCTTGTGTAGTCCCCCTCCTCCCTATTCTACCTGTCACAGGTCTGTTTCAGGCTCCTTAACTGCCCACTTGCTCTTTTGCTGAACCTCCTAAGGAATGTCCCAACCCCCAACTCCTTTCCCTCCAATCTTCCTTACCTTCAACAGCAAGATTAAGTCTTCCTGGAGCAAAATTCATATTATCTTACAACCCTGCTCAAATATCTGTGGTAGTTCTTAGTTACCTACATGGACTGGGGGATCCAAAATTTCACAGTGAATCAATAAATATTTATCATGTGCTTTTAAACAAACAAGCCACAGCATTAAGCACTATGGAATCTGTATACGTTCCATGTCATGCTTGATGGACAGCTTTCACACTCGAATTCAACTCTTCTTTCCAAATCTGTTTTTTCAGTCTAATAGTTATGCCATTCACCTTCTCAAGATAGGACATTTACAAGTTACAGATATGGAAAGATTTGAGGTACAGAAGATTTTAGCTTTGCAAAGCCCATCAAAAAAAAAACAATTATTATTAACAATCAATAATGAGAAGAGAGAACCTACATAATGGGAGAAAATCTTTACCACATGCACCTCGGATAGAGCATTAATCTCCAGAGTATATAAAGAACTCAAAAAACTTAACACCAAAAAGACAACCCAATTAACAAATGGGCTAAGCAACTGAAAAGACACTTCACAGAAGAAATATGATCCATTAACAAATATATGAAAAAGTGTTCAAAACTAGAGAAATCAAAACTCACTGAAATTCCATCTTTTCCAATCAGAAATGGCAATTATCAATAATACAAGCAACAATCAATGTTGGCGAGGATGTGAAAAAAAGGTACACTCATACATTGCTGGTGGGACTGCAATTTGGTGCAACCACTGTGGAAAGCAGTGTGGAGATTCCTCAGAAAACTTGGAATGGAACCACCATTTGACCCAGTTGACACAGCCACATCAATGTTTATAGCAGCTTAATTCACAATAACTAAATTATGGAACCAACCTGGGTGCCCTTCAACAGATGAATGGATTAAAAAATGTGGTATATATGTGTAATGAAATATTACTCAGCCTTAAAAAATAAAATTATGATATTTGCTAGTAAATGGATGGAACTAGAGAATATCATGCTAAGCGAAATAAGCTCATCCCAAAGAACTAAAGGTCGAATGTTTTCTCTGATATGCAGATGCTAATTCACAGTAAGAGGGAATGGGCTAGGGAAGAATAAAGGTACTTTGGAGTAGACAGAGGGGAGTGAGGGAAGGGGAGGCAGTGTGGGGGTAGGGATGAGAATGGAATGAATCAGACATTATTAACCTATATGCTTACATGATTACACTACTGGTGTAACTCTACATCATGTACAACTAGAAGAATGAGAAGTTATACTCCATTTATGTAGGATGTGTCAAAATGCATTCTACTGTCATGTGTATCTAAGGAGGACAAATTTTAAAAAAAACAATTATTACATATTGGCTTTCTTTTTTAAAAAAAAATATTTATTTTTTAGTTGTAGTTGGACACAGTATCTTTATTTTATTTATTTTTATGTGGTGCTGAGGATGGAACCCAGGGCCTCGCATGTGCTAGGCGAGCACTCTACTGCTGAGCCACAATCCCAGCCCAAATGTTGGCATTCTTAAGTGTGCCTAGGAGAGTAAAGAAGTTCAGAAATTAATATGATATGTTTCTACTGTTATAAGCATATAATCTCCTGGCAGAGACATAAAAGCCCTGTCCAGTGTCAACTCATTCACTGAAATTGTGTCTTACAAGTCTCCAGATCCTCCCCCATCAATCATTCAGTTTAGAAAAAGTGGTCTAGGACATCTCTGCATGCTTTCCACATGTTCTTGTTGTCTTCTACTACATTAAAATCAATCCAGGAGTACCTCATATTTACAGAACATTCTTCTGAACACTACATAATTTTATCCTCACAACAAAGTCACAAAGTATATCTTTATCACCATCATTTTACATAAGAGAAAGCCATGTTTTAGGAAAGTAAAGTTATATAATGAGTACCTTTCAGTATAATAAACACATGTTTAATTGCTAATATGTGTCAGGCAGTAGGGGTAAAAATATATGAATAAAACTCTCTTCCATCAATAACATTATAATCTGGGGAGAAAGGCAAACACTTAATGATTTTCATATAATATGTATGATGAATATTCATTCATCATATGCAAAGTTTGATGCAAAAGCAGAGAGAAGGAAACATTCAATCACCCCAGTGCACAGATTCAGGGAAAGTGGAATGGGGAGAGAAAAATCATGGTGAACTGAATTAGAATTTGAATGAGGAGTTAGTTAGTTCATGAATGGAGAAACTAGAATCTAAACTCAAGCATCTCTGATTCTTCAGCCTATGTTTTTCCCACCCTCCCCTTACATGGAATATTTTTAGATGGATAATTGTGGAATTTATTAGTTAAGTAATTAATGTGTTATACATCTTCTAATAGAGGAAATAGCTGAAATATCAGCCCAAACAATAACTTGGGCTTTAAACCCCCATATTCTGACCAGCTGAGATATTGAGCTAAATGTGCCTGAGAGGATTTGATAGAGAGTTCCCAGCAACAGGGCGGGTAGTTCTTAGTGTAAGGGGTCCTAATTCACTCTTACAATCTCTGAGTTAATTGGGGGTGACATACACTCTAGAATTGAGGCAAAGACTTATGTCTACACCATCTTCTCAAAATACCCTGTTAGCGTCCTGTGTTATGCAGACAAAGAGGGGAAGGGAACTAAAACTAAATCTCCTGCAGCTACAGCCAAGTTTCCCACAGAATTCCACGCTGAACATCTTTGGCTTCAGATAACTCTGGAGGAGGAAAAGGATCTCAATTCTTTCACACCCACCTCTACTGAAATTTGGTTCCAGAAGCATAGCCAGGATCTCCAACACTTGCAGATCAGAGCAGAGTGCCCACATCCTTGAATGATTGCATGGGGCCCGCCTCTCTCCTCCCACAGCCTCCGGCTGCACTGTTTGTAGAGCAGATCCTCCATCCCAGCCCCTCTTCTGTATTTCCTGCTTCTTGGCCCAGGCCTTCCATCTCTGTATGCTTGGCGTACACATGCAGCTATTCTTGGAGCCTGTGTCTGCCATTATTTCACAATTCACAAAACCCTAAATAAGAGACAGGTGGTGGGATTCTCCAGGGGAATTAAGAGAACTCCAAGCCCACACCCTCTGAATCTAGCTGCGCAATGAAGAGTCCAGAAATGAGCTGAGACCAACAATACCTTTTCAGGCTTAAAAATGCAGATTATATCCAACCCATGCAAGAATTTATTTTTTCTTTTGGTCCCAAACATATGTCTACTCAGAATTTCCTCTTCTACTCTTTCCAATTCTTGGGAAAGTCAAATTTACCTTAAACAACTAAGGGAATCAATTTGTGGAAGAAGGATACATCTCAATAAAATCGTAATTATTCTAAGAGGGAGAGATTAAATGGGACTTGGAAAGTCATAGATTCTCTGGTACCATTATTTGGATCAACTGGACTCAAGATTTTTCATTGTCTACTTGGGAATTATGATTTACGATTCAGCTTCTCCTAGAATAGAGACAAATTAAGATGGGCTTACAATTTTTGCCACAGGGCAAAAGATCATAGCTACTTCCTTAACTTTAAAAAAATGTTAGGGTCCATCTTAGAGGTCAAAGTCTGTAAACTTTGTTCTGTAAAGGTATAATTTCTGTCATAATTATTCATCTCAGCCTATGTAGCACAAAAGAAGCCATACATAATCTATAGATAAATAAACATAGCTATGTTCTAATAAAACTCTATTTACCCAAACAGGTTGGTGGACTGGATTCAGCCCAAAGTCCCTAGGTACCCATCCTATCATAAACCTGTTGTATGTAGAGGAGTGTCACAATAAGGGGGAAATATTGTTCAAGGACACCCTAAGGAAGGAAATAACTACTTTGGCAGTATAAAATTTTAAGGCCTAGCTATTCTATCATTACCTAAGAACTATGAATATGTTAGATCCTGTACTTAGCATGATCCCTAGGTGACTTGTGTAAGAAAGCAAAAAGTCTCAAATGCCAAGCAAAATATGTATTCTAATTTATTCTGAGGCCTGAATTATGAACTTTTAACAAGCTCTTAAGTTATATTGATACCATCAATAGGAAATATTTCAAATAGCAAAGATCTACTGAAAACAATTCTCTAGAAAGAAAAGAAGAAAGAAAGAAAGGCAATAGTGGAGAGAAACATGGAAACAGGTGGGCTCCGGCAGCTTACCATAAGCTACCCAGTTCCTTTACCCACAAAGAAAATACTACACGGGTAATACTATGCTAACTGCTGTGCAAAAGCAAAAATCACAGTCCTCTGAGGGAAAGAAAACTCATATATAATAAGAATTAATTAATATATGAGACTATGAATTTATCTTGTAAAACAAGTAGACACCAGTGAGAAATTCTTAAAATTGCTTTTGAGTGTTGAGAAAGGAGACTCTAAATTCCTCTCATCACACTAAAAGAAGAAACAAGGAAGCAGGAACTTTTGAGTAAATTTAAGCTTAGGAGGCAATTCAGTATACATTGCCAACCCGGAAGACTTGACAACATTATTACTATAACTTACATTTGGGGCTAAAATATCTAGTGAAATATGAAAAGTTATAATGAAACAAAAATTGAAACAATGAAAATAAAAATTTGGGGAGCAACTCAGGATCTGCTCTGAGAATAGTTTGTGATGAATCCTTAAATCTGCTCTTTATAAACTCTGTAAAGATCAAAGCAAAAATAAACGATCAAGACTTTAGAAAACATTGGCTTAAAAATCTCATGCACATATATTTTTAGGCTCTCAGGTATTTCCCCCTGGAGATTTACTTTTTTTTGACACCTTAAGTCTGGTTCAGAACTGTACCCACACTCATCAAAAAGGACCTCAGAAATGAACATCTTCAAAAGTAAAGTCATCTTTCCCTCCCGAGAATGTACAATTCAGGTGTGAATCCCTAAAATGGTGTCCAGATGTTTCAGCCCGGCCAACAGTCAGGACTTCCCAGTCTGGCAGCTACTCTCCTTTCCATCTTTATCAACCCACACTCTGCTCTAAGTAGACTTCTATGTTTTCCCTCTTGTTCACCCCACATGCCCAACACAGATCTCTCTGGGTCCTTGTTGCCTATATCAGCTGTAATGACTGACCCACATCTTTCCTGTAGGTATTGAATTCCTTCCCAGAACCAGTTTCCAATCCCAAACTCTGCACCCTCTTTATTTAGGACATTTGTTCTTTGACCAACCAGGAATCAAGTGTTCCCTCTTTCCTTAGACTGTTACTCTTTTGACCCATGATCACCTCTTTTGAGTATAGTTCTCTTTTTTATTCCTTTTCTCTTCTTTTAGCTCCTGCCAAACATAGGTTGAGATTATCTCTTATTTATATATTTATATTTGTGCCCCTCAAACCTTCTCCTGGTTCCTTACACAAATGTTCAAAAACTATTGTTCTAACCAAAATATTTGAGAGGGTTCCAAGTGTAATATTATGAAAGTGGAGGTGCTGGATGGCACCCAAATCAGGTTTCACAGGAGAGGCTATATATAGTACATGCCTTGGATATTGAAACAATGGCTTTTGGAAATAGTTATTTAAGATCAGTGACAGAGAAAGAAAAGACCACAATGATAGTTTCTGAAAGGTAAAGCAGAATGATTCATAGATAAATAATGTCTGGGAATCTAATGTAACAGAGAGATCCTGCAATAACTTCTGATTAGTGGTCAGGCATAGCTATGAGTTAATCATTCTGAAATGTATACCATAAAGGCTTTAGTTAAAACTTCTTAGCTCTCCTGTATCAAGAGTCTGTCATAGCAAGGAAGGAGGTGGGGAGGGAAGAAAAAGCAAGTTTCTGGGAAATCTGTGGAAAACAGAGAACTTATAATATTAAACTATGAATTATCACCACAAGGCAGCTAAGGAGTAATGAAGAGTTCTCCAGATAACAAATGGAAAGCAGTGTATAATCCAAGGAGCATTGTGACAGTGAGAAGAAACCTGGAGAATGTGAAAAATATATATATACTACGTTAGCCCCCGCTCATAGCCAATCATCACTTATCAATCACATATACTCATTATCTACTCAATCATTCATTCATTCAACAAGCATTCTGAAGCTCTGAGGAAAACCGTAAAGTCTAGGTCAAGTAGGCGGGTTCTCACTGAGCATCTTCCACGTGTCAGATTCTGTGCTAGGGTTGCAGAGGGAGGCAGGAAGAAGATATGGTTTCTAATTTCAATGAGCTTAAGTTTAGTAAGGTCTCTGATTCAAAAAATTGCTTCAGGTCTAGATTCGTAGGTAAAATTTGAGCCTACCAAAGGTTGAACAAAGAAGTTCCATTCAGAAAAAGATTCACCTATGGCAAACCACCTTGATATGTGGGAATGCTTTCTGGTGTCCTAATAAAAGTTCTGCAATGAACCATGCCTCTGTTTTTTTGTCATGAATCCCAGTTTAGTGTTGTATTGATCTGCAGTAAGTATCTCTGGGCTAGAAATTCTTATACATTCACTGTATTATATATCGACTCTTGTCCTGTTTTCCTGATTTTGATGTTTCTATTAAGCATTGTTTTACTGTAAGTCACTTCAAATTATTGCTAGAAAAAAGTAACTTGCAAAAAAAAAAAAAACTTTAATGAGATTTTTAATATTAGAAAATACACAGCAATCCAGGAACCCTAGAGTCTAGTGGAACCAGTAAGGACGGAGAAATCCCAGCCTGAGGCCAGATACCCCACTCAGAGTTGGGGAAGACATCCTTAGCCAGTACACCCCAAGATTGGCCTCTAACATGGGTCTCATCACAACCAGATTTGTAGAAGTGGAAAGTGTTAATGAAATTCAACATCAGGTTTCTTATATAATCAAATGCATTGTCTCCTCATTTGATGTTAGCTATAGGCACAAAACCCAAGCACTAAACTCCCCCTGTGACACCAGCCTGGATAAATGAGGGCTTCAAGGGGAGTCACATGGCTCCTGTCTCTGTCTTCAATCACACGTGTTGACACAGCTTCAGCAACTGGCCGTACTTACATCAATGGGTGCAGAACATTCTCTGTGGAGCAGGATCCTCGGAACAACTGGCCTCTGCTTCTCTTCAATTATTTTGGAACTTGTTAGAGCATTGAACCCCAGAGCACCTGCAGATCTCCTTTATGGAAGTGAAAAAAGAAAAAGCACTATTTTTTTGCAAATTTTTACTTCATTCACATTTCTTTCCTTCTTGGCATCCCCCTTCACCACTACACAATAAAGCTTCCAAGCACATGAGGCACTGAGGGAAACAGACATGGCCCAGAGAAGCTCAAAGAGATTGTGTTTATGTCTCCTAGAATTTACTGTCTTACAAATTAAAACTTTTACAAATTAAAATGTTTACAAATTAAAACAAAATAAGAATTTTGAATTTATTAATATTAATTTCTTAAATAATAATAATTTTAGCACAAGTAGTAATTTTGAGGTAAAAAAAACTTCTCTTCAGAGAAAACTTAGTGAGAAGAGTGACATTGTTTTGTTTTTGAAAATCTCTTAAATGTCTGGCTTCATCAACACAGTTGGATTAGCATATCTGCTTCTGGATTCAATTTGTTGTAATATCACATGTCATTTGACCTCTGGAAAGCTCTACCTTCTACTCATGGGAGAATGAGAGTAAAAAAAGAAAAAACATCCTAGTGTTATTATGAAAATAATTTTGGTCTTTTGTACCTCTCAAAAAAAAAGCTCAAGAATTTCCAGAGATCCCACACAACATCCCATATAATTGAAAAGTAAATCCCACATCCACCTCAGAATATCATCTCTTGCTTAAGAAGCAACTAGTTATCTGTTACCTGAATAGTTTTCTAGAGATAGTCTACATGTATATAAAAACTAAGAATTGTAGATTTTTACTCTCAAAAAATCAAGTATTAACACATGCATTTCACCTTGTTTTTTCTGTTATTCATGTTAGGAATAGTTCTGTTCCAGTCTATTTAATTATCTTATTGCTTTCCTCTGTTCTATTGTATTCCACTGAATAGACATAGCTGTTTAACTATATGTGGTGCCATGGTGTTCAGTAGTGTTGCTAAATGGCGCTCCAAGTTGCCACTTTCTAATGAGAATGAAATGTCCTCACAAAGCCAGAATAGGAGCCATAGATCTTCAGACAGCTTTCCCCTGGCTTTTTGTTTCCTAATCAAAAGTGTAGTTGATGGCTTCCATATTTGAGAAAACAGCCAAATTGCTACTATATAACTGAACCTTTATAGTTGGGACTTACCTCACTACTTCAGAAAAAAATGAACATTAACAATGTCTGAGCCTGTGGGTATAGGAATGTTTACAAACATCAAACTCTCTTGAAATATGCTCTCGCATCCATGTTACATCATCACGAGGGAAAAAAGCAGGGTCTAAGGGTTCTCAAACAGTTTTTCTTGGTTTTTTGGTATTTTTCCTTACTAAATAATTTTTTATTCAAATGTTGGTGCTTTTATTTTATTTTATTGGTGCACTTTAAAAATATAGTTGTAGATGGACAGCATGTCTTTATTTTATTTATTTTTGTAGGTGGTACTAAGGATCGAATCCAGTGCCTCCCACATACTAGGCAAGTGCTCTGCCACTGAGCCCCAGCCCCAGCACTATTGGCGTATTTTAATTATACATAACAGTGAGATTTACTCCTTTCCCAGTCCCTTCCCCTTCTTTTCCCTCTTCCCTCCTCCTGATCCACTTGCTCTACTCTACTGATCTTCCTTCTATTATTATTATTATTATTAGTGCATTATTATTTTATATATAAGAATTCATTGAGATATATTTGTATATGAATATAATATGTACTTTGTATATGAATATAATATGTACATATTATATTCATATACAAATATATGAATATATATCCCTCCCTCTCAACGCCCTTCCTCTTATCTATTAACCTCCTATCTTCCTAAGATACCTCCTTTTTCAATTCCTTTTTTCTCTCTCCCTACTTCCACTTATGAAAGACATTTGACCTATGATTTATCTTAGCATAATATTATGAAAGCTATTTTCCTACACTATTAAGGGGTAAAAGGCTAATCCTGTTGGTTTAAAAGTTTACTAACATAGAAACAGTAAAAGAAAACCCCACCAATACAGCTAATTTGGTTCAATCACATCAAAAATCTCAAATGTTAATAACCAGATAGACTATCTGGGTTCAATTCCTCACTCTGAAATATACTAGTTGTACAGTCTCCAGAGGTGAATGTGCTTCTATTTATTTATACAAAAGAGATAATTATACCTATTTTATAAAGTTATTAAGAATAATAATTATAATTATGTATAAAACCTTCCCACCATGTAAGTAGACTCTCAGTGCTCAGTAGTTGTTAGCCCCCTCCCTTAATTGTTCTGTAAACCGAAATGAGTTGTGGGACTGATCTGATGGCCCAAACTAAGCTGGCTTTTCGGGAGACCTCTATGGTAAAGTTTAGAGACATAGGAAACTAGGAAAAATGAATGTGGCTGAAGAAATTCCAATCAATAAGGAATTTCTTAAAGTGTTTATCATCTGTCTGATTCAAAATGAGATGCACAAGTCTGCTTTCCTCTTTTCTGCCTAACCAGACCAGGAAAATGGGCACAACAGTCCCTGTATTTCTGTTTTAACTTTCTAGTATGCCTCTGAAATTACATAGCCTCGTATGGTTTGTTGCCGCAGTCTGGCTGGGCACACAATCACGAGCCACCACACAGCTTGTAGATTCAAACAGCAACTCTTTATTCCCGAACTCATACCAGCTGTCTACAATCACGTTCTGGGGAAATCCACGTTCTCTGCCCAAATCCACCTCCACTGGGCTTCTGTCTCCCAAAAAATACTGTCTGAATCCCGTGAGAACTCAAGGGGAACTCAGGCAGCAGGATACGCCCTATTCCCAGCAGGAATAATCTTAAACCTGGAACGCCCTAAACCCGATTATCCTAAACTGGGAACACCCTAATCCGCCCTGGTCCTTGAGCAAGGTCACCTACATGCAATGTCACTGCAAAATGTCCTATTTCCACGAGTCCTTCCACTAAGCAACATGGGGTACGCTGGCAAGGAAATTGTCATACCTACTTGGCTAATGGCTCCCAGCAGTTTGTACTTATAAGTCCATAGAACCAAGAGAAATCCAACCTGATTTGGGTGAGACTATTATGAAGGATGATTCACTTTTGAACCATCTCAGGAGTAGAACCAGCACTTGCAATAATTGCAGGACAGATATGCTGGGAGCCATTAGCCAAGTAGGTATGACAATTTCCTTGCCAGCGTACCCCATGTTGCTGACATGTTGCAGTGACATTGAATGTAGGTGACCTTGCTCAAGGACCAAGGCAGATTAGGGTGTTCCCGGTTTTAAGATAATCGTGTTTAGGGCGTTCCCAGTTTAGGTTCCAGGTTTAAGGTTTAAGATTATTCCTTCTGGGAATAGGGCGTATCCTGCTGCCTGAGTTCCCCTTGAGTTCTCACGGGATTCAGACAGTATATTTTGGAGATAGAAGCCCAGTGGAGGTGGATTTGGGCAGAGAACGTGGATTTCCCCAGAACGTGACTGTAGATGGCTGGTGTGAGTTCGGGAATAAAGAGTTGCTGTTTGAATCTACAAGCTGTGTGGTGGCTCGTGATTGTGTGCCCAGCCAGACTGTGGCACAGATATATTATTGCTTTCATTTAAAAATGAAAAAAGGAAAGTTCAGAGATACTAATTAAATCCCCCAACACAGCATAGCTAACAAAGGCAGTCAGAATGCCAAACCAAGTCTAACAATAAAATCCATGTTTTCAGCCATCCAGGATCTGATTTTCTAGCTAGAAAGAATATCACCCTCCTATGACAGAGGCCAGCAAGCTTCAGAGAGATGAAAAGAGTTCACAGGAGACACAAAGTATCCTTAGCTGTTTTTAACTGATGAATTTACTAACTCAATATTATACACTTGTTTAGATTAATAGCTTAATAACTTAATATTGATTCATCCAAGAAAGTTTCTGAGCTCCTAATATATAATATGTATTATAGGTAACATAAAGATGAAGAAATCAATGTTCTCTGGCCTCAGAGAAGATATAATTGACACCTGCTGTAGCTTGTGGCCACTACCTAGGTCCTCAGTCTCTCTCCAACACTTCTTTAAGCTTCATTTGCCTCGTGTCTTATTTGCATACTGTGTATCAGTCCTGTGTCTTATTTGCATACTGTGTATCAGTCCTTACTATGGTTGCATCTGTACAGAACATGCACAGACTTTTTTCCTGTCATTGTTGCCTAAATAATGTAACAACTTTTTACATAGAATTCACATTTTATTAGGTCTTACAAGTAGTCTAGAGATGTCTTGAAGTATATGAGAGGATGTACCCAAGATTGTATGCAAATACTATGTCATTTGAATATCTGCAGATTTGACTCCTGGGACCAGTCCCATGGCACCAAGGGATTACTGTATACAGTCAATTTCTAAGCAGCAACACCAGGACTAGATAGATTAAGTGACCCCTGAGAATTAGCAACTGGAATAGTTCCCCATGTGCCACATGACATGATTAGATTCAGAGAAGCCTGAGAACAAACTACAAACTTCATTTATCTCTGTTACATCAGTCCAGCAGAGCAACTGTGCCCAACCATATAATCACCTAAGGGGTTCAAACCACATCTTACTCATGTTCTTGTTATTTTCCCCTGAGCCTCTTCCTGCTTCCACCACCAGTTATTATAGAATAGAAAAATCACAGATCATTTTCTTCTTTTGAACATACACATGATCTCAGACTTTCATGGTTGAAAGAAACTTGAGAATTCATCTAGTATTAGTTAAAACTTCTGAGGAAACTGAGGCTGAGAGGGTTCATTGACTTGCACTAGGTCTCCAGTTGGTAGTAGATCCCAGACCTAAATCCCAGACTCCTGTTTCTTCCCATTATACTGCCAATTTTAGTATAAGGGACTTTTTTAAAGACAAACTCTCCAGAACCTAATATCTCTGAATATATGCTATGCATCCCTCCTCCCAGGTACTTCTCCTTAAAAAAAAAAAAACATGGTCTGATACATTTGTGAAGTGCTGCAAGCTAACCTCTCTTAGACAGTCAACATGTTTATTACCATATGAAACACTCTGGGAAGTCCTGCAGCAAAGAAATCTGTTTCATTCTCTAATAATATTTTCCAAATTAACTTGACCACAGAATTCTGTCCCTTACCCAACCCCTGTTATCTATCCAAAACCCACAAGTTTCCAAGGATTGGCTCATTAGCAAGATGCCCTTCACAGGTCCCAAGCAAAAGTGCCCCTACTGAGTAGTCCTTACTATGGGGACCACATGGGAGAGCCGCAAGAGATGAAGAAGAAAAGAGAAACAAAAAATTGTCCTCATTTGCTCCAGAGTCATTTATTTGCTCTACCAGCAACAGAAGGTAAGATAGCCACAAGACACTTAGACATGGGATCCTAATCATAATCTTATAGCACTCATCTTTGACCAAGGGTTCTTGTGGGAAAATGAGTTTTGGGGTTCTCATATACTGCACATCGACTAATGTATGAGTTTCCCAGTGCTTCTGCCCAACATTGGCATTGATGCTGTCTTGTCAGTGTCCTTCCACGTCTCCTCTAGTTTTTCCTTTTATACTTCACCATCCTAGTCTAAAACCTATCATTCCATGTCTGGACCTCAGAAAACAGCTTTCTAATGAGTTTCTCAATTCAATTCCTTTTCCCTGGCAATTTATCTGACATGCTGCTGTCACATTAATCTTAGAACAACACTGCATCTGCTTTCAGATGAAGGAAATGGTCAAAATTCTACAACATCCAAAGCTCTCATGGATGTCATAAAACACATCTGTACAGAGCAATGCTCTCCATGCTCCCTGGGGCACGTTTCCCACTACTCTGGGCTCATCTTCCACTATTAATTGAGCCAGTCATAGCAGTCTGGCTGCCAAGACTCTGCTGTACTTCTCTTTGTTTCCTGCCTACCCAATTCTTTCCAGTTCTTACCTTCCAGCATCCACTGCTAGCCCCCTGATCATAGAAACACTTCCATGCACTTGCAAAAACAGAGCAGTTATCTCCACCATCACATGTTCTGCTCTTTTACTGTTTCCTAAATTTTCTATCTTATAAGAAACTCAAGAAGGGAAAAGACTATGCCTTATTAAGTGCAAGGGTACTTGGTAAGTACTCTAAAAAATTATGTCAAATAAAAGAATCCACATTAACCTCAAACCTACAAGTTATGCAGAAAACTGCAAGTCTACAGAACTTCAAGTCAAAAACTAGGGAAACTAACATCTTTCTGGGCCTCAAAGGCACTTAAATCTTTCTAGTTCAATTAACTTAGTTTTAGAAAAGGGAAAGATTTTTTTCTATTGCATCCTGGAAGACCCAGGAAATTTTCACTTTTTTCTTACAGACAGTCATACTTTTTGTCCCCTTCTCATAGGCTCCTTGCCCAACCTGGCCTCTGAGAGTCTAGACCCAGTGTATTAAGTGATATTTAAACATGTATCTCTAAACTTTCCAAGGGACTAGCCAAAAATATATTCTTCCAAGAATACATGCTCTCTTGACAATTTCTTTCTTTCATTCTTTCGTTCAATTATTCAACAAAGATTTACTGAGCAGTCTTTAAGATACAAAGATAGATTTTTAAAAATCATATGGCCAGAGGGAGACCTGCAACAGAATCACCTGAGAAAGGTTGCTAAAACAAGCAGGTCTCCTGGATGCTGCATGTAAAATTTCTTATTCAGTAAATCTGGAGAGAAGCATGGAGTCTGCCTTTCTTGGAAAAAAAAAAAATATATATATATATATATATATATATATATATATATATATATATATATTCCAGATGATTCTGAAGCATACTAAAGTTTAAGTTCCACTGGCTCAGTGGAAAAGACAAACATATAAGGGGACAATTATAGAACAGTTGAGCTTATTAGCAGTAAAGGAGAGATTCACAACATAGAGTGGAGGAGGCACATGGAGAGTAACAAAGAAGTGGATAAAAATTCACCTGTTGCAATGAAAAAGATATAGGTTAAAATTCTGACACTGTCACTTGTCATATGATTAGCCATTTCTTAGGGTCACTTGTCCTCCTATTCAAAACAGGAAAACTATCCACTTCATGCAATTATTACAAGGCTTCAGTGAGATTTCATATATGAAGTGATTAATTTAATTTTGGTGCATAATAAAAATTACTCTGAGGCCATCACAGTTTTCATTAATTAAATCCAAAGGAAAAGAACAGATCAGAAGTTTTTTCTGAAACGAGCCCAAATTTAACCTTTGTATGGTGTGTTTCAAAGTATAAATGCAATCTTACAGCCCACAAAATTTCAAGTAGGAATGGAACCACCATATGACCCAGCTATCTCATTCCTTGGTATATATCCAAAAGATCAAAAATCAGCATACTATAGGGATGCACCTACATCAATGTTTAGACCAGTGCAATTCATAACAGCCAAGTTGTGGAACCAACACAGACACCTGTTAAAGAAGAAAATGTGATATATATATGATGGAGTTTTGATCAGCCATAAAGAAGAATTATGGCATGTGCTAGTAAATGGATGGTACTGGAGAACATCATGTTAAGTGAAATAAGCCAGACCTAGAAAGTCAAGAATGGAACGTCTTCTTATATGCACAAGATAGCCCAAAATAATGGAGGGATGGAATCCCAGGAAAAAAAAAATAGAGTTTTCTGGAATTTTTAAAATTTGTATCTTCTACAATTTGACATTTTAATACAAGTGGTAACCAAATACCAACATAGAGTTTCAAGGTCTGACTTTTCATTTGTGTTTATAATTGTACAAATGCCAAATGAAAGATCAAGACAAGAACCAATCTAGAAATAGAAGAAGAGGTGGGAAAACTGAGTCATAGCGTGGCGTGGGGCAGTTTAATCTGTTCAGTCATGGCAATCAATGCCATTTTCATGCTGTGAGCAGATGTGTGATTTGGAATTGAACTTTTCACATACCAACAAGTTCCAATTTATAAACAGAAATTCTTAAGCATAAATACACAAAGTAGAATGGTTCTGTTCCTTTTTTTATTTGTAAGGAGATTAGATAACTACATAATACTAATGTTATTATCTCCACAATGCTGACTTTATCTTCAAGTAAATTCATAAAATTATCAAATGATACCTCTTTAACACTGACATTTGATGACTGCCTATTATTGAGTTGTGTTTGAAAGCTGGTTTTCCTGAATTAACAAACCCTTGAGACTATTAAAAATAACTTGTTCAACATACTTACATCAACAAGCATTCTCTGAATGAGTATTAATACATTTAAATAACAGACCCAAATTAAACAGTACTGGACCCTGAGTATACATATTCCACTCTAACTTCCACACTAGTGCTTAATTTCAACAAAACCACATCACCTGTCACATTAAAATAGTATTTCTAATTTAAACATGATTAGGCTTATAGTTATGTTTGACTTCATTCATAAGTTTGCTTTGGATTTATAGTTGCATAAGAATATGAGCATAAGAAGTAAATATAATGTCCAGTTTTTGCACACACAAGTGTGTGTGTGTGTGTGTTACTGGGGATCAAACCCATGGCCTTATGCATACTAGGCAACTATTCTACTACTGAGCTATACACCAAACCCCAAGTTTGTATATATATTTAATAACATGCTAATAATTGATCATTTGAAGAACTGAAAAAAATTTTCTCTATAAAATAGGTCCACATATTATTCAGGTGTGTAATACCAGATTTGACAATCCCAAAGAAAGATTCCTTGGAAGCTTTGTCTATTCTACCATCAATAACTCTGTCCCGGTCCCGGAACCGCCCTGGCTCAGGGCTGCGGAGCCCGCGGAGGCTGCTTCTTGGACCCTGCTACTATCAGAGCATACACCAAACACTAAGCGGCCGAATTCCGGCTCCCGGAACTGAGCCCGCGGGGGCTGCTTCTTGGAGCCTACACTTATAGGAGCTTACACCGAGCACGGAGCGGCCGAGTTCCGGCTCCCGGAACTTCCCTGGACCGGGGCTAGGAGCCCGCGGAAACTGTGTCTCGGTCCGGGTCCTGCTGAGGGCAGGTCAGGACTCACCCATTGCTTGGGTTGCCTGGCAAGGGGAACGAAATGCTGCCATTCGCATAGGATACCAACATGGCAGAGATCTGATGTCAGCAGAAAGCGGTGGAGGAGAGATCTTCATCAATACCAGCGGTGACATAAGCAGTTGGTCTTCTGGTAAGGGGGGTGAGGCTCAGTCACCCGAGTCTCCTCAATTTGTCCTCGAGCCGGAGGGAAGGAGCCGGGCCGCCGCCAGCCCCCGGAGCAGGCCCAGCGGCTCGCCAGCGTGGTGACCGCGTGACCCCAATTGGAGAGGGGGCGGAGCGGAGCCGCCACCCACACCCGCCAGGTGGGCAGACCCACGACCCAGTAGTACATGGGCGTGGTAGGAGGGGCAGGGCAGAGCCGCCCTTCGCGCTTGCAAGGTAAACAGACCTGTGACAGCCTGGCGGGTCAGGCCCAGTGGCCTGCCAGTGTGGTACACACGTCACCCCAACTCGAGTAGGGGCAGAGCAGATCCTTATCCCACGCCCGGATCAGGCCCTGCCGGTGTGGTGGTCACGTGACCCCAATTGGAGTGGGGGTGGAGCGGAACCGCCACCCGTGCCCGCAGGGTGAGCAGACCAGTGATCAACCTGCAGATCAGGCCCAGGGGTCCGCAGGCGTGGTAGGAGGGGCAGGGCAGATCCGCCGCCAGCGCCTTCAAGGTAGGCAGACCTACAACAGACCGGCGGATCAGGCCCAGGAGCCTGCCGGCGGGGTACAAACACCACCCTAATTGGAGTAGGGACAGAGCAGAGTCGCCTCCCTTGCCAGGAACAGACCCAGCATCCTGCAGGCGGGGTAGTCACGACACCCCAATTGGAGTAGGGGCAAAGCAGAGCCTCCACTCGTGCCCGAAAGGTGGGCAGATCTGCGACCGACCAGCAGGACAGGCCCAGTGGCCTGCTGGTACGACAGACACGACACCCCAATTGGAGTAGGGGCAGAACAGAGCCGCCACCAGCTCCCAGAACAGGCCCAGTGACCTGCCGGCGTGGTAGCCACGACACCCCAATTGGAATAAGGAGAGAGCAGAGCCGCCGCCCGCACCTGCAGGAAAGATACGCAAGCAGTATGAAAAGACAAGGAAAGAAAGGACCACAAGCAATGCAGGTCAACGCAACTTTAGAAGAGGTAACAGCTGCAGCAGATGGAATGTCAGATAAAGAATTCAGGATATACATGCTTCAGATGATCTGGAGTATCAAGGAAGACATTAAACAGCAAAATCAGACAATGAAAGATCACTTCGACAACGAATTACGCAAACAAATCCAGGAAGCAAAGGATCAACTATACAGGGAGATAGAGGTTATAAAAAACAAGCAATCAGAAATCCTAGAAATGCAGGAAGCAATAAACCAACTTAAAAACTCAATGGAGAATACTACCAACAGAGTAGAACACTTAGAAGATAGAACATCAGACAATGAAGACAAAGTATTTCAACTGGAAAAGAACATAGACAGCTCAGCAAGACTGTTAAGAAACCATGAGCAGAACATCCAAGAAATATGGGATAACATTAAGAGACCAAACTTAAGAGTCATTGGGATACAGGAAGGTACAGAGCTCCAAACCAAAGGAATGAGCAGTCTATTCCATGAAATAATACAAGAAAACTTCCCAGACTTGAAGAATGAGACAGAATCCCAAATCCTAGAAGCCTACAGGACGCCGAATGTGCAAAATCATAAGAGATCCACACCTAGACACATTATAATGAAGATGCCCAACATACAGAATAAGGAGAGAATTTTAAAAGCTACAAGAGAAAGGAAGCAGATTACATTTAGGGGCAAGCCAATCAGGATAACAGCTGATCTTTCAACACAGACTCTGAAAGCTAGAAGATCCTGGAATAACATATTTCAAACACTGAAAGATAATGGGTTCCAACCAAGAATTGTGTATCCAGCGAAATTAAGCTTCAGGATGGAGAATGAAATTAAAACCTTCCACGATAAACAAAAGTTTAAAGAATTCGCAGCTAGAAAACCATCTCTTCAAAACATCCTAGCCAAAGTATTACAGGAAGAGGAAATGGAAAATAACAATGAAAACCAACAGTGGGAGGTAGGACAGTAAAGGGGGGGGGAACAATCAAAGAGGAAAACAAACAATGTTTACTAACAGAAATAAACAAATATGGCTGGAAGAACAACCCATATCTCAATAATAACCCTAAATGTTAATGGCTTAAACTCACCAATTAAGAGACACAGGCTAGTAGAATGGATCACAAAACAAGACCCAACAATATGCTGCCTACAGGAGACGCATTTGATAGGAAAAGACATACATAGGCTGAAGGTGAAAGGTTGGGAAAAATCATATCACTCATATGGACTTCGGAAACAAGCAGGCGTGTCCATACTCATATCAAATAAAATAGATTTCAAGCCAAAGTTAATCAAAAGAGATAAAGAGGGACACTACATACTGCTTAAGGGAACCATACACCAACAAGACATAACAATCATAAATATTTATGCCCCAAACAATGGTGCAGCTATGTTCGTCAAACAAACTCTTCTCAAGTTCAAGAGTCTAATAGACCACCACACCATAATCATGGGAGACTTCAACACACCTCTCTCGCCACTGGACAGATCTTCCAAACAAAAGTTGAATAAGGAAACTATAGAACTCAATAACACTATTAATAACCTAGACCTAATTGACATATATAGAGTATACCACCCAACATCAAGCAGTTACACTTTTTTCTCAGCAGCACATGGATCCTTCTCAAAAATAGATCATATATTATGTCACAGGGCAACTCTTAGACAATATAAAGGAGTAGAGATATTACCATGCATCTTATCTGATCATAATGGAATGAAACTGAAAATCAACGATAAAAGAAGGAAGGAAAAAGCATACATCAATTGGAGAATGAACAATAGGTTACTGAATGATCAATGGGTTATAGAAGACATCAAGGAGGAAATTAAAAAATTCTTAGAGATAAATGAAAACACAGACACAACATATCGGAATCTATGGGACACATTGAAAGCAGTTCTAAGAGGAAAATTCATTGCTTGGAGTTCATTCCTTAAAAAAAGAAAAACCAACAAATAAATGATCTCATACTTCATCTCAAAATCCTTGAAAAAGAAGAGCAAAACAACAGCAAAAGAAGTAGAAGGCAAGAAATAATTAAAATCAGAGCTGAAATTAATGAAATCGAAACAAAAGAAACAATTGAAAAAATTGACAAAACTAAAAGTTGGTTCTTTGAAAAAATAAACAAAATCGACAGACCCTTAGCGATGCTAGTGAAGAGAAGAAGAGAGAGAACTCAAATTACTAGCATACGGGATGAAAAAGGCAATATCACAACAGACACTTCAGAAATACAGAAGATAATCAAAAACTATTTTGAATCCTTATACTCCAATAAATTAGAAGATAGTGAAGGTATAGATAAATTTCTTAAGTCATATGATCTGCCCAGATTGAGTCAGGAGGATATAGAAAACCTAAACAGACCAATATCAATTGAGGAGATAGAAGAAACCATCAAAAGACTACCAACTAAGAAAAGCCCAGGTCCCGATGGGTATACAGCAGAATTTTACAAAACCTTTAAAGAAGAACTAATACCAATACTTTTCAAGCTACTTCAGGAAATAGAAAAGGAGGGAGAACTTCCAAATTCATTCTATGAGGCCAACATCACCCTGATACCTAAACCAGACAAAGACACTTCAAAGAAAGAAAACTACAGACCAATATCTCTAATGAACCTAGATGCAAAAATCCTCAATAAAATTCTGGCGAATCGGATACAAAAACATATCAAAAAAATTGTACACCATGATCAAGTAGGATTCATCCCTGGGATGCAAGGCTGGTTCAATATACGGAAATCAATAAATGTTATTCACCACATCAATAGACTTAAAAATAAGAACCATATGATCATCTCGATAGATGCGGAAAAAGCATTTGACAAAGTACAGCATCCCTTTATGTTCAAAACTCTAGAAAAACTAGGGATAACAGGAACATACCTCAATATTGTAAAAGCAATCTATGCTAAGCCTCAGGCTAGCATTATTCTGAATGGAGAAAAACTGAAGGCATTCCCTCTAAAATCTGGAACAAGACAGGGATGCCCTCTCTCTCCACTTCTCTTCAACATAGTTCTCGAAACACTGGCCAGAGCAATTAGACAGACGAAAGAAATTAAAGGCATAAAAATAGGAAAAGAAGAAATTAAATTATCACTATTTGCAGATGATATGATTCTATATCTAGCAGACCCAAAAGGCTCTACAAAGAAACTATTAGAGCTAATAAATGAATTCAGCAAAGTGGCAGGATTTAAAATCAACACGCATAAATCAAAGGCATTCCTGTATATCAGCGACAAATCCTCTGAAATGGAAATGAGGACAACCACTCCATTCAAAATATCTTCAAAAAAAATAAAATACTTGGGAATCAACCTAACAAAAGAGGTGAAAGACTTATACAATGAAAACTACAGAACCCTAAAGAGAGAAATAGAAGAAGATCTTAGAAGATGGAAAAATATACCCTGTTCATGGATAGGCAGAACTAACATCATCAAAATGGCGATATTACCAAAAGTTCTCTATAGGTTTAATGCAATGCCAATCAAAATCCCAATGGCATTTCTTGTAGAAATAGAGAAAGCAATCATGAAATTCATATGGAAAAATAAAAGACCCAGAATAGCAAAAACAATGCTAAGCAAGAAGTGTGAATCAGGCGGTATAGCGATACCAGACTTCAAACTATACTACAGAGCAATAGTAACAAAAACAGCATGGTACTGGTACCAAAACAGGCGTGTGGACCAATGGTACAGAATAGAGGACACAGAAACCAATCCACAAAACTACAACTATCTTATATTTGATAAAGGGGCTAAAAGCATGCAATGGAGGAAGGATAGCATCTTCAACAAATGGTGCTGGGAAAACTGGAAATCCATATGCAACAAAATGAAACTGAATCCCTTTCTCTCGCCATGCACAAAAGTGAATTCAAAATGGATCAAGGAACTTGATATCAAATCAGAGACGCGCCGTCTGATAGAAGAAAAAGTTGGCTACGATCTACAGTCAGTGGGGTCGGGCTCCAAATTCCTCAATAGGACACCCATAGCACAAAAGTTAATAACTAGAATCAACAAATGGGACTTACTCAAACTAAGAAGTTTTTTCTCAGCAAAAGAAACAATAAGAGAGGTAAATAGGGAGCCTACATCCTGGGAACAAATCTTTACTCCTCACACTTCAGATAGAGCCCTAATATCCAGAGTATACAAAGAACTCAAAAAATTAGACAATAAGAGAACAAACAACCCAATCAACAAATGGGCCAAGGACCTGAACAGACACTTCACAGAGGAGGACATACAGTCAATCAACAAGTACATGAAAAAATGCTCAACATCTCTAGCTGTCAGAGAAATGCAAATCAAAACCACCCTAAGATACCATCTCACTCCAGTAAGATTGGCAGCCATTAGGAAGTCAAACAACAACAAGTGCTGGCGAGGATGTGGGGAAAAGGGTACACTTGTACATTGCTGGTGGGACTGCAAATTGGTGCAGCCAATTTGGAAAGCAGTATGGAGATTTCTTGGAAAGCTGGGAATGGAGCCACCATTTGACCCAGCTATTCCCCTTCTTGGTCTATTCCCTAAAGACCTAAAAAGAGCATGCTACAGGGACACTGCTACATCGATGTTCATAGCAGCACAGTTCACAATAGCAAGACTGTGGAACCAACCTAGATGCCCTTCAATAGACGAATGGATAAAAAAAATGTGGCATTTATACACAATGGAGTATTACTCTGCATTAAAAAATGACAAAATCATAGAATTTACAGGGAAATGGATGGCATTAGAGCAGATTATGCTAAGTGAAGCTAGCCAATCCCTAAAAAACAAATGCCAAATGTCTTCTTTGATATAAGGAAAGTAACTAAGAACAGAGTAGGGACGAAGAACAGGAGAAGAAGATTAACATTTAACAGGGATGAGAGGTGGGAGGGAAAGGGAGAGAGAAGGTAAATTGCACGGTAATGGAAGGAGACCCTCAGGGTTATACAGTGGAGGGGGTAGAGAGAGAGGAGGGGAGGGGAGGGGAGAGGTGGGGAGGGGGGAGGGTGGATGATGGGAAAGGCAGCGGAGCACAACAGACACTAGTATGGCAATTTGTAAATCAATGGATGTGTAACTGATGTGAATCTGCAATCTGTGTATGGGGTGAAGGTGGGAGTTCATAACCCACTAGAATCAAAGTGTGGAATATGATATGTCAAGAAATTTGTAATGTTTTGAACAACCCACAATAAAAAATTAAAAAAAAAAAAATAAAAAATAAAATTCTTAAAAGGATGAAAAAAAAAAAAAAAAAAAAAGAAAATGTCACCATTGGCAATGACAATTGCAATGAAATCCTCACTGAAGATGGACTTCATACTCAGGAGAGAACTCTACACCTCATTTCTGTGGCTTCTGGTGCCCTGTATGTTCAGAGAAACATCTCTAATAATAAATCATAGAAATGGTCCCTGCCAGTAAAAAAAAAAAAAAAAAAAAAAAAAAAAAAAAACTCTGTCCCTTAAAAAGATCTGTGTCTTGTCTATTCAATAGAGTGTAAGTGGCAAAAAATGTGCTACATCAGCAACTTGTGACCAAAAGTGCCCCGGTACACATCAGGTCCACATAGACTCTAGTCATTGCTTGGAGATTTTTCTTTTCCAACGCATCCTACATCACCACTGGCAAAGCCATTATTCTGGTTATCTTAACATCTTAACATCTAAGCTCAATATTGCTTCAGTAATGAATGACTGAAAAAAGTCTTAGAAATAACTGTTTACCTCTAAACATGATATTAAGCAGCAGTTAATTTGCTTAATGTGATACAATATTTTTTAATTCAGAATTTTTTGTGAGGCGCTTTTTGTTTTAATGAAAGAGGTATGGAGAAAGAGAACAAGAATACTCCATAGTGACGGGAGGAGGTAATAGGCAAATACTTCCATCATCAGAACCCTGAGCACACCATGAGGAAAGGGCATGATCCAAAGAAAGACTCCAGCACTGCCCATGGTCAAAACAAGAGAAGCCAAATCTGGGAGTGTATTCTGAAACCTAAAATGACTATTCATCACCCTCTTAGACTAACCATCCTCTGTTTATTGTTAAAATAAAATTTAAAAATTAGCACTACGTATTCAATAATGTATTGAATACACTATATACTATATAGTTTATGGTATATACTATCTACCCAAGGCACAGTAAGCATTCATTTGTAATCGCATCTGTTCCTCCACATTTATATTGTGAAGACACTGGTATCTTTCCTCGACTTCCATAACCAACAAGAATCAGGATCTGAACCCAGTACTTTTGATAGCAAGCCCAGTGCTTGGAGCATTTCTCTATGACCTGGTTCTCTTGAGACTCTGACCCTACAAAATAACAAATTAATGGAAATTAACTGAACTCTTTTATATCCTCAAAGTTTATAGATTATGAGGTTTTAATTACTCCCTACTAAGAATTTTTCCCACCAATAAATAAGCACTATGTTAGGCATATTTAAGTCCTTAATGCATCTTGAGAGCTCGGTAATTACTCACTTGGAGTTATGCTATAAAGTCAGTTATAGAGACCACCTAAGACATAGTCCTTGCTAAACTAGGTGGTCCTGACCAAAAGAACTGGGGATTCAAATAACAACAAATGTTGGCAAAGATATGGAAAAAAAGGTACACTCGTCATAGCTAGTAGGACTGCAAATTGGTGCAACCACTGTGGAAAGCAGTATAGAGATTCCTCAGAAAACTTGGAATGGAACCACCATTTGACCCAATTATACCACCCCTCAGTGTATAAACAAAGGACTTAAAATCAGCATACTACAGTGATGCAGCCAAATCATTGTTTATAGCAGCTCAATTCACAATAGTTACACTATGGAACCCACCAATATGCCCTTCAACAGATGAATGGATAAAGAAAATGTGGTATATATATATACAGTGAAATATTAATCAGCCATAAAGAAGAATGAATTTTGGCATTGGCTGGTAAATAGATGGAACTGGAGACTATTATGATAAGTGAAATAAGCCAATCCCAAAAGAACAAAGACTGAATGTTCTCCCTGATATGTGGATGCTAACACAATAAGGGGTTGGGAGAGAATAGAAGTTCATTGGATTAGATAAAGGAGAATAAAGGGAAAGGAGAGAAGATGCCACTAGGGAAGACAGTAGAATGAACTGGACATAACTTTCCTATGTTCATGTATGAATACATGACCAATGAAACTCCACATCATGTACAACCACAAGAATGGAATCCTAATTTGAATAACTCATACTCCATGTATGTATAATATGTCAAAATATACTCTATTATCATGTATATCTAAAAAGACCAAATATTCAATTACCAAAAAAAAGAACTGAGGATTCCTATAAGTGATATCTTGAATATATGGAAAAACTGAAACTTTGCCTATTCTTTAACCAATTGTCTTTTTTACTATTGAGTTTTAAGAGTTCTTTATATTTTAGTTACTAGTCATTTATCAGGTTTGTCTTTGCAAACATGTTTTTCCTATCTGTGGTTTATATTTTCATTCTCTTGACATTGTCTTTTATGAAGAAGAAGTTTTTAATTTTAGTGAAATTATAAATTATTCTTTCATGGATGGTGCCCTGAGTATGGTACTTTAATCACCATGTTCAGGATGACCTAGCTTTTCTCCGATGTTGTCTTCTGAGTGTTACAGTTTTGCATTTACATTCAGGTCTGTGATACATTTTGAACTAACTCTTGTAAAGGATGTCAGGTCTGTGTCTGGATTCATTATATCTGCGGGCAGAGATCAGTAGTTCCAGCCCCATTTGTTAAAAAGACCATCTTTTCTTCATCGTATTCCTTTTACTCCTTTGGTAAAAACCAGTTAACTATATTTTTATGGGCCTATTTCTGGGCTTTCCATTCTGTTCCATTGATCTATTTGTTTATTCTTTTGCCAACACCACTCTTCCTTGATTTTTATGGATTTATAGCAAGACTTGAAGTGTAGTAGTGCCAGTTCTCCAACTGCTTTCTTCTTTCAATACTGAATTGGCTATTCTGGGAGACTTTTGACTCTCCTTATAAATGTTAGAATCGGTCTGTCAATGTCTAGAAAAATACCTTCCTAGCGTTTTGATTGGAATTTTCATTTGTTTTTAATTTCCTTTTTATGTTATGTAAGCATTATCTCAATTTAAAAATCTACATAATGTACACGTTCTAAAAGTAGAATTCCATCTAAGGAAGAGTTAACTTGAGTTATTCCTGAGTGGACTTAACTCCCATTCTCTCTCTCTCTTTCTTTCTCCCTCTCTCATTCTGCCCACCCACTACCTTTCCACCTTAGATCAATTTGTTTCCCTAAATCGCAAGGAGGTACATCCTGAAGGACAAGTGCCAACAGCCTTTGTAACTTTTACCGGTTCTCTAAGTTTTATGTGCTTTCAGGAAGTTACAGTACTGCAAGGCATTTTGTTATAGCTCTCATGGGCTGCTGAAGGGTGATCTCCCTATACAAAGCCCAACTTTTAATTCATTTTACATTTGGTGAGCAATGCGAGTGGCATGTATTGATGTGGTGGTGCTTTAAAAGTGCCCAAATCATAAGAACCCAAAATTACACAAATGCCCAAATCACACACATGTATACGCACATGCACACACGCCTGCACTTTAAACTTAGCATGGGGATGTGGGAAGGATTTTTAATTCTTGAGTTTAAACAGAATGATAATCATAATTATGATGATAATGATGAATAGTTTAGCAACAAAGACAATAATGATGATAAAAAAATACAGTCCCAATAAAGAAGATAGGACTGGGTAATGACTTTATATTTTGTTTGCCTATACAGATATCTTCTTTATTAATTCAATAATATTTTATATGCTTTTGAAGTTTTCTCTAGTCACTGCTATTGTTTCCCAAGTTCCTAAAGCCAGAGATTATGTCTTTTACGTCTAGATCTTTCATTTCTGCTTTTTAATATATTTAGTAGGTATTTGTTGACTCTCTACTATGATTGTGGTAAGCCCTGGCCCTGAACTAGGCAGGCATTAAGTGTCCAGAAAATTTTTTTACTAAAGTAGAGGCTTCAAACTATACATATAGGAATTATAAATATTTTGAGAAGCAGAAATATGATGTATTCTTTTCTACTTCTATAATAGCTAGTTGAGAACATGCTTAACAAAAATTATTGATAAAAATATATATAATACTACAATAAAAAGATTATTATTAGAAAAATGGTACAAAGGGTAAAAGGAATATAATAGAATTCTCATTCTGTTCTCAATTTTTCTATAGTGCTAAAGGTACTCAGAAATCTAAAGTATATTAATTCATTTTTTAAAAAATTTTTTGTACCAGAGATTGAACTCAGGGCTCTTAAATACTGAGCCACATCCCCAGCCCTTTTTATTTTTTACTTTGAGAAAGGGTCTTGCTAAGTTGTTCAAGGTCTCACTAAATTGCTGAGGTTGGCTTTGAACTCATGATCCTCCTGCCTCAGCCTCTGGAGCCACAGGGATTATAGTCATGCACCACCATGCCTGGCTTTTTTAAAAATATTTTTAATGAACCAACTTTATTTTATCTCTGGGGCTTTATTCTAATCCTACTTAAGTTTCCTAAGTCTATTAATTTTAAAGAGAAATTATGAAAATTAAAATACAAAATTTGGGATCTTATTTTTTTGAACCATACCTGGCTCCATTGACAATCATGACCATGCAAGAACTAGTTCCAAAATATTTTAAAATCACAGCTCAGCAAATTTTAAAAAGCAAAATGTTATTAAGCCAACCCTGAATACTAATTTTTCCCAACGGACTTTTCTCCAAATTCTTGTTCTACCCCCACAGAACTAAAGTAATGAGACTTTGAAGAAATAAATAGTCTTATTGATAACTAAAACCAAGAACAATGCCTGGCAGAGAGTACCCAATAATTATTTGCTGAAGAATGAATAGATTAATATAGCAAAGACAAAATTATGACAGTGTTTCAGGATGCTGTGGAATTCATAACAGTAAAGAACATACCTTGAATAACATCTCAAAATAAACTCTACTGTCATGTTTCTCTAAAAATAACAAATAAATTAAAAAAAAAACATGAAAAAAAAGAACACACACACCTTGTGACATTTTTAAAAACCAACACCACTTGGAGAAAAAAAATTAATGAGAAGCTATTTATCTTAGACTTGAGAGTTTACTGCAGTTTTTATTATTTTATGTTTTCCAAATTCATAGTATCCAAAGTTTAAAAAGAAAAAAATTTCCAAAAGTACTACATTACTCTAATTTTTAATCCACCTCCCATCTCAATTTATTGTGGGCTTGAGCCACTCAGATCCTAAGCACAATCTTGCATTATAGTAAAGCTTGCTGTATTAGCTTCCTGTGAAATGCGTCCAAAGGGCATCCCATCTATCATTTTTTTTTTTTTGGTACAATGCTTTCCATTTCATATATATTATCTGATCTGAATCTAAGGGAGGCAGATGAGGAAACTGTGGCCCGGTGAGGATAAAAAATTCCTCAGGTACAAAAATCTAGAAAATGATGGTACTGGGACCAAAGTCTCACTGTGTTCTTTGCACTATATTACACCCATGAAATTTTATTTATCCCATGCCCTCTCCCTCTCCCACACATGGCAAAGCAGCAGTAACCTCTGAGAAATACCTCCAAAGGACTTCTCAAAGATTTTTTGGGGTGCTGAGCATGGTGGTACATACCTGTAATCCCAGTACCTCATGAGGCTAAGTAAGTAGGATTTCAAGTTCAAAGCCAGTCTCAGAAAATTAGTGAGACCCTATCTCAAAATAAAAAATAAAAAAGTCTAGGGATACAGCTCAGTGTTAAAGCAGCCCTGGGTTCAATCTCCAGTACAAATTTATATATTTCTCTCTGAGGTCTCTCTAGGTACAAAACACAAAGCCACAGGACAACTGAGTGTGTGAATCCATTACATACAGTGCCCAGCAGAATCCAGGTGTTTCAGAGTAAGTCTAAACCTGTGTTCAGGAATTTATTTGTCTCTGAAATGCTCTTCCAATCCAGTGATACTTCATTTAGCCCAAAGCTGACCTTCCTCCATGCTTAGAGGCCAAAATGAGATTCCAGCTAATATGTACAAATGCTCATTGAAGAAAATTAAATTAGATAGAACAGAATTGAACGGCCAAAGGTAACGCACTTAAAGATTCATCAGCAGAGGTACTTAACCCTCCTTGTTCACTTTATAATCTGAAAAACACTTTGGAGTACCAACTCCCTTTCCTCATCCTTAAATATTTTAATTTAATGTGTCTGAAAATCTTCAGGATCAATCTGGTGTTCCAAATACACTGGTGAACAGTCTTCATTAAGAATAGTTGCTGAATTCACCAGGCACTGTGGCACACACCTGTAATCCTAGCGGCTTGGGAGGCTGAGGTAGGAGGATCACAAATTCAAAGCCAGCCTCAGCAAAAGCAAGGCACTGAGCAACTTAGAGACCTTGTCTCTAAATAAAGTACAAAATAGAGCTGGGGATGTTGCTCAGGGGTTAAGTGCCCCTGAGTTCAATCCCTGGTACCCACCCACCAAAAGAAAAGAATGGTTGCTGAATTCAATGAAGCTCTGCCCAGAGATGCTGGACACATGTCTGGACTGAGTATTCATTGTTGAGAATGAGATGATTGATTCATATATTGCAGTTTCAAAAATGGTAGGAGGTATAAAGACTCCAGTGTGCCTGTGTTGTGGACAGGTAACGCTTTATGTGAGCTGGCACAAGACATTAGCATATCAGTGGAGGTCCGTGTTTAGATGAAAGTTTGCTTTCTGGATGCCTGTGAGACATGTGTTTGGGTTGTATATTTGAGGTGTAGGTGATATAAAGTCCCTGAAAGTTGATCTTATAAAGAAATTTGGGAAAAAAATGTCTGAGAGTTTAGGCTAATTTAAAATGATGTGACATTAATATGTGGGGACAGATTAATTTTATTAGATCATCTATTAAAAATGCAATCACATGGTAAAGTTGAACCAAATTTGAATTAAACTTCTTACATGTGATATAAAATTGGCATGGCCTCAACAGAGAGGTTGAGATAAGAGATAGGTGATGAGACTCCATTGTATTGATGCTTCCACTACTTGGACATGAAGACTGTTAAGGATTCTAAGTAAAATCCAAAATGAGATTCCAGCTAATATGTACAAAGCTTCTTCCCCATTTCCCTTACCTTTGAGGTTTTAAAGCAGATTTTAACCAGAAACTGAGGTAGGGCCTCTGCTGCATGCTAACCCTCCACCACCAGGGGATGAAGGTAAAGGATGAGGAGAGATGCCGTCTACCAGTAACAAGAAGGACCTAGGTCTAGCATCTCAGCTAGACATGAAGGTTCTCAAATGTCTTTCTCCCTGGAGGAGAAAGTGAAAGACTGGTCCTGGCCAAACCTTTCTTGTTCAGAGTTACAACAGATCCAAGGGATGCTTAGAGAAGCCCAGTGTGCTTCATCCTCCACTACTTTGGAGAGAAATCATAGACAAACCCTGCCACCCAAAGAAAGTTTCAGAGATAAAACCTAGAAATATTTCCAGTGATGAGTGATTGTTTCCATTCAAAGAAGATGGGCACCCATTTCAGAGTTTCACGCATGGCCAAATTCACCTCTCCTCCTCCCCCTGCCTGCCACTGGCATCACTACCAACTCCTTCACATTACATTCTGGTGTTCAAGTAATTACAGTCACGAAAGCCATTATAGCCCTCAATACATTCATGTCCGATGTCTCTTAAAATAATAATATTGCAAGGTATTATTGTTCCCAGGTAATAAATAGAGAAGCCAGAGTACAGAAAGGTCAAACAACTTTGCCAAGTAGTAAAAGGTAGAGCCAGAACTTAACCTAAATCTTCTGACTCTAAATCCCAGGCTCTTTACATGACAAAGGTTAAGTATATACCAACTGCCTAGAAATTAACCCACATCTGACATGCAGATAAATTTGCATCCAAGTGCAAAAGTCACCTCCAAGAGGGGATTCAAATCATTCCCCTAGCCTGACAAATTTACCTCCTGGTCACTGAATGAAACAGGGAATTTGACTCCAAAAATAACCAACCCCTAGTGTGGAGGAGGGTGAGGCAGTTATCAGTTGAACAGTGATTCAGAGCACAGGATTTAGAGTTAGACATACTTGAGTTTCAAACACATCAGTTGCATTTCCTCTAAGCAACTCATTTCACTTCCCTTAGCATAAATATACGTATCTATAAGATAGAAATAATGCCTTACATAACTATGAAGATTCAAATAATGTACATTAAGCTCTGAGTATGGGGACTGGTACATACACAATAGTACTCAAATGTTAGCTTTCTTTTATTTTCCACACACAACCACAAATAACCACAGATACCATTAACATCCTCTGTATTGCTTATAACCATCCTTGTGATAACTTGTTCATGAAACTGCCTCTAATATCTCAGCCAGAATAAATCTTAAAGACGAACATGGAAGTTGAGGTATAGAATGGAACAAGTATGTATTAGTAATAGTGAGAACCTCAATCTAATTTTTAGCTCCACTATAAAATGTGCTGTGAGATCCAGAACAGGTCAGTCCCCCTTCCACTCATTTTTGACCTCTGGGAAATGAAGGGACCGAATGAGATTGCGAAGGCCTTTTTCAAGCCTCTTGTTCCTGCAAGGAAAGGAAAGGATCCGAAGGCAAACAGTCCGCAAAATGGTGCTGAACCCCCTACTGGCTCGAGCAGTGTGAATTCTCGCCTCAAATGGCTGGCCTGAGAGTTTGAGCCACACGGAAAATCTCTCTTTCCCTTTGGATGGGACTCTGAAACCTCGGCCAGGACTCAGAGGTCCCAACTGAAAACAGCTTCAAGTCATTGGATAACAAAGGGAAAAGCACCCAGAGCCAACAACAAGAGTCTGGGAAGCTGTATTTCAGTCAACCAACTGAAAATTCCACCAAACAGCCGGCCTCCAGCCCAGCCACCCCAAGTCTCAAGGTGAAGCCAGCCCTCATCCAAAGCTGCCTTTCTCACAATCAAATCAGCAACTGCCTTGTAACACAGAAAGTGCTTGGTTATGTCTCTCCAAAACTCAGGACCCTCAAACAGCCCTCTAAATGCCTAGAAACCTAGCTCCTCTGCTTTGCTTTCTCTTTCCTGAACCTAGCTCTGCAATCGGCCTGTCTAGCCTGCCAACAATTTCAACTCTGCTAACACTGTTTATTGTATCTTGCAGCTGCCATGGATTCATTTACTTTGCTTCGACCTTCTTTGGTTATTAACACTCTTTAATCTTCCCTGCACAACACAAATCCAGACCCCCCACCCAAAAACATGGGATCTGACATTCTGAGGCTGTGTGCTGCCACACTCCCCACACTTTCTTGCCTCACTTGAGACTCCCCCTGAATCTTTTAAAACTTTTTCCTGACACATCAACAGAAGTATATTAGGAGCTTTCGTTTTCAAAAAAGAAGGGAAAAAAAAAATGAACAAAACACAACTTACTTTCATCCGGAGGCGCACAGTTTTGGAAAGAAGAAAACAGAGGTATAATCCACTGCGATTCCCCAACCCCAAAAGAAGAATTTGTTGTAAAGTGCTTCTTTTTCAACTTTGCCCGTGAAGGAGCCCAGTGGTAGGCATACATCCACAGGCTGATGCAAGATGCCTTTGAGAGAAACCTCACATTCTGAGGATTCCTGGGAAAGCGCCAGGGATCCCAGCATCCAATATATTGCACATTTGGTTTCAATTAGAAAGGGGGTTGGGGAGGGAAGAAGGAAAGTCACCAATCAGAGCTGTTTTCTGTTTAGAGACTATTTCTTTTGACCCAAGGGACCACAGCAAAGCTATAATTTACAGCAAAACCCATTCATAGAAGAAAAAATATGTAGAACCATAGGACAGACTTAAAGATGTAGCTCCTTTCCGCCTTATCCCCACCGGCATCCATCACCAAGCTCTCCACCTCCATCTAAGACTTGGTCCTCATATCCTGTGACCCCCACACACCTCATTTTTCTTACTCGAGTTGAAGCTGTAAGCAGAACTTAAAAGTTTGGAGTCTCTTCCAATTGAAGCTTCCAGGACAGTTGGGTCACATACATGGAGCTGCTCCTTCGTGTTTTGACCATAAGAGATCAGAGCTGAGCCCTCCTTAAAAAGATTAGATTTAATTCCTTCCCCCCGCTGCCTCCTTTACCAAAAAATTTGGACGGTTCCAGCGTCCATGATTCCTATTTTTTTTTTCCACTCAATTCCCAGTTGGCTGCTGCTGCCAAGGGTCTGTTGCTGTCCTGGATTCTTGCTGCTAAATGAAAACACAAGCGTTTACAAGGAATTTCTAAATTATTTTGTAAACTTTTTTTTTTTCTTTTCTGTGGTCAGGGCCAGAGATCATGTGAAAGTGGCATGTAAGGCAATAGGGGAGGAATCCTTGCTCGGCTCTCCATATGATAGCTGATAATCCTCTCCATCCACCCAGACTCCAGCCTTAACCTTTCAAAGCCTGAATCACTTCTGAGCAAGCACAGAACCTGGAGGTCCTGATTCTCTGTGAGTGTAGGGAGTACAGGCACCTGAGGGAAGGGAATCCATAGAGGAAGGTAGATGGCAAAAGAGAGGTTAAGAAGGCCTCACCTACCTCTAAGAACCACCTCCCGGTAAAGGGACCTCCTTCTTTGGGGCTCTTGAGCTATCACCAACTCTTCTCTGCTTATACTTGACATGTGATTGCACAGCCTCAGAGACTAGCAGGAAGAGAGGTGGGGCCACCAAGACAAAGAAGGAGGGGCATCCGCATAGTAAATTTAGAGCATGAAATGCTTCATAAAGGGAAATTCCAAGCAAAGAAACCTCCAATTGAGAATGAAATTGGTAAAATTATTTTGTCTGGTTGTGTACATGTACAAATATGTAACAACAAATCTCACTATTATGTATAAACATAATGCACCAATTCTAAAAAAATGCCAATTGAGGTGGCCATAAAATTAAAATCCAAACTGTCAATGTTAAGCCTCGAAAAGGTTCAGCCCAGCACTAATCTGAGAGTCAGAATGCAGCTGTAATATCTGTGTTTCATAGTTGAAAGACGATACAGAGAATGGAGAGGCTGTTCAGATGACAGCCACAGAGACAAAAGTAGAAAACAAGACTTAAGAGGAAAAAAAAATAGACCTAGAGTTATTTTACAAACAGAAAGGTCAATACAAAGAAAAAGTATTAAGACTCTTCAAACAACTCACAGCATCTGATATCAGGTCTGCCGTTACTGAGGCCAAGATGTTCGGCTCAATTCAATATATATTGAATTCAATGTATATTGAGCATTTATCAGGAATTTTAATGGGTGCCTGCCAAAAACATCTACAAACATCTGGTTATAGAAATAGTCCGAGAGTTCTCAGACATTCAAGCCAGGAGGGGTTTACTTCTTTGGCATTACTATAAATAATGCACTGTTAGTATAAACCATGATTTCAGATTTGGTGAGGTTACAGGTCAAATGTGGAAAAGATAATATCTTCATGAAGTCAGTACCTAATAAAGGACAGGTACCTGAGTGCCCTCAGACACCAGTATCTAAGATGGCTCTACTCCAGAGGCAACACTGTTTGTATATGTGTGTAACTCAGATTCCATCGTGAGCCAGAAATATTGATTTCAAAAATCCAGCCCTCCTGGGCTTGTCTGAGTAAGGATAGGCAGTCCATTAGGAATTTACATACAGAGCAAGGAGGCTTCTGGGGAAGAACTCACTAAATGAAGAGAAAACTAAAAGGTAAAATATGATCCAAGTGCAACAGAGCTTCGTCAAGGGTAAGGAGAAGCTCAAAGAAAAACACTAAGTCACAAAACATAGTGGCATTCATCTATAATCCTAGGGACTCAGGAGGCTGAGACAGGAGGGATGTAAGTTTGAGGCCAGTCTCAGCAAACTAGGGAGAGCTTGTCTCAAAATAAAAGAGCACTGAGGATGTGGTAGTTCAGTGTTAGAACAACCCTGGGTCAACTGAAAGAAAGAAAGGGGGAAAGAAGTAGGAAGAAAGAGAAGGAGGGAGAGTAAGGGAAAGAGAGAGAGAAAGGAGGGAAGGAGGCAGGAAGTAAGAAAAGAGAAGGGAGAAAGGGAGAGAGGGAACCATATCTATCACTCAAAATTATGCCTGTCACTCAAAATACCATCTCTATTATTCAGGCTATCCAGAGCCAAGTTCAAGGTCTAATCCTGAACTTTAAGAGCAAGGAAAAACTGAAAGTAATATTTCACTGAAATGTTTGAGAGACATTTAAAGTATCAGGAGGAATCGCAGGACTTGAGCCTCAGTTTTCAGAGACGACTCTGGTTGGGCAGGGAGGGGTACACTTATTCAGCCTTGACGAGTCATTGCTTTAGGAAACCAGACTTAAGAAGAAAGAAAATGGCAAATGCTGCTTCAAAGTTGAAAGAACCAATTCACGGAACACAAAGAAGAAATTTCCTGAGGATTCTCAAAACTATTTGATGGAGTTTTGAGTAAGGCTGGAATTCCTAATATTGTGGGAACAGATGTGGAGAAATACTATTTTATTACTCTTTTGTGAACGGATTTTACCCCCTGGTTGGCTCGGCTTGGGAAACATGAGTCATTGCAATCAAAATTATTTATGTTCCATAGAAGGCAATACATCCTAGTTGTGAGGACATTTTTACTCTGAAAATGAATAACTGAGAAGCAAAACAGAATTCCAGTACTAGGATTTTACTAAAAATGGCATCAAAATATCTGAAATGTTCAAGATGCAGTGTTAATTAGAAGTAAGGAAACGTGCAAGATGACTTTTCAAGATCTTTTCTAGTCTTCCACCCATGATTCAAGTAAATACAAGTTTTGAGAACTGAAATTAATATTTCTATATCTAAATGGCTCCTGCCTTTGTGATGCTTTAGGAAATAAAAAGAATAATGGGAATAGAAAGAACTTAATTGATTTAGTTTAAGAAACACACACATACCTTAAAATGACACGAGTGTTCATAGAAACCAAATCTACATGGTACTTTTAAGTTGCAACAGGAATTAGCAACCAGTAATCTAGTTTTATCTCCTCCCTCTTCTTCCTTCCTCTTCTCTCTCATCCTATTTTTTCCTCCATGTCTTTCCTCGTGCATTCATTTTTCCTGACACTCTCTGTCTCTTTCTCTTTTCTGCATATTCCTGCACATCTTGCTTTAACCTATTTCTTTTCACCAAACCAGCTCTTTCAATTTCTTTTCACACATTCCTAAACGTTAGCCTAAAATTGCACCTTAGCTCTAAATTTTTTATTTTTTAAAAGAGAGAGAAAGAGAGAAGAGAGGGAATTTTTTAATATTTAATTTTCAGTTTTGGTGGACACAACATCTTTTTATTTTATTTTTATGTGGTGCTGAGGATCGAACCCAGCGCCCCACGCATGCTAAGCCAGCGCATTACCGCTTGAGCCACATCCCCAGCCCTCTAAAATTTATCTCCTTGCTCCAAGTGAGCATTAGAGAATGACTAGTTTTGTTGAGGCCCAATTCCTAAATTTTGGTTGAAAGAATTTTATTAATTGATCAAGTGTGCCTTATTTATTTCTCCTCTGCCTCTAAACAGTGGAGGCAATGGGTCAGATAACATGAATATGTCCCCAAGGGTCCACACTCATAGATGTCATTTCTAGAAGATATGTGTCATGTATTAGAAGAGCCCCACAATAGTAACAAATAATTATGGCAAATAATTAGCAAAGCCTGACAGTCCCTGGATTTTAAAGATATTATGCCTCACTGACCCAAATCCAGAGAATATTATATACAGTAAAGTCATATTGTACATACATTTAATATAAGTGCCAATCTTATAACCCAATTCTTAAAATGAGACTGCTTGTTATTGTATAATACATCCACAATAGACAAATCCATTGATATATATATATATGCAAAAAATCTTAATATTTTAAAAAATTCAGTTGGAGGACATTTATAGACAATAGAAATACTGGTTTTCTTAAAAGTAGAATAATCTGAATGTCCAGACAGCTGCATATAGACTTCCTTTGGTTCTTCCTGAGTTTAGCTTATGATTCTTGATCTTAGTGTGCTTAGGATTTATGTGGCAGTCAGGTGAGATGATACATGCCTGTAATCCCAGCAACGTGGGAGGCTAAGGCAGGAAGATTGGGGCCAACCTTGACAACTTAGACCCTATCTCAAATTTTTAAAAAATATAAATATAAAAAGAGTTGGGGATGTACCTCTGTGGTAGAGCACCTCTAGATTCAATACCTAGTGTGTGCGTGTGTGTGTGTGTGTGTATAAATTTATATATAAATTTCCTCCATACTGAGTTTTTTTAAAATATTAAGATTTTATGCCTTTATATATATCAGTGGATTTGTCTATTGTGGATGTATTATCCATTAATAGGTAGTCTCATTTTAAGAACTGGGTTATAAAATTAGTACTTATATTAAATGTATGCACAATATGACTTCACTGTATACAGTGTATATATTTATAAAAATAAATACCCATATTTATTTTTATAAATATATAAAATACCCATACATATATCCTACTAACTTGTATCCACCAAAGCATCAGTAGTCTTTGAGTGACTTAAAGGGGTTTTTTTGGTTTTGTGGGGGAACCAGGCATTGAACTCAGGGGCACTCGGCACTGAGTCACATCCTCAAGCCCTATTTTGTATTTTATTTAGAGACAGAGTCTCACCGAGTTTCTTAGTGCCTTGCTGTTGCGATCCTCCTGTCTCAACCTCCTGAACCGTTGGGATTACAGGCATGTGCCACCACACCCAGCAGACTTAAAAGGTTTTTAAAAGACAGTTTTAACCCTAAGAGATTATTATTTCCTTTATGATCTGGGGCGTAACCCTGCATGCTACCAGATGTTTTCCTGTGACAGAGTTTAGTGAAAGATGATTGAAGTTCCAAACTCTACTGAGGAGAGTCACTTTGAATGAGCCATTCTAACAGTAAAATGAGAGGGAAATATGAACTGAACTCACAGGGTTGTGAGGGCTTAATAAGGTTTAGAAGAGATCATTTAATGAGTGCTTACCATGTGTCAGGCATTCTTCTAAAAATTTTACATGTATTACCTTATCTAATGCCGATAAGAATTTTCTGGGGTAGGTACTATTATCTCCTGGTGTCCGGATGAGGAAACTAATGCACAGAGAAGTGAACTTGTACCTGTTGGAGCTAGAATACATATGTGTTCACACATGTGCTTTGCTGACAATAAAGTTGTGTGTTTATGTGGTGGAGAGGAGATATTTCAGATCAAGTAGGACATCATTAATTCTTAATTTTCCTGGGAATTGACGTCTTCTTATCCATACAGAAAATCATCTGTGTCATTTCCATTCCTATCCTTTTTGCACCAGAAGCCCATCATTAACTCTGTCATTGCTCCTGAGCACTTCCACCGGAACAAAAAAAATGTGAGATAAAAAAAAATTCAAAACAGTCCCCCTGGTGAATCTCCCCTGGATGAGCTAGAAAAGTCAAATAAAGAGGAAGTGGAGGTTAATATTTGGCAGTAGGATTCCTATTTGTCTTTGTTTTTAACAATGCCACGTACAGTATTTCACAGCTTCGGGAACGCTTTCACAGACATGACTTCATCTGACACTCAGACAGCCCCGATATGCACTCAGCGTGGATATTAATATCCTCATTTTACAAATAAGGAAAAGGAAGCTCAGGGAAGTCGGAGCTTACCAACTTTACTTTCTGGTAAATGGCTGAATCTGAGTTTGAGTCCAGTTCTTGTGATTCTCAGTGATCCTTTTGCCCATTTGGCATCAACAACAAAACCTCAGAGCCTCTAGACTTTGTCACCCAGCTCCAGTGAACGAGGGTATCTGGTCTCCGTGCCTGCTCTGAGGTTCTTTTCTTCCTTTTTCATTTCATAATTCCTTGCAGAGGGAGAAATTCTGAGAAGCAGGATGAAAAAAAAAAAAGCCCCCAAATCTGAGAATTGTAACTGGGGATCCCCAAGAGTGAGAGATGCAAAAAGTGTTATTGAGGTGGGAGGATCTTATTTCACACCATTGTTCCAGGGATGTAACCCTTCTCTGGGCTACAAAGTGAAAACCTGCACTATCCTTAGATTTTTAAAAAGCAACTTTTAAATGTCTCCAGGGTGCAGCATCTCTCAACAGCCGGATAAACACTCAGCATCAAAAGTTCTGCTTTATATTTATCTTCAGTCTCCCCTGCTGCCACTGGTATCTGGTCTCAAGCAAAAACAACTCCTGTTAGTTAAACTACCTTTCAGTTTCTCATACACCCATATGTCAGATCAGAATGGATTTGTTGCAATAGCATTATTTTCCATACTCAGGCCTAGACTGGAGCAATCATCTTATACATAATGATAACCCTCCCTATGAAATTTCTGGGCTGTGATTTTTCCAGAATCTGTGGAGGGGGAAAATGCATACTTCCCATTAACTGTCTTATTAGGGATTCAAGAACTTCAGAGGATCAATAACTTATTTGAACCTTATTTTAGGAATTCACCCTATTTTTCTCATCTATGTGAGAGGGAGCTAGGATGATTGAGAGGATAATATCTGTAAGTGTTTATTGTTATTTTTATTTTTATTGTTTATTGTTATTTTTTAAAATATTTATTTATTTTAGTTGTAGTTGCACACAATACCTTTATTTTATTTATTTTTATGTGGTCCTGAGGATCAAACCCAGGGCCTTGCACATGCTAGGCGAGCACTCTGCCGCTGAGCCACAATCCCAGCCCCTGGGACTAATCTTATAAATAAATATTCAAAATCATTTTGTCCTCAAAAACAACCACTTTATAGAGACTTTACACAATGACCTATCATTCTGCCCTTAATGTGAAACTCCATCCCATTGCCCTAAGTTACACCGTAAACACCACCTCTCTGTTTCTAATACACAACATATTTCACAGCAGAAAGGAATTTATAGCACCAATGTTATTTTTCCACATACAAGTCCAATGTGGACTGTCCAGCAGCGCTCAAATTGCCTTTCAAGATAGAGGCCAGATTCTGATTCTGGACTTCTGGGAAGGCTCAGATGTTAGTCTTATGGTTAGAATCTGTGTTCTCCAAGGTCCTTAGTCCCAGAGAGAAACCCAGTTGCACAAAATCCTTTCATTTGAACACTTAAGAAAGTTGAGGATGGGGCTGGGGATGTGGCTCAAGCGGTAGCGCGCTCGCCTGGCATGCGTGCGGCCCGGGTTCGATCCTCAGCACCACATACAAAGATATTGTGTCCGCCAAAAACTAAAAAGTAAATATTTAAAAATTCTCTCTCACTCTCTCTTTAAAAAAAAAAAAAAAGTTGTGTCCGCCAAGAACTAAAAAATAAATATTAAAAACTTCTCTCTCTCTCTCTCTCTCTCTCTCTCTCTCTCTCTCTTTAAAAAAAAAGAAAGAAAGAAAGTTGAGGCTAATAAAATAAATAGGAAAATAAATAAGCAAAGCATTCTAGACAAATGGAGGTTTAGGGGAGTGGCAGGAGGAAAACGGAGTCTGAGGAAGATCCTCCCATGAGCTGTCAGCAGTCTTGGAGAGCACAGATCAAGGTCCACAAGTTCCATTCTTTGCTTATCCCATGGATAGCCTGTTTCTTCAATGGAATGATAAGTAGAGATACAGCTAAATTTTTTTTTTCATGAGAAATCTCGAATATAGCTGAGAGATCTGGCAAAGGTCAATGACGAGATGCATCTTGGGTCCACATCCCTCCCACATCTGAAGCTGGGGCTCCTGAATTCTCACTTGCAGACTCAGTCTCAGCTTCCTCCCTGCCTTCTTAGGAGCAATCCACACCTGAGGTGGTGATGGCTAGTTAGGGTTAGGGTTAGGGTTAGGGTTAGGGTTAGGGTTAGGGTTGGCTAGTCTGTCTGGGATTAAAGACTTTTATCTGATCTTGGCCCCAATTCCAAGTTTCAACCGCATTACTAAAGTCAAGTTTGGAGATGCATGTACATCTTCTCAGTCCACAACAAACTTGCTAATGCTCCCACCCCTACAGGAGTGGACTACAAGAATCCAGGCTTATATTAGGTAACATCTTCTTTCTTGACCATAATTGAAGGAATCAGGAATAACACACCTAACCTAAGTTGTTCTTTCGATTCTATATCATAAAATTTGAAAATGGAGAAAGAAAATGCAAGTCCCATCTAACTAGTTGATTGGAAAGAGAAGGTCTTAACCCTGAAACCATAGGTGGTAATATTTTCTGCAACACATGGACTATGGAAGCCAAGAAATTTGGCCCCCAGGTAAAAGAAATGAGGTCAACATACAGAAAAATGTAAATCCAAGTGAGTTTCCTGACATTTTTCTAGTTCCTAGTCCTGAGCTCTTTCCACTTTTGGATCCAAGCAACACTCTACTTCCTTATAATATATTCCCATTTGTTGCTTAAACTGTGTCAAATGGGCTTCTGTAACTTGAAATCAACATCTTTCAAGTCTGTGCAGGTGTTTCTTCTAGTAAATGAACTAACACGTCCATAGTAATAGAAAGTAGGTATTATTATTCCAATTATGACAGACAAAGAAACCAGCTAAGGGATTTGTATTGGCATTCCCAGCAACTGTGGCCACCAGTTCACCAACTACTTACTTGCCTGGAGCAATATTTTCCTCTTGGGATTGATGCTCTGAGCTCTATTTCTATATTAGTAAAACATACACCACATCAGAAAAAACACACCACACTAGGTATTTTGACAGGATTTTGTATAAAGAATTGGTCACAAAGCTGTTGGAGGGCTGACTGAGCACAAACAGTAACTGCAGAAAGTAGTTGCCATCCTAAGATTGAGGGAATAAAAGTGGAAGAATTGAACTTAAGAGCTACAAGAAAGAGACACCATGAAACTGAAGCTGAGATCTTTGAGGTGGTTCATGACATGGTTTCTTCTGGTACTACTGAGGAGAAAGGTTGACAATGGTTCTGGAAAGTGAAAAAGCTGGAAGCCATAACAGACTGCCATGATAATATGAATTTCCACCACAGGGCAAGGTCATTTCTGGAACAATAACACTGAGGTCAAGAAACAGAAAATGACCCCCTCTTCCCTTCCTCCAGCCTTTCAATCTCTATCTCCTGCCTTCTACTGGCAAAACCTAAAAGAAAGCCTGCTAGTAAATGAATCTGTGAATGTAGTTTGCAAAGTCCCAGCTTTGACATGACAACTCAGAGCAGAGAAGAATGGATTTAGAGCTGAGAAGCAGCTCTTAGAAAGATAGTACTCTTTCTATCCACTTGTTGAACACACTTTCTACACTCATTACCAACCCTTTTCCTAAATTTCCACCTACATGCATCCTCCTTCCACCACAGTATATAGTTTATTTCTGTGACCCTTCTAGGATGTAAGCATTATTTATTTTGCTTACTTACCCCAATTTGCTATAACTATTCTCAGGGACTCATAAAATACTTGTTGAATGTGGAAGGAAGAAAGGAAAATAGGAAGGACATAGGATGGTAGGAAGGTAGGGAGATAGTGAGAAAGGGAAGGGAAGGAAGGAGGGAAGGCCAGCCCAAGGTAAGATCTGAGAACTGGAAATACCTGTGCCCTAAACAAAGAAGCCAGGAGAACAGAGAGAACACTTCTTGCCTGGTCTGAAAATCATCTCTGAGATTCAGGTGAAGGGAGATGAACATAAAAAGTTCCAGAGTACTTAAGACCATTCTGAAATGAGAAATAAAATGACAAGGGGTAAGCGGAATGCAAGAGGTCAAGGGTATCCAGGTCTTTCAGCACTTTTGATTCTAGCCAATAAGCTGAAGGAGCTGTAGCTAGTACCGCATGAGGTGTCTATTTCTCATAATAGAAAACATAGTTGCAAGATGATGCTTAGGCATGTAGGTGGTAGTGTGGGAACAGCGGGGTGTCACAGTGTGGATAGTATGGAATTGTGGAACTTGGCAGGGACCAAGTCATTCATCCCTCAGAAAAGCCTAGTCTAGATTCAGATAATTGGTCCTTATCTTCAAAACAAAGGCATACTTCCATAGGTAGAAAAAATATGATTTTTACATTCTTCTCATCACTATGACTAAAATACCTGACAAGAACAACTTAAAAGAAGAAAGATTTATTTTTTCTCAGAGTTTGCCTTGGAGTAGAGGTACCATTTGGAATTTCAGGCAGAAAGAACCAAGCCAACCAGGATATCAAGGCAGAAAGTGAAAACCACATTTTAGAGGCAAAATATGGATACCAAACAGTGGGCAAATCATGGGTCGAGTCAAAACAAATGATGATGAAGCCCCCAAACACTAGTACCCTGTGTGTGACTGAAGCAGAGAATAGAGAGAGGCATTTAGAGCGAGAAAGAAGAGCAAAGAAGGAACCAGGTATCTGCCTGTAGTCAAAGAAGATAACAAAAGGCTGTGGAAGAGAGATTCTGAGCTAAATGGTAGAGTCCCATTAAAGACAACAGGAAGGAGGAGCCAGCTTGCTAGCTCTTGAGGAATGAGTATGAAGAGGAAAGCAGGAACAGTGAAAAAGGAACTATTTTGTACAATTTTACGGTGGAAGGCAATCAATAAAAAGATAGTAGCTTGAAATTCTATTAAGGTGAAACAAAGGACTCTTACATGCAAATTGGCATAGCACAGCGGTTAAAAACATGATTCTAGAACCTGGTCACTTGATTTTGAATCCTAGTTCACCCTGCTTGCCATCAGGGTGATTGCAAGCAAGTTATTTAACCTCTCTTTGCCTCATTTCACTGATATAAACCCTGGGTGATTGTTGTATGGATTAAATGTGATTTTCAATTTAAAGAAGTTAAAATAATATCTGCTTCATATGAAGCACCCCATAAATGTTAATTAGAACATAGAACATAGAAGACAGAATATATATATACACATATATGTGTATAGACATATTTAATGTATGTTAAATATATATAGAAATACATAGAAAGAACATAATGTTAGGAAATTAGGAAAAGTCAAATACACCGGATAATTAAGGTTTATATTTCATAATCAGAAAGATTTCTGCTTGAGTCACAGGAAAATATAAATTAAGAGCCTGACAAGGTCTTGAAGCTCATTGAGCCCAACCACTCCCCTGCTCCAATATCCATACTCTCTGTTTCATACTACAGAAAAGGAAATTGAAGCTAGAAAAAAATAAGTAGCTAGGCTGGGGATGTGGCTCAAGCGGTAGCGCGCTCGCCTGGCATGCGTTCGGCCCAGGTTCCATCCTCAGCACCACATACAAAGAAAGATGTTGTGTCTGCCGAAAACTAAAAAATAAATATTAAAAATTCTCTCTCTCTCTCTCTCTCTCTCTCTCTCTCTCTCTCTCTCTCTCTCTCTTTAAAAAAAATAAGTAGCATTGGGTTTCTCTGGCTAATAACTAGGCAAGAATCCAATCATCTCTCTCTCTCTTTCCTTCTTTTTCCCTCCCTAGGAAATCAAACTCAGGGCCTTGCACGCAAACACTCTAATGCAAAGCGACACCCCCCAGCCCACAAAACCCAGGCATCTTGATTCCCAGTCCAGTGTACAACAATCAACTCATAGAAAATGCTATAAAGAAGATCTGCCCAGTTGATCCAAATTGAAACGATTTACCAATAGTTTAAAAAAAAAAAAAAAATGAGAGGGAGACCTGGAGAAGTTAAGGGGCAAAGATTGCTGAGGAGCAACTGCACTGAACTAGGTGCCAATGTCTGAGTCTTGATTCTCCAGCATTTTTATTCCTACTCTGGAATTAGTTTAAAAAACCATTTCACCAGAAACAACCCACAAGCATTCAACTCTGAAATACAATATTATATGATCATAACCATCTCCAAAATGTACATTTGAGAATAGTGAAGAATTCTGTGCTTCAAAGAAAAATTTAAAAGTAGAAAAAGTAAACCACACCAAAAACCTTCTGTGGAATGATAAAAATAAAACCAAAATATTGGGTAAGCTTTTTTTTCAAGTTTTATCAAATGGTATAATTTTGGTGCATCTTATTTTGTACTAAACAGTCTCTATTGTATATGGGAAGCCAGAAGAGAATGTTGTGGTCAGATATGGGCATATATTAGTCTCAGATACACTAGACAAAATTTGGTTACTCAATAGGTCAGATTATGTTTCTGATTAAACAATGTAATGGTTAAATATAGTACTTAAACCAGCAACAGATTACCAGTGGTTTGCTATTGTTCGGTTCTTCACAAAGGAGCAATTATTTGAGAAACCAGGAATGGAGGAAAGAAAGGAAGCCTGTTTTTGGAATAATATGAAAGAACTTAATTTGCAGTTTTCAGAAGGAAAGAAGAATCAAATTAAAATAAAATTGGTGCTCTGGGCTCGGGGACATAAACAGGCCCAATATTGAAAAAAGAAAAAAAATATATTATGGAAATGTGAAACTATCATCATCATTTCAATTACACATTTGAAAAAAAATAAAGAGAAAATGTCTAAAATAGAAACTTTATTTGGCCTGTCAACTGAAAATTGATATTTTCATTATGCTTTCAGTCAAGGATTGATTTTTTTAAATACAAGGTAGATTTCTTCTCCATAAGTTGATCTGCTTTTTCCTCTATAGACTCTTCTGAAGAGTATGCAATTAAAGAAAGAAGTAGTATGTTAGATTTTTAAAAGACAGCAGAAACTGGGCCTTCTGGGCCTCACTTCTTATATTCTTATTTCATTCTTAGTAGAATCAAGTACACTCAAAGAATCAGGGCTCTTAGATAGCCAATGGTTTTATTAGTTCAATCTGAACTATGAAAATTTGATGCCTCATTTTGCCCATCAGAAAAATAAAATCCTGTAATGATAATGCCTCTGTATGTTTAACAGAATTGTCAAGACAGAAAAACATTTGTATCTTCTGAATTATCTTCAAAATCAAAGTCACAATCTAGCCACATCCCCTCCAAATTTTCCTTCTGTACCAAGGTTTCCTACAATCTAGTGGAAACATAATGAATCATTTGTGGATAAAAATGATACTTACTTCAAAATTATTAAGTCATGAGGACAGTATATGATTTAGATGAAATAAGATTAGCAAAAAATTGATCATTATAAAATTTGGATAAGCATTCCACAAACATATGTAAATTCATAATATTATTTTCTCTAGTCTGTTTTAAGTTTTCCATAATAAAAAGTTTTGAATTAATTAATTCTAAAATTGAAAAAATTCTAACTAGAAAAAGAGGGGAAGTACCATTTATTGGGCACATCAATGTGAGGTTTCTTATCTTCCAAAATATGAAGAAGATTCTTCAGCCTTCTGGAAAAGGGGGGGAAAAATTAGTTTGCCTACACACGAGAATCAGACAAGCATCAGAGTTTTTCATTAACGATAATGGATGTTTGAAGACAATAAAGCAATACTATCAAAATTCTGAAGGAAAATTATGTACCCTGCCAAAATATCTGTGAAATACCAAAGCAAAATTTACAAGAACTTGAGAAGTTTAATTCTCATTTCCCCTTTCTGGGGATGTTACCTGAAGATTATTGAAGAAAATTGAGAATGAAAACCAAGAAAGAGGTAGATACAATTTCAAAAAGAAAAACACACTAAATTCAAGGAGTAGATGGAACTGGTAGAACATGATACAAAAGCCACGTTTCTCTCGCCAACAAGAAAGGAATGAGCAAAAGCACAAAAAAATGAAACTATAAAATATGAAAAAGTTCCTTCATATAAAGAAATAAAAATACATATTTAAATAATGAGGGTTTTTTTAAAATCTATCAAATTATCACAGACATGTTTATAATAGCCGGTGAGGGTAAGGTTTGGTGAAATAATAATTTAAATTGCAAATATGATTAAGGGTAAGTACCATGGTATGGGGAGATTATTTTAGGTTATTTATTGTGTGGGTCCCATCTGATCACATGAGTGGAGTACAGTTTTCTTGGCTGGGTCAGAGAGATGAGATGACTGATGGCAGAAGAATAAGTCTGAAGATGATAGCATAAGAAAGATTCAGCACCCTATTGGTGGTTCTGAAAAGAAGGAGCCATGTGCAAGGACCAGAGAGAGGCCTTTGGGAGTTAAGGTGTCCCCAGGGGACAGTCAGCAAGGGAACAGAGACTCAGTCCTACCACCGTATAGAACTCAACTCTACATCCAAATGATGGAGAAAGTGGCTTCTATCTATTACAGAAAAGAACCACTGTTGACAATAACCTGATTTTAGCCCAGTGAGACCTGAAATAAACTTTTGACCTGCAGAAATATAAGATTTTAATTTATGGAGTTTAAACCATTAAGTTTGTGGTCATTTGTTACCTCAGTAATTGAAAACCAATACTGGTAAAAGCATACATTAGCAAAATCCTCTAGGAGAACAATATAAAAATATATAATCAGAACTTTAAGAATATTTATACTTTTAATCAAATAATTCTCCTTCTGGGAATCCACACTCAGGAAATAATCATAAATATGGAAAACCTCTTATTAAAAATATTTACAACAATAGCAACAAAAGCTGGAAGAAAAAATATTAGCATCCAACACCAAGTGAAAGATGAACAATCCCACCTGAAGAAATATTATCAGCCAATAAAAATTAGATTTACAAATATTACGTAACTCTATTAAGAAATCTTTATGCTACAGTGCTATTTAAAGACTTTTAATATAGAAAAACATGCTCGAGAGGAAAATACACAAAAACAGTAATAGCAGCTACATTCAAGAAAAGATGACTCAACTATACTTTCTATTTCTTTGCATTTCTGAATTTCTCTTGATAAGTTTGAATGCTTTTCATCTGTTGGGAGGAGGCAAAAAACTATGGTTATAGATGACCTTAGTATCTCTCAAGTGGCTACACAGGTGGGCTTTTACTCAACCCCATGTAACTTGGACTTGGCTTTATGTAGAGATGATTTAAGAAGCTGCCTCCATAGGATAAACTGACAGAAAAACTTTAGGTGTTTCATGAAGCAGGAAGATAGAAAGGAGTGCTTGGCTTGCTAAATCCTAAGAAAATGTATCCATTTCTTTTGTGCAAAATTAAAGGTTATTGAAGATAAAGACCAAGTTTATTTTCTTTTCCATTTTATTGTCAGCAGCTAGCACATAACCTGGTACAGAATGAGTGCCCCATAAGCATTAATGGAGAGATGACTATACTTTTTGCAGATTCACTTGTTGGCCCAAATATACTGGCCCAAAAACTTGGTCATTAATTTCTAAGGGACATAGGAAGATCAAGATATACTCGTGTATATTTCAAACCAATAGAAAAATTATTTGCTTTATGTATTATATATTGTATATATTATATACTACATATTCAAAAGCAGGAGAGCTGGGTGTCATGGTCTACACCTGAAATCCCAGCAACTCAGGAGGCTGAGAATTGCAAGTTCAATGCCAGACTCAGCAACTTAGTGAGGCCCTAACCAACTTAGCAAGACCCTGTCCTAAAATTAAAAACTAATATCAAAAAAGGCTGGGAGTATAGCTCAGTGGTAGCGCATCCTAGTTTAATTCCCTAGTACCATCTCCCAAAATAAAGCAATAGAGAGAGTGAGACATAAAAGATATACAAACTGCTTTTATATAAATTACAGAAGTAATGTTCTTTCTACTGTACTTTTCTTTTGATAAAACTTGTTTGCAAATAATTTTGGGTTTATTAAAGTTGCAAAGATAGTGCATTGTCTTCCTGTATACCCCTTATTCACTTTCCCCCATCAAAAACATGACACTAAGGCATTATTATTAAATAATTTTCAGACTTATTTTAACTTTGCCAGATTTTCCATTAATGCTTTCTTTCCATCACAGCATATAATTTAGGATACAACTGTACATTTTGTTGTCAAACTCCAGTCTCCTCTGGTATATGATAATTTCTTAGTCTCTTCTCATTTTCTTAATAACTATCCTGTAGAATTTCTGAGTTTTCCTCATGATTATACTGACGTTATAGGTTTTTTTTTGAAAGAATGTCACAGAAATAAAGTTGTTCTTCTTTTTGCAGATCAGGTGATAGATGATATTCACATGACATCTCTGGTGATGTTAAGTGACATTACTTGCTTAAGGTAGTGTTTGCAAGTTTTCTCTACTGTAAAGTAACTAGTTTCCCCTTCTTTAATCTTTGGAAGCGAATCACTAAATCTTAGGTCACCCTCAATGGTAATTAAATTTACCTTCTAGAAACATCTATATATGCTACATATTGTACTTAGACATCTTCTCTAAGACAGATTTGTCTATTTATGTCAGTATGAACTCATGTATAGTTACTTCAGACTTTATATTATAATCTAATGCTGCCTTATTTTGCTACTCAAATTATTCCACATGATGAGCATTTTCAAATTGACTCTGTGTCCCATTGGAATGGCTTATCTTTTTGTTTGGGTTTTTACTTGTGTGTTGTTAGGGCTTAGAAATGAGGTATCCCCCAAAGCTCTTATTAACTAACTTGATTGTGATGGTTATTTTGCAAAGTATATTTATATCAAAATATTTTTATACCACATAGAATATAGGTATATATATATATATATATATATATATATACACACATATATGTATTAATTATAACTGATATCTCAATAATATGTTTTAAAAACTTAAGAGCCTACCCAGGACCTCATTGAGGTGAAGTTGGACAGAGTATACTGGTAACACTTAGGACTGATAAGCTCCACCCCTCCTAGAAGGCAGGGATGAGACACAGGGTTGAAAAGGAAGAATGGTTTGGAAAATCTATTTGGGCCAAAAAGAATACTTAAACTCTCCTTCATAACCGAAGGTCTCCAAATGCTACCTACTCTGCCATGGGAGAAACAAGGTTTATTCTCAGAGAAATTTAAACAGACTCTGGACTCAGGAGCATCTGGCAGAAAATAAAGAAGGCACAGATTTGAAAACAGTGTTTGGTGGGGGTGTACATCCCAATTCAAGTAAATTGCGAGCTCAAACTCTTCAAGATCTTGTAGTTAAGCTCATAAAGATATAGCCTCACTGTGAACATAATTTCCTACTTCTCTTTAAAGAAGTATAAGTAATCAATATATTTATTATTAAATAATGTTATTATTATATATAAATAAATATCAGCGGGAAACACCTAACATAAATAGACTAATATAAGAAATGAAAAAAAAAAACTGGAGAAAACAAATTATCCATAAAGCAGAAGACAGGCAAAACTTTTAAGATAAAGTTTGTTATTGAAGAAAGGTGAGGGATGACACTGTGTGCATAACACAGAAATAGGGTGGTATAAAACAAGAGCCATATTTAATTAAGGATACCTACTAGAAATTAAGTCAATGTTATAAACAAGATAAAAAAGAGCTAGGGGGATGGTTCAGGAGGCTGAGACAGGAGGATCATGATTTCAGAGCCAGTCTCAGCAAAAGTGAGGGGCTAAGCAACTCAGTGAAATCCTGTCTCTAAATAAAATACAAAAAAGGGCTGGGGATGTGGCTCAGTGGTCGAATGCCCCTGAGTTCAATCCCTGATACCAAAAAAGAAGGAGGAGGAGGAGGAGGAGGAGGAGGAGGAGGAGGAGGAGGAGGAGGAGAAGAATAGTAGTAGTAGTAGTAGTTAGGGGGAAAAAGGGTGTTTGAGACTAAATAAAAGAAAATTCCTCAGAAAACAGAAGAAAAAGAAGAGAAAAACAGATTGGCAAATGTGGGAAATTGGATAGTTAATTCTGCAGGTCTGACGTCTCGTAGGAATTCCAGAAAAGGGTGAGCAAGGAAAATAAACTGGAGAAAATCATCAAAGAAATAATACATAAGATTTCCCCAACTTTAAAAGCATTCTGAAGAACCCAGTAAAATTACTGAAAAATGCTCACATCAATTAATTTTATCATGAAATTAGAAATACATATAAAAGATTTTCAAAGCTTGAGGAAAAGCAACATAGGGAGATCCATGGGGAGAACTGGTATGTATCAAATTTCTCAAAAGTAATCTTGAAGCTAAAAGATAATAAACCTGAAGGAAAATATTTTTTTAATCTGAAAATCTGCACACCCAAACTAATAAGTCTGACAGTAAAATATTTTTAAGTATACAGGAATTCAAATAATTTATCTGTCATGCATCCTTTTTTGGAAAGTTACTACAGTATGCTCTTCATCATTACAAGAGAGTTAGCCAATGAAGAAGATAATGGAATCAAGAAAACCTGCAAGAGATAAGGAGCAAAGGGGAGGATAGATAAACACCATATAGAAGGCTTAGAGAACACCCATTCGGGTGGGAGGACAGGAAAAAAATGGAAGGGATGTGTTATGGTTTGGATATGAAGTTTCTCCAACCCTTCTCCCAGCCAAGTCTCCTACATCAGTGCAGGAATGTTTGGAAGTGAAATGATCCTATTGTAAGAGCTGTAACCTAATCAGTCTGTCCTAGTTTGAATGGACTGACTGGGTGGTAATTGTGGGCAGGTGGGTGTGGCTGGAGGAAGTGGGTCACTGAGGGCATGCCCTGAAAGGGTATATTTTCCCTGTGGCCCTTGCTTCTTCTCCCTCTCTGCTTCCTAAATACAATGGCAGTAAGAGCTTTCCTTCTCCATGCACTTTAACCAAGATGTGCTGCCTCACCTTGGGCTCAGAGCAATAGAGTCAGAGGTCTATAGTTTGAGACCTCTGAAACAATGAGCCCCAAATAAATCTTCCCTCTTCTAAGTTGTTCCAATCAGGTATTTTGGTCACAGCAACAAAAAGTTCACTAAAGTGGGGTGTCTGATATCTTCAAACATTTTAAAAGTGTCATTGTTTCTCATTTCACATCTCATGAAACATTTGAATAAAATAGCAATAATTAAATAGAAACCTGATTAATTAGGAAGAATGAGGGTATTATTATTTCTGGGTTAAACAAAAAGTTATACATAAAAGAAGGCATAAGCATTGTATACCCCCTGGATTGATGGGGAACATATCTATTATAATTATGATATTATAAATGCTAAGATTGTTTTAACCAAATATTTTGCCACATCCATTTTGGGAAGAAAGAAGGAAGATTAAAAGTAAGAGAAGATACAAGAAAGCTAAACCCCCTACTACCTTAACACCTGAGGCAAACAACTTATGAGGAGGAATGATTTATGTTGGCTTAGACTCAGGGGCACATGACAAAGCAAAGCTGCTTGCCTCGTGGGAGCTGGTAAGCAAAAAGAGAAGAGAAATGGGTCAGGGTTCCAACACCCTGCTCAAGTGATACACCTTCCTTCTGCTAGGCCCCATAGCCGAAAGTTTCCCCCATCTCCAGCCAGAACTGTTAGGTAATAGTTGGCAATGAGCAGAGAAATGCAAGGCAAGGTCACAAGTGTTCTTTAATTACTTCAGATTCTCTTAAAAACTAATTTCAAAGTGCCTGAGAAAGCAAAGAGTGGTAGTTAATTTGTAGAAAATAAACAGAAGCAAAGAAGATAATGGGAAAATATGTCAAAAGAAAAGGATTCATGGGATTGACTCTTGACAGTGTCCACCGAGGTTGTTGTGAAGTTAGGAATCATGGCTATAGGTGCCTCCATTTGTCTGGAAAGAAAGACTGCCTTAGCAGCACAGGTGCACGAAGATAACTTCTGACTGGCCACTAACTCCAATGACCACATTAACATGGGATTGACTTGTAGATGAAGCCCCCCTATATATGATGGCCACCACGACTGTTCCAGAGAAAGCCAATTAAGGTCAAAAACTCCACTGCCCCACGTAAAGGAGGAGTTCAACAGCTGGTTGGTGAAGGTTGCTGAAGGGGGACCTCAGTTCTCCAGGTAAACATCAAACAGTAATAAATTTGGAGACAGAATTGTCTCCTTTGTCACTCTCTTCCTGGAGATGGCCCACTCTCTCTCTCTCTCTCAAGTGCTCTCTGCTTCAGCCTTCCTTTGCTTTTATTTTAATTTTACGTCACTTTCACTTGTTATAAAGTTCTCTTGCATGGTTTTTGATGTCTGATATTTAATTTTTTTTTCCACTGGAACACAAGAACGAAGGTTTGGAGTTTCAGCTCCCTGCTTTTCTGTGACAGCACCACAAGCTGGTGATTAAGCCTTCAACACATGGTCTTTGGGGGACCTTTAAGTTCAAACCATAACACTGAAGTGGCACCCCCTTTCTCCACAGAAAAGCCCTCTTCACCATGGCTGATTTTAGGACTGTCAGCAAAAGAGTCCATTGTAGATAAACTTCCTATTTTCATGTCACCCTGTTTACTTGGCCACTGGCCAAGAAGATACCAGCACTCCAGGTGATGGACACCCCCTTACTAGTTTTTCACAAACGTATCCAGTATAGTACTTTGAAGAAATGTGCAAACAAGGCCTCTGGCCTTGGGCTGGGCTTCACAGAGATGTCTACATTTTTAAGATAAGTTACAATTGGGCTCCATGGTAACAGCTGACAGGGGAGGAAAGAAAGGGGAGAAGAAGCTCCCCCTTCTCAGGTGTTGTCCTTGAAGAGTTAACTTGCTCAGAACAGTGAAAGAAAAAGCTGCTTTTATGTGAACTTCTGCAGACTGTGAACTTCTGAGCCCCTCCCCTTACATGCTGGGTATAAAACTCTGAAACTCCCTGAACTCGGGGTTCAAGGGATTGATTGATTACAGCAAAGGCTGTGCCCTCTGAACCTGGCTGCAGCCAAATAAAACTGTTTCCTGCTATCTTCAGTGCCTTGCCTCATTTGTCCCTACAACAACACCAAAAGAAAAAGGGTTTACTTCTGAGGAACAGGACTTGAAGAAGTTTGAACTAGGATGGGACAGGAGAGTAGTATTTTTTTTTTTTATTATAAGCCTTTTACTATCCATTAAGTTTTGAACAAGAGAGTTAACATGTTAAAGTAAATGTTTAGTAGCATTTCAGTATTAATGAATGAATCACACCCTTTCTTCTTGTGATGCTAGGGATTAAACCCAGGGCCGTGTGCATCTGTTAAACAAATGTTCTACTACTGAGTTATACCCCCTGCCCATAACCTTTTTAGGAAAGGTTTTTTTGGGTTTGTTGTTTTTTTTTTAATAGAGTCAAATCTTGAAAGGATATATTTTAAAAAGTAATTTATCCAATTTCCATAATTTATGCTATTGGTGCTATTTCTCCCAGTCCTGAGCTCTACCCATTCTCATCTTTCTCCATATTCTCTACCATTTTATCCACGCTTAGAGTTTTAATTACTCCCAGTGAACTGATGACTCAAAAATTCTTAACTCCAGCTCAGGCCTAGAACCGAGTCTGAACTTTGTCATTAACTAGAGTATAACCTTGAGGGAATCACTGCATTTTGGCCCAGAGTTGTCTGTCGGTAAAAGAAAGTCCTCAGACTAGGCACTCAGATCTCTTGCATAAGGGAGCAATGACAACAGAGACACATTTGTGTGGGTGAAGCTGAAAAACCAGCCTCTACCTCAGAACAAAGCCTGTCCAAGGAAGGAGCATGACCTTTGTCCTTGGAAAGACCCACAGAGCACTCCTAGGTTCATACCCACCCTGCTGAGTTGTTTATCTACAAACAACAGGAGAGATCTGCTGCGCCAGATGTCCCTGACTCAGTCAGGCTAGGTGGAGACCCATAGCAACCATAGCAACCCCCTAGCAGCCACCAATCAGCATGAGACAGAGAAATACCTGGGATGCCATATGACCCTCCCAGTAGTTTATGGTGGTTGATAATATATTGGGAAATGATGTAGTTCAGCACGAACACCCCTCTTGGCTTAAACCAATCAGTTCAAATCAATCCCCCTCTTGTACTAACCAATCACCCCTACCCAACTTGTTCCCACCAGTGAATGTGCTAATCATGTTTTAGAGTTGTTTTATGATTTTCCCGCGCTGTGTGATGATTTGCTAAGAGATGCTATTGAAGCCAGATTTAAAGATAGGTAGTCAGTGTAGTTAGGAAAATCGGGTCTAATATCGAGTAAGATCCAAAAATGGAGGCCATGTTGAGAATGAATTCCAGGAAAAGCAGGACAACTCATGGAATGTTAATGTCCCCAAGGCCCAGAGCCCATCCCAAAGAAGTGTTAATGAAACAGCTCCCAACAAACTTGAAGATGCTGACCCAAAAGTCCTTCCTGCCCAGATTACTCCTTTGGCCCACCTGTGCCCCACCCTTGACAGAACAAAGGACAGGAATGTGACAGGAATGCGGGAAACCAGATGAAGGCCTTAACTATAAAATGGGGAGACAACCGCACTTCCACGGATTCCACCTCTTGGGTCCCCTTCTTCCTCCGGGAGAAGTCTTTTCTGCTGTCCTTTAATAAATTTCTACTTTCCACTCTGACCTTGCCTCAGCGTGCTTCTCTGGTGTTATACTTCAACATTGGGGAAGCATGGACTCGTCACCGGTATTGGGGAAGCATGGACTCGTCAACAGCGGTAACACTATGATGTATGTGAAGTTCCCTGCCTTCCACAAAGAGTGTATAAAACTGCTGCAAACCCTGGGATCGGGGCCTCTCAGCGTCACCAGTTGCTGTGTGTGCGGAGGACCGAGCTAGCTCGCAATAAACACCTCTTTGCTGTTTACATCAATCTTGGTCTCTGGTGGTCTTTTGGGGGTCCTGAATTTGAGCATAACAAAGCTATGGTAGCACCCCCAACACACCCCTGCTAAAATTTTGATTAGAGGTGAGCAATCAGGGGCTGGGGATGTATGTGGCTCAAGCGGTAGCGCACTTGCCTGGCATGCGTGCAGCCCGGGTTCGATCCTCAACACCACATAAAAACAAAGATGTTGTGTCCACCGAAAACTAAAAAATAAATATTAAAAAATTTCTAAAAAAAAAAAAAAAAGAGGTGAGCAATGGACTTCTAGAACACTCATGATGACATTCATATCTACACATTCTAGAGTCTCTGGGTTCCCAGGTTCTCCTAAGGCTAAGAAGTAATTCCTGAGCATTTGAATATATTGCCCTCTACTGCTCAGAAATAACCCTACTGGGAAGGACACGAAGAACTCCAATAACCATGGCCAGCCAGGACAAAGTCGGGGGATGGGGGGGGGGGTGCGGAGCGGGAGCTGATTCACAGGAAATAGTGAAAATCAAGTCATAAAACACTCAGAAAATAAGTGAAAAATCAAGCCATGAAAACCTGCTTAACCAAGTACATTCTGCTCCATCACTTAAGATCTTACTAACATAAAGTTTTGCTTACATTAGTCCCCATGACAGCATGGCAGATAAGGTAGGACAAGCAACAGAGCCAAGAGACACTGCTACCTTCTAGAGGATTCCAGACAGTTCCAGAAAAAAAGTCCTTTGAAGTATCATTGTTGAAAGACCAAAAGAATTTGGAATGTGTTTAGAAGGATGAAGCAAAATATGACTAATAACTAATAAATTTTAATCAAAAGATGTACTATGGGCATTTAATTGGTTCCATTTGAACATTCTTGTCTCTGATTGCGAATAGGCCAATAAGCAAAGAAGATAGTATTTCAAGTTTTTTTTTCTGCAGGGCTAGTTCTCAACTTCAACCTGCACCCCAAGGCAAACTGTAGGTTGCAATTGCTTTCTTCTTATCAAACAGAAGCAAGTTATCAAGATTTGTATTCCATTTCCCAATAGCTCAATAAATGAGATTGAATAGAATTTAGCATTTTCAGGCCTTTTCCTGACCTTGACTGGTACTAGAGATACTACCGGTTATCAGTCCTGCTGAAGCCAGATTTAAAGTTAGGTAGTCAGTGTAGTTAGGTAAATCGGGTCTAATATCGAGTGAAATCTAAAATGGAGGCCATGCTGGCAATGATTCCGGGAAAACACAGGACAACTCATGGAATGTTAATGAAGTCCCAAAAGGCCCTAGGCCAAAGTCCACCTCAAAGAAATGTTAATGAACAGCCCCCAGCAAAAAGGTGCTGACTCAGAAGTCCTTCCTGACCAGATTACTTCTTTGGCCCACCTGTGTCCCACCCCTCGGGCCTTCCAACCTACATTCCATCACCAAAACTATAAAAAGGGGAGACAACATCCCTTCCACGGATTCCACCTCTTGGGTCCCCTTCTTCCTCCAGGAGAAGTCTTTTCTGCTGTCCTTTAATGTGGTGAGCCGCTTCTGCCGTTTCTGCAGATTATGGTCGCCATTACAAGATGACGCTGGCTCCGCTGTGGTCTGTGACAAACAACTCCTTATCTGGGAGAGTTGGCACATGATTTTTCACCACCCTGTGAGAAAGCTCCACGCGGCAGCTTTGCATTGGGGCTTGGGATGCTTTATTAAGGCTGGGAGGGGCATCCGAGAGGGAGAAGAAGAAATATCAAGGGCCTGAATAAACTGCTGAAAGAAGATTCCTGAGTTGCGTCTTCCTTGCGGGCAAGGGGTCGCGACAAGTGGTGCCGAGACCCGGGAACCAGAACTTTCAGCAGTCAGGGGTGGTGCACCGGTTAGTCCCAGGTAAGTGGGATCCGCGATCAAAGCGGGGTTAGTCCCTAGTAAGTGGGATCCGCGACCAAAGCGGGACAGCTCCTCTGTAATGAAAGAGAGAGCCTTACATTTTATTGCAGCTGCACTGTGTACTTTCGCTCCTACTTTCGCTTTCTTTTTTTTGTGCTTCCTTTGTTGTTGTGTCATGGGTGCCGCATCTTCAAGTCCGCTTCTCCTGGCCCTAGATGGCCTGTTACGTTCCAAGGGACTGGAAGTGAAACATAGTACTTTACAGAGATTTTTACAGAAGATAGATATCGCTGCACCGTGGTTTGCATTTTCGGGCAGCCTTACCGTGCCTAGTTGGGATAAATTAGGCAAAGATCTTGACTTTGCTTCTGAGCAGGGCATATTAGAGGGTGGGGTGATCCCCTTTTGGAAAATGGTCCGTGGTTGCCTTACAGATGGTAAATGCCAGGAAGCTGTGAGTGAGGGTCAAGCTATTCTTGAGCAATTGCATGAGGAAAAATCTGAAGGATCATGTAGTGAAGTGGCAGAGAGTATTAAAAGTAACAGTAGTGAGAAGGCAAAAGAGCCTGAAGATAAAAATAGGAGAAGGCTCTACCCAGACTTGACCGAATTAAAAACGCCTGAGAACACAAGCGACTCAGAGAGTTCTGAGGACCTTGATATATTGTTACAACAACTACATAAGATAAAAATGAAAAAGAAGAAAAAGGAGACACAGGGCATGCAGGCCTACTGTAAGAAGGGGAAGGGAGTTAACATCGGTCAACAAAACTCTGAGGAGGAGGAGGTAGAATATCTAGAAGAAGATATGGTGCCGATTGCCCCACCTCCGTATGTGGGGGGGAGCCAAGGTTCCGGGAGATCTTTTCATGCACAAGTTTGGAGGACAGTTAATACAGATATGGGACTTGCATACCCTGTATTTCAGGACAATAACAGGGGAAGATATCATGAGCCTTTAGACTTTAAGATAATTAAAACCTTGGCAGAATCTGTCCGCACTTATGGCATAGATGCCGCTTTCACTCTCACTCAGGTGGAGGGACTTACTAGATTTTGCATGACTCCTTCAGATTGGGCTAGTCTAGTCCGCGCTTGTGTTTCCCCAGGGAAATATTAGGAGTCCAAAGTTGGCTGTTTAATGTTTCTGGCAGTACCCAAGACTCGGAGCGAGGTAGGAGGCTTAAAATTTCTGCAAATAATTCACAATTATCTAATGCTACATTACCCTCCGCAGCAGTCTGTCTCCAATCTCTGTTCCTGTTTCTTTTGGCTAATGTTACATTACAGGGGATGCTTAATTGTTCTAATATTACCTGTTATTTGTCTGAGTGTTGGAATGGCTCCTGGACTATGGCAATGGTTATGAAATTTCCAACCTTTGTCCCGATCCCGGTTACTGCAGATCCAGAGTCTTTTCCTATTGTTGAACTGATTAGAGCCCGTAGAGATTTTGGAATTACGGCAGCTATAGTGACAGCTGTGGCGGTGTCTGCTGCTGCAGCAGTTACAGCTGGAGTAGCCATGGCCAGCCAGGTACAAACTGCTGCCACTATTAATCAGGTTATTCAACAAACATCCACCATACTTGAATCTCAAAGTAGAATTAATCAACACATTTTATCTGGGATTCTGGCTGCTAATCAAAGGATAGATCTGCTTCAAGCTCAAGTTGAGGAATTGTCTGACCTAGTACATTTGGGTTGTGTTGATCAACGTGCACATTTATGTATAACCTCTGTCAGATTTTATGATTCCAGAAATGCCTCCCACATCATCGGGGAGTATCCATCCGGAACCTGGTCCATGGAAGCAGAAAACATGATCCAGTCTCAACTAACCCAGATAGCTGTCTTGAACAGTACCCGTGTCGATCCCGTGACTTTGGGTCAATTCACCGATTGGATATCTTCTGCTTTTTCCTTCTTCAAAGAGTGGGTGGGAGTGGGCATTTTTGGTGCAATGTGTTGCTTCAGTGTTGTACTCTGTTTGTGGCTTCTCTGTCGCCTTAAAACTCGCCATGCACAAGAAAAGGCTATGATCATACAAGCTCTTGCAGCTTTAGAAAATGGCAACTCGCCTCAAGTCTGGCTTGCGCATCTTAAGCAGTAAACCTTTGTCATGGTCGTTACACCCCAAGTTATTATAACATTGCACTGGGATCGACATGACTTTCCTTGTTATTCTCTTAGTGTTGGAAAGCCCATGCACTCTGCCGGTCTTACTGCCATTGCACGCAGATGGGTTTCCACACTAGTGCTTTTCTATCGCCTTGAAGTTCGTGCCTTTCTTTCAGGGTGCTGTCAACTTGTTTGTCCTTATAAACAGTCGCAGTTCAGCCTCAGCTACCCCCCTTCGTCCACCATCGTCACGATACAGGATGCGAGGCAAGGCACTGCACTTGAGTGATCCTTGATGTGGACCTCAAGGAGAGCATGTCCTATTGCATGCGGGTTCGACGCGTCCACGCCCCGCCCCACGAAAAAAGGCGTCGGCTGATATGGCCTCAGATCTGGGGAAGGGCCCTCCTTAGGACTGAGCCATACTATGCAGCCACTTCTGCACAGTGGGATAGGACCTCTACTCTCGCCTGTATTGTTTTAAGAAAACAGAAAAGGGGGAACTGTGGTGAGCCGCTTCTGCCGTTTCTGCAGATTATGGTCGCCATTACAAGATGACGCTGGCTCCGCTGTGGTCTGTGACAAACAACTCCTTATCTGGGAGAGTTGGCACATGATTTTTCACCACCCTGTACACCACCCTGTGAGAAAGCTCCACGCGGCAGCTTTGCATTGGGGCTTGGGATGCTTTATTAAGGCTGGGAGGGGCATCCGAGAGGGAGAAGAAGAAATATCAAGGGCCTGAATAAACTGCTGAAAGAAGATTCCTGAGTTGCGTCTTCCTTGCGGGCAAGGGGTCGCGACACTTTAATAAACTTCTAATTTCTACTCTGACCTTGCCTCGGCGTGCTTCTTTGGTGTTATTCTTCAACATTAGGGAAGCAAGAACTCGTCACCGGTCAACAGCGGTAACACTGCTTGCTCACATGTTGAAGTTTAAACATTAGAGAAGCACGACGAGGCAAGGAGGGTTTATTTATTTTTTTTTTTAATTTTTTATTGTTGGCTGTTCAAAACATTACATAGTTCTTGATATATCATATTTCACAATTTGATTCAAGTGGGTTATGAGCTCCCATTTTTACCCCGTATACAGATTGCAGAATCACATCAGTTACACATCCATTGATTTACATATTGCCATACTAGAGGATAGGAAAGGCAGCAGAATACAACAGGAGGGTTTATTTTTAAAGGGGGTAACATAGGCTTCTTCCGGGAGAAGAAGGGGGCCATAGCTGGTATCCTGGTATCCCAAGAAGCGAGGTGTTCTGCCCTTTTTACTTGTCCTAGGCTTCCTTTGTTCTCCTGCACTCTTCCCCTTATCTTTCTCCTCCCTGCATTTGATTAGGCCTAGGAAATGCTTGGTGGGGGGCCAAAAGGTGGGAAACAGGTGGGCTAAAGAGGGAAGGGCAGGATAGTGTAGCCCAGGACACATTAATTAACAACTTTATAGCTCCAGGTTGGAGCAGGGGGAGGTTCTTGATAAGGGTGGAGGAAGGGCTCTGAAGGAATTAACATTGCAGTCCCTCAGGGGACAGTCTCTGACTTGCCAGACTCACCCAAAATTGGCCTCCTTGATCTAACCCGACTTGACTTACCTATCTATAATGACTGCCCTTCTAATTCTGGCTTCGCTAGGCTTACTGGTACTGAATTCATTCCACAAAAACACTGCCTTTCAGTACGTCTTCTATGAGCATAGATGGACATGTGCTGAGAACATAATAAAGGGAAGGGAAAGAGTATGAGAAAAAATTTTCCACTGAAATAATTAAACTTGCCTAAATATAGCACAGTTCTACTCTCAAATGTTGATTAGTTAGTCCCAGAGCGACTCTTCGCTGTTCCCTGCAAACAGACACGCACACACTTTCCTACAAATAATGAAGAAATGTAGCCTAAACTCAGTGTGAGAAATAAGAAGTTCAGTGGTCCATTTTCAGAATACAGTATTTAGCCTTAAATGTAAAATCACTGGGGATATAAGATAAACAGTGAGAGGGGAAATAGAGCAGAGTGGTTACCAGCAGTTAACCCTTACATAGCACAATAGCCTACAGAGGTGACAGATTCGAAGTCCTTGCACCTGAATAGCCAGCTCCTTGACAAACAGAAGGTGAGGGAAGGGGTTGCCTTGACTGACAGAGAAAGAAATCTCTCTGTTCAGAAATAGTAACTTAGGTAAACAAGTAATAACTGTACACGTACCACAATGCACTCACCCAAGGAAGACTTTCCCATCACATGAGAACAAAGGGAGGTAGAAACAACTAAAGGTAGGTTTTCTTTAAACAACCCAATAGAAGACAGTAAAACCTACACCACGTCCAGAAAGATTATGCACCCCATAGTACTCAGCCAATAAGAAACCAGGGGAGGATCTTGTACACTAAGGGATAAAACTCTGATTGTCACTGCTCTGGGTGTGCCTGACCACCAGACACTCCATCTTGCGAGACCGTCGTTAAAGTCTCACTTCGTCAGTGTCTTCCCAGGCCATTCTTTGGGTTTAGGCAGGTGAGAGTGTTTCTCACATCCGGGAAAACTGAAATTGGCTTTGGGCTGGCATGGCATAACCTTGTCATATGATTCCCCTTATTTCACACTGACTTGAGTGCGGCCCTGGCTGCAGCCATCTGGCCCTGACCATCATCTCTGTTCTTGTGCCCTTTCTCCATAAAGACTTCAGGCTGAAAGTGTCCCTTACAAACCTGAATTTCCCTGGAACTTCTGATTATGAAGTTCACCTAAAACAATTGCTCTCTCTTCCTTATTAAATGTTTTTACCATTTCTCCTCAACTCTGAAATAGATTGAATTTGCTTCCCCTCCCATCTGAAATTGAGAATGATTTCCTCCTGCTGAGAAATGAAGCTGAAAGACTGCATACCCCTACCCTGACAGGCACCAGAGAAGCCAGAAAGCAGAGAATGGAGACTGGAAATCAACCCCAGAAGCAGTCCTGTTTAATAAAGGCTAACTAAATCTACATATGTATATCTTCTGGCTTTTGTTTCTATAAATTGTTTCTGTGGAGCTGGTGAGAAGAAGCCTTTCCCCAGCTTGACCAAACCGCATGAAATTCTTTTTTTCCTTTTTTTAAAAAAGTGTAACAACCACTTTTGTATAACTCAACGCAGCCAGGCAGTTGAATCCAGCTAGCTGGGATCCAAGCAAGGTTAACAACTCTAATAGCTTAAAATTTGTAAAGCACAACTATTCTATTCCTTTACTTTTTCAAAAGCTCTAGTTGAGCTTTTAGGCAAAGGTGTGGCAGGAAGTAGGGATTTCAGAGCCAAATAGACTTGGACTTTAATCCCCAATCTGCCATTTACTAGTTATGAAATCTCAGATTAGTAATTTTGTAAGGGCCCAGCTAACACCAGAGGAAGAGACCACCAAGAGACTGACTTTATGCAATAAGCAGGGGGGGTTTATTGAGATTCCAGCATGCTGGGGCTCCGTGCCCACTCGAGAAGGGAAAGCAGCCCAGAGCCCAGAGCAGGGGTTGAACAATGCTTAAGTACACTTTTTGGGGAGGGCGGGGGCTTTGCATACATCACAGTCTCCTTTAACAAATCACCTTACACTGCGGGAAAATCGAACAACAACTCCTAGACTTGATTAGTACATTCATTGGCGGGAACAGATCAGGCTGGAGTGATAGGTCATTCCTAAGGAGGGGGTTACATTCAAACTGATTGGTTTGGGCCTTGAATGCCTTCGTGACAAGCTGCACTGAGTCCTAGGCTTTAAATCAACTATATGGCCAGTAGGGCATTGTCTTAACTGCCTCAGGAATTTAACCCATGCTTTGCAGTTTAGAAGCAAGTTTACAATGCCTGGTCCTTTACATTTTAACTCCGGCTTTGCAGCTTAGAAACTTTACCCTTTCAATTTAAATTCCCTCATGTCTGAAGAATTATTTTATAATGCATTTTAAAACTTAAAAATGCATGGGGAGTAAGATTTTTTTTTCCTTCTCCATTGAAGTATAACTTCAAAGAGTAAAATAAACAAATCTCAAGTGTTCAGTTTGATGAGTTTTTGCAAATATCTCTAGCCACTCTTGTTAAAAAATTGGTATATTTACAGTATTCCGGAGGCTCCTTTGTGGTCCTCAACTAGTTGCTATTTCTTTCACAGGACTTTACTGTTTTGGCTTTCTCCTCTATGGGTTTGTTTTGCCAGTTCTTGATCATTATATATTTGGAATAATATAATGTGTACTCTTTGGGGTCTGGCTCCTTTCTCCCAATATTACTGCTAGGTGATATGACAAATTTATGTTTAACTTTTTAATAAACTGCCAAACTGCCTTCCAAAGTAGCTGTATTGTTTTTGTATTGGCATCAGCAAACTTTGAGAGTTCCATAACCTTGCCAATGGTATGGTCAATCTTTTAAATTCTACACATTCTAATAGATATGTCATGTCATCTCAACATCATGGTTTTAATTTGTTTCCCTAAAGATGTTTGGTATCTTTGTGTGTGCTCATTTGTTATCAGTTTATTTTTGTTGTTGTTGTTGAAGTCCCTGTTTAAATCATTTGTCCGTGTTTAAAATTGTTTTTCTTATTATTGGGTTTCAAGGGTTATTTATGTATTGTGGATACAAGTCCTTTATCAGATATGTGGTTAGTAAATAATTTCTAACCGTCTATGACTTGTTTTTCCATTAAGTGTCTGGCAAGCCACAGTGTCTAAATTTGGATAAAGTTCTATTTGTTTTTTGGTTTTTTTTTCTTTTCTGAATAGTGCTTTGGGTGGTATAGCTAAAAGAGCTTAGTTTAACCACAGATCACTGAGACTTTCTTTTTCTTCTAGAAGTTTTATAGTTTTTTTTAATGACAATAATAAAAACTTTAATATCTAGTTTAACACATAATCACAATATTCAAAAGCTAATATTAAGAATAAATGTATTCTGAACATAATTATCCCCTCCATTTTAGCTTTTACATTTTGGTCTACGATACAATTCAAATTAATTTTTATATATGGTGCAAGCTATGTAAAAAAAAGTTTTCTTTCTTTGTTTTAATGGATATCTAATTTTTGCACCATGATTTGTTGAAAAGAATGTTTTTCCTTCCACTGAAATGCCTCCATTCCATGTTTTCTGATAATCAATTGATAATGTATGTGTGGGTCTGTTTCTGGACTCTCTTCTGTCCTGATTATATATTTGGTTACCTTGTCATCATTATCACCCTGTCTGAATTACTGTAATTTTAAAAGTCTCAAAGTCAGATATTGTAAGTCCATCAGCTTCTTTTTCAAATGTTCTTTATATTTCTATATGCAGTTTAGAATCTTCTTATTAATGTCTGTGATAAAATCTGCTGGTATATTGATTGAAATTAAGTAGAATATATAGACCAATTTGGGAAAAACTGACATCTTAACAGTGAATTTGCTTCTTTAATTTCACTCAGCAATATTTTGTAGTTTTCAGGAAATAGGTTTATCACTCATTGGTCAGATTTATCCGTTAAGTACTTCATGTTTTAACACTATAAAAATTCTAATGCCTTGTTCTTTGTTGGTAAGATAGAGAAATACAGTTGATTTTATTATTTTGATCTTGTAACCTACAACTTTCCTAAAATCATTAGTTCTAATAATATTAAATGTAGGTTTTGTATCAGGTGCAATGGTACATGCCTGTAATCTCAGCAACTAGGAGGCTTAGGCAGGAGGATCACAAGTTTAAGATCAGCCTGGAAAACTTAGCAAGGTCCTGTCTTAAAAAAAAATAAAAGAAAAAGAAAAAGAAAGTAGGTTCTGAATACATGACCTTTGTTTATCACATTTATCTCTTTTATCCCTAGTGAGGATTTTTCTTAGAAAGGGATGTTGATTTTGTAAAGTGCATTTTTTTGCAACCATAATTCACCTTTTTTAGTTTGTCATTATGTTGTTTTAAAATGGAAAACAGCATAATGAAGCCCATGTTTCTCTTTTCAAGAGAAGTCAACTTATCCTGCCTTGGAACATAGATATTCCTGGTTCACACTTAGACTGGGACTTAATACCACTTTTCCTCTGGCTCTCCTGGCTTTGGTTTTGGATTAGAACTACACCACTGAGTCCTGGGTCTTCAACTTGCAGAAAGAAAATCATGGTAGCCTCCCTAACCACATGAAACAATTCCTCATAATAAACCCACCTATGAATCTATTTCCTATTGCTTTTTTTTTGGCAGTACTGAGGATTAAACCCAGAGGTGCTCTACCACTGAGCTACATCCCCAGCACTTTCAACTTTTTGAGAAAGGGTTGAATTTTCAATCTTTCTACCTCAGCCTCCCAAGTCATTACAGGGATGTGCCACCATTGCCTGTCTCTACAGTAGAGTTCTTAAGGGAGTTCTGCTACAAACTCCAGTTTGTAACATCCACTTTTGTATAAGTCATTGATTTTAAGTCCTTACATCTTAGTACTAAATTTTCTTTCCCATTGTGTTAATTTTCTCTTTAGCTAGAATGCACATTTAGTAAGGAGTTGACTATGAAGTTTACTTTTTTATTCCCTGATGGTGCTGGACACATGGGAGGTACTTAGACCTTACTGGCTGCCTCATTTATTCATCACTTTTCATTATATTCTTTCTAAACCAGGCAAAAGAGAGGCACAGATTGTAAAACATCAGTCTCAGACAGTAGAAAAAAAATGATTTCTAAGCCAACAGAATGATTCATATTTTAGACACTTAGATCATGCATAATTTTTCCTTGCCTCTTTTTGCCTAGATGACTGAGATCTGACTGTATACTGATGAATCCTCAAAAGCAAATGTTAAAATAGTACACTAGGGCTAGACATAAAATCACATACATTAACCCCTCCAAAACTTCTGGAACAAAGAGTAGGGATTGAAAAATAGTGTATTTTGTTCATACATGTGACTGAATACACTATTAGTTTAGATATTCATTTGTACTATCAGTAAAATTAACATCGTAGGTATGATCTGACCAGCCTCAAAATAAATATTACTTCTCACATAAATTCTACATTATTGCCAAATGATTATAATTCATATTTTATAAACATGTTAACCAATTCTGCATTTCCTGAATTAGGAAAATTATTTAATAAATACTCTTAGAGAGATATATAATGTTACTACCTTACAATTTCATGGCTTGGAAGCTCTTAGACTCTGCCGTTAACTTATTCAATGTTCTCCAGTCATTGCTCCTTTCCAATAAAACTACTAGCATAATACCATGCTTTCATTTCCCCCTTTTCCTAGCATTATTAAAGAGAAAGAGAGAGAGAGAGAGAGAGAGAGAGAGAGAGAGAGAGAGAGAGAGAGAGAGGAAACAGCAGGTAAATGTTCAGAAAAAGAGATGAATCATATTCAGGTGCTACAAATTCTGAAGTTCTGTATTCACAAATCCATTTGGAGCTCATTCTAATGAGAATTCAAATTCCACAAAACCTTTTGAAAAATAGAATAGATAACAATTGCAAATTGGGCTATTATTAAAATAAAACAGCAAATATGCAAAATGTACTCTTCAGGCCTTAGTACAAGAACAATTAAAAAAAGATTTCAATATCATGCTTCTTCTTCTTCTTTTTTTTTTTTTTTGGCAGTACGGGGGAACCCAGAGGTGCTTTATTACTGAGCAATGTCCTCAGTCCCCCACCGTTTTAAATCTTATTTGGAGACAGAATCTGGCTTAGTTGCCCAGGCTGGCCTTGAACTTGCAATCTTTCTGCCTCAGCCTCTGAAGCTGCTACAATTACAGTCATGCACCACCACACCCAGCTAATATCACATGCTCTTTAAAAAAAAAAAAAAGAGATCCTTAAGGACCACACATGCTATCCCATTTGGCAAAAACTTAGTAGAAAATAAAATTTATTAATCTTGATAGAATTTTTAGAATCTCTCATGTATCCAGATGTTAATTTTTATGCTTTTGGTCAATGCACAAATGTTATATAAAATACATGTATAAAACTCAATAGTTTTATGCAAACTGCATTTTAGACACATAGAACCCTCAATAATGACCAGTGATCTCTGGCGTATATTTAAAAAATCACCTTTGTCTCTCTCTCTCTCTCTCTTTTTTTTTTTTTTCCAAATTCTCTAGCTGGAGAAAAACAAGTACAGTAGTTATTAATTTGCCTAAGGAAATCCAGAAACTATCTTTTGAATTCTTAAGTGCCACAAAATATTTTGGCAAAATAAGAGTAAACAAATTACTTAGAACAGGGTCTCCCAAACTTGACACTTGACATTGGCCCAGATAACTTTATATTGTTGGAAGTTATCCTGTCCATTATGTGATGTTCAGCAACATTCCTGGTCTCTACTCATTAGATGCTAGTAGTATTATCCCATCCTCCCAGCTGTGACACCCATAAATGTCCCTAGACATTGCTAAGTGCCCCCTTGGGATGGAGGGGATTACCTCTGGTTGAGAGTTATTATAAAGTGATAGAAGACAAAAAATCCAAAGTTAGATGTCATTGAAAAAAGCTCTATGACCCCACAATATCAGAGAAGTATCAATTTGCTTTAATGCATTATCTCAAAGTTTCTCCCCAGTTTCATGTTTTCCTGAAAAAATAATTTCCTCAAGGTACAAATAATGATTTAACACTCCAGAAACAAGAAGATAAGTTTATTTTGGTGTCCAATTATTTCCTTTAAAAAGTTTAATGCTTGATAAAATAAAACAAACTTTTAGTATCATAAAAACCTTCTGACATGTACATGACATATTATTACTATGTACAACTTCGAAAACAAAGTAAAGTAATGTTGAACATCCTGATTATAGTTAAGCTATAGGAAACTTTCTGGATGGTCAATATTTTCCTTGGCTGGAAGAAAAATCATACAATCAAAAAATATAAATAAGACCTTCAATAAGTTGAGGATAATAAAAACACTATCTGAAATTCAGTCATCTGGATCTTGAAAAGTTTGTAGTAGTTTCAACAGTTCAGCAAGCAAAATGAAATCCTGTGGAAGTTCAAACTTCAGTCTTCCAGGAGAGGTCCTGCGGTTTCACAGTTGATCTATCAAAAATAAAAGCTATTTCCTATTATAGTAGAACTTGGTAGATGGTTCATATACCATTTTTCACCAGCTCATGGACTCCGTTCTCATCAATGATTAAAGGTGCATGGAACTCTTTATCTGCTACATAACTTTCTATTCCCTAAAAGGATTGAAATTAAACACAGTTAGAAAATTGGTGGATGCCTGTCAAGCACTGCTGGACTTAGTGGTTGTGATGCCAAAAGCCAGGCTGAGATAAAAGAATTTTAAAGTTAAAAAAAAATCTATTTCATGTACTTTAAAACTAGACTTAATAATTATTTATAGAAGCATAAAACAAACAACAAACAAAAGAAAGTAAGTTACTCTGATTATAATAATTTCTTTTCTTGCAGTTCTAAAACTGAACCCAGGACCTTGAATATGCTACACAAATGATTATCATATAATTTCTAAAGTTAATGATTTTCATCATCACTCAGTAAAGTTAACTTTCTCCTGATGCTACAACTAAGCATACTAATAAGAATCTCCATTACTCTGCATTAAAAAATGACAAAATCATAGAATTTACAGGGAAATGGATGGCATTAGAGCAGATTATGCTAAGTGAAGCTAGCCAATCCCTAAAAAACAAATGCCAAATGTCTTCTTTGATATAAAGAGAGTAACTAAGAACAGAGTAGGGACGAAGAGCAGGAGAAGAAGATTAACATTTAACAGGGATGAGAGGTGGGAGGGAAAGGGAGAGAGAAGGGAAATTGCATGGTAATGGAAGGAGACCCTCAGGGTTATACAGTGGAGGAGGTAGAGAGAGAGGAGGGGAGGGGAGGGGAGAGGTGGGGAGGGGGGAGGGGGGAGGATGTGAAAGGCAGCAAAGCACAACAGACACCAGTATGGCAATTTGTAAATCAATGGATGTGTAACTGATGTGATTCTGCAATCTGTGTATGGGGTGAAGGTGGGAGTTCATAACCCACTTGAATCAAAGTGTGGAATATGATATGTCAAGAAATTTGTAATGTTTTGAACAACCCACAATAAAATATAACTACATAAAAAAAAAAAAAAAAAAAAGAATCTCCAGAAAAAAATATTAATAATTTGAATAGCAGGGACCTTCAACTCCTCAGATGGTAAAAGTTACAGTAGAAAATGTACATTGCATTAAAAAGAGCTAAATGATTTATCAAAAAAGGTCAATAATGTATTTTAAAGCCTAATGAATTTTAATGGATAGGTGAAACAAATTAACATTATAGACTTCTGTTACTGACAAGTCACTCAATTATGGGATAGATGCAAAGACAACAGAAAATTCTCTAAGAATTAAGAATCAAAGCAGCTTTACAACTCACTCCTAGGAAGAGGTCTTCAGGATAGGATGACAAGAAAATGCTTCATTTTCTCAAAGGGTAACTCTACTTAAACATAATACAAGAATCCTGTTTTTTGTTTGTTTTTAAGTTTTATTCTTAACTGACAAATAATTATATGTATTTATGGGGTACAACATGCTATTTCAATGTACATATACATTGCAGAATGATCAAATCAGGCTAATTAACAGAATTCTCTCCTCAAATACTTACTGCTTTTTGTGGTGAGAACATTTAAAGTTCACTCTTAAAGCTGTTTGGAAATATACAATACTCTTAAAAGAACAAGAGGGGGAAAAAAGGAAAGCAAACTTACTTCTCCAGCATAGGAGATAAGAGGAGAGATTTCACACTGGATTGGTACATCATTGGCATCCTTCAAGCTAAGGGAAAAAAAAAAATCCCAAATATGTGTTAAAGATTTTACTTCCCATATTACTTGCCAGAGTTAAAATGAAGACCATAACTTCCCTCTGAGAAGCTTGCAGATAACAAAATTCTTGTAGTTGAACAAATGAAATATATCCTACCCTGATGATCATTAAATTTTAAATTTTCATGGTCAGAAAGACACTATTTAGGGAAAAAGCCAATAATTACTGCTAACTCTTTAAAGCATTTCATCACTGTTTATATACTATTCCTTTCTACACATCTCATTTTTTACTAATCCCAAGTTTCATAAAGTTGATAAAGAAGAGCCTATTAATTGAGTATATACTATGTGCCAGGCCCCCATTGCTAGGTGCCTTCAAACCTTTGCATAGCCTTTTAATCTTCATCATAATCTCCCAGGTCAGGTACTAATATTGACTAATATTCTAGAGTCAGACTGTCCAATTCAGTACCCAATGGCCATATGTGGCAATAAGTTTAAAATAATTAAAATTTTAAAAAATTGAAAATTTTAAATTCACTTTCTCAGTCATAATAATCATATTTTAAGTGTTCAGCAGCCATGAGTGACTAATGACAAACAAACTGGAGAGCAGAGATGTAGAAAACTTCCCTCACTGCACAACATTCCATTTAGACAGTACAATTCTAAAAATCATTTAAATTATTTCCTAATACATTTTTTTTTACAATCCAAATATCCTAGATTAGCTGAGTTAATTTATTAATTACATTTTATTTTTAAGGCATAGACAGAGTTTATTTAGGAAGGCAGACATGCATTCAAGGGAGAATGTAGGCTACCTCAAGAGTGAGAAGCCTATCCATTACATTTTAAAATACTTCTGTTATCAAAAGTCCTTTTTAAAGTGCTAAGGCAGAACACACTCAAGCAAAATCAAGGCCAAAGTCACCATCTGTGATTCTCAGTCACAATGTAATATTTATAGTTATTTGCAATTCTGAACTTCCAAATCATCTAACATAAAAATCAATAAACAGTACTTTCAATACATTTACAGTCACTAGACTGTGGCATTATTTGTCATTTCAAGAATCTTAGAAATAGGACAGGACACACAAAAAAATCCAGTCCTGTGTAGCCTCAAACCATGTTCTCTTTCTAGTAAGAAGTCTTCAACTTTGGTGGAGTCAATAAAATCAGAGGTTTTCTGAGGTCAGCCACAGGCCAATTTTTCTCCAAACAGAACTCTATATCTTACTCCAATTTACTTAATCTGACTACTTTCTACTTGAACCAGGACAGTCATATTCTCTTTGGATCCTTCCAAGTCATTTTCAGCTATGATCCATTTGACTATAAAAAGTATAATGTTCCTCCAAGATTTAGCTCTTGTCCCCACCTCTCCTAGACCACTGCATTTCATAGTGATTGCTTCCATTCATTTATTTAAAAAAAATAAATTTATTAAGCACCTGTTAAGTCTCCCTGCCTCCTAGAGTAAGTACTGTTTATACCATTGTTAGCACATAATCACATAATAATGCCCCTTAGTTTTTATGAATGGGCATCTTAATTTTTATGAATATGCATCTTGAACTCCCAGTAGGCTCTCTTTTGTGTAGACACTTCAGCACTGAAGATACTAAGAGCATCTGTAAGTAGGTCTGTCAATGCTTGCTGATTGAATGAATAAATGAACCATGAAAGTAGATGGACAACAGCCTAATGCAGAGAAAAGAGGAGGCACACACTTTACACATCTCTCCAGATATGTGCCAGATTCTATCACAAGAGTTATACACCAGACTCTCCTCTCTGGATGGCTTGAAGTCACACTAACCAAATGGAAAAAATGAGGGCCCATCCCACTGATGGGCAATTGATATATGTGTCTGTGTGTGTGTGTGTACACTAAACCTAACAACTTTGAAAGTGTAGCAAGAATATCATGCTGTCTTTTTAACTAAAAAGATAATGGCATTTAAAAACTTTGACAGTACCCAAATAAGAGGATATATGGCACTTCTAGCTAAAAATGACCTGTTAAAGACAAAAAAAGATACTAATTGACCAAAATTACAACACAATTACACAAAAAGAGAGCTGTTTATGTAAGAATAAATCAACAGAACAGCTTTCTCCATATTAAGAGCCATTGAATATATATGAATAATTACAACCTTTATACTGACATCATATTATCCAATTCAGTAAGATACATTTTCAGAATACTTTCTAACTTATGCTTATGCTAAAAGCTGGAATTCAAATTTGTTCTCTCTGACTCTAACCTGCTCTGGGTCTTACCTAACACCTGTAAAACTGTTACTATGGGCTCAAATACCCATGGTCAGATTCTTTAGTAAAGCATGCTCCCCATTTCCAGCATGCACTGAGATTCTGAGTTAGTGTCATCCAGACAGATACCTGCCACCAAGTAAGCACTGCACCCCGACCAAAGCTTCAATCATCCTCCCTCCAGGCCCCCAAAAGGCAGAGCACTAAACTACAATGCCAGTTAGTATGGAGGGAAGCACAGCCCCATCACCATGCACTGCAGGCAGGCTGGTATATTTACTTGTAATTGACATCAGCTGTGATGGTCTCTGACTTTCCATTTGTAGCACTGTTATGTAGGAATAAATAAGTATTAATGGGAATGGAAAGAAATTAAACAATAACAATGAAGTGGAGTTGCAAAGTACACTTGACCAAATGGCATATACTTATGGTAAATCGTAAATCTAGCACGAGAGGCCTGAGGGGGTTAAAAAAAAAAATTCAATGGTCAAAGATGAAGCATGAGAACAATATGACATGTCACAAAGCAAGCTGATTGACAAGGCAGAGCCTGTAAGTGGCCTTGGACTTGGAGATAGACGCTAACACTGTTCCTTTTTGTAAAAACAGTTATCAAACAGTAAGTTCCAATGCCCAATGCTTTAATACTTATTGAAGTATTCTAGTGCTTTAGTATATGCAGCCTTTTTTCCCTTAAGAACATAAATTAAATGGCAGAATGCTTCTCACCCAAATACAAAAACACCAAAAAGCTTAAAAAGGGAAATCTAGGTGCCAATGAAGGTTTTATCATAAAATAAAAGATTCAGCTTAAAAGTGCTTTATCTCAAATTTGAATAACTACAAGTACCTTCTTTCTTAAGCTTCTGAAAATACAAAATATTTCTAAAGTTTGAGTATCAGAACATAACTGGCACCTTTCTTAGTACCTGGGAGAAGAACCATGAGGCAACATCTCCTGGGTAGCCTGAGGGTGGCAGGGCTTTAGATGGGTCTCACGTATAACACTTGCTGTGAGGCCACAGATAAATGAGCAGCAATAACCCATCTTCTGTGGCTGAGAAACTTCCCCTGTGTATAGTATATTGCTAATGGGATTTTAAATTATCTTCTGACCATTATTTAATAGAAGTGATTTCATTGATATGGTGGGGCTATTTGAAAAAACAACAACAACAACTTTCTCTTTAAGAGAAAGTAAAGATGTCCTTCTCTGTAATGGGCAAAACTTGATGTTACTTCTTTTTTTTTTTTTTGAATTTTAATATTTTAGTTTTCGGTGGACACAACATCTTTGTACGTGGTGCTGAGGATCGAACCCAGGCCGGACGCATGCGGGGCGAGCGCGCTACCACTTGAGCCACACCCCCAGCCCCTTGATGTTATTTCTTATCACGAACTTCCCACACAGCAATAATTTACTATCTTAAAAGATTTTAAATTTACTTTTTTATAAAAAGATTTCAGGATATAGCAAGAGAGAAGTCAAAAAGAAGTCCAAGAAAACATTCCCACTGAAGAGAAAAGATAGTGACTTACCGGGGAATTGCTGGAAGGCGGGAGCCATTTTCATCTATAAAGTGGCCACCTGCATTAAGGACCCAGCAATGGTGAAGGGACATCAAAGCATGCCTTGCAGTAGTAGGGTTGTCCTTCCCATTCTGGCTGTCCGCATTCTTTAGTGGAGAAAACTCATCTTCCCGTAATACCTCATACACCACAAACTTCCTAGAGTGAAATCATACAAAGACTTCTTTCTCGTGAAATAAAATTGCATACAGAGCTTCTCATTCCTCTCTATATAGCTAAGCCGTTAGTATTCAATGACAAGTTTTCTTAACATAATTTTGGTTGTATTACAAAAAAATAATGCTCATCCCTTGACCAAAGAAAATTGTAATTTTCTTCTCCAGTACAAAAATGAAAACTCATTTCTAACCCCAACTATAATAAAACATTTCATCTTAGATCAGAAAGATCAGAAATCCTAATGCACAAAGATCATATTAGCACGGGAGCTAAGAGAAAAAAAATATAAAAAAGATGCTTTAGAAATGTATATGGAGGGCTGGGGATGTGGCTCAAGCGGTAGCGTGCTCGCCTGGCATGCGTGTGGCCTGGGTTCGATCCTCAGCACCACATACAAAGATGTCGTGTCCCTCGAAAACTAAAAAATAAATATTAAAAAATTCTCTCTCTTAAAAAAAAAAAAGAAATGTATATGGAGAGACTGACTGTATACAGCTAATTCACATTCTGCATTTTTACATTTGTCAAATTCTGAAATAAGTATCTCAACATCAGATGTGATCTTTATTATAGAAGGGTATATAATCCAAAAACATGTTCGCTAGAACATATGCTCACAGGTCAGAAACAGATCCCAAACACAAATGGGTCAATTGTTTATCTTAACCTTTTTAGTCTTTCAGCCAAGCAAGATAAATGACTTTAACAACTTTGCAGGAGAGCCAGATAACAATCCAACTGATAAAAAGAACACTGCACTCTAGGTACTCAAATCACACTCCTTGGAGTGGTGGTTTATTGTAGGGAATGATAATCGATCTAGATGATATACTCATGATCAAAATGCCTGAAATACATGCTATCAAATGTTTCCTGAGAACAGTTTCCTGCCTAACAGACTAAAAAGCAGCATTTCAAGACAAATTAAATCTTACTGGTGTTATTCAAAGCATACTTTGCAAACTGGAAGATGTCAAAGACAAATTTTTCCATCTTTATTCCATTTGGTTTGTCTGGCTTAATTAATTGCCCCTGGGAATCCACATATGGAATCTTCTTTTGAGCCACATGATGCTGCAACTGGGGTTCGTAAACACTAAGAATTAAGGGGGAAAAACAGACAATCACTTTCCAGATTTAAAATGCCAGAAAATTTGATAATAATCAGGCACAAATGTTAGAACAAAGTACTAAGATTTTCAAAGTGAAGAACATTTGTTAAGCTTTGGTTTATATTAAAATACTGAATGAATAGACTTCTCCCACTCATTTCCTTATATTTTAAAAAAAACAAATAATGATTTCCACATTAAAAAACATACACACCCAGACACATACAGACAGAAGTTACATCAATGTCTCTCTCATTACTTTTATGACTCTTATAAAATGTTCTCTTGCTCTAGCTTTTTCAGCTGAGATTCCTTCAAGTACAGGATGGAAAGGTAAATATTAAAGTTACTATGGGTGAATACATAACACAGCTACAAAAAACACAGTAAAATGGGAACTATTTTACAACTGGAATTGTCTGAAGTAAAGCTTAACTGACCTGATTTGATCATGTCACAATGTATACCAAGAGGAAAATATCACCTTGTACCCCACAAACACATATGATTATCATTTATCAATTAAAAAATAAAAATAAAGTATTAACTTTTTAAGGAGCAGATGGTCATTTTGAATATATGAATGCTACCAAGTGAATCTAATAGTGAAAACACCCTTCATTTAAATATCTGGTGATATATACTAAGCTCTTATTTAATACCTTATGGCATTGCCAGACTGACATTCAAATCTCAAGTCCTTATACACAAGATTCTAAATGCTAGTCTGGTAATAGCTGAATTAGAATTGTGTGAACAGCTTTAAAAAATATAGATCCTCTGGCTCTGTCTCCAGAAATTCTGATTCAGTTGGTGAAGGGTAGACATCTTTTTTTTTTTTTAATATTTTTAGTTGTAGATGGACACAATACCTTTATTTCATTTATTTATTTTTATGTGGTGCTGAGGATGAAACCCAGTGCCTCACACATGCTAAGCAAGCGCTCTACCGCTGAGCTACAATCTCAGCCAAGACATCTATTTTTAAAAAGCTCCCAGTTGTGGTAAAGAGGAGTTTCATTTCTTAATTCTTTGCTTCAGCAGAATCTAGGACATGGGATTGAGAGGGTGAGAAGAAAATGAAGAAATGCTTTGGACTTCACCTAATGCATTGGAGAAAAGCTCCTATTAATTTCTACCTTATAATAATGTCACTACAAACAATCACAGTTGAGATAAATTTCCATTTGATAAAAGTAATCCTCAGGAAAGATGAATTCTATGGGACATGGGCTTAGGGAACTAAATGAAAATAAAATTTTATATACCATACAATCCTATCCTGGTTAGAGAAGGGCCTATAGCATAGGAGGATCTATCCATTTCCCAGGTGGTTTAGTTTCTAATTAATAACAAAAATAATAAGAGGTCTCCTCTGTATTTCATAACTTTAGGAAAATCGTTTGGTTTGAATAAATAGCAAAAAATGGAAAAAAAAATAATAAGCGGCTCTATCTTAAGGAATATAATAGGAAAGAAAGAAATCAAATTATTACTATTTGCAGATGATATGGTCCTATATTTAGAAGATCCAAAAAACTCTACAAGAGTTCTAGAACTGAAAAACAAATTTAACAAAGTAACATGATATAAAATCAACACACAAAATTCAATAGATTTTCTATACACAAATAATGAACTCACTGAAAAAGAAAGCCAGGGAAATGATCCCATTCATAATAACTGCAAAAATAACAACAACAAGAAAAAAAAAAAAACACCTAGGAATAAATCCAACCAAGGAGAGGAAAGACTTCTATAATAAAAATTATAAAATAGGGGCTGAGGTTGTAGCTCAGTGGCAGAGCACTTGCCTAGCATGTGTGAGGCACTGGGTTTGATTCTCAGCACTGTGTATAAATAAATAAAATAAAGGTCTATTGATAACAAAAAAAAAATTTAAATTATAACATACTGAAAAAAACCATTTGAAGAAAACACTAGAAGATGAAAAGAACTTCCATGTTCTTGGGTAGGTAGAATTAATCACTAAACTGTCCATATTACCAAAAGTGATCTATAGATTTAATGCAATCCCCATCAAAATATCAAAGACATCTTTACAGAACTAGAAAAAATTGTCCTAAATTTCACATGGAAGAACAAAAGGCCCAGAGAAGCCAAAACTATAAAGAGCAAAAAGACCAATGCTGGAGACATCACAATACCTGATTTCAAATTATACTATGGAGCTATAATAACAAAAACAACATGATAAAACATAAAAATAGACACATGGAACAATGAAAGAGAGGACAGTGACAAACCCACATAGATACAGTCTCTGTTCCTTAACAAAGGCACCAAAAATGTACAATGGAAAAAAGACAACTTTAAAAAAAAAATAGTGCTGGGAAAACTGTATATCCCATACACAGAAGGAAACTGGATCCTCATTTTTCACCCTGCACAAGTCTATGCAAAGTGGATCAGACCTAGAAATTAGACCAGAAACTTTGCAACTGGTAGAAGAAAACATGGGGTCAATACTCCAGCAAACAAGTGCCAATATAGACTTCCTCAGGCATCACTGACTTCTAAAGCTCAGGAAATAATAGCAAGAATTAATAACAAACCAATTAAAATGGGCAAACTAAACAGATATTTCTAAATAGAAGAAATGCAAATGGTCAATGAATACACGAAAAAATGTTTAACATTTTTAGCAATTATGAAAATGGAAATCAAAACTACACTGAGATTTCATCTCACATGAATTGGAACAGCAATCATCAAGAATACAAATAATAATAAATACTGGCAAAGATGTGGGGAAAGGTAACATTTATACATCATTAAGTTATGGAACCAGTCCAAGTACCTTCCATGCATGAATGAAAAAAGAAAATGTGGTATACATAAACATGGAGTTTTACTCACTCATAAAGAAGAATGAAATTATGTCATTTGTAGGAAAATCAATGAAACTTGACAAAAACATGTTAAGCGAAAGAAGTCAAAGTCAAGGGTCATATGTTTTCTCTCATATTTGGAAGAAATATTTTTTAAAAAAGGAAGGGATAATAGCATAGAGAGGGAGAGAGAAGGGAAACGGGAGGAAATGAGCAATGAAATTGACCAACTTATGTTCTGTGTATACGCCAATCTATCACAATGAATTCCACTACTTTGTCACAATTATAATGTATCAATTAAAAAAAAAAAGACCCTAATTTTGCCCATACTTGACAACATCTCTCAGAAATGGTACAGTGAAGAAATGATTGGCAATGTTCCCCGCATTGAACAGCAGTCGTCCATCTGAACTTCGTTTTTGAGCTGTTGCCAGGGAAATCTCACTATATTCTACCACCTGGTATACTCCATCCACTCGGCAAACCACTCCAACTGGTTCTGTAGGGTTTGTTTTCTCTACCACCTGCCCAACAACAGAAAAAAAAAAAAAAAAAAGACAACATTAGAGGAAGAAATTTAATTAAATGCTCCTTTAGAGATTTTCCATTGTCAAAGGCCATATTTACAATTTTGCTTACATTGTAAGGTATTAACCCAAAAGGAATCTTTAATTTTAGAAAATCAACTACCCATAGTTTGACAAGCTATTTTCCAACTGGAAATTAAGTATATACATTATCTCCTTCCTATTTACCACTTAACCAAACTGGGATAGAAATATCATCATACATATATGACCCAGAGGTAATCATATAGGACTTGGCCCTAAGATATTTTATAGTTTTATTATTTATTTTCACCCATCCTCAACTACTTTGAGAATAAATAAAATTTCTCTAGGATTCACAAGACAAAAGACTTAAGTAAGGTATTTTGTCTCTAATTCTGTTCTGTCTACACCATTATTTCATTTTAACATAGTGTTTTTTCAATTTTCATTCATGAATGCAGCATTTTTCTTGTTTTTTATGAACTTGGATTAGAGCAGGCAAGTCATTGGGCTCCCACTCTAACTTTAAATCAGAAAAAAAAACTACTCATGTCTATCCATTTTGCATACTATGTTTTATTTGAAGTAAGAGATTCTAGGCTTTTAAAAAGTCTGAAAATGAGTGATTTAAATCATTTATCAATGGCCCTGGGCTAGTACAGCAACTGGGAGAAGAGTCTATCAAAATCAGAGAGAAAGGTAAGAGTATATCATTTTTAAAAAAATTCACAGGTGATTCTGATATGTCACACCATTGTCCCAACATTTCTGGCCCAAGTTAGAAGAAAATTATGAAAGAAGTGTATGCAATGCTCTAATATAAAATGAAGGTTGAGATGAAATGAACAGCCAACACAAGAATTAAACAATAAAGAATATTTGAAGGTATTGCTCTGTTTGCCCTGTCCAATTAATGATATAGCATGCTTTGGAGTATTTTTAAAAATCTGTATCCAATTGGGAAACTGTATTCTAGATACACATGAAATTATATCAATAAACTTAAAAATTCTCTTAAGCAACTGATTTCTTGAATAAACAGTGACTCACAGTTATTTCCAGACAACTAAAGCCACTATTGAAAACTTCGTTTACAAAGCAAATAGAGATATATGCACTGCATCTAGCTCAGTGAGGCAGGGCTACTGGATACATAAGCTCCTGTGTAGCTGCACTGTTTGCCAACCTGAAAGGGGCACAGTACTCAATGAAAAGAAACTTTTCACCAAGGAAGTGGATTAAACTGGAAGGAAACATACAGCAAAATTATTTAAACCAATTATTGATCTATTTCTGCCAATTATTTGTCTATCAGCCCATCATCACCTCTCATTTCAGGTACTATACAGTGGGTCTCTTACAGAACAGGGAATTTTGGAATAAATTCCTCTCATCCCAATTTTTAAAATGCACACAAGGGGACCTGAAATGTAGGTCAGTGATAGAATACTTGCCTACAACGTGCAATACTTTAGGTTCAATCCTCAACATCACACACGCACGCACGCACGCACGCACACACACACAATGCACACAGATTTCTTTTCCACTTGCCTCTATACACCCCTAAATTCAATCAGCCACGGAAATAAAAATAAGCATATTCACACTTTACATTTTACAAGTATTAATCTGCAGGCATAAGGTTTACTTCTATGGTAACTATTAAACTCCAAATATTATTATCTAAACTATACAAGAAAGCATTTGTATACTATATAAAGTTAGAAGTTAATTTATATTATAAGAAAAAAATACACAGTATAAAATCAAGAGGTTTGCTCAATAACCCATAAATTTAAATTTTAAAAGCAAATATCCATAACAGTTACTATAATTGCTTTATATAATTATCCTAACTTTTTAGCTTTGTACTTTTTAAACACTTTCAGTCCTTTCCAAGGCTCTTGTTCCACAGGAAAATACTTCATGCCATATGATAAGGGACTATTAAAGAAGTACTGCAAAGAATTCTATTCCAAAACTATGAATCCCTCCCTAATTAAGATGTTTTTCAATATACATTTTAACATCTTCATTTTCTTATTTAAAAAGGGGGAAAGAGAGCTCAATGGTTTCTTTTTTTTTTTTTTTAAATATTTATTTATTTTTAGTTTTTTTCGGCAGACACAACATCTTTGTTTGTATGTGGTGCTGAGGATCGAACCCGGGCCGCAAGCATGCCAGGCGAGCGCGCTACCACTTGAGCCACATCCCCACCCCTAATGGTTTCTAATATTTCTAAAAGTTTGACATATTTTGGTTCCAACTGAACATTTATTTATTAATTCATTGTTTGAGGACTACATTAAATGCCAGACACAGGACTAAGCAGTATGTATGAAAGGAAGACTGATTCTGAATTTATACCTGCAGATTAACACTTGTAAAATGTAAAGTGTGAATTTGCTTATTCTTGTTTCCCATGGCTGATTGGAATTAGGGGTGAACAGAAGCAAGTAGAAAACAAATCTTTTATGCATTGTGCGTGTGTGTGTGTGAGTGTGTGTGTGATGTTGAGGATTGAACCTAAAGCACTGCATGTTATAGGCAAGTATTCCATCACTGAGCTACATTTCAGATCCCGTTGTGTGCATTTTAAAAATTAGAATGAGAAGAATTTATTCCATGGGTAACGAAGAAGAGTGACAGGTTGGATCTCTACAAACATTAGCACGCTAGCCAAGTGTGTCTATAATCCAGTCACTAGGGAGGCTGAGACAAGATAATTCCAAGTTCTAGGCCAGCCTCAGCAATTTAGTGAGGCCCTAAGCAATTTAGTAAGACCCTATCTCAAAAGAAAAAATAAAAAGGGTCAAGGATGTAATTCAATGACCAAATAAGTGCCCCTGGGTTTAATCCCCAGTACTAAAAAAAAAAAAAAAAAAAAAAAGGTAGCACACTAGTTTAAAAAGTTATTTGAGCTACCAGCAAATGCAAAACTAGTCTGATGGTGGGCTGGAGTTGTATCTCAGTGGTAGAATGCTTTCCTAGCACATGTGAAGTACTGGGTCCTCAGCACCACATAAAAATAAATAAATAAAATAAGGACTTAAAAACAAAGAGTGTGATGGCATAATGTGACATACTAGACAAAGAGATGGGAAACTGAATTCAAATTCTGGCTCTGCTAATGTGTTAAAGGACCTTGAGACTGGGACTTAAAAAGTGTTGGAACTCAGGGTGCTTATTTCTGAGATTAAAAGGGTTGACTGGATCATCTCAAAGGTTCAACTCTTTTTGGTCATATAGACTTTAAAGTGATTATGAAGCTTATAACAATAAAATTAAGTTTCTGTTTTAGAACAAAGAGTGACACCAAGTGGAACAAAGTAAGAAATACACTTTTTTATAGCACAGTAGCTACTTATGACACAATATACTGCTTTTATTATAGTTTAGGAGCTATTTAAAATATATTGCAGATATTCAAAGTAGTGAATTGAAAAGATATCTTAAACAGATGAACTATGTTAAATTAACTCTTTTGTTTTCAGAGGCAGGAAGGGTGTTAGGCCTACCACTTTAATCTCTTTACATTTAAATGGTAAATTTAAAATTTCTCTTCTGGATTTGACTTTATATTAAATTTATATATAATTTAGAAAGAAATGACATCGTTATAATAGAAAATTCCAAGCAAGAATATGGTATGTCTTTTCCGGCAAATCTCATATATTTCAAACTTATATGTAGTCTAGTTGTTTTTGTTTGTTTGTTTGTTTTGTGGTTGTTGTTGTTTTGTCAGAGCATGTATGGTATCTGCTCTTTCTTTCACATCAAAATAATAAAATTATTCTAAACTTTCTCCTAATCCTTTTTTTTTTCATTTTTTCATATTTAAACTTGCAATCCATTTGAAAATAATTTTGGTATGAGCTTTGAGGGAGAGATTTACTTATTTTTTTGGCAATTATTTCATTCACTTCTACCACACTGATTTGAAATGCCAAACTTTTTGTTTTTTTAAATTAATCACTGTTATTTTATACATATTATGGGGTACAGTGTGATATTTAATATATGTGTACAATGTGCAATGATCAAATCAGGGTAGTTGGCATTTCCATCTCCTTAACATTTTTAAAAAATTTTGAGTAACATAATAATTATATGTGTTTATGAGATACAGTGTGATATTTCAATACATCTGTACAATGTGAATTGATCAAATCCAGGGAATTAATATTTCCATCTCCTTATCATTACTCATATTCATCCCAGTTAAAATGGCATTATCAAAAAGACAAAAAAGTTACAAATGCTGGTGAGGCTGTGCTGAAAAGCAAAGCAAATACTTGTATTAACATTGTTGGCAGGAATCAAATTAGTATAGTTATTATGAAGAACATTATGAAGTTTTCTCTAAAAACTAAAAATAGATCTACCATATGATCCAGCAATTCAGTTATTGGGTGTATCCAAAGGAAAACAAGTGTGTCAAAGAGATACCTGTGCTCCCATGTTCATGACTATAGTATTCACAATAGCTAAGATAAGGAACAGAAGGACATCAATGGATGAATGGATTTTCTTTAAACTATGGTATATATGTACACACATATGCACCAACATACATAAGTATATATAAATAAAAAATAGATATAATGAAATATTGAGAGAGAAAAGTAAAAGATATCATTTGCAGCAAAATGGACAGAACAGCAGGACATTAAAATGAACCAGAGAAAAACAAATACTACATGTTCTCTCTCATATGTACATTCTGAAAAGTCAATCTGAATGTAAAAGAGTGATTACAAGAGTGAAGGGAGGGGAGATGAAGGCAGGTTAAATAACAAGTACCAAAACACTAAAGGAATAAATTCTAGTGTTCTATAATGCAATGGGGTGACTTTTATAATGTCTATAATATATTTCATGAATAACTTAAGAAAAGCCTGAAATGCCATTTTTCTATGATGTGCTCTGTTTATGACTTGTCTATTCTAATTCCATTAATCTGTCATTCTATTCTGGTTTTAGTACCACACTCCTAGTCATATTTTATTTACAATTCATTTTAATATTTGATAGATTGTTTACAGTCTCCCACACCCTCCTTATTACCAATCTTTTTCAATATTTTCTTGGCCATCTTTACATATTTACTCTAAACTTTGTAATCATTTTGTCAAATGTCCCCAAAACAGTTTCACTTGGATTTTTTTTTTTTTTTTAAAGAGAGAGTGCGAGAGATAGAGGTAGAGAGAGAGAATTTTTTAATATTTATTTTTTAGTATTTGGCGGACACAACATCTTTGTTTGTATGTGGTGCTGAGGATCGAACCCGGGCCGCACGCACACCAGGCGAGCACGCTACCACTTGAGCCACATCCCCAGCCCTCACTTGGATTTTGATTGGGATTTTAATACACTTTATTTGATAAGAATGGATATCTTTATGGAATTCCAGAAATATACTGTTTATATCAATATTTTTAAACTTTTCAATGCTTTTAAGGTCTTGGATGTTTTCCATTTTATTCTAGCTATATTATATGTTTTGTCTGCTACCATAAAGGCATACCTCCTATATCATCAGCTGTGCAATTTTAAAAAGGTTGGAAAAAACAAAGCCAACAACAGAGTCTTATATATAAAATCACAAATCTTCCACCATCTTAATCATTATGTTTGTGATCAGTCCAGCAGCAATTAATCTCTTTAAACTGTCCTTCTCCCCAACCTGCTTATTTCCATTTTATTCACAAAAATATCATGAGATTCCATGTCAAATACCTTACTGAAGTTCAGATATGCTGTTTTTATCATATTTACCTACCTACTTACTATAGAAGTGGGTTAATCTGGTTGAATACAACTTGATACTAATGAATCCATCCCAGGTCTAGTGATAAATCAATCATTCACTTTCCCAGGTACTTAACAAATTATCCTCACATATTTTAAATTCTTACTTGTATCTGACAATTATACAACACTATTTCTCAAATAAAGTATCACAAATTAAAGAAAAAAAGTGGGTGGGAGATAGTTTAGTCATTTGAAAGATGAATGATTCTAAAATATTCAAACCACCCCAAGAAGCCTAGTTCGACTCCTGGAATGTTTATACTGATAGAGAAAGACTACTTATAATCTTGTTATAATTGAAAAGGCATTACCTTTGCCCCACAGTCTGCTCCTTTCTGAATGCAAAATCCAATGAACCGTGGGTCTGCCACTTTTACCAATATGTTGTCCACACAATAGACATGAATGCTCCAAATACCTCTTTGCTCCATATCCTCCACAATATTATGGGCTGCAAGGGCCCGATAAAGACCACCATTACCATCTAAAAAATAAAATAGTCCATTAGTAGTACACCAATCCCATTATGAGGGTAACCCAAAGATTGTTTAATGTTTCCAACTGGGATGGAGATCTTTGAAAAACAGTTTCACATTACAGAGCCAAGAAAACCGAATAACCATACAGAAGAATTTAGGCGTTAAAAAGTCATTACATGATTTGGAAGGCTATTAAGCGAAAATATCCATACAATAACATTATTAATAGGACCAGGCAACCCCAAAGACCATGTTTCTTTTTAACTCAGCTCCTTTTAATAACTTAGCCTATAATATATTGTGCAACATAAAATTCTCAGGCAATGATAACTTTATAACATATCAAGTTTTATTAACATTTATGAGATTCAAATTAGGTCTCTATATATGTCTCTGACATGGGCTATCTATGTTATACATCTCCAAAATGTTTATACCAAACCACTAGTTAACAAATCAGACTGATGTGAAGATCTATGGTAATTTCAGTACAGGTAAAAGGCTCTTCTTTTCTCCTCTACTTTTAGTGCTGCTTTAATGTTCTTCTTTCATCAACAACCTTGGCCATTGCTTAAATAATAACAAAAAAAATCTCACAACTTCCCAAAATAAAGCTAAGAATAAACAGGAAACTCTTTCATTAAAAGAATTATGATTTTTACATAGAAAATTAAGATGAAATAAAAGCCTGCATCTGGAGAGCACCATTTTTAGTACTATTATTTCTTCTCTTCCAACTATGGTCTCACATAGATATAAACTTATCAATAGGCTTATTTTTTATTTATTTTTAATTTAATTTTATTTGTTTTTCTTACTGTCTTACATGACAGCAGAATCCATTTTGATAAAATTATACAAGCATAGGATTATATCTTATTCTAATTAGAATCTCATTCTTGTGGGTGGGCATGATGGTGGGGTTCATACACATTTTCATATGTGTACATAGGAAAATTATGTTAGATTTATTTTTATAGTTGTGATCATACTCAAGGTCACTGTATGTGGCTACATAAGTGGTACCCTGACCTATTGTAGTGGGTACCACCAACAAACCACAACGTGCACACACTAAGTTGAATTGTACAAAGCTATGGCCTTAACCACATTTTGTATGCAGTTCTGTCTGTATTTTTGTTCTCTTAATCTATTTAAATGACTTTTCTCTATTGCTTATTATCTCTAAACAATAATTTTAATGCTACTTAAGAATTAATGCCATTTAAAACTATAATTTTGCCTCTTATTTATTAAACAGCAGGTGTTTTCCAATTTTTCACCACAATAACATAATGTTGCCAATGACACTACTATATATGTAAAACACTGGGTAAAGAGAATAAATATCCTGAATGCTGTTCAAATTCACTCCAAGTCAGATGTCTACACAAAGCATGTATCCATTCTACCAATGGGCATTTCCATCTTTTTAAATCATTGCCAAGTTGCAAAAAAAAAAAATTAATTCTTTTTTTAAACATCCAAATCAAAAGGAAATAAAAATTTCATGATTTATGCTATCAGTATTTCTAGTCATCAATAAATAAGGATGATTACAAACCTGGAGCCATAGAAACTTTGTTCTTCTCTTCTAAAATAATTTTCCCATCAAAACTCATAGCAGGCAGCATTCCCTGCTGAAAAAAGACTACATTCTCTTTTTTTAAACCAAAGTACTTGTGCTTTGTGAAAAATTCCTTTGTAGATTCCATTGTTCTGCCACTGGTCATTATATACCTTACAAGAGAAGAGTACAAGATTCTCTAAGTAATAGTAGAACCATGAGAATTAGGGCAAAGTAAAGTTTTATCTATTTACTGAGCTAAAGAAAAATTTTGAGAGCACTTGTTTCTTATTTTATCTTCCTTTGTCTTTTTCCTGAGTAAGACAAATTCATTAGCTACTATTCAAGAGGAATTCCTCCAACAATTTTATGCATAAGCATAAAATAAATCTATATAATAGTAAAAACACTTTTTCTAACAGAGAATCTACAGCTAGGTAAAATATTTAGAACTCTGTGAAAGTATATTAAATTCAAAGCTTTTATTATAGGGGCTGGGGATGTGGCTCAAGTTGTAAGATCTTGAGTGAGTTACTTGATCTTTTGTGCCTATTTCTTCTCTGGCTGGGTACATAATGATATCTTTGTCTATGATTAAGGATTCTGTAAAGCTTATGCTAATGTTTGGGAAGGCACAATGTCTGTCAGAAGGTTGTCTTAGGGGCTGGGGATGTGGCTCAAGTGGTAGCGCGCTCGCCTGGCGTGCGTGCGGCCTGGGTTCGATCCTCAGCACCACATACAAACAAAGATGTTGTGTCCGCCGAAAACTAAAAAATAAATATTAAAAAATTCTCTCTCTCTCTCTCTCTCCTTAAAAAAAAAAAAAAAGCTTTTATTATAAATAAATAGGGAGAAGAGATAACTGCCATGCAGTCTAATGATCTCTCATGCTTCTTTTTTTCAAAGAACAAATACATTTTTATTATTTATTTATTTTAATTTGTTATATATGATGGCAGAATGCAATTCAATTCATATTACACATATAGAGCACAATTTTTTATGTCTCTGGTTGTACACAAAGTAGATTCACACCATTCATGTCTTCATACATAGGGTAATGATGACTATCTCATTGCACCATCTTTCCTACCCCTATGCCCCCTCCCTTCCCCTCTCTCCCCTTTGCCCTATCTAAAGTTCCTCCATTCCTCCCATGATCCCCCCTAAACTTTTGCCCCCACCATCCCCATTATGAGTCAGCATCCTCATATCAGAGAAAACATTCGGGGTTTGGTTTTTTGGGGTTGGCTTACTTCAATAATACTTCAATAATATACTCCAACTCTACTCATTTACTTGCAAATGCCATAATTTTGTTCTCGTTTAATGCTGTATAATATCCTATTGTGTATATATACCACATATATATTTTCTTGTGTTTCTTTATTTTATTAAAAATTTTTTTGTGTCTTTGTTTTATTTATTTATGTGGTGCTGAGGATCAAACCCAGTGCCTCATGCATGTGAGGCAAGTGCTCAACCACTGAGCTACAACCCCAGCCCTTATTTTATTAAAATTTAAAATGGAATTTAGGATTTGTCGCCTTCCATTTAGAATCATAAAAGTATAATTATACATTATATTGTCACAAAAATTCAATTTATGCTAGTATGGCAAAGGAGAAAAAAATTCCATCTAAAACCATGATTAAGTAACTATAGTAGTTTGGGGCCTTTACTATAAACTACATGTAAGTAGGGATTTTTGTTGTGATGACTGATTAATCCCCAGCACTTAGGAGTAGGCACTCCATTAATATTTCTTAAATGAATGAAGGTATGATTCTCCCCACAGTAAATAATTTGGGTATTTTGAACCTTGGCACAAAAAACTGGGGAATGATTTAGATGATGACAAAGAGGTAACTAACTGCTTGGCATAAGAAAACAGAAATTCTGAGTTGTGAGAAGATGGAAGAAAATCCAGCATGACTGATGTTAGGAGGCCAGGGGCATTAAGTAGAATGTTGACTGCTTAGAACACAAATGTCCTTCAAAAAACTTCCACAGGAATCAAGATGAGGAAAAAAAAAAAAAAAAAGACAGCAGGCCAGTACTTACATTGAGAAGAGCTAAAAAATCTGAAGGGGAAAAAAAATATCTTCAAAGGCATCAGAGAGCTGCAGAAGCAACACAGATTGGATCTAAAGTCCCAAAGAGGAAGAATCTTTCAAAGGGGAATTAAGGATATCCAGCTGCCTTGTCCTCAGAGTTTTGTTGATTTTGTGGTAGAGTGTCTGCATTTGGACCAAAAGCTACTGCTAAGGACAGAGAAGAGAACCAGCAGAGCTTTTACTGGTCACATGAGACTGAAATAACAAGATTAGACTTGAGAGATATCAAACACACAGCTGGTTTCCCCCTCAAAATGTACTAACTTCCAAAACTACCCTGGGAAAATAATTCAAGAACTTCTAAAAAGAAGGGCAGAATTTCCTGTAATCTCTTAGTGCTTAGAATGCCAACACTGACCAAAGTAGAGGGTCTGAGAATATGTCATACACTAGTGGAGGCCGAGAACACCAGTTTGACCTACAGCAGAGAAATCAATGTAGCTTTCCATCTGGTGTGTATATGGAAAAAATGGGGTGGGGGAAAACTAGATAACCTGATACTTAAGGATATTAGTTTCTATACTCAGAGAGCCACCCAGAACAGTGACTGAAAATAGACCCATACCATGTCATCATGAAATGTCAGCTATTAAAGGTATAAAGAGAGCCTAAATGCTTTCAAATTAAAAAAAAAAAAAAAAAAAAAAAAGACTGGGAATCAAAATGGCAAAATGGCATAGATATTATAGCAGTACTGTAAATAAAGCAATGCCCTCAAATTCTGAAGAAACTCATTTCTTTAAAAAAAAAAAAATTCTATACCTAGACAAACTATCAATCAGTATGAAGTTTCTACACTAGAAGAGTCCACAGAGTAGGTCCCTTCTTAAAGGTACCTCTAAAGGTACTTGGGAATATAAAAGTTAGAAGTGAGTAGACATTGTTAATTAAGGCCATAGAGGTCATCTATCTAGCTATAAGAAGTACTAATTCTTTTTAAAAATGTTTTTAGTTGTAGATGGACACATTCTAACATATACAGTAAAATATACCTCCCAAGAAAATCAGAAATAATAGAAAATGTGTCTGCATATGAATAAGGTGTGCAGGCATTTTGAATATTGTAAAACAATATTTGTTCAGACATTCCCATGAGACATATCTTACCATGGAATGATGCATTTGTTGCCATGATATTTTTCAGCTAACTGCTGTAGCTTCAGGATACGTTCTGCTTGAATCTGAAAAAGTGTCTTATGGGATGGCAACCCAACATCATACATCCCCTTGGGATATGCAACTCCAAGTCTTGTCCCCTGCCCACCGGCTAGAAGAAGAACTGCTACTTTGCTCTGAGAAATCTGGAAAAGTCCTAGAAAAGAAAACACTTGTATCAAAAAACCTCTATAATTCAACATACAGAGGTATTAGCAAAAACATACCCAATCTAAGGCATGAAGAACAAGGAATCTACAAAGAATCATGAATGACTATCTTGTTAATAAAAACATTTTTATTATTAAAACAATTAAATTTATGCAAATCAATCAATCACCAAAAAATGAATGATATACTTTATGAACTAATAAAAATTTCTTCTAATAACATGAGGAGACAAGGAGTAAGAGATGTTATAAAGGTTTTGTAAAAATTTATCAGATGTGGCAAATCAAGAAAAAGATAAAAGAAGATACCAAGTTTTCAGGACATATTATGATGCTATTAAACTTCCTCCAAAAAAATTACTTCCAGCCTATAAATCTATCAAAAATAATTAATCAATAAGCATGCAAATACACTAGGCAAGCTACTACCCTATATACGTCAGAGAAAAGAAACTTTCAGTTGGGAAAGCAGTAGAGTGAAATGGTTAGGACCCCAGGCTCTGAAGTTAGAATACATGGGCTGAAACCTCACTAAAATGAATGAAGCTTGGGGAATTACATACAAAGGGCATTAGAAGACTTCGTAGGGTGTGGGAAATACTCTAAATCTTGATTGAGGTGATAGTTGAATAGGTGAATATGTTTGTAAAAATATAAAATTATCCATAGTATTGTATGCAATTATATTTTAATAAAATTTGGGCTGGAGGTGTAGCTCAGTGGGAGAGCATTTGCCTAGGATATGCAAGGCCCTAAGTGCAATCCCCTATGCAGCTCAATAAACAAATTTTGTAAAAATGTTTTTAAAAGTGGGCCATATTCAGTATTTCAGAAAATAATGAGATTCAGAGTCTTTTCATGACTAACAGTTCTTCTGTCTAGAATCTGTCATTTTTCACCAGTTGAATATTCAGCAATAAGTACTATTCAAACAATGCTTGAACAAAAATGTTATTCTTTGAACCAAAATGAATTCAAGATAGATTAAAAATCCAAATGCAAACAAATGAAACTAGAAAAGCTATTGTAAGACAGAGGCTGTCAGTTTGGATTAAAAAAGAAACACCAATATCTACTATATTCCATTTCTAAGACCCATTTTTTCACTTAAAGGTGTACAGTCTCAGCATCAAAAGGCAGAGAAATTTGTCGGGGGAAGAGGCTGAATGAAAACTGGGTCTCTGGCAAGCAAGAAAAACTATAAAATGTAAGATAAGATTAAAGCAATGGTTAGTTTATGTTCTAATTTTTTGAATTTCATGCTTTCATTAAAATTTTTAGAAATTTCTGTGAAGAAATGTGGCCACTGGCCATAACTGTAAACCACCATTAATTAGAGTCAGCCCTCTGTATCTGCAGGCTCTGCATCCATGGATTCAACCAACTGTGGATCAAAAATATTCTAAGGAAAAAAAGAATTGTGTCTGTACTAAATTTGAACAGACTATTTTTTTTCTTGTCATTATTCCCTAAACAATATAGCATAAGAACTATTTACATAACATATACACTGTATTAGGTACTATAAGTAATCTCAAGATGGTTTAAACTATATGAGGGGATGTGTGTAAGATATATGCAAATACTATACCATTTTATATAAGGAACACAAGCATCCAAAGATTTTGATATCCAAGGAGGATCTTGGAATGAATCTCCCACAGATACCAAATCCTCAGGTAATGTGGGTTGATCGAATTTATGCTTTATGTATTTTGTGTTTTATGTATTTTTTTATAACAGGTTTTCTTAAAGATAATATAAAAGCAATGTGAACTTAAACACTAAATCCACTATAAAATTTGAGGTGTTAGTCCTGATCCTACAATTTTTTTCATTAGCACATATCTATAGCAACTATTCCAACTATTTGATTGGCGGGGTGGAGGTGGGGGTTACCAAAGATTGAACTCAGGGGCACTTGACCACTGAGCCACATCCCCAGCCCTATTTTGTATTTTATTTAGAGACAGGGTGTCATTGAGTTGCTTAATGCCTAACTTCTGCTGAGGTTGGATTTGAATTCATGATCCTCCTACTTCAGCCTCCTGAGCCGCTGGGATTACAGGCATGCACCACTGTGACCAGCTATTCCAGCTATTTTTTAATGAAAGAAGTTTAAAAGAATATTATATATTTTCATAATTTTTACCTTTAATCTGAAGTTGACCTTAGATATTGGGATTTAATTTTCTCTTTCTTCCTTAACTAGAATCAGAATTTTCCTTATTATTAACTTCACAGCATTTACTTGTACGGTAACAGTTGAATATAAGAAAATAACTTTAAAACTCAAAATAAGATATAATACTCTCAATTTTAGAGACAAAATACTCAGAAAAGTTAAGTCTTGCCCAAGGTCACATAGCTAGTAAATGTGAATCAAGATTAGAAACTCACAACAGGACCTATTCACTAAACACCATACTGCCTCCCACAGTCTCTTACCACGTCCAAATATTTAACGCAGGTATTACAGTACTATAATTTTTAGATGTGTAAACTTCCTTCCTAATTCTGTTGCCCTTTCTTCTCTTTTCCACTGAATTCATGAAAGACTGCCCACATTTTGTTTTTTTAATCTCTTCTTACCCACCATCCTATACAGAAAAGCTGTTGAATAAGAAAGAGCCTACATTCTCTAAAACTTCCCAAACACTATTTTTTTTTTTTTTTTTTTTTTGGTCCCTTGGTGTGCTTTTTGGGATTGAACCAGGACCTCACACATGCTAGGTAAGCAATTTGCCACTGAGTTACAACCCAGTCGTAAACACTAAAACTTTATTCTAGATTTATGTCTACCTTAAGCAAGCTCCATAATCCCCATGTAACAAAACCTGAATGAAATGAAGGGAGCAGGGAACCATATAAGACAAATATGAAAACTGTTTAACACTGGGTTATTCCCTGAGTTATCAGAAACTATGTTTCTAGGGAATAAATTAATTCTGCTATAATTGATCCACAAAGCATTATTTTAAAGTACAAATCCACAGTCTCTTGGGTTGGAATTGTTTCTGAATGCAAAACTCTTCAAAATTTAGAAAATATGTATTGAGGAAATATATAATAACATTTTATTATAATTACATTCCCAGCAGTTCTGGAATGACACCCCATGATCAAATTAAATGAGATAAATAAATATAAATAGCCTCGGGTCTCTTCAGGTCAATTTTTCCTCCAAAATAGATTTTGTACCATTTCAGAATAACATATAGAACTGCAGTCTGTCTGAACACTCAGATACCACCAAAGGTATTAGAATCAGAAATATTTCTGAACATCATTTTAAAAAGCTACAGGTAAATATTTTGAATATCGTGACTTTGGTTCTTTTTGTACTACATATTTGCCTCATGAGCACATGTTGTAAGTTGTTTTACCATTAATGGGGCTCTTGACAATCTTCTGGACTTTTTATTTTAAATTATTTCCCTTAGCTATCTTACCTGAAAAAAGTAAAAGCCACTCTTCTACAGTCCGTGGATCAGCACCTGCTCCCTAATGCCATTGAACACCAATTCAGTGATTTCCATAGGTTCTAACCAGTTATCAAAATATCCCTGCATAAACTTTTCTCTTCTTTGGATCAGTTCCCTCAAGTATTGCTTCATTCCAATTTCCCATTCTTTTCAGTTTTAAAGTTTTCCTAACCAGCAATTCACACTGGCTTCATTTATTCAAACAAGTAACGTGTTAGTTTCTACACTTTCTTCTTTCTACCTGTGGGCCTAATAACTAATCTGGTCACCACTACTTAAAACTGGCATTGAGATTATGCCCACCAGGTGTACACCTCCAGATAAACATAAATTTACATCTTAGCTCCATCTAACCACAAATATTATAAAGAATTATAACACAATCTGTACACATTTGTGCCAAAAAAGCTTTTGCATTAATATCTTCCTGCCGATGCACCTCACTTAGGAGTAGACAGAGAAAAACAAGAGGGAAGAAAGCAGTCTCTGGAGTATCAGAGTGGCATTTTCAAAAATAGACACAGCTACATCTGTTGTCTACAGTATAAAATTGCATGTACACTGGCTAAAGTAGTCATCTACTTCAGTATAAAATAAAGCTGCAATGTTTATCAAAAGCATATAACAAATTAGTATGTCTTATAATGACAGATAAAATACCTATTAAAATTAAGTGGACCAATAAAATTCAATACGCTTTTTTGTTATATGGCAATAATACACTATTTCAAACTGTATGTGTCAGAACATAAATTTTGTATGGGAGCATGATGAAAAATGAACTGATTATGCCATTCTATTTGTCTTGGAAAAATTAATTAATATACTTGGCCAATATGACAATTAGGAAATTATGAATGTCTCCTATTCTAAAACAACTTCTGTACATGTATGAGAAAACCTGAAAAGTTTCAGGTTATCATCTTTTTCATCTCTCCATTATAGAATGTAAGAGTTAATAACTTTCCTACAGGGGGGACTTCAATACAGATCAAATAACAGGTTTTAAAAAAGAAAAGAAATGAAAATTTAAACCACAGTGAGACATTTTCTTAGCAGGAATCTCTCTCTCTCCTTGTGTTGTGGGTCCAAGAGCATTTGAGTGCTTTTCCTGATAATACTTACAAGAGTTTACAGTAGACTATAAGAGATCAGATGTTTCCTAGATAATTTCCTGCTTGCACAAGTTCCTACCATATACTTCACAGTACACTTTAACCTGGGCATGTGTCTGAAACAAGGAAGGTAAATAGCATAGGTGCTTCTGAAGGCTGCCAGAACTTTCTTTAAATTATCAGCACTCCAAGACATTAGAATGGTATCAAAAGGCTATTCAACTAGTGGAAATAAATGAAAGCTTTTCCAAAAAAGTTAGTCAGAGGAAATATTTTAAAGTCTTTAAGTTTTAATTACACAGTATGGCTGAAACTGTTTCCCCAAAATGTTAAGCACAAACACAAACTAATCAGTGAACTCTCTATTTGAATCAACCCATTTTAGACATGAGAGAATTATTATAGATTATTATAAATTTTATTAGGCTTAATAACAGCACTGTAATTAGTAAAAAAAAAACACGTATATAGAGATATATACTGAACTATAAAAGGGTAAAAATCACAGATGTTTAAGATTTGCCTTAAAATAGTGCAGCAAAGAGAAAAGGGATGAAAAAGAGGGGTAGATAAAGCAAAAGTAGCAAAAAATAATTTTTAAACAAGGCAGCATATGGGAGTTAATTATACACATTTGTATCTGAATATGGTTGAAATTTTTTATAATAAATTCTTCAGTCAACTATACAAACAATTATGTCAATTGTGCTTATGTGTGTGTGAGTGTGTGTTTGAGAGAGAGAGCGAGAGTGAGCGAGAGAGAGAGAGAGAATATGATAAAATTACTAGTAAGTATTATCTCTGGTTTGTAGGATGGAAGAGATCTTGTATTTTTTTCCTTTGTAATTTTCAGTGTTTTCCAATTTTTCTAAAATAAGCATATATTACTTGTATTATTACAAATCTATTAAGACTATCACTACACTATAATTCAGAAAATGTAGAAGAAATAATGTCATGAATGCATTTCTTCTAAACAATCCAATTGCTTTTCTACTATAATATTATATGGTAAAGAAGCACAATTATATTAAGAAAATGTGGTGTGTCTACACAAGGGAGTTTTACTCAGACACGAAGACAAATGAAATTGTGGCATTGCCAGTAAATGGATGGAAACGGAGAATATCATGCTAAGTGAAATAAACCAGACTCAGAAAATTAAGGGTCAAATGTTTTCTCTCTTGTGCAGAAGCTAGAGTAAAAGAAGGGGGAAAACAGGGGAAATGAATATCATAAAGATACAGGAAAGATCAGAGGAATAGAAGACTGAGGAGGGAGGATGGACAGGAAAGGGAAGGAAATGAGAAATGAATTTAACAAAATCACGCTATGTGCATACTCTAATATACCACAGGGAAATCCACCTTTATGTATATGGAAAAAGCACCAATCAAAAATGAATAAATAGATAAATCAGTAAAAGGAAGATCAGTAGAGTAGAGGAAGAAAGGAGGAGGGAGAAGGGGAGGGAAAAGCAGGGGGAACAGGGATTAACGTAGTAAATCAAATTCCATCCATGTATGACTTTGTCAAAATGAATCAAACTACTATGTAGAATTATAATGTGCTAATATTTTTTTAAAAGCATCATTATGGGGTCGGGGTTGTGGCTCAGTGGCAGAGTGCTGGCCTAGCAGGCTTGAGGCACTGGGTTCGATCCTCAGCACCATATAAAAATAAAATAAAGGTACTGTGTCCATCTATAACTTTAAAAAATCTAAATAAAAAAATAAAAAGCATCATTATGATTAATAGGAAAATTTTATAGGCAAAAAAAGACTAACACTGAACAGAATTATTTTTTAGAAACTTTTTACTCAAATAAATATGCATTCATCTTAATAAAGAATGGGGGGTGGTTATTAAGCAAATACATTTTCCCAGTGTATCTTTACCAAAATGATATTCTTTTCAAAGCTTCTAATTACTTCTCGTGCAGATCTCAGCTTTAAAAAATAAAGATTTTCCAGTTATTCTTCTTCATTCCATTGCTTACACCTGGCCATAAAACTTCAAAAACTACATTTAAGCAAGATCTCTGTTCAATAAGAAGGTTACCTTGGTATTCATCCTTCAGAAAAAAAAGAATTCTTCACCCTAGGTTTAAAATGTCCACTATCATCTCAATAACCAGAAGATGTTTTTAAATGACTGTACAAGGCCTTTTCCCCATCCAGAAGAAAAATAGTTGTCCTTCATTCGATTACCAGGATTTTCTTACTATCTGAAATATAATAATCTTCACAATGACCATCTCTTCTCTTTGAGGATCTACTGTAGGATCTTTATTTTGTTACAAATTCATATACACATAGTAATTTCTGGCTAAGTAAAAAGAATATAATGTCAGCTACAAAGTCTCCTTCTCCACTCTTTACTGTGATTAAGCCACATAAATATTTAGCTTGAAAACAAGCCAGAAGGAAGTTTGCTTTGCACCTTCTTATGATACACCTTGGTACTAATAGTTCTGGATTATAGTTTAAATGGAAAGTCATAAATGTAGACAAGTTCTACAGATTCCAACCAAAAGATCATAAAAAAAGATTCAAATTACAGGAGGTCCTGATTGTTCCTTGCAGCCATTACACAAAAATCAAAAGTTTTGACTTTCCATAAAAGTTAATACTAAGATTTACCTTTAAAATTACAAGGTGAAATATAGGCAGCTGGAATAACAGAGGTAACCCAAGGAAAGAAGGAAGTGGATCTCAAGAAAGGAAATTATAATATCACCAAAACTTTCCATTCACAAGGATTCATCTGAAAGTCATTCTCTCACATCTTAGTCACAGAGTCATTGTTTAAGTAAGGCACTAGATTAGCCACCACCAAGCATTTTAGATATGAAAGGCACCTCCTTGAAGAACATCCAATTATTTTCAAACTGCTTTTTTAGTGTGTTCTATATACACAATGGAGTATTTCTCAGCCTTTAAGAATGACTTCCTGGGCTGGGGTTGTGGCTCAGTGGTAGAGCACTTGCCTAGCATGTGTAAGCCACTAGACTTGATTCTCAGCATTACATAAAAATAAATAATTAAAGTTATGTCCATCTCCAACTAAAAAAATATTTTAAAAAAACAAAACAGAATACTTTATAACATTTGCTACTAACTGGATGGAACTGGAGACTATCATACTCAGTGAAATAAGATAGTCCCAAATCCAAAGGTGAATGTTTTCTCTGATATGAAAAAGCTAATCCAAAATAAGGTGGGAGGCGGGGTGTGAAAAAAAGAATAGAAGAAAGGTCAGTGGAGCAGACAAAGGGGAATAAAGGAAAGTGAGGAGGGATGAGAAAGAGAAAGACAGTTGAATGAATCTCACATAACATTCCTATGTACAATTATGAATATACCACAGTGAATCTCACCTTCATGTACATCCACAAGACACTAATTTTAAAAAATACATAAGTAAATAGAAGAAAAACCAGTAGAATAGAGGGAAGAGAACAGGGGGAGGGAGGAGAAGAATGGAAGGGGAAGTACTAGAGACTGAATTAGAACAAATTATATTCCATGCTTTTATAATTATGTCAAAATAAATTCTATTGTCAGTAAATTTGTGAGCCTAGAAAAAGATACAGTCAAGTATATAAAAGGTTAATAATATCAGTTATCTTTCTTTTGCGGGCGGGCAGGATGAGATGTAGGACACCAAAGACTGGAAGAAAAACAGACATGGTATGGTGCAAATAAAGATATGATTACATCTAAAATTACTGCACATCTATCAAAGGAAACATATACAACTGGGCTACGAATATAGTTCAGTGGTATAGTGCTCAGTCAACATATGCACTGCAAAATCCCCAGCACTGCAAAAGAAAAAAAAAAATTTACACTCAACATGTATACAACCAAGTGCCAGGTGGTGATATGAAAAAATAAAAACAGTTCAAAATGGATTTGATGAAATTATAGACAATTTCTGTTATTTTGATACTAGCTTCTGCAATAAAGTAATGCATTTTTTTTTAGAGAGAGAGAGAGAGAATGAGAATTTTAATATATATATATATTTTTTAAGCTTTCAGTGGACACAACATCTTTGTTTATATGTGGTGCTGAGGATCGAACCTGGGCCGCACGCATGCCAGGCGAGCGCGCTACCGCTTGAGCCACATCCCCAGCCCAAGTAATGCATTTTTTTTTTTTAATTTTTAATATTTATTTTTCAAGTATCGGCGGACACAACATCTTTGTTTTGTATGTGGTGCATGAGGATCGAACCTGGGCCGCACGCATGCCAGGCAAGTGTGCTACCACTTGAGCCACATCCCCAGCCCCCCAAGTAATGCATTTTTAAAAGAACAGAAAATTATTAATCCAATCTGCTCAATCACAAATGAGGAAATGAAGCCAAGATTGGACAAAAAGCGTGCACAAACACTCAAGGGCCTTGGCTACAATGTTTAGTCAACCTTTTACTTTTCAGAGAATAGTAGATTATATCCACAGCTCTTAACTCTACCTTTTGTATTTTGCTATTCTCAAAAGAATGTGTGTTAAATCCCCAAGCAGAAGAGCCACTGCACTCCACAACTCCAAGAGATGACTTTCCCAGGTGACCCACCTAGGTAGAGAAAGGGCAAAGACCAGACCAAGGTTGGATTAATATGAGCAAAGACAGAAAGGGCATAATGTAATGTTCAGGAAAAGGGGAATTATTTGGTTCATTTAAATGTGTGGGAGTAGGAATGGGGAGAAACAGGGAAGAAAAATGGGACTGAAAATATAGGCCAGGGACAAGTTAGGGAAGATTTTTCAGATTAAACCAAATTAAATTGAAATGTTTAGTTTTTTTTTTTTCCCCTCAGAGGAAAAAAGACAGTGGAGGTATAGAAATTGAGAAACCAAAGAGACTTTTCAGGCAAATTAAGACTTAAATGAGAAGAGCCTTAAATGGGACATAGAAATGAAAATGAAATACAAGGACCAGCAATGAGAGATGTTGCTGATATCCTGGCAAGATTATTTGTCACTTTCTGGTCAGTCACCTGGTTTAAGGTAGTATGAGAGTTAAAATGTTAGTTACATGATCCAGCTACTTTAACATTTTAGTATGTCTCTAATAACAAGTAAGATATGCTCAGTACCTTCACTTTCCCAGGCGTGGAGCTGATCTTGATCCCTGGTAGCACTGCCCAACACTTCTCGGGGAACAGGCTCCATTCGTGCATCCACTTTCTCTTGGTGAGAGGACTGGTTAAATCCTTCAATAGCCTTTTGGAAAAATAAGTTCAACTCCTCAAAGTTCATGGCCTGGAGTTCAGCATAAAGTTCTACCTGTTGGGTTTCTTCCAATTCATTCCAGAACTGTAGCAGGTGTTCTTGCCCAGCTCTGGACAACCTGAGTTTGAGGTCATTAACATTCATAATGCTCTGGTAACCAACCTCTGTGAAAACAGGGGTATAATTTCTGCAACTGCAAGCCTAAAAAAGAAAAGGGATGAACAGCAGGTCAAAGTCCAACCTTCAAACCTAAGGGGTTTTTTCCCTACTAAATTAAGTACAGATATGCACTGTATATCGATGTTTTGGTCAACGACAGACTGATATGACAGTGGTGCCAAAGATTATATCACCTAATGACATCACTGCCATCTTCATGTAAGTACACTCTGTGATGTTCACACAATGACAAAATAGGCTAACAACACAATTCTCAGAAATGAATTCACATCATTAAACTACACATATCTATAATTTAAAAAAACCTGATATTAAGAAAATTAATTTCTGTCCTTCTGTAGCTCAATATTTGTAAGGGAACAGACATGTAAAAGAACAACAATTAGCATTATGTACCAGACATAAAGTACTTTACCTACATGGTCTCACTTAATTTTCAACAACTCCGTGGCACACATACTATTGTTATCACTATTTACAGTACAGGAGACTGAAAAGACTGAAGCACAGAAAGGTTAAGCAACCTAGCGAGTTGGTGGAATGGGATGTGAACCTGAGCAGTCTGATTCCAAGGGCTCACACTCTGCCACATTTAAGTCTTTGAACTATTCCTCTGACCACTAAGCTACCAGTCAACACGTGAGCTATTCTCCTTTTAACTCTAATGATAAAAATAACTGTTGTTGCATTCAGAACACAGCAATATTCAAGAATAGAGAACTACTTATGATCATGAAAAATACATTTCAATTCAATAGTCACTTCTGCAGAGAAGCAATGAAAATATGTCCATTATCTCTATTCACTAAAAACTTGAATCCAGATTCAAGAGACACACATAACAATTAGAGAAAGAGACGATTTTTATTTTTTAGAGTATTCTATGACCAAATTCAGGTCAAAAGAACCTACAAGTGTGTCCTCTGAGGTGTAATAATACAGCATGTACAGCCTTTCCAACAAGGGAAGATCAATGAATGCCGTATCGCCCACCTGTAGACAGGGACATAAAAAGTCAAAACAGAAGCTGTAGCCCCAGAAGACCACAGGCACTCTGGAAACCCAGTTCATCTGCACCTTCTGCAACCATAAGAAGTCTCAGGATACGAAAACGGACCATACCCCGACACTGAGGTTATCTCTTGTCCCATGTGCCTAGAGGAATTCCAGATGCCCATCACAAATCAGATTTTAGAATAAAACAGAAGTGACTTTCATTCTAGGCTCTGCTGCCTAAATCAAATAAAAAAATGTTTTCAACTTTGTATCTTCATCTATTAAGTGAGAATAATAAAAATTTCTTCACAAATTCAGAGACATAACTTGAATAATCCTTACAAACAGAAAATGAAACACAAGTAACTTAAATAATTTGCCCAAGATTTTATAACTAGTGGGTAAAAAAACAGGAATTTAACACCAATCTACCTTACTCTAAAAATCTATGCTCTTTCCACAATAGATCTTTCATAAAAGTAGAGGAAATACTGCCAGGTGTGGTAGTGCAAGCCTGTAATCCCAACAGCTCTGGAGGCTGAGGCAGGATGAGTGCAAGTTCAAAGCCAGCCTCAGCAACTTAGCAAGACCCTATCTCAAAAATAAAAAGGGTGAATGGGCTGGGGAATGTAGCTCAGTTGGTAGAGTATTTGCCTTGCATGCACAGGGCCCTGGGTTCAATCCCCAGCTCCACCAACAAAATAAAAAATAAAATAAAATAAAATAAAAAGGGTGAAGATATAGCTCAGTGGTTAAGCATACATGGGTTCAATCCCCTGTATCACATATACACACAAAATCAGAGGAAATACTGAGCACACAACACAAAGCCTCATTAAAAAACAGAAGCACTAGGAAGTAAATGTATCCAAGGAACAGAGTTGGGATATGGGTATTAATATTTAATAATTCTACTTTTGTCATAATTCTACTTGGATATGTCCTGAGAACATAGGACATATGGTAGGTGTTCATCATTGTGTGAACCTCATACAGTGTATTTAAACAAACCTAAATGATATAGGTCAATAACTGAACATGGTCTCTTGATGTAATCAAGACACAATAAACACATGGTGTATGAGGCTTCTGGTGGTGTAATACGCATACTGTCTTAGATTTTATGAGTAGAAGTGCACTATATAAAAAGTACAGCATAGTAAATAAACCAATAACAGTCATTTATTATTATCAAGACGTATGTATTGTACATAATTGAATGTGTTATAATTTTACTAGACAATGGAATACTAGGTTTGTTTATACCCAACATCACCACAAATATGTAATGTGATGAGCTACATTATGAGGACAATGATGTCATTAAGCAGGATAGGAAATTTTCAGTTTCATCATGATCTGTGGGACTACCATGGTAGATGTGGTCCACCATGGACTGAGACACTGTTATGTGGCGCATAACTATATTTCTATTTTGTGGCTGTGGGTCCAACAACCCATTCTCTTACGTGAATAGGTTACTCCTCAAAGTTTTCCTTTAATGGAAATACATTATTAAATAATTTAAGAAGAAAAATTAACGTTCATATGCCATTTTTTATTATTTATTTATTTATTTTTTAGTTTTGAAGACTGAATCCAGGGGTGTTTTACCACTGAACTATATACCTAGCCCTTTTTAAAAATTTTTATTTATTTTATTAATTTTAGTTGTTGGACTTTTTTTTTTAAATTTATATGTGGTACTGAGAATCAAACCCAGTGCCTCACACATTTGAGGCAAGCACACTACCACTGAGCCACAACTCCAGCCCCTATGTCTATCCATTTTAATCTTTTTTAAAATTATTTTTAAATTTTGAGACAGGGTCTTACTAGGTTGCCCAAGCTGGCCTTGAATTTTCCATCCTCCTGCCTGAACCTCCTGAGTCACTGGGATTATAGGCATGCGCCACAAGGTCCAGCTCACTCACCAAATATTTAATGAGCACTGACTTCTACATTATCTGGGTGATTGGCAAAACACAAAGAAGAAAGCGACAATGAATATGCTCACATAGGAGACAAACAAAATTATCATATAAAATTATTCTTATCTCATAAGAATAATGAAGAAAAATAAAGTGAGAGAAAGAGCTAAAAAGCAGTAAGGATAATGGCGGTTATTTCATATCAATGGTCAGGTAGAGCCTCTATAGAGCTAACATTTGAGAAAACATTCAAATAAAGAGGGAACAATTTTTTTTTAATATTTATTTTTTAGTTTTCGGCAGACACAACATCTTTGTTTGTTATGTGGTGCTGAGGATCGAACCCGGGACACACACATGCCAGGCGAGCACGCTACCGCTTGAGCCACATCCCCAGCCCAAGAGGGAACAATTTAATAACTTGGGAAGGAGCATTCTAAGTAGAGAACTTCAAGTGGCCCACTTAATATGTTCACAAAAAAGTAAAAAAGGTCCATGTAGCTGGTGCACAGTGACAGAAGCAAAAAATGATTGGAAGTAAGGCTGGAGATCTAGTTAAAGGGCAGAATGAATGAGGTTTTGTGGTTAAAGTAAGAACTTTGGGAAGCCCACTGGAGAATGTCAAAGAAGGAAATACCATGGTCTGTCTCAGGTTTTAAAAAGATCATTTGTTGTTGTGTGAAGGGAGGGGGAAAAAAGGATTGTGACAAAGGAAAAAAAATGGAAGGAGAGAGACCAGTTAGGGTATTAATCCTGTAGACCACATGAGAGATGATGATGCCCTAGAGTGGTGGTGAAAGTGGACCAGTAGGATTAAGTAATGGATGGAACATGTACTAAGAAATCAAGCAAAGATGACTCCACCTTATGGTGCCATTTACTGAAGACAAACCCTAAGATAGGAGCAGATACAGGGATAAGTATAGCGAGTGGGAAGAATCAATACTTCACTTTGTCATATTAAGTTTGATATTAGACTTCGAGGAAATACTAGAGCTAAAAGCTAAAACTTTCAAGGTCATCAGCATACATGATCTTCAGTTATGGACTAAATGAGATCCCCAAGGAAGTGCAGGTAATTATAAAGCAAATTCAGGAGACTGAGCCGTGGACACTTACTAAAGTATTCAAAGACATTTCTACTGATTAATAATACTGCTATTATGTTTAAAAACATCATATTAAAAATAGTTGAGAAGAATGAATTTATATCAAATTATTTTCCAAGCTATGGCTCCTAGGGTCTCATTTATACTATCACTATTGCTCAGATTCAAGGTAGTAGTACATTGTAGTGGGAAGATCAGCAGGTAAACAGTAACAGAAGAATAGGAAGTTCTCTTTCTTTACCTATCATTTCACTTTCCTGTGTGTGTGTGTGTGTGTGTGTGTGTACATATATATATATATATATATATATATATATATATATATCTCCTTATGAAGATAAGATCATCAACCCCAAGAGTCATGAGTAGAGTGGGCTTACTCTGCTAAAAAGTATATACAAACCTATTATTATAACACTGAAAGTTATAAATCAAAATTTTCCTAAAAAAATCATTAGATACTCATTCATACAAATATAACAATTCACAAGTTAAGTTTTTATATCTGGGCCCAGAACACTGGCAATCTACAAAAGTTAACAAGGTCACATGTGCACATTTACACATAACTACGCTTGAGTTCTGGACAAACAATTCATCTATGATGTTTACCTGAAGCAAATAACCACCTCCCTCATATCACTATAGTACACTTGCCACCAATACTGGTTAGAGGAGTATGTATGTGTGTATGATGATAAACAGCAATGAGGAAGATAGTTTTTAAAAGACAAGATTTAAAAAAAAAAAAAAAAAGACAAGATTTTTATTCTGACAACCAAAATCTGAAAAAGTTGAAAATCTGCTCTAGAAATTGTGATGAAGCTTGGTACATGCCCATAGCCTAATGCATCTGTATGAAAATAAATGACAAATATGGTAAGAAAGCACCATTATCAAATATAGCTTTATTGCAATGTAAATACCAGTATTAAAGAAATCCAGTATTTCCTCTTCCTTTTCTTGTCTCTTTTTTGTCCCTATCTCTGCTTTGAGGGCTAGAAGTATACACTCCTTATGGATAACTAAACCTCTTTAGAGCTTTTTGAAAAATAGTGTTGAGGTTGACCATAACCACTGACTGAACCCTGTAACTGCTTGGCAGCATAGCCCATGAAGTCTTTCGTAGCCCCAGTTAAGAGAGCCAACTGACTAAAACGTAAGGACAGACAACTGCCTTCAATTTCCTGCAAACCCTTGGGTCCACACCCAGTTGCTTTCACCTCAAAGTCTTTAAACTTTAACTCTACATAATGACATATACATATTATAATCACTACCACCTGATTTCAGATTTCATGAACCAGGGACAAATAAATATAGTACAGCGACCGGGCATACTTGATAAAATCTTCAAGAAGCCATCTGTTCAGCAAATATGTGGTCTCTTAGCTCTCCAATCCCATTCTGCCTGGCCAAGCGAGGGGAAACCCAGAAATTTCAACCTTCTCCCATCACCAATATTAAGACAAAAAAAAAAAAAATAGTGGCAAGCAAGTTTGGTCATATTGTCATGTCCGCAGCAGGTATATCCTGTCCTTGTCAAAGTCCTCAATTCTTTTCCCCATATGTTCAGGACACCCCCACTCGCTCCCACCTGACAGTCCCAACGACCACACCTACCCCGCCTGAAGGCCCCCCAAACTTGACCAAACTGTCCACAGGATCTGACCTGAGAACCTCAAGGCTCCTATCCCCCACCCAGGTGAGGGCTCATTTCCCCGCCCCCAACCGCCTTGAAAACGTATACATGTTATAAAAATGTCCAGAGATTGCCCAAACCTCCTCTCTCAACATCCCCACTTTATCTGGGGGCGTCCTCGTCCCATCCCGGCCCCGCCACCCACCCGGAGGCCCATCCCACACACCCTCCAGCTGGGTCTCCAAGAATGGGGTGCAACTGCGGGGAGCACGAGGTGGCGCGTGCGAGCGCCCCGGGATCCGAGACGCGGGCCAGGTGGCCGGCGCTGTGCCCGTAGTGCGACGCGTACCCACGTCGGCGCGCGTGGCGGAGGGGCGTTTGGGTGGTGGGGGCGAGACCTGGAACCTGTCTCCTCACCTACTGGGAGCCCCTTACCTCCCTCCGCGCTACCGCAGCTCCACTCGGCTCCGGCTCCTACGGCTCCGCCACTCATCGGCGTTCCGCGCCCGCTCGGAATATATACCCTCATCCGGGGGGCCAGGGCGGCGGGGCGGGCCGGGAGCTGGGGCCGAGGGGAGCGCCGGCCCCGGCCACCCCGCCTCTCTCGCCGCTCTGAGTGGCTGCGGGTGCGGGGAGGAGCGGAAGCCGACCGCCCTGACACGTCAACGGCGTGAGCGCAAGCCTCGAGGCGGGCACCGAGAGGGGCGCGGCGCGAGGCGGGGCTCTTCGCGTCACTCACTCTCTGGACCAATAGGGAGGCCCCGGGCGTCCTGTCAGTAGGACTAGCGGGGGCGGGGTCAATTGCGTCCGCTCTCTGGGGCCCAGCCAGACGACCCGGGGCAGTGAGCCGGTATCTCTTAGTCGTCCCTTTGGCCCAGATCCGCGGGCGCACACTCTGTCCAGAAGCGGATCAGAGATCAGAGTTGGGCGGAGAGTTGTATCTCTGCAGGGCAGATTTCCGGACACCCACGCAGATGGTTGAGAAAGGACCACCGATTTCTCCGGAAAAACTTCCAGGGCGGGCCTGGGGCGCCCTCTGACTTTGGGCTAGTTATTTCGTCTCAGGTTCGCTAGATACCTGCACGGGCCCCAACTTCGTCAGGGGTGTTTTTGAGTCCCAAGCTGGTGAAGCCAGGCCGCTTTCCTTTTGCAGAACCAGACTTGAAAGAAATGCCAAGAAAAGATATTAGGTAACCTAAGATAGCGGTGAGCGTGCCAGTGAGAGGGAGCCCGGGGTCACCCTAAGGTGCCTGTGGATTTAACCTCGCTGGCCACTAAGATGGTGATTGAATGACCTCCGGGGCCATTCAAGGGCGGATGTTTAACAGTCCTGTTACACAACCTTTTGCGGGTATGCAGGTACAGGTTATATATTAAGCACTCTGTCCTTGAAAGTTGTGTTTGCATTTAAAGTTGTGTTTCATTTTGCAGTTTTTGTAAGAAGTCCGATATGAAATATCAAAAGCACCTAGATTTAACATAGGGCTCCTCATAGGGAAATTCCGGCATATTTAGGTGCCTTCCATATTAGTAGGTTTCCTGTTTTAACTTTTTTCTTCTTGCATGTTTTCTATGAGAATTTTAGTGTCAATTTTTCAAGTTTGTAACTTAACCAGGGGTTGTAATTTATAAATTAATTTTCCATTTGATAATTATTTTTGTGATTTTCAGGAATCACAAAAAATTGTAAAAACAGTTGCCCAAACACAAAAGTAAATCTTTAACCAACAGAGCACACAGCTCTGGAGGAAACGGATCAAGGAAGGGTGTGATAGCCAAAGAGTACATTTACCCTCTGGTATCAGAATGCCAGGTCACCCAAGAAGCTGTAAATGTCACCAGCAGTCCTGTTTATGGTGGAGCTGTGCTGCCTTAGGACAGGAATTATGATAGGGAAGTGTTTTTCAGACTTCCAGTTGAAAACAGATTTAGCCAGACTTGGAAGCAAACACCTGTAATCCCAGAGACTCTGGAGGCTAAGACAGGAGGATCACAAGTTCCAGGCAAGCCTCAGCAACTTAGAGAGACCCTGCCTCAAAAGTGTGGGGGTGAAGGGGAGGGGGGTGATTGGTGCTGGGAGAGTAGCTCATTGGTAGGGCACCCCTGAGTCCAATCCCAAATTGGAAGGAGGGAAGGAAACACTAAGAGATTTAAGGATTAAATGAAGAGCACAAAACCTGTATGCATTGGAGGTTACTTGGAATCTCTTGATATTCATATATGGATACCCCTGAGGTTAAACTATTAAGAGCAAACTGTCACACTTTCAGCATGTATTATTCTTATTCCTTTCTAGGTGATATTATCTCACCATGGGGAATCAAAAGATTCTGTGTCCTCAAGGAATTTATAGGAGAGATGTTCATTTTTAAAGATAAAGGATCATAAGTGCCACAGCAAATGCACAAATAAAGGAATTCAGAGGAGTGAGAGAATAAAAGAATGAAGAAGTTTCCCAAAAGGACAGGCCAATAGGAGAAGAGGTGGGAGGTGTAAGGGACATCTTCACAAGAGGCTGCCCTTTGATGCTTAGCCTTGGAGGCTTTTATGTTTTCCCACTGGTAACACCATCACCTTTTCTTCTTCTTTTTTTTTTTTTTTTTTTTTGGATTGGGAATTGAAACAGGAGTGTTTTACCACTGAGCTACATCTCCAATTCTTTTTTATTTTTTATTTGGAGACAGTGTTTCACTAAATTGCTTAGGGTGGCCTCAAATTTGCAAGTGTCCTACCTCAGCTTTTGAGTCTCTGGGATTACAGGAGTGCACCACCACACCCAGCCCATCATCTTCTCTAACCCCTGCTGACTACTTAGTGAAAAAGACCAAGAAATTTGTTCATACATGAAGAATTTAGGAAGTGATGTATCCACCTACATGGTGCTACTCAGTACATTGTGAAATTTTAAGCATCAGAAGTGACTACCAAAAGGTATGTATTTTTAGTAACATATCTCATCTTGATTTTTAAAAAAAGATAATTCTTTCATTTGTTAGATGAATGGATGGACAGAGAAATAAGTAGAGAGGTTAGGAAGATGGACATCGTGAGATCTGGAAGAAAAATCACATGAGTTCTTTGATGTCAGTTTCCTTACCCACAAAAGTTGAGATGATAATATGTGCAGAATTTGAAAAGAGAAATGAGAAAGGCTCAGCTCATAGTAGCAGCTATTCAATAAACGTTAGGTGAGTTAAAAAAGAGAGGGATAGAAAAAAAGCTAAATGGAATAGAAGCATTTGGAACACAAGCAGAGATGTTTTAAATGGACCATTATTGTGAAGAAATTTTAAAATGTAGACGGTCATACAATAGTAGGTTTTTATTTTTTGTCTTTTAGGCACAATGGGATTTTGGTGGTTTTTATATTCTTTTGGATGCTTTTGGGAAATAAGTTCTGAATCTGCTAAAGTGGAAATTACTTTAATTTTAGAAAAGCAAATGTGTTATTTAACAACTAAAACAGCTGTTTGCTTGAATGGTTTTCCCTACAGTTGTGTCAGAGAGGTGCCAGTCAGCCCACAATTTCTTGCTTTGTACATTTTTCAAACAGTAGGCTAGTAACTGGCGAGGCCACACCAGGAGTTTTCCCTGCATTGTCTTGAATGTAACAGCCTTAGCTAGACCAATGAACTTCTAAAGACACTTATTTCCCAGCAGAGTATAGGAGGCACCGAGAGAGTCTGGCTCTGCTCAAGGCTCTGTTCAAGGCAAGGCCTGAGCATTCATGAGATCACTGTTTCCAAGAAGCTGCAAATGGGTGGTGAAAAGGTTAGTATTTTGACTTTTCTGTTGACAGTTTCCTAGGACATGAGTAGTTCTTTTTCTCAGGAGACATATTGACCTAGCTCACTACTCCTCCCACACTCTAAATTTTCTGTAACTCAGAATATGTTTTGAAATACTGTGAAGTGATGAATACACCCTGTTAAATGTCAAATTTTTTATTCAGTATTTTCCACACCCTTTAAAATTTATGCAATCTCTCAAAGGCTTTTGAGCTAGAAAGTTCGGAGAGGTCTTTGTGCATCTACAGAGTGTGGGATCCTGGGGTGATAGAAAGATGAATAAATGTACAACCCCTCAAAACTGAGTATAACCAAATAAGTACATAAATAATGAGGAAATAGACTGGAGAGAGTGGATAAGAGAGTGTTGATATGCTATAATTAAAAGAAGTTAATTCCTCAGCTGCAGGAATCCACATTGAGAAATGGTTTTTACCATGTGGAAGAGTGAACTTTAAATTCCTTTTCAGTGCTGTTGGCTAGACATTATTATCTGGTTTACTTTCCTTAATTAGTAGACACATTAACTAGAAGTAAATGGTTTACTTAAGAACAATATAGGTAGGAAGATGCAAAAGCAAGATTAGTAGTTAAGAGCTGGGATTTAGCTCAGCAGACGAACACTTGTCTGGTATATGGCAAGGCTGTGTGCTCAGTTCCTAGCATCACACACACATAAAAGAAAAAAGTCAATCTATTGCTATGTACCGGGGTTTCTCTGGAGGTAATGAGTGTAAAAATAATCCAATAATTAAAAACTTCAATCACCATAACCATTCCAATATATTTACTTCTTTTAAAACTAAATTGCTCATTACCATTATGAGTCCTAGGTCAAATGTTGAATACCTCCTCTTGGGAACCCACTTGGCTGGATCTTTCTAATGGAGGGAGCCTTACAGTGATACTATCTCTAGAGGAGATTCCACGGAAACTTAGCCTACAATGACCTCTGACCTACAGTGAAACCAGAATGGCCACACACCTTGTTCCAAACCTGCCTCCCCACCTTTCTGGTCTTCCTTCAGCCACCGATCTCCACTTGGCTGGATGACCTTCCATAATGGAATTTCTCAGAGGTGGACAATTTCCCATAATATGATTTCTCAGTTCTATTGTAAGTACAATATGTTTGGATTTATTGTGCATTTTACCTCTTATATTTTTCAACTCAACATGAATGACATTTAAAAGGGATATAGCAAGATATTTTTGTTAGAGAATATCTCCTGGTCACCTATTGCTCTTTATGAATCTATGACAGATTACTTACTTTATATTTTCCAGATAATATCTTCAAATAATGAAAAGATAAAAATCAGATGTTATACCTAAGAAATCTTAACATTAGCAAGAAATTCCTCAGTAGATTCTGTTTCAGGCCCCATATCTCCCCTTGGTCTGTGCTGCTTAATATTGATGGAAGAAAAAATCAATGTTTTAATGTCTCTCTGGCAGTACCAGGTAGCTTGGCATCAAAACTGAATTACAAAAGTGTGGTCTCAAAACTTACTTGGGTTCTCAGAATTTCTGGTAATTATTTCCTGTATCCCTAGCAGCATTTATTTATTTATGTTATGTGTCCAAGACAACTTAACATAGTAGGTGAGAACATGAAGTCTAATGCCAGACAGCATGAGTTTGAATCTTGGTTCTGCAGTTACTAGTTAAACAGCCTTCAATAAGAACATTTTTTAAAACTTATTTTTAAGTACTTGGGTGTTAGACCAGGATGCAAGAAAAGACCACTGACTCCAATTAAAATCAAATTAAAGCAAGCTTATTATTTCGACCGGCTGGGCTGCCTCTCCCTCCCCAAACCGCGGGAACAAGACAGCAACCCCAGCTTTCCTGCAGCCCAGCTTTATAGCCCAGAAAGTTACACAAAGGGGGGTTACAGATAACAGAACTCTGTCAAGCATCACACTAATGGTAGTTTACATTTTTTGCTAGCCCCAACATCAGAATTTATGAGGACCATTAGAGCCTCAGAGAGGGCCGTTATCTGGCCAGGGAAGGCCAATATTTATGAGGTGTCACTAAAGTTTCAGAGAGGGCTGCTATCTGGTCAGAGAGCCAGGCATGGGTGAGTTCAAGGCACGGGCAGGCATTCCAAGCAGGTTCAGAATTTGTAGTAATTTATAGTAAAGCCAAAATTATCTTTTCATGGCTTTGTGGCGAGATGGCTCCCAATTTTAAGAAAAGATCAGGTTGGGTCTACCAGGGATAAACTGTCCATGGTCCATTCTCTACCTGTGAGCTAGATTCCACCTCATGCCTACTCAAGGACTTCACTCCAGTACTTGTTTCTTTTTTTTTTTTAATATTTATTCTTTTAGTTTTCCGCAGACATAACATCTTTGTTTGTATGTGGTGCTGAGGATCGAACCTGGGCTGCACGCATGCCAGGCGAGCGCGCTACCGCTTTAGCCACATCCCCAGCCCCAGTACTTGATTCTTAATAGTTACCTCATGATGAACATCTTTAACTGAACTCCTGATTTATTTCTGTACCCTTCCAAAAAACCTACTTCTCTCAGTCTTTCCTATCTCTATCACTTCTCAGATCAAAACTCTAAGAGTCATCCTTCATTCCTTTTGCTTGTTCCAGAATCAGTCTTTAGTTAAATTCCACAGGCTCCATCTTTAACATATATCCATAATCATACCGGTATATGAACATCATTTTCTCCCCACCTAGTCTAATCCATCATCATCTCTTACTTGGATTATAGTAATTAGCCTCCTGTCCAGTATTCTTGCTTTTACCCTTACACTTCTTAAGACCATTCTCAATTATGACAGCTAGAATGAACTCTGGAATTATTTCTCTGCTCAAAACCCTCCAGTGACTTTCAAAATCATCAAATGAGGGCTGGGAATATAGCTCAGTTGGTAGAGTGCTTGGCTTCCATACACAAGGCCCTGGGTTCAATCCCTAGCACCACAATAAACAAATAAAAAATCATCAAATGACCCATATGGTCCTAAAGGTCTATCCCCCTACTACTGTCCTGCCTACTTCTTCTCCTTCTTCCCATTTCTGGTCTCCATATCTTGCCCTCGCTCCTCAGACCCAGCCACCCTAGAATTTAGAACTTGTCCTGAGAGCAGTGGGGAGACCCTAATGGGTTTTTGTAAGCCATCATTCCATCATCTCTGCCTATAAAATGGGGGGAAAGATAGACATTTAACAGACCTGCACACCCTGTGGTGCCACAGTCTGGCTGGGCACAAATGCCGCAGTCTGGCTGGGCACACAATCACGAGCCACCACACAGCTTGTAGATTCAAACAGCAACTCTTTATTCCCGAACTCACACCAGCCGTCTACAATCACGTTCTGGGGAAATCCACGTTCTCTGCCCAAATTCACGTTCTCTGCCCAAATCCACCTCCACTCGGCTTCTATCCCAAAATATACTGTCTGAATCCCGTGAGAACTCAAGGGGAACTCAGGCAGCAGGATACGCCCTATTCCCAGCAGGAATAATCTTAAACCTTAAACCTGGAACCTAAACTGGGAACGCCCTAAACAAGATTATCTTAAAACCGGGAACACCCTAATCTGCCTTGGTCCTTGAGCAAGGTTAAGTACATTCAATGTCACTGCAACATGGGGTACGCTGGCAAGGAAATTGTCATACTTACTTGGCTAATGGCTCCCAGCATCTCCCCCCTTCTGATTAATTAAACAACAAGCAATGCGGCTTAAGGACCGTGCCTGGTAGGTTGTCCAATTCAACATATGGTTCTTACCCGTCATCGGAAAACTGACCTTTAGGCGTCAGCCTCCTGTCTTAGGTTGATACCACTGCAATTGAATCATACCCGTCACTGACTACCGGTCCAGCATACAGCCATACTTGTGGATAGGTCTATGCACCAGTGGGGGGGTGAGGTTCTTTGCCTCACCTCTGTTGGCCCCCAAATTTGGCCTTGGTGCCAGTGGGGGAGTGAGGTTAATGTGGCTTATGGACCGTGCCTGGTAGGTTGTCCAATTCAACATATGGTTCTTACCCGTCATCGGAAAACTGACCTTTAGGCGTCAGCCTCCTGTCTTAGGTTGATACCACTGCAATTGAATCATACCCGTCACTGACTACCGGTCCAGCATACAGCCATACTTGTGGATAGGTCTATGCACCAGTGGGGGGGTGAGGTTCTTTGCCTCACCTCTGTTGGCCCCCAAATTTGGCCTTGGTGCCAGTGGGGGAGTGAGGTTAATGTGGCTTATGGACCGTGCCTGGTAGGTTGTCCAATTCAACATATGGTTCTTACCCGTCATCGGAAAACTGACCTTTAGGCGTCAGCCTCCTGTCTTAGGTTGATACCACTGCAATTGGATCATACCCGTTACTGACTACCGGTCCAGCATAAGCCATTGGCCCCCAAATTTTAGACCATCACTAGCAGAAGGGAGGAGGATACAGAAATGCCACGACACCAAGCCAATTGACGGCTCCTTGGGAAAAATTGCATCACTGGTGACACCATCAGCAAAGATATGCCAGCATTACCACAATTCGCTGCACCAAACGATAGTTACATAGTCCAGGCAAGTTCTGCAAGCAGTTCAAAGCGGAGGAATCTATCAATATGTCCATTTCCTCCCAAAATCCGTTTCCTCCCAAAGTAAGTTAACTCCTTGATTGAGCATTACTTGTTGAGTTCTTCACTGGCACTGGGATGGAGATAGGAATTCTGGCAATGATGCTAAAGAGACATTATCCTGAAAAGAATTATTAAATATAATGAAAAGGAAAGGTGAAAGTAAACAAACAGATCTGTTAACCTACTTTAAAAACAATCCTTAACAGCTTTTTACCTAATTTAAATTAGTAAACAAACAGATCTGTTAACCACCTTTAAAAACAATCCTTAACAGCTGTTTACATAATTTAAATTAAACCATTTAAATCACGTGAATAAAAAAATAATAATAATTCGGATCCATTTTTTCATGAGCGCTCCTCATACAAGAAATATGGACATACGCACATACAGACATACAACACAAAACACAAGAGTGTACACAAACGTACAACACATAAGAATAGTAAAGGCCTTGTAGCTTTACCTAGGTGAAATCTCCATTGCAATGTTTAAAAACTCCACAGTCAAAAAATAAAACTGATCAGAAAAACATTAACCTAGGTTTGTATGAGCTCAAAAAATAAAAATAGAACCTTATGATGTGGAAAAATGCAATAATAAAATAGCTATTGAAAAAAGCATCCTGGTTAATCACTGTCGCAGATGTAAGAATGGCCAAGCTGGAGTTCTGGATATCAACTGTTATGGATTTGAGTCAAATCATCTTCTTTTCGATCTGTAGAAACTGTTTTAGTTAATCTCTCTGGAATCCAAATGGGCTGCTGTTCTCCCTGTGGAAAAACACAAACAGACCCCCGACTCCAGACAATCACTGGGTCAGGACCTTTCCATTGTCCTGTTAGAATATCTTTCCAAAGTACTTTAGGCTTATGTACATTTTTTGGATACATATGCCTTTCCGCAGCACTAAGTCCTTATGAATCCAAATTTAAAAAGTTTAGTGTAAAAAGCGTTATTTTAGGTTTATCTTTGGGGGATATATACCCCTTTCCAATTCCCTCTTTTTGCTTTAATAAGTACATGTCTGTATCTAATAGTTGTCTTAGCCTTTTGCATTTTCTATCTGTAATACCTTACTTGATATTTTCAACCATTTTTTATCTTATTTCTATCTTTTAGTTTTTTTTTCTAATGTTTTTATATTTACCCTTAGTTGCTTATTTTCCTCCTAGTTTTTTTTTTTTCTTCCTATTTTGTGGGTTTAAAATTCTTGTCTTCCTACATTTTTTTTATCTTTCTACATCTTGTTTATCTTTTTTTCTTTTTAACTTTCTATACTTCTGTCTTTAAAGTTTTTCACTTCAAATATTTAATCTTCTTTATCTAAATATCTTTTATCCTGTTATCTTCCCATTTTTTAAAGTAATGCCTTTAAGATTAAGCTTCTTTTTTCCATCATGAAGGCATTTTAACCACCTTCAATTTAACCTTTTAAAGACTTTTAATTATCATCTATACTGTACTTTTAAATGTACTTTTTCACCACCTACAGCTTCAGTCTTTGAAACGAGGCTTAGATTCTGTTTAAATCGCTTTAATGTTAGTTTACATGGCTGCCCTTCAACCAAAGGCCTTTTTTTTTTAACTCCATTGAGAAGCTTTGTCTCAATCTGCCATGTACAAATACCTTTTTCTTCTTTCTTCCTTTCTCAAGCTTTTAAAGTAAGTCTAGTTTCCTCAAAATCTTTTTAAATGGCATTTTACAACTTTTTACTTTACCACACAGAGATTATCTCATCTGGAAACATTTCTTTTTCCTTTAACCTTTTATATTAAAATATATTTCCACATCTTGAATCTTTTTCTATCTCTTTTTTAACCGTTAACCCTTTTTATAAATTCACATTTTGAAACAACTCTTATAAAATTTCTGATTTAGACAAATTACTCCACTTTAATAAAATGAAAGACTTTCATGTTTTTTATGATACTATAATACTATAATTGAAACCCAACTGAAAATTTTTCTACTCTTTGTATATAAATTACACATGATAGAATCTTAACTCTTAGTAACCTTGTTTTAGCAAAGACAGAGACACAAAGCAATATTAAACATTTTTTCATTTACCAATTTATGAAAACACACATAATGTTTAAATATATTACCTTATGGAACTTAATAAGTAAAGAGTGGTTGCTGTTTCAACATTTTAGCTTTGTAAATTAATCAGATGTCTGTAAAAACCAAGATCTTAGACAAATGTAGTAAACAGAACTAGTCATCTCTTTCTTGAAGAAAAATCCTTCTACAGGATACCATGATGGTCCCATTGATATACTTAATAACTCGTCTTTAAAAAGCCATGGGCTACATTTTTGTATTGTATCAACATATGCCCTAACTGTTGTTGGTCTTACTGGGGTGCCTCCTTCCTCTAACAATTTCTCTTCCTCGGAGGCGAACAACTTCAAATCTTGAGTCAACCATTTCCCCCAGTTTGCCTGAGAAAGTTCTAGGAACAGGCAACTTGAAATAAAAACAAAATAAATCAAAACGATAACACATTGTTTTTTGAAATGTTCACCCATTCTTTCTCTCTTCCTCAAGGGTGAGAAATTTCACTTACCTCTAAGCTTCAGAAGTTCCCCGTACGGGCCACCAAATGCCACAGTCTGGCTGGGCACAAATGCCGCAGTCTGGCTGGGCACACAATCACGAGCCACCACACAGCTTGTAGATTCAAACAGCAACTCTTTATTCCCGAACTCACACCAGCCGTCTACAATCACGTTCTGGGGAAATCCACGTTCTCTGCCCAAATTCACGTTCTCTGCCCAAATCCACCTCCACTCGGCTTCTATCCCAAAATATACTGTCTGAATCCCGTGAGAACTCAAGGGGAACTCAGGCAGCAGGATACGCCCTATTCCCAGCAGGAATAATCTTAAACCTTAAACCTGGAACCTAAACTGGGAACGCCCTAAACAAGATTATCTTAAAACCGGGAACACCCTAATCTGCCTTGGTCCTTGAGCAAGGTTAAGTACATTCAATGTCACTGCAACATGGGGTACGCTGGCAAGGAAATTGTCATACTTACTTGGCTAATGGCTCCCAGCACTGTGGTACCAACCCCTTACATTTTACAATTGTAATTGACCTTGGCGACACAGCAAAAGGCACAAAGGATCCCTTTGAATCTAATTTGGTATCCCCTGAGATGAACATTTTTTAAAACTTATTTTTAAGTACTTGGGATAAACTGTGATGAAAGAATGAAAACAGAAAAATCGAAGACCCAAAACAAACAAGTCACTCCATGGGCCTGCTATGTAAAAATAATTCCTACCAACACTTTGGTAAGTCTCCTTAGACTAGAAATTCTTGAGTATTTTTTAATTATTTGCAGCATTCCTCCCCTCCTCTACCTTCCCAAGGGGAATGAGGAACAGTATCTTCTTTGAAATTCTGATTTCATGTAACATGCTACACCCTGTCCAAGCTAAACTTATTTCTCACCAATAAGTTTTAGAATAGACACTTTGGGATTTGTTTATTAGCCCGTGACCTTTCTGGAATTTCATTGAAGTAATTTTTGATTAGGTTTATCTTGGCTCTAAGGCTATCTAGATTCTGCTCTTGACAGAGAAATAATAAATTTTGTTGTACTATATTTCCAGCAGATATAATGAATGGGTGATAAAATACAAATAGGCCACCAAAGAATGGAATAAGTCCTTTTGACTGAAATGAAGTAAGAGACAGCTTACCGAATGGGAGAAAAGTCTTTGCCAGCTAGTCTGTGACATGATTAACACCCAGAATATATAAAGAGCTCAAAAAATATCAACCCCCTGCAAAAAAAAAAAAAAAAAAAAAAAAATCAGTAAATGGCTAAATGAACTAAACAGACACTTCTCAAAAGAAGAAGTATGAATGGACAATAATTATATGCAAAAAGTGTTCAACATCTTTAGTCATGGGGAAATACAAACCAAAACTACATTGAAATTCCATCTCACCCCAGTCAGAATGACTATCATCATTAATACAAATAACAATGGGATTCCTGTTATATGAGTAATGCCAAATGTTGAGCAAAATTGTTTAAAAGAGGTAGAAGTATAACCAGGGGCATTATCTGTTTTTAACTGTTTTGGAACACCCACAGTGGCAAAATTTTGTAAGCAATGAGCTATAACATCTTTAGTTTTTTCTCCGGCATGAAGGGACCCATCAAAAATCCAGAAGAAGTATCAACTGTAACATGCAAATATTTTAATTTTCCAAATTCTGGCAAGTGTGTGACGTCCATCTGCCAAATATGGTTAGGTATCAGTCCTCTAGGATTGACTCCAAGATTAACTTGTGGTAAAAAGGTCACACAATTTTGACATTGTTTTATTATTCGTCTAGCTTGTTCCTTAGTTATTTTAAAATGCTTTTGTAAAGTATTAGCATTGACATGGAACCTTTTATGAAAATTTATAGCTTCTTCTATTGTGGAGAAAATATGTATGTCATGTGTAGATTTATCTGCTAAATCATTGCCCAAACTAAGGGCTCCAGGCAATCCTGTATGTGCCCTGATATGTCCTATAAAGAATGGATCTTTTCTGTCCCAGATTAGACTTTGTATAGTGGAAAACAAAGAGAAAACAGTAGAGGAAGGGGAAATCCTACCAGCATCTTCAAGGGATACTATAGCATTAACTATATACTGACTATCAGAAAATAAATTAAATACAGAATCTTTAAACATCACAAAAGCTTGTAAAACTGCATTAAGCTCTACCTTTTGAGCTGATTGGTTGGGTACTAAAAATGTAAAAGTTTGATCAGGGGTAACTACTGCTGCTGTACCATTATTTGACCCATCAGTGAATATATTTGGAGCATTCATGATAGGGGTTTTTTGGTCATTTTTGGAAAAACTACAGGATGCAAAGACCAAAAAGACAACAAAGGATTAGATGGTAAGTGATTATGAAATGAAATATTAGATTTACACATGATTCTCACCCAAGTACTTAACTCATTAGCTAACTCATCAATTTGATCCATAGTATATGGAGTAATAATTTTATTGGGAGAAATTCCAAACATTCCCTTTGCTGCTTTTATTCCTTTGAGTATTAATTGTCCTACAGCCTCAGGATTCCTAGTAAGAATACTGTTAGGAGAATAAGATAAATGTATCCACAATAATGGACCTTCTTGCCAAAATACTCCTGTAGGAATTTTTTTGTTGGTAGTACAATAAATAATAAAGGCAAACTTATATCAATTCTATCCAAATGCATATTTTCCATATATGTTTCAATATTTTTTAATGCTTTCTTGCTTCAGGCGTTAACATGCGGGGTGAATTTGGATCTGATGGACCTTTTAGGATATCAAATAAAGGTCCCAACTCTCCTGTTGGTATGCCTAGATAAGGCCTTTTCCAATTTATGTCTCCCAATAACTTTTGAAAGTCGTTAAGTGATTTGAGTTGATCTACTTGTATTTGAATTTTTGGTGGACAGACCATGGTTGAGGATAATAGAACTCCTAAATAATTAATTGGAAGATTTAATTGTACTTTATCTATTGTTATCTCTAGATTATAATTTTTTAATAAATTTGTAAGTGTGGTATAACATTCTAGCAATGTGTTTTTATTTTATGTGCCAATAATACATCATCCATATAGTGAAATATTTGTAGTTCAGGATTTTGATTTCTAAGTGGCTGGATTGCTTTGTTAACATAAATTTGACACATAGTTAGATTGTTAGTCATCCCTTGAGGGAGTACTTTCCATTCATATCTCTGATCAGGACCTTCATGATTCAGTGCAGGGATAGTAAATGCAAAACGTGGACTATACTCAGGATGAATTGGAATTGAAAAAAAAAAAATCTTTAATATCTATAGCTAAAACATACCAGGTTTTTGGCAAAGCAGACAATCAGGGAATCCCTAATTGAGCAGGTCCCATAATAACCATCTCATTATTAATGGCTCTTAAATCTTGCAATAATCTCCATTTACCAGATTTCTTTTTTGCCGCAGTCCTGCTGGCTGCAGCAAAATAATCAGGGGGGTGACGAGCAACTTGTGTACGTTGATACAGCAGGAGTAGGAGCCGTTTATTGCAGGACAGGAGCAGTATTTATACATTCCACACAGCTTATCTAATTAGCATAAACAAGATACATCAGTCAACCAATAAGGAATCTCCACACTTAATGGCTCGCTTTTGTTACTTCTCAAACCACTCCCTCTGGCATTTTGCCAGGCACCATCCAGACTTGTTTACGAACTCTAACATTCCCCTGGCTAAATGCCAGGTGTTATTTTGACTTGTTTACAGACTCTAACACTTTTTAATGACAAAAATTGGAGTATTATGGGGAGATACGGAAGGTTGTATATGTCCCTCCGCTAATTGCTGTTTGACCAGGTCATGGGCTACTTGTATCTTTTCTTTATTCAGGGGCCACTGAGGAACCCATACTGGTCTTTCTGATTTCCAAGTAATTTTGATTGTCTCAGTGGCACTTTCTGAAAACCCAATCCATGTCTATTTATTCCTTGATCTATTTGAATTGGTGCTGTTATACCTTGTTCTTGTTCTCTTAATCTTTTTTCTTTCCTAAAGCCTTGTCTAGCCCTAGTAATGGGCACGTTAGAATTGATGTTATTTGTTAATGTTAGTCCTAATTGATCTAGGACATTTCGTCCCCATAAATTTATAGGAAGATGATCCAATACATATGGCTGTATAGTTCCTTCACATCCTTCAGGATCCTTCCAATCTAATACCATTGCACTTCTATGGGGATTAGTTGCCACTTCTAGGCCTCGAAGCATTTGAGTGTCTTGTTGTAATGGCCAATGTTTTGGCCATTCTTGATGAGATGTGATGCTAAGGTCAGCTCCTGTGTCCAGTAGCCCATTAAATTCATGTCCTTGAATATTTAGTTTTAGCATTGGGCGAGAATCTAAATTTAAAGACAGCATAGCCCAATTTACACCTGTGGAGCCTAATCCCCTGGAACCTCTTTCTACAGTACAACTGGAAAATTTATCATTCAGGCTGGGTATTATTAATAACTGTGCTATTCTATCTCCTGGTGAAATTACTGATATACCTCTTGGAGAACTAGCTATAATTTTTATTTCACCTACATAATCAGGATCAATTACCCCAGGACTTATCATAAGTCCTTTTAGTGTAGAAGAACTGCGTCCCAATAATAAGCCTACTGTTCCTTGGGGAAGAGTTCCTTTTACTCCTGTGGGAATGATTTGAACTCCCTTCTCTGGAGTTAGTATTGCTCTCGTGGAGGCGCAGATGTCCAACCCTGCGCTCCCTCTGGTTTGTCTGATGAGGGATTTAATGGATAATGTGTCCTGGGCACTACCCTGATGGTGTTGCTGGGTTCCTCCATTGCCCCATATATTTGTGCTTGTGGGCCCTGGAGCATTGGGCCCCCCAGTCTGTGTTTTGGCAATGGAGCCTGATTCCTTTCTCCACGATATCATGGGTAAACACCTGGTCCTTGTCCATTTTTTGATAATGGAGTACCCTCTATGGTAGCTTTAGAATGGCATTCATTAGCCCAATGTCTCCCTCTACGGCATTGTGGGCAAATACCCAGTATTCTATTCCTTTGATACCTAGTTTTGTTAAACCGTTTTCCTATGGGGCAATTCCTTTTAAAATGTCCTGTTTGTTCACAATTGTAGCATGTTTTTGGCCTGGCATCTAAAGCCTGTTGTACTGCAGCTGCCAAGACTTGCCCTTGTTCATTAATGTCTCTACATAATTTAATATATGTGTTTAAATCTTCATGTTTCCATGGTCTAATAACCTCTCTGCAGCAATGATTTGCTTGCTCATAACCAGTTGTTTTATTATTGGCATTGCTTGTTCTGTATCCCCAAAAACTCTGGCAGCTGTTTGAATAAGCCTATCTACAAATTCAGTGTAAGGTTCATTAGCTCTATGTATTACCTTAGATAATTGACCTTGTAAATCTCCATGTCCTTGTAATGTCTTCCATGCCCTAACTGCGTCTGCAGCAATTTGTGCATATATAGCAGGATCATATTCAATTTGTTGCCGTTGACCCCCATAAGATCCTTTTCCTAACAACATATCTAGATTACTTTGAGGGTAACCAGCTACTGCATTTCGCCTAGCTGTCTCCGTGCAAAATTCCTCATTGGCAACCTTCCATAACAAATATTGTCCTCCATTTAGCACAGATTTACACATGCTAGCCCAATCTGCTGGCGTCATGTCCAAGTTGGTAATGGATTCGACCATGCTTACAGTGAAGGGTGCTTGGGGACCATAGGTTGTTACAGCCTCCTTTAACTGCTTCACTGTTTTGAAATCTAGAGCACGGTGAATTCACTGCCTTCCTGCCTGCTCAAGTACAGGGCATGCTAATCTTTGAGGTCCTGTCTCAGGATTCCATCTATCAACTACGGGGGTTGAGGGCCACTCAGCTGTCTCTATAGATGGAGCTATTGGTTGAGTTACGCCCTCTGGTGATAGAACAGTGTAAGTAGCAGCCTCCTGTTGTAGCTTTTTCCCTAATAGCCCCTTTTCCTTTAAATGTTCTTCCTCTGTCTGACTAGCTCAAGAGACCTTCTCTTTTGCTTGATCTAAAATTTCTTTCTCTGTGGTCTGAACCTCTAACAATTTACTTAACACTCTTTTGGTTTGTTTTTTACTAATTTCTAATCTACTATAAAGATAACGCAACCCAATAAGATAACACAAAACAAAACCAAAACAGAATGAAACAAAAACGGAACAAAAAATCATTGTATCAATTTTCTCTTCCTCAGGGCCGAACAACTTCAAACCTTGAGCCAACCATTTTTCCCAGTTTGCCTGAGAAAGTTCTAGGGATAGGCAGCTTGAAACAAAAACAAAATAAATCAAAACAAGAACACATTATTTTTTGAAATGGTCACCCATTCTCTTGCCTTCCCTCAGGGGCGAGCAATTTCACTTACCTCCGAGCTTCAGGCGTTCCCCGCATGGGTCGCCAAATGCCGCAGTCTGGCTGGGCACAAAATCACGAGCCACTCAAGCAGGAACAAACTTTATTTCTAAAACTCCCGCAAATGCCACGCACGCAGCCTTCTCCTGGGACACACTACACCAAAAGGAAATCCCTCCTCCGGAATTCCCTCCTACCGCCCTTCCCCAACCAATGGGAACTCTCCAGGAGTCCCGTGAGAGCTCCAAAGTAGCAGGCCTAGGCAGACAGCAGGGGTCTAATCTCCAATTGAATGCACATCTTAACATAATAATTATCATCTCAATGGCTTGCTGGGGTCACCTTTCAACCAAAAATGCCATGCCTCATTCCTACTTGGCTATGGCTCTCAGTAGCCCACCTGTGCCCCACCCTTTGGGCCTTCCCACCTACATTCCATCACTGAAAGAACTATAAAAAGGGGAAACAACCACACTTCCACGGATTCCACCTCTTGGGTCCCCTTCTTCCTCCGAGAGAAGTCTTTTCTCCTGTCCTTTAATAAACTTCTGCTTTCCACTCTGACCTTGCCTTGGCGTGCTTCTCTGGTGTTATACTTCAACACTGGGGAAGCAAGGACTCGTCACCAGTCAACAGTGGTAACAAATGTAAAAGGTAGACTATTAGTTTAGAGGAAAAGGATGAGAGGTAAAGGAAAAGAGGGTAAATGGAGGTATTAGGGAATGAAATTGATCAAATTGTGATATATTTGATCAATTAAGATTAAGACATGTTGTGATATATATATAAAATTGTGATACACACACACACACACACACACACACATTTTGTACTAGGAATTGAACCCAGGGTTGCTCAACCACTGAGCCACATCCTCAGCCCTTTTTTGTATTTTATTTAAAGACAGAGTCTCATTGAGTTGCTTAGGGCCTTGCTAAATTGCTGAGGCTGGCTTTGAACTTGCAATCTTCCTGCCGGTGTTGTATTGATGTACAAATATGACACCATGAAACCCATTATGCTGTATAATTAGTGTGCATAAATTAAAAATAAAAAAATAAAATAAAAATTGTAATGGTTAATTTGATTTGTCAATTTTGGATTAAGATATGCCCATGATTAAGAGGCTTCTGGGTATGACAGTGAGGGTGTGTCTAGGAATGATTGGCATGTGGGATAGCCAACTGAAGTGGAGACCCTCCCTAAGCATGGGCAGCACCATCCAATAGGCTGATGGCTTGGATGGAATAAAAGAAGAACAAGGAAGCAGCAGCAGATGCAACTTGCATTGTTTTTTAACAGATTCTTGATTGTTGCTGTGATCATATGAGGATATCAAACTCTCACTTCTTCACTCTTCTAAAGAGGTCACTGCCAGTGATCCTGCAGGGAGTTTCCAGAAGTCTTCAGTCTCAGACTAGGGTAGCACTATTGATCCCTTTTGTTCTGGAGCTTCAGCCTCATGGACTGCCCAGCTACTGGTTCTTCCAGCTCTCCAGCCTGAACTATCCAGCTTCTAGTCGCAAAAGCTAACCTAATAAATCCCCTTTTTATAATCATGCTTCCTGTTGATTCTGTTCCTCTAGAGAACCCTAATACAGAAATATTTTCTTATCACCAGAATCCCTCATTAAGTTACATCATAATGGAATTCTACTGATAATTTCTTCATGTTTTTGTAAGTATTGATGTGTCCTTTACTTTATTTGTCACTGAATGCTATTCTATTAGTTCTATATTTTATTAGGCTCTATTGTAACTACTAAAAAGTTGTGATATTTTATTTGTAGATGGTCATTTTTGTTTAAATCGTTTGTTTAAAATTATTATTTATCATTGGTCATAAAAAGAAACAGAGCTTTAAACCACAATTTAGAAGTTATGATTTGATAAAAAGTAACTAAAAAATGTGAAATGCAAATGGAGCTTTCCAAATGACTGTTTATGACTCTTTGGTATAGCATTCAATTATAGATAGTTTTTATTTATTTATTTATTTATTTATTTATTTTAGTTTTAGGTGGACACAATATCTTTGTTTTATTTTTATGTGGTGCTGAGGATCGAACCCAGTGCCTCATGCATGCTAGGTGAGCATTCAACCATTGAGCCACAACCCCAGCCCGGTTTGGATTATTTTTAGGATTTTATATATTATATTAACAATGAGAAATATTTCCTATTATGTGCTTAAACAATTTCTGATTACAAAGTTAAGATAATTTTCTAATAATTAGCCAATCATATTTTCATTCTCCAATCTATTGATCTAGTCAATTATCATTGAACTTTGTCCTAAGCATGATTTTCTATTATAAGATTGGAAGATTTTCAAATATTCTTTATTAATTATATTGACTTGTCATTTGTTAAGCACAGGAAAGCACATTTTGGATAAATTTATTTAAAAATTGGATTAAGTGATGCATACAAAACTTATGCTTGGGATGTAGTTCATTGCTTGCTTAGAATGTGAGAGGCCCTATATTTGATAAATGCTTGCTTAGAATGTGAGATGCCCTAGATTTGATCCCCAGCACTACAAGAAAAAGTATGGAAATCTTTTTTTTTTTTATTTAGTTGGTTTGTTGCTATTGTTTGCAGTATTAGGGATTGAACACAGGTATGCTTTGCCACTGAGCTATCTCCCCAGCTACTTTCTTATTCTTAAGCTGGTCTTACTAAGTTGCCCAGGTTGGCTTCAAACTTGGGGTCCTCCTACTTCAGTCTCTGAAGTCACTGAGATTACAGCTATGCACTACTGTGCATCTATTGTGGGGTGGCAAGCACCCCCCCTTCAAGGTAGTTTCCTGCTCATAAGGTATAAGCCACCTGAAAAAAAGAAAATCTGAAATAATTAGTAAAGGATAAGAGTCAGAGCTTGAAAATCAGGAGATGGAGTGGACCTGATCGGTCCTCCAGGCCACATGGGAGCTGGAACTGAACAACTAAAAAATAGCTCTGGTTTTTAATTTAAAGGCAGGGATAAAGTTCCAGTGGAAGGAGTCTTGCTTCTTGGTGTGACAGTCTTGTAATCAACAGGTTGACTGGCATCTTGGCAAGCCACACACGTCTCTGACTGGCTTTGTTGTTGTGTGGCTCCAGCAGGTTACCCTGTCTCTGAACTTGTGGCAGAGCTGGGTAGAAAGTCACATGTATCAGGCTGTCTCAAACCAGCAGGATTGCTGCTGGGAGTTCCCAGTACCAGACTTTCCTACTCAATGGCTTCCATGTTGATTTGGTTCTCACACAGTTCACAGATGGCTCCTGGCATGCTTCACTATTTATAACTAAGGAAAAACATTCATTATCTCTTAGGTGCATGTTGTCATTTATAACTTTTTAAAAACAAAATGCCCCATAAGTGATTCTATGTTATCATAACTGCTTTTAGAAAGCAATGGTGTCAACAAAAGAAATACATTTCACATTGAGTTAATTATGGTTTAGTAAGTATAGACATGTCTGTCTTAATCTGTTTAGGCTGCTGTAACACAGAACTACATATTGGGTGACCTAAGCAACAGATATGTATTCTCACAGTTGAGGCTGGGAAAGGTATCAGCATGGTTGGGTTCTGGGTCACCAACAGGAGCCTTCTTGCTATATCTTCAGTAGGAGAGAAAAAAAGATCAAGTCAACTCTCTGATTTCTTATAAGGACACAAATATTATTATTATTCTCATGGCTTCTTCTAAACCTAATTTTCTTCCAAAGGCCCCATCTCCAAATGCCAGCATATTGGGTGCTAGGGTTTCAACATAAATTTTGAGAGCATGTAACTCAGGCTATAGCATTCTTTCCCTCGTCCCCCAGGCTCATGTTCTTCCTGTATACAAAATAAATATGTTCCAACAACTTCAAAAACTTTACTTATTCCAGCATCAACTCTAGTCTATCTTCTAAATAAGGTGTGGCAAGACTCCAGATACACTTCATCCTGAGGCAAAATTCCTCCAGATGGGGTCTTGTGATATCACACAAGATATATGCTTCCAAAAAACAATGGTGGATAGGCACTTCTATTCCAGTAGGAAGAAATAGGAAAAAAAGAAGGAATGGTGGGTCCCAAACTAAAACCCAGCAAGGTGAATTCCATCAGATCTTAAGGCTTGAGAATAATTCTCTGATTAAATGTTCTACCATCCAGACTCATTAGGGTGAGAATGACAACGCCCCCAACACACATAAAGCTTGAGGAGGTTTCATCCACAGTGAGACTCTCTGTAGTAGCCCTCACACTGATGGACATCTCAAAAGATGGCCCGACCCTTGGAAAACCAAGAGAAGCTAACCCTGTCCAACTGGAACTGTAATGACAACAGCAGTCCTGATAACGTCTGAATTGCTTTTGGGTCGTTTTTCTTTTTTCTTGAGGATTAGTGCATATTCTCAATAACTAATGTATTGAATGTTTGTTATTAAATTTCACATAATTATTTTCTCATTTTATCTTTATAATAACCTGTTAGGTTAATACTGATATTATTTTGATCTTGTAGTTCAATAAACTAAAGCTGAGAAATGTTTAATATCTTTTACAAGGTCTCATTCAGTGTCACATTTCAAATTTGAACATGTATTTGACCACAAATACATGCTCTTAATTAGTTTTACTGAGTCCTTGTCTCCAACCACTTAATTTTCATAATAGTAAATACAGTGCCTCAGCACCAAGTTGGATCAATATTGTATAGTAATGTCTCAAAAAGACAATAATGATGACAAATATTGATTACCCAACTAAGCATACATGCTAAGTTAATAACATACTACAGAATAAGTTATATTTTACCTTTCAAAAACATTTTTTTTTCTTCATGAAAGCTCACATCATGTATAGTAGCATGAACTTTTTATTGTTTTATACCTGAGCTTTTGGCCTCTGTTTTACATGGCTGCCGTAATAAACACTACAAACTTAGTGGCTTAAAAAAACATAGATATATTATGTCAGAGTTTCTCTAGGTCAGAAGTCTGGGTGCGCTCACCTGGATTCTTTTATTTAGAGTTTCAAAAGCTGAAATGAAGGGGAGTCATCAAGGATGCACTCCTGACTAGAAGTGCTAAGAAAAATCTGCTCCCAAACTCCTCATGTTGTTGGTGCTTTGAGTCTCTGTCATCTCTCTGGGTCTGGCTGGAGGAAGTTCTGTTGTTTAAGAGCTCTCCTAATTAGAATGTCTTGCTCCTTATGGTAATTCAGAATAACTTTCCTATCTTAAAATTTGTAACTTTAATCAGATGTAGAAAGTACCTTTTGCTCTTAGTTTCAACCTACTTGTGTTCTTGATTCTGAAGTATTTCTCTTATAGACAGCATATGATCTTTTATCCAGTCTGACAGTCTCTGCCAACTTTATCAGTGTTTAGTTCATTTACATTTACTGTAGTTATTCATATGCTTGGATTTACTCCTGTTATTTTCATAATTGTATTTTATATATTTCATGTCCTTTGGTTTTCTATTCCTTTTTGATTGCTTTTTTATGTTAAGCACATATTTTATGTACCATATTAATCATTCTTTTTTTAACTGTAATCTTTTGTCATTATTTTATTGTGGCTACTTTAATGAATACAATATATATTGTATTATCACAATGTACTTGTGGTTAATAATGATATAATTTTGATAAAGTATAGCAGCTTTGCTCCAAAATAGTTTCATTTTTTTTTCCTCAAACCTTAAATATTTATATTTATGAACTGAAAGTAAAAGAATTATTCCTTTATGCAATCTTAAGTATTCTAAAGAAATTAAGGTGAAAAATTTTCAGTCTTACTGATATATGTATTTATATTTTCTGGTGCTCTGCATTTCTTCCTGTGAATTCACATTGCCATCTGTGCCACCTCCTTTCAGCCTGAAGTACTTCCTTTTTTTTTTTTTAATCTTTTGGAGGCAGGATGGCTGGCAAAGAATTCTCTGAGATTTTTTTTTTTTTTAATCTGGGACTATATTTAGTTTGCCTTTGTTTTTTGTTTTTTTAAATCATGGTTTTCCATCCATTTATTTCTGATAAACTTTTGCTATATTTGTTGAAACATCAGTTTCTCACTTTCCACTCAACTCAAGACAGCCCCTTTCAGTAACGAAACTTCCCAGTGCCACCTTGGTAGTGCACTACCAAGCTAGTGAGCAGGGGAGGTGAAACCAATCCTGGCAAGAACATCAGAGTCTCCCACTGCTTGCACAGACATTCTCTAATTTCTCATGAATAATTACTTCTTAATTTATTTGCCTTTGGACTTTTGCCAGGACTCTTAAATTATTATTATTTTTTTTTAAATTTTGTCTAGTTTTATAGTTGTTTGGGGGAAGTGAGTTTGCTGGTATAAATGTTGCACTGATTTATACAGATAAATATGTTCAAAAGTTTTGATTCTTAGAATAGCCATTGACTTGAGGACCTCTGTGGTTTTTCTTGCCTGGATCATTAGAAGAGGTTTTTTGTTTTTTCCCATATTTTTTATATGGTTTACTATAATTTTACATAATGGAGAGATCTGTTGTTACATATTCATACATGCACACGATGTAACAATATAATTTGGCCAATATAATTCCATAGTATTTTCCCTTTCCCTTCCTCTTCTGCTTCCACCTGGTACTTATCCTCTATTCTAATAATCTCCCTTCAATTTTCATGAGATTTCCCTCAACTTTCTTTTCCTCTCTAGTTTCCACATTTGAAAGAAAATATCTGATCTTTGATTTCTGAGTTTGGAATATTTCACTTAATATTCTCAAGTTCCATCCATTTTTCTGAAAATGACATAATTTCATTCTTTATGGTTAAATAAAACTATTGTGTGTGTATATGTGTGTGTGTGTGTGTATTCTTTATGAGATGATTTTCCTATCTTACCATAGAAATCTATTGCTCTGGAGTGCCTGATTTTTTTTTTTTCCTGCTGAATATAGAAAAATTCTCTTTTCATCAGCGGTAACAAAGTACTTAGATTTACTGAGCATATGCCAGGTTTCTAGCATGGTGTATATTCACATGCATTATTTCTGTTAGAAATAATAATATGAAGCTTGGCACAGTGGCAAATGCCTATAATTCCAGCTGCTAAGGAGGCTGAGGCAAGAGAATTGCAAGTTCAAAGCCAGCCTCAGCAATGGCAAGGTGCTGAGCAACTCAGTGACAGCCTATCTCTAAAAAAAATACAAAATAGGGCTGGGGATGTGGCTCAGTGGTCAAGTGCCCCTGTTCAATCCCCAGTGCCCCCCCAAAATAAAATAATAATTTGAGGCTTTTATAACTATAACTACAATATAGCTTGGTTTTTTAATTTTTTTTTAAAGAGAGAGAGAGAGAGAGAGAATTTTTTAATATTTATTTTTTAGTTGGCGGACACAACATCTTTTGTTGGTATGTGGTGCTGAGGATCGAACCTGGGCCACACACATGCCAGACGAGCGCACTACGGCTTGAGCCACATCCCCAGCCCCAATATAGCTTGTTTTTGAAAAATTTAAAAGTATAGAAAAAGAATGCTTCCTTGAGAAAAATACTTTGTGACTGCTTTTCTCTTAAAAATTATTGTTGACAATAGGAAAGACTTCCATCAGAGCAAACTTAGAATAAAGAAAAAATTAATTTTAATCTGAGGTTATGCTTCCCTTCTCAATAAGAATCAAGAAGTAATTTATAGACAGGATATAATATAATAAAATAATATAATCCAAACCCAGGAAAGAGCAAATGTTTCAATAACCAGGATTTGTCCTATGAAAGGAGCAATCAAACCAATAACAATATTCAATGTCTATTTTGTTTTTTAACTTTAGATGTATTGTCCCCAAGGGACATAAATGCAAATAAATGTTCATCTTAGATATTTGGAGTTGTGCTCATTTTTTACTTGAAGTCAGTAGGAAATCATTGGCTGCTCTCCCTGATGGGAAAATGGAATTGGAAATGGCATACCCACTCTCACCCACCACTTTATTCCAGAAAAGAAGAGCTGGTTCCTCTTCCCCCAGGAGCTGACACAGACTGAGCAGCAGGAGCCACGATCAGCAAAGCTCTGAGTGCCTAGGAAGAGACCAAGAAATAGTATTTCCTTTGCCTGTATTTGGAACAGTGGCTTCAGGTCACTCAATTGGGAGGTTTTGGAGGCAGAGGAACAAGAGAACAGAGAAGTGAAGAAAAAGAAATGAGGGAATGACAAGATTAATCAGTTTGGACTCTGAAAACCCATTTGGTAGCCATGGTGAGGATATGACTTAATCCTAGGATAGTGATCAGTTTCAGATACATGTGGGTACCACAAAGTTGAAAACTCTTTCAAATGAACTCACAACCATACCAAGGCCTCCTTAGATCACCATATTTTTATTATCTAAATAAAATATTCCCAATTTCTTTTCATGGTTCATGTCTTTGGGTTTCCCACAAATAGGAAATCACTTCATGTATCCAAGAAATGAGAGAGAGGGAGAATATGATGTTAGAGATCAAATTGAGGGCCTCATGCATGCTAAGCAAGCACTCTACTGAGCTACACCTCCAGCCTCCAGAATCTTTCCATATGCAGAGCATTTTGGTTTCTTACTATTTCCACAACTAGTCTATGAATATTACCTTTAAACAGCTCAAAGGCCCACTGAATTATCCCAAGCAAAAGATGAATTTTCTCTGGAACTTAAAATGTGGTGAATAGAACTGTAATTTTTTCTAATTTGTGATTGCTATTTAAAACTGTTTTAAAGTGATTTTAAAGTGAGGTTTTCCTGGTTTCTTGTTCAGAGCACATCTCCAGGATCTTCATGATCCCTCTGGGCTATTTTCTTTAAAATTTGGTACTCTTTTTATGAACAATGTCTTTGGATGAGAAATTATGCTATTAATTCACTTATAATGAATTCCCTAAACTTGAAAAAAAAAAAAAAAAAGGAGGGTTATATCATCTAGCTGACTCCAGCTGGACTTTCAATTCAATCAATAATTCAATGTAGTCAGCAAACCTGCCTTGTACTATGTTGATGGAATTCAGGGTGTGTTGGGTTGTTTTTAACAGTGATCACAGTTGGCATAAAGAGGGATTCAAGTTGGTTAAAACAAACAAAACTTTTATGATATAGTGAGTGATGCAAGAATAAGGAAAGCCTGTGAACTCAGGTGACTGGAAGTTGAAAGTGTCAAAGATAGATGCAATTCAGATCCCCTAAGGTCAGTCAATGTGTGATTTTGTTTTCCCTTGAAATAGGAAATTAATCTTTGGTCATGGTCTTGAACCTCAAATATCATTAGCAATGAATTAACTATGAATTTTATCCAATAAATATAGGCTACCTACATGAAGTACATGTACAAAATTATTTGACTTTGTTGAAACTGGTCTTTAAAAGCATAATTAAGGAGAGATTTAAATCTTGAAATTCTGGCTATGCAGGGGATTGAATTAAGTCACAAGGTTTTATTCTTGACATAGTAAGCAAGCAGGTTAAAAAACAATTGGCCCATATAGGCCCACACCTACATTAACTAATTTGTGAATTGATCATCAGCCAATTTACTGAGGCTTGAACCCAGGAGTGCTTTACCACTGAGACACATCCTCTTCTCTTATTTTTTGAGACAGGGTCTCACTAAGTTGCTGAGGATCTTACTAAGTTGCCCAGGCTGCCCTTGAGTTTATGATCCTCCTGCCTCAGCCTCCTAAATTGCTGGGATTATAGGTGTGCACCACCATGCCTGGCTTTTACTGAGTTTTGGGTTTTTTTTTGTTTTTTAATCCAAGTAACAATCCCCTTATACCAACTCACACAGCTATACACTGTAAGTAAATGAAGTGCTCATTTTCTATTGAAAGAAAAGTTTACTAATATTCAAAATTCCCCATCAAAATCTTCATTGAGACCTGACAGTAAGGTTGTATTAATGAGGTTAAATTTAATATTTAATAATTTTATATGAAATAAAACTAATAGAAGTATTAATTTTCTCCACAACACCAAAGAGTAGAGAATATGGTTTATAGTTAATCATCCTTTGACAGTTTAAGAACCTAATGTAAATAATAATAATAATCATAGAGACACAAAGAGCAAAAAGCATTAACACTTGTTTCTGGATTTATTGTAGATGACATATTTTCCACACTTGCAAGAAAGTCCCTCCCCCTGCCAAAAATTTGCCATTGGAGATGTTTCTTCCATTAGAAATTGTCAGGATGAATTGTGTACTTAAACGCATATGGTCAGAAAAAGAAGATAATACTGAAGGAAGGGAAAAGTTTTGAATGACTTAAGTTATAACCTGACACGAGAAGAATAATTAGAATGATTAGAACAAAGCAATATAAAAAATTGAGAGGGGGAAGCAAAGCATCTCTCTGTGGAGTTTCATGTGAATTTGCTTGTTTAATGTTCACAATAATTTTGTAATATAAAAACAATTATTATCCCTATAGTACAAAACAGAAAACAAGCCTTGTAGAGTTTAAGCAGCTTGCTAAGCTGGAAAACTTCATATTGATTTCAATTTTCTTCACCATTTTCCGGAGGGAGGCACCGTAGCGGGTCCCATATTTAGAATGACAATTATCAATAATACAAACAATAATAAATGCTGGTAAGGATGTGGCAGAGGGAAGGAACTCTAATACACTGTTGGTGGGAATGTAAATTAATCACTTTGGGAATCAGTGGACTAGGAATGGAACCAACATTTGACCCAGCTATCCACTCCTTGGAATTTATCCAAAAGAATTAAGTCAGCATATATTAAGGATACCCACACACCTATGTTTACAGCAGCACAATTTACAATAGCCAAATCATAGAACTAGCCTAATTGTCTGTTGACAGATAATGGGTAAAGAAAATATGGTACATCTACACAATGGATTTTTATTCAGCCATAAAGAACAAAATTATGTCTTTTACAGGAAAATGGAGAGAACTGGAGAATATTAAATTATGTTAAGCAAAATAAGCCAGATTCAGAACATAGAGGGAGAAAAGGGGAAAATAAGGGATCTCATGAAAATGAGAGGAAGACTGGTAGGCTAGAGGGAAGGGATGCGGGGGTAGGAGGAGGGGAAGTAATAGAGAATGAAATTAACCAAATTATGTTACATAATTGTAAGAATATGATACCATGAAACTCACTATTCTGTATAATTATTATGCACCAATTAAAAGGTTTTTTTGTTCTCCACAATGGAGAATGCAGGAAGCCCATAGCATGGCTCAGTTCAAATCCAAAAGCCTGAGAAACCAGGGACAAGGAGACTGCTGGTGCAATTCCTGGAGGCCAAGAGCAGGAGAAAAAGGGTGTCCCAGCTCAAGGAGAGACAGAAAATTCATCTGTCCTCTACTTTTTATTCTACCTATGTCTATACATGACTAAATGGTTTCCCCCCACATTAAGGGCAGATCTTCCCCCACTAAATCCACTAATTCAAATGCCAATCTCTTCCAGAAACACACAGGCATACCAAAAACAATGCTTTCCTAGATATCTGCATAGCTCTTAATCCAGTCAGGTCAGCACTTAAAATTAACTGTCAGACATTCTTTTCTTTGGTTCTGCAGAAAGCATGTATTCTCAGCCTTTTTGATAAGCTAATAGCAAATGCTCTGCACTTCAAGCATAAGCCATGACTGGGTGTGAAGATTGTCTAATTCTGTGATGCATTGTTGGGAAATTTATAGACCACCAGAACTGCATTGTTCACCTGTTCTCTCAGTGAACACTATCCATTTGATTCCATCACCTGACTACCGCATACTTCAATAAATTCAAAATTTGGTTCAGAGAAAAGAGATGCTATTTCTTTGGCAGAAATCATGTAGCATTCCTATAAGACACATCCTTTTAGCTGTGAAATAAATAAGTTGCAATCACAGTTTTTGAAGATTTCACATACAATGGGAAGAAGCACATAAATATTATGTGAAGAAATGCTAAGAGTGGGCTCTTAGATTTTAAATTTAGATTTATTAGGGACATTAAGGAAAGAATACTTGTTTCAGCTCAGGGACAAAGATTCATAGGCTGATTCTTAGGCCAAGAAATGATGCACAGAAATGGAGGTAGTATTCTTGGCAAATATTGGAAAAATGGGCCCAACATCCAGGGTATAGTTGGAGAGGAGATGGCAAGACATATGGAGCGGAGTTTGGTAAATATTGAAGTGATTGGGATACTTGTTTAAACACAGATGATCAGGCTTTACCACAAATTTACTGATTTGAAATGTCTAGAAGAATAGCCTGGGAATCTATATTTTTGATCAGTGTCCCAATTTTTTTTTTTTTGATTAGGAAAGTTTAGGGGACACTGCCTAAACTTGGGAGCCATTGAAGAGTTTTAAGAAGGGAAGAAATCAGACCAAAACAGAATTTTTAACTTTGTTGGCAGAGTGAAACCTAAAGGCAAGGACATTACTGTAATTGTTTAATTACTGAAATTGTTTAATAAGCAATTATGGTTCAATATGCTGCTGACATAGTTTCATATGGGTATGAATTTCAGAGATTAAATTTAAGAGAGATTTAGAATGGGAATGATTACATATTGAAAGTAAGGGAGGAAAACTAAATGGTTCCTTGAGTACATGGCTTATTACCAGAAAAAAGAACACAGTCAAGATAGGTTTTGTGATGACTCCTGAGCTAAATGAACAATTCTCCCTTCTATAATAATTGCCACCTCTCAAAAGGAAGATTCTATAATAGTCTTTGTCCAATATGGAACAATATCTTGTCACAGTTTATTGGCCTAGGATAGATAAACATACTGTGTCAACTAAATATTCTCTTCTGAGAATTTATTGGATGTAAAGAAAGCCAGTTTTTAAATGTGGCTGGAATTTTAAGTCTCCAGTGGGCAGTGGTATCCCACCAGTAGTTGGGGAAGCAGAGAAAAGAAATGTCAGTATTAGGAGGAAGAGGACAGAGGAAGAAGAAGGGGGTGGGGAAGAGAGAGGGGGTGATGAAGACACACACTAAAAGAAGTAGCAGAGACCAGGAGAGTTAAGAAAGCAATCAGGAGAGTCCTGGCAGCTTCACAGTTCCTGGTTCCTAGCTGTGTGTGAGACACCTGGATGCTTTATTATTATTATATCTCATAAACTCAACTATTGTGTCCTACTGATAAATTCTTTTGTTTGTTGGTTTACTAATTTAGGACAGTGCTCCTTTCTATTATGAAAAGTAGGAGGGGAATCGCTAAGATAAAACAGGTAAAGAAAACATCTAGTAAGGGAATGCCTGAGATGAAACAGGTATTTACCTGTGTTTGGCAGATAGGTGGAAGTTAAATGAGAATGGCTCTGGTCACCTACATAAGGCATAAAGCAAGCAGATAAAAAATATAAGCTTAAGTTAAATAAGAGATAAAATACATAAGCTATCTAGATGCTAAAATTTTTCTGGAGGAAAGTTAAAGATTTATTAGTTCCTTGGATGTAGAAATGATCTTTTAGTTGCTAAAAACGTAGTTCAGTGGTAAAGTGCTTGCCCAGCATGGGCGAGGCCCTGGGTTCAATTCACAGTACTGCCAAGAGGGGGGAAAAAAGATTCTTTGGGTGCTATAGCTAAAAACAGAATTTTCCCTAAGTTAGAATTCTTAAGTACGATTAAGGACTATGAATATAATTAACCTAATAAAACTATAATGATAGCAATTAGTAAAGAGAAAACCTCCACATGCAAGTCATACCTAATATTTATTCCAGATGTGTAAAATTACTCATGCTCAGTGTTTTCCATTTTCTCTCAGGAAAAACCAACCACCAGAAGACAACTTAGATGACTCTATTGACTTTGCTAAAGAAATCAGGAGTGATTTCTCAATGTTTTAGCTACAAATAAGGACAAGGAATGCCTCAAGAGTCATAAATATTATGACACTTCCTTAAATCACAGTGGCCCTAGGAATTTGTCTGGGATGTTGTCCAAACATGTGTTAAGCATTATTTGTCATGGAATTTTCTGTAATAATGTTTTTAATTAAATGATCACTAGGACATTTGTCAATTATAATGGGTCTTTGGACCATAGTTGTTTCTTCTTTTTTCTCTTAAAGTCACACATTCCTGTAAATAATTTTTTAAGTTTAGGTCCTAAAATGAATGCCCCTAGCCAAAAGTGCATATCAAGTGACAGAAAAAAGATAGGAAGAAAATATACTGTTTTTTTCCAAATTTTCTTGAACATAGAAAAAATAGAATTAGTTGTTTTAAAAATGAACCTATCTTGGGTCTGTATGTTTAATTATACAGAATCTTTTGACTGGCTCCTGGGTAGAAGAAGAAAAAAAGTTATGACGACATGAGATAATTGGGGAAAATGACCATATATTAAATATTTCTGATTCAATGTTAAATTCCGAGGGAATGATAAGGAATTGTGCTGAAATTCTCAGGGCACAGGTTCAGATCTGGAACTTTTAAATGGTTCATAAAAAATAATTAAATTTACTAACATGAAGAGGGAAAGAACAAGAGGGAAAACAACTGCACTAACATGTTGACAATGAGTAAAGGATATATTGGCATGAGCATCAACTTGCAGCATCCTTCAATCATCCTCTTCTTGAGGTCAGCAGTAGACACCTGACTTCTTTGGGAAAATATGCATATTCAGAACCTTATTTAACCATGGACTGTTTTCTTCTTTTTAATCCATGGAATATTTTCAACCTACCCCACTCCTCAAAACTTTTTTTTTTTTTTTTTTTAATATCAGGGATTGAACCCAGGGGCACTTAACCACTCAGTCACATTCCCAGCCCTTTTAATTTTTTTTTTTTTTTTTTTAAATTTTTGAGACAGGGTCTCACTAAGTTGCTTAGGGCCTTGATAAATTGCTGAAGCTGGCTTTGAACTTGTGATCTTCCTGCCTCAGCCTTTCAAGCCACTGGAATTATAGGCATGCACCACTGTGCCTGGCCTCAAAGCTTCCCTTGATATCATACAGCATGATAATGTTTCAAGGATACAGTTTAGGGAGTGCTTGAGTAAACACTAAAGCACTTCTCTAATTTCAACTTGCTCAACTACTACTTAGATAAACTTTGTGCTTCATTCTAACTTTAAAGATGAGACTCTACATGCTTAATTCTTTCCTTCAGAAAATTTTATTCAAACATGTTTTAACGTACAGTAAATGTAGTTTTTTTCTTAAACAAAAATAAGCATACTGACATATTAGCCTCCCGAGAGGCTGTCTTCTGCCAAATGTACAAAAATGAGGCCCTTCAGATGTTGTTAGAGGAAACTAACAAATGTGTTTGCTACCTTAATAGTTCACTTTCAGCTAAAATTCAATTGTCCCTTTTGAGAGCTTCATCGTCAAAAAGGTTATTGCAAAATCTCAACTTCATTTTTCTCAGTATATACTGGTCCTTTTAAAGCTCTGTGGTCTTGAAAATGTAAATATTTTATAACAGTGATCTTTTGCTACTGGTCTGATGAATGTTTTTCTCACTGCTTTACAAATCAATTGAAAAGTCTTGTTCAGAGGTCCTTGTCATAGAGCCTGTGCCAGCTCTTCAAAAGCTGGGAGATGTTTAATTTAGCTGGTACTTAAATATATAGCCTTCAATCATCCACTTTCCTTTCAATTGGTCTGAGCATTTTTATTTCTATGTAAACAGGCTGAAACACATATATAGACATTATAGATAATTTATAAGATACATATGTAGGTGACACTGTATACTGCATCAAAAAATAGGCTTTTGGAAATATTTTAGCAATTATGTGTTATAACTCTCATGTTCAGCTGTAATTTAACCATTTTTATTCAAAGTTGCAGAATAGTGGATAGAACTACAAGTTAAAACAGAACACCTCGTACTTTTTTGTTTTTGGTAGTAGGGATTGAACCCAGGGGTGCTTTACTATTAAGCTAAATCCCCAGTTCATTTATTTTTTATTTCCAGACAGTGTCTCATTAAATTGCCTAGGCTGGACGTGAACTTGGTGATTATCCCAGCCTCCCATATTGCTGGGATTATACGCATGTGCCACCACACCTGGCTTAAATTAAAAATTTGCTTAGCAATTTCAACATACTCACGTTAAGGAATTCAGGGTCTTAGTTGTTCTGCTAATTCTATGTTAACATACAGAAATGAAAAATTCTCATTTCTTAAGATCATGAAAATTCTCTTCACAAGAATAATTTGCCATATTTTTAAAAATCCAAAGAAAGCCTATTTTCCAACTTCCTTTGTAAAATACTCAATTACCAATATTATTCATGTATCAATAGTTTACATTTCATAACTGTTTCCTTTTGCTTAATAGTTAATTGAAACTACTGAACTATCATTCTTTCACATACTGGTGCCACCCACATCCAACTGGCTGCCCGATTCTATAAATTCATTTTCAACTCCACATATAGCTGGAGCAATTACTAGTTCAGGTATAATGACAGGAATACAGATCTAAATATGGGGCCCATTTGGGACTGGGGGAACAAAGGGAAGATAACTAGAGACGGTGACAATTAAAATGTAAACAGGATTTCATCACAGAAAAAGTGAGGGGGGCAGGGAATTAATGGCATTTTGATAAGAGGCTCAGACACAGAAAATGAATGAAATTTGCAGAAATAGGGATAGTTTAGAACAACTAAAATCTGAAGTATAAATGGGGAGAAACAAGATGAGGAAGGATTAGCAGGTGGGGCCAGTTTGTGTCTTAGATGCCAATTTAAGGGGATTAGGTTATTACTTTGAAGTAATGGGCAGAAGAGATAGGAAATAAAATGAAAAACTTTAAATCAGGAAGTAGAAGTGAGGAAACAATTTGTATTCTAACAAGCCTTCCCAGCTATTACACTATAGTGTGAAAACTGCTGATTTAAACATTTGTAATCAATAGACTTGAGTTCTAAAAACAGTCTCTTAAGGTGTCCCTCTTTACTTTTTCCCTTGAATTTCTTATCAGATCAGTGATCAACTTCCTGAAATAACATATCAGTCCCCCTCCTGAGCAGGCTAGTAAATGAATACTATCTCGAAGTTTTATGAAATGTTTAGCCTCAGTTCCCATATGTAAAAATGGAACATTAAACATAATATAAACTATGAAAAACTGTATCCCTCACCTAGTTGATATTCTATAACTGAAGGCTGTTTATTACTATTGGTTCTCACAACATAAAAATACAATAATTGTCAAAATCAGGTCACTTGATTAAAGCTATCCAACTTGATAGAGCCAAGATCAGAACACAAATCCCAATTGTGACTTCATTAGGCCAGGCTATTTCTACAATAGGAAGGACATTAAAAAAAAAAAAAAAATCCCTACATTTCAGTATCATTCCAAAAATGAAAAAACCATTCTTCAGAGATAGTTTAAATTATAAAAATTTTTTCAATGATAGCTTTTTAGTAAAAATTAAATCACAACTACATTAAGCTCTTATCTGAATATGAAGTATATATATATATATATATATATATATATACACACACACACATATATATATACATATATATACCTTATATGTATATATTTATAATATTATATGTATATGTATACATAAGTACAAAATACTGGAAATGAAAAACCAATTATTTTATTTTTAAGCTTTATTTTATCACTCTTATAAACACACATCAGAAAGCATATCAACAGTGCATCTTATGGTAAGTCAGTTTACAACAAAACTGAACAAGGCAATTGTGTTTACAGAAAAAGTTTTCAGCAAAAAGTACGCAATACAGTCCATCAAAATGCAGTGTTTATACTTTTAGGTACATAGGAACGTGGAAAATAAAATTCTTTGCTACTCAGCAAGACTTTGGAAATCAGAAATTGAGGGATTTTTGAAAAGAATTTCTTGGTACTGACACACATCTACATTTATAGTCCCACTTATTTGTTAAAAACAAAACAAAACAAAAAACAACTCACAAACTATAAGACATTACAACGATCAGAGACCATAGTGCCAAGAAATGCCAAGACCAATTTGCTACTGAAACAACTGGTAGAAATGTTATAGACAGCTATTCACTGTGCAAGGTGATATTCTTGCAGTTCTGAGGTGAAGGTGAACCTCAAGAAGAGGACACTCCTCATAACTGGCTTTAGTTTAAGTGATCTTTCACATATTTTGTAATGATACCTACTCATCAAAAACATAGCAATTGCATAAGGGGAAATAGATTTTACTATTCACAACCAACCACTCCAGTGCTGACACAGGAGGCCATAGACTTAAAATTTATTGATTACAATGGGATTTCTAAGAGTGGTTGAAATATAGCAAAGATGGAGCCTTTGGGGGGTGGGTAGGGGAATCCCTTGTACCCCAGATTCCACACTGTTAAGGAATGTTATTTGAAATTTTTCAGAAAAAAAATTAAGAATGAAAAGAGTAAATCCTTCTGGACAAAATGTGACAGCTTTACTCTCTGTAAAATAAGTAATCTCCCGAAGTGCAGATTAAGTTTTTAAAATTATAATAAATAAACACTATTTAAGTTCCATAAGGTGCTGTAACTTTGCAGCTAGTGCATTCTAATGCCACTCACTGAACCCAATATGCAAAGGGAAACAGAGAGATGGCTGATCCCCAGTTTCTGATCCTCGATGTGCATGAAAGGTTAGTGAACACCAAATTCAAAAAAGCTGGAATTCCAATATTTACTATTAAAAATCAGGATAAACTGAAAATGGATATTTAATCTGGTTTTATAAACTCTTAAAATAATTTTCTGGGAAAGTAACAACAAGGAATGTATAGGAAAGGCAATATTTCTACTCTACAGGTACCCAGTCTGGATTTTAAAAAATAAATGATTAGTATATATAAGATTATAAACACCAGTCAGGGAGTCATTTTCTTCCCCTCATCTATTTTTTTTAACCCTTAAATTTGGCAGTCTTCTGAAAATATATGCCAACAAAATAACTATAGATAATTTGAATAACTGAAGAAATTCTGAATTCATATATGCATGACTTGAGAATACCTCACTACATTTGTTTTATATACTCACTGTCCTGATATCATGAATGCAATTAAAAGGGAAATAAATTAAAAGAGGAAGGCAATCTGGGAAAAAAGGGTGACTACAGACAATTCTCACTAATAGCTTACTATAGGAAGTAGCTCTGATTTTTATGTGAGGGCTTCCTAAAAAGAAACAAAAAGAACTAAAACAATTCTGGGTTGTTTTTTTTTTTTTTCCAGAATGTGACTTATTTTCATTATACAAAGTAGTATAACAAAATAAGTTCTCTTCTGCATCACAAAGATTAATAGTCATGTAAGGCAAATTAGAATGTTTCTCTTTGCCTTTAAATTAAAATATTATGAACTCAGTTCATAAAATATACATGGTCTTCAAAAAGTCATCAAGTTTTCTTCAGGTTACTGTGGCAGTTACCCAATTTAATAGGAAATAAAATAGGGGCAATCATTTGGTAAGTTTCCCACGAATTCCAGCATTTATGGTGCCACAAGCACAACTGCCAAGATTATGATAACTATCTGAAAAGCGCAAATAAAGCAAATTTAAAATAATAATCTTCATAAGCAGTACAAAGAATAATGAAAGTGCTAGCTATAAGAAAATAATAAGAACCTCATATTAGGAGAACAAAGTTTGCGTAAACTATATATCTTATATCCTGAAGATCACCTTAATGACCACCTATAAAATATAAAATTTCCTAAATGCTCTCGGCTCACAGATATTTCTTTTACAGCCCATTTCTCCTATAAAAAATCACAGCAAAAATATTTAAAATTGTTTACCTTCTTAAATATCCATAATATTTGTCAACTGTATATGTTGTGAATCTACTTACTGGTCATCACATAATTCAAAAATATTAACATTTGGGGAAAGTGGCTATGATAACATGATATATTCTGTGGTATCAGGTAGAAAAGAAGCTAACTTGAATCTTTAAAACTCTGGGTACTCTAAAAATCAAAATGTCCATGTTCCTCTATGATTAATATAAAATCTAAATATAACCATAGGCCTCAGATGAGCTCCCCTATAATGAATACTCAACATTTGTATATTCATTGAGAAGGCTACTAATGAATTCTAACTTGACAGACTACCATCTCAAAATAAAGGTGATTCAGTGAGCACCTTAAGAAATGGGAATTCTTTTGAGCTAACTGTGACTAAAGACTGGTCTGATTGTGATCACACTTGAAATAGGGAGCTAGAGTAGTAAAATTTGAGGAAGGAACCTGCCATTAAAAAATGAAGCTAGATCCAGGGAAGAATTTTCTGCCAGATACCTGGCTTTTCCATCAGACATAATACTGGAATAAAATTAAATATGATAGTTTTACATATAACAGAAAAAAAAAGATACCAAGGAAATTTTGGACTTTTTAACATTATGTAACTCAATCCAAAAGTTCTTTCCAGAAAAAGTTGGAGGTGCAATTAATCATCATCTGGGAAGCTTTCACCCAGATGAGTGTGTTAATATTTCCCAGGAAACAAAAGGCACTTGCTCAAATCCTTAACTATCTATACATCCTCCAGGCTAAAAGCCATGATGTGATTCCATCTGTACCCTAATCTGAATAAAACCACCCAGCATGTACCCTTGCATAAGAGTCTTGGTAAAACGTGGTTACTGAGAGTCTCCCTGGCTCCCTCACCCAGTAACTGTATTATTTTAATTATTATCAGTTACTGCAGAGATTTTCATTAATTATTTTTAAAAATGCCATGCTGCCAAACATAACTGATAGTAAAATTATGTTAAGATAAGCCTAATTTAAAAAGTCAGAAAACAAGCCTAAGAAAATGATGTTAGTCACCTGTATTTGATGAATTAACTCAAAAAGAGCCATGAAACATAATATGAGTAACTTGATACCCTTACCAGGGGGATGGATAGTCCAGTGTACAAGACAGAATCAAGTATCAGGCCTGTAGTTTTTCTTGAACTTCCTCCACGTGGCAGCATTGCTGCTGGCAGGTTAGCATATCTCAACACTCTTTAGCAGCTGGAGTACCAAAAAGAAGGCCACACTTCTCTCAATTAAAACAAAAAAGAAGGATGAATAAAAGTATACTTAAGGTTTTTGTTCTAAAAGCAGCCATAGTTTTGGCTCAAGGTACAGCAGAAAAGGAATTTCTCTAAAGAGAGCTGCTATGTTGATGGCCATACAACAAGGAAGACATTCAGTAGTGATAAATGCAGATCTCTTATTGCAAAAGGACAAATTTTTTCAATTCCTTTAAAATGCAGCCAATACTTTTAGCTAGTGCTATCTCACTGAGGTGTCTTATTCTTCTTGTTCTTCTCTAAATACAGCATTATAGTTTGAATAGTGGCTAGTTAGTCACTTCTTCCAATATGCTTCTAAAGAACCCAAAATTTCCTATAAACAATTCATATGCCTTTTCTAGGGTGAAATGTACCATGGATATACCATGTTACAATAAAGAAAAAATTGGGAAGGTGAGTGGGAAAGAAGCACAGGTATTATTTTAGGGAAAGGAAAACTACCTGAGATAAAATTTGTCCCCAAGAGTAGGGGTTAAGTGACATGAAACCTCACCTCTTTACCCTGCTTCTCAGAAAGAAAATTTCTAGGTTTTCAATAACTTTGAAGAATTCCTGTGTATTTCATCCTTAAAGAATCAAGAAAATTGCATCTTTCATAATATTTTGTTTCCAGTTTAAGAAGATATTTAGATTAAACTTCTGATAATATCAGAGGGAGGGAGAATCTGCAAAGGTCATCTTTGGTAGAATGGGCTAAGAGCTATAAACGATAATTTAAGTTATGGTAGGTATCTTTTTTTTTCAATTTCGTGGCTTTCATATAAAATATTTAATTCAACGCATGGTTACTTAGACTCATCAATTATTTCTTCAGCTCCCTTAAAAATCTAGTTAGCATCTTCTGAAATAAAATTCTACAGTGTTAAACACTAATATATGTATGAATACATCTGCAATAAGATGATCAAAGGATGCTGTGAAGTACAGCATCAATGTTAGCAGCATACTGCATGACTAAGCTTAAAAGCCTATCTGCAGTTTATTTGTAAGGATTTTTCTTTCTCTCTTATTTTTTTTTTTAGGGGTGGGGGAAAGAGGTACATGTGCTAGCCTAGAATACTTGCCCATAAAAAGAATTCATCTGTAGAATGTCTTTATTGGAATATGCATAAGGACCTACTGTTTCTAAGAAGCAGCTAGCCATATAAAGAATTATGCTTTTGGAAAGCTTAGGTCATCACAATATTGGCTCTACCCTTCAATTCTGACTTGAAAACCAACCAACCAATCAATCAATCCTCAAAAGAGCCAAAATAAAAAAGGATAGTTATTCTTCCTAAGGGCACGTATCAGGGATGATAGTATAAGACCCTTTGGTAATTCATAAGTCAGCCTCCTTATACCAAATTTGGCTTCATAATAAATATTAAGGGAGAGCCCTGAATAATTTGGTAACAACTAAAATGTCAAATAGTGATTGTGTGAAGAGGCAAAATAATTCATGCCCTATAATGCAGATTCTAATTGGGCTCTCAATAATTTGCATGGCACAACAAGAAAAGCCTACATGAGGAGGCTTCCAACAGGGAAAGATATAAAAGACTTTTTCCTGAGGGAAAAAAAAATAATAAATAAAAATTTCATTTAGGTAAGAAAATAGAAAAAAATCCATAATCTGTACATAACTTGTCCTTTTTTTTTTTTGTACAATCAGTGCTTTACAAAGGTTTCCTAATTTTTATACCTTTAAGGACAATCATAAAATGAGAAGAATTCATAATTATAAGTCTTAAAACCATGTAATCAACCTGTATCCATAAACTCATGCATATTGGCAACTTTTACTCATGAAAACATTTGATTGCTATAAATCCTTCTAAGATTTGAGTTTTTCTTTCTTCTAATTCCATTTGTCTTAAATCTTCACCTTTCTTTACTTCCTAAAGTCAAAAACCAGACCACTTGCGATGATGTTCCTCTAGCTTGTCTTCAATTAAGCACAGAGGTAGAGCATAGAGGAAAGGGAAGACAAGGGCGTGCTGGGAAAGTAAGTGAGAGATAAAAGGAAGTAAAAAAAAAAGGATCCTTGATTATCTGCCCTCTTTGCCTTTTTGTCCCCCCCCCCCTTTTTTTGGTGATCCACTTCAATTTTCCATCCTACTTGGTAGAATCACATTTTGAGAAATCTAACAGTTATCACAGGAGATTTAGTATAAAAATATGAGCCAATCAAATGTTTAAAGAAGATTGAAGGATGGGATAATTAACATGTACCTAAACTTACTTTGTTCCAATAGAATGAATAGTTTCAATACAACTCTGGTCTAGAGACTCCAGTTTGTTCTCAGCCTCTCAGGAATGACTGTTTTGTCATTTACATTCTATCAGACAGACCAATTTTAAAACACATACATCTTAAATCTTACAAGTGTGAAACAGATAGGGAAGAGATGGGTATAGACTGTATTAGCTCACAAGACTCACACTATAAAGTACACTGACTCAAGTTTTCTCTAGTCTTTCACACCTGCACATTCACTCAAGCAAACATACTAGACATAAAAATTGTGCAAGATCAAGCATCAGCTTTCTATTTTAAAAGCCTTAATAATATTTAAAAAATGTAGATAGGCTCACTGCAGTTTCTTTAAAGGAATATTAAGTACTACAGTACTCCTTTAAAAAAATTCACAACTCAGTGTTAAGAACACAGTAGGTAACTGCGGCTTGACAATTACTTAACATTATCGACAGCATCCAGTGCCAGATATGGATATCAACAATAAGAACCACCTGATAACATAAAGGAATAATCTTTAAGTGATGTCACCAACCCTAACAAATTTAATAATACTCACTACAACATATTATTCACCTTTGCTTCATAGTCACGTGAAATAACTAATATCTGTTTAGGTTACATACTTAAGAGCAGCACCTGCCCTACTGCACGATAAAAGGTTGCCCACATGGATGCTCTAAAACCCCTCAATGTATAGCTGAGAGGTCTTGTCCTACTCGGTGCCAAATGTTTTTATGCAACATTGCTTGGGCAATGACTGCACATTAGTAGGATAAATAAATATATGAAGTATTCCCTTAAAATGGTAAAGGAGTACTCCTGCATTCAGATGTGGAATACAATAATCCAAGAAATGGAAGAGGAGAAACAGGAAATAGTCTTTAGGTTACTGATTAAAGCAAGGTTTGATAAAGATATCCCCTCTTGTAGGCACTCAGCGGGTAGAATGTAGCCACAACGAATTTCCCATCAAACATCCTTCCAGTTAGTAATTTCTGAGCAGCTTTGGAATCACCAGCATTTGCATACTCAACAAAGACCTGAAAGAGGAGAGAAAAAACAAAGAAGCTTCATGTCCCTAATTGTTTTAGATCAGTGCTTTAACAACTTTAATGAATATGCTAGTCACACTCCACATAAATATGTTTTCAGGTCCCAAGAGATTATAATAGAGCTGAAATATTCATATTGCTCAGTTTTTTACTGTACTTTTTCTATGCTGAGATACAACACTGCTTACTGTTGTGTTACAACTGCCTATAGTATTCAGTATAGTAACATGCTGTACAGGTTTAAAGGACAGCAGCAACAGACAATACCACATAGCCTAGGTATTTCAAAGGCTATTATTATCTAGGTTTGTGTAAATATACTATCAGTTCACAGAACCACAAAATAGCCTAACAAAAATTAAATGATAAATAAAAGCAAGCACACTATAGAACTTTTTTAAAAAGTAAGACAAGAAAGTAATAATTATTCATAAAGCAAAACTACTAATTTTTGTGTATGTTTTTCTATACAACACACTTAATGAAAAATTTCAATAAGCTCTGAATAATTCTGAAATTATAAATACATTCACTTACTTGCCCTCTGCCAGGATTTTCCTTTGGAACAAGCAGAGACACTACTGGTCCATATTTTTGACATTCCTCTTTTACATCTTCTACAACATCTGGTATTAAAACACAAAACAGCAACCACTTTCATGTATTAATAATCATTCATCATTTGAGAATTTAAAATCAAAGAATTCAGGAATACAAATCTAAATAATGAAATCACTTTCCCTATCTTCAAAAATAAAGCTTAAGTACATAGTTTAATGCGTTTAATACTTTTCCTTCCATATTTTAACTTTAAAGTTTTGAATAGTTGAAACACTCAATAATAAATCAAAATTTTTAAAAATAAGTATTTAATTTTCCTCCCACATTCCCAATTGCCATTTCATGCCCCTCTTGAAGGCAACAAACATTATCAGTTTCTTCTGTATCCTGCCATAAATATCATCAGCTTATAAGTAAATTTGATTTTATATGCTTAAAGTAAGAATTTAAATCTTGTATTTTCTTTATTAAACAATATATCTATCAGAGTTTTCTATATCATTACATAAAATCTTCTCATTTGTTTTTTGATTGAGTAGTACTTTACTCTATGAATCTTCAATCAATTACCTGATATTTTTCCTATTCATGAATAATCAAACTGTTTCTAAACTTTTTGACACTATAAACAATACTGCAACAGATAAATTTATACATATCTCACTTCATCTGAGTCTTTCTCAGTTGATATTCTAGAAATGGAATTGCTGGTCCAAACTGACATAAATTAGTAATTGCTAGAATTATCAACCTGCCTTTCATAAAGATTTACCAGTATAAACTTTCTCCAGCAATATATGAGAATATCTTGTTTTCTTACACCCTTACCAACAAGAGTATCAATCAAATGTTTTTATCACTGATAATGTCCTGGGTAACAAAGACACTACAGTTGGTTTTAATTAGCATTTCCTTCCTTTCTAAGATAAATATTGAGGGCCTACAATGTGTTCTTTCATGTAGGTTATGTTCCAGTGTTACTATCTCTTGGATAAAATCCAAATTCTCAAACACAGCAATCAAGTCTGTTAGATATCTATACTTCAGCTACCATTTCAGTTTTAACTAACTGCTTTTCCCTCAAATATCTCAAGATACAGTCATGCCAACTTGCTGTTCTCTGAATATGCCACACTTTCTGTTTATCTCTTTATGTTACTTCTTCTTCAACCCCCCAACTTTTAGCCAAGCAACTCTAACTGAGCTCAGATTTGACATCTACAGACAAACCCTCACCAATCACTCAGACTGGGTTAAACACTTCTCCTCTCCTCCCGTACATTACCCTACCCTCAGATTATCACAACTACTCCCTTACTATATTAAAAACAGTAATCCCACAATGACACATAGTAAATAGTAAATAGGTCTTGAGTGAATGAATTGCTAAAAGCAAAAAAGAAAACTAAAAAGAAGAAATGAAGCATGAAGAAGGGCCAGAAAAGACAGACCAGAGAGAGAGAGTTGCTGGAGAAACTAACCTTCTTAATTAACTTAGTAAAGATCTAAAAGAGCCAAAAGGACCTTATTCAAAAGGAGTATTTTAAAGATCATATAGTTCAATATTCTCATTAAACTTTCCTGTAAGTTAGGAAAAATAAGAGAATCTTTTGAATATATGTCTACTCCAGACTTAATTAAGAGAGACACATTAAAATATAACTTAGCAAGCACTGACCTTCATATTCTTCTTCATTCTCAAGATAATCATCATCCAGCACATTGAGCAATCTTAGGACTGGAGTAGGAAGCATCACCAAATCTTCAATATGAGGGGCTGTTAAAGTTCATTAAAATATGGTTAAATGTAAATCCTCCCCCCACAAATAAATTGATGGAAAAAAATAAAGACATATACAGCTTACCAAAAGGAATGCTGAAGAATGGACTGCACAATGCCATTTCAGCAGGAATCCTTCTGCTTGGATCATCATGAAGCATGCTAAGACATAAAAATCAGTGTCTTTACAATAACTGTCAAATCTTTTGAAAAGTGTAACAATTTTAAAAAAAAGTTCATCACAGCACTAATTATATTAGCATGGTTTATTGAATCATTCACCTATAAAATGTTATTATGAGTAAATGGTACAATAAATCATAACACACATCTATAATATAACATACTATGATTAAATAATGATTTTGATTAATAAATGAAACATGAGAAAGTGATCCACATTCTATAACACTAAGTGACAAAAAGTTAGACAAAGATTCAGGGTAACACAATAAAAAAAGAAGATAGTGGCAGGGTAATTATGAATCTTGTCAAATTCCCCTGATAATAAAACAACTTGAGCAAAACCAAAAACCCATCTCCAACAAAATATAGGGATAAAAGATCAACAGCAAGAAGACTTGTACCATATCAGCATCTATGTGTAAGAAAGCAGAGGAAAGCAACTGTTCATCTGATGAACTAGAAAAAAGAATAACCCAAAATGGCCAACAGAGACTCACTGGGTAACACAGCAGGGTAATTTGATAAAAACAGCTAAAACTACCAGGGGCTATATTTTTTAATATGAGGTGAAGATAAGAGAGCCTCTGTAAAATTTGAAGGAGTGGAATAATCCAGACACTAATACCTCTTAAAACAAACTAGCAAAATCCCACAATGAGAAGAAATCAGAATAGAATCCATTCTGAGCAAGACAAGAGACCAGAAAACAGCAAAGGGTGGGGGAGGGGCAGGAGACCTCAGCAAAAGACTTTAACATTGCATTATTAAAAAAAAGAAGCTTTATATAATTAGAAAAGTTGTCCCTACTATACCTTCTACAAGTTTAGGAAAATAAGCTTCACATAAAAATGTGTAACAATAAAAGAATTATAACAAATTTATTATATAAAAAAGAATTACAAAATAATACTTCTCAGACAGTGCTCATATGCTGGAAAGATATGAATATAATATGAAAGAACACTATAATCTACCATTTAAAAATAAGCTGGCATTTTAAATAATATATGATTAAAAGAGTAATAAAAATCAAAATTAGTCTCAAAACTTAGGTAAGAAAAATCAGGAAATAATTAGAAATTTTAAAAAGATTTAATAAAATAAGATTATTGTAGAGAAACTGCAAAAAAGAGAAAATGCAGAAATATGAACACTTTTAAAAATCAAAAAGAAATAATAGAAGAGAGAAAAAAAGATTCAAAGAGTGGTCATAATACTGAATATAGAGGAAGAAAATCCAACATTCATATGAGTGCCTGGGAAGAGAAAAATTACATAGAACAAAATACTAAAAACTGTATAATTTAAAAACAGTTTTCTAAGATATGAATTACACACTGAATTGCATCTCAGTTTCCTGAAACTACTGAAACAATCAAATTAAGATATATTCTGGTAAAATTAATAGACTTTTTACGGGGGGAAAAAAGATGAAATGATGAAATGAGAAAGTATGAAAGATCCTAACTTCATTATTATATTCTAATTCTGGCATTCTTTTTGTCCTTAAGAACCAGAATCTTGATGTAGAAGAAAGAAGATACAAATATAAAATAGAAGGAAAGTAAAAACCTCTATTCATGAATTTGAATTAGAAATATCAGCATGAACTCCATTAACTTAAAAGGTATAAAGGCAATGACTACCCCAGCAGTAAGGGGTATTCCTAATACCCAGAGCGTAGTTTTAAAATACTAAAAGAAACCAGGCTTCTTGGAAAAATGACTAAGTCCAGGTCTGGGGCAAAAAAAATGTATAAAATAATGAGAACATCTTTTAATATTACACAAAAAAAGAAACTATCAAAAATAATGTCTGCCAAAACCAATATGTGGAGATTTCCCATTCATAAAGGATGAGATAGTTTCATCTTTGAACAGGATAAAAACTGCAATGGATTGTAGCACATCAAATATATTTAAGTCCATTAAATATATTTAAGTTTATAATGATCTTAGATTTTTTTCTCCCATTTATTAATTCTTGATTTTATTTCTTGTGCTTTAGGAATCCTTTAAGGAAGTCAGGGCCTAATCCCACGTTATGAAGATTTGGGTCTACCTTTTCTTCTATTAGGCAAAGGGTTTCTGGTCTAATTCCTAGGTCCTTGATCCACTTTGAGTTTTGTGCATGGTGAGAGACAGGAGTTTAGTTTCATTTTGCTGCATATGGGTTTCCAGTTCTCCCAGCACCATTTGTTGAAGAGGCTATCTCTTCTCCCATGTATGTTTTTGGCTCTTTTGTCTAGTACGAGATAACTGTATTTATGTGGGATTGATTCTGTGTCTTCTCTTCTGTATCATTGGTCTACATGTCTATTTTTGTGCCAATACCATGTTGTTTTTGTTATATAGCTTTGTAGTACAGAACAATCAATGAGGTAAAGAGAGAGCCTACATTTTGGGAGCAAATTTTTGCCACACACACGTTAGATAGAGCACTAATTTCCAGGATATATAAAGAACTCAAAAACCTTAACACCAGAAAAAAAAAAAAAAAAAACCACAACCAAAATACTCAATCAATAAATGGGCTAAGGAGCTGTATATCATAAAGATATACAACTGATCAACAAATATATGAAAAAATGTTCAACATCTCTAGTATTTAGAGAAATACAAATCAAAACTACTCTAAGATTTCATCTCATGCCAGTCAGAACGGCAGTTATCAGGAATACAGACAACAGTAAGTGTTGGCAACATTGTGGGGGAAAAGGCACACTCATATACTGCTGGTGGGACTGCAAATTGGTGCAACCACTCTGGAAAGCAGTATGGATATTCCTTAGAAAACCTGGAATGGAACTACCATTTGACCCAGCTATCCCACTCTTCAGTGTATACCCAAAGGACTTAATCAGAATACTATTAATGCAGCCACATCAATGTTTACAGCAGCTCAATTCACAATAGATAAACTGTGGAAGCAACCTAGATGCCCTTCAATAGATAAATGAATAAAGAAATTGTGGTATATATACACAATGGAATATTACTCAGCATTAAAAGATAATAAAATTATGGCATTTGCAGGTAAATGGATGGAGTTGGAGGTTATCATCCTAAGCAAAGTAAGCCAATCCCAAAAAAACAAAGGCGGAATGTTCTCTCTGATAAGTGAATGCTGATCCATAATGGTGGGGAGCAAGGTATGGTAAAATGAAGGAACTTTGGGCAAAGGGGATGGAAGGGATGGGAGTGGGTATGGAGGACAGGAAAAGTGGTGGAATGAGATGGACATTATTACTTTAGGTACAGGTATGACTGCACATATGGTGCAACGCTACATTGTATACAATCAGAGACATGAAAAGTTGTGCTGCAATTATGTACAATGAATCCAAATGCATTCTGCTGTCATACCTACCTAATTAAAATAAATTAACTAGTTAAGAAAAAAAGAATTTTTTTTCCCAAGTGCTAGGGATTGAACCCAGGTGCTCTTTACCACTGAGCTACATTGCCAGCCCGTTTTATTTTGACCTTGGGTCTGAGTTGCCCAGGCTGGCCTCAAACTTGCAATCCTCCTGCCTCAGCCTACCAAGCAATTGGGATTAAGAGTCTGTATCACCTTGCCCTGCAATATTTTGAATTTTTTTAATTGATTTTTTAAAAAAATAAGTGACAGCAGAAGGCATTACAATTCTTATTACATATATACAGCACAATTTTTTATCTCTCTGGTTGTATATAAAGTATGTTGACACCAATTCGTATCTTCATACATGTACTTTGGATAATGATGTCTATCAAATTCTACCATCCTTGCTAATCCCCTGCTCCCTACCTAATAGTTGGAATTTTTTTAAAAAAGAATAATCTCTTTTGGAGGCTGACAGGAACCAATTCATTATATTGAAAACTAGTAAAGAGAATCAAGTTTTTAACTTTGTTTTTGGTTAACCAAATGAAGAACAAATGGCATATTAAGAGCATCAACATCTCTAATGGATGTAAGCATCAAGAACCAACAATTGCTATCTCAAGATAAACATATTATGTGCCAACTTATGATAGAACACAATACTATCTACAGTCTTGAAAAAATTAATCAAACCCTCTAGATATATCTACCAATTTATAAGAATAAACAGATATATGGGGCCAGGGGTACAACTCAGTGGTAGAGCACTTGCCTAGCACGCACAATGCCCTGGTGGTCCAACCTCAACAGCACATGTATATGCATGTACACGTACATACACACACACACACACACACACAAAACCAAGAATTATGTGAAATTATAATCATACAAAAATCAGTAAGATTTGGGTTATGAAAAACTATACAGAGCCAATAACCCAGGTTGTATAATAGATAAGTTAAAAGGGTTGGGGGGAAGCAGACATGTATACCCATGTTTACAGCTGCACAATTCACAAGAGCCAAATTACTGAGATCCAGCCTAGCTGACCCTCAATAGATGAATGGATTAAAAAAATGTGATATATATACACAATGGAGTTTTACTCAGCCATTTAAAAAAAAGATGAAATTATCTCATTTGCAGGAAAATGGATGGAACTAGAGACCTTTATTTTGAGCAAAAAATAAACCATACACAGAACGTCAAGGATCATATGTTTTCTTCCATATGCAGATATTAGTGATAAAAAAGGAAAAGAAAGGTGGGGACAAGTCTCATAAAAATCAAAGGGAGATCAATCAGTAGAGGAAAGGACAGACCAAAGGGTGAAAGGAGGGGAGTGAGGAAGTGCCAGGGCGGGATATTGACCAAATTATATTGTGTGCATGTACAAATATATAACAACAAATCCCATCGTTATGTGCAACTATAATGCACCAAATAAAAAATGTGGGGGAAAAAGGGAAAGAGATGGAAAGGTACCCTTTGGATTAAGAGACTTAAAATAATTGTTTTTTTTAGACGAGCAAAACTAAACATCTTACAGATGTACACTTGGGTAATAAAACTATAATGTAATCAAGGAAATGATTACCACAAATGTAGCATAGTGGTTACTATTAGGGGAGGAATAGAGTCTTGAAATAGGGACTAGATATATAGAGAAGTGCAGGGGTAGCTGGCAAAGTTTTATTTATTGATCTGAATAGTGATTACAATGTTCCCACATATACATGTTGTCACACTAGCATTTTAGTATCCGTTTTATACTACATTAAAAAAAAGGTTCAAACAGGCTGCATGGACACAAAGTTCAATATGCACAAAACATAAGGAAATTCACCAAAATGCTACCATTAGAAGTTTGGGTTATATTTTTGTTTTCCTTATCAAAATTTTTGGTAATTTCCACATTCAGTATTATTAGTATTATTAAAAGGGCAGGAGGTAAGTTATTACTTAAAAAGTATTCAAAACTAGAACTTAAATCATTTGACTTACTGGCCAAAATCAATTACATAATTTTACACTGCTATCTCTTCAATGGAAAATGCAATTTGTAATTGCAATGGAAAATGCAATATCAATCAGTTTCTAAACAGCTTTTTAAGACTAATTTTAAAAAAATATACATATAAATATGTATAAAATTAGACAGATCTAAATAAATTATGTGAATTATAACAATGTCAATTTACTGGTTTTGATTCTGTGTTACAGTAATATAGGATGTTATTGGGAGGAACTGGATAAAGTTTGGACTCTAAGACTTTTCCAACTGTCTGTTGAATCTTTATTAATTAAAAATAAATTTTTTTAAAAACACCTAATTTGAATGCATATAGGGCCAAATTCCAAAGAAACTCTAAGATTCTTACTTAACCAAGAGATTCACCCTTTTCTGGCATACTTGTTTATTCATTTCAAGCCCACCAAGGGGGCTCAAAACCCCAAAGCCCACTATTTGATATTTCTTATTTTCAAAACACCAACTGTATTTGGAGCTATTCAAATATTGGAAATGCTCTTTCTCTCTCTGTTCCCAGAGAGTTCTGGTAGTAATTACAAAACATAATTAAACCTACCTTATTCAAGAGTTTTTTCCTGAAGTCCAAAAGCACACTCAGCCTTCAGTTATTAAATATCCTCTTTTAAAAAATATATTTTCCATCAAGTATGAAAAGTACACAAGAGGTCAAAAGTACATGCCCCAGCATCTACCTTCTGGTGAATAAATAACTAAGGAAGAACTTAACATATGGGACCCACCATGAACAAAAGAACATTCCTTTGAAACCAAATTTTATAAAAGTACTTAAATACTTTAGGTTCTCATAAGAAGCTAGCCTATATAGAATATCTTAAGTTCTTATTTCTAAGGGAGTAAAACCTTTACAAGATCAAGAAAATCACAAATAATAAATCCATTCAGGAAAAAAAGGCTTCACATTGTAAATGTACACAAAGTAAATTTATAGCGCAGACAATGTACCTTTTGATAAGGTCTCTTAGGTGATAGGCTGGAATTGCGGCATTCACCACTGCTTTACTGGCAAATATGTGATCAATAATAGCAGAACTATTTGCCTGAAAAAAGGAAGAAACATCTTCCTTAGGTTATTAAATTCAGTTTGTATTTATTGACTACTAGGCATATAACACTGTTTAGTGAATAACATGCAACAGAAAACATTCTGAGAGCTTATAATCTTAATGGAGAAGACTATATATATAATCATAACTTTCTAGAGACAAGGAACTTTCTTTTTCCCATTCTCAGCACCTAACTATATGTGGCACTCAATGAACCTCTAGATGAATGAATAAAACTGAAGAACCAAATAAAATGTAGTTTAAAGTGAGAAAATGAGTGTGTAATAGGTGAATCAGTGTGTCTAGTGACTGAGTCTTCAACTGATTTTCAGACAGAAAAACTATCACTCAGAAAATGAGAGTGTTACTATTTGTCACATTATTCATACCTTAAATCTTCATGGAATATAAAATTTTTTCTTGAGTACTATGCTAACTCAGCATGTAAAACTGTATGAGTAAAAAGACCTAATACCATCATTATCACCAAAAATTACTGAATGCCTATCATAGGCCATTAAATATGCTAAAAACTAAGTTAGCATTTCTTTTTAAACCTTGATACTCACAGGAGATATGTTATTACTATCCTAAATTTACAAAAATTTAACTATGGTTTAACAAATCCAAATAAATAACTTAGTAAGAGGTGAAAGCAAGATATGAACCCCAATAGTTTTACTTCAGAGTCCACCTAGCAATTCTGTCTCTGTAAAAGTGGTAAAACAAAATAATGATGTTTTAACTTGATAGGCTTATATTTGGGATTCCATTAGTACATATCATGCCTCCAAACTTCACGCAAATTTTACTATAATCCAGTTCTGTTGAGCTCTGGGTCAAGCAGATACAATCCAAGGGTTCAAAGATAGTCAAAGCTAATTCAAGTAATAGATCTACACTTGAATTAGCACTAGAGGAATAATACTCAGCCTCTGGACTAAATAGTCTCCTGAACTGTTTGGGATAAAAAAAAAAAAATACTGATTTTACTCCCATGGCAGCATTTTTTGGCCAAAAATAAGCATTGAGGTATGTCTGCTAGGCTCTTAAGTACTCCTTGGGAGGGAGGAAATTAATGAAAATAAAACTCTCTATATTATAATAGCCATAAACTATGTATTAGATGCTCAAAAAAATAATTGTTGCTTAATATTAAAACACTTATTATCCAATACTATCCTTTAATATCAAAGCTAATAATTTGAAAGCATTATATTATTTATCAAACCTCTAAGTGAAAGAATACTAATGTCATCAAAACACTGAAGTCCCAAAATATGTTTGAAAACATGCTGTAGTTATTTCTTCTTATACACATACAAAAAGTTCATTCAAAGATCAGAAGTTTAGAACTTAGAACCCATGTTCTCACAGAAAAAATGAAATAAATAGTGGTCATTACACCATATTCACCCATGGTATATAAATAAATTACAACATAATGTGGAACTGTGGAAAATACTCTAACTTTTGAGTAGGAGGAACAAAATTTGGGAGCCAAGTCTAAAACACTTAGCTATATAATCTGGAGCAAGCTTTCCTATCTGTGCCTCTAGTTTTCATTTCCAAAACAAAAATAACCAGTATTCACTCTATCCTTAAAGAATTGTTGGTAGAACTGAATGAGATTGTGCATTAAAATACTTTTTAAAACTACAAAGTTTAAAGCATTATGTAAAGATTCATTTAACTTACAGCTTATGGTTCTATTAGTAATACTTCAGAACCTAATATAACAAAAAAAATCACTTTTGCTTCCTTGGGAAAATGCATTAATTCAAACATTTTATCAAACACTACTACATGCCAGGATCCAGCTAGTAACAGTGAAAATGTAATGCTCATTAGTCTGTGGATAGCCATGGGAGTGATTAGTGGCATTGAAGGTACTATCAGTAGGACAAAAGAGTATGGATGAGAGGATGCAAATGGATTCCTCAATTAGAATTATCATAAATTCAATACACTTAAATTAATTAAGAACTCCAAAGCAAAACACTGGTACAGTTTACCTTCCATTCCTGAGATCTAACTGTATGTTTCAGTTTCATTCCTGAGAACATTTCCAGTAAAATAATTCCTAGGCTCCACAGATCAACAGCTGAGGTACATTCTGTATCACTCTGCAGGCCAGCCTGGGCCAAGCAATTTTGCAGTTCTGCTTCAGGAGCCCGATACCCGTCTGTCTGAATATACTTTACATCCTAAAGAAAATGAATACAAATTACAACTAATAAAAAGCTGCTCACCATCATTACAACATTAAAGCCCTATCTTTACAATGTATTTAGTTCTCTAAACATGGAGTAAAACACTGCCAAATCGAATGCCAAAATTTTTAGTCTTTGGTTACTACAATACTTTGGTTCATTAACAGGGAAGTTCTCACAGGCAAGATCTACACTTTCCACACTGCTACTCATAAAGAAGTTGTCTTTAAATAGTTTACCTAGTAAGTACTGCTGATAAATAAGAATACTCTGCAAAGAGCTGATAAACTAAGAATGAAGGCTGTGCCAAACCTATCACATGCATTCTGCCATGAAGTAGAGCACCAACACTGAAGACACCAGGAATAGTAAGTCAGCAATTAACCAAATGCTCACAAAATTTAAAAAAAAAAAAAAAGGTATTCTATGTAGGTTAAGTCTTTATATTAATTCCCAAGGTCTCTTGTACCTCACTAGTTCTCCCTACCAGACAAAAACATATGTTCTTTTTTTGCATGGTGGCACTGAAATTCTTTTTTTTTTTTTAAGAGAGAGAGAATTTTTTTTAATATTTATTTTTTAGTTTTCAGTGGACACAACATCTTTATTTTTATGTGGTGCTGAGGATCGAACCCAGCGCCCCACAAATGCCAGGCGAGCACGTTACCACTTGAGCCACATCCCCAGCCCATGGCACTGAAATTCTTTTGCTTTGTTTCAACTCTAGGCATTTCAGTATTTTAGACAGAAATGCCTCTTCAGTCCTTACTAAACTACCCTTGTTATTTAAAAATATTTGGTTTAGACCACAGATTTTTAAACTGTAAGGAAAAAAAAAAAGATATTTCTTACCTGATTACCTTCTTTGAAGCTAAGTCCAAAGTCGATGAGTTTAAAACATTCATTCTCTCCACTCCACAATATGTTACGTGGCTTGAGGTCTGCATGGACATAACCCTCATGATGAAGAAAAGCAAGGGCCTCCAGAACATCTCTGGCACAATGCTGTATCATCCACATGGAACAACCCTGGTGACTGGAATATAAAAGTAATTCCGAAACACTGACATCCAGGAGTTCAAGCAACAGACAGCGCGATGGCACATTTGGAGAGAAGTGGATTGTAAAGACTCCATATAAAGTCACTAGAAAAAGAAATGAATTATAATAATTTAAAAATCAAACTCAGAGTAAATTACTAAAAGCAGATGACTCTGCAATACAAATCTAGGATAATCTAGATGAGGACAACTTTGATGAGCAAGCAAGCTTCCATTATTTTTCCCATGAATAAGAACTTTGGACATAATAATCTTCAACAGCTGATTTCACTGTATATTCAGTGGTGGGTAAATACATACTTAGGGTGCCAGGCAAAAATTATTGAAAGTAAAAGTTCCAATTGTAGAAACTCTCTTCAAAACAAATTGAAGATTGCTTCTTGACCCAAAACAGCACTCTATACTCTAAATATTGAAAGAGATTAATTCTTTCTAGATGACATTTAAACCTAATCTTGCAGAGATTCAACAAGTCTTGAGGCCTGCAAAAATTTTCCTTCAACACCAAGGTTATTGTGATACATTAAATTGCAAGCTAAAAAAAAAAAAATTTTTTTTTAAAAATGCAGCACTAACATTAGGAAATTCATCCCTAATATGGTATTATAAAACAGGTCACTTTAAATTAATTAAATTTAAAACTTTAAATATTTGCCAGGAAGTAAGGCTTTCCTTTATTAACCAAAGCTATATTCAATTTTAAGTTCTCTGTTGGTGTAACGACAATGAAGACTGTTTTCACAAATCAATCATCAGTGATCATTATAGAGCTTACATTCTGAATATCTGAGTCATGAAACAGTCTTACTAAAGAAAGATGTTCTTAAATTTCCCACTTCCATAAAGACTCCTATGTAATACTGAGTCATTTCTTCCAAATCCACCCTATCTATATATGTTGATCTCTATGTGTTGTTGGCATTGATGTCAATACCCTAGAATAGTTCCCATTTTCTACTGGCATGCAAAGATTCAAAAATTTACACACAAGACGTGACAATCTGGCAAAGGTATACTCCCTTTTACTAAAGAAGATACTTCTCTATGCTAATGAGTGCAGCAATCTTCGATGAGACCAGAGGCCAAAGGGATTTACTGAGCATCTACTATGTGACACTGTACAAAGCAGACCACCACTCCACTGGACTGCAGACAGTAAAAATGTGAAAGAAGCATGGGAAAAGGGCCGGCATCAGAAGATCTAGAGAAGGCCGGACCCGCTTCTCCGGCCTACAGGAAGAAAGACGGGAAGCCAGGCTGAGAAAGTAAATGCTTGGACTGGGACCCGAGCAAAGAGAGAAGGGAGACAGTGACAATTACCGATGTTCCTGTGACCCTGCAACTGCTCCAGCGCCGCCCTCTCTTTGCGGAAACCATACTCCGCTGCTGAGGCCGCAGCCCCGGTAGTTCCTGGAGGCAAGAACTGCTTGAGCGCTCCGGGGGGAGAGCCGGGGGTGCCGCAGCAGCGCACCCGATACACCGAGGCCGAGGAGCCGCTGCCTAGGCGGCTCTGTACCTGCCACAGCCGCCCGAAGGCCTCCAGAAACCGCGGAGGTTCGGCGCCCCACGCACAGCCGGATCCCGCCATGGTTACGGGTTGAGGGCCGACTCGGAGCTAACAGGACGCCCGAGGCAGGCCAGCAGAACCCGCGGTCACATCCCCGCCCGCCGGACCAGCGGCTCCGCAGGGAGGGGCCTGCAGCCGCCTCACCAGCTCCAGGGACCTCAGGCCGCCATGACACCGGAAACCAGAGCGCGCCCGGGTCTCAGAAGCAGGAAATGAAGGAAAACCCATCCCACAGACTGAAAGAGGCGGGCCCAGGAGGGGCGGGGCGGGGCCGGAGAGAAGGACCTTAAAGAGGTAAAACCTAATTACCAGGTACATGCTATTCCAGGTCCAGTGCTAACCACTGTCCCACGCATTACCTGAAACTACATCTGGTCAGTTTTCTTATTGAGGCACTCTGTCTCACTAACAAGAACCCAGGAAAATAAAACTCTTCCTAATTTCTCACAGAAGGAATCCCAAGAGAAATATCCCAATTTACCAAAGGAGAGGGCTTACCATCATCTCCAGGCCCCATGATCTCTAGCCCTAATTAGGTACCAGATGCTTGTCCTTCTCTGTTCACCTTGCCTGTACCTGCTTCCTCAGACAGCATCCACCTAAGCAAAAGTGGATCTTTAACCATCTTTTTTTATTCTACTGTTTTACATATTTAACAAAAATTTATTAATTAACGAATGTGGCAAATATGAATCGGTTTCACAAACTAGAGTTTGTTTAAAATATAATCTTCTTTTCAGTAATTACTTTTTCCTTTTGTTGTCAGGGGGCAAAATTGCAACATATGCAGTTGAGGGGAGAAATAAGGAATGTCCATGAGTTTTTGCCCCTTTCAATGCTTTTTTCACTCAATTACTCAATGTAATTCCACTCTATACGTTCTTAATCCAGAAAACGACAATCCTTAATGTTAGGCACTGCAATAGACATAATCAATTCACTGCAAACAATTTTAGATTAATCAATTCACAAGCAAACAATTCTAGATTAATTCTAAGCACTATAAACACACTTAATCATGACAGGCTAATGACAGATATTTTTTCTGTATGCTAAGTTTAAAAGTCTTAAACCTTAGGCTTTATGTCCAGCAGATGTACACTCACTTAGATCGTGATGACCAGGTCCGGAACCAAGGCAGGCTTTTCCTGGTGTGGAGTGAACAAGGGGCTGAGGAGAGGGTCCTAAGGAGAAATTGTGGCTCTCACCAGGGTCCAGAGGAGGCGGTAGGGTTTGAAGAGTGGTGAGGATCATGCAGAGGATCAGGAAACGATGACAAGTGATGGGATGTCAGGTCCTCATCAGGCTCTCCTGCTTGAATGCATCCTTGTTTCTGCTGCCTGAATCCCTGTTCATCAACTCTATTATATATACTAAATTTGGGGGCTTTTGACCCTCCTTTCAATCTTTATCAGCTATCAGGAGACTTCTCAGTGACATCATATACCCTGGAGTCAGAAACCTCTGGTGTGGTGATCTCCACCCTGATCTTCTTGCCTTTCCCTCTTATCAGATGAGGACAGACTGCCAGGGGACTTCTCTCTGTTTATCAGGGTGAGGGGAAGTAACTTGTCTGAGGCTACACTGGAGGGCTCTGTGGGTGTGCCTGGTGAGACACAGGTTTCAAACTGGAGTTTTTAAAATGGAATTGCTTAGGCTCAGGCCTAAGGCCATCCTCACACCTTTTTAAGTCCCTTTCTGATCTGGTGGCAGAAACAGTTTCAGACAATCTGCCTCCATCTCAGTTTCTCAGATTTTATCTAAGTTCCCAACTAGATGAGATGGCTTGCCAAGTGGAGAGGTTAAGGAGCCATCTGCTTTTCAATATCATCAGTCATCATTTTTGGTTGCCAATGAGATATGCCCGATTTCTGTCTGTATGGACCCTTCAGACTCTGGAACAGCAAGAGCGGTGTGCACTTTCTTACTGTTTCTAAGAAGCATTTTCTGTAAGTCTGAAGTCCACACAAAACTATTGAGGGCTTCAGCTTTGGGAATATAAAAATCAAGTAAAGACCCACAGGACTTTGTGATTTTGCAACCACATGGCTCAAGTACATAATTAATCTGCTTATATGAAGGAAGGGCAAAATGGAGAAACAAGGAATGGGTAAGGAAGTGGAGAATATAGCTGCATTAAGTCTTGAATACAAGGAAGAGAGGAAATAAAAATAGACTCTGATTTCAAGGAACTTGGAGTTGTTAGAATTAATTAGACATGTATAATATTATGATCCAAGGTTTAAAGGTTTAAATACTCTAAAAGAAGTGCACATAAAAGAAGAGTTCTGAGGAATTCATACGTTAGAGAGATGTTGAGTAAAGAGAAGCATCTACATCTTGTTGAAATAGAGTATATTGTAAATCAGAGTAAATGCTGGTATTTTAGAAGTTGACTAGGTCCTCCTTGTGAAAAATATTCATTTTTACAATCCATATTTTTGGTGGGTGTAGTGATGTTCACCTGTAACACCAGCAACTGGGAAGATTGGGCAGACCCTGTCTCAAAATTAAAAACAAAACAAAACAAAAACAAGCTAAAGAGAACTGGGGATGTAGAGCACTGGTAAATTTTCCCTGGATTCAATCCCCAGTACTAAAAGAAAAAAAAAAGAAGAAAAAGAATAATAAATACTTTTCTGAACACTAGAAATAAAAGCTATCAGTCTGAAAATATTCCCTAGTGAAGCTTTATTTCTTTCTGTTTTTCAAGCCTCTTTTACACTATGATGTCTTCTCATTGCTCTACTTGTTAACAAACAAGGTAAGGAAACTAAATAATGGAATTGAACTGTAAGTAAATATGATACCAAGAATAATCCAAATCAGATATTCATTAGAATACCCTTAACAGAAGGGTGGGCCTGTGTTTTAATTTTTGAGCTCTTGAAGACCAAAATCCTTCAAGCATGAAAGTAATTATCCTCTATAGTAGCCATTATTCAAAACGGCCACTAATGATTCTTTCTCCTAGTATTTACACCTTCCTATAGTCCCTTCTCACAATGAATAGAGATTACCTGTGTAACCAAGTGGACATTGTAGAAATAATGATATGACTTACTATGTCATATTGCAGTTTCTCTACCTTGTCATCTCTTTGATCACTTACCTTGGGAGAAGCTAGCTCTTTTGTCCTGAAGACCCTCGAATTGGAGAAGACTACATAGTGAGGAACTGTGGCGTTCTGACAACAGCATTTTAGTGAGCCTCCTTGGAAATGGATCTTCTTGTCCCAGTCAAGTAATTCTAGCTGAAGTATTGATAGCAAATTCATGAGAGACCCCTAAGCTAGAAACATTCAGCTAAACCACTTTTGAATCCTGTCCTATAGAAAGTATTGGTAATAATAAATGTCTACTGTTGTTTTCAATTGATAAGTTTGGGAGTAATCTGTAATAGGATAAATAACTATACACTAGAAAGAAAGAAATATTTGATGAATAGAAGCAAAATTTAACATTACCACACACACAAAAAAAACTTTGCTGACCAGTTATATACATTTATGCAGTAATCAGCAAAAAGTACTTGACAAATACATGACTTACCTTGTGCATGCCAGTATAAACAACCCAAATAAGCCTGTGGTTAATTTATCTTTTGTAATTCTTATCTCTGTAAGGATGAAACAAGCTAATAGGTGTGAAAAGAATTTGAAAGCTATAAAACATGGTATTGCTGTTTTTATTTTGCTATAAAGACAATTGAAGTAGAAGTGGAGAAGTCACAAGGAGACGATCTTATTTGTCTCCAATTAGCTTTTGTCTGAAAAGTAGGTGCCTAATAATATAGTCAAAATACTAATTGTACAAACTACTAATGAAAACCAGTCTGGTCCTCTTCTCCTTAGGCCAGAGACAGATGATTCTAGGGAGGGTTTTGCTTGGCCCCAAATCCAAAAAGGTGAAAAAGACCAGTAATTTAAAATCATTCATTTATTTGTTAATTTATTAGCTCATTATTTCAAAGTTAAAAGTGCATCAAACACGCCTAGCATTTATTATTTTAATCACAAACCTACAGACCCCTCAGTATACCCTCCTTGGGGCCTGGCCCCAGCAATCCAAAGCTGATGACTGCCGCAGTCTGGCTGGGCACAAAATAACCGGGCCACCACACCGCCTTGTAGATTCAAACAGCAATTCTTTATTCCCGAAATCTCACCGGCACTCTACACGCACGTTCTGGGAAAATTCACCCTCCACCGGGCTCTGCGTACCAAATACTCTCAGAACCCCGCGAGAACTCCACTCCGCGGGAACTGAAGGAGTGGGCGGGAACTCAAGGAGCAGGCGCCTGAGGCAGCAGGATCCGCCCTATTCCCAACAGGATCCACCCTAAACCTGGAACCACCCTAATCCAACAGGATCTACCCTAAACCCGGAGCCGCCCTAATCCCTGAGCAAGGTCACCTTACAAATCAAAACTCTCATTCATGCAATGTCACTGCAAATGACCTGGGTCCAAGGCAAGCCCATTTCCACAATGGAGAGTCCTCCCTCTAAGCAACATTGGGTAGGCTGACAAGGAAATTGCCATGCGTCATTCCTACTTGGCTATGGCTCTCAGCAGATGACCTTGGGTATAGTCAGCAGGAGAGGTGGGGATGGGTAAGGAGTGTCTCTTGATAACTCTGAAATGGGGGAATCCTCCAAATGAAGAACTGAGTGGGGGCCAGAGGTTGGGGATAACCTAGCTTATGAGTAGGGGGGACAATAAAAAATCAGTTAAACAAATGAGAGAGGGTACAATACACTTTTGCAACCCTTCCTCCAAGCCTCTGCCTTGTAAGGGAGACTGTCTTTTTCCTGGGCAGGGATCTCCATGGAGGGGCCCCTTCCTTCACCCTGTTCTACATTCTGAACAACAGTACTGGGGTACTGGACACCTGGTCTGGATCCCCACTAACCCCATCATCTCCCCATACTTTCCCTAAAGGAAGAAGACAGGCTTAACTCTCACTCCAGATCTAGGTTGGAAGAATAAAACTGTAGAATTTCAAGATCTGTCCTCTTCCCCAAGAGCAGAGTTAGCTCAGAGCCCTCCTAGATCAGGTCAGGTTGGTCCCAGGTTAAGGTGGGGAGCTTAAGTACTGCTCCTCCCTGCTGAGTGGAATGCTTGCATGAGATGTTGCTAAGGGTCAAGGGTAGGGCTGTGGTCTTCAGTTGGGATGGCCTGCTCCTACTGACTCCTTCACATCTGAAACACCTGTGCTGGACTCTTCCTGTAGAGAAGGGATAGAATGGGGCCTGGCCTCCATTCCCAGAAGGTCAGGACTCAAGTTCCCATGGGAAGAGGCTGGGTCATGTCCTCACTTCTATTCTTTGTTTGGACAGGGCAGGGTTCATGGGGAAGGAGATGGGCTTAAATCCCCCAGGGGTGGGACCTCCTCTTCCAGGGCCAAGATGGGCTATACTGGCAGATCCCAGAGAAGGGATAGAGCAGCATCCTGACATCTCCTATTCCCAGGAGACCTGTTAGGACAGTCTTTAGGGGGCAGAGTGGGACCTCATCCTGTCTCCTTTGGTCTCCTGGTCAAGGATAGGACCCACAGAGCAGCGACAAGGCTGTGATCCCCAGAAGACAGACCCTGATCTCACAGCCTTCTCCCCCCGAAATACCTGCACTGGGCTATGCCTTTGGGGGAAGGGGCAGACCCTCACCATACTCCTCCTCCTTAACTATTACAGGGGTGGAGCCTGATCATATCTCTACTTCCCCCCAGATTCCTGGGCAGGGCAGTCTCATGGGAGGGTGGGGAAAGGCAGGGCTTCATCCTGACTCCTCCTTCTTTCCTGGGTGGGGAAGGTCCCAGGGGAGGGGTGAGGCCCAATCAGGACTCTTCCTCCATGCTGAAGCTGCTGCCCTGGCTGCTGGCCTTTGAGACAGCCGGGGATACTGAAGAAAGCAGGGGGTCAGAGGCAGCCTGCAGTGGGGACAGGGCACCCCCCGATAGTCCTCCCACCACCTCCTCCTCCTCCTCCATCAGAATGTCCTCCAGCTCCAGGTGGAAGGGGTCTCCCAGGTCCCCCATGTGGTCACTGGGAAAATGCAGGTCCAGAAGAGCATCTGAAGGTGGTTCTGGGGGCTGCTGATGGGGAGCATTCTGGGCAGGTCCCCCTGCTACATGAAATGCTGCTGTGCCTGACCTGCCCTCCTCCTCAATGTCCAGCTGCTCTGGCTTGAGGCTGTCAGAGGTTGAAGTCGTGGTTAGGGAGAGCAGCCCTGGGGTGGGTGGCACTGGCAAACCATGGATCTGGGCCTGCACTTCTAGCTCCTGAATTCGAAGCTGCAGGATGCGATTGGCTTGCTCCAGGGACCGATGTCAACTTTCCAGATCTTTGGAGCGCTGTTGCTCCTTCTGCAACTTGCGGATATAATCCACAGAGGCCTCCAGGATGGTGCCCTTGTTCCAGCCCATCTCTGGGTCATTGGACTTGGGAATGAGGGTGCCCAACTCCTTGATCCTAAAGTCAATGTTGAATCGCCTGCCTCGCTCAATCAGGTTGTGATTGTCTTTCTTCTGGTGTTCCTTCAACAGGGCCTTTGCCTCGGTTTCAGAGATCTCGGGTTTGATGTGAGGCAGCTCAGCTGGACAGGAGTTGCTGACAGTGATGGCTGGAGTGGCCACACCCTGATTATTGTACAAGTCAAGCAGATTCCCTGACGCAGGCAGAGAGCTGGGGAGCTGCAGCCCTGCTGTGCCTCCGGGCAGGTAGCTGAGCATCTCATCACTGGAACTGGACTCCAGGCTGATGATCTCATCAATGTCATCATCAGTCTCGTTCTCTGAGCTGGACCCGATGGTGAGCAGTGCCGTGGGGCTGTTGGGAGCGCTGCCTGTGGGACCAGTGGCGTGAGCAGCCTCAGGAGCAGGCAGCCGCTGGGCACTGGTGAGCCCTGGTGGTGGGGTGAGGGCCTGGGAAGCCAGCTTGGGCCCAAGTGAAGTGGACAGGTACTGTTTCACCTGCTGCCGGCGTGTCTGCTGCAGGTGGTAGCGCGTTGGGTTCTCCAGGGGGGTCTGTACCTTGAGCACTTCCCTGGGCACCTGAGCAGGGAGTGGACAGCCCAACATATGGCCCCGAGCAGAGATGCCAACCACAGAGATGGCGGGAGAGGTAGGTGCAGGACTGGGGAAGGAAGCAGCTGCAGCCTGTTCGGGATGCTCACTCCTCTCCTGCTCCTGTGCCTCGGCCCGCGTGAGTTGTTGCTGCAGCAGGGCCCGGTATGAAGAAGATGACGACATGGCAGGGGTCCTGGAGCCCCCTGCAGAAGACGATGTAGACAGTGTAGCTGGGGTGGTTGGTGTGGCCTGGAGCGTAGGGGTAGGGGTTGGCTTTTGAGCTCGTAGAAGCTGTCAGGATCAAGGATCTTTTCTAATTCAACGTCAGCAACAATCCCGGATTCCGGAAGCAATCGGCCGGCCTGCGCTCCTCCAACTGCACGAACACGGCTCGAGGGCCCTCCTCGTTGGCCTCTACGCCTCCCGAGCTGGCTCGGCAGCAGGAGACATGACGCCCGGCCCCGGACAAGCCCTGCCAGGCGGGTCGGGCCTCGGCCCGGTCCCCCTAACAGAGTTGCGTATTACAGGTTAGCTACACTGCTATTCTCCAGACCAAGCACAAATACCTGTAATACCCAAGCCCCAAACCATTGACCGTACAAGCCCAGTCACCTAGGCAACAAAGTCTTTTTTAACTCCAAGTCCTGAACCAAGATGGCTTTATGTAGAATCAAAGGCCACTAACAAATAAAAGAAAGGAAAGGAGAGGGAGGCAAAGGTGATAGGGGAAGAGGATGTAGAAGAAAAACAGACTAGGTAGAGCGGGGCATTTATGTCAATGCGTTTCTTTGAGCTGGAAATGTAGCTCAGTGGTAGAGCATTTGCCTAGTATTTGTGAGACCCTGGGTTTAAGCCTTAATGCCATAATAAATAAATAAAACCTTTTTTTTTCCTTCCCTGTATCTCCTGGCACTAACTAATGCTTAGAAAAATCACTTCCAGGGCTGGGGATGTGGCTCAAGCGGTAGTGCGCTCGCCTGGCATGCGTGCGGCCCGGGTTCGATCCTCAGCACCACATACAAACAAAGATGTTGTGTCCGCCGAGAACTAAAAAATAAATATTAAAAAAAATTCTCTCTCTCTCTCTCTCTCAAAAAAAAAGAAAAAAAGAAAGAAAAATCACTTCCACAGACAGTGATGTTTGAGTGACATGGATTTTTTCCAACACTTCTGCTCTATTCTTCACCTTCTGGTGGGAGTGTTAATAAACAGTGATAAGATCAGCAAAACTAAAGAAAATTCAAGGATCTTGATAATTTAGAAATTACATGATTACTTATAGATAATTGAGAATTGTCTCTAGATTCAAAAGCGTTGTTTAATTCTTGATCCTGAAATAATGGGTATCACAAAAAGATATGTAAAGTTAGAAACTAAGATCATTTTAAATCATCACTGTAACTGTTTTATTTGATGCCCAAAACTAATTGCCTTAATTACTAATTTGCACTTAGAGCTGCATTATTCTTTCAAATGTCAACAGTGTTTTCTCTGAAAATTTTATTTTTTAACTTAGAAATTATTATTCTGCCTCTTTCAGCCTGTGTAAGTTTCCTTTAAAGCTTTTTGTTTCATGGGTTCATGTATGATATTAAGCCAAATTACTTGCAATTACTATGTCCTAATACAATATGGGTACTGTATCTTTTAATAGATTTTTATATTATATTTATTCTTTTGGAGAGAGATGGACACAGAGAAAGAGTTGCCAATCTGTTTTGTTGTTGTTGTTGTGCTGGGACTATGCTATAATATAGAAGGAAATGATGGTATTTTGGCAAAGAAAGCAAAATTGATATCCAGTGGAAAAAGATAGATTTGCATTTCAGCTTCTCACATACCAATCCTAATGAGAAATAATAACAAGATTTTTAAAAAATTCTTTAATAAGGCTGAGGAAAGGGCAAAAAGAACCTTTTCTACTTCCCCAAATAAATCGTACTTCTCTTTTACTAATGTTTTCAACAATTTCTATATTTGGTGTCAGGGCAATTTCAAGGTCTGCCATTTGATTTTTAGCACTGTGTGTTAATGAACCTACATTAAGAAGTCAGAAAGTAATAGAGGTAGAGGAACTAACCTCTCCTATTTAGGGATGTGGGGTTGGCGAGAGGGTAGAGCTAACAAGTTCTTAAAGTGAAAAATCCATAAATTAGCAAATAAAATTTCTCAAGAAGAAACCATCTCTAATATATTCAGTGTTTATCATATTTTCTAAAAATATTAATGTAAAATTTGCTCTGCAAGCATTCAGCAAACCGAAACAATTGAAAGCCAAGTAATAGCGTTTTTTTCTAGATGATGTATGAACATACATCATCATGATTTCAGTGAATTTTTAAAAATTAGAAAAAATTGCTGATTCGGAAACAGACACTGTTAAATGCGGCAATGATCTACACATTTTTATTTCAAAACAAGTTGTAATTTTGGATGTTTGATTTTTGAATATATATTGTATTCAATTTTTTTTTAGATCACAAAGATTTCCTTCATAGTTTTCTATATAAAGAATTTGGCAAGGATTCCACCTCTTGGGTCCCCTTCTTCCTCCGGGAGAAGTCTTTTCTGCTGTCCTTTAATAAACTTCTAATTTCTACTCTGAAAAAAAAAAAAAAAAAAGAATTTGGCAAGCCTAGGAGAAGATACTTTCTGTATGTAAGCTTAACATGGCATATAAGATCGTATTGGAAAATAAGAGTATAATGCACCTATCTGTAAATAGGCAAAAGATAACAGTTCTCAAAAAAAGGTGAGAAAAATATTCTAATGAATCAGGTATAAGGAGCAAATAAAATATAAAAATTGGAAATTCAAGAGAATTACAAGTTAATATATTCAGGTAGGTCTTTATAAGAAGTACCATTATGAAACTGTAAGAATAGTAGTATACTATAAAGCATTAATGTTTAATGCAGACTAGACTTGATTCTTTTAGAATTCTAGTTTTATTTTACAGAAAATATCAAATCATAAGTATCATCTTACTGAGAGGAAAAAATGAGGGCAAAAATTTAAGCTATGTAGCTATATAATTTGCAAAATCATATAACCTTAAAAGCTTAAAATGTAAAAACTTTTATAAATCCTACAATTTAAGTTGTCTATAAAAAGTACAAGCTACATCATTTAAGCAAGATGAGGAAATAAGAAGGATAAAATTAAGAAGGAAAGAAAGAAGTCCAATTATCACCATTTGCAGATGATATGATCCTATACCTAGAAGATTAAAAAAAAAAAAAAAAGACCTCTACCAAAAAACCCTGCTAAAGTTAATAAACAAATGTGGCAAAATAGCAGTGTACAAAATCAACATACAAAAATAAACCACTTTCCTGTATATCAACAACAAATTTATTGAGAAAGAAATCAGGAAAACAACTCCCATTCATGATAGTCTCAAAACATATATATCTAGGAATAAATCTAACAAGGAGATAAAAGACCTCTACAATGATAACTATAGAACATTGAAAAAAGAAATTGAAGAATACCTCAGAAGTTGATCTCCTATGTTCATGAATAGGCATAATCAATATTGCTAAAATGGCCATACTTCCAAAAGAAATATTCAGATTAAATGAAATCCCCATCATAACACCAATGACATTTTTCACAGAACTAGAAAAAAATAGTCTTAAAATTCATTTGAAAGAATAAAAGACCCAGAGAAGCTAAATTAATTTTAATCAAAAATCCAATACCTGACTTAAAATCATACTACAGAGCTATAGCAACAAAAACTTCATGGCACTAGCATAAAAACAGATACATAGACCAATGGTACACAATAGAACACACAGAGACAAATCCACACAGATACAATCATCTGATCCTTGACAAAGGTGCCAAAAACATACATCAGAGAAAAGACAGCCTTTTTAACAAAGGTGCTGGCACAACTGGTTATCCATATGTAAAAGAATGAAACTAGACTCTCTCTCACCCTGCACAAAAATCAACTCAAAATGGATAAAGATCTTGGAATTAGACCAGAAAATATGCAACTCCTAGAAGAAAACATAGCGTCACTTGAGCTTTTAGATACAGGCAACAACTTTCTCAATAGGACCCCTAAGGCTCAAGAAATAATGCCAAGAGATAATAAATGAGACAGCATCAAAAAGCTTCTGCACAGCAAAGGAAACAATTAGGAATGTGACAAAAAAAAAAAAAAAAAAAACCCACAGAATGAGAGAATAGCTAGAATGTCTTTGCTAGCTACTCCTCTTTTTTTTTTTGTAATTGATTTTTTAAAAAATGAATGACAGCAGAATGTATTACAATTCTTCTTCTTCTTCTTCTTCTTCTTCTTCTTCTTCTTCTTCTTCTTCTTCTTCTTCTTCTTCTTTTTTTTTTAAGATCCATTGACTTTTATTACAAATGTACTTGATCACTTGGCTTCAAAAAGTTTAAAATCGATACCCTATTTTTCTGTATGCCAGTACAAAGCAAACTGTTTTACAAATTAAATACCTAAAAATTTGACAAAAATATTAAAATTTGATGAAAAACAATTATAAAAATCCTTAATCTCTCTTCAAAAAAGGAGGCAGTCTTCCCAGTCCTATTAAACAATATTAGTAGTATTCACCATTTTTAGAATAGGTAGCTAAATTATATTTTTCTGTTAGCATAAAATACTCTTTAAACTAATAGACTTTATTTGTATATGCTCCAGTTAAGTTCGTGAATGCCATCTGATTGCAATATAATCAACTATCTTTAATTAAATTCTCACTTACACTTATTTAATAATTTGCATAGTCTGAAAGGGATAAAGGTTATTCTAAGACTAATTACCATAGGCTATTACAGTGCTATTTTTTAAGGCAATAAGTGTTTGCTCCCAAATGAAATTGTCTGTCTTCTTTAGGCAGGGGTTAAAATTACTAGCAGCTTTCTCCATTACCTGAAAAATCAAACTGGAAGAGTTATCCATCTCTAAATGTGAAGGCCTAAAAAAAAAAAAAAACATTGATATACTTTCCATTTTGAATCAAATTTCAACCCCTGCATGGGACAACCAGAAAGTGAGACTTTCAAGTTTTGTTTTTTTTTTAATTTCCCTGTTGGTTTTGGTTTCTACTTTCCATGGCTTTTGAGAAGCTGGAAAACAGTCTGTCTTTCCTGACTAGCATTGTCTTTTTTTTCCATTTGGCAAATAATCATCTACATCCAATCTGTATCTAGTAGAGAAAAAGTTACACATATACAGCACAATTTTTCATATCTCTGGTTGTATATAAAGAATGTTGACACCAATTTGTGTCTTCATTCATGTACTTTGGATAATGATGTCTATCACATTCCACCATCCTTGCTAACCCCCTTCCCCCTCCCTTTCCCTCCCACCCCTCTGCCCTATCTAGAGTTCATCTGTTCCTCCCATCCTTCCCCTCCCTACCCCACTATGAATCAGTCTCCTTATATCAGAGAAAACATTGGGTATTTTTGGGGGGGGGGATTGGATGACTTTACTTAGCATTAACTTCTCCGATGCCATCCATTTACCTGCAAATGCCATGATTTTATTCTCTTTTATTGTTGAGTAAAATTCCATTGTGTATATATGCCACATGTTTTTTTAATCCATTCATCTACTGAAGGGCATCTAGGTTGGATCCACAGTTTAGCTATTGTGAATTGTGCTGCTATAAACATTGATGTGGCTGTGTCCCTGTAGTATGCTGATTTTAATCCTTAGCAGGAAGAGTGAAGCAGGTGGCATCACTATACCAGACCTTATACTATATTACAGTGCAATAGTAACAAAAACAGCAAGGTATTGGCACCAAAACAGACTGGTAGACCAATGGTACAGAATAGAGGACACAGAGACAAACCCACAAAATTACAATTATCTTATATTAGACAAAGATGCCAAAAACATGCATTGGAGAAAAGATAGCCTCTTCAACAAATGGTGCTGGGAAAACTGGAAATCCATATGCAACAAAATGAAATTAAATCCCTATCTCTCACCATGCACAAAACTCAACTCAAAGTGGATCAAGGACCTAGGAATTAAACCAGAGACCCTGGGCCTCAATAGAAGAAAAAGTAAGCCCTAATCTTCATCATGTGGGATTAGGCCCCAACTTCCTTAATAAAACTCCTATAGGGCAAGAATTAAAACCAAAAATCAATAAATGGGATGGATTCAAACTAAAAAGTTTCTTCTCAGCAAAAAGAAACAATCTGTGAGGTGAATAGAGAGCCTTTATCCTGCTAGCTTCTCTTCTGACAGAGTATTAATATATATAAGGAGCTCAAACAACTTTACACCAAAAAATCAGGAAAACCAATTAATAAGTGGGGCCAGGGACTAAATAGACACTTCTTAAAAACAAAAAGAAATATAAGTAGCAAACAAATACATGAAGAAATGTTCAACATCATTAGCAATTAGGGAAATGGATCAAAACTACATTGAGATTTCACCTCCCCCCCCATCAGAATTACAGTCGTCAAGAATACAAATAATAATAAATGTTGGAAAAATTGTGGAGAAAAAGGAATGCTTTTACACTGTTGGTGGGACTATAAATTAGTACAACTGCTATGGAAATTAGAATGGAGTCTTCTCAAAAGATGGGGCATGGAATCACTATATGACCTAGCTATACCATTTCTCAGTATTTACCCTGAAGAATTGAAGTCATCTTACTTACAATGATACATGTATATTCATGTTTATAGCAGCACGATTCACAATATTCAAACTATGGAACCAGCCTACATGTTCACTGATGGATAAAGAGAATGTGGTATATACCCACAATGGAGTTTTACTCAGCCATAAAGAAAAATGAAATTATGACATTTTCAGGAAAATGTATAGAAGTAGAGACCATCATGTTAAACTATTTATTTATTTAAGGCAAACTCAGAAGGTCAAGGATCCTATGTTTTCTCTCATATGAGGAAGCTCATAGGATAAAAGAAAACAAAGGTTGGGGGTAGATATCCTAAAAATCAAAGGAGATCAGTAGAGGAGTGGGACAAAGAGGTGGGAGTCAGGGAGTAAGTGGGGAACTGCTGGGGAGTGTTATTGGCCAAATTATATTGTTATTTTGTTGCATGTATGAATATGTAACAACAAATCCCATCAATATGTATAACCATAATGCATAAATTTTAAAACGTGGAAAACAAAGTCAAAAAAGTACAAGCTTCTTAATAAATGATGGTTATCATTTTCAGAATAGAAAGACATTGGGAAGATGAGAAATGTATTTCATTAAGAATAAATGTGCTCAATTTACAAAGTGTGTTCAATTTACAAAGATTTAATTATGTGCTCATTTGTGCTTGGAAATATTCTACATGGTATGTTACCAGAAATAGAAGTTCTATGTAATAGATTTAGGATCACGTCTTAGTGAGATATAGGAAGATATGGATGAGATATGTCAGTTATCAATTTATTGCCTCTCAGATCCAAATTCACTCTTTTTTGACCTGCTTTGGGATACTGTAACAGAAGTAAACACTTCCTCATTGTCAGTTATCTTTGTTAACAGGGGGCACTGGAGGTGCACTGTTGGAGAATGGGTGTTCTCTTTCTAGTCCCAGGGTGCTTTATTTTCCTCCTATAGTGTGGCTTGCAGTGACATGAGGGAGACCTTATAGAATTCACTTTTTAGTAAGCTTTTCCAGCATCCCAGAAAGCGCTTCTTAAGGACAAACTCTGGCTCACTAGAACCCCAGGCAAACTTCTCTTGTCATCCAACAGCCCGCGCTATAGCCACACCCTCTCCAGGAAGGTCTGGACCTCAGCTTTTCCAAAATTTTAATTTCCTCCTTGGATACTCTCTTTCTTAATTCTAGCAGTGGTAGCATTTTACTGCATTTGCCATTTCTGTGTTCCACAGAGTCTTCTTTAATTCCTTTTTAGTTAGCCTCTTTTTACTGCTTGATAATTCTTTATATTAAAGGTTAAACTTTTTAACATTTTTCTTGCTCAAATTACTGGTGTGTGGATATTGGTTCCCAAATAAATCCTGAATAAGAAAGGAGGAAGAGGCTAATTGGCCATTGTGTTAGTTAGCTTTATTGTTGCTGTGATCAAAACACCTGACAAGAACAATTAAGAGAAGGAAAAGTTTATTTTGGCTTATGGTTTCAGAGGTTTAGTCCATGGTCATTGGACTTCATAGCTCTGGGACCAAAGAGGTTAGCACATCATGGTGGAAGGGCAAGGCACAAAGAAGCAGCTTAGGACATGACATCCAGGAGGGGCAGGAGCAGAGAGTAAAAGAGAATGAGAGACACAGAGAGAGAGAGCACCCTGCTCACCAAGATCAAACAATAAATCCCAAAGGCATGCCGCTAATGACTACATTCTCCAGCCACACCCAGGTAACTGCATACAGTTACCACCCAGGTAAGCCATATCAGTAGATCAATCCACTAATCATGTTACAGCTTTCATAATCCAAGCATTTTACCTCTGAACATTCTTGTATTGTCTCACACACGTGTTTTGAGGAACACTTCATGTCTAAATCACAACAGCTATGAAGATCAGATTTTCCCAATCTCCTTACCCTAATAGAACTCTGGAAATAACGTTCAAGTCTCAAGGAAATCCTGTATAGGAAGTATTAAATCCATGTCTTATGTTATCAGTAGTTTGTAGGTGGTGATGGTCAATGCTGTTGAGTAGCAAATGTTTATATACAGACCTGATTTCTTGGCTGACTTAGTAGTGTACTTATTGTACACTACTCCGTGCCAAGAATAACTCTAATGTTAAGTCATTAGTGGAGACAGACGAATCTTCAGTTTTTCCTTTGCTTAAATGTCCTTGACTTTTAAAGCTTATCCAAATTTATTATAAAGTCTAAAAACCTTATAATAAATTCTTACTCTGTATGGTGCTGATGAGGTATATTATGTTGACTATTTCATGGGTAATAGTAGCCTTTCCTCATATTTAAAACTGAAAGTTACTGAGTAGTTAAGTTTTCTTTTCTTTAAACATTTTTCATAAAATTTATTGGGCAGACATAAAAATCTGCTAATTAAACAATTTAATACAAAATGGGATTTAATTTTTCTAATGGTAGACTTGGTTGATTTAGTTTAAATACTGTCTGTGTATTTATTTTAATTAATGTGATTCATAACAAAATTGTATTAATATGTATTGAGTAGTTAAGCTATTAAAATCATAGATAAAGACAATATGAATAAAATCTAGCATAAGATTTTATAAATTTTATACAAGACTTAAAACATTTTCTTACTAAGTGATATGACAGGCTCAAATGCAATCATAGAAGAAACAAAATTATTATACACAGGTATTGGTTTCTAGCATAAAAGTATAGTTTTTGAAACTAATATTAAAGAATTAAATTTACTTCTTTAATATGAAATCTGTGCTTACTTTTTGCTGCACAAACATTTAACTCTGAATTGAACTTAAGAATGAATAGATTTCTTTTTCAAATGAAATGAGACAATTTTTGTCTTTACTCTTGATGCTTACTATATGAGAAAAAACATTCTCCCTCATGTAAGTAGTAGAAAACTGCAACAAAGTGTTTATTGTTTATCTATGAATGGCAAGATATTGTTAATTTACCAAAATTCAGAACTTATTTAGGGACAAGTCAGTAATAAGGAAGGAACTGTATGGAAGATTTTTTTTCTTATTTAAAACCAGAGTAAGTATCTGAAAGTGCTGTTCTGTTAAAAAGCACTTCATAGTGATACTGTTTTAAAGAGGAATCATCATTTTCACACTCACCAACTAACATTCCCGCCATGGGAACATCTTAATGATGGTCCTATTTGTACTATGCTCTTTGGATGCCGTATCATTTAATTATCCTCAGTTCTTCTTTATAAATATGTAGTATTTTCCTCATTTTATAGGATAGGAAAAGAGAGGCTCAAAATACTTCATTAATATATATGAAGTCATACAATTGATAAAATTATATCCCCAAATCTACAATCTTTCTGTTGAATGTTGCATTTCATTACCCTCAATTAAATAATAAGACCTGTTTTGGCACTAGATAGAAGATATTCACTGTGAGGTTGGGGTCATGGCTCAGTGGTAGAGCACTTGCCTAGCATGCATGAGGCACTGGGTTGGATCCCCAGCACCATATAAAAAACTAAAGAACAAAATAAAGGTATTGTGTCCATCTGCAACTAAAAATATTTAAAAAGAAGACGAAGAAGATGCTCACTGAAACACCAGAGAAAAAAGTTCTAGGAGGATAAGTCACAGGAATCTTTTACTACAAGAGATGTGGACAGCCAGGGACATAGAATATTTCAGATACATTCCCTACATTGATAAGGGTGATCACTTGAAGCCCATTAACATAGAACAATAATTAATTTTTTCTATTTTAAGCAAATGGAATGAAAAATTAAAATTTTAGTCTAATAGAGCTGAATTTACAATTAGAAGTGTCAAACTTTATCAGATTTAAATATGAGATTTTTTCTTCTAGAATATAAGAAATCAATCAATGTGTGTTTTTGAGATTTTATTTGATTCCACACATTTTCTTATTACTGAATGAGATCATTTTCCCAGGCTTAGTTCTATCTCTTTTACCTATATCACAGCTTATCCACTGAATTATCCTACCTGTACGCATAGCCCCCCACAATGACTATCGTTTGTCAAATTCTTGTGTTGTATTTCTTGCCCCATTAGTATTCCAGGCCACTTGACTTCTAATAGTGACATTAAGTTGAATCTTGGAGATCATCTAACCCAACTACCTCATTTTGCTGATGAAGAAACAGAGACTCAGAAAAGATTTGTCCAGTCCAGTTAGAGGTAGAACTGAGACTACGACTTATTTCTCCCACATCCTCCAATGGCTTCAGTTACCAGCTCTTTCCATGACAACAAGAAGCACAATGGTGAGCTAAATACATATATCTTTCTGTACCCATGGGGAATTGGTTCCAGGATCCTCATGTACACCAAAATCCATAGACATCCAAATCCCTCATATAAATAATATTATATAGCTTTTGCATATAATCTAAAAACACCTTTCCATATACTTTATGTTTTTCTAGATTATTAATAACACCTAGTACAATGTAAATGCAGTGTAACTAACTGTCATACTATATTTTTTAGGGAATAATGACAAAAAAGTCTGTACACATTCATGCAGACACAATTTTTTTCAAAAAAATTCAAGCTATGGTTGGTTGAATCCATGGATACATAACCGATGAGTATAAAGGGTTGCTGACTATCATTAGTTTGTGTATTAAGTAATCATAAAGTAATCCACACAAATATCAGGGACTTTATTAGGATTGTTAAAAGTAGGACATCTAAAAATCATTCAAACCTAGTTTCAAATCCTAATTCTTCCATTAACTGTGTGACAAGCAAATCTCTGAAACCCCTGTTTCTTTGTTTTTAAAATGGGGATAATAGAGGTACTGACTTAGCATTTTGAAGATTAAATCTGATAATATTTATATAGTACTTTATAGCATATGAATCAGAAACTGCATTTGTCTGCATGCAACAGTGAATTGAATTAATAGAGGCTTAAATACCTAATATCCTTTAGGATGACCCCTGAGGAGAATGGATAACAAGTGTTGGTGAACAGTCAGAACCCTTGTGCCCTCTTGATTGGAATGTAAATTAGACAGCTTTTACAGAAAACATTGTGTGCCTCCTCAATAAGTTGAAAATAGAATTTACTGTATGATTCAGCAATTTCATTTCTGGTTATAAAACCAAAATATTTATTTTTTCCACATTTTTTATTAATACATTGTAGTTGTATATATGGATGGGATTTGTTGTTACATGTTAGTACCTGCATACAATATAATGATATAATTTCACCCCAAAGAATTTAAAGCAGGATCTCAACACAATGTTATTACATCCATATTCATGGTAGCATTTTTCACAATAACCAAAAGATGGAAACAACCTAAATGCTCAATGATAGATGAATGGATAAACAAATGTGGTCTATATATATATAATAGGATATTATTCGTTGCTATATGGAAGGGAATTCTGACACATGCTACAATGTGGATATGCTTCAACCTTGAAGACATTATTCTAAGTGAAATAAGCCAGTCATACACGCAAAAAAGTGGTATACTTATGTAAGGTACCCAGAGTAAGCAAACTCATTGAGACAGGAAATAAAATGGTGGCTTGCTAGGGATTTGAGGGAAAAGGAAATGGACAGTTGTTAAATGGATGTAGAGTTTCAGTTTTGCACAATGAAAACAATAATATTATATAAAATAATAGCAAAGGCTTAATCAAATAGTCATTTTTCTTATTTAACAAGAAGTCTGGAGGGCAGTAGAAAGCAAAATGGACATCCATAATACTGTCAGTGACCCAGAAGCCTTTCTTCTGTGACCACATGAATGAGATAGACTTGTTTTTGTCCCCAATATCCATTCTACTCTTCTTCCATTGGTAATAGAATTTTACATGTATTTTTCATCACCTCTCTCAGTGAGGTAAGGTCATATGACTAAGGACTGGCTAATGGGTTATGAATGGAAACAGTGTGTACCATTCTGGGTCTTACCCTCATCAGAACAAGGTATGTGCTTTCCTGGTCTCTTCCCTCTTTCAAATGCCATGAAATGGCAGAAGATGGAAAAATGCCTTGGTTATAAAGATGGAAGCCGTGTTGAGAATGGCAGCACCCTGAACTGCTATCTCGAGAAAGAGAGAAATAATTTTGTTATTTTTAAGACATTGTACTTTAAGTATCTTTGTCACAGTCAATTAGCCTATACCAAATGAATATATTAGCATCTGATTATACGTATTCCCACAGTTTTTTTGATGCATTATAGTTGTACATAATGATGAGATTTGTTGTTGCATATTCATATGTGCACACAATATAAAAATATAATTGGGCACTTCTCTCCTTCCTCCTCACCTTTTACTCCTTGGTCCCTTTCCTCTACTGATCCCCCTTTGATGTTTTATGAGATTCCCCCCATCTTTCTTTTCCTTTTTCCTCTCTAGCTTCTGCACATAACAGAAAACATATGACCCTTGACCTTCCGAGTTTGGCTTATTTGGTTTAACATAATAATATCTGGGTCCATCCATTTTCCTGCAAATGACATAATTTCATTTTTATTTATTACTGAATAAAATTCCTTTGTGTATGTATACCACATTTTCTTTATCCATTCATCTATTGATGGACACCTAGGTTGGTTCCATAGTTTGGCTATTATGAATTATAGCATCTGGTTTTTATTCTCTCAGTTGCTTCATGGGCACAAGATGGCGAATTCACCTTTAGTTTTATGTGACAGGAGGAAGTGACAGGAAGTCACATGTCTATGAGTTAAGCAAACTTTCCAACAAATTTCTTACAGTTGTACATAAATGTCTCATTGACCAGAATTGTGCTACATGGTTGCTTCTGGCTATCAGGTATGATAGATATGTAATTTGCACAACATCACTGTCATAAACAAAATCAAGGTTATATAAGAAAGGAAGATTATTGATGATGAATATGGAGTGGCAACTCATAAACTATAATAAGTAAAAAATGGCTCTTTTACTTATTATTAAAATGTTATGTTTCTATAATTAACAAGCTCACCATTGGCGTTTGATCAAGATTAACTTTACAATGTTAATTTTGATGGTATTGTTATTTTAATTTGAACATTTATGGAGTTTGGCAAAGACTATATGAGCTTGTCAGGTCAAAGCAACTGTGAAATCACTGTATCTCTGTTTATTCATTTATTCATTCATATTTTCAATCATACCATGTGCATGTCATTATATTAGACTAAAGGAAGAGCATAATATGGGGAGAAAAGAATCTTGGTACTAGAACCAAGAGGTCAGCTGAAGAAAGAAAATGTATAGGCTTATCTTACTCATGAACATAATATCCTAACCAAGATTATGTTGAGAGAAAGAAGTTTACACAAAAAACTACTTAGCTTATGATTCCATTTATAGGAAATTTTAATCAGTCAAAACTAATCCATATATGAAAAAAAATGTAGTAAGATGAAGTTCCTGCCTGGAAGATGAAGTTTTTGTTTTGTTTTAGTTTGAGGCACTCAGGATTAAACCAAGGGCCTTGGGCATGCCAGGCAAGCACTCTACAACTGAGATATACCTTCAGCCCCAAAGAAGTGGTTCTTACACTAGAGGTTGTCAGATGCCTTGGGAAAAATAAATACACAAATAAATAAATAAAAGCACAGAACTAGACTGAATATAACTACAGAATGAATAACTACAGAATAAAAACAGTTTCAAAAATAGAAACTGGATTGTAAAATTTTAAAGAAAGAAGATTCCAATGTATCCTACAAATCAGTTAATAGAGCTAACAGGATGTATGGCAGTTTGGCAGAATGTACTTTCTTATTTCAGGAATTCTCAAGTTAATAACTATGATTGCCATACGTTTATTGCTAATACTGCTCAAAGGGTACATTTTATGTTTGTGGTGAGATTGTGCAAGAACTTTTTTAAAGCTTTTTATGCAACCCAAATTTCCCACAATAAATATCAGAAATGTATCCTAATCTTGCATTCTGGAAATTCATATCCCTTTGATATGAGGACCATCTACATCTTTAAAACTGTCAGGATAGTTTATTCATTCATTATTCCACAGATATTTATGGTGTTCTCATAGGACAGACACTGTTCTACGCACTTGGGATACATAAGTGAATAAAATAAAGCTCTCTGACTTTGTTCAGTTTTATTCTACCCAGAGGAGTCAGACAATAGCAATAGACTTAATTGATTAGTAAATTATATAGTATGCATAGAGTTTATAATTGCAAAGCTAGTATTTTTTTTAAAAAAATTAGCCAGGCACAGTGGTGCATAATTGTAATCCTAGCAACTTGGGAGGCTGAGGCAGAAAGATTGAAAGTTTGAGGCCAGCCTCAGCAATTTAGTGAGATCCTTAGCAACTTAGTGAAATTCTGTCTCAAAATAAAAATATAAAGGACTGAGGACTTAATTTTTAGTTCAGTAGTAAAATATCCTAGGGTTCAATTCCCAATATCAAAACAAATTTTCTTTTAAAGTAAAAATAGAGTAAGAGGATCCAATATCACCTGAAATTGGAGTAGAGGGAAGATACTTTTTGTTTTTTAACAAAAAAGCAGTCAGGGTTGGCCTCATTGAGAAAATGGCATTTGAACCAAGAATTAAAAGAGGTGAGAGAATTACATGAATCTGAGAAGAGAGCAGTCCAGCAAGAGAAGAGCCAGGGCCAAGACTTTGATTCAGAAGAACCTGGTGTGTTCAAGAATGTCTAGGGAGGCCAGTGTGACTGAGAACAAGGAAGAATTAATGTGGGAAAGAATACTTCAGTTTGATCTTAAAGGATGTGACTTTTAGTTAATCAAAAGTTGGTCAGCAATTCCAGGAGGTGGGAAGTATCTATCTACCTGTTTATCTATCTAGGTAAACATGTCAATTTGTCTACATTGACAGATATATAAAAATATAGTCATCTGAAAGAACATGTTCTCTTAACAGCCTTTTCTGCAAGTTCAGGCAGTCAATATGGTTTGATTTTATGTGTACAAAAAAAATGACATGAAATGATCTCTGAGACAAAAATAAGCAGAGGCTAAAACTCAAAGGGCCTTGTAAGTTAGACAAAAGTTTGGATATTATCCATTTAGTGACCTCATGATTTTCTATTTAATACTAGTTTCACCCCACCTCCATTGCATAGCATTCAAGTGGTATATAAAATTCACCCCTTGGTTCAGGGAGTGGGTCGTACATAACTAAGCTGTTTTCATAAGCCCATACTCTCTTCAGAGATTGGCTCAAATCTCAGAGCTAAACCAATCCATGGATAAACAGTTTGCTAGTTAGCCTTTCATGATTGTGATCAAAATATATGACAAGAACAACTTAGAGAAGGAAAAGGTTTTTTTCTTTTTTTTACAACTTAGAGGAAGAAAAGGGTTTTTTTGTTTGTTTGTTTTTGATTATGGTTTCAGAAGTTCAGTTCATAGTTGGCTAACTCCATTGCTCTCAGCCCAAGAGGAGGCAGAACATCATCATGGCAGGGCATGACTGAAGAGCATCTCAGTTCATAGCAGTCTAGAACCAGAAAGGGTCGGGGGTGGGGAGGGAGAGGCCAGAGATAAGATATAATCCCCAAGGGCATAGCCCTAGTATCCTACTTCAGACACACCTTACCTTCCTCCAGTTAACAACCAGTAGTCCATTCAAATTATTAATCCATTAGATGAATTAATCCACTCACATGGTTACATTTCTCATAATCTAATCATTTCATCTCTAAATATTTCTGCATTGCCTAACACATAAACTTTTCAGGGTACATCTTATATCCAAACCATAGCAGATGGCACTTTCTTAACCAGGGATAGGCTCAGGAATTATATACATAACAAAACAAAGCTAATGAAATTTAAGGTGTTTTGTAGTGGATTATGAATAAGTTTCCTTACTCCTAAAAATGAACCACAAGAAGAGTTAGTTTCTCTCATCGTGCATCATACTGTCAATATGAGTGTCAAAACTGCTGTAGATTCCTTTAACCAGACTGAAGAATGAAACTAACAGTGGAGAAGACAGGCATGAAAGAATCGCAGGGAAATAAAGCCACTAGACTAAGCCAATACTGAAGTCTGCTTTCCCTCTGAACTTCCCGACACATGATCCAAGAGGCTTCCACACTGAGTTTCCTTCCTGACCAATTTGAGATAAGTTTTCTGTTGTGTGTAAAAGACAGCAACCTAACATATAAGAGTAAAGAAATAGATATCATTTTTTTTTCAGAAAGCTCAGTCTGGTAAATTATCTTTTTAATGTGTGTTAATTCAGTTTGTTAGTATTTGTTGAAGATTTTTGCATCTATGTTCGTCAGGGATATTAGCTCATTGTTGGTTATTTCTTTTTCTTTCTTTCTGTAGTCTCTTTGTCTTCAATATCAAGGTGGTGCTGTCCTTGTTTTAAAGTGAGATTAGAAGTATTTCCTCCTTTTCTATTTGTTTGGAAAAGTTCCAGAAAAATTGGTATTAGTTCTTCTTTAAGTGTTTGATTCAAAAAACCATCTGGTCCTGGATTTTTTTTTTTTGATGGGAAACTTTTTATTCCTGATTTTATCTCATTACTCATCATTTTTCTGTTCAGGTTTTCTATTTCTTAATAATTAAATCTTGGTTGGTTGATGTAGATGCATTAAGAAATTATTCATTCCTTCCATGTTTTCCAATTTGGGGGTATATATTATTTATAATAGTCTGTTATGATCCTTTACTTTCTGTTGCATCAATTGTAATTTCTCCCTTTTCTTTTTCTTTCTTTCTTTCTTTTTTTTAAGAGAAAAGAAATTTTATTGCTTTGCTAGCTGAAGGGAAAGTGAGGAACGAGAGACCGGTAAGTGAGAAATGAAAGACGGAGACCAGGCAGAGATACACATGAGGGTTTATTAATCAGAGCTGACAAATAAAGGCCATCTCTCTATACCAGAGAGAGGCAAAACAGGCTTGGGTTCCAGGACTTATACGGGGCAGGCTCAGGAATCAGAGCAGGGTGGGTCTTAATGCTGACAGTTAGAGGTTGGGTTGGTATGATAGAGTGGTGAGCCTTTCTCATAAACGCCCTTGGGTGGGAAAGCAAAACTTTTTCCTTAAAATGGCAGCTGTCACTTAAGATGGCCATCCAGATGCTAAGCAAGAGCCTTATACTAGCAAAGGAGAATCACAGGGTCTCCTGTCCCAGAAGATATGATTCTGACCATCCCAGGGGAGCAGGGGGCTTTTAAAGAGATGATCCAAAGTCTACATTCCATGTGTTCTGTCTGGAGTTGTTAATTTGGGAGATAGTCATTTCTGAGATTTTCTGGAGCCATCTCCAAAGTTTGAATTACTTTGTTCCTGTGATGGGTGGGTGTTCAAGGACAGCTACCTCTGCCTAGGATGAGGAAGAAAGGTAATTCTGTTTCTCCTGAGATTAGGAAGGGGGAGAGATTAGGGAGAAGCAGTGAGAGTGGAAGAGAAATATGTCCATTTTAAAAATAAGTCACAGTGGCAGAGCAGCAGGGCTATATTCCTTTTTCACTTATATTTTATTTGGACTTCTTTCTTTTTTTCTTAATCTAGCTAAAGTCTTGGAAAATTTTGCTTATCTTCTCAAAAATCCAACTCTTAGATTTCAAACATTTTTTTCCTGCTGTTATTATAGTTTCTACTACGATTTTCTACTTTATTTCTGCTCTCATCTTTATTATTCCCTTCCTTCTGTTGATTTTGGACTAAGTTTGTTCTTGTTTTTCTGGTTTGTTGAGGTGTAATATTAGGTTGTTTATTTGTGCTTCCTCTTCTTCTTCCTCTCCTCCTTCCTCTTCTCCTTCCTCTCTTCCTCCTCCTCCTTATCTTCCCCCTCCTTCTTTTTGATATAGGCATTTATTACTATAATCTTTCCTCTTAGAACTGATTTGTTGTGTCCCATAGGTTTTAGTGTGCCATGCTTTTGTTTTCATTTGTCTCAAGTAATTTTTAAATCTCTCTGTAATATCTCACTGACCCACACTTATCCATTGATTATTTAGGAACCTAATGTCTAATTTCCATGTTTTGGGGAATTTTCCAAAGCTTTTCCTATATTGATTTCTAGTTTTATATCTTTGTTGTCAGAAAAGACACTACATATGATCTCAATCTTCTTAAATTTGTTAAGACTTGTTTTGTGATCTCTTCTGGAGAATGTTCCATGTGCAGTTGAGGAAAATGTGTTCTGCAACCATTGGATGAAATGTTTTGTGTACATCTGTTAGGTCCATTTGATGTAGAATGAAATTTAATTCTGATGCTTCCTTATTAATTTTTTTGTCTAAAGGACCTTCCACTGACAAAGTGAGTTGTCCATGTCCCTTAATATTATTGTATTTTATTTATATCTCCCTTCAGATTTATTAATATTTGCTTTATGTATTTAGGTGTTTCAATGTTGGGTGCATATGTTTTTATAATTGTTTTAATCTTTTGCTGAATTGACCCCTCCATCACAATACAATGACCTTCTTTGTCTCTTTCTACAGTTTTGATTTAAAGTCTATTTTGTCTGATATAAATATAGCTACTTCTGCTCTCTTTCGTTTTCCATTTGCATGGAATATTTTTTTCATCTCTTCATTTCAAGTTTATGTGTGTCCTTTAAAGATAAAATGGGTTTTTGTAGGCAATATATAATTTGTCTTTTTTAAAAAATTGATAAAGCTACTCATTTTTTTATTTGAGAATTTAATCAATGTACTTCAAGATAATTATTTATAAATAAGGACTTATGGCTGCAATTTTGTTATTTGTTTTCCAGTTGTTTTGTGGATTCTTTGTTCTTTTACTACCTTTTTGCCATCTTCCCTCGTGGCTAAGTGGTTTCTCTAGTGGTGTGTTTTAATTCCTTGTTTTTATTTTTATGTCTTTTCTGTAGATTTTAGCTTTGTGGTTATCATGAATATAACAAAATGTTTTATAATTACAACAGATTACCTTTACACTAAAAGCAACTTGAATTTGACAAATAAATTCTCTATACTTTTACTACATCTCCATTTCTACATTTTGAACTTCTGAGGTTACAAATTGCATATTTTTAGATTAAATATCTCTTAACAAATTATTGTAGCTATTACTATTTTAATTGTTTTGTCTGATAACCTACTACAAATATAAATGTTTCATACACTAGAGTATTCTGAATTTGACTATATATTTATTTTACCAGTGAGTTTTATACTTTAAGATGTTTTTATTACTCATTAGCCTCCTTCTCCTTCAGATTAAAGAATTCCCATTAGCATTTCTTGTAAGACAGGTCTGGTGTGGTGAACATTCTGAGTTTTTGTTCACCTGGGCAAGTCTTTATCTTTTATTCATTCTGAATGACTGCTTTGATGAATACAGTATTCTTTGTTGGCAGATTTTTTTTCTTCAGCACTGAATATGTCATCACCCTTTCTTTTGGCCTGTAAGGTTTCTACTAAGAAGTCTGCTGCTAATCACATTGGAACTCTCTTATTTGCTTTCTATCTCTTGCTGCTTTGAGGATCTTCTTTTTGTCTTTGATTTTTAATAATTTGCTAATAATGTACTTTGGGGGTACTCTTATTTTGTATCAAATCTAATTAAACACTTTTGGCCTTCTTATACCTGGATATTTACATCTTTCTTTGGGCTTTAAAATTTCCTGTTACCCACATAAGTGCTGGGATTATATGTGTAAGCCACTGAGCCTGGTTTCTGCTATTTTTTTTTAAGCAAAGCTTCTACTCTTTTGTCACTTTCTTCTTTAACTCCTATGATTTAAACATTTGTTCTTTTCATTCTGTCCCATGAATCCCATAAACTTTCTTTATTTCTTTTTATTCTTTTTCATTCTCTGACTATATTTTCAGATAAGTTGTCTTTACATTCAGTTTTTTATTCTATTTGATCAATTCGGCTATTGGTGCGCTCTATTACATTTTTTATTTTATTCATTGTATCATTTTTTTCAGATTCAGGATTTCTATTTGATGGTGATGGTGATGATAATTTCAATCGCTCTATTAAATTTCTTGTTCCGGTCAATTATTATTTTCTTGAATTGTTTTTCTGCATTTCCCAGAATTTTATAAACTTCCTTGTAACTCATAATAAAGGGGTGGGGCTAGTAAATAATAGAAGTACTTTGTATTAGACAAAGGGGAATGAAAGGAAAGGAGGGAGAATAGGAATAGGAAAGAAAGTAGAATAAATCAGATATTAATCTCCTGTGTTCATATATGAATATTTTTTATTGTTGTTATTTTATTGATGTTTAATATTGTTATTTCTTCGTCAGGAAGTTCATACAACTTCTGTCTTTAGGGCCACCACCTTATTTTGTCCATTTGGTGATATCATATTTCTGCAATTATTTTTGATTCTTGTTGTTGTCCATTAATGTCTGCATTTGAAGAAGTATATGTATATTCCAGTCTTCAAAAACTGGTTTTGTCTAGGAAAGTCCTACGGCAGGCTGAGGTGCTAGGGCATGTCAGAAGCCTGTAGCTGCTGAAGAATCTCTGCAGCTGAGGAGAACCTGGGGCCACTAAAGTCAATTTGACAGGGGTGTGGGCTGGATATCAATTCTATCATATGAACTTGAAGCCTAGGGCTATGTGGTCCTACCTGGCACTACACTGGTCTTGAGGCTCAGTCCATGGTTAGCAGATTGAAGTATGGGGCCATGGAGGATTTTCAAATGCTGCAGATTAATGTAGTGGACCCAGTGTTGGGGGCACAGGTAAAGTCCTATGTTCCATCTTTTTCCTCCAAGTGAATGGTATCTCTCTCCTCATGTGCTGCCTTTGTTGGGGGGAGGGGTAATGTAGGTAATGTAAAACTGCCTTTCCTACCATTGTCAATGTCTTTTCTTATTATTGTACTTGAACCAGGTACTGTGGCTTCTCTCCTGGTTTCCCAAGCTCTTGTGAAGGTATTTTCATATGCAGATAGTTGTTCAAATTGATATTTCTATGGAAAGAGAGAACAAGCACTGGGGAGTTGTACTCCACCATCTTGCTCTATACTTTTCATTCCTTAAAATTAAAATAAATTAGCATACAATTTGAGGTTCATTCATTCCATGGGAAGAAAATAAAATTTGATAATATATATTTGGTAAGGATTAATTCACAATTATTTTAGTGATTTTTAGGGGGGTGGTTCTGTGGAATCCTTTTGGAGCTTCACACAAATTAGGTGCTCTACCACTGAGATATATTTCAGATCATTTTTTGTTATTTATCTATTCATTTATATCTTTATTTTGAGCATGGTCTTGCTAAATTGTCAGACTGAACTTGAGATTGTGATCATCCTGCACCAGCTTCCCAAGTAGCTAGAATTTCAGGCCATTTGCTGTTACACTCAGCTATTTTAATGAATGTTTGAAGATTTCTCTTCATTTTTTTAATAAACATTTACAATATTTTATAGAGGGCTTTCTTTTAAATGAGTAGCATACTGTATTACAATGATTGTTTAGCTTTATAATATTTCATTTCAGCTAGGTTGTGATTCACATTTATAAATTTTCAGGAATATTCTGTTCAACATATCTTAAAGAATAATAGAATGATGTCGTTATGAGATATTTAAGTATTTTTTCTTAAAAAAGTGAATGTAAAAATAACTGCACAACAGAATTATTATCAACAAGGATGCAGACAGCTATAAGTAATAAAATAGCTGTGAATGAGTCTGGGTTTATAACTCAGTGGTAGAGCACTTACCTAACATGCATAAGGGCCTGAACTCAATCCCCAGTACAGAAAGAAAGAAAGAGGAGAGAAAAGAAAGGAAAAGAGGGGAAAGGGGAGGGGGCTGCAAACCACTATGACTTAAATGCTAAAAAATAGTTAATTATTTCATTTTACAAGAATTCTGGAGGTGATCCCTAGCATTGAGTTCAATTGATTAATCATTTATGAAGGACCATAGATTTTTTTCTTCTTCCTTTGAGTTTCATAGATGGATTTGTTTCCCCTGTAGGCCTAGTGTCTCATATGTGCAAGTGGCAATTAGAGATCTAGCATTTAAAGGTAGTAAACAGGGGTTTCACCTGAGCATCCAGGGAATATTCTTTCAAAACCTCTTTTGTTATTATCAAAAAATAGTCTTTCCAGAAGCAGACTTCTCATTGCATCTAATTAGTCTGAATTGGGTTACATGCCTAACTTATAAAACAATCCCCAGGAAAGGACTAGGATTCCATGCTTGGGTTGCGTAAATCATGACTTGGACCCTAGGATTGATCTATTGCTTACCTGAATAAAATCAAAGGATAAAGAGGCTAATAACTGTTGAGTAGGCAACTAATAATAGCATTGTAACTAAACCTTATACATAATATGGTTTCTACACAATAAAAAATTCTGCTTACTGAGAAAGGATGATTGATATTTTTATTTATGAGTGCAACCATATGGTGACAGCATGAATATAGCTTATAATACTACCATCTACCAATTTTTATTTTTTCCTTAAATGTTTTTATTAGTGCATTATAGTTATACATAGTAGTGGAGTTCATTGTGACATATTCACAAACATAATATGCTCCATCTTATTCCTCAGTATTTCCCTACTTTTCCAGTTTTTATAATTTTTTTTTAAAAATGGGTTGCCTTTAAATTATGCACATAAAGAGATAATTAAATATTTTATATATTTTTTTATTTTTCATAATTCAAATTCTCATTGAATTATATTTGACTCATGATTAAATTTTTTTTGATTATGCTAACTTTATCATAGATTCTTGTTTATATTTGATTTTTACATAAATATGTACATAAAATCTTGCCTTCCTTCCTTATTTATTTATATCAAACACTGTATATAAGAGTAGGATTGTGGTTTGTTTCCTAAGGATTTTTTTAGTCCAAAATGTCCTAAAATAAAATTTGCATTCACCTTCTGGACTTTGGAGACATTCATTAAGAGAAAATTATTTGAACACTTCTAGAGGTAGATTTTCCCAAGAACTTATTTCTTTTTTCCCATTTTAAAAGAAATAATATCAGGAAGACATGACATTACAAAAGAATTTTTGCAAGAGGAGATTTTTAGGATTTGTTCACAAAAGTTTGAGAATAGATGCCAGAGAGTGTTGAGTGGATCTAAATATGAAAGTCAAAGAATCTGAAAAGATTGGAATGACTATGAATAAGTTGAAAATCCTGGAGGACTAAGTCAATGAGACTGTGTAGAGGAAAGGGATGGTAACAGAGTTCCTCCCTGATAGGGTGGATCAAAAGGTGTTCTAGGAAACAACAATATTTAAGTGGTTTTGTTATTAGCTTTCCATGGTTCTGACAAATAACTGAGATAAAGTAGTAAAGGTTTATTTTGGTTCACAGTTTCAGAAGTTTCAGTTTGTGATCACTTGGTCTGTGGCTTTGGGCCTGTGATGGCTCAGTACATCATGGAAGAACATGGCAGAGGAGATCTGCTCACCTAATGGTACCTGGGATATGGGGAGAGAGAGAGAGAAAGAAAGGGCCAACATCTCCTTCAAGGGCACACCCTCAATTATTTAACTTCCTTCCAGTAGGCCCCACCTCCTAAATATTTTTTTACTTCCCCACAGTGCCATAGTCTGGTGAGCAAGCCTACACATTATACTTTGGGAAATGATCCAGAAGCAAACTATAAATGGATTACCAAGTTATTGGATACAGAATATGCAATGCATATGCCTCATTTTCTATTTTTATCAAGCAAAACTTCAGTAGATTTTATATCACTCACCAATGCTTCCTTACACTTTGGTTTTATTTGGGGTAGGAGAGAGCATTCAAATTCATGTTGAGGTTTTGTCTTCATAATCAACAAAGGGAACTACAGAAAGAAAATATGAGGGTTTTAGGCCCATGAGAAGTTTAGTCTCTAGAAATTTTAGAAATTTTGTAGATGTTTCTCAAGGTCATAAGCTGAGGGATGGAGAAATTTCTATCTAAATTTTAAATGGTAGGGAGGCCTTCACTGCAACCTGAAGTTACACCTGGGTTAGCCAATGAGGTGCTTGAATTGTCTTTGAGGTTCAAGGGAGAAAATATTTTATGTTTTAGAAATGCTATATTTTGCTTAGAAGAGAGACTCTACCTTTAACACTCTTTAATTAATTAGGGATGCTATGGACTATTGCCCACATCCTTTGCTGGTATTACCCACATCCCTTGCTGTCAATGGAATCTGGACCACTCTGCATGGTTTGGGGTGGTGAAAAGACCACACAGACACTGAAGTAATTTTTTTACAAAGTGAGATTTGAGGGGTGGATGGCTCTACAACCTCAAGGGTCCACTTCAAAGCTGAAAGGCAAGAGAGTGAATGCACCTGGAATCTCTTTATTTATAGGGAAAAAACAATAAAGGATTTTTGAAATAATATTCTACACTAATTAAGGCAGGGGATTAATTAGTGTAGAATATTAGGGGGGATTGCCCAATCCCATTGGGTAACACTCAAGACCAGAGCTAAAGCAAATTTCTTTGTCTAGCGAAGGTGAAGGCCACTTGATTCGCCCAGTGCATGGCTTGCTATTGCCAGACCGACACTCCCTTTACTCAAGGCTGATAGGGGATACTTAGCTCATCAGCAGGGCGGTCCTTGGAAGAGTAAATGATGAGCTGTTATCTCGAGTTTCCAGATTCTTGTTCTGAGGGCACAACATCCATCACTATACAAAAGAGAATTAATAGCATAGATAACATCCCAATAATATACCATGCAGAATGTCTCAGCATGTTAATTAAAGCCATTTAATTCTTGAAGTATTTAATCAGCTAGAGTGTAGGATCCAAAAGATCAATTTTACTTTTTTGAATATCCTGGATGTGGTGGTATGATTCCAAAAGATTCAGGCTATTATCATTGTTCTGCCAAATACCCAATAGGTTTTCAGCCATTTTCCAATCCATTGGGAAGCATTGTATTTGGCTGCAGTAACTCGGACATATTTATAGTCAACATGGCACTTAAGCCTTTTCTTAAACTTGAGAGCAGAAAGCTCATTACCAATATTTATGACAGTGGCTTCTAGAGCATTCAACTTAGTTTCAATCTTTTCATCAATATTTATCTGGTTATGGAGGGCTTTGGAAGTATTTTGAGCCAAATTATTAACAAAAGTCTTATGTTGTATGTTTTGAGATATAGCCACCAAGGCTGTGACCATGGAAGCAATGAATGAAATCAAAGCAGCCACTCCAAAGATTATGAGACTAAGAGCTCGCTTAGGTCTGATCAACTGAACATACATCTGTTGCAAAACCTGAACGCCAGCATCAGCATACCATGGTTCTGAAGTGTTGGCTGGTAAAAAGACAAAAAAATGGCTGCTGAAGTATCCATGTTCCCTTCCCTCTATTATATCTAGTGATACAATTAGTTAAATTGAATTTTTTACAGGTTACAAGATATTTATTATTCTTTCTTTTAACTCTCACATTTCCAATAATTAAAGCATAAGGAGATTGAACCCAGGCCCCTAGGCCAGAGCAGGAACCCTCCTTACAATTCCTGCCTATGAAATCAAGCATAGGTCCGTAATGCAAAAAATCTGAGGCAGCGATTAAGCACCAAACATCCTTTTGAATGCCACCTTCACTGAAGGTCAAGATATTACCAACAAAGCCTCCAGGGATTATGGCATCCTTGAGTAATTGTCTTTTGTCAATTCTAGGGGACCAGTCTAAAATATAACCACTATTTTAGACATTTTATATTGTACTGGTAAGGTATTTGCACAATCAATTCATTTAGGAAAGGAGCCAAATTCTATTGCAGAATGATTAGGACAGTGAGGTATTGGAGGACGTTCTGTGGAAATGACCTGCTTGTTATGAGAAAGTCCCATTTTTAATAACTGTTCTAACATATGGCTTTGAGTCCCAGGGGCCAGTATGACTGGCTGGTCTAGGCCCCCCGCCATATGCTGTTTTTTTCCCTTAGACAGCCAGCATGCTTATCATGGGACCAACATATGGGTAGCTGACTACTATAACCAGTATATTTAAATCCAGTCATGTGGATGGGAGTAATATGGTTATCTGTAAAACCTCCCATCATATAAGTATCAATTGTAAGTACTGGGATGGATTATTCAGTCCACACCGCTGGGCGTACTAAAGGTGGATCTGGAAAATATGTCCAATAGTTTCTCCCTGTACCCCATTTACCTGACAGCTCAACAGAGCAAGTATTTCTGCAAACATCGTAGCCGGAGACTTAGTTCTTCCTTGTCGCTGAACCATCTGTTCAGCCTGTAGCATTAGGTTCTTCAGCTATTTCCATGATAGTAGTTTCAATGTTGGGTCGCTCTGGGCCTTCTTTGTTCCCCTCCTCCCTTGTAGCTTCCTCTTCTTGCTGGGGGCCAGAACTGACATCTCTGGATTGATCTTTAGCCATTTGAACCTTGGCTCTCGGTCCTCCATGTCTAATGGCACATTCAGGTACCCAAGTAGGATGAAATACATCTTATGGGAAAACACAAGCATGACCTCTACCCCACATTATCACTGGATCTGGTCCTTTACATCGACCTGTTTGTAAATCTTTCCACCAAACTTGACCTGTTGCAGTGGAAGACATGTTTTGCTCATTTTCAGAGTTACAATTTAGAAAATATAAAACAAACAAAGCATGATTAAGTTTATTTTGGGGGGTCTTATTTTCCCTTTTCTGTTTTTTTTTAATTGTAGCATAATAGATAAATGAGCTTGTTCTAGATGGCTTGACCTTGAGGGTTATAAGGAATACTGTTTTATGGTCAATATGAAAAAGATGGCAAAACTGCTGAAAAGAAGAACTAGTACAAGCTGGAGCATTATCAGTTTTAATCTGAAAAGGACATCCTAATGCTGCAAAAGCAGCCAAGCAATGAGAAATAACATGTTGAGTATTTTCATTTACATGAGTTGTGGCAAAAATAAATCTAGAATAAGTATCAACAATAACATAAACATAACATTGCTTGCCAAATTAGGGGATGTGAGTTACATCCATTTGCCATAACTGATTTGGTCGTAAACCCTGGGGATTAACCCCAATTGGTGAAGATGGAATATGTATAACACATTGTGGGCATTGATATGCAATTCGATGAACTTGTTCCCTAGTAATACTAATTTTTTAATGTAAACTAGAAGCATTTTGATGATGCAAAGAATGTGAGGCTTATGCACAATCATATAAAGACATTTGTTGACAAATAGTAACAAGTTTATCAATTGCTGCAGTCTGGCTGGGGTACACTGGCAAGGAAATTGTCATACCTACTTGGCTAATGGCTCCCAGCAATCAATCTTATCATTACCTGATGCTAAAGGTCCTGGAAGGTTAGAATGTGCTTGTATATGGCCTATGAAACACAGATGGTGACACATTTGAAGTGTATTTTGTAAAGTATAAACAAATTAAATAATTCTTGTGGTGATGTGTACCCAATAGTCAACGTTTCAATATTTTTCATAACTCCAACTACGTATAAACTATCAGAATAGATACTGATTGGCTCATTTGCAAAATGAATTAAAGCACAAATGAGAGCTTGTTGTTCTGCTCATTGTGAAGAAGCATATAATGTCTGTATTACCTCTGTATGAGCATGGCTATAAAAACCTGCTTCACCTGAACTTGACCTATCAGTACATACTGTTAGTGCTCTAACTATTGGTTAAGCATGTACAATTTTTTGGTAAAATAAATGTAGTTACTAAAGCAGATTAAATAATTTTATCATGAAGTTAGTGACTTTCTATCTGAGCAGGTAAATTAGCAAAAGCTATTTGCCAAATATTAGAAGTTTGGCAAAGCCAGTCATGCTATTGAGTAGAAAAGGGAATAACAATAATATTAGGTTCTGACCCTACCATCTGTAAAACTCATGTTCTTCCTTTAGTAACTAACTGAGCAATAAAGTCATGGAATGGAATCAACGACTTTTAAGGAGAATGAGGTATGTGGAGCCATTCAATAATTCCCAATGATTGCCATATCCCTTCTATTAGAGTATGAACACTGGGAAATTTTAGTAAATATATAGGCTCCTGTGGGTTAATTCAATTAAGCTGTGCAGTCTTAATAGCAGATTCAACCTTTTAAAAGGCAATCCTTGCTTCTGTTGTAAATTGACAAGGAGAAGTTGGAGAAGGATCCCCCTGCAAAATCTGAAACAAAGAACTCAAATTTGCAGTGGTTCACTTTAAACTTGGTCACAGCCAATTGATATCACCTAGTAACTTTTGAAAGTCATTAAGAGTATGTAAACCATCAACTCTTATTTGTAGATTTTTGTGGACAAATTATGTGTCCTTCAATTACATTACCTAAATATTGAAGAGAAGAGGTCCTTTGCACTTTTTAGGTGCTATGCATAAACCCGTTGCAGTAAGTGAAGTTTCTAACTGAGCAAAAAATTTTTAAAGTATATCTAGACTAGCACAAGCCAAAACAATATCATACATGTAATGGATAATATATGCATCAAGGAATTCTTTTCTTACAGGAGCAATAGCCTGAGTGACAAAGTTCTAACAAAGCATCGGGCTATTACATATAACTTGAGGCAAAACTTTCCAGCAATATCTCTTAACTGGTTCTTTGACATTTATAGCTAGGATGCTAAAAGCAAATCTCTTACAATCATCTGGATGCAAGGGTGTAGTGGAAAAACAATCTTTTAAATCTATTACCATTAAATGATAATCAAAAGGGATGGCTGTAAGAGAAGGAAGCCCAGGCTGTAATGCTCCCTTAGGATTCATAATGTGATTAATTGCTCTAAGATCTTTTTTTTCTTAACCACAAAAACTGGAGTATTCCAGGGACTAAAAGTAGGCTCTATATGACCAGCTTGGAGTTGTTCTTGGACTGAAATATTGGCTATTTGAAGTTTCTCCCCTGTTAAGGGCCACTGACTAACCCAAATTGGCTCTTCTGTAAGCCAACTAATTTTTTCTACTGTTTTGTGGGCCAAAGGGGAAGTCAGTTCCCCCATTAAAAATTTTGACTGGGTGAATTAAATGAATTAAATTGTCTTCACTAAGAAGACTGAGTCATAAGCAAATACCCTTCTTGTTGACTCCCTTTAAGTCCCTTAGGAGAAATAAATCCTGGATTAAGTATCTGAGGTGACACCATGGAATTAGGAGTTATTAATAACACACCTAGGCTATTTAAAACATCTCATCCCCATAAATCTACTGGCAAGGTATCGAGGACATAAGGTTTAAAAAATCCCGCATTGCCATCCTTATCTTCCAGTCAGAGGCGTTGGACACTCTGAGAAGACTGAGAGATTTGGCCAAGCCTTTCTATACTGGCAGTTGCAATATGCAAAGGCCACTTTGAGAGCCAGAACCTGCTGGAAATAACTGATTTATCAGCTCCTCTATCTAGTACCCCTCTGAAATTTTTATGGTTGATTTTAAGATCCAGTAGAGGGCGCTCTTGCTTAATCAATTGAGCCCAATAGGCCTGGTCTAGGGACCCAGAAGTTGGAATTCTGCATAGATCGTCCACTAGACCTCTCTCTGCAGAGCGGCAAGACAGAAAAATTATCATCTGTGCAATTATATCCTTAGGAGAAAGCTGAATAATGCAATTTGCTTGAACCCTAATATTATTAATCTTCCCATCAAAATTTGTATCAATAACACCCCGTAATACTTGAATTCCTTTCTGAGTTAAATTGCTTCTTCCCAATATTAAACCTATCAAATCTGGCAGTGGTGGCTTATAAGTCCCTGTAGGGATTAACTTGGGGCCCATCTTAGGAGTCAGTGCAAGGTCAGACAGCTGCCACCAAAAGGAGGCAGTTTTAAAAAGGCTGCTGAGCAAGACTTTATTGAGATTTTGCTCCTGGGTGGAACTCTCAGACCCACAGAGTGGGTCTAAGGAGAAGTGCACTGGGGCTGGACGGGACTGGAATTTTTATTGGGCTTAGGGCAGGAAGGGAGGGCTTGGGATAGGAAAAGGGATTTTTAGAGTCCCTTGTTCTACTGGGGTTGATCGGGGAGCTGGCTAAAATCCAGGATTGGCTAGGAGACCCCGCTGATTAACAGGCTGTTCTCCTGGCACCTGATTGGTGGTTCTTTCCAGAGCGCGGGTTGCTTAATCACCTCAAACTGACCTAACATCCTGGCCTTTTGATGATATAGGGTGGTGAATTTTATCTGGCTATTTCCTGCTGGCTAGGGGTGCTGGAGGGAAGGGGTGGCTCGGGTGTTGGTTCGGTGGCAAGGCGACTGTAGGGGTGTAGGAGCATCTGGTTGTAGGTCACTCTGGCAATTTCACCCACACGTTTTCATGGGAACCTGAGGAGACAGGGAGCAATCATTAAAAGAAATCCTATTAGTAATATACAAGTGAGAATGGGAGTCAGCCATGTTTAGCCAGCCTGGCCAAGGGTAGCATTGCTACACATATGTGGGACAAGGTGGCTCAGTTGAACCCAGTAATGTTAAGGGTGACCACCCAGTTGCAGCCAGTGGGAGGACAATCACCTTGACCCATAAACTGAGAGTGGGTAGTGCCATCCTGCTGCCATGTCGCTTGGATGTAGAAGTCCACCTATGGGTTGGGATAGAAGCTTGAGAGAGAGTAATGATTGGCAAAAGAAGAAGAGGGTTGGTGAGAAATCTGGAGTTTGGTGGGCCCCAACATGGTGGAAGTCCAGGACTGGACATTTGGAACAGGTGTTTTTTTAAGGCAGGAGACATGGTACCAGGGGGAGTGGCCCAAAAGCTGGCTGTCACATTCCTCGTGGCTAAAACACTCAGGGTCACTCCAGGGGAACTGGGCCACATGAAATAACCACACAAGTACAGAGATACCTTTTTCTTTGGGGGTCTTGTGATGGCTCCTCTGACTTAAGGGTTCACTGAAAGAGAGATCGAGCGTGTGCTGACCCCTTTTATTGAAGAAAAGCCATTCAAATGAGGCAAGGGGTCAGGTTTCAGGGGGCTGAGTCTAGCTTCATGATGTCTGCTGTCAGCAGGTTGACTGACACCTAGGAAGGCCACACCCAAAAGCAGAGCAAGAGAAGGGGACACATAAAGGGCTTTTCCATGGAATATTTTATCCCAAACAGGGCAAAGGGGTAATATCACAAAGGAACAGGTGAGTGCAGCTTGATCCATGGGGCTGCAGGAAGGCACGCCTATGCATGAAGACACATTCTGCTACTTCAAGGATCAGGGCAGCATCTTAGGCCACCACAAAGGTGACCAGATCACTATGAAAGTAACTGACAGAGCCTCTACCAATCACGGGAAGGAAAATGCTAGTCATTCAGTGAAACTGCCTCCCACACTTGGCCGCTGTTGGGATAGTAAGTATGACTGTATGGGGTCCCATCCAGAGAGGTTCCAATGATTGAGGATGCAGCTCTCAAAGTAAGACTACGTCACCCAGTTGAAGAGGGTCTGATTCAGTTTGTGGTTGTGCTGGGATTGAGGTAACTGATGGCGCAGGAAGACACCGGTCTGCGTGCTCCCTTAGGAGTTTGTGTGGAAGCATGAGATAGGGCAGGTCGGACTCAAGGGGAGGAGGAGTGACTGGAAAGCTTTGGTTGATTAAAAAAAGGGTGCCCATAGAGTAGCCTAAAGGAGCTAAGACCTGAGGGGGCCTGAATTTGGATGAGGAGCAATGGCAAGAGATTGGGCTAGGACAGCCTGAGTTCAATAGCAAGTTTAGGGAGATGATCCTTGAGAATGCCATTAGCCCTCTCAACCTTACCCGATGACTGGGGTCTGTAGGGGATGTGCAGCCTCCAAGTGATGTTGGAGACTAGTTGAATAACCTGAGAAGTGAAGGCTGGACCATTGTCGACGGGATGGAGGTGGGAAGTCCAAACCTGGAAATGATCTGCTCAATGAGGATGGAGGAGCAGTTTCCCTGGAGGTAGGGAAGACTTGTATTTAACTGTAAGAGAGTGCTATTTCCCAAGTCACAAGCAGTTAGATCCTATATCAAGGCTTGCCCAAAGAGGTAGGGACTGTCCCTGAATGAGTTCCAAGGCTGGTTGGAGCCCCAAGCTCCCAGGCTTTGAGCCAAAAATGTCTTGGAGGGATGGTAAATTTGGACATGCACATCAGGGAGCATGAAGAAACAGCCTATAGAATGGAAGAAAAAAAAAACCAGTTACTTTTCCAAAAGAGATTGATATCTGGAATATATAAAGAAATAAGAAAAATCAATACCAAAAAGCCAAATAACCTAGTCAATAAATGTGCATATGAACTGAACAGACATTTCTCAAAAAAAAGTACAAATGGTCAACAACTGTATGAAAAAAAAATATTCAACATCTTTAGATATCAGGGAAATACAAATCAAAACTACCTTGAGGGGCTGGGATTGTAGCTCAGTGGTTGAGTACTTGCATTTGGGTTTGATCCTCAGCACCACACAAATAAATAAATAAATAGATAAATAAATAAACAAATAAAACAAAGAATATTAAAAAAAAAACCTACCTTGAAATTCCATCTCACCCCAGTCAGAGTGGCCATCAATGAGAATACAAATAGCAATTAATGCTGGAAAGGACGCAGGGAAAGGGGGACTATTTTACACTGAAGTGGGGATATAAGTTGGGATAGCCACTACAGAAATTAGTATGGAGTCTCCTCAAAAGACTAAGAATGGAACCAACATATAATCCAGCTATACAACTCCTCAGTATTTATCCTAAAGAAATGAAGTCACCATACTTTAGAGATTCATGCATACCCAGGTTTATCACAGGATAATTAACTATTGTGGTTCCAAGTTATGGAACCAGAGTAAGTGTCTGTCATTGCATGAATGAATAAAGAAAAGAATGTGGTTTATATGAACCACATTCTTTTAGCCATAAAGAAGAAAAATCTTATGTGTTTTGTAGGAAAATGGATGGAACAGGAGAACATCATTAAAGGGAAATAAGCCAGTCACAGAAGACAAGTATTGTGGAAGCTAGAGAGAGAAAAAAAGTTGGCAGTGGGTAAAAAGGAATGTTATAAACATAGTAGAGAGACATTAAAGTAAAAGAAGGGGATCAGGAGAGGGAAGAAAGAAGGGTAAAGGGAAGTTTCAGGGAGTGAAATTGATCAAAGTGAGTTATATGTGTGTACAGTTATGCCGTAATGAAACCCACTATTCTGGATAATGTATGCACCAATTTAAAAAAGGAATAAAATGATCTGGGCCCTTTAACAAGATCAGGATACTGAGCTACAGGAATTAGAACTAGGCCTTCTTTCTGTATCACTTTGATGTTTTCCGGCTTCAATTCTTTTGGTATTATATGGGAAGAAATACTATGAGATAATAAATTTGTGTTGTTTTAAGTAGCTAAGCTTGTGGAAACTTGTTAATGCAGCAATAAGAAACTCATACACCTAACAAATCTGATTCCCTCAGGAAATAAAACAGGGTCCTCCTATAGAGAATAAGGTAAATTACATTGATTTTCCTGCCCCTGCTCATCTACATTTTCACAAGAAATAATGTGATCTTCTTTACTAGGAATTAGTTCAGATAATCCAGTAGCCAAGTCTTATTGCAGGGAAAAACTCTGGGGGTTAAACTCAGCTTCTCCCTCCAAGAAGATTCAAGCCTGTTCACCTAAACCAAACTGCATGGAGAAAAGGGGAAAAAGAAAAAAGTGTTGCATATATATATCACACACACACACACACACAAACATAAATATATGTGTGTGTGTGTGTGTGTGTGTGTGTGTATCTCTAATGAATAATGTCCTAAGCACATATTTTTGTAAATGTATACTTACCAAATCTCCCTTTAATATTTAATTGAAGTATCTCAGCCCCTTTCAAAGTTGATTTGTTTTTGTTTTTGCTTCACTCCTCAGGTGTTTCTTTTTTATTTTGCTTACTTAACAATGTTAGATGGTTGTACTATAGGTATTGGCCTCTTAAATATTCAGAAGTTCACTTGCACATTACCTGTATGCTTTAGTACCAACCATCATTTTTTTTATCATCAGTACAGTTAGTGCATAGCTTTTACAAATTTATTTGAGGAATCATGACAGAAAAAATGAGAGATCATCTCTTTCAAGGAACTTTTAGAAAGCTGATAGTTCAATATATGGAGAGATTAAAAAGGTAGTAAAAACTCACCATTTTTGTGGGAAAATCTGCACAATTATATTAATAGATAAATAATTATATTCAAAAAAATCAATACATATAGTACCATAACTATTAAAATGTTCAATGTTGGTGTATGCATTAGGATTGTTTTTGCTTGACATTATTATTGCTGTGGGTATATACGTGACTGCATGACCAATGTAATTCTGCAACCTGTACACTCAGAAAAATGAGAAATTACATCCCATCTGATTCAAATGTATGATATGTCAAGATCATTGTACTGTCATGTGTAACTAATTAAAACAAATAAAAAATAAATTTCTAAACAAAAAAATGTAGGAAAAGAGTAATAAAAAGAAAAAAGAAAAACAAACAAACAAAAAATGAGCCCCAACTAAAGTAGTTTAAACAATGAAGAAATTTATTCTCTCACCCACTGGAAGTCAGAAAAAAAATGGAAGTCTAGGTCAGTTGGAAAAGTGACTCAACCACCCGGCTCTGTGAACGGCCCCCGCGGGCCAGGCGCAGCGAACGGCCGCCGCCCGCCCAGCTCAGCAGGCGACGTGGAGGGACTCAAACCAAGCCTTTATGAAATAGCGAACCAGGAACTAAAACCAGAGATTGAGTCAGACCAGAGACAAGCCAGTCCCACCCCTCCCTTCGGACACTCCGGCAAGGAGCCTGGGGCCCGCCATAGTAGAGAGGTGACATCACCAGAGTTCATCCAACGAGATTCCTTCCCAGCGGAATCCACTTTAGCAGGTGTGTGACTCCCACCCCCACCAGATACAAACAACCGGGAAACTTCAAAAATCTCTCTGTGGGCGTGACCGTAAGGGCCAAGGGGCTCCCGACCCCCAATTCCCCCTACCACCAGTGGCGTGGGCATGACTGTAGGGGCGGAGGGAAGCAGAGAAGACTCCCCACCTCCAACTCCCCCAACCACCAATGGAGAGGGTGTGACAGTAGGGGTGGAGGGAAACAGAGGGCACTCCTGACCCCCAACTCCTCCTACCGCCAGCGGAGTGGCCGTGATTGTAGGCGCTGAGGGAAGCAGAGGGGATTCTCGATCCCCAACTCCCCTTACCACCAGTGGCGACACCCAAGGTCTTAGCCGCCAGATTCCGAGGGCGTGCCCACCAAAGGGGTCCGGAAAAATTAAACTATTGGCTCCCAGATCACAGCTCCACAGCACTGGGGCTTAGATGAATGACAGAGAGAGTTCTCAGTTGTTCGGGAAATAGGGCATGCGGCAGGGCTGAAAGTGTAACCAGATCCTTGGGGAACCACCTCCGGTGAGCAGGACCTGGCTGGCTGGCAGGAGGAAGGGGAGGAGGGGCTGGAGAAGTGAAACAAACGGCTCAGGACTAACAGGATTGAGAGACTCCCAGGAGCCGCCTTACAGGGATTGCTGTCGACACATAGAGGGCAGAAGCTCAGCTCGGAGGGCACAGCTCCGCCTACTGGAAGAGAAGAAAATGGATCTCTAAGACCTAATTTTATTTCGTATTTTATTTTTTCTCTCCCCTTTTCCTTCTTTCTTTCCCTTTGCAAGTTTTATTGTACATTCCATTCTCCTCTATTCTATCTATCTCCCTCTCCTTCTTTCTTTTTAAGAGCACCTTCCTTCCCCTACCCCCCAACTTTCATCCCAAGCATTCCGTCCTCCATTATGTGTAATTGTCTAAATGCAAATAGGTGAATGTTTCGAAGCTGTCTATAGGGCTCCTAAATACCTAGCTACTACCAACACCCTGATCCAATCAACTGTTAGTATCCCCCTTCAGTAGAGCAATCTTCTAAAGTAGTCAAGACATACTAACCCTTATACTTTCATAGCACCTAACCTAAACATAAAGTCCTAAGAACAAACAACAAATCACTATATGCATACAGAATCCAGAAGCCTTTTATAAATTGAATGAATCAGCTTTAAAGGACAATAAAGCCCAACACCTCTAGGCATAGTCTCCCACTACAAAGGAGAGACAACAGAGATATACAAAGCCAAAACAAATTTATAGGAGAAAGCAAAAACACAGCAGTCAAACAGAGCTGGAAAGTAACAACATGAAAAAACAAGGGAAAAAAGGATTACAAACAATGCAGGACAACTTAAATCTACAGGAGGACCTAGAGGCATCAGAAAAATGGACAGAGAAAGAACTCAAGGCATACCTAACTCAGATGGAATGGAATATTAGAGAAGACATGAGACAGCAAGTCCAAGAATTGAAAGTATATTTTGAAAACGAAATAAATGAACAAATCCAAATGGCAAAGAACGAGCTCTACCATGAGATAGAGATTAAAAAAAAAAAATCAAACAGTAATCCTAGAAATGCAGGAAACCAAAAACCAAATTAAAAACTCAAACGAGAATATCACAAATAGACTAGATCAAGTAGAAGTCAGAACATCAGATAATGAAGACAAAGTTTATCAACTTGAAAAGAATATAGTCAACACAGAAAGGATGCTTAAAACTCACGAGCAATCTATCCAAGAGATACGGGATGTCATAAAAAAACAAAACTTGAGAGTCATTGGGATAGAAGAAGGTATAGAGAGAGGTTCAAACCAAAGGAATGGACAACCTATTAAATGAAATAATCCTAGAAAACTTCCCAGAGATGAAAGATGGAATGGATTGCCAAATCCTGGAAGCTTATAGGACCCCAAACATTCAAAACCATAATAGACCAACTCCAAGACACATAATTATGAAGATATCCAACATACAGAACAAGGAGAGAATATTAAAAGCTACGAGAGAAAGGAGGCAGATTACATTCAGGGGTAAACCAATTAGGTTAATGGCTTATTTTTCATCACAGACTTTGAAAGCGAGAAGATCCTGGAACAACGTATTTCAAACACTGAAAAATAATGGATTCCAACCAAGAATACTGTATCCAGCAAAATTAAGCTTCAGATTTGACAATGAAATTAAAATATTTCAGGATAAACAAAAGCTAAAAGAATTTGCAGCCAGAAAATCAGCACTGCAAAGCATTTTGTGCAAAATACTACAAGAAGAGGAATTGAAAAATAGCACCCAAAACTAACAGTGGGAGGTATCTCAGTAAAGGGGGAGAAAAATAACCAAAGAGGAAAAACTAGCCAAACTAAAATAAATAGATAAATAAACATGACTGGAAGTACAAACCATATTTCAATTGTAACCTTAAATGTTAATGGCTTAAATTCACCAATCAAGAGACATAGGCTAGTAACCTGGATTAAAAAAACAAATCCAACAATATGCTGCCTTCAGGAGACTCATATGATACGAAAAGACATACACAGACTGAGGTGAAAGGTTGGGAAAAATCATACCACTCACATGGCCCTCGGAAGCAAGCAGGAGTGGCCATATTCATATCGAATAAAATCAACTTCAAACCTAAGTTAATCAAAAGGGATAAAGAAGGACACTATATACTGTTAAAAGGAACCATCCACCAACAAAACATAACAATTATCAATTTGTATGCACCAAACAATGGTGCGGCAACGTTCATAAAACAAACTCTCCTCAAGTTCAAGAGTCAAATAGACCACAACACAATAATTATGGGTGACTTCAACACACCGCTCTCGCCATTAGACAGATCCTCCAGACAAAAGCTGAATAAAGGAACTATAGAACTCAATAACACAATCAATAACCTAGACTTAACCGACATATATAGAATATATCAACCATCATCAAGTGGATACACGTTCTTCTCAGCAGCACATGGATCTTACTCAAAGATAGATCATATATTATGCCATAGGGCAACTCTTAGTAAATATAAAGGTGTGGAGATAATACCATGCACCATATCTGATCATAATGGAATGAAACTGGAAATCAACGATAAAAGAAGGAAGGAAAAATCCTGCATCACCTGGAAAATAAACAATATGTTACTGAATGATCAATGGGTTACAGAAGACATAAAGGAGGAAATCAAAAAATTCTTAGAGATAAACGACAATTCAGACACAACATACCGGAATCTATGGGACACAATGAAAGCAGTTTTAAGAGGGAAATTCATTTCTTGGAGTTCATTCCTCAAAAAAAGAAAAAACCAACAAATAAATGAACTCACACTACATCTCAAAACCCTAGAAAAGGAAGAGCAAAACAACAGCAAATGTAGCAGAAGACAAGAAATAATTAAAATCAGAGCTGAAATCAACGAAATTGAAACAAAAAAAAACATTGAAAAAATTGATAAAACTAAAAGTTGGTTCTTTGAAAAAATAAATAAGATCAACCTTAGCCATGCTAACGAAGAGAAGAAGAGAGAAAACTCAAATTACTAACATACGGGATGAAAAAGGCAATATCACAACAGACACTACAGAAATACAGAAGATAATTAGAAAGTATTTTGAAACCATATATTCTAATAAAATAGAAGATAGTGAAGATATCGATAAATTTCTTAAGTCACATGATCTGCCCAGATTGAGTCAGGAAGACACACACAATTTAAACAGACCAATAACAAAGGAAGAAATGGAAGAAGCCATCAAAAGACTACCAACCAAGAAAAGCCCTGGACCGGATGGGTATACAGCAGAGTTTTACAAAACCTTCAAAGAAGAATTAATACCAATACTTTTCAAGCTATTTCAAGAAATAGGAAAAGAAGTAGCTCTTCCAAATTCATTCTATGAGGCCAACATCACCCTGATACCTAAACCAGACAAAGACACTTCAAAGAAAGAAAACTACAGACCAATATCTCTAATGAACTTAGATGCAAAAATTCTCAATAAAATCCTGGTGAATCGAATACAAAAGCATATCAAAAAAAATTGTGCACCATGATCAAGTAGGATTCATCCCTGGGATGCAAGGCTGGTTCAATATACGGAAATCAATAAATGTTATTCACCACATCAATAGACTTAAAGATAAGAACCATATGATCATCTCAATAGATGCAGAAAAAGCATTCGACAAAGTACAGCATCGCTTTATGTTCAAAACACTAGAAAAACTAGGGATAACAGGAATTTACCTCAACATTGTAAAAGCTATATATGCTAAGCCACAGGCTAGCATCATTCTAAATGGAGAAAAACTGAAGGCATTCCCTCTAAAATCTGGAACAAGACAGGGATGCCCTCTATCACCACTTCTATTCAATTTAGTTCTTGAAATACTAGCCAGAGCAATTAGACAGACAAAAGAAATTAAAGGCATAAAAATAGGAAAAGAAGAACTTAAAATATCACTATTTGCGGATGACATGATAATATATTTAACAGACCCAAAAGGGTCTACAAAGAAACTACTAGAACTAATAAATGAATTCAGCAAAGTGGCAGGATATAAAATCAACATGCATAAATCAAAGGCATTCCTGTATATCAGCAACAAAACTTCTGAAATGGAAATGAGGAAAACCACCCCATTCACAATATCCTCAAAAAAAATAAAATACTTGGGAATCAACCTAACAAAAGAGGTGAAAGATTTATACAATGAAAACTACAGAACCCTAAAGAAAGAGATAGACGAAAATCTTAGAAGATGGAAAAATGTACCCTGTTCATGGATAGGTAGAACCAACATCATCAAAATGGCGATATTACCCAAAGTTCTCTACAGGTTCAATGCAATGCCAATTAAAATCCCAACGGCACTTCTTGTAGAAATAGATAAAGCAATCAGGAAATTCATATGGAAAACAAAAGACCCAGAATAGCAAAAGCAATTCTAAGCAGGAAGTGTGAATCGGGAGGTATAGCGATACCAGATTTCAAACTGTACTACAGAGCAATAGTAACCAAAACAGCATGGTACTGGTACCAAAACAGGCAGGTGGACCAATGGTACAGAATAGAGGACACAGAAACCAATCCACAAAATTACAACTTTCTTATATTTGATAAAGGGGCTAAAAGCATGCAATGGAGGAAGGATAGCATCTTCAACAAATGGTGCTGGGAAAACTGGAAATCCATATGCAACAAAATGAAGCTGAACCCCTTTCTCTCGCCATGCACAAAAGTTAACTCAAAATGGATCACGAGCTTGATATCAAATCAGAGACTCTGCGCCTGATAGAAGAAAAAGTTGGCTCCGATCTAATATTGTGGGGTCAGGCTCCAAATTCCTTAATAGGGCGCCCATAGCCCAAGAGTTAATAACAAGAATAAACAAATGGGACTTACTTAAACTAAAAAGTTTTTTCTCAGCAAGAGAAGCAATAAGAGAGGTAAATAGGGAACCTACATCCTGGGAACAAATTTTTACTCCTCACACTTCAGATAGAGCCCTAGTATCCAGAGTATACAAAGAACTCAAAAAATTAAACAATAAGATAACAAATACCCAATCAACAAATGGGCCAAGGACCTGAACAGACACTTCTCAGAGGAGGACATACAATCAATCAACAAGTACATGAAAAAATGCTCACCATCTCTAGCAGTCAGAGAAATGCAAATCAAAACCACCCTAAGATACCATCTCACTCCATTAAGATTGGCAGCCATTATGAAGTCAAACAACAATAAGTGCTGGCGAGGATGTGGGGAAAAAGGTACACTTGTACATTGCTGGTGGGACTGCAAATTGGTGCGGCCAATTTGGAAAGCAGTATGGAGATTCCTGGGAAAGCTGGGAATGGAACTACCATTTGACCCAGCTATCGCCCTCCTCGGACTATTCCCTGATGACCTTAAAAGAGCATACTATAGGGATACTGCCACATCAATTATCATAGCAGCACAATTCACAATAGATAGACTGTGGAATCAACCTAGATGCCCTTCAATAGATGAATGGATAAAAAAAATGTGGCATTTATACACAATGGAGTATTACGCAGCACTAAAAAATGACAAAATCATGGAATTCGAAGGGAAATGGATGGCATTAGAGCAGATTATGCTAAGTGAAGCTAGCCAATCCTTAAAAAACAAATGCCAAATGTATTCTTTGATATAAGGAGAGCAACTAAGAACACAGCAGGGAGGAAGAGCATGAGGAAAAGACTAACATTAAACAGAGACGAGTGATGGGAGGGAAAGGGAGAGAGAAGGGAAATTGTATGGAAATGGAAGGAGACCCTCATTGTTAAACAAAATTACATATAAGAGTTTGTGAGGGAAAAGGGGAAAAAAACAAACAAGGGAGAGAATTGAATAACAGCAGATGGGGTAGAGAGGGAAGAGGGGAGGGGAGGGGAGGAGGGATAGTAGGGGATAGGAAAGGTAGCAGAATACAACAGTTACTAATATGGCATTATGTAAAAATGTGGATGTGTAACCGATGTGATTCTGCAACTTGTATTTGGGGTAAAAATGGGAGTTCATAACCCACTTGAATCAAATGTATGAAAGATGATATGTCATGAGCTTTGTAATGTTTTGAACAACCAATAAAAAAAAAAGAAAAGAAAAGTGACTCAAGACCCTTGTCAAGGATCTAGAGTCTTTCTCCCTCTTTACCTTGCCCTTCTCCGAAGACCATCTAGACCTCAGGCCAACATTCTTGTAATCCCAGGATGATTATTGCAGGTCCAGACATCCCATACAGACACACCACCTCCCACACAAAGGAATCCTCATATGCAAACGATAATAGCTAACTCAGGTCTAACTATGTGCCAGGTACATTGTGTAAATAGCCTCATTTAATCCTATCAACAACTTTATGTGAAATTTATTATTATCTTTTCCATTTTCTATAAAGCACAGGCACAAAAGTTAAATAATGAAAACAGAATTTAGCTCCAGGCAGTCTGGCCAAGGCCTTGTACTTAGCCACTCTACCACATTTCCTCTCACTCGGTTCATCCCTTAGAGTAGTGAAAAGTCCAGAAATATTGGGGTCCCATCTTAGAGTATGTCAGTAAATAATGCTGTTGTGATGAGTTAGTTCTTTGAGGAGAAAGACAAAGTGCTATTTCCTAAAATAAGATCATAAAAATTAAATGGGAGATCTTATACTGTCTGTCTCTATCAAGCATCTTTTTTTAAATAGAGAGAGTGAGAGAATTTTAATATTTATTTTTTAGTTATCAGGGACACAACATCTTTGTTTGTATGTGGTGCTGAGGATCGAACCTGGGCCGCACGCATGCCAGATGAGCACGCTACCGCTTGAGCCACATCCCCAGCCCTATCAAGCATCTTTTAACAAGCACAATATAAGCACTCACTACATTGCCATGATTAGTGATATTCTTAGACCTTCTGGTGTTGACACACAATGTCCTGTTTCTGTTTTCACTTATGTAACCATGTGACTCATATTTGGCCTCATGCTCCACTGGTCTCAGTAATAGAATTTTGTCTATAATGCTGCTTTTAATTGACATCTTTAGTAGAAAATAAAATGCCAACCAATTTATTATAAAAGGGAATCTAATTTAAATGACAAAGAATCTAAGGGCAAGAGTATACCAGACCTTAGAAATCACTGGATCCAGGAAGTGGAAACCTATGGGAAATCCAATCAGGGGTGTCTCTTGACTCTTTTTCTGTCCATGTGTCTATATCATGCCTCGTTTGTGGACTGGTTGCTTGTTGGTATAACCACCAGCATACAGTGCAAAAATATACTTGTTATAAGTCATTCCTAGATAACTTATTTCCATTTTTATATCCCCTCTCCACCTTTTTCTTTCCTTCATGTCCTCCAAATTTCTGGATAATTAACTCATCTTGGGGATCAGGGATATACCATTCATCCAGTCAAGTATGGCCAGAGGGGTAGGGTCATGTTCTGGCACCAAGTTTTTATTCCATGGATGGGAGAAAAGGGTCCCATGTGAAAAACTAAAGATGTTGCTGTGTGCTGTGAAGCTATTCTCAAGGTGACATCAAATCAGAATAACATGGGAACAGAAGGGTTTTTTTGTGAAACTGTTTTCAACATGCACAAGAAATAAAGACATCCATATAATGAGCCCCAGACATAATCACTCAGGGTCAGACATAACACTTTAATATATGTCTCCAAAATTTATGGCTTAATTCACATAAATATATTGCCACTACTTCACCTGAAAAAAATTAAACATAATTCCTTGATATCATCTAATATGGAACCAATGCTTAAGTTTCCCCAATGGCAGGAATTTTCTTTTTTATATTTAATTTTTTCAAACCAGAATCCAAACAAGATACTCATAAATCTCTTTCAAATTAGAGCTGGCCTCACCCCATATCTGACTAAGTTCTTATGACTTATAAATAGACAAATTCATTGTTCTATTCAGGAATTGGATTGGCTCATCTGCTTCTTCATAATGCATTCTAATTTATTGCTTTGTTCCCATAAACTAGAAGTTAGTTATAAGGGTATGATTAGTTTCAGGATCAATTTTTTGGAAAACATCCTTCATAGTAGTGTTGTATGTTTCCTGCTGCATCAAAAAATAAGGTGCTCAATGTCTGGGTAACCTTCTATTAGGGATGCAATGGATTCAAGCAGTAAAAGTTTTATCCATCTTTTGGAAAGGTAATTATTAAATGTTTTCCTAAAGTTTTCATCAATTGCTGCTGGGTAGGGTTACACACACATGTAGTCCCAGTGACTTGGTAGACTGAGGCAGGAGGATCACAAGTTCAATGCCAACCTCACCAACTTATCAAGGTTTTGAGCAATTTAACAAGACCCTGTCTGTAAATAAAATATTTAAAAAAGGGCAGGGGTTGTGGCTCAGTGGTTAAGCACCTCTGATTTTAATCCCCAGTACCAAAAAAAGAAAAAAGAAAAGACATGCCTTTTTACAGTTTTTAAATTTTTAATAAAGCAATTACATGATTTCGTATTCAAAACTATATAATAAGTTTCACTTAGAGAAGTCTCACTTGTATGCATGTTTCCTCCCTGTCCTCATAGATAGACTTCTTATTTTTACTTGGTTTTAATTCTATTCTTCCAGTGGGTTTTGTGCAAATTTGAGAAAATATAAAGATTGATATATTTGTTGATATGTCCCATACTTTACATGCTATTATGAGCTTTACTATTCTACCTAAACTATGTATTCTAAAGATTGGTCCAAATGAGTATATAAAGATCTTCCTCACCCTATTTTAGCTCTGTATAGTAATATTGCATTATTTAGATGCATTTCAGTTTATTCACTTAATCTTCCATTCACCAGTCTTTGGGTTGCTTGTAATCTCTTCCTACAATATGCATGAATCTTTTTCTATTTTTGTCTGTGTAATTTTTTTTTTAGATTCCTAGAATGGAGATTATTCTATTAGAAGATAAATATAAGTAACTTTACTAGATATCGCCAAGCTCTCTTCAATTGGAGTTGCAACTATTTAGTATTCCAACTAATAATGTTGTAGGGACAAAGAGGCAAGGCACTGAAGATAGCAGGAAACAGTTTTATTTGGCTGCAGCCAGGTTCAGAGGGAACAGCTTTTGCTGTAATCAATCAATCCCCTGAACCCCGAGTTCAGGTAGTTTCAGATTTTTATACCCAGCATGTAAGGGGAGGGGCTCAGAAGTTCACAGTCTGCAGAAATTCACATAAAAGCAGCTTTTTCTTTCACTATTTCAGGCAAGTTAACACTTCCAGGACAGCACCTGAGAAGGGGAGAGCTTCTTCTCCCCTTTCTTTCTTCCCCTGCCAGCTGTTACTATGGAGCCAAATTGGTAACTTATCTTAAAAATATAGACATCTCTCTGTGAAGCTCAGCTCAAGGCCAGAGGCCTTGTTTGCACATTTCTACAAACTACTATATTGGATATGATTATGAAAAACTAGTAAGGGGGTGTCCAGCACCTAGAGTGCTGATTTCTTCCTGGCCAGTGGCCAAGTAAAATAGGGCAATATGAAAATAGGAAGTTTATCTACATTGAACTCTTTTGCGTAGACTCTTTTGTTGCCAGTCCTAAAATCAGCCATGGTGAAGATTTCTGGAGAAACCCAGTTTTCTGTGGGAAAAGGGGGTGCCATTACAATAATACATGAGAAATTCTATTTACTCCCACCATGACCAATCCAATATATTTTCAAGCTTCTTATTTTTACCAGTATAAATGAGAGATGTTACTTCTGTATGGGTTTAATTTGCATTTCTCTTGTTATAAGTGCGGATGGGGAAGTAGGTTTTCAGTAAGGAAGAAAAGGCAAGAAAGCCCCTGTGATAGCGAATATCCTGAGGATACATTCAGTCATTTCCTCTTTTATGTCAAAAAACACCTTTAGATATATACTCCATGCTTGTATAAGTATGTCAAAATAGACACTACTGTCGTTTAAAACTAAAAATAATAAATAAAAAAAACTTAAAAACAGGCATATTGAAAATATTATATTTTTAAAAATCTTTTATTGATTTAATTTTTTTAAATACATGAAAGCCGTGGAATGCATTATTCTTATTACACATATAGAGTACAATTTTTCATATCTCTGTATATAAACATCTAAAATATTATACAAAACGACCTTCGTTTATGTGTATAAGGTATATATGAAACATAAATAAATTTCTTGCTAGAAGTGGGAAAAAAATATTTACCCCAACTTGGTACTAAATTTACTCTTTCATCAATGATTGTTTTCTTGGCTACTACCATAATTCCCAGTAAGCAGCGTATTATCCAAGGTCACACAAGAAAAGTTATATTTGAAAGCATATCTCTCTTCTAACAAATTAATTGATCAATGTAACTCCATTATACCAAATAATGGATCAATGGGACTTCCAAAGAACAAGGATCTGTTACAAGGAAATTCCATGCAGAAAATATCACAAGTGTGTTGTAAGCAAAGTAACAAGATGAAGAACACATCTGAGTTAAGAAGGTTAAAGGATAGTCATAAACATAGCTCTGTTTTTAGATATGTACTCAAGATACATAGTGATTTCCAATAGATATTTTAGGGAGGCAGTGAGTAAGGAGGGGAATTCATATTTTGTTTATAAAAATTGACTTTGTGTGCTGGTAACTGAGAGAGAAAGGCAATTGAATTTGAAACACTAAATGACAGATATGCTTGCATAAGCTTATTCTACCTGAAATTGATTAAAAGCAATTGTTAATACATAGATCAGTGTAGTTTTTTTTTTTTAAAGGCCTTTGAAATTACTTTAGGGCTAACTTTGATTCTCAGATAACAGAAACCACACAATTACCTACCTTCTCAAGATTGTCAGCTGATCAAGGTTGGAAAAATTCTGCAGAAAAATAAAAAGAATGTTCACATCAAGTAGGAGTTTTAAGCAGAATAAACATTTTGTCAGATCAGATAGTCTTTTCTTGGTCTTTCTTTATGGGACACATCACTGCTAGCCTTCAGAATGGGGACTCAAAGGACCTGAGGGTCTCCAAACCCAGTTCTAGTTTCTCTCTCTCTCTCTCTCTCTTTCCATCTGGAAGAAGCATCCTTGCACTGTCTTGCATAACCAGATATTTCTCTCAGCTGCTTCTTTGTTCATTAATGGATAGAATTCTGTGCATGGAAAGTGCTGTTTTTTCTCATGGTGTCCGATTGCTTTCTATTCCCTTTGATGTTTACATTTTTCATGCCATTTCACTTGTAGAAGTGCTCCTCATTCAACTGGCCGTTGTGTCTGAACACATCCAACTCTTTTAGCATCCAAATGCTTTTTGAATACCCATTCTGAGCTAAGCTAGCCTAATGAGCGGCAGCTTTGGCAGAAAATGGGTATCCATTAAAGGCAAAATCAGTGGTGTGTTCCTTGGAAAGAAAAACCAAGAGCCAGAGAAGGTAAAAACTGATGGTAGGTGGTGACATATAAACTGCAACACAGTTTCAGGGAGTTTGTCTTCAGTGTTGCAGCCCCTGTCATGGCATCAGATTCCACTGTACTCGAATGTGTTCTCACGTGCTTGTGTGTGAGTCACTTATAGGCTAACATGGGTTGGTCACTTTATCACCCACACTATTCTCATTTCCTGAATCTTGTGAAGCTCACTGAGCTCCATTGAGCAACCCCATCTCCTTCCCACCCAACTAGAGGAAGAGGTATTTCCACAAGCCTCCTTAAGCCAGCTGCCTCCTCTTCCCTGTTCAGAGCCATCCCGTGGCTTGGAGTTGGATTTCAGGTTAACAGGCCACTAAAACACAAGAAGGCTCTTCATGGATCTACCTTACTACCACGGCCCTCTGACCAAGCGAGACTGTGAGATCTTATTGCTCAAGGAAGGAGCGGATGGCAACTTTCTGCTAAGAGACAGCGAGTCTGTGCCAGGAGCCCTGTGCCTCTGTGTCTTGTGAGTAGCCTCATTTTCAGCACATTAGAAATCTGGCTTTGGTTGCAGTAATGGCAGCCACATAGTCAAGGAATTGTGTTTCACTGTGCTGCAGCCCCAAATAGCTAGAAGCTTCCAAGACAGGACAGAAGGGATGTGCCCATTGCTCTTCTACCTGCTCTCCTCTCCCTGATGTGAATACCACATGAGCAGACTCTGTAGCAGCAGAATTGGCACTGGTGGGAAGGAAAAGGAAAGAAAAACATGTGAGATAGAGAGAAGGTAGAAATGTCAGAAACATCCTCTCCTTCACAGGTCTGTTTATTTGGTATGGAGAAGGGGCCCCTTATAAAATTCCAATCTGAAAGATTGTATTTCTGCTACAGCCTTTTTCAAACTTAAAAATACAAATGTTTCATATTTTGTTAGATTGTAAAGGGCTTAACCATAAATCATTTCTTTTCATTTTTCTTGTGGTATATCAAGAGAAGCAGAAGCAGTCAGCATTTTATCAGTAAAGAAACAGAAACCCAGATTTCTCAAATGACTTGTTAGTATTAAAATTTAGCTGGTATTTCTTTTTTATTTTATTTTATTTTAATTTTTTTTATTGGTTGTTCAAAACATTATAAAGCTCTTGACATATCATATTTCATACATTAGATTCAAGTTGCTTATGAACTCCCAATTTTACCCCAAATACAGATTGCAGAATCACATCGGTTACACATCCACATTTTTACATAATGCCCTATTAGTAACTGTTGTATTCTGCTACCTTTCCTATCCTCTACCATCCCCCCTCCCTCCCCTCCCATCTTCTCTCTCTACCCCATCCACTGTAATTCATATCTCTCCTTGTTTATTTTCCCATTCCCCTCACAACCTCTTATATGTAATTTTGTATAACAATGAGGGTCTCCCTCCATTACCATGCAATTTCCCTTTTCTCTCCCTTTCCATCCCACCTCATGTATCTGTTTAATGTTAATCTTTTCTTCCTGCTCTTCCTCCCTGCTCTGTTCTTAGTTGCTCTCATTATATCAAAGAAGACATTTGGTATTTGTTTTTTAGGGATTGGCTAGCTTCACTAAGCATAATCTGCTCTAGTGCCATCCATTTCCCTGCAAATTCTATGATTTTGTCATTTTTTAGTGCTGCGTAATACTCCATGGTGTATAAATGCCACATTTTTTTTTATCCATTCATCTATTGAAGGGCATCTGGGTTGGTTCCACAGTCTAGCAATTGTGAATTGTGCTGCTATGAACATCGATGTAGCAGTATCCCTGTAGTACGCTCTTTTAAGGTCTTCAGGGAAAAGTCCAAGAAGGGCAATAGCTGGGTCAAATGGTGGTTCCATTCCCAGCTTTCCCAGGAGTCTCCATACTGTTTTCCAGATTGGCCGCACCAGTTTGCAGTCCCACCAGCAATGTACAAGAGTACCCTTTTCCCCACATCCTCTCCAGCACTTGTTGTTGTTTGACTTCATAATGGCTGCCAATCTTACTGGAGTGAGATGGTATCTTAGGGTGGTTTTGATTTGCATTTCTCTGACTGCTAGAGATGATGAGCATTTTTTCATGTACTTGTTGATTGATTGTATGTCCTCCTCTGAGAAGTGTCTGTTCAGGTCTTTGGCCCATTTGTTGATTGGGTTATTTGTTTTCTTATTGTTTAATTTTTTGAGTTCTTTGTATACTCGGGATATTAGGGCTCTATCTGAAGTGTGAAGCTGGTATTTCCAGAGTCTATGATAAGTGTAAGATTCTAAGCCAGAATATCAGAGGTATTTTGATGAAAGAAATTGTTTACACTCAATTTAGAAAGTCATCCTGAACAGATATCAGTGGAGATCCCCTGACTTTGTATATTTTCCCGTTTATAAAACTAAACCCTTTATTCTACCTATGAAAAATTAAAAATCAATTGTTTTCTGTTATAATGAAATTATTCATTGACACTTGTTAGAGCATGGCGAGAAAAACTTTATTCAGATCACTTGACCACTGCAATTGGATTTGCAGCAGGAAGAGGGATGGAGCTCAATTTTGAATGCAGCATTGGGCAAGTGAAAATGTATAACAAAGGAGTAGAGTCAGTGGATGGAAAAATTGCTAAGATAAGAAGAATTACAGCCAAACTAACCTAAAAGGATTCTAGGGGAAGACAGGCCAGAGTTATCATACATCAACTGGGGTGTGCTGGCAGATGAAGAACCTGATCAGACATTAAGGCTGATCAAATATTGAAGATAAGCGTTCTTGCTAAATGGACTTAGCAGAGTTCTTTGATAGCTGACTTTTATAAGGAAATACACAGATGGGCTTAGGAGAAGGTTCAGAAGCCTGACTAAAGTCTGGCCAGGCAAAGAATCTTCATCATTCTTTGGATAAGCTTGTGTGCTTCTTAGAACTTGAGAACTGTAAAGACAAAAGTGACTATAAATACTAAGAGAATATATAAGGATATGTTCGATTCTTTAAATGGTGTTGGAGATACAGGCATGAGCCTGATAGCCCTAAGGTGTTCTCAGTTTACATTTTCAAGTGAAAAGTGATGATGAGAAAGTTTTTATATACATTTTTAGCCATTGGTAGTTTCTGCTTCGGTTTGTCCCTTAAGGGTTTGTGTGTTGGAAGGTTGGTTCCCAGTGTGGCAATGTTAAGAAGTAGTGGGACCTTTAAGAGATGAGTAAGAAATAAGACTACCCAGAGGTAATTAGTGTTGAGCAGAGGACATTTATGCTCATATGATGCAGGCTTCTTGACCAGTGATGTAGCTCAAGATTTTACTAATAAAAATTTTCTTCAGAGTTATGATTGCACAAATTGGGAAGGGTCTCAGTGTCTCTAGGAGGGAATCTATAACATCAGCAAAATTCTATCAGGCAAGATTGGATAAATCCACATATGTTATGAAAAAAAAACTCCAAGATTTATTGTTGTTGAAAAGACAAGGGGAAGGGGGGGAGCATGGGGGTTATAAATGATGGTGGAATGTGATGGACATTATTATCCAAGTACATGTATGAAGACATTAATTGGTGTGAATATACTTTGTATACAACCAGAATTATGAAAAATTATGCTTTATATGTGAAATAAGAATTATAATGCATTCTACTGTCATATATAAATAAAAAATTTTAAAAAAATAAAAGACAAGCTGCAAAATATGACCCTATTTGAGTAAAAAAAAAAAAAAGAGAGAGAGAGAGAGAGAAAGATTGTGTTAGTCAGGCATAATCTCAATGGCGTGTAAAGCTGAGGCAAGAGAATCACAAGTTCCAGTTCAGACTCAGCAAAATTTAATGAGAATTTCTCTCAAAATAGAAAGGACTGGGATGTAGCTCAGTGGTAGAGAACCCCTGGGTTCAATCCCCAGAGTAGGAAAAAAAAGTCTGGGGAATTTAGGAGTGATTGGGAAAAGAGTGTCAGGTTCACTTTTTCATTGATAACTTATTTGCACTGTTTACCTGTTGTACGTAGGCATCTGTTTCTTTTTTCATTTTTAAACAAAAAATTGTTTTTAATAGTTTATAAAAAATGTAGTGACTCCTCACTCTCTACCCAAACATTGTATTTCTGGGGGAAATTCTACAGGAATTTCAATATAGTACTTGTTTTTGTTTGTTTGTTTGTTTGTACTGGGGATTGAACACAGAGGCACTTAACCACTAAGCTCTTTTTAGTTTTTTATTTTGAGACAGGGTCTTATTAAGTAGTTTAAGCCCTCATTAAGTTGCTGAGGCTGGCTTTGAACTTGTAATCCTCCTGCCTTAGCCTTCCAAGATGCTGGGATTATATGCATGTGCTACCATGCCTGGCGCTTTTTTTTTTTTTTTTTTTAGGCAGTCCAAAATGTCTTAAATAAATAAAATAAGGATAAAGTAAAATTCCCAGAAAAGAGAGTTTTTATTTAAATTTAAGGACAGAATAGATGAGCAGGAAAGTCTTCCTAGGTAGATTGGAGATAAGACTTAGAGTGGATGCAATTTGGTTACAAGGAAATGAGGTGGAATGCATTTTTAGGGAGGGGAGGTGGTAGCAATATCCAAGTCAGATATTTTTAAGCACATACAACTTATATGCAGGTTACTCAAAGGTAGTTTGAAAACCAGATTTTTGAAGAGTAGGTTGGGATGAGATCAAGGAATTTAAAAGGAATAATTCTGTAGTAAATAGGAGGCACGAATGGCTTCTGAGCAGGGAAGTGCCAAGTTTTAGGAATTTCAAACTGACATGGAGAATGGACTGAAGTGGGAGATGATAAAAACAGAGATTGTCTTGCTTTTGGACGGGAGATAGTAAAGAACTCGATATGGTGAGACAAGTGGAAATGGAAAACACAAAAAGAAGTTGCAAGAGATGTGCCAGAGATAGGACAAACCTTGACCAGTATCTCAGAGACCATGGTCTGTGCTGGGATTCTCTTTGAAAGTGGCATTTATTCTCAGCTTCTCTGCAGTGTATCAGGCCAACTTACATATTCATTTAAAGAAAACGTCACTAAGACATGCTAAAAAAATAATAAATCAAATGGAAAGGCAAGAATAAATACTTATTGGGTGCCTGCACATGGTCAATTCTTGCCCTCCTCTCTCTACCCATGTCACTGAAAATTAGGCAAAATTTCATGCACCCTCAGGCATAAGGCTCAAGTCAAATGTCCCCATGTACATCTCATTGTGGTCCTTGTAAAAGTTTATTATCACCCAGATCAGTAAGGACTACTCAATTTGGGTTGTTCAACAATACTTTGAAATCCCCCAAACACTCAGTTAATGCCTTCAACATAGGTCAGATCCTAGTAAGGAAAATAAGAAGTAAACACAATTGTTTCTGACAATTGTGATGACTGGACTATCATTAGAGCACTCTGAGAGCTGAGAGCAAAGAGTGACTTATCTATCGAGGAGTGAAGAGCAAGACATTACTAGATACAGGAGTTGGAGGAGGAATGGAACCTTCATTTATTCATTCAACAAGCAAACACTAAACACCTGTTAGGTTCCAAGTATGGTCCTCAATATTGGTAAAACAATGATACATTCTAGAGGCAATGTTTATGGTCTTATGAAGCTACATTCCAGTAAGAGGAGACAATTTGATGAAAACAAAAAGCTTTATAGCCAGGAGTTATAAAAAGTTATAGCACATTCCTATAATCCCAGTGACCTGGGAGACTGAGACAGGAGTATTGCAAATTCAAGGCCTTTGGCATACAAACCATGTCCAATCATAATAAAATTTGTGTAAGCAAATCTAAAATTACAATATAACATAAATATTAGCCTGTTTGTCTACATGGTTTTTCTATATAGAAAGAGCCACCACATAGGTGTTTCCTATGAAGCAAACATTATGCTAAGCATGCTACATGGATTATCTCCTTTGTCTTTTGCAAAGTTCTTTGAGATAGACATTACCTCTATTTTGTGTAGAAAGAAACTAGAGCTTCTGATTTAATAACTTGCCCAAGGCCAAACTGTTAATATGTTTTTAGGTACTTTGCCTTTACCCATATCCCCTGCTCCACTGAACTATGTTCAAGGTGGTCAGCTTGGAACCAAGCAGAGAACTTGAGGGCTCAGCAGTGTACCCTAATGTGTAGAATCTTGTCTTTCTGCTTGCTAGAGATGAGCAGCTCCTTCTGCTTTGCTGCATTAGAATGGCAATATGTCAACTTCCATGTTTTCAGAGACCTAAACAAGGATACTACAGTGAAGTTAAAAGCAAAGGAAAGAAGTCTCAGAGAGTATTTGCCTGGTGGCTAATAGCACTGGCCAGAAAGCTATGTGGTAAACATGGACAGGAAATGGTATCTGATCTCACAACATGATAGATTGTCTAGAAAACCCCGACACACCAAACACCTTCTGTATTGTGTGACTTTGGGAGTATCAGGAAGTTGAAAGTGGTTTTGCCTTTGCAATTTGTAAAGCCAAAATGCGGTGGGTATTAGGAGATGGAGAGGATTTATCTGTGGAGTTAAGGGAAAGGAGGGACTTTCTATAAAATGCTTCATTATACATGACAGTATGCAACCTATCTTTTTCAACATATTATACTTTGTAGTTCAGATAAAGTTGATACACATCATCTATTAATGATTGCTTAGTATTTCATTGCTTGTATATACCATAATTTAAACATAATCAAACACTTATTTCTATTTTGTATGGAAAGAAACTAGAGCTTCTGATTTAATAACTTGCCCAAAGCCAAACTGTTAATATGTTTTTATGTACTTTGCCTTTATCCATTTCCCCTGAGCCAGGTAAGACTGCAGGTAAGAAAGATTGGTGCCCAAACTCCTGTCTGTCCTTGCTCAGGAGTATAATGGCACTATCTTTCTGTTGTTCTGAGGAAGGTATTAAGAAGAAACCAGAAATTATTTTACTCTCACCACCTAGAAATCACCATTTTAAAAAATTTCAACACATATCTTTCCAGGCTTCTCTTTATGATATATAAGCAAATATTTATGCACAGTTGAGCACAGTGGCACACACCTGTAATCCCAGCAGTTTGGGAGGCTGAGGAAGGAAAATCACAAGTTCAAAGCCAGACTCAACAACTTAGGCCCTAAGCCACTTAGTGAGACCTTGTCTCAAAACAAAAAAATAAGAAGGGATGAGGATTTGGCTCAGTGGTTAAGCACTTCTAGGCTCAATTTCTGGTTCCAAAAACAACAACAACAACAACAACAACGAAAAAACTTTGCACATAAATGCTTCATTATACACGACAGTTTGCAATCTCTTTTTCAACGTATTATACTTATCATTGCAGCTCAGATTAAGTTGATACATATCATCTATTAATGATTGCTTAGTATTTTATTGCTTGTATATACCATAATGTAAACATAATCATACACTTATTTTTAACATTTATTTTGCATTTTTGCAATGGATCAAATGTAATTTGGGACAATTACAATTTTTGTACTTATATTTTAAAAATTTTGTCCATCCTGTTCTTGGGATAAAATCCTAAACATTTAATTTTTTCCCACATACTAACAAATTAGTACAATAAAAGATTACACCAACACACACTCCAATCAAGAGCAGCAAAAGGCTAGAAGTCAAAAGTCCTAAAACATTAACCCAAAGTTAACAAATATCAATGTTAAAACAGTTAACCCAAGTTAATAATGAATGTCACGACCTAAAAAAAGGTAGACCATATAATTGACATCATAGGGCATGTTTATTTCCATTTCCTTTAACTGATCTTTCAAAATTTGACTAAATAAAGCTCAAAACACATACCGGAACAAATTTCCCCACAACACTGGCCACAGCCTGAAACCAGCTGCTCGCCTACAAACTGTTTTAAGTGAAATAAAGGCATTGTGTTCAATTAAAAAATAAATATTAAAAAAGAAATACAATTTCTATATATTAGACTTGTATCCTGCATTAGCCTTTTTTTGTAGAGTCTGTATGATTTTATACATACCATCTACTTGCTTTATTGTACTGACTGGAACTTCCAGAACAATATGTAATAGAAATGATGAGAATAAAATTCCATGTCATTTCCTAATCTTTGAATGAAATCATTGAGTCTTTTACTAATAAGTACGAGTTTAGTACATTTATTCATAGTAGAGCTAAGAAGTTTTAGTGGGGTTTTTTTGTTTTGTTTTAAATAAGAAATGACCACAGAAGTTTGTTAGTTTTCTTCATGAACTAAGAAGAATATTTGTTCTTAGTTTGTTGATCAGTCAATAGTGATTGATTTTCAAATATTAAAAACAACCTTGCAGCCAGGTGCAGTGGCACATATCTATAATCCTAGCAGCTTGGGAGGCTGAGGAAGGAGGATCAAAAGTTCAAAGCCAGCTTCAATAAAAGCAAGGCACTAAGCAACTCAGTGAGATCTTGTCTCTAAATAAAATACAAAATAGGGCTGTGGGTGTGACTCCGTGGTTAAGTGCCTCTGAGTTCAATTCCTGGTGACCCCATCCCCCCCCAAAAAAAATAACCTTACAATTTAACTTGAGCTAATTCCTATCTAATTATGATATATTGTTGTTTTTTGAATATATCGATTGAATTGATTTGTTAAAATTTTGGTAAGAATTATTACATCTATTTAATAGGAAACATAGTCTTTGTCCTTATTTTTTTATGTCTATGTGTGTTTTTTATATCAGAGAAATGCTGACCTCATGAACTAAATTGGGAGGATTTCCTTTTTAATTTTCTGGGAGACTTTGTGATTGTTGTTATTTCTTCCTTAAAAGTTTAGTAGAAGTCCACAATAAAGGCATCTGGGCCTCGAGTTTTCTTTGTGGGGAAGTTTTTAACTACACATTCAATCTCTTTAATAAATGTATGGCTACTCAGGCTATGTTTTTATTGGATGAGCTTTGGGAGTTTGCATTTTTAAGTAATTTTTACATTTAATTGATGACATCAAATTTATTGAAGTAGGATTTCTCATAACATCTCATTATTATTTTAATACCGGAATTGGCAGTGATTTCACATCTTTATTCATTTTTTTTCTTTTGGGCACAGACAATTGAACTCAGGGGTACTCAACCACTGAACCACATCCACAGCCCTATTTTGTACCTTATTTTGAGACAGGGTTTTACTGAGTTGCTTGCACCTCGCTGTTCTCAGGCTAGCTTCGAACTTGCGATCCTGCTGCCTCAGCCTCCCTAGCCACTGGGATTGTAGCCGTGCACCACCAACCCGGCTTCTTTCATTCTTGATATTGGTAAATTGTGTCGTCTCTATTTCCTTATTAATCTGACAACCACTTTGTCAATTGTATTTATCATCACAACAGATTTTGGATTTATTATCCTTATTGGTTTTTCTCATGTATATTTTAATAATTTCAGATTTTGTATTTATTTCCTTCTTATGCTAATTTTCTCTCTCCATGTTCAATTGATTACTTAGAGAGGAGTTGAAATTTCTGACTGTAGTCATAGATTATCTATTTCTTCTTGTGGTTCTATCAGTTTTACTTTTGAAACATAAATATTTAGGTGCATAAACACGATTATTAATCCTAATTAGTTGGCCCTTTATTTTATTGTATGGGCTCTCTTCCTTATCCTTGGTTATATTATTTGCTCTGAAATCTACTTTGATTTTGCTAGTTTTAATTTTATTAAAGTTAAAATATAATTATTTTGGGCTGGGGATGTGGCGCAAGTGGTAACACGATCACCTGGCATTCGCGAGGCATGACCAGGGCCCTGGGTTCGATCCTCAGCTCCACATAAAAATAAAAAAAATAAAGATGTTGTGTCCACCGAAAACTAAAAAATAAATATTAAAATATATATATATATATAATTATTTTCATCATTTAAATTTTAATCTATTTGTCTTTTTATCAGATCTCTTGAGGTCCATGTTCTTGGATCTCGGTTTTTTTATCCCAATCTGACAATATCTTCATTTAATTGGGATGCTTAATTGATGATTGACAGTATGAGGTTTAAGTTTACAATCTATTTATCCCTTCTATTCTTTGTTTCCCCTTTCCTCTTTATGACTACTTTTGGATTGATTATTTTTTTATATTTCCAAATTATCTCTTTGGGGAGTTTGCTAGCTATAATTCTTTGATTTTTTAGTTTCTTATTTATGTTTTTAATGTTGTACATATTGAACTTATCATAACTTATATTTAAGTAATCTTATACCACTTTCCCTGTGGTAACATCCTTTCACTTTCATTCACCCAAGCCCTTGTGCTATTATTGTCATGCATCTTATTTATATATATTTATCAATCCTATAACACATTGTTATTTGGGTTTGAGTAAGTAATTATCTCTTAAAGTAACTTACATATAAGAAAATTTGTTTTCTTTTACTCACATATTTGTCCTTTCTGGTGCTCTTCATTCCTTTGTATATCTTGGAGTTTCTTAACCTTGACATTATTGAAATTTTGGACTAGATAATTCTTTGTTGCAGGGAATGCCCTGGGCATCATAAAATATTTAGTAGCATCTGGATAACAGTAGCCACTTTCCCTTCCAATTTTCAACAAATAAAAATGTCCCTGGAGAACATCAAATGTTCATGAGGGAATAAAATCACTCATGGTTGAAAATCAATAAAACTTATCAGAGAAAAAGAGGATTGGGGAGGGAAATGTGCTATTTTGATTTGTAATAATAGATACATACATGCATACATATATTTAGTCTTCATCCAGTTTCCTAGCACAGATTCCTAAAATTCTTGGGATCTCTGGAGGGATAAGAGCCAACAACAGTGACTATTGACTGGCAATCCCTAGGTAGCCTATGGATGGGAGCTGGTTGCCCAAAGTACAAGGCAGGAATAGTCCCACCCCACCCCCAACCTCCTGGGAAATGAATGGGGAAAGGAGTCAAAGGTTGAATCTATCACCAAGGACAAATGATTTAGTAAATCATACTTTTGTAATGAAGCCTCCATAAAGAAGCCATAAGACTAGGTTCAGGAAGCTTCCAAATAGCTGAATTCATGGAGGTAGCAAGCCCAGATGGCACGAAAGCTCCACACCTCCAATCCCATACCTCTCCCTATCTATCTTTTTTATCCACTGTTCATCTGTATCTTTTGTAATATCTTTTATAATAAATTTATAAACCTGAGTAAAGTGTTGTTCTGAGTTCTGCCAAGCCCTTTTGCCAAACTAATCAAACCCAAAGAGGGGAGTATATAGCTGGTTGATCAGAAGTATAGGTCACAACCTGGTAGTGGAATCTGAAGCAGGGGGAAGTCTTGGGGTCTCAACCTATGGGGTCTGACACTATCTCCAATTAGTGTCAGGACTAGATTAGAAAACACCCAGCTGATATCCACTGCGGAATTGGTTGGTATTGGGGGATCCAACTCATACATCTGCCATCAGAAATGTTATGTTGAGAGCTATGTGAAAGTAAGAAAAACACCATTGATGTTTTTCCTGTCTTCATAGGAAAAGAATAAAAATAAAATATGCTAAGGTTGAAAAATATGGACACAGCTTTTTGTTTGCTCTCAACCTGAAAGGTAAAGTTTAACTCACTCACGTTCTTCCTTTTTTTCCGAGTATTTTAATTTGAAAAGTAAACATATGCCCTGTATATTTTTAAAGAAGAAGAAAAAACAAGTACAAAAAGACAGAAAAAAGTCATTCATGGACCTACTACTAAAATAAGTTTTGTTCATACTTATAATATTTTCTTGTGGTCTTTGTTGTATGTCTTTTTTATTCATACTTGATATCAAACTCTATAAAATTTGGCATCTGGTCTTTTTGTTTTGCTTAACACTGTCATATCATGGCATTTTCCACTGCCATAACCATTCTTTTGAGGCTGGGAGTATAGCATAGTAGAATAGCACTTGCAAGGCCCTGGATTTAATCGCTAGCACTGAAAAAAAAATTATTATGAATGTTATTTAATGTCTACATAAGAACTGATCTTGTAAAAGCACATGACTTATTTAACCATCTTCTAATATTTTGGATATGTAAATTATTTCTACTTTTTCATCATCATAGATGCTGATAATATTTTAGCCCTTGTGCTTATATCATAATCCATATTTCTGATAACTTACATAGAATAAATTATAGTTCAATATTTGGTCAAAGTGATGAAGACATTTTTATTCCTAATGCAAATTTCTAATTGCCTTTTTAAAAGCTTGTATAAACGTAGAATGTTGCTAGAAGTACATATGAAATAAAAGCAAAAACAAAAAACCAGAACAGGTAAAAGGAGAAAAGGATGGGAGTTGCTAGTGGTTTAAAAAATCTCTGATCAGCTGAAATTTAAAAAAACTTGAATAAACAAGGGAACAAATCTGTATCTTAGCTTTAGTTGGGGTTAGGAATGCCAATTAAAACATAATTTGATAAGAATTCATATTTTTACTAGTACTCTTTCCACTCAAAAACACGGTGTCTCCCTATTCGGTGAAATATTATGTCTCCTGGTAAGATTTCTTCATTTAGGCTTGGCACATTTCTTTTTAAGATCATTCAATGAAACTCAACAATTATTTACTGAATATGTGCTAGAATGAACAAAGCAGGCACCCTGATTCTGGCTTTGGGAAGCTCACAGCCTAGTGTGAGTTGTAAATGAGTAAAAGGATAATTAATATTCAGGATGATTAGTGGTAGGTTTAGATAGTACTGGATGATATTTTTCAGAAGTCCTTTCTATTACCCCAGTGGAGCATTCCATCCCAAGCCACTTCAGCTGAAGCGCTCAGTGCTCAGAATCAAAACTCAGATGTCTTGTACCTCCAACTCTCTGGACAAAACTTGGATGGCAAAGATGGCACATGGGCTAGTCACTGTGGCATGCAGATTGGCAGGGTGTCAATATTCTCACTGACTCAGATATCATAGCTTTATGAGAACACTTGAGACGTTAAGACAGGAATATTCCAAGTAAATTCCATCTACCCACCAACTCTTCTCACTTCCCCATGAGAATCGCCTCTTCCCCACTCCACACTTCCCAACACACTCGATAAATATAAGGCATACAAACTTTTAGACTATATTCATATTAGGTCAGTTTCTTGAAGCATCTAAATTTTTTTCAAATATGCAAGAAAATAAAAACTTCACAAAAGACAATTACTGAAAAAAAAGTAATTTTGCCCTCAAAATATTGAACTTCAAGACATTGATTACAAAACAAATAAATACTTAGTAGCGAGCCCTTTTATCTGTTTAATTGTCTTGTTTTTGGATAAAAACAGAACAGACGGTAAACCATCTGGAATCAAGACAATTAATTATCAAGATTACTAAAGACTTAAGTAATAAAATTTGTAACTTGCTTTCAACACAAAGGTATCAACTCCTATAAAATTCAAAATGGTTACAAAAGAAAGATGGGATTATTTGAAGATGAGCAGGTCAAAGGAAAGTATTTGGGTACTTACCATTTCACAACTAAGGTAATCAGAGTTTTTCCAATAGCTGGAAAACTGCACAAAAAGAAATGCTCACCATGCAAAATGAGACCACTCGTGTACATTTCCTTCCTTCCTTCTCCCTCCCCTTACCCTGCTCTCTTTTTTCCTCTTTTCTTCCTCTCTTCATCCCTTCTGCTATCCATCCTTTTTCTTTATCACACTATTGCACTTAAAAAAGCTATTGGGTTTTTTTTCAATTTTTCAAGATTAATAAAAATTTATTAAGTTTTAAGGAGTTTTGTTTTAAATATTGTCTTTTAATTAATGCAGTAATTCCTATTAGAAAAGAATATATATTTATTAATTTATACGATTACTTGATTTTTTAAGTATTTGTGATCTTTTATATTTTAAAATGTATTAAATATTTTGGTCTACCAACCTTTGCTTATTAATAAATAATAAAGCACGGCATCATCAGTTTTCTTCCAATATTGTCATCTCATAGAATAGAAATTTGGACTCAAATTATACACATTTCAATTTTACTAAGTTTTGCCACATTGTTCTCAGAGACAAATGGATAAAAAAAATGTGGCATTTATACACAATGGAGTATTACTCTGCATTAAAAAATGACAAAATCATAGAATTTGCAGGGAAATGGATGGCATTAGAGCAGATTATGCTAAGTGAAGCTAGCCAATCCCTAAAAAACAAATGCCACATGTCTTCTTTGATATAAGGAGAGTAACTAAGAACAGAGTAGGGACGAAGAGCATGAGAAGAAGATTAACATTAAACAGGGATGAGAGGTGGGAGGGAAAGGGAGAGAGAAGGGAAATTGCATGGAAATGGAAGGAGACCCTCATTGTTATACAAAATTACATACAAGAGGAAGTGAGGGGAAAGGGAAAAATAATACAAGGGGGAGAAATGTATGACAGTAGAGGGGGTAGAGAGAGAAGAGGGGAGGGGAGGGGAGGGGAGGGGGGATAGTAGAGGATAGGAAAGGCAGCAGAACACAACAGACACTAGTATGGCAATATGTAAATCAATGGATGTGTAACTGATGTGATTCTGCAATCTGTATACGGGGTAAAAATGGGAGTTCATAACCCACTTGAATCAAAGTGTGAAATATGATATATCAAGAACTATGTAATGTTTTGAACAACCAACAATAAAAAATTAAAAAAAAATAAAATAAATAAAATAAAACTTTCTATAGCTCCATGTCATAGCCAATCTTTTACATTAGTAAATTTTACATTTCTGCCAATCTGGTTTAAAATAATAACTAATTGTTTTTTAATTTGCATTCCTTTGATTGGCAGTGTTTATTGGCATTCTTTTTTTAATTATGCATTTCTATTCTCATTATATATTGTTATATATAAGAAGAAGAATTAGTTTTATATATAATGAGATATATACAATTATCTTCTCCCAATTTGTGAACTTTTTCACTTTGTTAATAGTATATTTTGATAAACAAAATTTTAATTTTTAAAAAATAAATTCATTAGAGGGAAACAGGTAAGGTGGATACCGTGAAAGTGTGTTATATGTGTCATGAAATTGTCACAATGAATCTCACCATGATCATTAATATGCACTGATAAAATTATTCTTAAAGTGAATTAATATTTTCTATGGCTTGTGCATTTTCTGATTTAAAAATTTCTTAATTCAGTGTCATTATGTTGTTCACTTATATTTATTTATCTGAAGTTTAATGTTTTGCCTTTTCATAACTGAGTCTTCAATTATAGTCTAATCCAGTTTTATCTGTTTCCATATGAAAATATTGCCATTTAACAAATAGTTCATCCCTGCCCACCAACCTGCTATGATGGATTGGTCACAATTCAAGTTTTCATATGTGCATGGATGTGTTTCTGGACTACTGTATGCCACTAATATCTTTTTCTGCCCTGAAACTAGTTTCTCACTATTTTAATTATAGCTTATAAAAAAAAAAGAAAGAGAAAAAAAGAAAGACGATAAGAAAAAGATTTATCAAGATAGGACATGCCCTTGATACACTCCAGTCTTTTTCTTTTCCCAAATTGACCTGACTATTCTAAGCCTAGATGTTTGTACAGAGAAGCGACATGATCTGACTCACATTAAAAAAAAATCGCCCAGGCTGTTATATAAAGAATAATAATTAAAGATGTCAGACAGAGAGGAAACAATTGCTAAAACTATGTCCTTAAATAGATGAAAGAGGATACGCCTCCACTGGAAACAGGAGGGATTAGCTTTCAGAGAGATATGCAAAGTTCATCTGTAGTAAAAATGGCAGGGTATGTGAGTACAGATGTTAACAGGTATGGTGGTACAAGTCTGGGAATTCTCTACTTATTTATGGCCTTTGCTGATAAATGGATGGAAACATCATGCTAAGTGAAATAAGCTAGACTCAGAAAAGCAAGGATTGAATGTTTTCTTTCATATGCAGTAGCTAGAGAAAATTAAGGGATAAAAGAGAGGGGGAATCCCCTGAAAATAGAAGAGAGATCAGTGGAGTTGAGAAAAGGGGGGTTGAGGGGAAAGAAAGAGGGATGGGCAAAGGGAAAAACTGCAAAATGAAATGGACCAAATTGTGCTATGTACAATATGAATATGCCACAGTGAATTCTGCCTTTAACTAGAAGGAACTGATTTTTAAAATAACAAATAAACAGAGGAAGACCAGTAGAGTAGAGGAAAGAGAACAGGAAGAGGAAGTAGGGAAGGGAAAGAGGAAGTACTGGGGTGTGAAATGAATCAAATTATATTCCATGCTTGTATGATTATGTTAAAATGACCCCAATGCTATGTAGAACTATAGTGCACTAATAAAAACATCAAAAATATTAATAATAATATAACAGGAAAGAATGAGGATGGGAAAGCATATCGTGGGGATTCATGGAGACAAGAGAAGGTATAGAATCATTTTTTTAAGGAGAAAAGGGGAAAAAAATGATTCCCTGGAAGCATCAAGAGCCCAAGTGAGGGCTTCATTAATTTAAAGTAAAACTATTCTACCTGGATCCATGTTCTCACCTCATTTGCATACAACAAGTTGGAATTTAATCAACATTCTTGTTTTGCTATTTCAGTAGAAGAGTTCGAGGTAAAATGCTCCTGGAATTATGAAGGGGTTATGCTACCAACAAACCCATGATATGTTGAAAATATCATCAAACATCATCAACATCTCAAAATTTCTAATAATTTTATTTTAAACAAGGGGCCCTATATTTCATTTTGCCCTGGCCTGCAAATTATGTAACCAGTGTTGGTTATGAAGTGAGTGGCTTAGGTAGGTAGAGAGCAAGATCATTGGAAGAGCGAAGATCAAGGATCTAAGAAATTGGGCTGTTGAACCCTCTATGTATGAATTGAAATTGCCAAGAGTTAGACAAGAATAATAATGGAGAGAGTGACATTGAGCTACAACTAGAGACCAAAAGATGAAGGTGATCCTAGTATTAGGTGAAATAATTTAGAGACATGAAACTCAAAGCTGTGGATTCAGAAAAGAAAACTGCACTGAAGAACCCTGAGAGCAAGAAGACTAGCCTCAATCCCAGGGCCCATCGTGAAGCCCATAGTGAGGCCCATAGTGAGAAGGAGGTGGGAGGAAGAAGTAGCATTTTAGGGAAATAGGAGAAGCAGTGCCCAAGGTAAGAGGGACAGCAGATTCCTTTGAGAGCAAGAAGGTGACGAGAAAGGGAGGGATGTGCTTAAAGGAGATTGAAGGTAGAGAGGATTTTGAGGATGGTGAAGCTTGAATTCCAGGGAACCCAGTGGAAGGATTTCAGGAGAGGAAGAAGGGAACAGACAAAGCCTATAGATAGTCTTGTGGAATTAGAATGCAGAAGATAAGGCAAACCTGCCAGACTGAGTGGTTCTTGAAATGACTGGCACACAAGGAAAAGGGGCATAATGAAATTAGCTTAACAAATTCGACAGGGAGAGAGTGGAGGCATGGTGAGTGGCGAGGTGACAGGGGGAGAGACTTCCATGTCACTAATGGTGGCGGGGGTGGGGGAGTGCCAGCAGGGGGTTAGTGCAGGTAGAAGACCTAGGGGAACCATGGTCTTTTTACAAATCTTTCATATAAATGCACACTGGGGAAAAAAAGTGTTTCTTTTAAAAGTTTTATGAATGGCACTTATAAAAATAAGTAGAACAGGGAGCATTAAAAATAAATTTTTGTTTATGCCATCATACCATAGTCATATATTTTAGTTTGTCCCTGATGCTGTAACAAAATACCTTAGACTGGATAACTTATAAATAATAGAAATGTATTCTTCACATTTCTGGAGGCTGAGAAGTCCAGGCTCAGGCACCAGGGAGTTTGGTGTCTGATAAGGGCTTGTTCTCTGCTTCCAAGATGGCATCTTGTCCTCTGGAGGAAACAAACACCATGTCCTCCCATGGCAGAATGGAAAGAAGATACAGGCAGCTCTCTGAAGCCTTTTTTTTTTTAACTTTATAGATTTTTTTTGTTTTAATTAGTTACACATGACAATAGAATGCATTTATGCACTTTGATATATGATACATAAATGGGGTATAATTTTTTTTAAATTTAATTGATTTTATTTTTTTAAATACATGACAGCAGAATGTATCACAATTCTTATTAACATATAGAGCACAATTTTTCATGTATTTGTATATAAAGTATGTTCACACCAATTCATGTCTTTATACATGTACTTTTTTTGCATTACAATTCTTATTACACATATACAGCACAATTTTCCATATCTCTGGTTGTATATAAAGTATGTTGACACCAATTCGTGTCTTCATACTTGTGCTTTGGATAATGATGTCCATCACATTCCACTATTCTTGCTAATCCCCTGCCCCCTCCCTTCCCCTTCCACCCCCCTCCCTTCCCCTTCCACCCCAATTCCATATCTAGAATTCATCTATTTCTCCCATGTTCCCCCTCCCTACCCCACTATGAGTCAGCCTCCTTATATCAGAGAAAACATTCAGCGTTTGTTTTTTGGGGATTGGCTAACTTCACTTAGCACTATCTTCTCCAATGCCATCCATTTCCCTGTAAATTCTATGATTTTGTCATTTTTTAATGCAGAGTAATACTCCATTGTGTATAAATGCCACATTTTTTTAATCCATTCACCCACTGAAGGCATCTAGGTTGGCTCCACAGTTTAGCTACTGTGAATTGTGCTGCTATAAACATTGATGTGGCTGTGTCCCTGTAATATACTGTTATTAAGTCCTTTGGGTATAGTCCGAGGAGAGGGATAGCTGGGTCAAATGGTGTTTTTATTCCCAGATTTCCAAAGAATCTCCATACTGTTTTCCATATTGGCTGCACCAATTTGCAGTCCCACCAGCAATGTATGAGTGTACCTTTTCCCCACATCCTCGCCACCAACACTTATTGTTGTTTGTCTTCATAATAGCTGCCATTCTGACTGGAGTGAGATGAAATCTTAGAGTAGTTTTGGTTTGCATTTCTCTAATTGCTAGAGATGTTGAAAATTTTGAAATGTATTTGTTGATCGATTGTATTTCTTCTTCTGTGAATTGTCTGTTCAGTTCCTTAGTCCCCTTATTGATTGGGTTATTTGGGGTTTTGTTTTTTTTTTGGTGTTAACTTTTTTTGAGTTCTTTGTATATCTTAGAGATTAATGCTTTATCTGAGGTGCACGAGGTAAAGATTTTCTCCCATTCTGATTTTCTCCCATTGATTGTTTCCTTTGCTGAGAAGAAGTTTTTGGTTTGAATCCATCCCATTTTCTGATTCTTGATTTTACTTCTTGCCCTGTAGGGGTCTTGTTAAGGAAGCCAGATCCTAGGCTGACATGGTGAAAATTTGGGCCCATTTTTTCTTCTAGTAGGCACAGGGTCTCTGTTCTAGTGCCTGAGCCTTTGATCCATTTTGAGTTGAGTTTTGTGCAGGGTGAGAGAGAGAGGTTTAATTTCATTTTGTTACAATGTAGCTTTCCATTTTTTTCCAGCACCATTTGTTGAATAAGCTATTTTTTTCTCCAGTGAATGTTTTTGGCACCTTTGCCTAATATGAGATAACTGTATTTGTGTGGGTTTGTTTCTGACTTCTATTCTGTACCATTGGTCTGTGTGTCTGTTTTGGTGCTAATACCATACTGTTTTGTTACTACAGTTCTATAGTATTGTTTAAAGTCTGGTATTGTGATGCCTCCTGCTTCTCTCTTCTTGCTAAGGATTTCTTTGTCTATTCTGGATCTGTTATTTTTCCAAATGAATTTCATGATTGCTTTTTCTATTTCTTTGAAGAATGACATTGGGATTTTATTTTATTTTATTTTGAGAGAGAGAGAGAGAGAGAGAGAGAGAGAGAGAGAGAGAGAGAGATTATTTATTTATTTATTTATTTATTTTAGTTTTCTGCGGACACAACATCTTTGTTTGTATGTGGTGCTGAGGATTGAACCCGGGCCGCATGCATGCCAGGCAAGCACATTACCGCTTGAGCCACATCCCCAGCCCGACATTGGGATTTTAATATGAATTGCATTAGCTCTTTATAACACTTTTGGTAGTATGGGCATTTTGACAATATTAATTCTGCCTATCCAGGAGCATGGTAGGTCTTTCCATCTTCTAAGGTCTTATTCAATTTCCTTCTTTGGTGTTCTGTAGTTTTCATTGTAGAGGACTTTCCCCTATTTTGTTAGATTGATTCCCAAGTGTTATTTTTTTGAAGCTATTGTGAACGGGATAGTTTTCCTAATTTCTCTTTCAGTGGGTTAATTGCTGATGTATAGGAATGTATTCGATTTATGGGTGTTGATTTTATAACCTGCTATTTTGCTGAATTCATTTATTAGTTGTAGAAATTTTATGGTGGAATTTTTTGGATCTTCTAAATATAAAATCATGTTATCAGTAAATAGTGATAGTTTGAGTTCTTCTTTGCCGCAGCCCGGCTGGCTGGGCAAAATAACCGGGGGGGTGACGAGCAACTTGTGTACATTGATACAGCAGGAGTGGGAGCTGTTTATTGTAGGACAGGAGGGGTATATATACATTCCACACAGCTTATCTTAATTAACATAAACTAGATACAGCAGTCAACCAATAAGGAATCTCCACACTTAATGGCTCGCTGGCGTTGCTTCACAAACCACTCCCTCTGGCAACATGCCAGGAGCCATCCTGACTTGTTTACAGACTCTAACACTTCTTTACCTATTTGTATCCCTTTAAGTTCTTCTGTCTAATTGCTCTGGCTAGAGTTTCAAAGATGATGTTGAATAAAAATGGTAAAAGAGGGCATCCTTGCCTTGTTTCAGTTTTTAGAGGGAATGTTTTCAATTTTCCTGTTCAAAATTATGTTGGCCTTGGGTGTAGCATATATAAGTTACATGATTTTGAGGTATGTTCCTACTATCCCTAGTTTTTCTAGTGTCTTGAACATGAAGGGTTGCTGTATTTTGTCAAATGTTTTTTTCTGCATCTATTAAGATGGTCATTCATTCTTGTTTTTAGTCTATTGATATGATGAATCACATTTATTGATTTCCATATGTGGAGCCAATCCTGTATCCCTGAGATGAACCCCACTTGATTGTGGTGCACTGTCTTTTTAATATGTTTTTGTATGCTATTTGTCAGAATTTTATTGAGAATTTTTGCATGTATGTTCATCAGGGATATTAGTCTGAAGCTTTCTTTCCTTGACATGTCTTTGTCTGGTTTTGGTCTTGTAGAATGAGTTTTCTATTTCATGGAATTCTTTGAGTAGTATTGGTGTTAATTCTTCTTTGAAGGTCTTGTAGAATTCGACCAACAATTCATCTGGTCTTGGGCTTTTCTTGATTGGTAGGCTTTAGGCTTTTGATGGTGTTTTCTATTTCATTTCTTGAAATTGATCTGTTTAAATTGTGTATGACCTACTGATTCAGTTTGAGTAGGTCTTATGTCTCTAGAAATATTTTGATGTCTTCAATATTTTCTATTTTATTAGAATATCAATTTTCAAAATAATTTCCAATTGTCTTCTGTATTTCAGTCATGTCCATTGTGATATTTTCTTTTTCATCACATATTTTAGTAATTTGAGTATTCTCCCTCTTTTTTCCTCTTCTCTGAAGCCTTTTTATAAGGACATTAATCTCATTCATGATAGCTGTCATCAAGAATTAATCATTTTCCAAAATGCCCAACCTCTTTATACCACCACAGTGGAGATTATGTTTCTACTGAATTAGGGGGCTGGAGGTATAGTTCAGGGGCAGAGTACATGCCTAGCATGTATGAAACCCTAGGTTCCATCCCCAGAACCACAAAAAAATAAATAAATAGAAGAAACCTACATGAATTTTGGTACACAAACATTCAGATCACACCATGTAAATCTTGTCATAAATTCATATAAATCTTGTCATAAATATATCATGTATGAATAATCATACAAAATACATACTAACCTACTAAACTCATTGCTCTGTAATCTCACAGTGTTTGGTTTTTTGTTTTTGTTGTTGTTTGTTTGTTTGGTACTAGGAATTTAACTCAGGGGCACTGGACCACTGAGCCACATCCCTAGCCCTATTTTGTATTTTATTTAGAGACAGAAGGTCACTGAATTGCTTAGTGCCTCACTTTTGCTGAGGCTGGCTTTGAACTCACAATTCTCCTGTCTCAGACTCCTGAGCTTCTGGGATTACAGGTGTGTGCCACCGCACCCAGAGCCTCATAGTGTTTTTTGGAAAGCTTTCCAAAATAAGCAAAAATAGGTATCACAAGTTCAATAAGTTAATTTATTATAAAGCATTAATGTAATGTAGCTTGTTACTCCTTTTAAAATTTTCTAATTTGCAAAAAAATAAGAGCATGTTTGAGCAATGTCTGTCTTGTATCTTGGCTTTTAATCAAATTAACATAGCACCTCCATGTGTTTTATTTTTTTCATAGTCCTCTAGTGAGGATTACCTTAGATAATTTAAAATAAATACATTTAAGAATTTAGTAGGTTATATGATAACAAGGTTCTAAAACAACAAGCAAACAAAAACTGTGGAATTAACCAAATGCAATTACAGACTTTGTTTTCAGATCCCAATTTAAACAATGTTTCTTTGGAAAAACATTTTTGAGACCTCTTCCCAGTCTAGAATACTTTGTCACACGTGGACAGTCATATAACTTTTTGGTTTTATATCACACTTGTCATGTGATACTTACTGGCTTATTTTGGCCTCATGAGACCCCCCCCCCCCCAGAAAGGATCAGGATTTGAAATCAATTACCAAAACCTCCAGACAATTAGTGATGAATTATAGTGTGATACTTGTACCTTAAAGCTGGAAATAGATACCTGACTTACCAATTCAGTAAAAAAAAAATGAGTCAGGGCTGGAGTTGTGGCTCAGAGGTAGAGTGCTGGCCCTAGTTACATGTGTGAGGCACTGAGTTTGATCCTCAGCACCACAAAAAGTAAAATAAAGACATTGTGTCCACCTATAACTAAAAACTGAATATAAAAAATGAATCATTTCATTTTTTGGCATAGGTGTATGGGTGGTGGAGGGCCGGGGCATCAGGAAGTTTGAGCCTCATTCAATGTTTTTGATTCTATTTTTTTTTTTTACATTGTAATGTTCTGTGAAATCAGAATATGTCCAATAGTTGACGGGTTCCTTTAATGTTTGTACTCTTCTCCAGGAAAGCTATTAGAAATTAATAATGTATCTTACCATTGATAATATCTTAGAATTGAAGAATTCAATATGGAATTTTATTTCTTGCTTGGAAAATTGCTAAAACGGGTCCGTTATCTAAATTATGATTAGATGATTAGCCAGTGACTCCTATTGCATTGAGAAACAAGAGCACAATACATCACTTGCTTGGACAAAATTCCCAACATTCTCTAATGCAGTCAATGAGAAATCATTGATAAATAGCATGGGCATAGCTCAATGGTATTTTATATGTTCTATCAACCTAGAGCTAGGTGAAAGAGCTAGGGTGAAGCACCAAGACCACTGGAGCTGTAAATTTTCTCTTCTTATTCTCTTTGCCAGAGTCAAGACTTCCATCCTAACAATAGAGCTCCCCATTTCAAAGCCCCTGTGTCTTTCAAATTCTTTCAGATGAGAGGGCTTAATATTGACTAGTTTCTTTCAGGATCCAAGATTGATAAAAGCATTGCATATAAAATCAGGTGAGAATACAACCAGAGAAGTCCAAAATTGTGCTCCATTTATTTGAGTACAATGAATCAAAGAACGTTCTGCTGTCTTGCATTACTGATTAGTACAAATAAATAAATATTTTAAAAAAGAATTTAAAAAATCTAATGAGACATGTTGCCTCGATTTGTATATAAGAACATTATGATTCATACAGTCATCTTTTCACAGGTTTAGAAATTTTGTCTATACATACCGAATCTTCAGAGAGAGACATGGGTACTACAAGATTCAGGTGAGAACACATAAGGACTCCTGCAGATCAAGGCAAAACCTGGGAGAGGAAAACCTGAGGTCATCTCTTGAACCCAAGATGTGACCAGCTGAAGGCATTCTAAGAGGAAAGCCTTGTCTTCAGGGGCCTGCTGTGGATGATGGGTTGAAGTGACTGTGTTATGGAGACCTCCTGTACACAACTTCAGTGTCAGCCTACATCACTATCATAACACTGCATGTCAGAAAACCTGATTAACACCCTTCTTTGTAGCCCAACACAGTGGCCCTATGATAACCACAGTGGTGATCAAGATAACTAAATACATAAGGGTAGAGGAAGCAAATTCTTTTTTTAAAAATTATTTCTATAGGATTGTATCAGAAAATAGTATTTGGTTTACAGCTGACAAACAGAAAACAACTATTCACAATTTTACTGAGTCAAGTTGATGTTCCTCCTTTCAATTTAAATTGCAACCTTTTGGGGGGATTCTGAATTCATCCTGTATATAAATTGCATGTTTTGCATTTCCCATCAGAAGTCCACCTCAGTTAGTTCCCTAGCAAAGCTTGCCAGTAGGGCACAAGTCTGAAATAGGCTCTTAGAGCAGTCCCCTTTACAGTGTATCTACGAGAAGAATTGGCCCCAGACAAACTTGCCAAGGATAGGGCTGACTTGACACTGCAGTCCAAGTTGCATATTTCTTGATTGTAAATCCTCTTTACTCAGAGTAGCTCAAGTCAGAGCTGGACTCAGAAACACAGTCTTTATGAATCGCAGTTGGTGTGAGCTCTTAAACATGAGCTGTTGGCCTCTTGTTTTCAGTTTGTCCACTCTCAGAAGCAACCCTGAGAACCGCTATTTCAGGAAGTTTCACAATTCACACACAATTGCAGATTATGAGTGACTTCTTTTCTTGTTTTTTTGCAGACTTTGGAAGGTACTCCAAAACAGATCTTTCCAAGCCTAAAGGAATTGATCTCCAAGTTTGAAAAGCCAAACCAAGGTCTGGTGGTTCACCTTTCAAAGCCAATAAAGAGAAGCAGTCCCAGCTTAAGAAGGAGAAGATTGAAAGTTAAACTGGATGGTATATAAGATAAAAGCTTTCCTGTGGGATCAGAAAGGAGCCTTCAACCTATTTCCACCAATGTCCTCTCTTGGCAGAATCAATACAAATACATGCCCTTTCCCATGACATTACCTCTGAAAAGCTTCATCCTATTAAGTGCAATTTCAATTTTATTGAAAAATAATGTCTTCCAGCCCCTACAAGTGGTGGACTGCTGTGTTTGGGCAGCCAAAATAGTAAGAGAGGGTACTGGGCTGGCTTTGAATTCATTCTGCGACCTCATGCAATCTGCTCAAGTTTGGGAATAAATGAAAACGTGGACAGATTTTCCAATAAGAAAATCACTTCAACTCTCTCATTCACACTTATTCTCTTACATTTTTTTCCAATATTTAATAAGCATCCATTTATAAAGGGATAGCTGACAAATATTTCAGATATATCCCTAAAGATATGAAACCATAGTGGTAAATTTGAGAGCAGACAATCTATCTGAGAAGTCTTAAATCTTATCACTAGCAGCCACTATTGCTTACCCTCACCCTTAAGATTTGCTCTCAACAGAATCTAGTACCTCTCAGTTGCAATGTAGTTTGAATTTGACTTCCAGAGACATTTAATCCTGATCTTTTCTGGTTAAATGTATGGCTACATTATCAATGGAAAGTGATGTAGTTGCCAGTGGGCAGGTGATGGTGGTGAGATCAGATATGCTAGCCAGGGAGGACAGAGGATAGAGCCTTGGGTCACAAAACCCAAGAAGAGAAAGAATCACTCAAAAATATTCCCCAAGACCTGGGCAAGAATCTCCCCACCAGTTCTCCATGTTTGGTCAATACTTGCAGAGTGAGCTCCCAAATACTCATCTACAGAAAGGGAAATATCTCCCATTGACCTTATTTTCCTCCTCCCGTTGCCTTTGCCTCTTTAGAGCAAGCTTCTGATGAAGGCACTCATTTTTCCATGGTGAATGCAGATATCTAGTGCTGGAAACTTTAAAGCTTGGCTTATAAAGGAACCCCCTATTTTTCCAGAAAAGCTCTGTGGTACCCCCACCATTTGAAGATGTCACTTTGATATGGCACCAAGATTGCTGTGGTCATGAACATTGAAAGGAGATCAATAAAATAGAGAAAAGTGACCAGGAGAGGGGGAATGGGAGGAGAATGATATTGGCCAAATTATATTGTATGTTATGTGTAACTATACAACAATAATACCCCCTTCTCCCCAAAAAAGAAAAAAAAACCAAGGTGGCTTAACTAAAAAACAACAATAAAAATATGGAAAAAGTTTAAAAAATAAATAAAAAGAAAATATCCAGTGATCCTAGGATCATTTATTTAAAAGTTCATTCTTAAAAAAAGAAAAGAAAAATGCTGGTCTTCTTTCCCTTGAGTGGGGTTGGTTAATATAGCTTCTGGGCATGAAGTCTCATGGATGGTCCTTTGCTTTTTCCCCCAGAGAACAATGATGACGACTATGTGAATGTCTTACCTTAAAGGTGAAGATAAGAACTCTGGACAAAGCAAATTAAAGAAGAGATGGGGCAACAACTCTCACAGTTGGTAACTGCTTCACCTGCAAAGTGTAGGTCTGGAATGACAAATTCTCGTGGCCAATTCAGAATCTCCCAGTCAGGATAACTGAAGATCTTCTATTAGCCTCAGAGAAATCACTCCTCATATCCCTGCCTTCAAGACGAACACTACAAGAAGGCTTAAAGCCCCTCTTCACTTCTTGGAAAGGGACACCTGACCCTATTCTTCCTGACTCGTTAAAGGAACGACATCACAGTTGACATCCTCTTTCTGTCAGCTTCATACAGAGGAAAGGGCACTTGGCAATGAGTTCTGAACCCTGAGTTTCAGTCCAGTGACTGTGGTTTTGCAAAAATCACAGTCTATTTCTTCATTAATAAAAAGTAGCTGGGGTTAGGGGCAGGGGTTATACATACTGGCCTAGTCTCTCTGTAGAACTTGGTTGTGTTCAGTGGAGTTAGAGAATCCAGAAGTGCTGGAAATGTGTACGGTAAGGGATCAGGGTCTCATTCTCCTCACACAGCCAACATATTCTCTGTACTTGCCTTACTTAGGGATTTATGTTTTCTTTTGTATCAAAGTTAAACCTGTAATGCAATATAAACATGCTTACCGTAGCCTAAATTTCACATGTATAATGGAGCCATCTTAAGTTAGGAAAACCTGTGGTCAGAATGGAGCCATTTTAAAATTCCTTAACAGGTATCCGATCACAACTGTAGGCCCTTTCCGTGCTCTGTATAGTGATATATGTGGGTATTTTAAAGATATTCTCCTGGGCTGGGGATGTGGCTCAAGTGGTAGCGCGCTCGCCTAGCATGCATGAGGCACCACATAAAAATAAAAATAAAGATATTGTGTCCATCTAAAACTAAAAAATAAATATTTTTTTAAAATACTTTAAAGATATTCTCCTATGTGCGATCCCATTTCCCACCTAGGTTCTAAGTATTATCAAAGCATGCTTGGGTCTCCCTTTTATCCTCCACAGTGTGTAAAAATATTTGCTGAAAGAGTTGTGCCTTATTCGTAGACATTATTGACTAAGAAGCATATTTCTGAAGAGATGACTGAATTGATTTTAAGGCCTCTAGAATTTTTCTACTAGTTCAAAATGTTAGAACCTTGTTAGTTTGGAATGTACCAAGTTCAATGCCCATCCTTAAACCACAGTGATTTAATTTCACCCTTGACCATCCTTTCAAAGTTATTAAAAAGAGGAATTCTAGATTTTCAGATGACATGAGCAGCAGACATGTGGCTGGAGTTCCCGAATGTGAATCATTATGTAATGAGTTCCTGGGTCACAGCAATCCAAGGCTATGACCAAGTATAGAAGTGAAATGCAGCCATATTCAGAGGGAGCCAATTTCTTCTGGTTGGTTCAGTAAAAGCCACCAGAAGCAAGCCTGCTTCCTGTGATTCAGTTCTAGAACTTTGATTCATTCTTTATGGTATTAAGAAGCACGTTCCAGTTTCCAGCGACTATAGCAATCCTTGGCAAAGAAAATATATTCAATGAATAGTTCTCAAATGAATGAATAAATCAGTATATAAAATGTGGTTACTCATTCTGGATAGTAGGTATTTTCTTGAGCTTTATACATTTCAAAATCCAGTATATCAAGACAATTTTCAAGATCTTTAAATTATAACTCTCCTAGAAGCAATTTCCTTTTTGTCAAGCACCCATGCATAGAATCTTGCACAATGCTTGGTGAGTTTCCAGTACATTTCTCAAATAAGCAAGCAACATTTAATAGCCGATGTTAACATCACACTATGACTCCCTGACATTTTTTAGAAGATCCTGAACTGATCACAGGAAGAACAACCCAAAAATCTGGGTATGTGGGACTGGAAGAGGAAAGCCAAAGTATTAATATTTATTTCAAGTGTTTGAAGTGCTGCTCTGAAAGATGATCCAGACTCACTGGATACAATGACAGGCCAAAGAACTTGGACCAATGGTTGGGTGTTTATAGGAGAGCGGTTTTAGTCAAATATAAAAACATTGAACCCACGGGGTCTATCCTACAACCTTTCAGTCTGCCCAGTGTTGTGGTTCAAGTAGACAATGATATATTCCAAGGATGTTGGAGAGTTGATTCCTGTCCTGAAAAGAAATTAGACTGATGGAATGCTAAGAAATTAGACTTCTAAATCAAGGACAATTATATTCTATTCTCTTCTTTAATAACTATAGTGGAAATCTATCTATTTCTTTCTTTCTGTTTTTTATTTTGGTATGGAGAGTTGAGTTTAGCACATACTTTAATTGTTAATTCACAACTGCCATTAGCCCATACGACAACTTTCTTTTGTTTTATTGCAGTTTTTTTTTCCTTCATCCCTAATTCCCATTCCAAGATCTCCCCCTCTGGAACCAGCTCTATAATTTTGATATAAGACTTTGGACATGGATTACCATTGCAGACTATAAAGTATTGGCTATGGACACATACATTTAGCATTTATGTACATGGTATGGTGCTATTGCTCTAAATCTGTTATTCCTTTTTTTTTTTTTTTAATGCAACACTGACCTGTTCCATACTATAGCTATCTAATTCAGTACTTCTAACTGAGACATGATACTCCTCAGTGTGCACTGGCCATTGTAAACATGCTATAACCACTTACATGGGCCATAAGTTTTGCTGTTTAATGGAGTTGCAAATTTTTACCATAGAATCTTATATATTCTGTTAGATTAATTTATTTTCTTTCTTCCTTTTTTTTTTTTTTTTTTTGGTGGTGCTGGGGGTTGAACCCAGGGCCTTGTGCATGCAAGGCAAGCACTCTACCAACTGAACTATATCCCCAGCCCCTATTCTGTTAGATTAATTTCTAATTATTGTTAGTTGTTATAAATTATATCTTATGTTTTATTACTTTTCTAATAGTCTGTGGTGGCAGCAAAATATTTACTTTCTCATTAGAGCTACTGGTTTACCTATTGATTCCATTGTGCTTTCTATGTAAATGATTTTTGTCAACTATAAATATTACTTTGTTCTTTTTCTTTTCAATACTTATGCTTCTTACTTATTTTTCATGCTTACTTCATTGACCAAGGGCATCTAATACACATTACACGTGGTCATGATAGTAGGCATCTTTGTGTTGCTCCCAGTCCTATAGAAAAATGCTTAGAAATTATCTCCATTTAAGCATGAGGTTTGCTGTAGGTTTTCAGTAAATAGTCTTTATCAAGTTTATTTTAAAATTTTTATCTAGAATATTTTGAAATTTATTGTTATTTTTTTCTGCATCTATTAAGATAGTTCACTTCCTTTTATCTTCACTGCTTTATAGTAGTAAGCTACTAAAATTAATACAATTGTTAATATGATACCTTCCTAACATTGTTTACCTTAATCATATTGTATTATTTTTAATAAAGTCTTGGATTCAGTAAACATTTAAGGCTTTTTCATTGCAACTCATAAAACAAAAAGACTATAATTTGCTGAATTACTGGTTCACTTTTTCATATAAATGAATTAAAATCTTTCTCCTTTTTCTATTTTCTGCAATAACTTTGTAAGGTTAGAATTCTGTTTCTTGGATTTTTTTTTTTTTTTTTTTTTTTGCTATTTTCTTGTAAAATTGATTGTTAGGCTCTGGTGCAGGAGAGGAAAATATTTTATTACTATTTAAATATCTTTTATATTAATTGGTTTATTCAATTATTTTGCCCATTTGGACTTTGTTGTTTTTTCCAGAAATTTGTTGATTTTGTCTACATTTTCACAATTATTAGTATATAGCTCACAATATTCTGTTAATGCTTCTGATGTGACTAAAATCATATCTCCTTCCTTACTCTGTATCTTATTTCTACCTTGCTTTTATTAACCAGTTTTAATAAAAAGCCAGCTTTTGGTTTTGCTGATCTTTTTTGTTATTGCTTCTGGATTGTTGCTCTCTACTTCATTGATTTCTCATCTCATTTTTTCTCATTTCATTTTACTTATCTGAATTGTTTTCCATATTTATTGTTTTCTAATAAATATATCTAAAGCAATGAGTGTAGCTCAAAGTACAATGTTATCTGTATCCCACTAATTTTAACATGAACCTGCTGTTTCAGTGAAGCATTTTCACTCCTGTAACAGTGTCCTTTTCAACCCAAGAACTACTTAGAAGTTTGTAATTGTTTTCAAATAACTATAACTATATATGGTATTATATATATGATTCATATATTTATATATTAAATATATTTATTTACTTTCTATTTATTATTTACATATTAATTACACATATACATTAAACACACATTAATTAATTTATATATAATTTAATATTTAATTAATATATTAATACATTGTATATATGTGTGTGTGTACCTAGTATTGGTATTGGTGCTGGTATTTAGTATTGGTCCCTAGGATTGAACCCAGGGGTGCTCAACAACTGAGCCACATCCCTAGCCTTTTTTATTTTGAGAAAGGGTTTCACTAAGTTGCTGAGGCTGGCTTTGAACTTATGATTCTCTTCCCTCCACCTCTGGAGCCCCTAGGATTATAGGCATGCACCACCGCACCAGGCTAAATATATCTTTTTTTAGTTTTCATTTTAGAACAGATTTCAAACTATATTCTCACCAACGACCCGTGTAGATGAGACAAACTGGCAGCACCATTAAACTAAGAAAATAGGGGAAAATCACGTGACATAGAGAGTAGTTTTCAAACCAAAGGTAGGATGGCTCTGTGACCTTAAGGTCAGTTTCCACGCTGGAAAGAAAGGTGCACCCCAGAATCTCTTTATTTTATACTAACAAAGGAGCTTCAATAGAATGTTCTTCAAATCAGGCAGCGGATAAGGTTTCAAGGATGGGGTCTTGCTTCATGATGTCTTGTGGTCAGCAGATTGATTGACATCTTGGTAAGTCACACCCATCTCAGGTGCTGCATGGGATCTTAGGCAGAGCTTGAGGAGGAGGCTCACCTGCATCATGTGATCACTCCCTGACCGGGAGCTGGCAATGCCAGGCCTATCCCCACATATGGCTACGATTGCACAATAGCTCACACACACAGCCCATGGAAGGCTGGTGACACTATATAGCATTAAGGTTAGATACAGGTTCGACTTCAACTTCTGAATATTTCATTTATTGGAATTGGTTTTTTTTTCTATTCATTTTAAAACTCAGTCTCTTCTGCCCCTAGATGGATCAAAGATTGTAGGGGATATAAAATAAATATTTATATAAATTTGCTTAATTTTCATCAGTTTGATCTATCAGAGTCAAACAGAAATATTTTTTTCATTTTAACTCACTATGTAATAGATTTAGCTTTCTAATAATAATCATCATTATATTGCTTTTTATTTATCATTCTGCCATTTTTAACTGGTTTGGGGTTATATTTTTAACTGCATATATTTTTACAATTATTTTCTCGTTTTGATCTATTTCTTTATAAAAAGGAAAAAGTATTTATAAAGAAGTATTTTTCTCTCATGATTTTTGTCTTCAATTATATTTTACATCATATTAAAATTGCTATCCTTTCTTTTCAGTTGTACTTTTCCAGTATATAATTTTCCAACCCTTCATTTTCAACCCTTTTAACTCTATCTTCTGTAGACAAAATACTTCAGTATTTAGGTTTTCTGTTTGTTTTTAACCAACATTAGATTCCTTCCATCAGTGATCTCAATGTATTTATATGCATATTATAATTTATTCTACTGGAATTTATTTCTACTATTTTAACTCCATTCTTTCTAACTGTATTTTTTCCTTTCTTTTTTTTTTCTGCTATCCTTTGAGTGGATGGAATTTATCTCTGCTAATGTGAAAGTTCTACTTCAAAATAAAAGACAATTTTGGTGGTTACCCATAACTTATTAAGAACTGTATCTTTGTTTATTTTTCTACAATATTTTAAGTCTATCAAATGCTATGATTTAGCATATTCTCATTTTCTTTCTGTCTCCACCACCAATCCCACCTAATTTTCTGTTATATATTTTAATTATGATTATCTATCCTCTTTGGATTCTTTATCATTTAAATAACAGTAAACTAAGTCAATTATCCATTCTTATATGTTTCAAAGCACATAGCATTCATAACATCCTTCTTTCTCTTCTTTTTTTTTTTTTTTGTACCTGGGATTGAACTCAAGGGCACTTGACCACTGAGCCACATCCCCAGCCCTATTTTTGTATTTTATTTAGAGATAAGGTCTCACTGAGTTGCTTAGCACCTCACTTTTGCTGAGACTGGCTTTGAACATCCTCCTGCCTCAGCTTCCCCAGTCACTGGGATTAAAGATGGTCTGTCTTTATGACAGACTGTAATGTTTGTGAGTTTTTCCTTCTCTGTTCTCTTGGAAACTCTATACACCATTCCTTTTTCAGGATTTCAATTCTCCTTTTTCAGGAGAATTGTCATTTTTTATAAAAAAAAAAAAGTTTCACTTATTTTATTCCTCCTTCTAAAATGTCAAGTTAAAGAAGTATTTTATCTCTTATTTCTTCCTCCACATACTTATTTGTTGAATGATCATAAGGAAAATACAAGCCTTATTAAAAGGAAATTACTATTTCTCTCATCTAGGTTTTGAAAATCTTCCTTTTATGAACATCGATGTAGCAGTGTCCCTGTAGCATGCTCTTTTTAGGTCTTTAGGGAATAGACCAAGAAGGGGAATAGCTGGGTCAAATGGTGGCTCCATTCCCAGCTTTCCAAGAAATCTCCATACTGCTTTCCAAATTGGCTGCACCAATTTGCAGTCCCACCAGCAATGTACAAGTGTACCCTTTTCCCCACATCCTCGCCAGCACTTGTTGTTGTTTGACTTCATGATGGCTGCCAATCTTACTGGAGTGAGATGGTATCTTAGGGTGGTTTAAGGAGAGTAACTAAGAACAGAGTAGGGACGAAGAGCATGAGAAGAAGATTAACATTAAACAGAGATGAGAGGTGGGAGGGAAAGGGAGAGAAAAGGGAAATTGCATGGAAATGGAAGGAGACCCTCAGGGTTATACAAAAGAACATACAAGAGGGAATGAGGGGAAAGGGAAAAATAATACAAGGGGGAGAAATGAAGGTCAATAGGGGGGGTAGAGAGAGAAGAAGGGTGGGGAGGGGAGGGGAGGGGGGATAGTAGAGGATAGGAAAGGCAGCAGAACACAACAGACACTAGTATGGCAATATGTAAATCAATGGATGTGTAATTGATGTGATTCTGCAATCTGTATATGGGCTAAAAATGGGAGTTCATAACTCACTTGAAGCAAAGTGTGAAAGATGATATATCAAGAACTATGTAATGTTTTGAACAACCAACAATAAAAAAAAAAAAATAAAAAAAAAAAAAGAAAATCTTCCTTTTGTGGAAGCTACCAAAAATCGCAATTCCCAAATATAGCCACAAGAGGTCAGACAACCATCAAGAAAACAGTTGGGCTGTGTTATTTATTTATGTTTTTAAAGCGCTGCTGAGTAACCATGGTATTAAATGAAACCTGAAAGATTCTTTGGCAGGTTTTCTCCAAACAGTATTTCACCTCCCAATTGAATACTTAATCTCCAGTTTCGACAACAGGATTAGTGTATATATAAGCCAGCCTTCCCCGAAATTACAAGAGAGGTATTCCTGTCACTTTAGCTTCAGGCAGAAATTCTTGCAATTCAGAGTAGATTTTTACCAAAATCCTTAAGAATAAATGTTTTCAGGAGGCACTGTTTTCAACTCTGTCACTTATTGGCAGAGTGACCATGGGAAAATTGCTTAAATTCCTCCCCTCTAGAAAAGGGGCTAATGACTCTTACTGCATAGGATTATAGTGGGGATTCAATGAGAGGAGGCTAACACATGTGAACTCATACCGGGGATCGAATACAGGGTGCTCTATCATGGAGCGACATCCCTGACCCTCTTTTAAAATTTTATTTTGAGACTGTCTCACTAAGTTGTCTAGGCTGGACTTAAACTTGCAATCCTCCGGCCTCAGCCTCCCAAGTAGGGGGGATTATTGGCCTGAGCCACTGTGCTAGGCTTACAGGTTAACTTTTTTTTTTTTTTTAAATATAGTCTTTGTTTTCTCTTCTGTAAAATAAGGGGGTTGGGGAATGGGTCTTTAAATTTTTATTCTACATGAATATTCAGTGTTCAATGAAATTGTATTTATCCTTGGAGAACCTCAAACTCAAAATACTGTTTCTGGGCCATGAATATTTCCTGAGATTCTTTATGAGACTGGTGTGATAGAAACAAAGAGTTGTTTGATGGTAGGGAAGGTGAGTACTCCTCAGTCTGCAAACTTGGGTCTTCTAAGGTCATTTGTTATCAGTTGTAAAGTTCCTCTACAAAATGGGGCTGAACTAGCTACTTCACAAGACATGAGGATTAATGAAATTGTGTGAATCTCTTTAAATAGTAAAATATTACCTGTATTTGGCCAGGCACCATGGTGCATGCCTGCAATCCTAGCAGCTCAGGAGCCTAATGCAGGATAATTGCAAGTTCAAGGCCAGCCTGGGCAACTTAGAGACATCCTGACCCTGAGTTCAACCCTCAGTACAAAAAATAAATAAATAAATAAATCGATCACTCAGACCAGTATAAGCAGCAGCCAGAGATGGACAGGTGCCTGGCATTGAGGTTCAACACTTCTTAAATTGGACGTAAGTCCTTCTTCTGTCATCTCCATAGCAGAATTAATTAAGGCTCTTGCCGAAGATAAATGAGTTACACAGTGGTCAGTTAATCATTTGCCATTTTGAGAATGACCTCCTTTGGCCTTTCTTGTGCAGTTGATGATCAGATACAGAGGCTGCCTGTGGGTAGAAACCCTGAGGAAGGCAGGCTGAAGGAGGTCATGTTGGTCCACCCCAAATGCTAGTGAGTACAGTCTTACCTGTTCTACACAAATTATCAGTTCCTTGTGTTTAGTTCAGTTTAAGCACATCTTTATCAAGTTCCAGTGACTTGACAGATACTGTGCTGGGAACTGTGGAGTCAGAGAGGAAGATGGCATAGCTCCTGTCCCCCAAGATGCTCAGAGACTGTGGGAGAAACGTGAGGAGGAACCTACTTTCCATGACACATAGGAAGTGCCTTAATGGAGAAATGTATGGGATTGTAGAGGAGAGGGGCTGGAGGCATGTGGTCAGGAGGAACCTTGGAGAAAGGCATGCCTAAGCTGAAATTTGAAGGACAAATTAACACAGCCTGACAAAGTCACAGGAAAGAGAAAGGAAGGTGGAAACCTGGCTCAGGTAGATGGACTGCTTTAAACAAAGGCATTGAAACAATTCTGGGCAGTTTTGGGGTCCCGGGACACTGGAGCATAGAGGCAGATAAAGGTGGCAAAAGTAGTTTGGCTGAGCTGAGGATGATCTGGAGTGTAGAGAACTATCTGATGCCTCACCCACACTCTTCTTGGTCACAAAGCATGCCACCTCCAGAGGCACCAATTGGTGAGGGAGAGGCATGGGCAGGGTAGGTGACCTCAGCTTTACCCTCGAGCTGTGCTGAATGACCATGAAGTCACTTCCCAGGTGACTGAGACACCCTCCCCAGAAGACCCAGCTCCTAGAAAAGCTGTGCTTTGGCCAGGTCCAGAGAGGATTTGCCAGGTTTGTTGACGATTCTTGATGCAGAGGACCCAGGACTGAAATTGAGCAAGGAAAGCTAACTGGAACAGAGTTGACCCTACCAGGAGGTATACAAGACAGGGAGTCCCAACCTGTTCTGGGCTTTCCTGATAGCAGGCAGGTACATCCATTGTGGGCTCAGGATAAAGAGGGAGCCTATTCACTTTGTGGAAGTAGAAAACCCTTCACAGGGCTGGTGGGGTTCACTTCCCGCCATCTCAAAGGGCCAGGCTTCTCCCTTCCCATTTCTCATGGTAGTCGGGACCAATCCAAACCAATCCCCAAACTACAGGGAATTGTCACGAGTTGTTCCATAAAGTGGACTCAACATGGAATGTGCTTGAACATCAGACCACACGCAAGAGGAACACAACACTATGAAACACTATGGTGGTAAACATGAAAGGATCCTTTAAAGAAGGTAGCTGAGCAGATGGTACTAGAAACAGATGACACAGTTAAAAAAAAAAACAGGGTACAGTTTGTTAGAAGCTTGCTTTTTGTTTTCTTTCTTCTTTTTTAAAATCTATTACAAAGGAAAAACACTGGCAAAATTTCCTGCTCCATATAAATTGACAGATTCCTCAGGCAGCTCCCATGAGAGAGAATGAAGCCCGGTGTGTGTGAGTTGGTCCTTAAATATTTCTTCAAGCTTGTTTCCCCGTCTGTGTTAATAACCAAGTTTCATGGGGGTAGAATGTACCCAGGCTCCCTTGAGCCAGACTATTTATCATGGCAGCAGCTGGAGATAAGCTGGACACAAAGAGGATTTGTGTCTCAGGAGGGTCGTCCTTGGATACAGAAAGCAGAGGAATTTTCTCATTAGTAGGAAGTTAGTGGTGGGCACTCAGGGCTTTCATCACATGCCCCCAGAGAAAATGGAAACAGGGAGAAGGGCATCCTAGAGGGGTAAAGTGCTCCATGATGCTTTCACTGGACAACTTGAAGCTTCCAGAGTGGACTTCCTTGGGAAATGAAAGACATTAAATGCCATGTGCACTTATGAAGTTTTCCAGGGGAGGTAAGAAGTCCATTTACTATTAGTTCCCACCAATGACACTGCTGTGCCCTGGACAACATTTACCTCATGGTAGACAGGGGCTTGGATAAACTGTTTGAATAAATGCATCTTTGTTTCCCAGCTTCTAGACCAGCTTAGAGCATAGCACTGACAACATTTTTTTGTTGTTGTTGGTACTAGGGCAAAAAACAAAAACCACTGAGCCACATCCCCAGTCTTATTTCATATTTTATTTAGAGACAGGGTCTCACTGAGTTGCTTAGCACCTCACTATTGCTGAGGCTGGCTTTGAACTGACTATCCTCCTGCCTTAGCCTCCTGAGCCTCTGGGATTACAGGCAGGCACCGCAGCACCTGGCATATTCACATTCATTTTTATACTTAAAATTTTCCTTTAAATATTATTTTTTTTTCCTAATTATGCATATGTGACCTTAGCCAAAAATAACTTTCCATAATGGAGGGAAAGGAAGGCATACTAAAAGTACATTCCACACCTGAGTGAACATAGAAGTAAATCCCAAAAACCTCTAAGACACAAGGTATGGGAGTAGAATTGAAGAAGTCACCTAAAGAATCATCATTGGAACACATGCTCAAGGAAAAACGCTGCTATTGTAAGGATTTTCAGTGCCTTTTCCGTGGATGGAATATGCTGGATTGGTATTTGTGTTACTCCTGTTTTCTCTGAACTGTATGCTGGAGCCTACTGTCAAGAAGTTGAGTTTGGAAAGCCCATTTTTTTCTCTCTTGTACCTCCTCTAAGAAACAAGGCATAGGAGTAGAATTGGATGCAGAAAGACCAGGTACAGTCTTTATGCTACAGACACTCCTGACAAGGAGCTAGGGGACCCCCCCTTCAGGCTGAACTGTAGGATTCAGCTCATAGCAATGTCATGGCAGAAATGCCCATCTTTTTGTCTTTGGAAATATCTGTGGCTTCTGGGAACAGACTAAAACCCCTTTCTACTCCTGCTTCTTTTCCACTTTCTTCCTGGCCAGTTCTCCAGTGTGAAGTCTCTGGGTCCTTGGATCTGACACAGGCTGAGGTGTGGAGATGAAATGAAGGGGTTTAGACCAGCTCTTGTCCAAGCCACATTCTCTCCATAGGTCAACACCAAGGCAGTCCCAGTCCAGAGGACCCTCCAGAGCAATTTCCTGAAGTGCCTAAGATCACAGCTCTGGATATTTTGCTGACATTTACTGATGACTCTTTTTGAGAATGTACACACACACACACACACACACACACTTCAGCCAATTCTTGGTTGGAAGTAGGGTGTGGACCCCAGATTGAGAACCAGTGACCTAGAGAATGATCTTATGGTCATTTGCATTTCTTTCCAGCTTCCTCTCAAGGAGAGACTTACCCATATGCATCATGCAGATGCCCTGGAAGCAGTCATGTGTCTAGACATTCATAGTAGCCAGCCAGTCATGGACACAGATGATGGCATATCCTGAGAAATTGTCCCGCCCAAGGGTCTCAGGTTGGAGGTTCATCAGTAGACGCCATCTTCCCCACATTTCTGTATTCCTTACTCTTTCAGTCTCATAAAACAAAGTGCCAATGTTCTCTACCTGACTAGTCGGCTTCCTGGAACCCACTACTCCCCATTAGTCAAGAGGCAAAAAACAAAGCCAGCAAACCAAACTGAATTCTTTTATTGTGCAATTTCCTTCTACCAGAAAAATCTCTAAAAATATAAATATGAACTCTCTAAAAATACTCAGAATAGATCTATAATCTTCTTCCTCTTCCAAACTAGGGCCAAACTTTTTTTCAAAGCTGATGGGCTAGGAACATATGTCTTCATGTCGTCTACATACATAATATTCAGAGATGTTTCTCTTTGTGCAGGAGGGGAACACCATCCTGCCAGGTTTGGGAAGCTCATTTGTGATCAGGATGAAGTTATAAACAGAACTGGGGAGAAACTTCCTTTTGCAAATGTAGAAGATAGCCCTTCATTCCTCCCCAGTACCTTGCCCTCACAGGGTGGACTGGGCTGCCCTATGCCAAGCTCCACTGGACTCATGAGGAGCGATTTATGGTAGTGGGGCTGCCATGCTATAATCCAGGAAGGTGAGACTGGAGATGGACAGGAAACCAGAAGGGGCTTTGGCTGGAAGAGTTGGCCAGAGAAAAAAACCCTCAGCAGGATTAGTAGTAAGTTGCTCCTACCGGTTCTAGATAACACCTAGCCCGGAGCAACCATGTCTAAGACAAGGTTCAATCTTCGAGGGCCTCCTAGGTAGCAGTGTCACCCCTAGAGCAGGGGAATGGCTGAGCTGTAGGCAGCCAGAGATTGGCACAGAGTCCCATGGCACCTTACTCAGTATCAGACATAAATCTGAAGAAGCCTGGAGTCATCCTGTGATGGTCCTGGGACAACCTGGTGGGATCCCTTCGCTAATCCTGGGTCTGAGGGCCAGGACTCCAGCAGCAGCTGGAGTGGAGACAAGTACTTAAGCAAGAGGGGGCTGGAACTGTTTGTACTCCAGTTACCACATTACTTGATCCCTGGAGGGCAGCAGCCTCAGACTGCAGGCACTTGCTGAGTTTCCTGTCAGAGGGGCAAACCAAGCTTCCGGTACAGAGAGCTCAGATGAAACTGGGCTTACTCCCTGGTGGGTGTTTAGAGTCTCTGCCCCCATGTTCCCGGTTCTGTTTTGGTTGATGTTATGAACCATTTTAGGAAAACTCACAGGACACCAAATGCTAGTCCTGAGGATTTCTGACTTCCAAGGTGTTCTTAGGGTAAGGCAGGGCAGGGCCTTTATGTGTGCTAACAGCCCTGCTCACTCCACCGCGTCCTTGCAGGCACTCAGCTGCACAGGACCCTCATAAGCAGGGAAGGAAAAGGACTTTGCAGGGAGTATGTTGCAAAACCTTGCTTTCTGGGGCAAAAGAAGGCAGAAGAGAAGGGTGTGAGAGGGTGGAGGCAAGGCTGTACAATTGTAGAAACAAGAATGTGCCCACATGCCGGCAATCCCACTGAAGCTTCCAGTTCTGTAGGAGTTAACGTGGATGTATTATATGGTGGTAGGAAGAGGAGCAGAGGCTTGGTGATAATCAACTGGGAAGCCAGGCCTAGGTATCCCAGAGCTCATGGGTGAGAAGCCAAACACTGAAAGGAAAAGGGAAGGGCACAGGAATGATAGGAAGAAGCCTGAGGCACAGCCTGCCCTGGCTGGACCTACCATTCCCATTCTTCTCTTTAGATACCGGTTGCCTTGTTAAAAAACAAAAAAAGAGAGAGAAAGAGAGATGTTATCTTCTTGCTGCAAAGACCCCCAAGATTGAGCTCGCTGCAGGGTCTCCTGGCCCTTGGAAGACAGTACAATAGGTCCCCTGGTGGGAGACAGGAATACAAAAGTGGGTTAACCCAGGAGGATAGGAACAAGTGAAGGTTTGAGGATACTTATCTGTTCCTTAGGCGGATCCAGAAGGAGGGAGCAGAGGACCACCCCTGGCATCAGGACAGAACTAGGGAAGGGCAGGACAGAGGCCCCTCCAGGGAGGCCTGGTGCTGCAGGAGACTCAGGCAACTTCAAAAGCACAAAGCACCTTGGGTTTATTAGGAGGTGTGCCTCCACAGTTTGGATCGCATCCCAGTCTCTCACATGCTTCTCCCTGGCTCTCACACTTACTGAGACCCTGGCACTGCTTCATTCTAGGCTGTGGGGTGACCCTGAAAAATTGCTCTGATCCCCAACCACACTCTTCTCTATCTTGGCTTCACTCCCTTATCTACACCTCTGCTCTCCTCTCTAGTAGGACCACCCTTACTCTCCTGGGTTCTCCTCTCAAACCAAAATCAAAACATGCTCTGCTGCTGCTTCTTCTGAGGCCTGCCTAGCCCTGTCTTCACACACATAGCAAAGGAAGCCTGGCTGTTATTTCTGTGCAGGAAGCCCCAGCATTTTCCCAGGTGCCTAAAGGATGGGAAAAACCTCGATAACCCTGAGTGATAGGTTAAGCACCCCCTCTGGCCCCCTGGGACAGAGGAAAGATACCAGGTGCCCCGCACTCTCTTGGAACCAGGAGGAACCGTGGCTGGGCTACGGTCAGGTTGTGTGGCTTTCTAGGACAGGCCCCATCATCAAGCCAACCCCATCATTCCTCATCCAGCCTTGTTGCCCCCTGAGATAGGATCTCTGGGCCATGATGGAGGAGAGAGAGGAACCAGGGCTTGGGTGAGGAAGAGCAGGCAGCATATGGGAGACAGACAAAGAAAAGTCCTGCAAGATCCATCACCCTGAGCTGGTAGCCCTGTCATTCAGTAGGAAGCTGGAACAAACTTGTGGGTGAAAGAGATCTAGTACCCCTGGGTTACAATCAACACCCAGAGGAGCTTATAGAAATTAGGATCAAGGATGGCACCTGAGTCCTTTTGCCATTCTGCAGATAGACTCTTCAACTAGAATTACCTGTGGACTTTTAACCCTGCAACATCTTGTGTGGAAATCAGCTTTCTGCAGGTGCCTTGTACAAGGAAGACCAAAGGGCATGGTAGAGCTAGGGCCAGGGCCCCCTGTGCACAGTGGAAGAGAAAGCAGAGGGAAGAGGGGTGCTTGGCAGGGAAGATCACAGGCTACTCAAAGGACAGCAGGTCTGGGTGAGGGCCCTCATTGTCAAGGCTGGAGGTCCGTGCCCGAGGAGGGGGGCTACTGTCCTCCCAGGACTCGGCCAGGCTGATGGGGCTCAAGCTGAGTTTGAGGCCATTCCTCTCAACGAGGCCTGGGGAGGAGGCTCTTCTGTGCTCAGATGCCTTTAACTTAGATTCATCCTGGCTGTCCTTGTGAATTAGGTCAGGAACCGATAGGGAAACTTCACCATTGGGCAGAACCTCGTCCCTATCTTCCATGGTGGCCTCCAGCTGTGAAGCATCTGCTGGGACAGGTTGGACAGTGAGAGGGGAGTCCTGGGGCTGCCCAGGTGACAGCTCTGTCCCATACTCCAGACTACTTAGGACGGGCTGTGATGATATCAGCATGTCCTGGGTGGTCTTCAGGGCCCTAGGGGTTCGCTTCCTGGTTATGGGAGGTGGAGGATCCAGGCGAGGGAAGTCCTCAGGGACTGATCTGTAAGATTGATAACAGTAAACATGCATGCTTTACAAATGGTGAGATACCAGTCCACCCCATCCTCACATCCCTAACTCCAACTTCACCTTCAACTCAGCCACATGGGTGAGTTCATCCCTTGGGCCAATAAGTGCTTCACCCCCTGGGCTCCAATTCTGGGTTCAGGGTGCAGGTCTTAGCAATTTCAACACAACAATGAGCTTTTGGCCTGTTTTATCCTTATCCAGTGTTCAGAGCAGCACAAAAACCTATACAATAAGCCCCATAAGGGGTGCATCACTACTTCAGAAGCAGCCATGTTTAAAACAAGGCCTGGGTGGGTGTGATGGTTCACGTCTATAATGTTATCTACTTGAGAAGCTGAGGCAAGAGGATGGCAAGTTTGAGGCTAACCTGAGTAATGCAGTGAGACCCTGTCTCAAAATAAAACATAAAAAGCGCTGGGGATGTAGCTCATTAGGAAGAGTACCTCTGGGTTCAGTACCCAGTAAGAAACATAAATAAATAATAAACAAATGAATCAATGTAAAACAAGACCCGAAAGGACCTCTTGGTTAGAAGTGGAAGAATGGGAGTGCCACGGGGGGCTTCTCCTTTCCTGTGGTTCTCAGGCATCAGAATCCATCTGGGAAGGTGCTGGGTAATACTTTGGTTCAAATCTACCTCTGCCAGGTACTAACTAACCAGCTACTCACTTGACCATTCTGAACTCAAGTCATTGGCAAAACGAAAACCTAACCTACCTCCCTGAGTTCTGTGAGGGTTAGATAGAATGATGCTGTAAAGTATGCATATTTAGTGCTTGAGGACACCATGGCTGCTCAATAAGCATTCCTATATGCGTGGAGGTAGAGGCCAGTTCCCATGAACGTGGCCCAGTCCTGCTTTTGACAATTTCATATCCCTTCCTCAGTGCTGTTCTCCCCTGACACACTGCAGTCTGTCCTTGTCCCTACCCATTCAAGTGGAATACGGGGCAGGTGGAGGGACTCACCTTTCATCCTCTAGCCAGGCCCCTGATGTCCCATCAGCCCCACCAGCCAGCTGAGCCCCCGCAGTCTTGTTGATCTCCATCACACCCACACTGCTGAGGCCTGAGGGCTCCTTTCTCCTCAGGAGGTCGTTGACTTTGGCCCCCATGGCTTTGCCTAGGTTCTTGAGGTGCTGGCTGCTCCCCACCCTCACTCCTGGCCCACCAGGCTCTGAAGAGCCAAGGGTGGCAGAGCTGGGGGCCACAGGTCTGGACAGGTGGGGGAAGGAACGGCTCGACTGGAGCTTCGGAGTGAGGGCTGTGTTCAAATTCTCAAACATGCTGTGGTCAACTATGAACAAAGAGGGGAGAAAGAAATTGATGAGTAGACGCGAGCAGGACCATACCACTGGGCTTTTACCTGTTTTATACCAGGCCCCAAACTTGTAACTCCATAAGGCTTTAGCAACATTCAAGAAATAGCCAGCAAAGATGCTCTTGGACTTTCCAGTACAGTTTTCTTGATGGGACCTAGGACCAGAAATTCCAGTTCTGTCCTACCCAAGTTAATCAGTGACTCATTAGCCATAAAAAGGCAAACATTCCTTTAAATAAATCTCTTTGACTCAAGGCTTGATCCCTCTACCTTGGGGGTCACCAGGCCCTTTGAAGTGAACAAAAAATGAGAATGAAGCAACAAAATGTGACATGTTTACGTTGCCACAAACACATGCTGAGCTCTCTGACTCAGGTGCTGGGACAGAAGCTGGTGGAGGGATGGCAAGTACGAGGCTTGGTGCTGGATGTTCCCTTCTGAAAGCCACATGTTTAGCACATTTTCTCCACGGAAAATGGGCCAGCAGTTCCTTAGGTCTTGGAAGACTAGGTCAGCTCCTGAGCAGAGAGGTCAAATAGTGGATCAGAACCAGCTCACACCAAAGGGACAGGTACTCAGTGGCAGTAAAGCTCAAGGATCCTTACAAACCCCACCTCAATTCTCACAACGTAATGTGGGGAACATGGGAAGATATCTATTTATAAATGAGGGAGGGGTTCAGTTCATAATGAACTTCAGGGCCCAAGATTACAATGCTAGCTGATGGTTAGTCTGAAACTAGAACTTGTAACTCAGAGCTCAGGGCTCTTTCTCCTGCCTTGGAACATGGAACAGCTGCCTACATATACCTAGTAGATGGCCCTTCTCTTGGGGATCTCCCTTTGGCTTGAACAATGAACTAGAAGGACTGGGTATAGACCCACTGCATTGTGAACTTTTGCAGGGCAGAGGCCATGCAGCATCCATCTTTGTCTTCAATGCCTAGACTGGGTCTAGTACGTAGTTTGTACTCAATAAATATTTTTGAATTGAATTTCTTATATTTTATAGATGGAGAATTTGGAAGGCCAAATGGTAGCCCCAAGGTTTGTTGCTGAAAGGGCTGGACCTTCAGGCTCTAGGCCAGGCTATCCATACACTGGCACTTAGGCATCCTCTCCATACCTCAAAAAAACCACCTCAGTAGTCAAGGCAGCCAGACCCACTCTGGAGCCCTGAAATTGGACCTGAGTGGTCCATATCAACTGCCCCAGATATTTTGTCAGTCTGGCAGAACAGGTTCCATTTGCTCCAAAGGCTACTCTCCTTGTTAACACCTCCACGAAGCCTTTCCTGATAATAACTGAGGTTTGAGTGTATAGTTTTGCTTCTGTTGGATATTGGCTTAAAGCAGTTCTCTCTCTGCTTGTGTGCTACTGAGTCTTGGGTCAGGGGGAACATTTCTCTTTCTTGAGGTTTCAGCAGGGCAAACTATCTGGATAAGCCATATTCTAAGGGACTTTGGGTGGCAGGGAGAAAGCCATGGGAAGAGGGGTGGAGACCTTTCCCTGAGGATGTGAGCCTCATGGTCTTCGCCTCTGTAACTGCCCTTGACGTACGTGCAAGTGAAAGCACCGTTGTGGGTAGGGGACATGCCAGGGAACTTGGATTATGGCATCCCTGGGATGGGGGGCCCAAGCTATCTGTGTACCTGCCACAGCAGCAGGAATACCCACTCACCCCACAACAAGCTGGGCCCTTGACTCCTGGTTACAGAGAATAATCACAATTCACCTATCATGCCTCAAATCCCTCTCATTTCCCTTACTCATGTTCTCTGCCAAGTAGCAAGGATTATTTGGAAACTAAACAATTTATTGTCTTCCAAACCAGAAAGTATATGGGTCACTATGGAATCATAACAAAATGCTTCAGTGGAACACACTGGGAAAAGTAAGCCCTCCACCATTTCCAGGATCAGAACTTTCTGTGGTGGTTTCCTTTTGGTTTAAAATAAATTCCAGAGAAGACACATTCATTTTTTTTTAAGTATGAAAACCTCCTGTCAGAGTGATTTGTAAACTATGAATTATGAGTAAAGTATGTATAAATTACTATTATTATTTTAAAAACATATCTCTTTATAACAAGCAAATAACTTTTTGATTAGGCACCATTTAGATACCCTTTCTTGTTCTCTACCCTTCAAAATCTAGTCTACAAAAAAAAAAAAAAAAACTGAATTCCTAAGTGATTTAAAAATAACCTGTCATAGACTCTCTTTACAATTGTCTAAATCTTTCTGGTAAATATACCTGTCTTTAAAATAAAATGGTAAGTTCTTTGTGGGGCTATGGTATCTTTAGCACTTTTCATTTTCTGCAATGCCTGGCTTAGGGCCTTGTGTGATAGTAGGCATTTAATGGTAGTTTAATTGATGTTGATTTTTAAATTAATTCTTAAAAACCAAGTGCATGATGAGCTGACAGTACATGGAAACTGCTCATAAGTCTGTTTCCACTTATAAAAACCACCCAGAAACTCCTCTATAAAGTCATTGTGAGGGTTCTTGAAGTCAGACCAGGAAAAACTGTCCTTCTTTCCAAGTGAGCTTGCCTGGGGCCTCCATCTCCACAACTGAGGGATATGCAATCAGCCTCTTTTCTGCTGATGACTCTAATGACCCCTGCACTCTGTCCCTCCTGCCTCAGGACAAGAGGTTTGGTGATCCTGAAAATAATGGTGATGGAAGGAAGAGACAATAGAATCCCAGCTGGTGGCCCTCCCAATAGCAACCCCCAACATGCATATACCCAAGCCGAGGAGGGCATCTGGGGACATAAGTCATCCACAAGAAAGGGAGTATCTTACCTGTCCGAGAAAGGGGCTCGGAAAGCAGGTGGGAAACAAATGAGAGAAAGACACATTTTATGTAGTGACCAGCTACTTTGAGAGTGTCACCTGCTGTATGGGTCACCATCAACAGCACATGCAAGACAGAGGACCTGCTACTAGCAGTGTAATAAACCCTAAATGACCACATTCCCACAAATACTTTAATAACTAAGCCAAAACAGAGCCGTATTTTAAAAACTCTACCACCAGCACTGAGGTATTTAGCTTCCCAAGTTTCCCCCCCAATATTTTGAGCACCCTTTACATTAAGTATATCTCCAGTTCCTAATTGATAGTGAGAGAAATGTGATTGTCTAAGGCAGAAAGAAATTCTAAGTCCCCTGGGTGTGAAACACATCATTCACATGATGCTATTTACATTTATTTACACGTATGTAAATTGCTAGACTTTAGCCAGAGACATTCATCCACTTCAACTCAGAGTCTAAATTAATAAAATGGAAAAGTCAAGCAGCAGTGCATTTGTACACTATCACCCGGAGGGGATTATAAGTCAAGTATACCAATTTATAAACTCATGATCTTGCTCTACACCATGATGGCCCAAGTGAAATTGCTAAGTGTCTCAAAAATGCCAAAATACTCAACTTCAATTTGTATCCCAATGTGTTCTAAAATTCCAAATCAGGCCAGGAGGAAAAAAACATTAAAGAAAACCAGGTTCTCCCACTGCCCTTCAAATGTTTCAAGATGGAAAAACCACTCCGGGCTCCATGCAGAAGTTGAAGGTACCATGTTCCTTCATAGGCCACACCACTGTGACAGGAGCTGATTTAAAGCACAGCTAAGTAGCTAGTGGACAGGTTGTGACACTATGCAATGGGGTAACTTCAGCTTATCTTCAAGGTCTCATAGTCATCTTTCATGCTTACTCCACATCCCACCAGTACACAAAGTTATTAAATGATAAATCAAAGCAGAGAGAAGAGGCAGCCCTGCCTCCTTGGAACCTATAGTCTCACCAGCAAATTGGCTTAAAACAATGAACAAAATGGTGTCCATTTGTGTTTTAGTCACATTCAGAAAAGAGCACCAACCATTGAAAATAATGTCTAATAGCTATTCTTTGGAAAAAATACATTAAAGTATTTAGGTATAAAAGGACATAATGTCCACAACTTACCTTCAAATACTCCAGAAAAAAAAATTATGTGTACACATACATATGTAGGGAGGGGAAGAAGAGGGAGGGAAAAGATAAACCAAATAGGGCCAAATGTTAGCAAGAGAAAAATCTATAGAGAGGGTCTATAGATGCTCTTTATATCAATTTTGACTTTGAAAATTATATAAATTTGAAGTTATTTCAAAAAAAAATTAAATATATACCTCAAACCAAAACAAATGAACAACCCAATAAATAAAATGGAGACCCAAAAAACCAGAAACTAAAACAAAAAGATAAAAGAACAAACAAAAATATTCAGTGGCAAATAAAGGAGAAGAAAAGCAAGACAGTTATTCAGAAAGAACAAAGGTTCCCAGAGCTGGGGAGTGTAGCAAAATCAACAGAGAAAAGGGACAATAGTAAAGAACAAAGGGGACAGACAGTCAACATCATTATGATATCTCCACTGTATTCTTCCTTCTCTCTGGGTATTCTCAGCCAGGGCAAGGCACAGAGAAATGACAAGTCAAAAAAATATTTAGCAATTAAAAAGAAAAAGAAAAAAGAATCTTGCTTACAATAGACTGCATCCACCTTTCAGAAGTATAACCTAGCTGCTGAATGGAATCATGTGACCTTGTGATGTCAACTGTGCTCAGAATGTTTATCGTCTGGACAACCTGGCCAGCCTCTTGGGAGCAGGCGTGTGATCGTCATACCCCGCAGTGGTCAAAATATGGAAAACTTCTCACTCCTCAGCATCTCTGGACTTCGGATCTCTTCCTCTGCCTTGAGCACTTTTCCTGATATTACACCCTCACATGCCACCAGTTTACCAGGTAAACTTTAGTGTCACTAGGGCTGCAAAGATGTAGGGTTTTTAGGAAGCTTTTACTTAAGTACCCTACCAGGTCATGTTACAGGACCAAAATTTAGTGAGAAAGCCCAATTACACTGGGGAGAAAATCATTTTTCAAAATGCTACATTCCAGGTAAAAGTAATTCCTGCTGTTTAATAATTTTTTTGTCAGGAAAGAATAGGGGAAACATTTGTTGTCTAATTTTTCCCCTAGAACCTGAGTGAATTTCAAGGTGGTGAGCTGTCTACATAAAGAATAGGTATTTGTTTTAACTGATTTAAGAAGCTGGAGAAGATTGAGACTTATCTATCATCAGGTGGAGGCTAAGCAGCTGGGAACTGATAAGCCCATCATGGAATAAAGTTGGACACTGTGAGGTCTTGCTATTCAAGGTGTGGGTCCCAGTCCTACGTTAGCAACATCACACAGGAGCCCATTGCAAATGCAGAACTGGCCAGGCATGATGGTACATGCCTGCTATGTCAGTAACTGGGGAGGCTGAGACCAGAGGATCACAAACTTGAGGTCATCCTGAGCCATTTAATGAGACTCTGTTTCAAAAAAGAAAGAAAAAAAATAGGGGTAGGGGAGAAAAGAAAAGAAAGGACTGGGGAGGCAGTGGTAGAGCACCCCTGGGTTCAATCTCAGTACTGCAAAGGAAGAAAGGTAGAGCTCAGACCCCCACCCCTGACCGACTGCATCAGAATCAGAATCTGCATTTTTAACAAGATCTCCAGGTGGTTCCCAAGCACATAAAAATTTGAGACAAACTTGATTAGTTCTCCTAAATATCCACTAATATACATGACATTTATAAATCTGTCACCCAAACTGAGCAAAGTTACTGCCCTAGGATTTGGGGCAGATCCACTTTTTCTCCAAGTGTTAGTAGCCATTCCAAAGCATGCCATGAAGCAGAGGCCCATGTGACCCCATTCTGGCTGTGGGCATGAGATGTCTCAACCTAAAGAACCTGGCTTCCCATCCTCAACGGGACTATGCAACACAGCTATGTAGCCTGTGACCAGAGCTCACTCTCTGGATCCAGGGCACCCAGAGGCCTGCAACGTAGAGTGAAGTCACACATGATAAACTACAGGGGGGTCAGGTGCAGGGCAGGACGAGCCAGAGAGAGAAGTGTCATCTGAGCCACATCTTTTTAATTTTTTTTTTTCCTTGAAGTACTAGGGATTGAACCCAGGGACACTCTACTACTGAGCCACATCCCTCACCCCTTTTTAGTTTTTATTTTGAGACACGGTTTCACTAAGTTGCCAAGGCTAGCCTTAAGCTTACCATTCCCCTGCCTCAGCCTCCCAAGTTGCTGGGATTACGGGTGTACACCACTGTGTCCAGCTCTTAATGTACTCTTTCCAGAGGATCTTTCTTAGGTTTGAATAAAACTTCCCCATTTGGAATTTCCCAAGATGTCATCCAGAATAGCTATGCCTTTGGGGGTTTGAGAGATCACTGTTTGACTTCAGCTTTGAGATCCCTTGATGTACCAAAGGTATATCTTGGGGAGACTCAAGAAGGCGGCTCCCAACCTTGCTCAGCTCACCAGAGTGTTTCTTCTATAACCCAGATATTACAAAGGCAGCGGTACCCACTGAGGTTTCCAGCTCAGCTCAGGCCTTGCCATCCCAGTATCAAAGCAGTGCTCTCCGGCATGGGGTACATAATACAGTGCCTGTACCAGGTGAGGTCTTCTCCAACTCTGGGTGGGGCATGTGGGAAACTGAAGATGGACAGGGGCTGCTCCCCTAAGGGAAGGATGTCTGCAAGCTGGATCACCATGTGCTATACCTTCTATGTGTTCCTTCCTCCTTTAGTAGATACCCATAGCCTATGGAGGCCTCTTGCTGCTTCTCTCCAACTCTCAAGTTGGTGTGGATCAGTTTCTGTCTGAGTGAGTTGTTGAGGGATCAACACAGGCAGTGATTCTGGTAAAACGGTCACAAGAATAGGTGGCAAAAGAAGGGACTATAGGAGGTTAAGGTCCAGCTGTCTGTCTGCTGGGCTACCTGTTGAGGTGAGTCCTCAGAGAACAAAGTATCTCCAGGGAGAGAAGGACCTGACAGCAAGGTTTAGTTAGTGCCTGGACGTCCAATAGCCATTTGTAACAGGAAAAAAAAAAGCAGCAGGAAAAAAATCCCCTTACACTGCTCTTCCCACCCTGTTTCCCACCTGGTCTCAAGCTGCCATCAAGGTGGAGAGTGGAAGTCACCCAAGGTCATGTCTGACGGCCTGTCATCTTGCCTTGCTGCTTCTCCTGAGGGCTTCCAGCTTCCTCAACTTGACTGTCCTCCTGCCTGCAGCCCAAGGCTCAGACTCAGCCCTTTCCTTTGCAGACTGCACCTTGGGGGACACCCAGAATGGGGAGCAGCTAAGGCGGAACTGCACCATCTACCGGCCCTGGTTCTCCCCTTACAGTTACTTTGTGTGCACGGATAAAGAGAGCCACCTGGAGGCCTATGGCTTCCCAGAGGTGGAGAGGGATGAGGGCAGGGGGGACAACTGCCTTCCTGAGGACATGGCTGAGAGCATCTGCTCATCATCTTCCTCCCCAGAAAATACATGCCCCCGAGAGTCCACCAAGAAATCCAGGCATGGCTTGGACTCCACGGACTACATCACGTCCCAGGACATCCTAATGGTCTCCAGGTGGCAGCCGGCCCAGCAAAATGGCTACAAGTGTGCAGCCTGTTGCCGCATGTACCCTACCCTCGACTCCCTCAAGAGCCACATAAAGGGGGGCTTCAAAGAGGGCTTCAGCTGCAAGGTGTACTACCATAAGCTCAAAATCCTCTGGGGCAAGGAGCAGAAGGCCCGGCAGGGGGACAGGCTCTCCTCAGGGAGCTGTCAGGCTTTCAAGTAGCCTGTCTAGACACCTCAGGTTCATAGGGGACAAAGCCTATTTATGTCTCTAGTGAGATGCGAATAAATCAAAGTTAGCCACAGTCTTCTGTCAAGTCTGAGGTCACCCTGTAGTCCATCCCAGTACAGTCAGTCCTCACCCCTTCTTCTAATGGTTGCCTAACAGCACAAGGCCCATTTCTCAGCCTGCCCTTCCCGCTCCTTTTAAATAAAGACAATTCCTGAAGTTTGGGTCTATCCTCCAAGACAGTGGTTCTCTAAGTGAAAGGCTCCAAGACAACAGTATTAGCATCCCCTGGGAATTTGTTAGAAACAAAATTCTCAGGCTCCACTCAGACCTACTGTGTTAGAAACTTTAGGGTGGGAGCTTAGCCACCCTTAACCAGTCTTCTAGGTGACACTAAAGCAGGTCAGACATGAGAACCTCTGTTCTAGGATCCTGGACTTCTGGTCCTAAAAGATCAGTCTGATCCTATAAGATCAGTCCTTGATCTATACTGGGGAGGAGAATTTGGGCATCCTCCCCTGTCTGCGGGGGAAGAATCCCTGCAGTTTGACAGGCTTCCTAGATGTTAGATCTTCTGAGGGGGTGGGATAAAACACTCCTGAGCTTAATTAATGCAGAAAGAGATGAAGAGGGCCAGGCCCGTCCTCAAAATATTCACCACAATCATTCACTTAGAATGGGCATCTCTTGCTGAAGAATAGAGGCACCTTGACCCTGGATACATCTTTTCATTGCTATTTTGAATCATATCAAAAGGGGCGGGAAAGCTGGGAGTCATAGTACATGCCTGTAATCCCAGCAACTGGGGGAACTGAGGCAGGAGGATTGCCAAGTTAGAGGCCAGCCTGGGCAATTTAGAGAGACCAGATCCTGTGTCAAAAGATAAAAGGTGAAGGCTGTTATGTGAGATTCTGGGGCTCACTTCTTTTTTGTTAATATTTATTTTTAATTGTACACAATACCTTTATTTTGTTTATTTATTTTTAAGTGGTGCTGAGGATCGAACCCAGGGCCTTGCACGTGCTAGGCAAGTGCTCTACCGCTGAGCCACAACCCCAGCCTCTGGGGCTCACTTCCTTCCCCAGTTTTGTGCCTCCTTTTCATTTCTGCTGCATGCAGGAGAGCTCACTTTCCCAGGAGTCAGGACTGCTCTACAGAACTATATGGCAATGAAGCCATAATACTTCCAGGTAGGTATGGAGAGGAACCTGTTTTCCTCCATTCAGACTCCCACCAAGTACATACCTCAGACATTCAGTAAGTGGGTCAGTGAAATTGTATAATCTTGATCTTAGCTATATTGGGAACTATCTTATATAGAAATTCTTCATGCATTCAAAGCTCTGCTTTTGCCAGACATGGTGGCACACATTTGTAATCCCAGCTACTGGGGAGGCTGCAGCAGGAGGATCACAAGTTCAAGGCCAGCCTGGGCAACTTAAGAGACACCCTATCTCAAAATTTAAAAAGGGCTGAGGATAAGTGGTATAGCACTTGCCTAGCATACATGAGGCCTGGGCTTAACCCCTGGAACTACAAAAATGAGACTCAACTCCACTTCCACCCACACAGTATAACTCTTCATTGCAGGGGGCTCTCTCTCCTATGTACCACAGGATATTCAGCAGTACCCTTGATTTCCACCCACTACATGCCAGGAACATCCTTCCCCTAGCTGTGGCTAACAAAAATGTTTCCAGACATTTGTCAAATGTCCCCTGGTGAGCAAATTATTCCCAGTTAAGACTAGTGGTGTTCTATATACACTGCAACAGAGGACACCACCGCCCCCACTCCTTCAGGAGACTGAATTTTTCCTAAACCCCATACCTTTGGGAACCATGTCACAGAGCTGATGCTGCCTGGCTTGGAAACTGTGTGGAAGAGAGAGGAACAGAAGGAGCAAGTGAAATAGAAGCAGCAAGAAAAGACAAGTTTTTAGAAATATGAAAGGTTTATTTAGCAAAAGCCACTAGACTAGTGACAACATCCAGGGAGTAAGTGCACTTACATTAACAGAATCTTTTCCCAGAGAGTTGATCCAACAGAGTTAATGACAACAGTTTTGGGAAATAGAGGGCTGAGGGAGGCAGGATAGGCAAGTAGGAGGAAGCAGTCAAGCAAAGAGTAAATAAAGGCATACAACTCCTAAACAAGATCAGTTGAGAGGAGTGAGACTAGAAAGAGGTTTTACAGATAGCATATAAGCAGGAATATAAGGAATATAGTTTTTAGTCCCCATATACAGTCCATCCTGTGCAGAGAAATTCTTTTCTAGCTCTGCAGCTCTGAGAGCCTTGTGTGCCCAAGAGTCTGCTGGCACCTGGGGTGGGCTGGGCACCAGTAATGTAGGGGACCCTGGTGTCCACATGTCCTCCATATAGGGCAGAGATGAAAAAGAGGAAGGCCGAGTTGAGTTAGCAAAGCAAGAAGCAAGGAGGGAGGAGGACAGAGAGACATCGCTGGGCGATCAGGTCTGCAACATTTCCTTTCCTGCCCAGTTGGCCCCAGGGAAGGTAAGATGGGTGGCGGCACTTCAAGGCTTCTAGATCTGTCCTTCATCTCCAGTTCCAGAAACCAAGTGTGCACATATTTGAGTCACGCTAGGGAAGGTGCCAACAAATGAATGAATGCCCCAGGAAGGGCCTGAATCAGGGATAGGGAGAGATAGAGGCAAAAACTCAACAATAACAAAAAACAAAACAAAACAAAAAACAACCAAGGGTAAAAGTCTTGAATGGGTCCTAAGTCAGCATCACAGATAACTTACTCTAATTATTTAATCTCATCTCCATTTGTCCCTTCCCTTCATAAGATTTTTGAGATGGTTTTATAGACACTTTCTTCCCCACCTCATTCTATATAAGCATTTCCATCCACAGTCCACACACCTATTCCGTTGGCTTCTGGCTTTATCCTCAGCTCCTGCTTCTGGCAGTGGGCTTTGAGAAAAAGACCTTCTAATACTCTTATGGTCAAAATCCTGATGGTATCAAAGTTCCAAGACTCAAGGAATCCTGAGTTAAGATTTCATAAACCAGCTAGGCTGAACCAAACTGGATTTCTGACAGTTGCTCCTTTAGTTTTATAAATCTCATGTTCCTGGTTCTTCCTTCCCTGTATAACTGGACCTACTTTCAATGGTTAATTAGAGAATATAACACATAAAACCATGACTCTCCAACTAGATTCATGTTAGGAAAATGAAAAAAAAATCTATTGTTGATCCCTGGAGATCTCTTTTCGCTTTTCTCCCATTACTTCTTACAAGGCTGCAGTCAGTACACACACACACACATACACACACAGCATCCCATCCTACTTTCACTGACACCCTCATGCACCAGGGAGGTCTATTTAAAGCTGTGTTTATTTCCTTTAATTTGGATTTTCCAATCTAGAAGAAATCCAACAGTGGCTTTTACGAAAGGGCTGAGTTTGCATTTAGATAAATTCCAAAGTAAAGCTGAGGTTGAAGAACTCCATTTGGGGCAATTATATCCTTATCAATTGGCCCCATAATAATACTTCAGTTTGATCTGTAGTTTGTGGCCCAGGATGAAGACTTCTTCCCCCCAAAATATGACTCAAGCATATCTGAGCCCTATTTTCTGGCATCTGAATATCTGTTAACAACCACTTAAGGCCTTACAGGAGCAAAAGGAGCTTTTCCTTGCATGCCTAGTCAGTCTGTTACAAGTGGAGATCCCTAGGCAAGGCCTAGATGGTAAAAGATAAGTGTTGCACATGGCACTTTTTATAAGTGTGCTCAAGGCACGCACCCACAGATAGATGGGCCAGGGTGTCATGGCTATGGTCCCTGATCCAAGTGGCAGTGATTCTCAGTTATCAGTTTACATCCATTTTGCTTGTTTACAGTAAAAACTGACCACTATTGCCCAGTGGAGGGAAGAGGTGAGAGGTAAGGCAGGGGCTCTGGGTCTCTGAGACTTTCACAGAGGCAAAGTGGCTGCAAAAGCTTTGTCTGGCACAGCCTGAGGCAGAACACTGGGCACTTCCAATCGTCTGTTTGTACAAGCTGGGCTGCCGGCAGGAGGCAGGCAGGGCAGGGCTTCCAAACTGAAGAGTAAGACCTAAGGGATCTGTGGTAGCAAACAGGCTGTCCTCCCCCTGGGCTCTCTCATATCAAGGGTCTGAATGATGTTAATGGTCCCAGGCTCCCTCTGAAGCAACATCTAACATTCAGCTAGAGAAAATGTTTGGATTCAATTTTCTCTAATAGCTTATTCACTGTGACTTATGACACATCCAAATTCCATGCTCACATTGAAAGGAACAGTCTGACTTGCAGCTCAGAGCATTCAACCTCTGTAATGTCAGCAAGGGCTTGGAGAAGGAACTCTCCCATTAAGGTCAGGGAAGGGTTAGGCAACTCTTAGCATCCTGATATCCAAAGTACCTGAGAAGGTACCAGTGGCTTCCCTTTAAGGTCAGGTTCAAGGAGGTGGGGAGAATGAAAGGGCCACTGGGGCATCACACAAGGAAGCAGAGGAGCCTGATAGTGCAATGGGTAGGGGTGGGGGTCTTCCAGCAGCCAGGTGGTCCTGAAGAGGGACCCTTTCCCCAAACTATGGGCTCTGGAAAGCCCTGTTTCCACCACCCTTTAGTCACAGGTAAAGACACAAGCTGATCTGCCTCTGGGAATCCAATTTCTTCCCCCAATTACCTTCCAAAGTGAAATCCTAATCCTCCTCTGAAGCCTTACACTCTCCGGGCCCCTGGGTGTCATCCACAGCAGTGTGCCTTCACAGGGCATCTCCCTACCAGCAGCAGACAGACATGGCCCGACCACACACCACAGCTGCCACCTTGGCAGTCTCCTCGCTCGCATCTACACGGCTATCTCATCATCCAGGCTGTCGCCCAGCTCCTGCCTCTGCAGGACATTCATCAGGCGCGGCAGCTCTTCCTGGGACCACGAATCCCGTTCCTCGCTCTCGTCCGTGTTGGACTCATACTCAGAGGCGATGCCGGACTCTCGGAACTTGATGAGCTCCAGGCCACCCAGGAGCGGCTCGCCCTGCGCAGGGTGTGGGGTGTCCTCGGGCGGGAGAAAGCGGAAGCACTCCAGCTTCACCAAGCAGTCGCGCCTACCTAAGGGGCTGCCCGCGGGGTGGGCAAAGTCAGCCAAGCCTGCGCCCAATGGCGGAGAATGCAGGTCCTCTGGCTTGGGGGTCATAGGATCACAGAGCACAGGCAGGGCTCCGGAGCGGAAGGTGATCTCCAGCAAGCTGTCCTGGGAGCCCACTGTAGTGAAACAAGAGGGAGAGGGGATGCAACGTCAGGCGAGGTTCTGGTTGGGAAGCTGTCCTTCCCTACAGTCCGAGCCCTTGTATGGGTCCTTCCCTGACCAACAACGCAGCACCTGGCTGGGCTAAGCATTTGGAACCTCCTCTTCCCACTCTCAAAGCACCAGACATTTGGCTGCAGGGGCTTCCTGAGAGCAGTAAACGCAGAGCAATGAGAACCATGTGAGGATTTGGGGAAGGCTACTGAGTGCCTTGAATGGGGTTTATGGCAAGGAAAAAAGTACCAGTTCAGAGAACCATACTAAAAGCATGCAGTAACTTTTTTAGTATAACCTTGTAAATCAGCATTAGTTAGGACAGAGCAGGGTCTCAACAAACAAAAATCTGAACCATCTAGAGAGGCTTACACAATATTGAAGCACAGGGGCTCAGAGCTCATACCTTTGGGCCCCTTTAAAAATAAAGACTCAAGCGTTGAGGATGTAAGTCTGTGGCACAGTACTTACCCACTATTTATAAGGTTCTGGGTATAATCCCTAGCTTCACAAAAATAAATAAATACAGACTTGTGGCCCTGCCCTAGACCTACTGATGGGGATCCTATAATATGCAATTTTTAAAAAGCTCATAGGATAGTTTGGGGGAATTACTGATATAGTTTGAAAAACATTAATTTTGTAATTAGACCTGGGAATGAATCTGGGCTCCACCCCTTGCTAGTGCTGTAGCTTGAACTAGTTACTTCACCTCTAGCAGTCTCTTTTCTCTTCTATAAAATGAGTATAATAACATCTACCACACAGGGATTAAATGAGCTCACATAAAACATGCTATCACAGTTTATGGCACAAGAGGTGATCAGTGGATATTTCTGCAGCCAACATGGACTCTGAGAATGCATATAACCCATAAGTACAACCAAGGTGAAGACACAGTGATGCACCACCTTCACTGCTTCCCAGCCCAGACTGGAGGTGCCTGGGTGGGGGTAGCACTTCAGGCTAGGTGCTGGGCAACTTCCACCACTGAGCAGCAAAGCTGTCTCTCTATTTACTCTGCTTCCTTATCTAGTAAGTGGACATACTGTTAGATTTTTCTATGCAGGAGAGTTGTGAAATATATAATACATACAGAGAGAGTCAACTACTAGACAGTTTGAGGACTCTCACAGAATTCACAGAGAACATGACACCTATTAGGTGCTCAATATATTTTGATTGGAAAAGCCCTCTCAGAAAGAAATGGGATGCCTTAGGATGCCTAAGCCCCCATCAAATAGAGAGCATGTGGCAGTGACTCCTAGTCAAGGCCAAGTCAGGCTGCTGGGTTTGAAGGCACCCAACGTTTACTCTGGCCCTGCAATTTTGTAATTCATGAATATACAGACAAAATAAGCAAAGCTGCCTATTTTCTGCTGGAATATAAAGGCAAAGTCAGAGGTCTAATAAAGCATCCCCCAAAGCTTTAGGAAAATAGCATGTGTTTTCCAGAGCTTGCATACAAGGAGGTGTGGCTGGGCAGGGCTCTGGCTTACTGGCATTCTGTCCTGACAGCTTCAGCTCCAGCTCCTGCACCTGCTTGACCAGCAGCGAGATGTGCTGGAGCATGTCCTTGTTCTGCAGCAGAAGCTGGTGCACACGGGCCTGGGCCTCCAGCCGAGCTGCAGCCTCGGCAGCCAACTGATCCTTCAGCAAGTGAACCTGCAGAAAGGAGGAGGAAGGGAAGACAGAGAGAAGACAGGACAAAGAGAAGAGAGGGACATGAATGCAAATGAGAGTTGCCAGTGGGTGGCTAGGACCAGAGATGCCCTCTACATTCAACTCAAGACAAAGCCCTTCACAATGAAGTAGGCTCCTCAGCTTGTAATTTAGGAGGAGGAGCCAAAAGCAGCTTGGTCATGGCCCCTGTGGGTCTCTCTGATTGTCTGGAGGAGGGCCATAATGCATCACTCAGGTACTACTGTGAGCCCCACAACAAGGAAAAGAGGCAGGAAAGGGCCACACCCCACCACAAAACTGCCCTCCATCCAGCCCTGCTGTGAAAACTCCTCCTGCACTCAACATAGCACTGCCATGTTGAGGGAGGTACCCTTTTCTCATCTTATCTTTTAAAAAACAAAAACTCATACATTAACCTGCTCACTAAGAAACAGTGGTACAACAACCCCCATATAATCTTTTCCTTTCCCCTCCTTGTGCACAAAAATAACAAGAGCTAGGAAGCACTAAATTAGTGAGCTGGTTGTAATAAAGCCTTCCTTCTCATGTCTGTGGATGCCAACTTCTCTGCCCAATTATCTGTTTCCTTGTTACTTCCCATATTGACACTTGGGATAGTTATTTCTTCCTGGAAGGAGTCAAATGTTTGCTGAGTGACTGATAACAAGGCCTCTTTTGACAACCCTTGAAAGGCTGAAATGGATGTTTATGGCAAGCTCCAACAATTCACAACATTCTATGATAGAGCGGCCAGCAAATGCACCCTCAGTGGGCAGTGTTACCTACTGCCTGTTCTTAGTGTGTAATCTCCAAGTGGAGCTAAAACTCAGTGGGAGGATATGGGGCAATTATATCAGGCTTCTGGCTTGAAGAAACTGAGTCACAAGGCCAATAATAATGTCCACAATCTTGTGCTAAAAGGTGGATAGGGAGTCTCTGAGAGGGTTTCAGAAGGCCTCTGAGGAAAGGAAACTAGTGAGTTTGGCGACCTGGACCACGGCAGCTATGGTGAAGAAGGTTTTCCTGGACCAAAACATAGTGTAAACAAACAGTCAGGGTAGGTGAGGTATGGAGTGGGGACAAAGATGGAAGGGAGGCAGCTGATTTCTTATTCGGATAACAAAGATTCTAGATTTCTGAAAAGCAACCTGCTCCAGAGACTCACATTTTGTCAGGGAGTAAAAGACCATCCTTATCTCACACTGCAACTAAGAGACCAGCCCCCAGTATCTGTCCCTTCCAAGAGCCAATACCAAGAAAATTACACTGTTTGGTATAGTGGCTGCCTCTCTCTTTGCCAAGATCTGAGGACCTGACCTTGTAGTTGGCTCTGCTTCTAGCCAAGTTGAGTCCCTAATGAGATTAGCTGCCACTTTTCATTTGTGCTCCATGAGGTTGGGCTCATCCTTCCCCAAGGAAGATAGTGCCCAAGGAATCTAAAGTAAATCTGTCCTTCACAAGGAATTGCTAAGGACAGAACTGATTTTTTTGTCAAGATGTCCGCTTTATTTGCTATTTCATATAAACTGAGGGAAGGTCTGAATAGGAAAAGAAGTGTCAATAACATTTTATCTAGATACCAAATGGTAGGAGGTTATTAAACCTTTATGTTCCTAGGTAAATGAGGCATGGAAAAGTGTCTCCTGGGAGTCTCCCAAATCCTACTGGTTATAAGGAAGAGGGCAATTGCTGTGAGAAGCCCTCAAACATGCCCCTGGAGGAAAGTCCAGCTCAACCTTCCACCTGTGAGTTCTGTTACTTATTTAAACTAAGAGTATAATTGAAAGGAATCTACCGAACAAATAGGATTGTTCATTATTCATTTTCTACTTCCTTTAGAACCAAATGGAAATGTCAGGCAGAAATACGGAACAAATTTTTCGGTGGATATAAATGAGAAAGCAGAGAATCCCATATCCCACTAACTGGCATCTCTTAGGGCTCCCTGCATACATCTACTAGGCTCAGGTCCTTGCATCCCAATCTGAACACCCCAACAGAACAGGCCATTTAAAAGTGCTGGGCCAGGAGATGAAATGCTGGAGTCTGTCGGTTACTTCCTGGCCAACTACAGGTAACTTGCTTCTCTCTGAACTTTAGCTTCTCCATCTGTTAACTGAAAGGGCTAGCTGTGGGATTGTACAGTTGATTCCACTTCCAGGGAGACACAGTGGCCAGTACTAGGGGCCACTTGCTATAGGTTCACAGAAAAAGAGTCACCAGTTACCCAATGTGACTTCTGAGAATTAGGATTTAGGACAAAAGAGTGGTTTCTTCTTGCAGAAGATAGGGGGAAAGAAGTGAGAATCTTCCTTTGCAGGTATCCAAGTTCCAATGGTGGAGTGCCATCAACACTCTTTCGAAAGAAGACCCTGGAAACAAATGCTGCCATCGCAAATCCACTGGCACTAAGTGCCATGAGAACACATTCCTGAACTTGAGTGCGCCTTGTCCTAGACTAAATAAGAATTTTACATGTGCAGACAGAGTTATACCATTTCAGGTGTTTTAAACCTTGAGAATGTGAAAAGTAAATGCTGTTGTCACTGCCCCAAACTAGCACTAACGAGCCCTTCTCCTTCTACAGCCATCACAAGTGACAAAAAGCATGAGGCTCAAACCTCAGCTGTGGCAGTCTGTGCTGCAGGAGAACCCAAATCAGGTCAAGTGGGGACAAAATGGCCAGGACTTCTTTTAACTTTGAGGCAAAGTATATATGGACTTGACCTGGAAATGCTGGAATGAAGCAGCATTACTTCCGGCCTTGGTCTGGACAGTGTGCTATGGCTCACTGTGCTTTACTTCCCTATTCATAGGACAGGAGCAGAAAGCATCACCCCTCCTTCCCAAATGGGATGCTTATTTGTATTTACCTTACTTTCCTTGCAAAGAATTAAATGCCTTTCAGAAAGGTAGACTGTATCAATTTCTGAAAAGGAACATGTTAGTGTATTCTTTCCAGAGCTGTGTCATCTTTGGCAATGATTATTCACTCATAGACTAAGTCAGTGACAAAGGCAACATGGTGATGTGGCACCAAGGCCACACTCATGCTAGTGTCCAGGTCTGCATCCTAGCCACAGCATAACATGTGTACATTCAACCTTTCACTCTCCAGCTCTGTGCTGCTTCCCCAAACTCTGACACCCACCCTCAACCCACCCAGCCACATCAGACCATGGCCCCACTCACTTTCTAGCCTACTTGCCTGGACTCCAGCTCCTCCATCAGAAGTGGGGGCAGGGCCAGGCTGAAGTTAGGGAGCAGTAGGCACATGGAAATGGCAGTGGAAAGAACCAGAGCAATTTGCTCTCACACACACTACACACACCAGCAGAGGCAGGCAGCGCTGTCTCAGCATGCATGAGGCAGGAACTTGGGCAATACATACCAGGGTGCTGGGGACTGGGAGAAGCACAGGACAGATGCTAAATCTAGGGCCTGGGGTGGGGATGGGGAGCATTCTTAGCACTATTTGTCTAACTACAGCACACACGATTGCAAAGCATAAATAATTAATTACTTGATTCCTAAACAAGCAGAACTGGCAGCAGGTAGAGGAGAAATCTTTAAATAACAATACTAAGCTGCACTATATTCTCCCATGAGCTGGGCCAGGAATTGGCAAACTGAACAGATCTGGCCTACTTAGCTATTAACAGTTAGCCACAATGCCCAGATCAATTTTGGAGCCATGTAGACCCAGTCCACAGCCATGCAGGTACTAGTTACATTCCAAGTTTGATCTAAGGTGTGATTATAATCACATTCACACTCTTGAACTTCGGGTCCATCTAAAAGCAGGGAGCCAGTGCAGCCAGGCAAGGCTCATGCTGGATTGGGGAGAGTGGTCAGAGGGACTTGGGTAATTCACTATTTACACACTGATGACTGACTTGGAAGTACTTAAGAGTTGACTGAACACTACCCTTTACCCCTGTACCTCTAAGGCTAGGGCAGGCCCCTTAAGACCAGCTCTGAATGAATTTAGGATAAAACCAGGAGAGGTTGAGGTCCTACACCAAATCAAAACACCACAAAAGAGACCTGAGCCTAGTCCCAATGATAAGAGCAGAACCAGATTGGCTGGGAACAATGGGGCAGGGAACATAAATAACATAACAAGTGACCACAAGAGTATACCTGTCTGTAAGAAACTGGAGCCTGATCCTTAAGTTTTTATTCAGGATCAACATAGGAGAGCTCAGATGCTCACAGAGAAAAGGAACATATATTCCCACCTGAAATTCTGAGGTCACAGTTTTGATCATTGAAATTCTGGATACTGCTGGTATTTTAATGATGAAAGATAGAAACCTCACAGTTTGCTGGCAATAGAGTCTGGCAGAATGAGTAAAACCGACCTCATGCTAGAAATGAAAATCACTCCTACTTATGTGGAGAAACCAAGCACACTGTAGTTGGTTTATTTCATAGTGTTAAAGACACTAAGATGACCTACCTAGTAACTCACCTACGTATCTGACATAATTGTTTTTATCCAAGGATTTGGATATTAACAAAAAGTGCTTAGACCAAATCCTACAAAGTGAGATGAAGAAAGAGTGCAGAGAAGCCTGGAATTCAGAAGCCTGAATGCCAGTTTAGAACTGAATCTGTCGCAGGACCAGGAGTGGAAAGCCAGCTTTTGAGTGATAGAACAATATCCTTGCTGTGTTCCTAGGCAGTAAAAGCAAGATGCAGACAGAAGGAAGGTGGTCAGAGACTGACTGATGGGGATGGCAGAGAGGGGTATAAGAATTGCTCAAGCAGCTAGCATATGATCTCAATGTCCTGTCTCATTTGAAGTGTTTGGAAGTCTATCAATGTACTCAAAGTCACTGTACCAATATGAGATGTGGATGCTTTGAGGCTTTTCATCATGTCACTGCTTGAGCTGAGAGTAAAGCAGGGCACTGCCAACTATGTCCAACAGATTCCAAATGAATGAGAGGCTAAGGCTGCCCAGCCTGCAGAAGTGGCTGGAACTGAGAGAGGCTAATGAAATGAATCCCAAACACCACACTGTTCTCTTCCTCCTGATTCACTGTCTTCTCGGAAGAGAGGCAATTAGAACAGGGCACGGCAGGGATGTCCCATTGAGACAGATGCTTGATTTTATACCAGAAAACCATTCTTCTGATTTCATCCTGGCTGAGATAGACCTATGATAAGTTATAGGTCTCATTGCTTTGCAGATGAGTGCTTCCTTTTACCCCCACAACACTCTTATTGTGCGTAGATTGTGCATTTGCAAATAATTTGTCTTTAGTACATAGCAGTGACTTCATATTCAAATGCCTTTCTAATAATATCATGAATATGCATCAAGCCTACACTTAGATAAATAATAATTACTTGGCAATTGATATGCTGAAAGAGAAAAGAATTATGGTTGGAGAATGAATTTATATTCAATGGGAAACTTTTGGAAATGATGTGTCTCGGAATGGACCCAGTGCTAGAGCACTCTGGCTTTGTGCTCCTGTCATCCCCCATGCTAAGGAAGAGGGGATCCTCAGACTGCCACACCATCATTTACCATAGGAGATCAATTATTTTATCTGACAAAGAGGAATGATTTTTCCCCCCCAAACATAAGAAGCCACAAATGACATTCCTTCCTCTGTCACTGTTTTGGAAACACCTGTAAATCTTCCTACAACCACCACACATCCTTTGATCAGAATTTTTCATGGTAAGTATTTTTAAGGAGAATCTAGTACATTGGCAGTGGGCCTACTCTTCTGAAACCTACTGCAAAATCACCAATGAGACTGGTGCTACAGGCTCAGGTCAGTGGAGACTGTTCTTTTCAAGACCAAGTCACAGCAAATCCAATATGGCTAGACCGCCAATGCTCCCTCAAAGTTTACCATTGGAAAGGACAGCTCTGCTTGGAGAACTTGTTCCACCCAGAATTCAGGAGAAGAGTAAGCAGAAGATACAATAAGTATACCCAGAAGTAGTCTGTTCCCTTCATTTTAGACTGCAGAAAACCTGAGCAATAAGTTTGCCCAAGCTGATTTAGAATGCTGATGCATATCTCTGCCTTTCCAGATCTCTCACCATCTCTGCCAAACCCTGACCACCACATCCTCCACCTATCTTTAGCCACTCATTCTGGTCCTGACCCTGTCTGAAACTGATCTCAGGATTTAGCCTTTAAATGGAATAAACAGATGCATCTTCACCAGTTCCTAATTACCCATGGTAGAGATAAGGCTTAGACTCATAGGTTCCTAGGAGAATGTGCCTTTCATGGAAAGCAAACAGCAAGAGAAATTAGCTCAAGTTTCTCCTAACAAGTAGCAGTAGCCCAACAAGACTTTCAGTGCATAAACACTATCTCAATCCTAAGGGGTAAGATAGTTCTTCTTATTAAGGCTCAAATAATCCACCTAAATTCCTGTAAATTCAATCCCATATGATGAATTCCAAGGTCAACTCTGTATCAAATACTGCTTTGAGTAAGTAGATCACTAATGGAGGCTTGGAAACTTGCTATAAACAAGTAGATTGGGATGCCATAACAATACTCTTTGGAAGAATGTTTGGCACAGATTTATACTTGAAGCTGTTTTAAGAGTGATATCACAGAGTCATACCTGTCCTGACTTCAGAGGTATCCCTTCCTAACCTAAATACCAGGAAAACAAGGTAGGAAAGGAAGGGTGGAATTGTGCGCATCTTTTCCCTCGGTAAATTGAAGTCATTATTCAACAACATTCAGCCAAGCCAGCCAAGCCCAACTCAGAGCGGGGGATACATGGGAAATCAGAATATGCCCTTCCATTTCAACAGCACCCCCGTCTCTCCCCTTTTCTCCTCCACCTCCCTGACTCCCTAACAAGCAATGATCCAATAGCATGAGCGATTCTTTATGGCTCCCTAGGTTTTAAACCTGCCCTGAGCCCCTTGCTAGGGAAGGCGCATCAAGCCCATGAGAGTGGAGCCTGTGAAGTAGGGAGGAGGCTGAGGAGAACCTGGGCCACAGCCACTTGCGTCTGCTGCTGCTGTTGCTGGAGGAGCTGCTGGAGGAGCTGCATCTGGTGGTGGGTGGACAGCGGCGTCCCTGTGCCCAAGCCTGGTGGCTTCGAGGAAGAAGAAGGAAGCAGCATGCGGGGCGAAGCTGTCAGTGTGGGCTCCTGAGGATGGGGTGAGACCTGAAAAGAAGACATGACACATGGACAGGAGCCACGATCCAGGGCCTCACTTTCCCTATCCTATTGACGACATGTACACAGGCAGGGTGAAATGGCTGATTTACAGTCCAGGAGCTGGAGATGCTGTGTATTGGATGGAATGTAAATGGGGTTCTAGGGAAGAAACGGCGTCACTGCCTGAGGGTAGACCACCCAGAATTGTATCTGGACATCTCAATAACTGATCCCACTGGATGGGAGACAGGCAGGTGATAAAGTCCCATCTTTAATCTGCTACTTCAAATTATACCCTGTTGTTGAGTTATAAAACATGGCTACCTACCACATTACCAAAAGACTAGGAAGAAGGAAGCTTCTATTCTTTCCTTCCTCTGGGGTCTGAGATGTTTCTCATGAGTTAGAAACTGGAGAAAGAAGCCAGGTGAGGGGCAGCTGCCTTCAGTCCCCCACGGCCTCCTCTCACAGTGAGAACACTGAGGAAGAAAGTTTGGACTTGAAAACAAATGATCTGGAGAGATCCTCTGTCAGATTACACTAGTTTCTGGCTTCTCCTCCTGTTGGACTCTTTCCTATGACTCAAGAGTTCAACGACAGGAAGCCACATTTTGTTTCTGGCCATCCTGCAGCTGGTCCCTCTTCAGACATGAAAGAGGAAGGCACTCAGGGACAGAGGGCTATTGCCCCTTGTAGAGGACTCAACGGACACCAAAGAGATCATCAGGTACTGCCTTCCACACTATATGGAATTCTCCTTTTAATGAACTGGCCTAAAAATCTTGACTTGAGATAAGGTGAATGAAGGACAGGGAAAGAGGTATCCATGATTCATTAAGCTGGCCGGGAATCTAAGGGGCTATTGGTCAATAATTTTCCTTCTGAAGATATAGTCTAATCTAAACTATAAAATTACCATCTCGCCATCCCTGGAATAGGCATTGAGGAGTAGGGAAGGAGGTCTGGGACTTTAAATTTACTTTTTGGGTGATCTTGTATTTATGGTCAACAAATCCTAGTATTTTTTTTTTTTTGGACATAGACCATTACTTTACTTCCGAATGGTCTAAGTTGCCTAACTGATATATGACAAGAATTGAGTTTCCAATCAGAGATGTAAAAGTGTAGTAATAAAAGAAATACAGGGGCTGGGGGGTGTGGCTCAGCGGTAGAGCGCTCACCTAGCACATTCGAGGCCCTGGGTTCAATCCTCAGCACCACATAAAAATAAGTAAGTAAATATATTGTGTCCAACTACAAGTAAAAAATTTTAAAGAAAGAAAAAAAAGAAAAAGAAATACTGAGAATAATTTTTGGAAGGATGGGGTTCCTCTATGATTTCAACATAAACAAGTAAAATCTATATGCAGACTGAAAAATATTTTTTTAGTTGTAGATAGATACAATACTTTTATTTTATGTTTACTATTTTATGTGGTGCTGTGGATCAAACCCAGTGCCTCATGCAACAGCTCTGCCACTGAGCCACAATCCTGGCCCTGAAAAATATTGACTACTTATAGGCCACTGATAATGACTGTGGGTTTCCTTCTAAGGGTAATATCTTTGGAAAATATTACATATCTAATAATAAATGGTGAGTAGAAGAGCCACACTGCTGAACTTCTGCATTGTCTATTTACTTTTTCTCTTGACAATATTTAACATTGTGAAATGTATCATAGAAAGTTAAAATTAAAAGTTGAAATCAATAATTATAAAGAATATTTTGATTGCCTCTATCTTTTCTTAATAGAGGTTATTATCCTAAATGAAACTGTGTATAGTTTATACATTATATAATTATAATAAATACCTTGATGTGTACTTATGTGAAAAAAATAATAATTTTCCTTCTGGGTTTTGTTTGTAGATTTTTTTTCTTTTTACTTTAGTTGTATTCAGTTTTAAATTTAGTCTCACATTTTTAGTTTTTTAAACTGGATCATATTAGTTGCTCCTCAAGGCCTCAGTCATCTCATCTGTAGGATGTTAGAGTAGGTAATGATGTCTACCCTGAGAGTAGTATTAAAGACACATAATTACTGAAGCAGGAAGAGGGGGTCCAAGTATACTTGGTTCCATTGGCTGAGCCACAGGGAATTATGTGTATTATATGAGTAGTCCAGGATGAGCCTTGCATGAATATTGTGCAGAAATGATTGTGCAGGGAAAAGGAGGAAATCAAAAATCAGTGGGACCAGTTTCAGAGTTGCACATCTGCAATCCCAGGGACTCAGGAGGCTGAGGCAGGAGCATCAGAAGTTCAAGGTCAACCCAGGCAATTTAGCAAGAGGCTATTTCAAAATAAAAAATGAACAAACAAACCAACGGGATCCTGTAAGGACAACACACATCAGAAAGAAAGGAGTACCACAAGCCAGACATGGTGGTATATGCCTGTAATCCCTGTGGTTCCAGAGGCTGAGGCAAGAGGATCACAAGTTCAAGACCAGGCCAGCAATTCATTGAGACCTAAGCAACTTAGCAAGATCCTTTCTTTAAAAATTTTAAAAAGGCTAGGAATGTGACTCAGTGGTAAAGTGCCCCTGGTTTCAATCCCTGGAACAAAAAGAAAAAAAGGAGGAGCTCCACAGCGGCATTGTGACACACAGCAGTGTTATGTTGGCACAATGGGTTGACTCTACAAAAGTGTGGCCCCTCTGAAAGCAAGGAAACACTCCATCACTGCCACCATGCTGTGGAGCAAGGAGGCAGCAATGACTTGAGGCTAAGCAGTGACACAGGTCATCCTGGAGGCAGCAGGAATGGATGGGCCATCTCCTGCCTACCTTGGAGTCCATGTGGGAGCCTCCTTCCTTTCCTACAGCATCCAGGTCGGTCACACCTCGGCTGAATTCCAGGACATCATTCCCTGGGAGTGGGACCTCTACTGCATCGATGTCAGTCTCCTCTGCAGTGACAGTGGAGGCTCTTTCGGCTCCCGTGAGCTGGCGGCCTGCAGAAACAATAGGGAAGGGAATGGTGACATCAAGAGCAATGTCCTCTCACTTGCTTCAGCTCAAGTGCTCTTCAGCACTGTCTTTGCTGACATACAAACCCTCCATCTCATCTTCTCTAGTTTTCTCCCCACCCTTCCCGTCTTAGTTAAGGGTGTTCTCTTCCCTCATTCCCCCACTGGTGACCCTCTGCTTCCCTCCTCTCCTCTTCCCTTTGGCAGCTGCAATATCTAGTGCTCCACTGGGAGAAATAAGTCTAGCAAAGCCGAGTGTCCTCCTGGCCCCAGCAGGGAGAGCTCTGTCCTAGGAGTGTCCCCTGGCCTCTTTTCCCTTAGCCTTTCTCTCCCCTACCATACTCTCCCCTGCCCACCTTGTTTTCTGTTCTCTTCTTACTAGGAATTCCTAATAAAAATTAAAAGTGAATTTTATTAACGTGGGAGTAGAACAGATGCTAAATGCTATCTAGGATTTTGTTTTTGTTTTAAATTTTGTGGTTCTTTCCTCTCCTTCCTTTCCCATGTTTAAAACGTTCTGTGTGACCTCCATTAAATTTGGTACGAAACCACTTGCCAGAGCTGTGGTGTCAGGAAAATAAAATGTATCGTTTCTTATAAAATTAAAAAAAAAAAAAAAACAATGTCGTGTTTACCTAATACTTCAGCTTTCAGTTATGCCAAACCAAGGGATACCATGGGCTTTATTACATTTTCACACATCTTTCCACTCAAGTACATTAAGTAACTTTCCAACCCAATAAGATGCTTCCATTTTAATAGCTTTACAAAGTTCAGAAACAAAGGGAAACCAGGCATAATCCTAGCAGCTTGGGAGGAGGCCAGCCTCAGCAACTTAGGTAGACCCTATCTCAAGCAGGAATGAAATCAGGCTGAAGGAAAGTACCCTGTAGGGGAGTCCAGAGACTGGCAATCTGCCCCAGTCAGGTTTTCATGAGCTGATGGATAAGAACAAATCACTTACTCCTTGGGCCCAACTTTTTCAGTGGTGAGAGGCCCAGTCAGATGGACAGGTAGGGTTCCATAACTGAGGAGTATGGGCGGGGAGATCTAAGCTCTCTCCTAGCAGAGTATCAAACTCCAGGACTGACTCTAATTCTCTCTCTAGGAGCAGATGCAGAGTAGGTGGCCTCCAGGAAGCAGTGGAATTAGGAGATAGAGATGGCAGCTTTTTGAGTTAATTTTTCCACTTAGCACCTTTCTCACCTTCTTCTGATGACTGAAACCAGGTCTTTAATCTCTCACACACATAACACACACACACACACACACACACACACCAGACACATACACACGGCATACTGCTTAATATCAATGTATCAAAGTCCACTATTCTTATTTTTCTTCATCTCTTGTTCCTTTCTATTTCTTGGTCTCTCTAAAAACACCAAATAATTTCTTGGCATTTCACAGGAACTATTTTCTTGCTCTGTATTTGGGATTAGGTTCATCACTATTGTCTTTGAATGCAATTTCTTGGAAGTTTTCAGAGACCAAGCACTAACTGGAAAAACGGAGCAGGTTGACACAAGCCATAGATATAGAGAACTGCTACCCTAAAGCTCGTGCTGGTGCAGAACACCAGGCCTCAGTCATTTGAGTGGCTGTCTTAAAGAACAAATAGTTCTAGGAATTCTTCCTATGCCAACCCAACCAGTCATCTGGGAAAATAAGCATGGTGTTTCAAAAGTCAACAGTCTGCTTGTTTTTTCTCCAGGCTGCTACAGGAGCTGGGAAGGTGGCCCTGTTGAGGTGTTGTAAAGGTATTTAGCAGAAAGGATGGCCCTGACCATGGCCTGCTGGAGCAGCTCTTTTACTCTTTCATGAGCCAGCAGGCAGGGAGCATAGAAGCCACCTGTTTTTTACCATACAACCATCCAGAAGTGACCTTAACATTTAGGGGTTAGCAAGAGACTGGGCTTATGGTAACTCGTAGCTGTTGTTTAGGTGGTGGCTGCTGCTGGATACTAAGCATCTTTTTTTCCACACTTGTCTAGGAATAATCAGGGTGAAATGGACATTGGTCTGAGCAGGGGAAATTGCCATCAGCTGTCAGGAGGAGTTAGGCTCCAGGAGCACTCCGTGCACCTGTGTTTCAGGGCACTGAGCACACAGCATTGAACATACCCACTTTTCCCTTCTAGACTCAAGACCAGGGCTGTGTCCCATTCATCTGTTGCCTAAGGATCTGACTCAGAGAAGGAGTCTCATAAATACCAACAAAAGACATAGTATTGTGACAGGGTAGCAAAACAGTAGAGCAAACTATAAGAGAAGGCTCCCTCTCCTCTCTCTATCCTTAGGGATCCTCACAATGAAGACTGAGAAGCTCCAGACACAGAAGGTTTAGAGATGACTTTGTCTGGGATCAGAAAATCTATGATCTGAGCAGGTCCTAAGAAACCAAACTGCTCAGCCATTCTGTCTGTGCTAATCAATTCCCAAACTAAAGCAAAACCAGGGGACTGCTTTCTGAAAGATTTTCTGCTGCTCAGCAGGGGCTTCAATGATCACACAGTCTTGTTGACTTAATGAAATAGGACAATAATAGATCTGTTAGAACGGGGAACAGCTATAAATATTATGGGTGCCTATTAGCATACTAGGAGACCTAAAAGAACTAATGGTCATTAGCTCTTGACCATCTTTAGATCCTAATAAATAAAGGAGGAAATATGGAATCTCCAACTGTCCAGCATAGAGAAACGTAGGCAAAAGAAAAGGCATAAAAACCTTTCTGGAAAATCCAGAAAACTAATGGAATAGGGGCACTACGGGTTCTTAAATGTAACATAAAGAAGTAGTACCAAGATTGGGGGTGGGCACAGGGATGCTTTGAACTGTTTAAACTATCTTAACTTGATACACTAAACAGGAACTAGAGGGCATTAGACATGCTTATTTCATTCATTTATTTAATAAGCATTGTATATGATAGATATCTACTGCACATGGTGCATAAAGATGAGTAAGACAAATCTGTTTTTTATGCTTCTCCAGTCTGATGGAGGAAAAATACAGAAACCATAGCTGTAGGCTGAGGCTGTGTTGCCTATGGGAGAGCTATCCAAGGTGCAGGACAACAGAAAGGAGCATCTAACAGGTGGAGTTTAAAGCCTGTGCAGGGAAGAAAGCAAATCCTGCAGGAAGATACTAGTGAAGGCATAGGGGAGGGAGGGCTGTGGGTGACATTCTAGACACAGGGCAAGGCAGGTGCAAAGACAAAGAGGCTCGGAAATCCACAGCAGATCGGGCACCACAAATGGTTCTGCCTGGAGGAACCTGACCAAGAAGAGTCAGAATCTTATTTTGAAGCATTAAAAATGAGTAATACCATTCATTCTTTAAAATTTCACCCTAGAGATAGGGTAAAAGGGAAGGATAGATGCAAAAGGAACAAGAAAAAGCAATACTTTAAGGTGAGAAACATGAGGGCTGAAGCTGTAGGGGTGACAATGAAACAGAGAAGTGGAGTCTGCAAGGTCTTCTAGGGGCGGAAATCACAAGGCTTAGCTGGACACTTGTCCATGATATGCAGTGGCAGGGAAATGCACAGGATGAGTTTTTAAATATCTGATTTAGGTGCCTGGGTGGAATCTGGCACCTATAAGAAAATTTCGGGAGGAACTGGATTGTGGGTAAGGGGATGAGTTCAATTTTACATGTGTTGAAATGGTAAGAGTGTGTATAAGAGCTGAACGGAGATCCCATCAGGCTGTCATGTACATGTTATGGGCCACATATTTGTATCCTCTTCTTCTCCCCCACCAAATTTATGAATTAAAGTCCAATATAGTATTTGAAGAAGAGACCTTTAGAAGGTAATGAGTGTAGGGCCCATATAAAGAGATTAGTGAGGACACAGTGAGAATTGGCAGCACTTTGACCTTGGCTCTTTCAGCCTCTGAAACAGTGATAAATGAGAGAATACATGCAGTGCATCCTCTAAGACAGCATATGAGCTAGGTGCTAAGGTGAATGCCTATAATCCCAGTAACTCGGGAGGCTAAGGCAGGAAGATCTCCAGTTTGAGACCAGCGTAGGCAATTTAGCAAAACTCTGTCTCAAACAAAAGAAAGAAAAAGGAAGGAAGGAAAGAGAAGCTGGAGATGTAGCTCAGTGGTAGAGTACCCCTGGGTTCAATCCCCTGGACCACCAAAAAGAAAAAAATAGTGTATGAATGGAGAGTTCTGGAGAGGTCCAGTCTAGAGATAAATGTTTGCTGAAATCACAAGAAGTCAGGAAAGAAATAAGGGACCAAGTTCAGGAGCAACTCCAAAACTTAAAGGGGCACTTGCAAAGGAATCTGAAAAGCAACTTTCAGAGAAAAAAGAAAAAGTTTAGAGTTAGGAATGCCTTAGAAGCTGCAGAAGTTTGTCTGCTCAGTTCCCAGGGTGAAACCTGGAGACTGAGAACTAACAGCAAGGGTCCATTAGGTCACTGGAGACTGAGAACTAACAGCAAGAGTGGAAAAAAATAAGGAGGCTAACAGTGAGTATAGGTAAGTTTATAAGAAGCTTGGCTATGAAGGAAAGAAAAGAAATAATGCCACAGGCTAGGAAGACATGTAGGGAAAAGAAAATTTTTCTTTGTTGTTTTTAGGACAGAGAAGGCTTGACCTTATCAATCTGCAGTGGGAAGAAAAATCGAGCCCAGAAGATTCAGATGAAGATATAGGAGTAGGATAACTGATAGCTCAAGGTTTGTGAAGAGGTGACATTGGGGTACAATGAAAAGACAGGTGAAAGCGTTAATCTTGGAAAGGAGAAGGGAGCTGGGGACAAGCAGAACTGCTGAATAGCAGAGTCACCCAGGCCAAGTTTAGGAATCACCAGTGAGTAAGTAGACAAATCCATGGATGGGGTTTTCCACAGGGCTGTTTGGTGCCACAGGGTTACAATGACTAATTACTGCTGTATGAATGCAGAATTGGGGCATTGCCAAGCACTGGTATAGACAAAAACAAAACAAAGCAATACAAAAAAAAAAAAAAAAAGGAGTTACCAGCTCAGTCCAAAAGTACTTGATAAGGTCACCTTTTACCTTGAAACTGTAATAGTAATAGCTTAATCTTAACTGAAACGTACAATGCTCCACACAGTAATTTAAGGGTTATACATATATTATCCCATTTATCATCATAACCACTGTAAGAGGTGGATATTATTATTATCCCCATTTGACAGATAAAGAAATCAAAGCACATAATTGGTAAGGACAGAGTTAGGGCTTAAAGCTGGCAGTCTGGTTGGTGTTTTTTTTTAATTGATTTTATTTTTTTAAATACATGACAATGGAATGCATTACAATATTTATTATACATATAGAACACAAATTTTCATATCTCTGTGTATAAAGAATATTCACACCAATTCATGTCTTTATACATGTACTTTGGATAATGATGTCCATCACATTCCAACATCATTGCTAACCCCCTGCCCCCTCTCTTCCTCTCCCACCCCTCTGTGCTATCTAGAGTCATCTATTCCTCTCATGCTCCCTCTCCCTACCCCACTATGAATCAGCCTCTTTATATCAGAGAAAACATTCAGCATTTGTTTTTTTGGGATTGGCTAACTTTACTCAGCATTATCTTCTCCAACTCCATCCTTTTACCTGCAAATGCCATGATTTTATTCTCTTTTATTGCTGAGTAAAATTCCATTGTGTATATATGCTACACTTTTTTTTATCCATTCATCCACTGAAGGGCATCTGGGTTGGCTCCACAGTTTACCTATTGTGAATTGTGCTGCTATAAACATTGATGTGGCTGTGTCCCTGTAGTATGCTGTTTTTAAGTCCTTTGGGTATAGTCTGAGGAGAGGGCTAGCTGGATCAAATGGTGGTTCCATTCCTAGTTTTCCAAGGAATCTCCATACTGCTTTCCATATTGGCTGCACCCATTTGCAGTCCCAACAGCAATGTATGAGTGTTTCTTTTCCCCACATCCTCGCCAACACTTATTGTTGTTTCTCTTCATAATAGCTGCCATTCTGACTGGAGTGAGATGATATCTTAGAGTAGTTTTGGTTTGCATTTCTCTAATTGCTAGAGATGATGAACATTTTTTCATATATTTGTTGATTGATTGTGTATCCTCTTCTGAGAAGTGTCTGTTTGGGTCCTTGGTCCATTTATTGATTGGGTTATTTGTTTTGTTTTTATGCTTAGCTTTTTAAGTTCTTTATATACCCTAGAGATTAGTTCTCTATCTGATATGTGAGGGGTAAAAATTTGCTCCCAAGATATAGACACAGAAAGAAACCCACAGAATTACAATTATCTCATATTAGACAAAGGTGCCAAAAACATACATTGGAGAAAAGATAGCCTCTTCAACAAATGGTGCTGGGAAAATTGGAAATCCATATGAAACAAAATGAAATTAAACCCTATCTCTCACCATGCACAAAACTCAACTCAAAGTGGATCAAGGACCTAGGAATTAAACCAGAGACTCTGCGTCTAATAGAAGAAAAAGTAGGCCCTTATCTTCATCATGTGGGATTAGACCCCAACTTCCTTAATAAGACTCTATAGTGCAAGAATTAAAACCAAGAATCAATAAATGGGATGGACTCAAACTAAAAAGTTTCTTCTCAGCAAAAGAAACAATCTGTGAGGTGAACAGAGAGCCTACATCCTGGTTAGTGTCTTTAACCATCATAGCTCTTTGCCTTCCTATCTGTCTATGTATGTATGTATGTATCTTATTTTTACAGTACTAAGAATTAAACCCCACTCTACCACTGAGCTACATCCCCAGCCTTTCAATTTTTTGAGACAAGGTCTTGCTAAGTTGACCACGCAGGCCTTGAATTTCTTATTGTCCTGCCTCAGCCTCCCTAGTCGCTGGGATTACAAACATGTACCACCAGGCCCAGCTGCCTTCCACTCTTAGTCCCCACCTACGCTGCCTTAATTTCTTCTCTACTTTTACACTCTGTAACTTAAGCTGACTTATTTTGTAACTTGTTTGCATCCCCTACACCAACTTGGAATGTGAGCTTCTCCCCAGCAGAAAGTTTATTGCCTTATTTACAATGTCCCCAGTTCCTGAGTTGAGTCTGACACACAGCGTAGACTTGATGAACATTTGTTGAATGAAGGAAGAGTTAAAAACAAAGGAGTTAGAAGATGAGGAGAAGCAAAGGCTCAGGCAGTGGTGGCCCAAGGAAAGGCAAGAGCAGATGTGGGAGAGCAGAAATGCAGGAGGCTTGCTGTTCTAAGCAAGCAGGATGGCTACATCTAGTAGATGTAATAGGTGCCTTATAAATAGTTCCATTGCTGGATACAGTGGCACACAGCTGTAATTCTAGCTACTCAAGACTGAGGGAGGAGGATTAGAAGTTGAAGACCAGCCTGAGCAATTTAGCAAGACCCTGTCTCAAAAATAAATAAGGCTAGGGATGCAGCTCAGTGGTAGAATGTTCCTACATTCAATCCCCAGTAACATAAGCAACCAATCAACCAATAATTATCCATCCAGTGTTCATTGTATACTTGACACAAGTTTTATTTTACTTTGATTTTTTGTTGGATATGTTAAATATTTAAGACATAATATTTTGGTATGTTTATAGGTAGTGCAATGGTGACTACAGTTGGGCAGATTTCAAATGTCTTGCTAAAAAATAATTGAATATATAGAAGTAGAGAATGAGACAGTGGTTCCAATGGATGTGGTTGAGAATGAAAACAGGGAGATTTAGATGAATTAATACAAAGTATCAGATATGTAGGGTATGAACAAGTCTAGAGATATAATGTACAACATGAGGGCTCTAGTTACTAATATTATTTATGTGATTTTTGCTGAGAGTAGATTTTAAGTGCTCTTGCCACCCAAACCCCAGTTTCATTTTTAAGAAGCTTATTTTTCCAAAGGGCTCCAAGCCCTTCCCTGTGTGGGACTGTCTGTGCCAAGGGCAGAGGCATGCCTCCAGGGGAGCAGGATCTCTCCCAGGAAGCCCTTTCCAGGAATCAGAAACAACACAGGGCAAAACAAGACAAGTGGGACAGGGGCAGTGACCCCACCTGGCTCTGAGCCCCAGGAACAGCCAAGGGCAGCTGCTGCCAAAAGACACAAAAGATAAATCTTCCCCCAGGGTAGGGAACAGTGGAGAGAACAAGGAGGGAAGAAAGGCACAGAGAGGGAGAGAGAGAGGAGATGGAGATGGACACGAGAAAAGTGAATAACCTCATTGCACAGATAAAACCCAGGAAGGAAAGCACTGACAAGACATCAAAGAAGACAGCGAAGCTTCTGCAGGACTTACACTTTCAGTTACCAAGAGTAAACAAGTTTCTTCTGTTCAATAAAGGGCCTGACATCATATCACATGGAGGCTCGACTGGAAAGATAAACACTGTATGAAATGTAAAGCTCCCAACAGAAGCCAGATCCTTGTAAAAAACTATCAACTAACAGCTCTCCTCTGGACCCTCAAGGTGCCCCATTACAAGGGAAAATCCTAGTGGAGTCAATAAATGCTTCTGGGGAAAGCATTTACAAAAAAGAAGAAACATGCTCCTAGCAGTTTATAGAAAGTAAACAGTGAGTGGGGTGGTAAACAGGAAGTGACTAGGGGGTAAGGCAGAACAAAACCTTCCTGGATAAGAAAATACTTCCAACCCCAGATCCAAATAATAATTGCAAGTGCTAATACTCAGCATGTTCAACTTTATGAATGTAGTACTACATGGCAATCAGAAGGCACCTGATCCCATCACAGAACTTGGACTTCAGAGATCTCCTTGTCTACTCACCTCAGAGTACAGAGGAGGTTAGATATTCTAAAGTTAGCACTAGAACCCTAGCTAAATAGCTAATTCTTGTGTTGGCACACACCCATAATCCCAGCTTCTCAAGAAGCTGAGGCAAGAGGATCACAAGTTTCAAGATCATCTTCAGCAACTTAGTGAAATCCCATCTCAAGATGAAAAAATCAAAAGGCCTGAGGATGCAGCTCAGTGGTAAAGCACTGCTGGGTTCAGTCCCCCAGAACTAAAAAAAACCAGCATACACTGTTAGGCACTGTGCTGCATTCACTCACAACACCTGATAGAGGAGAAACACAGTCCAGAGAGAATGTGAAGATTGCTGAGCATCACTCAGCTGAATTCAATTCAAACCCAATTGTTCTGCATCTCTAGATCATTGCCCCAGTGTTTTCTCATGGGACCACACAACTGCCTTACTTTGGTGACAGTTAACTAACTGTATGTGCCAACTGGGCAAAGCTACTGGGGGACCCAGATATTTGGCCAAATAGTATTCTAGAGGTTGCTGTGAGGTATTTTTTTTAGATGAAATTAACACTTCAATTAGTAGACTCTGGAACAAGCAGACCACCCTCGTTGTCATAGAGGGGCTCATCTGATCAGACGAAGGGCTGAATAGAACAAAGATTGATCTCCCAGGAGGAAAAGGGAATTCTTTCAGCAGACAGCCTTCAGACTTAAACTACCTCTTCCCTGGGTCTTCAGCCTGTAGATCCTGCAAATTTCTACTATACCCAGATCACACAATCATGTGTGATCACAGTGCCACATGCCTATAATCCCAGCTACCTGAGAGGCCAAGGCAGGAGAATCACAAATTTGAGTCTAGTCTGGGAAACTTGATGAGACTCTGTCTCAAAATAAAAAATAAAAAGGGCTGGGGATGTAGCTCAGTGTAAGGGTAGAGCACCCCTGGGTTCAATCCCCATACCATACAAACACAAAAATAATCTCTCACTCATATCTGAGTATACACACATACACACACCTCCCTAACACAGGTATCATCACTCCTCAGGCCACATTCTCAGCACTGGCACCCTAGCTAAGGACAATGGACAAGCCCACATGGTTCACTTTCCCTGAAGAAGGCCAATGGGATTTAGAGCTCACCAATGCATGCTTGACCTCCTTGAACAAACTCAGGGCCTATTTGCATTCTAAATTTTGAAGAAACTACACTAGACCTAACAGATTTTCCTATAATGGACCTAGATGTCTCTACATATAAAATATTAATTATATTCTTAGGGAGAGTGGTATACAAAAGATACAAAGCAATAAAGATATGGTGTTGTTATGGTTTGGATCTAGAAAGTTCCTCTGAAAAGTTTGTTTTTGAAAGCATGATCCCCAACACAGGAATATTCAGAGGTGAAATGATCAGATTATGAGAGCTATGACCTCATCAATGGATTAATACATCTGACAGTTTAATAATTTGAATGTACTACTGGGTGGTAACTGTCGGCAGTGAGTTGTGGCTGGAGGAAGTAGGCCACTGGGTACGTGTTCTTGCGTTGTATCTTGACCCTTGCTCATGGCACTCTCTCTGCTTCCTGGAGGGCATGAACAGAGCAGTGTTCACCCATCACTGCCTTTTACCATGATATTCTGCCTTATCTCAGGCCCAGAGCAATGGAGCTGGCCAACTATGAACTGAACTCTGAAACCATTGAGTCCAAAACAAAATTTTCATCCTCTAAATTGTTTTTGTCAGGTATCTTGGTCATAGTGTCACAAAATCGACTAACATATAAATGTAATGCTCAATTTGAATTGTCAACTTGATTGGATTAAGAGGCTTCTGTGTGTGTCAATGAGGGTGTGTCTAGGAATGATTGGCATGTGGGATAGTAAACTGAAGTGGAGACCCTCCCTAAGCATGGGCAGCACCATCCAATAATTGGATAGTGGCTTGGATGAAAGAAAAGTTGGAAGAACAAGGAGCAGTAGCAGATGCAAACTCAATTCTTGAACAGGTTCTTGATTGCTGATGTGATCACCTAAGGATATTGGACTCTCATTTCTTCGCTCTTCCAAAGCGGACTCTGCCAGTCATTCTCCAGGGAGTGTTTCCAGAAGTCTTTGGACTAGGGTAGCACAATTGATTCCTCTTGTTCTGGGGCTTCAGTCTCTCAGACTGTGCAGCTACTGGTTCTTCCAGCTCTCCAGCCTGCAGATGGCCATTATGGATTATCCAGCTTCTGGTTGCATAAGACAATCTAATACATCATCTTTTTATAATCATATTTCCTGTTGATTCTAGAGAACTCTGACTAATACACACATGTATGTTAATGTGACTCAAGAAAACTATCTCCAAAAACGTAATTAAAAATAAAGGTAAACTCAGCCAGTGGATCCGTTACTTCTATGCTGATCATCTATTACAGCTAAAAGAGCAAAACGGCATTAGCCTCTACCCATCCCCACCATAACCATCACTGCCCTATCAATACTGGTCCAGTCTTCACCCTCTGTGCTTTATCACCTCAATTCCACAGAACTTCCGCATATTATGTGTCATTATTTTTCATCAAGAGGCTGTACAAAAGTCACTCCCTGTTGAAATATTTCCTCAATCTCCATGCTCATGTTAGCATAGAGTAAGCAATTAATTAGTAATTGTTGATAATGACTAATAAATATGGACACCTTAGCCCCACTCACTGATAGTGCTTGCCAGTTTATTTAACAAGTATTTACTGTGCTAGGAAGTCCCCATTTTCCCAAGGTTCACACTTCACTAAAGATAGAGGACGCTATGTGTCTGGTACACAGGGGATTGAACGACAATAACATCAACCTGGAGCAAAGAACACAGGAAGCCAGGATAAGAAAAAGTCTTTGAATTTTCTGGAAGGGGAAGAGAAGAGAATGGGAGAGTAGGGTTGGAAGGCAGGGCTTCCAGAAGATAGGATGCTAGGACTGCAGTGTGAGTAGGTTGCCTGCTCAAGGTGCATGCAGGGATCCTTGGGAGAGAGGTTAACCAGGGCCAGAGGGCACATGACACATTCAGGGCAGGAAGAAGCTAGTGGCACACAGGGAGGAGTGGGGAAAATAGAACTGAAAAAAAGGATAGGATGAGATCCCTTATTGGAGCCTCCACTGACTCCCCAGAGTGAATCCTCCATAGCATTCCAGGAAATTACATCAACCCAGCCACCCAGCAGATGGCGACAAGGGCTGGAGGTGGGAGGAAAGAGAAGCTCCCACTATAGGGAGAAATAAACCTACCCTTGGCACTGTCTATAAGAAACGCTGCACAGGCAATTCTCTTCAAAAGGCCAGTCCAGAGGTTGAGGGAGTAGCTCAGTTGTAGAGTTCTTGACTAACATGCATAAGCCCTGGATTTGATCCCCAGTACTGGGGGGGAAAAAAAGGCTAACCCAGACCATCCTGACCTCTCTAGCCAGCAGCTGAGCAGTGAATTCTGATTATTCTGATTAAGTATATCAGAGAAGGCTCTTTAGACAGGACTTCTGTGAAAACAAAGGTGTTCGAATGCTTAGCCTATGGACAAGCACCTGTGTCCAGCCCTTTCACTATAGAACAAAGTGGTTTCATTGGAAACAATGCACTTTACTTTCTGGTTAGAATTTCTTTGTATATGCATATACCAGCTGTTGGTGAGACTCTGGTTTGAAAGCTCTTGAGAGCTGCAGGTCTCCAACGGCAGAGGAGCAGGGCATCGAAAGAGGTGTTAACAGGTGGCACATGCCTGTAGTCCCAGCAGCTTGGGAGGATGAGGCAGGAGAATTGCAGATTCAAAGCCAGCCTCAGCAGCTTAGTGAGACCTTGTCTCAAAATAAAAAATAACAAGGGTGGGGATGTGGCTCACTGGTAAAGCCCCTGGGCTCAATCCCTGGTACCAAAATTTTTTAAAAAAATTTTAATGGCCTCAATGTGTCAAGAAATACTGCTTCTCCAATTGAATGCTTTGACAGCATTCTCCAGCACAGAAGCAAACACCCTGGTCTCTGCTCTCTAAGGAAAGTGGACAGTCATGAGTCTCTTGGTGTCTCTAGATGAGTATTACAAGCAACTGTCACCATTACACCCTACTCACTGACCAGCAGAGATATGTGAAATAGGTGCCAAAACCTACCTGTAGTTCTGTTTTATCTCTAAGCCTCAGAGCACAAAAATGGATAGTTTTAAAAGTTTACATTAATACTATGACCTGCTATAAGCAGGTCAGGGGAACATAGCAAAATGTAAAGCTCTATCTATATGGTAATTTTTGTTGTTGTTAATCAAGATCACTGATATGATTACATTAGGAAAAAAGTACCACTGTCTAATAAAAATGATGAACCAAGAGCTAAGTAAGGTGAGTCCTTTCATCACATAGAAACTGAGCACTAGAAGAAAATGTTAGGCTTTCTGAATTTATGACTAATAAATGTCCAAAATTAAAAAAGAAAAACTATTAAAGTGTGGTGGAAAGCAAATATTGCTGCCACCCTAGCCATCTACAGTTGTCAGTTTCTTGTGTATCATGTAGGAAACAGACTATGCATAAGAGACATGAGCGTGTATATACATATACATACATTTATATACATATATATATATATATATATATATATATATATATATATATGGATTTATAATACAGTATAATTGGTAGCATACCATACCACAGTTCTAACCTTGGTTTTTTTCTTTCTCTTATTTTTTGAACCCCAACATTATTTATAACTATAATGCACTATTAAAAAAGAAATGCAATAAGCAGATTATGTCTTTTAAAAGTTACCCTTTGCCATTTCCAATGCTTTGGTTTTAAACTGATTCTCTTCTTAGGCAACTTTATTCTACAATCCATCATTTCAAACGTGTATGGGTCTATATTGAGGATAAATTCTTTTTTTTTTTCCCTTCTGGTACTGGGGATTGAACCCAGGAACACTTTCCTACTGAGCTACACCCCCAGCCCTTTTTAATTTTATTTTGAGACATGGTGTTGTTAAGTTTCCCAAGCTGGCCTTGAACTTGCAATCGTCTTGCTTCAGCCTCCCAAATAGTGAAATTATAGGCATGCACCATTGTGCCAGGCAATTCAGCCTTTTAAATGTATCAGTTCATCTAGTATGATAGTAATCTATAAGGCAGGCATTACTATGATTCCTATTTCTCAGAAGTAAAAATTAAGGCACAAAGAAGTTATAGAATTTGTCCAAGATCACATAGCTCATGATGGTACAGCTGGCATGCAAATCAAGAGTCTATTGTAAACCTATCATTTCCAATAGAAGATTTATTTGTTGTTTTCTAACTTTTTGAGTTGGATCCTTAATTCATTTGACTTTCAAGACATGTCATCTATTAATTTAAATGATTTAAACTTTGGATTTTCCTTTGAGCCTTGTTTTAGCTACATCCCATAAGTTTTGAATTCTATAGCTCACTATGATTCTCCTTTTACTGTTAGAAATTTGTATTATGTTAAACATTTTTAATATTTTAATATTAAATATTCATATTTTAATATAGATGAACACAAGGAGAATTAACATTTTTACAATATTGAGATTTTCCATCCAGGAACTTGCCATTTTTAAAATGTAAAATAATACATTTATTTATCTGTATTTTATATGTAAAAGCTTTTATTTTAATAAATTTACTTCTATTATGATTTCTAACCATTGTTGTTAGAATATATGAAAACCATAGATATTTGTGTAATTCTGGACTGTGCCTTAAATGAATTCTCTCAGTTCTAATAGTTTTCAGTTTGTTTTCTTGGATTCTCCACCTATTCTTTTTCTTGCTAATATCTATATTTATATAAAGATATTCATATACCATATTATATAAATTAATATGTTTTCACATAACATATATGAACATATATAACATATACCAAAAAATTAAGTAACTGTGAATTTATATTCTTTCTAATTTGTTTTACAGGGGTGCTTTTTTACTGAAATTTTCTTTGGGTGGGAAATATAGTGATATGGTAGCAGAAAAAGCTCTATCTTTACAAAATATTTCCTAATATCCAACTTAAATGCTTTCTGGCTTAATAATTTAAACATTTTGGTTATAACCCTAACCCTAACCCTAACCCTAAACCCTAAACCCTAAACCCTAAACCTAACCCTAACCCTAACCCTAAACCCTAAACCCTAACCCTAACCCTGCTGGGCTCAGGGGCACACACCTGTAATCCCAGTAACTTGGGAGGCTGAGGTAGGAAGATTGCAAGTTCAAGGCCAGTTTGGGCAACTTCAGTGAGATTCTATCTTAAAATTGAAAAATAAAAAGGGCTGGGGATGTAGCTCAGAGTGCTCCTGGGCTCAATTCCCAGCAAAACACACACACACACACACACACACACACAGTAGTACATATATCTTAAAGAAAATCTGGAACCTAGAGAGAAACATGGAATTTTTTTTTTTAAATTTAAGTAAATTAATAACCTGGCATTTGGGGCAGTGATCCACTGTGGTAGTCTTCCTGCCTCCTTCTGTACACCCAATGCATCCGCGGTGCCTACCTGGTTCCCCTGAGCCATTGCTGTTCCTCTCACTCTCCCCATCTTCCTGGCCGTCTGCGTTCTGCTGTGTGTGCTGTAGGCTCAGCTTGTGACAGACCTCAAAGGCTTGCCCCACCGTCCGGACGATTCGCATAGCTTGACTCTGGGGAAGAGGAAGGAAAAGGACGAGTGAAGGCTATGGGGACTTTACAAGGACACAAGAAGGGGTGCGGGTGGGTGGGAAGTGCAAGGGGCATGTGATCAAAAACCCAGGAAACCAGCAAAGGAAAGAGATGGAAAATCCTAGGGTTGTTCAGATGTGTACATATTCAGAAAGAAGAGTACAAAAATACTTTCCCTTCTTGAAATACTCCAGAAAATAGAAACTGTCGCCACAGTTTTGAAACAATCAATCAACCAAAAGGACATATGCTGAGAATTATACCAATTCTAGACTTAGCCCCAACTCTTTCCTTCTAAGTATAACCATATTAATCAATATGCTTCAACATCATTAATAGGCCCATCAAACTGAGAGGAACTCAGCTGTTTCTTTCTCCAGATGTCAGATTTCCTAGGAGCTCTATAGACCTAGGGCTGTGATGCTCTGGGCTTGGAAGCCTTGGCCTAACAACAGAGTCAACTGACACTTTGCTAACTAAGGCCAAGGTGAGCTTTCCCAGGCTTACTCTAATAAGATATTGCTCACTTGGATGGCTATTTTCTCCTGTTTTATTGTTTAACTTCTTCTTTTAGGAGCCAAAGAAGAGAACTAGCCCCTGACTCCCAGTGTCCCACTGCTTAACTAGGAGAGGAGGGGAGAGGACAAAGAAACCTGTTCCCAGAGTCTTTGGCAACACCTAAAGGCAGTGAGGAAGAGGCACAGGCAGGGTTCTCAGGACAGGGTCTCAAAGGTGGATCACTTACTATAATCTGATGACTAGTCACCTTTCAATCTTCTTTCAAGGAGTAAAAATGAGAGAACTATGAGATACGGAGTTTCAGAGCTCAGGCTGGGAATGCTCCACATGCTCTTACCCCAGTGGCTCTCAAATATTCCACCACAAACTTCAGATTATATCACTGTGATTGTCACCCAATAACCCAGCCTAACATCAATCATGTTTGGGGTGATCTGACTTTAGATTAGTTGTGACTACCTGATGATACCATACAGTCCACTGATCACATTTGAAACCCCCAAGGTAACATCAGAAGTCAAAAATAACTTTTTTGTGCAGGGGTGGGGGTACTGAGGATTGAATGGAGTGCTTAACCACTGAGTCCATCTCCAGCCCTTTTTTATATTTTAGAGACAGGGTCTTGCAGAATTTCTTAGGGCCTTGCTAAGTTGCTTTGAACACACAATTCTCCTGTCTCGGCTGAGCCACTTGTAATCCCAAGCCAGTGGGATTACCACTGTGTCCGGCAAGAGGAGCCTCTTAAAAACATGAGGTAATTGGTATTGCAGTACTAACTTGCTACCCAGTGTTTTGATAAATTTATAGAACCTGTTTAAGGGTAAATAAATGATTCATTTATGTTTGTCATAATAATGAGATTTGTTCCTGTTTCTCATTGTTATCTTCATGAATTCCTCAGGCCTTGGAACACCACATATGGACTGCTGCTTGAATCCAGTCTCTGCTAAACTTGTTACCCTTGCTTGTTTCCTCAGGCCTGGGGAAACATTCCTTCCCTTTACTTCAGGCCAAAACATTCCCGTTAATATGGAAAGGCATTAGGTCAATCATTGTCCACACGTCATTTTAAGATCTCCGTCTTCTTCTAGTCCTCTTTATACTCCCCAACTCAAACAACCTCCTAGCAGTGACTGCCTTACAATTTAATCCTCTTAGCTTGCTTGGGCATGGTGTTACACAACTATAATACCAGCAATGTGGAAGGCTGAGGCAGGAGGATCCCAAATTTGAGGCCAGGCTTCAGCAACTTTGTGAGACTATCTCAAAACTTAAAAAGCTAGAGATGATGTGTCTTGTTGGTAAAGCCCATCTGGGTTCAATCCCCAATACCAAGAGATGGGGGACAAACCCTCTTACCTCAAAAATGTTTTTTTGTTGTTTGTTTGTTTGTGGTGATAGGAATCAAACCCAGAGCCTTATACATGTGAGGCAAACATTCTATCACTGAGCCACATTCCCAGCCCTAGACAGATATTTTTAATTGATCACTCAGTTAAGAGACATGGGTGATGGGAAACTTAAGTGAAACAGGAGACAGGTAAGTTCCCTGAGGTCCCTCATTACCTGGTGGTGGATCAGAACCTCTGCTCTCTGTGTTCACCCTTAATTCCCTCCTGGGTCCAAAGGGTAGGCCTAGGCCCCTTCTAAAACCACAGGCTTGCAGTATCTGAGACACAACTATTCTTTCTGCACAGGAAGTTGAAAATCAGTAGGCACCAGTACTAAGCAAGGTGTCCCTGCTCTTCCAATTCCCAAACATGGGAACAGGTGTGATTTGGAGGACATGATGCCTAACAAGCTAGGCCAGGCAAACCCCAGCTTCTACATCTCCTTTGGACACCAAGCTGAGCCCTAGTTAGGAGGCTGGGCCAGGAAGCTCAACTCTCTGATGGAAAAGAAGACGCTGGTCCACCCAAAAGTGTTATTCACACACATCTAACCAGATCTTTGGTCCCTTACTCCTTTTATCAGAAGATGATAAATCCTAATCTTTTACAGGAAAGCTTATTACTAGTATCAAGTAATGTCTCCTCTGCCACACAGAGGAATCAATATGTAGATATATGATGGCATCTCCCACAGGGATAGGCATATAGTAAGTGTTAAAGAAATGCTTTATTCTGAATATGTAATTCACTGCAATAAAAAGCAATTAAAACACAAAATAAAAGGTAGTTGAGGAAAGGCCAGGATTATTTTACTAATTACAGAAGCGTAAAGATCCTAAGGGAATCACTTCTTCCATACATATGCTGGCATCAAAAGGGTGAGTGCCACCATCTCCCTCCTTCCCAACAGCATCTGAGGAGAACTCCTGGGTCCACTGTATCTTGGGTTTGAACTGGTACAATGGTTTCTGTGTAGGAGGGTATTGTTGGACGTGACTTCTAGGCTTGCACATTCAGTGCCAAATGGTTTCATTTCAACTTCTACTTTTCGTTGATGCGAAGGCTGTTGTCATTCACAGTAAAAGGACACAGTAGAGTGTTCTGTGAGATATCTCTGCACTTGAAGAGGCTACTGGGTGAATAATCAAACTACCTGCTTTACAGAATGACGAACACACATAAAAGAACCTCCCTCTTCATTTATCACTCTAGGAGTCAGAAGGGGCTGGAGGACTCCTAACTTGATCCTTAAATGGCTACATGAGTTTAAATGCCCCTTGACTTTCTAGGCTCTCCTTCCTTCACCAGTGAAAAGTCTATTTTTAGAGGTTTTACGCGAGAATCTTATTATGGAAAGCAATTACTTGAAGGTGGTGGGTTTGGTGATCTGCCCCTGGCAGGGGCTGGCCTTCTTACATTTGCTCTCTGCACAGCCCTGTGGGCTCCTGATGCTAGGTCTTCCGCACTTGGTGATGCTGCTTTCTGATTTTCTAGGCTAGAAAACTGACTCTGCCTTATACCCTGGAAGGCAGGAGTCACATGTGCTGGGAATTAATAGTTAATAAGCCATGTTTGGACTTGAGGGAGAACTCTGATAAAGAGAAGCTTTAAAAACAACTTTCAGATATTTCTGTGACTACTTGTTTTTTTAGGTTACCTTGTTCTCATGGAAGCAGTTGCTCACATCTCGTGACCATATGCAGGCCTTTGGAAATCAAAGTGGAGGTTTAAAGATTGAAATTTAAGATAACCAGGGAAAAAGCTGAACTACAAGTGGATTGTTAGGAAGGCAGCCTTTGCCAGTTTCAAGATCTGGCCACTCTGGAATTTAACAGATTATTATTATTTTTATTAAAGCATCATTATACTGTAGTATACTGCATGTAATTTTTGTACAAATCCAGATTAGTTTTATATAAGCCCTGGAAAGTGCTTTGCCACATGGATCAAATCTTTCTGTTCAAAAGCCATTTTCTATTAGTAGCCCCAAAGCATGAGTGGGCTTTTAGTTACCGAGATTAGTCTGGAGACGGTTGCTTTGATGTTTCCAAAGCTGGAAAGGAATATCTAACCTCAGAGTGACTCTTAGCTGCAGATGGAGAGCACTGAAGCTCATGGGAGCACCAATTACAGGCAATTTTGTAAAAATAGGGATGGAAAGGAAGCTGTCTTAGAACTTTATTCAACTAACTCTCACCATGTTTCTCACGGTGTTTCTTTAAATTATCTTCCTGTTCATGTTGACAAGATCCCCTTCTCTCCCATACCCAGGATATCCCACAACCCAGGACAGAAACCAAGTCAAGATGCAATGGCTATCAATTGGATACCAAGCCTACTATGGATACCAAATGGATACATAGCCGGCATCAAAATTTGATGAATTGCTGCAATGAACACAAAAACAATACCATATTTGCAGTGAGAGTGAGTTGTCTACTCAAAAATAGTCAAAAGCTTACAGTAGTAGCTTTAAGAACATGAAAGTCAAAAGGTTGCTTCCTGTACTTCACCAGTCCATAGAAAAATTATAGTAGTTGGGCACAGTAGTGCGCATCTGTAGTCCCAGCTACTTGGAAGGCTAAGGCAGGAGGGTCACTTAAACCCAGAAGTTTGAGATCAGCCTGGGCAACACAGTAGGACCCTGCTTCAAAAAAAATCAGACAGTGTTTTTTGTTCTCATTCTAAGTAACCCTGTTGGTCCTACAAACTTGGGAATCTTGTAAGTGCTATATACATGTTATAGAATAGTTATTACTAGGGCAGTAGCTCAGTGGTAGAGCACTTGCCTAGCATGCATGAGATCCCGGGCTTGAACCTCAGCATCACACACACACACACACACACACAATGGTTATTACTAGTCTTTATCTTTGGCTGATGTAATAAATCATCTTGGGCATTTTTCTGAATTTCACTATCCTGAAAAAAGCTCTCTATTTCACAACTTTTTGGAGATGATTAAAAAAGTCATCAGATAAGCAAGGAAATTAGAAAATAAAAGCACAAAATACAAGGTGTAAATGAAGATGAAGATCATGATTGCGATGACAATAGGCAAGGAAAAAGAAGAGTAGGGAGCTCACTTCTGGCAAACCTCACTTCTGAGTTCTCTACCAGCTCTCTGCTCTAGCTTACAGCCCACCCCTACCCCCTGTATTCTGGGCATTTAAGATTTGTCTGCCAAGTCCTTCTAAGTTCCAGGGAACTGACTTACATGAATTCAGTATCAGGATTGGCTCACAAATTTATAATTTTTCTCATCTGTCACAGCAATAAAATATAGTGCCCTTCTTGTGAACTTAACCACCACGGAATCTCAACAAAAATAGAACTGAATTTCATGTTTCTTAATGTGCTTTGAATTGAACATTTAGTAAATGATTTAGCTTAGATTTACCAAATGATTGAGATCCATATAATTTGCAATGCTGAATTTGCAATGTATGTTTGGATTTCTACATATAGTAGCATTTAATGTACTAAAGCTTTGAAATGATAGATGGGTTGGGTTTTTGTCCTCAGGTTATTTCATGGATAACAAAACATTTCTCAGTACAAGGAAAGTTTAGTTTCAAAGTAGATATGACTTTCATCCATGACAAGGAATAGCACATCATAAAATTTCCAATAGGTAGTTGAATTTTTCCTTCCTACTCTGCTAGTCCATGAATACACAGTGTCTAGAGATAAAAGGATGTTATAATCTCAGTACTGTCAGTAACCCACTGGGTGATAGTGGACAAGTCATCTCACTTTCCCAGGTACCAATTTCAACATCTATAAAGAGAGAGATTTGGCTATGATTCCCTTTTATTCCCCCCACCCCTCTGGGATTGAACACATGGGTACTCTACCACTGAGCTATATCTGCAGCCCTTTTTATCTTTTCTTTTAAGACAGGGTCTCACTAAGTTGCCCAGGCTGACCTTGAATCCTCCTGCCTCAGTCTTCTGAGTAGCTGGGATTATAGGCATATGCCACCATGTCCAGCTATGATTTCTATATTTTGACTTCCCAACCCAAGTCCACTTAAGACATAGAAAACAGCCTCTTGCCCTAAATTGAGGACCTATCTTTCATCTCTTAAATTTCACCAGGCAAATGACTAATTCTTTTGCACATGACTGTCATAATTCAAAATCTACTGCAACTCTAAAGAAGAGTCAAACTTCACAGCTGTGGCCCCCAATTTGATGGTGAGAGCATTACAGGGGGAAATGATTTCTCCTAATCCAAAGCAATTGAGCTGTGATTGAAGGCAAAATGATTTCAAGGAGCTGTCCTGAGGATAATGGAGAGATTCCTGCTGCTCCTGTTAATCACCAACACTTCACGCACTGATGCGCTAATAAATACCGTCACTCTCAATCAGGCCAGATAGCCATATCCTCCTAGGACTGGGAGAAAATGACAGGAAGATTATGTCCACTCCACAGGAGAGGTCAAGAGACTAGGCAAGAGGCTCCTCTTGAGGCAGAAGAACCTTGTAAATGAACACTATCACTATATCTCCCAAGGAGGTAAACAAGAAATGCCAATGTCAATAAGAAGAGTCTGCACTGACTGTACCCAGTGAGAAACAGACCTGCTGTCGGTCCTCCTTCCTAGCACTAGTCCGAAGGTGCTAGGATCTCTCCACCACATTACTGGTGATACTGCCCAGTTACAGCCATATAAATTTCACTGTTTAAAGATTGTATCACTTCAAACACTTCCTGAGAAGCCTATCACCTTACTGGAGGAACTCAAGGCCAGAGAGGCTCCTGTGTCTTTAGGTTTTAGTGGCCAAATCCCTGGACTGGGAGCAGAAAGCCTGGTTCTAATCTCAGTGGCATCTTTGATTCATTGTGTGCCCATGGTTAACCCACTAGCCTAGGCCTTTTCTTTCATCAACTACAAAATGGACTCAACATTGATCACACAAGGATACTACGAGGCAAAAAGGAAAATGTGTGTCAAAGTGATGCGAGCCATTGAGAGTTAAGGAGCTCTTTGGACTCAAGTGCTGATTACAAGAGAATGCAGTTATAAATCAATCTTGGGGAACAAGGCTACTCCTTAGCTATGTAACTTCCTAATGAGCCAAGGACAATGGTATATGGAGTGGTTAAGAGTGTGAGCTCAAGTCAGACTTCTGGGTTCAGTTTCGACTATGCTATCAAAAGTCTTTATGCAAGTTATGTACTTTAAGGCTCCCATTTATGTAATAAAAAGCATAATAGTTCCTCTCTCACTAGGCTTTTGAGATAATTCATTCATAGAGGAGCTTAGGGCAGTCTCAGGCACATGGCAGTAAATCAAAACAGGCTAGATATTTTTAACTTAATATTAAACTATGACTTAGATAATCCATAGTAGTATAAGACTAAAAGGAACCATCTTATATTCCTGCAGCAATCTGCTATCTAGCTTCTGGAGGAAAAAAAAAAACAGCTGAAGGTTAAAATTCCCAAGATGGAACCACATTGGCTATACTTGTGAGTAACTGAGGATGATCCCTAGGTACAGAATAATATCTGTGCCAGGAGCAAAGGTTATAAGGGATGCCTTCTAATGTGAAAGTTGAGACACCCAACCCATATTCTCAACTCTTTCTCCATGGTGAACTATAGGATATGAATGACACCCTCATTACAGGTTTGTCATGAGAAACGTGCCATGGGTGTGCACACAGGGGACATAATGCAAGGTCAAACAGCAGGAACCAAAACCCTGGCACAGCAACAAGTTCATACAAGGTTTTCCCATATTGTGATCAGTATAAGGACTCTGGAGGACATCCAAGTCTGCTGGCTTCCAGCAAGAGGTCTCCCTATTGACATCTAATGACCAAGAACATTCCTGCAAAACACATTTCCTTGGGACCTATAGTACTTTCCCCATCACCTCTTCAATATTCCTATGATTTGCCAATTAAAACTCCTGACCAAGCTGACTATTGCCTCCCTAAACCTGAAGAGTTTTATAAAATAGTAAATCACTGGATTTGGGGGCTAATCAAGATGGCATGTAAAACCCTAGAGATATATTGCCACCTCTTCCCAATTCTGTTCCCTTTGATTAATAATTTATTTCTCTTTTTATGGCTTAGAAACTGGCCCTTCCACCAAATGTTCAGCAAAAGAACTCACATCAGGCTATCCAGAAGCAATTCCCTAGCTACATGGTAGACAAACCAGCACCAGACCTGAGAACCAACTCTAAGAAGAGCTACAGTCTCAGTAGGGGAGGGTGAAAGGATTTAAAAATAAACGGAAGAGCTAGCTGGGCATGGCGACACATGTCTGTAATCCCAGTGACTCAGGAGGCTGAGGCAAGAGGATCACAAGTTCAAGGCCAGCTTCAGTAACTTATGAGACCCTGTTTCAAAATGAAAAAATAAAAAGGGCTACAGATGTAGTTAAACGGCAATGCACACCTAGGTTCAATCCTCAGTAGCCTCTCCTCACTCCAAAAGAAATAAAAAAGAAAACAGAAGAGCCAGACATCAGAATTAACTCTGGGAGCTACAAGACATGGGAAAAAATGATGTGACAGAGAACTAGATGACTACTTCTTTTCATCTAGCAACAGCAATGGAATCTGGGCTTCACTTCAAGATCAAAGATCCAAGTGGGCATTTTTCTTAGACTTGGGTTTTGGCAGAAGGACACCCCCACTGTGTCTGTATTGCTATACTAGGTTTGATGGCCAGGCAAATACAAGATATAGGCCTGGTATGGAGGCACACACCTATAATCCCAATGACCCAGGAGGCTGAGGCAGGAGAATTGCAAGTTCAAGGCCAGCCTCAGCAACTTAGCAAGACTCTGTCTCAAAACAACAACAAAAAGGACTGGTAACAATAAATGTTGGCCAGGATGTGGGGAAAAGGGTACAGTCATACACTCTTGGTGATACTGCAAATTGGTAAAACTTCTCTGGAAAGCAATATGGAGATTCCTCAGAAGACTACGAATGGAACCACCATTTGACACAGTTATCCCACTCCTTGGCATATATCCAAAGGACTTAAAATAAGCATACTATAGTTATTCAGCACATCAATTTTTAAGGAGGCATAGTTCACAATAGTTATGCTATGGAGCCAATCTAGGTGCCCTTCAACAGATGAATGGATAAAGAAAATGTGCTATATATATATACACAATGGAGTATTACTCAGCCATAAAGAAAAATGACTTTTTGACATTTGCTGGTAAATGGATGAATCTGGATACTATCATGCTAAGTAAAATAAGCAAATCCCAAAAAACCAAAGGTTGAATGTTTTCAATGGAATGTGGAAGCTAGCCCACAATAAGGAGGGAAGGGAGAATAAAAGTTCAGTGGAGTAGGGAATTGAAGGGAAGGGGAATGAGAAAAGGAAAGACAGTGGAATGATCTAACTTTCCTATGTACATACACAAATATACCACAGTGAATCTCCCCATTGAGTACCTCCATGAGACATTAATTTAAAAAACCTAAAGATAAATGGTGGAAAGATCAATAGAGGGAAGGGAGCAGGGGGTGGGGAAAGGAAAGGGGAAGGAGAGGTCCTGGGATCTGAATTAGACGAGATATAGTCCATGCTTTTACTATTACATCAAAACGGATTCTACTGTCATGTATAACTATAAAAATAAACAATAAAAATGAATAAAAAGGACTGGGGATATAGCTCAGTGACAGTGCATCCCTGGGTTCAACTCCTGATGATGAGGAGGAGGAGGAGGAGAAGGAGGAGGAAGAGGATGGAGAAGAAGAAGAGGAGGAGAAAGAGAAGGAGAAAGGGGAAGTGGAAGAGGAAGAGAAAGGAGGAGGAGGAGAGAAAAAAAGAGGAAGGAGAAGAAGGAGGAGGAAGAGGAGGAGAAAAGAAAATAGCCCACAAATATAATAGTCTCCTTTACCTAGGTTTTTTGCTTAAAAATTCTTTTGTTCTATATATCTCCCTGGTTATAGCCAATGCTTTTCAGTGGGAAGGTGGGCAAGTCATTTAGTCTCTCTAAGCCTTGGTTTACTCATCTCTAAAACTGGGTGAAAATTAACTATCTTACCTTTCCTATATACACATTGGAAAGATATTAAAATAAGATTAACTATCAAAGCACTTGGTAGATGATTGTTATTTGTAACTCTATTAAAAAGTTTACATGGTCCAGTCTACGTACAAAACTGAAGTCAGAAGCGTGGTCAATGACTCAAAATGAATTAAGGGAATTTCAGTCTTTAGACACTTGTCAGAGAACATTATAGATGGTCCAATCTGAGTTTCCTTTCTCTCTTCCCCAGATCCTCTACAGCTCTAAGAGGGTAAGACCGTCTCTACCAGGCCCTCATGTCTCCCACCTCTAGCCTTCTTTCCTCCCTCTTCCTACTTGTGCTTCTATCAGTTTTTTGATACGCAGTTCAACCTGGCCTCCTCACATTCTCTTTCTCTCAACTGTATTATTATCTAGAAGCGAAGTCTGGGAACTTACCCCTTTTCCCTCTCATCTCTCTAGTTTTAGCACTTTCCATCCAATTTCATGATTTGCATTTAAAAAGCCTGAGGGCTAGAGGGCAGCTCAGTGGTAAAGCACTTGCCTAGCAAGCATGAGGCTCTTGGTTCCATCTCTAGTACCACAAAAATAAATGAATGAATGATTAAAATTAAGTCTGAGAGCTGGGTGCATAAGGGTGCACATCTCCTTAGAGGAGAGGCAAGTTGGCAAGTTGTGATTCCCTTTATGGAGTTAGGATAGGAAACAGGACATATATACAACCAAACTTAGGATGGTCAGACATAACAACTTTTTGATTTTTATAGTGGGGCAAAAGCTATATGTACTCATTAGAAGTTGTACTTCAAATTTTGAATTTTAATTTTTTCCTAAGCTAGTGATATGTAGTAGGATACTCCTGCAATGCTGGCCAGTGACAGGAGCCTTAGTGCTGGTCAGTCATGTTATCATAAGAGGAAACCACTGGTACTATAAGATCTGCTACTAAGTTAGGATGTTCAGTAGGGTGGGTATATTAAAGGCATTTTCAGCTGAGGAAGGGTTTATTGGGACATAACCCCATCATTACTCAAGGAACATCTGTATTAGTTGATCTTGACCCTGTCATGTATTATTATTATTATCCCCCACTCGACAAAGGTGAGATGACCATGAGTCTATTAAAAATGCCTTAAAGCATAAGATGTTACATAGAATCAAAGGAAGTATGCAGGAAGAAGGTGAGAAGGTCTCACAGGAAGTCAGACTTAGTGGTTTGTCTCTAGAAATAGTAGATCAATAAGGGCTCTTAAAGGCCCCAGTACAGGGCTTTCCAAAATCTCTTCAGAAGAATAATAGTTCCCAGGCCATTAGCACATTATATCTAAGGAAGCGGGATTTATAGTGGGGAAGCAGCCTGCATAACATCATTCAGGTGGGGCTAAATCCTAGGTTTCCTAACCCCCATGGAGGTATCCAAACCCCAGTTCTTTGTGTTAGGTCCTGGAGGAATGGCAGAGAAGAAGAATGCCTCTATAGAACTGAAAAGGTTGCATTTACTCAACTATCAAGGCCACCTTAACAAAATAATTACCCAGGAAAACCAATATCATACCCTAAGTCTAAACCAGATTCCAAGGGTCATGACTTGAAGCCACTGACCCACTGATCAGAAGGATCACCTTAGTCCATGGCAATGCTTCTTTTCTAATGCACACTGAGGTCAGCCTCATTCCTGGTGTCAACTACCTGCTCCTGTTCCAAAATACTTATCCAATGGCCAGTCCCTCTCCAACTGTTCATATGTATCCAAGTCAAAGTTCAGATGAAACTAAAAGAGAATTTCATTACATAGGAGAACTGACAGTTCCTCCATGTCGGGCATCAAAACAGCCACCTCCAAATCTTTAACAGGGAGACTGGTCTATGTTGGGGATGTGCTGGGACCATCAGAGGAACATTATAGATAACCAATGACGGCTCCTTTACCTTCTTCTTGGACTTAAAGACGTTACACCTGAAGATATTGCTGGCACCATCTCGAGCGATATAGCTGAAGATCTTCAAGTCTTGGGAGTCATGAGAGACATAGAAGATCCTAAAAGAAGAACAACAGAAAAAATGTGCTGAAAATGGCATCCAGGGGGTTCCATTGGAAAACTTCTGACTAAGGACACTGAAGTCAACTTATCAAAGGAAGTCTTTTTCCTAGAGCATCAAAAAGCTATCATGTAGGAAGTATATTCAACAGACGCTACAAACACAGATACTCCTATGAGTGACTTCCAGATTTGGGATTGTAGACATGGGAAACCACACTATTGTCAGTCATTTCCCAAGGCAGCAAATCTGTCCTAGTGACTTCTGTGTTTGAAGAAAAATCATTCCTTTATCAGATAACAAATCTAACCCAGGGAAATGTATACAAGTTTTCTGATAACTGGTCACAATTATCCACAAATGAGGAACCTTGGGGAACTAATAATGCTAACCATGTTGGGAAAACCAAGATACTCCTTTTCATTACTGCAGGTCCTTGGTCATAGTGACTCCACTTCTCTGCCAGGACCATGGCTTCCACGTATTAATTCCACAATTCAAGTAGTGCTGTAAATGCTACCTGCTACCCTAGAAGCTGGGGATGTAGTGAGAATCGGACAAAGCCTTTGAACTCACTGGGCTTACATGTGGATGTCAATACACAAGTGAGATGAAGAAAACTCAGGCAGAACAGGGATGGAGCATGGTGGGGACTGCTATTTTCAAAAGAGTGGTCACACAGATAGCTAGGCAAAACCACTTCAGGAAGTAAGTACAGGAAGACTACAAGCCCTGCTGGGTGCAGAACATGTTAGAGGTGCTTGAGAAACAGATAGTGTGGTTCAGGTGGAGCAAGTATGGTCAGTAACAGGATCACAGTAGCAACCAGAGGACAGAATACAGAAGGCCTTGAAAAAAAAGGCCTTGGGGCTAGGGTTGTAGCTCAGTGGTAGAGCTCTTGCCTAGCACATATGAGGCACTGGGTTCGAACATCAGCACTGCATAAAAATAAATAAATGAACTAAAGGTATTGTGTCCATCTGTAACTAAAAATCATTAAAAAGTTAAAATTTAAATTTATAAAAAGGAGGCCTTGTATTCTCAGTGAGTTGAGAAATCATCAGAGGCTTCCGAGCAGAGCACTGACTTTGTATGCTTCCTTAGAACTAAAGGATCCCTATGACTGCTTAGGGTATAAAGAGATAGAGAGAAAAGTGGAGGTGGAAAGAAAGGGGAAAACATTATAAGTATGGCCCTGGTGGTAGGGTCTTAAGTGGATTAACTGGACCTAGAATAGGGCACCATAAGAACCACCAGACCTGACCATTGTAGGAGGAGGTGGGGAAGTGAGGTTTAGGGGATGCATCAGAGGAATGAGTTTTGGGTAATCCAGAAAGAGTATTGCTCTTGATAAATGGGACTGGGGCCAAATCATTTACACAAAACTTTTTTTTTCTCAATAACACTAGGAACTTTCATCCAGGGGTTAATAGACCTGTTATTTAAAAAATAAAAATTTGTATTATATAGGAGAAAAAGAATGAAACGTTACCAGTCTAAAATTTGACCTATAACTTTACTACTTATTATGAGGTAACCCCTCAGAGGTTCAGTTGTGATAACTGTAAAATGGGACTGCTAATAATCTTGCAGGGTTATTAAGAAGATGACATATTTAGTAAAGTGTCTTTTTACATCTCTTTACCAATGCACTTTCTCTATAGTCTAATAACTGAGATTTTCTTGCAGGAGCCTTACGGGGACATTCAAAAGAAGAACGGGCAAGAGAGAACAACAACACTGGGAAGAATCCCAGGTTCACCTTGGGGAGTCATTTCAATACATCTCACAATTCTACCACCTCTAAATGATCCCCAAATTGATAACATGGCTTCCAAGAGAGCTGTCTAAAGTTATCAAGACCATAGAGTCCCTGAATCTTCTATTAATGCCAAACTGTCTTCCCATAAAGGGACAAGCCAACAATGGTACTACAGCTCCTCCTGCTTGAACTCTAGGCCCATTTGGCCATCCCTCTCAGACGTCCCCTCATGAATGTCTCTCAAGCTTCTCAAATTCATTAGACTCCCAACCTGATCTCACCATCATCCCCCTAATTCTGGAAGTCAACGTGGCCTTCCTCCTCCTGAGCCTCATTTTAATGAGGGGCATCATATCCACTCAAGTGAGAAATCTCAGGGACATCCTTGACTTGTTCCTCTACTCTTCCTCAATATCCATCACTGATGACTAAGTTCCTGAACCTCCCTGATGTCTCTGTTTCTCTTCAACTCCACAGGAATGCCTTAGTTCTCATTTTTTCACCAGGATATTTGCAATAGCCTCTATAGGGTGTGTCTCTACTTCTTAGCTTACCGATTGCCAATCCATCCCCTATATTGCTAGCAAAGTGATAGTTTTTCTTTTTTTGATACTGGGAATTGAACTCAGGGGCACTCAACCACTGAGCCACACCCTCAACCTTATTTTGTATTTTATTTAGAAACAGAATCTTACTGAATTGCTTGGTGCCTTGCTAAATTGCTGAGGTTGGCTTTGAACTTGCAATCCTCCTGTCTCAGCCTCCTGAGCCACTGGGATTACAGGCATGCACCACTGCTCCCAGCTATTTTTATGTTTTTCTAATTAGACATTTTTATTGGTGCATTAAAATAGTGGTATTCATTTTTACATATTTGTACATGCACAGAAGAGAACAATATAATCCGGTCAATTTCACTCCCTACTACCTTCCCTTTCCTCCTCTCCTTCCTCCCCTGGTTCCCTTTCTGTACTAACCTCCCTTCTGTTTTCATGAGATCTGCCTCTACCTTTTATCCCTTTTTTCTCTCTAGCTTCCACATAGGAAAGAAAACATGACCCTTGACTTTCTGAATTTCACTTAATTTTACTTAACATAATGCTCTCAAGTTCCATCCACTTTCCTGAAACTGACAATTTTGTTCTTCTTTATGACTGAATGAAATTCTGCTGTATATGTATACCCACATTTATCCACTCATCCACTAACAGACACCTGGGCTGATTCCATAATGTGACTATGTGAGCTGTGTTGTTATAAACATGGGTATGCATGTATCACTGTACTATAATGATTTTAATTCTTTAGGCTAAATACCAAGGAGTGGTAGAACAGGGTTTGTATGTGGTTCCATTCATAGTCTTTTAAGTAACCTCCATACTGATTTTGCACAGTGGTTGTACTAATTTACAACCCCACCAACAGTGTGTAAGTGTTCCTTTTTCCCACATCCTCTCTTACATTTCTTATTTTTTGTATTCTTGATGGCTTGGCCGTCATCTAATTGGAGTGAGATGAAGCAAAGTGGTGGTTTTAAAAACACGAATTCCATTGCATCATTGCAAAGGCTTCCTACTACCTCCAGGACAGAATCTTAAACTCCTTAGCAGGGGGTATTTGCCTTTTGCTCTTGTACACCTCTATAGTCCCAACCTATGCAGGCCTGCAGGACTAGCTTCATACTTCTTCCTGCCTTTACAACCATTGTGAGCACCCTTGGCATCATTCTGGACTTGGCTCAGGGAAGACTTTTCTTTCCTTTAGCAATCTGAACTGCTGAACCCCTGTGGCTCATCTGTGCCAAAGCATGCATCTCACACTACGATGTTTTAAACAAGAGCTCCTTGAAGGAATAAGGACCACATCGTGGCATCCCCAGGACCACCACAGTGATTGGCACATGGGAGATTCCTGATGCCTATTCAGGAAGGAGGCAACGCATTCCTACAGTCATTAATGAGCACCTATAATGTAGTCAGTTCAGCTGTTCATTTTCCCCACAGGAAGTCAGGTCCAGTTAGTTCAAATGCATTGCACATAAAACTCCTTTGATTTTGGGTTTTTGATTTATTATGTAACACCCTAAGGACCAAGAACTGGATTTAAATCTGATGCTGCAGAGATGAATGTGAACTGGCATGCCAACATGACACAGATGTGGAAGGCACTCAGGGACAGTGGTGAGCTAAGGTTAAAGTAACCTTAACAGACAAAGCACTTCAGAAAGTCTGATGACAACCTGTACTTGAGTACAGCCACTCCCTCTGGATTGGAGCTCTCTGGAAACTGCTCTGCTTGCTGTGTCTGAGTTCAGAAATGTAATGTGTTGTCCTGAGAAGCAAATAACCTCTAGCTAAGCAAACAGTCTTTTAGTTCCTGCTTAAAAAAGTTTCCACCAACACAATCAAGTAGCAGACTTTTTCCATATGACCTCATTCATCAACAAATTAATAAATCAACAAATTAAAGGCTCAAGTCCAAACTCCCAGATCTAGAAATATATTTCAAGAACACTTGCTCTCCATGACTTGGTTTATCTTTCTATTTATTCTTTTCTTCCTTCCTTCCTTCCTTCCTTCCTTCCTTCCTTCCTTCCTTCCTCCCTCCCTCCCTCCCTCCCTTCCTTCCTTCCTTCCTTCCTTCCTGGGGATTGAACCCAAGGCACTTTACCTCTGCACTACACCCTCAGTCCTTTTTTTATTTTTTATTTTGAGACAGAGTCTTGCTAAATTGCCCAGGTGGCCCTCCAACTTATGATCCTCCTACCTCAATCTCCCAAATTACTGGGATCACAGGCATCGCACTCAGTGTTCACAACTCAAATTTTCTTAAGGGCTGTAAATGAGTGGGTGTTTGAAATTGGGGAAGAAATGTGAGCACTTCAGGGAAGAGGGAAGATTTACTTTCCACCTTCCCTCTTCATCTGTATGATTAAGATTAGAGTCCTTCCAATCCTGCTTCTATAAACTGTCCAAGTCAATCTTCTTAATTTTTACAAATTCAAAGGCAGGATACCGAAGCAGTTTGCATGAGTTAATAATAATTCCTAAGGTTTCACAAGGCTTTATTCCCACTTTAAATTTTCTAAGATTTCTTGCTTTTATTTTAAAATATGCAAAGAATTATAATTTTACTTACTATTAAAACTGTTGTGCTTAAAGCCATAGCAAGAAAATTCTGCAGATTCTTAGGTCCATAAGCTTCCCAAAATGAGCAAAAGATAAATAATTTCTTGGAGAAATTGGATTTTGAGTTTAGTATAATATTGGAATTCAAGTTGACAAAGAGATAAAAGAGTCACCAAACCCATCATCAATACCCTCCTTCCAGACTATTAATCTACAGGTAAATTTGTTTTTTCCTCATCAGATTTAAAGAATGAATGCATTAAGAAGGATTAACTTATCACAAATGGTAACTGCTCTTATTACTTCTACACTACTGCCCTAGTGCTAACCTCTGAGGCCTTAGAGCACAAATCTAAGCCTTCTTCCAAGTGGCAATGATCTGAACATTTGGAAACAACCACCATGTTTATATTCCTTTCATTTTTTTTAAAGAGAGAGAGAGAGAGAGAATATGAGAATTTTAATATTTATTTTTTAGTTTTCGGCAGACACAACATCTTTGTTTGTATGTGGTGCTGAGGATCGAACCCAGGCCGCACACATGCCAGGCGAGCACGCTACCGCTTGAGCCACATCCCCAGCCCCTATTCCTTTCATTTTTAAAGACAAACACTTCCTCTTCTCTTCAATAGTTCCTCAACAAGCCCATCACATCCCTTCTCCCTCTGGCAGGTTTGTATTATGGGAAGAACTTGAGCTTTGGAGTGATAAAAATCCAGGTTCAAGGCTTAGCTGTACTAAGTCCTAGCTACTGGCCTTGGGCAAGTTACTTAGCTGACATAATCCTTTGTTTCCTCATCCAAAATAGACATATTATGATCTCTTAAAGGCCTTGTTTTGGGTATACAAACACATACATGCTGCATTTAACACAATGCCTAACACACAGCAAGTTGCCTGCTTAGTAAATACAAGTTTCATTTCCTTGTTAACCTTTTTTGTACATATGCCAATTTGCCAATGAATCTCTTAAAATACAGTTTACATAACCGAATGTACTTTCATAAAGCGATCTGAAGAGCACAGAGAGTATATTTGCATAAATCTTTTCTGCCCAAGAATGCAATTTTTAGCAGACCATCTCTAATCATGTTTTTTCTTTAGTTACAACATCTCACTTCTAGCTCACCCTGTGGTCAACTCAAATGTTTAAAGTTAGTTTGCACACCTGCTCTAAGGCATATTTCCTGGTTTCCAGGACTGGCTCCTAGCAATCACCTTTTTCTTTTCCAGACTATGTCAGACCATCTGCCCAATGATCTCTTCTAGAAGTTTTTTCCAGCAGCAATGACAAATTCACTAGTTTTTAATTCCTGGACCCAGATTTTACTGTCTCCTAAAAAGTGAGATGTCTTAATCTTGCAGTCTTCTAATATCCATTCCTCATGATTTTGCAAAGATGACCGATCACTATTTTACAGTCACGTTTTCTTAGGACCCAAGTAACTGAGGGCTGAACACACTGAGAAGAGTACTGGATGCCTTTATTTTTCCTCATGGTTTTTGAACATCTTCTTTTTTTTTTTAAATCACATATGTTTTGCTGTTTCTAATTTGAAGATCAGTTCTCTATTTGACAGGGGAAAAAATAAGAAAGATGGTTATAAAAATGGGACTTGAGAGTTTCTCCATATGTGCCAACTCTCTCTTTCCATTCTTTTTCTCTCATCTTCCGTCAGGGTTTCAGCTCTCTGTAATGGTTGTTCCTTTGTACTCATACCTGTTTTTAAGCCTCACCTTCTACAGTATGTACTTTTTAAAGAATAGTTTAAGGAAACCTGGGTAGCAACATGATTTTTCTTGAGAGTCCTTGGGGACTAACTGGAGTCATTTATATTGTACTGTTGTCTTAAAATTCTTATCCCTAGCCAGTGCAGTGACACGTGCCTATAATTCCAGTGGCTCAGGAAACTGAGGCAGGAGGATAACAAGTTCAATGCCAGTGTCAGCAACTTAGTGAGGCACTCAGTAACTTAGCAAGACCCCGTCTCAAAATAAAAATATGAAAAGGGCAGGACATGTGGCTCAGCCTCTGGCCATGAGACCAGTTTTTGCACTGTCATTCTTTCTCTCTGAAATAATGAGCTCTAAAATGATACAGCCAATTTGATGGTGAATTTTATATGGGAACTCTTCTGGGCCACGGGTGTCCAGGCATCTGGCCAAATACTACTCTCAGTGTATCTGTGAGGGTGTTTCTAGATTAGATTAACACTGGACAAAGCAGATTGCATGCCCTGAAACAATTAAAGAACTGAATAGTACAAAAAAGCTAAGTAAGAGAGATCTCCTCCTGTGTGAATCCTCTTCTTGGGTCTCATGCCTACCAGCCTTCAAAATGGAATTTAAACCAACAGTTCTCCCGGTTTTCAGGTCTTTCCACTAAGAAAAGAACCATACATCAGTTCCCCTGGGTCTCTAGTTTCCCAAATACAGATCTTGGGGGTTGGGGGTGTTGCTCAGTTGGAAGAGTGCTCACCTAGCACGCATGAGCCCATGGGTTTGATTCCCAGCATTGCAAAAAAAAAAAAAGCACCAAATACAGATCTTGGGACTTCTTAGCCTCTAGAATCATGTGAGCCAATTCTTTATAATATTTTTTATGTATGTAGATGTTTGTACATATACATGTGTATAATACACACACATATATACCTTCTCTTTCTCATATATTGGTTCTGTTTATCTGGAGAACCCTAATTCAGCCATATTCTCCCAGATATTATTAGCATCCTTCCTAAAGCCTCATTCATGGGGAACCATCTGCTGATGTAGAACCTTTTGGCTGAAGAGAACAGGAAAGGTCTTGAGCCACCTGCACAGCTGACAACATGTCTACAGCCATATATCTCCCCATTCGAGAGCCACAGAGGAACTTCCCTACCTTCTCCTGTCAATCAAACGCTGCTGGGGCTTATCCAGTCATCCCAGTCTTACTCCAGAACTCTCTCCTGCTACAGCACAAAGCACAGAACCTGAGGCCAGAGGATTTACACCTGGCCAAGGGGCCTCTAGTAAATTCTTTCCCATCTCTCATCCTTGAAGTGAGAATAATAAAAATGTCTTACAGGGTGGTCGTAAGGTTCACATGAGATAATAGATGGGCAAATATTCTGTAATACAAGAAATTTTGTACAAATACTTTAGAACTGTGGAAGCAAATCTAGACATGTCAAATGGAAGAACAAACAGAAATAGTCACTGTTCTCCCAACATCACTGTCTCTGGAGATAGAGAAAGGTGGTTCTCCAGTTTGAATGTGGCACTGTATTAGTCTGTTTTTCACTACCATAATGACAAACCTGAGACAGACTATTTTACAAAGAAAAGAGATTTACTGAGCTCACAATTATGGAGGCAGTAAGTCCACACACCATGACAAAAGTTCCCCACTGGTTGTATTGTATCATGGCAGGAATGCATGGGGATCTCTGTGTGTCTACATGGTATCTTTTTACCATGCCTCTTAATTTACTTTTAACTATCTTTAGATAACATTTTCCTTCATGTTGATAAATTTTCTGTCATTACTGCTTTTATCTGATTATTTCTTTCCTCCCTCTGTCTTTATAGGGCTCTTTATCATTTCAACTCTTTTTCTTTTATTATAAGTTAGTTCAATTTCCATCTTTTTCACTCCTCATTATCCATTTGGAGACTGCCTTCCTCAGATTTCACTTTCCCAGGGCTGCTATTTGGCATGAAGTAAGGGTAATGACCTCAAGTAATGATGTCCACAGTCCCTCGTGGAACTGGTCTCCTTACTTCCAAAGACACTGAGGTTTGGGGATGCATCTTCCCCAGTGTATGCTTGTCATCTGCTTGTCACCATGCCTAGGTCATATGTCACAGACCTAGCTCATGATGGTATGTTCTGGAAGGAAGCCTGGGATTCCAGGGCTGGGAGAAACCTCAAGAGATAGCGAAACTCATTTATTCAACTGCAGGCATAGAAATGCAAATATAGGAGCTAATTTCTAAGGAATTACACAAATGTCTAAATTATTGTTGCAAAAATCTACTGTGTACCTAGAGTAAGGAATAAGCATTCAATTGAATTCTAAAATCTGGTGAGAGCCAGAACAAATACATATTTATCTTTTGAAAGTCTAGTTAAAGCACCCTTGTGGCCTATCTCAGTGGCTAATTGGTGTTTTTATTTCACTGTTGTTAACAAGTTCTTTCTTATGTCCCACTAAAATCTTCCCTGCTGTACTTGAATCAACCACAAACCATCACCATAGCATTTTCTAAATGTCAAGCACATGATAATTTAATTTCTTCTTGTTCAGTATTTGACAGGCAGGCAAAATACAGGCCAGCATTCTTCATAGAATTGCCATACAAAAATCTTTTCATACACTTCAAGGTTTTAACTTCTCTCAAATACTCATAATTTCTCCAAAATAACTTCACCTGCTGTTGGTTGTAAAAACAAAACAACAACAACAACAACAAATCCATTTACACAAGCTGTCAATTCTTTCCTCTCTGTTAACTGAGTTCATATACTCAAGTGTGTCCACATTTGACGCGGGCTAGCCCATCCTTTCTATACTTCTCAGGATCCTCAGGCTTCCTGAAGGCTCTTGCTCAGAAACACAACTTTTGCCCCAGAGCCACAAGGCCAAGAGAAAAATCGACAGACCACATATAGCAGAGACACAACTTTGGTGGTATGCAGTGGGGAGAAGGGGGAGATTGCTTAGAAAATGTAGCTTTCTCTTCTTCTTTCTCTGTGAATAATTTATCCTCTGACTTTCAAGACGGTGGATATTTTCCTTCAAGCACTATGTGGAGAGTGGCATGATGCATAATCTTTCCAGGGCAAAATAAATCATAAGCAAAGGTTCACACTTTTCTTTTCCGTTCCCCTTGGGCACACTAGAGTCCTGTGATGTGGAGAAATAACAACTGGCACAAAGATACAGGTAAGGCTGTGGCTCCTCCAGTTTCTCAAAATTACTTGACCACTCTGAGCCTCAGTTTTTCTCAACTGCAAAATGGAAGAAGCATATAAGATTTCTTTTTTCTTTTCTTTCTTTCTTTTTCTTTTTTTTTTTTTCTTTTTTTGGTGGTACTAGGGATTAAACCCAAGACCTCACACAGTGGGCTACACCCCCTTTATTTTATTTTGAGATAGACAGCCCCTGGGTTTAATCCCCCGTACTGTCCCCCAAATAAGAAAAGAACCAAGAAAGAAAAAGAAATGTGCATCTTACTCTATACCTAGTCCTCGTCTGCCTCATTTCAGTTCTCTAAGGATACAGAGTCTACCCTTGAAGAGCTGAATGTACTGATGGTGAGGTCTGAAAGTGCAGAGTGGAAACAGAGTATTATGAGATTGGGAGAAGGAGGCAGTGTCTGGCTGTGAGAGTCAGAAGAGGCACACAGGGCAGCTGCCACCTGCACTGCACCTTGGAGAAGGTGTGGTGAGAATTATGGAATGAGGAATATATCAATCAGTGTCCTGGCAGGAAGCACATCAATTGAGGATTCCAAGGCAAGTTAATAGGGGACTATCTACAAAGGTAAAGGAAAACATCAAAGGGGTAATGCAGCGCCGGGGGTGGGGGACACTTGAAATCCCAAGGCCAGAGGAGGCAGCGCAGTGAGCATTTCCAGAATCCAGATGAGAGAATCATGTGCCCCCTGACAGGAGCTCTGCAAGAGGTCCAACAGGTCAGCCTCCTTGGGCAGGGAACACAGTGGGGAGGGATGGATAGAAGGTCTGGGGGCTAAAGAAAGCTATCCATCATAGAGATGGGAAGGAGGAGCACTCGTAACAGATACTGTACAGGGAAAGGCGTGGATGGAGTGGTGAAGTACAGTCTGCCTGGGCATGGGGAACACAGGACATGCCAAGAGACTGGTAGAAGGTGGGACTAAAAGATCAAGGCCATCTTTGGGGAGCCCAGCTGTGCACTCAGACTTTACTTTGTGGGCTCAGAATACCACTGGGAGTCTGAGCAGACAAATGCTATAGCAAGAAGTCATGGTGGTGTGAAGGATGGACTGGAAGAGGACAGGAGCAGGAGGCTACTGCAATGTGGAAAGTTTGTGGAACAGAAAGAATCTGGACCTGGGATTTGCCAGTAAGAAAGGCTGGACTTGGATCCCTGTCGTGCTGCTTACAGCTGTGACATTGGGTGAATCTTCTCATCCTCAAGTTTTGGTCTTCTCATCTACACACATGGGAGCCTGCCTCAGTGAGAACTTGAGTTTGGCAAGTCGAGTGCTAGGCACAGGTGGGTGAAGGAACACTATGTACTCTGTTATACAGAACAGAGTCTGTGCAGCCAGACTGAGCCGCTAAGTCCAGTGAGAAATGCTGAAATCCTAACAAAGGCAGGGGTAGCAATGTGGAATATGTGGAGGTGGACCCAGGTCATTTATCTGGATCTGAGAATAAGGAAGGGGAAGTAAAAGACTCTGAGTGCCTTGGTGGATGGATTAAACATTAAATGGGTCAAGGCAGAGAGAAGGAAGAGAAGGGTGAGAGGTCAGGTAAAGAGGAGAAAAAGTGTGGTTGGTCCTAGACATTTCAACTTTGAGAGGCTAAAAGCACTCAGACTGACTCCCCTAAGAGGCAATGGGAAATAAGGGATGAGAGACACAGATCTGGATGTCATTAGGACTTGAGGGGGCGGAGGTTGAGGACCATGGTAAGTATGAGATTCCATGTAGAGCACACAGGACAAGAAGAAAAGGACTCATTGAGAGAATTCCACTAACAGTATCTATCTATATGAAGGGCAGAACTAGAATAGCCAGCAAAAACCACTACTGAGTAGAAAAAAAATTATATCAGAGAAGGAACAAGAGAAGGCCATCATGGGAGTTGGGGGGTGGAGGGAGTCTCCACAAGGACTGAAAGGTTCATAGCATCAAGTGCTTCCCAGAGACTGAACGGAATGTGGACAGAGAGGGAGCAGGGACTTAGCAACAAACACATCACGGTAGCCTTGGCAAGGACAGTCTCAGTAGAGCGGCTCTGGAAGCCCAGTTGTTGAAAAGCATGTGGCAGGTTTGGAACACAGCCAGCCAATGCAATTATACCAAAAACCTCAGGAGCAAAAGGGCAAGAAGGTTAGTGAGCACCTTTTATTTTTCAAATGGAGAAATCTGAGCCAGTTTATAGGCTAAAAAAGAGAGAACAAAGCAGAAGTAGTTTCAAGATCCACAGAAAATAGAAGAAAAATAATGGCCCAAGATGTAGACAGACAGCAGAAGACACAGTCCAAGTGGAAGAGTCATCTTCATTTCAAGATGGCGCTGACCATGAACCTGCCTCTAAGGTGGGAGGGAGCTTCTCCTATCCTTGGATGATCTCCTGCTCTCTTTCTCAGCACTTTGATGGCCTTTTGAAGATGCCAAGACTTTCCCTGTTAGAGAGCTGAGGCCGTGCGTGTGATGTGGAAGTAGGGATAGGGTGAAGTAAGAGGTCAACATAATGGTTAATCAGCTGCCCTGATGAAAGCTATGGCTGATACAACTGCCCAGTTTCCATTTTATCCATCCCTTACTTACTTCCCCTTTCCTGAGTGTGGGAACAACTGCAAGAAACATGACATGGATCTAAAGGGAAACAAGTGCAATCCAAAACATTTTGCTGCTATCTCCTTAGAGAGGAGATACGTATTAATTTATCGTGGCTCTGACCTCCTGAGGGATGGGGCTTGTGTAAATAGATGGGTGCTAGATGGGTGGGAGGCCAGGCCAGGGACACCAAAGGCTCTCTTGAGACCTGGTTCATGAGCACTTGCAGTTTCTCTTCTACATTTAACTTGTCAAATTCCTCTATATCGGTTGAAGCATCTGACAGGCTTAATTGTTCCCTTAGGGCTTTGTCTTTCCCATCAGTGAACAAAGGCAGTTAGGAAGGATTTGGGTTTAGCTCTTTTACTAATAAAAGTCTTTTCACATACATTCTTACATCCATACTCATAAATAGATGTGTGTATGTGAGTGGAAGTATATACACGTGAGTACACAGACATGCATACACATACATCATACCTGTGCATATGCACACACCAAACAATGTTTGGGTTTGGGGATAGGCAGATCAGACCACTGGCCCACTATATGGACAGCTGCTTCAAGTCTAAAAGGAAATGTGCATGCAATACTCCAGTTCCCCCAGCAGTCAAGACCATTTTCAATGATTAATTCACATGCCAATGGAGACAATGAACCCACGTGCAAATCCTATCCATCAGCCCCTATCTATCAAGGGTTCTTCTTGCTCAAACCCTCCAAAAATTCTTTTATTTGGGCTATTAATAAAAAGAAGGTGAACACATTTACTGAGTTTTATGGTTTCATTACTCCCAGTTATGAATTATTAGTAAAAAAGTTATGAATTATTAGTAAAAACTGCAACAAATGAGACAAGAAATGAAGTCAGAGGCCAAGACAATACACAAAAAAAGACAAAGGCCCCTCAGGCAAAGTGCTAACTGCATAGCAATGATGGCGATGGCGGGCAGGGCTGGAATCCCTGTTCAACTGAAGGAGAGAGTGTGCACATTTTCAAAGGCAGCCCGCTGAGTGGTTAATCCCACAGCACCAAGAAGGGCTGTGCTCTCTCTCTGAGCAAAGACAAACAAGGTCAAATACCCTCTTGTTTCTCAGTGTTCCTAATCGCAATAATGCCTTTTAAATAGTAATTGATGGGTTGCTTAATATCTTCTGTTAGAACATAAATTCAAATTGTCTAATGCTAACATTTTACCACCGCCCCCCATACTTCACATATGGTTATGCTCAATGTCCAACAAATGTTCGTAGGTTGATTGGTCGTTTCATTCATCCATTCAATACTAGATAAAAATCTACAGAATGAGAATGCCTGCTCTCTGAAAATATTTGCAAAAGTTTAAAGAGAAGTGGACTAAACTGATACATTGAACACAATTATTTGTAAAACAGTGGGGTCAAGAAGCCCCAAAGATGAATAAAATGTATATTCTACTTGGTTAGTTTTCTGCCACTAGAACAAAATACCTGAGAAAAGCTGCTTAAGTAGGAAAGACTTATTTTGTCTCACATTTTCAGAGGTTTCGGTCCATACTCAGCTGATTCCAAGGCAGAAATATCACTGTGGAAGGGCATGTCGGAGAAAAGTTGCTCATCTCATGGAAAAACGAGCAAGGAAGGGGTCAGGGACTAGACATACTCTTCCTTCAATGACACCCCACTACCTAAAGTTTCCAACATCTCCAAATTACCATCAAATACGAACCCTCAATGGATTAAACCACCAATGAGGTCAGAGCCTCATGATCCAATCACTTCCTCAAATTCTGACTTCATAATATTTCTGCCTTCAATATATGAACCTCTGGGGGACATTTCAGATCCAAACCATAGCACTATTAAATATATAAGGTAGATAATAAATAACTATAATAAAAGGAGGGACTTAAGGGTTATATAGCCACAGGGGTCAAAAGAATAATAAAAATAAAATGTCCAGGCCTGGGGTTGTAGCTCAGTGGTAGAGCACTTGCCTAGCATGTGTGAGACCCTGGGTTCGATCCTTAGCACCACATAAAAAATAAAATAAAGTGTTCATTCTGTGGATGATAATGAAATGAGGAAAGAATTCCTGATGGGTATAGCATTTAAAATACAACTGGAAAGATTAATAAGAATTTGATAGGCAGCATTGTAAGCCAAACATAGGAGACACCTTAAGTAATTGTGGTTTGATCATAATTGCTGTCAGAAACTGAGAAAAGCTGCAATTCCCCAAGAGCCAGCTTTTCAGGGTCTCTTGATTAAGACAATCCAGTTCTTCTTATCCCATCACTCCTGAATTTTATGTATAACCTTCTGAACTGCCTAGTCATCTTCAGCTCCAGTCTGAGGTCTGGCTACTAGAGAGAAAGCCTTAGTGCACAATCTGGCTATGATCTCAGGGCGGTGACAGCATCATCCTTCTCAACTATTCCAAGACACAAAAATAAGTTCACATGCTGGTATATACCTATAATCCCAGCAATTCCAGAGGCTGACTGAGGGAGGAGGATCACAAGCTTGAGGTCATCCTAGAAAACTTAGTGAAATCCTACCTCCAAATTAAAAATATAAAGGTTTGGGGATGCAGGTGCATGGTAGAATGCCTATGGGTTCAATCCCCCTACTTGGGTAGAGGGTGGGGCAGAGATGACTCCACAGAGGGCTTACCCTGTCAGGCTAGAGGACAGGGCACTACAACACTGCATCTAGACTAAGGTTTTGTGCTAAGTGTCTAAGCAGCCACTGTGAGATGTCCTGCCACAACCCTAGAGATTACCCATTAACATTAAAGGTTTGTCATACAGGGACAAGAGCTCCAAATCAAGAGTAATGTTTATTTGCCTTAGGGGTTAATGTTGGGAACACAATGGCCCTTCCCCAGCATCATTACCTGGTCTTTCCATCAGTGAGGAATCCAGACCCTATGAGGATGGGGTTTGGATGTGAGGTGTCCCCCAAAAGCTCACATGTGAGACAATGCAAGAAGGTATAGAGGAGAAATGATTGGGTTATATCCTTAACCTAATCAGTGAATTCATCCCCTGATAGGGGAAGTAACTGAAGTGGTAGGGTGTGGCTGGAGGAGGTGAGAATTGTGGCGTGACTTTGGGCTACATATTGGTATCTTGCTAGTGGAGACTCTCTACTTCCAATCACCATGTGAGATGCTTCCCTTTTCCACACTCTTCTGCCTCACCTTGAGCCCGGAGGAATAGGGCTCCTTCTCTGGACTAAGACCCCTGAAACTGTGAGCCCTTAAATAAATGTTTCCTCCTCTAAAATTGTTGTGGTCTAAAATTGTTTGGTCATTGTAGTGAAAACCTGACTAAAACACCCTATGCCAACTTCCTCACAATTCTCATGATTCCAAGGACATCATAAAGGCTCTCCCTTTGCAAATCCCTCTCCCGCAATGATCATCAATATAAGATTGCTTTGTTTTGACTTATAAGACTCCTCTAATAAGATGCAAATGTCTTCTGCACTGGTAAAGTAAAATCCATTAATCATTCAAACATTGAATCGCTAAGAAAAGTAGATTGGTTTGTTTTTTATCCCTCCTCCTACTCCAAACTCAAGTAGTAGAATGACTGCCTGATGATAAACCATCCAAGTTTTAGATGCAAATAGATGGTGTATAATGCCTATTGATTCCAAGGAGTCTCACCTTGGAGTTCATGAACATGCAGGACTATGGGGTCCATGAAATCTCCTAAAATTAAAAAATTTGCAAGCAGGTTTGAGAGTTACTTTTTTCTAGAAAAAAAAAAAATCCAATTTTTATCAAATTCTCAAAGAGATTTATGTCCTAAGAAATGTCAAGACACCCAGGCCAGCACCCACTTCGTATCAGGGAGGGATGTCAAGGGAAAAAAATGATTGTTTTATTTGCACATAATTTCCCTCTTAAGATGCATGAATCAATTCTCTTTCCTGCATTCAAGAATGGTAAAATGAAGCACACAGTAATGAAATTTAAAAATAGTCAGTCGTTTCATAATAGAACTGGGACCAGCCTGTCTTCCCTATTCCCATGTTACTTCCTCCACAGGGTAATTCTCTCCCTGGTAGAGAGTATTTAATTATTTGAAGTTTCCTAAAGTTGGTCTAATTGGATTTTCCATCATTATTAGTGCAAAAGATGCCCTCTAAGGCCAGGCCCAGAGAGACAGATCCAGAGGTTTAATTTTTATCACTCTGACAGTTAGTTTCAGTTTTCTTCTGTGTCTATTCACTTGAGTGGGCTTTGCGCCTCTCTGGGGCTATTTTTAGGCCACCAAGAAGGTACAGGACAAGGCCAACAAGAGGATAAAATAGGCTTAATGGACTTTTAAATTGAACATTTTAGTGCAGCAAACAAGCAGATCTAGCCTGTCTTAGCTTTGTCATGCAGTATTTATTGAGCACCTACTATGTACTAAGGATCCTCCAGGGACCTCTGCTTAACTGTGGGACAACTGATAACTAGGCTTCTGGAGGCCACCCAGCCTAGAGATCTCTCCCTAACTTCTCATATCACTTCTGGGCAGCACATCTGACATATAGAGTGTCCATCACTCTAGTCTTGAGTAATATTTCATGAGGAGTTGATGTTTTTATTTCCTCCAGCTTTAAAAACCTTTCATTGACAGTGCCTCTTCATACATATGCATGAGTAGGAATTACCCAATTTTCCACATGAAGAAGCTTATGAACTAAGAAGGGGAAGGAAGTATATTCATGCTTTTGAGCTTCTATTACTTCCCAGGGCTGCTGAAAATCGCATGCATTCTAGTACAAATTTTCACTCATGTCCCAAAACCATTTTCACCCTCTTCTCCGGGTAAATTTTGACAGTGTACTCTGATTCTCCAAAGATGACTCTTTTCCTCTGTGAGATTCATAGCTTTCCTCTCATCCCTCAGAATATTTTTGAATCACTGGAAACTTTCTTTCTGTTCTGGACCCATCCTTACTTTTTTCCTAAGCATCTCGACATTCCATCTCATAGTTGTCCCAGGTCCCTGAAGAATCCCAGCAGTGGGAAGTCGGAGGAGGAAGGAAGAAGAGATGCTCATCCTACCAGAAACAGCACAGGAAAGTGCAGATGTTCACTTATAAATCCTGGCTCAACATGTGACCTTTCACTTCAAACACATACTCCCGCCGTGATATGCTACCCTCACCAAAGGGCCAAACCCATGAAGCCACCTGATTGTGGACTTGAATCTCCAGAAAAATAAACCAAAGTAAACCTCTCTTTATTTCATAAATAGCCTGTGTCTGATATTTCACTATGTTGACCAATACAGAAGGGAAGTTATGAAGTAGAATCAACTCTACCTTGGGAGGTCTCTTATCTAACTCCAAAGGGACAGCAGGGATTCTAAAGAGTTTGCTTTAAAAATCCTGGGAGTGTTTTTCTTTGGCTTCATAAAAGAATCAAATGACTAATGATAGCATCTGTCATCTTTCATATCTATGTGAGTCTACCTATGTATCCCAGGTCAGCTGGGTCAGTCAGCTTTTCATTGCTGTGACCAAAATACCTGACAAGAACAACTCAGAAGGAGAAAAGTTTATTCTAGGCTCATGGTTTCACTGATTTCACTCCAAGGTGGTTAACTACATCACAGAAATAACATGGCAGAAGGTTGTGACAGAGGAAAGCTGCTCGGCTCATGGCAGTCAAGAGGGAGGGAGGAAGAACAGGCACAAATATAGTCCAAGGTCATGCCCCCAGTGACCTACTTCCTCCAGTCATGCTAGACCTTCCTACAGTTACCACCCTGTGGCCCATTTAAACCATTAATCCATCAAGTGGATTAATCCCCTGATGAGGCTCTCATAATCTAATCTTTTCACCTACAAACATTGCTACACTACCTACACATGCGCTTTGGGGGGACATTTTTTAGATTCATTCTATGACATCAGGATTGTATATAATTACATGTCCAAAAAATAACAATGCTTCAAATTATATGTACTGTACAAACCTTCAGTCTTTATCCCCATAGTACCCTTTCTTTCTCCCTTTATAAGGGTAGTACTGTCTCCTTTTCTTAAAATAGGTATCTATTTGATCTCACCGTTAAGCCATGATTCATCACACCATGCTTCTCCTTTCTTCTACTGCCAAGGGACAGAAAGATTCTGTCCCCACCTCTCACTGAGACTGCACCTGTGGAAGTCACCAAGCATTTCATATCTAAAACTCCATCTTCTTTTTCCCTGTCTTTACCTTTCTTGGTCTGAACTATTCATTCTTCCTTAAGGATGGCTGCTCTTTTATTTCCAGGTCTCTCTCTACAAATGCTTCACAGAATTTCTTTATTGGACTTTCATAATTTCATAAGGTATTTAAGGAGTTCTTTCTCAGCTTAGCACTTGATGGCACTTACAATATAAGCACTTGATGGCATTTAGCTTACAATGTATATATTTTTCTGTACTGGGAATTGAACCCACAGGTGGGGTGCTGTACCACCGAGCTACATCTTCAACTCTTTTTATTTTTTATTTTGAGAAAGGGTCTCACTAAATTGCCCAGGCAGGCTTTGAACTTGCCATCCTCTTGCCTCTGCCTCCCAAATTGCTTGGATTACAGGCATGCATCGTGGTGCCCCATTTACCATATTCCTAAAGATTATTCAGTCTTCTCTTATTTCTGCTGTTAAAAAAATTATGTTTCTTTGCAGACAATGTATTTTCTCTCTCCAGACTGTTCAAAATATTTTGTTCTTACAGTTTTGCAGTTTCATTACTATGAATCAAGAGTTTAAAAATCAATTTCTTTTGATTTATTTTGCTCATAATGTGACGTGCTTCTGATGATATTCATCTTTCCTGAGTTTTGCCTGGGCTGGTCATTTAAGTCTACCAAACCCTCACTTACCTTAAAATGTAGTTTATCCTATATTTTGAGATATCAATTTTATAATAAAAATTAGCTACAGGAATATGAGTGAATGGATTTGTCTCAGAAGGTGGACAATACTGAGCAAAATCTTGGTAGTCAGTTTTCAACCATTTACTAGCTTTGTGACTATGGGAAAGTTACCTAATGTAACTGAAGTTCAATTTCTTCATCTTAAGAATGATAATGATACCACTCAGGGTTTGCTATCAGGATTAAGTGATGGAATGATCAAGTTCTATCTAACTACATTCTTTAAGGGTAAACTATGTTCTAATAACAATTATCAAGTTATTGCTACTCAGCTCCAATTTGCCATTCAATATGTGTTATGATAATGTATAGCATTCCTTTAAGTATATATCCTGTATAGTAAGGGTGATGTTAAATTTTCTCTGTAGAATGGAGGGATGCTATAGAAGGAAAGGTTTCCCTTGGTCCAGCTGCTACACAGATGGTCAGCAGCACAGTAATGGAACATCTCGTAGCATTCTGTCCCAGCCATGTGCCCAGAACACACAGTCCCTAGAAACCTCAGAACACATGCCCAATCTGGTAATCACTCCCAAAATAAGACACTGATGTTCCAGATCTCCCATTCAGAGTCATCTCAACTCTCTCTGCTAGCCTGCCCTCTCCCCACCTGGTTCATCTCTCATGGCTCTCCAAATGCAGACATTACATGGTCCATGCTTCTCACCTGCACTACACCCCAACTCCATTTGTGTGCCCACCCACCAGCTGTAGATCACCTGTACTTGGTCCCTAGAGGGTTGCTTTCTATTTTTCCAGCATCTGGGACCAACTCTGGTCTAAGAACCTCAGGTAAACTTCTTTGCCATATAATAACTGCAGTCACACAATGAAATCTGCAGGGCTTCTTGGGAATGGGTTCTTTTTCTAAGCTTGTCCTTCCTGGATACTTGCCTTCTTTTTACATCTTACAGGTACTCTTTTATTATAGATTAATAATTCTTTCAAGAGAAACTACTTCTGTTTAAATCACCTTGTGGTTTCTGCCTCCTGATAGGGCCCAGACTGATGTACCAACATTTCCTCCAGTGTCTAGCACAATGAACAATGATGTATATTAGCTGTCCATGAACCTCTTTCCTCCCTTCTCCAAACAGCTCTGAGTAACTGTGTGTTCTGAAATTAAGAGGTTTGGAAAACTATAATGAAAAAAGGCTTCAGGACCTTAGGTTGACTGAAAGGAAATAAAAATAAGATGTACATATTTGTAGTCCCAGAGGTAAAAGATAGAATAAATGGAAAACAATTATATAATTAAGAAAATATGATTTCACTTAATGAAGAACACTGCAATAGCAAATAATTTCAGAGAAATAGAGTATCCTGTAATGGAGGGGAAAATGGCCCACATGAGCACCATAGTGCTATTATCCTCTTAAAATTTCATGATTTTAGAAGTTATCAGAGGCTGGGAGAAGAGGGACGTTGGGGAATTATTTCTTAATTGGTCCAGAATTTCTGTTTGGAGTGAAGAAGTATTGAAAACAGATAATACTGATGGTTGTACTAGTTGATGAATGAAATGAACACCACTGATTTGTACATCTAAAAATTGTTAAAATGGAAAATTGTATGTTTTGTGTGTTTGTGTGTGAACACAATGAAAAATCCATGATTGCTGGGTGTAGTGGTGCATGCCTAGAAAATTAGGAGGTTGAGGCAGGAGGAACATAAGTTCAAGACCAGCATAGGCAACTTAGCAAGACCTTATCTCAAAACAAAAAATAAAAACGGTTAGGGATGTAGCTCAGTGGTAAATAGTTCAACCCCCAGTACTCCCACCCCCCTAAAAAAATCCACAATTCTATTATTCCAGGTGGGGAATGAGGAAGATTTAAATTTAAAATTTGACTTAATAAAACCCAAATCTTCATTAGTGACATGGAAAAAAAGCATTACTTTGTATAGGAAGAATGGATTTACCATTGAGGAATTTGACTAAAGTGAATACTTCAGAAATCCAGTGTGTTATTAAAAAACATAAGCAATTTTGTGTCCCTCAGAACCGCTGCTAAATCAAACCAGAGATGTTCCTTAAGGGCAGAAAAATAACCATACTGAGGAAAAGTTCATTTATAAATGTTACCATATTATCATGATGATAAATGTTCTCATTAATAAAATGGAACATATACAGTTTAAGAAAAAAGTTCCTTTTTGTCTACCCATACACATAAATATACAAGTTCATATGTATATAGACAAAAACACTACAATTTAATACTTGGAGGAAAAAAAAAACACCTGAAGACTGAAAATATACTGGTTAAAGTTCATTTCTTTATTCACAAACATAAGTTGGTAAATTTTGATTTATTATAAAAAATTCACAAGACATCTGTAACCAGAGCACCTGCTGTGTGAGTCTGAGGACCAAAGAAAAATATATTTAAAATTGTCTTTGATGTATTCCTCCTTAAAAATACATATTTCTTTTTATAAGTGGATAGATAGGGCTGGGGATGTAGCTTAGCGGTATAGCACTTGTGTAGCATATGCTAGGCAATACAATTTGACCATACAAGTATAACTAATTGATTTTTAACAGATGTGAAAGTATTTCAGTGGAGAAAGAACACTTTTTCAACAAATGAGGCTGGAAGTGGACCTTCAATGGTGGTGGCTGAGGTAGGGATGTGGGAGAGGGGGAAGGGCAATTTTGATCTACCCTCACATCATGTAAAAAAAAAAATAATCAAATTGTAGCATACACCTAAACATAAAAGCTAGAACTATCACACTTCTAGATGAAAACAGAAAATACTTGTGACCTTGAACCAGGTAAAGACTTCTTAGATATGACAAAAGCACGATCCATTTTTTTAAAAAACTGATAAAATGGACTTAATCAAAATGTAAAACACTTGCTCTTCAAAAGACACTATTAAAAGGAAAGACAAGCAAGACTTGGAGAAAAGGTTTGTAAGTCATAAATATGACAAAGGTTATATCCAGAGTTTACAAAAGACTCAAAATTCAATAATAGGATATGGGGTTTAGCAAGGGGTAGATTGTGGAAGGATGGGAAAGAAGGATTGCAAAAGGACAAAAGGAAAATTTTGGAGGTAACAGAAATGCTCACCCTTTTGATTGAGGTGACAGTCTCACAGGTGTGCATACATCAAAGCTTAAGAAATTATTCATTTAAAGATATTTGATTTTGTATGCCAAGTATACCTCAATAAAGCTGCTAAAAATAAAGTAAGCAACTTGTTTGGGATAGATAAAAACTGGGAAAGTCTTTTCTTTCAATCAGAGACAAGAAAAAATTCAACTTATGACCAGCATCTACAAAGAGGTCATTTATTTATATATATGGTGGCACGATGAAAAATAAAAACAAAAACCCAAGAAAGTCTTTTACAAAATTCAAAAGATAGAGATTTGTCTATTTCCATTCTTCAAGCCCAGTTCTCATGCAATCTGTTTCTCTTAAAGCCTTTTCTCATCACTCAAGTAGAAAGTAATTGTTCTCTTTTGTGAATCACTATACCACTCATGATAATTTTCAGACATTAATTCAAGGCATCTATCCACCCACCCATTGCACATTTATTAAGTATCTCATATGATCCAGTATGAGCTTAATACTAGATATGCAAAAGTGAAAAGTACATAGTTCTTCCCTTCAAAAGCCTCATAGTCTAGTGGCAAGAGTGACATTTTAAATAAGTAAGTAACAGTAATACACTGTTTTATTCAGCTCCTGCACCACTGTGACCAAAAGACCTGGCAAGAACAATTTAAAGGAGAACAAGTTTATTTTGACTCAGTTTCAGAGGTTCAGTCTATGGTCAACTGACCCCATTCCTCTGGGCCCAAGTTGAGGCAGAAAATTGTGATGGTAGGGCATGGCAGAGGTAAGCAGCTCAGGACATGGTAATCAGGAAGCAAAGCAGAGCTCCATTGACCTGGGACAAAATATAAACCCCAAAGGCACATCATCAGTGATCAACTTCCTTCAGCCACACTACCTACCTACAGTTAACACCCAGTTAATGCATCAGTGGATTACTCCACTGATTAGGTTAAAGCTGCTCTATTCTAATCATCTCACCTTTGAACCTTCTTACATTGTTTCACACATGAACTTTTGGGTAATATCTCACATCTAAACCATAACATACAATGAAATTATTTTAAGAAACATTGAAAAATACAATAGGAACCAGGTGCAGTGATGTAAGACTGTAATCCAAGAAATGCAGGAGGCTGAGGCAGGAGGAGCACAAATTCAAGGCCAACCTGGGGAACTTAGTGAGACCCGAAGCAACTTAGTGAGATCCTGTCTTAAAATAAATAATAAAAAGGGCTGGGGATGTAGTTCAGTGGTAGAGTGTAGTTCAGAACTGAGAGAGAGAGAGAAAAAAAAAGTACAACAGGAACATAGAGGAGGAAATTTACTTTGTCAGATGCAACATCTTATACCACAGCGATTTATTCAGAGTCCATTTCCCTACTGGAATAAAACTTCCTGAGAACAAGGGCCCGTGACTTAATTACCCAGCAGAGTACCTGGTGTAAGTCTTTCACACAAATATATTTTTCAAATGAATAGACAATTCTTTCACCTACTCTTCAACTAGAAGGCGAGGTCACCCATGTTGCCATCTTCACAGTTGAGTTCCAAACCTTACCTATTTTGTCAACAAAGTCATGGCAGTAATCTGAGAGGAGACAAAAGGAGAAGCTAAGTCTAGGTTTGCCAATTTCCAAAGAAATGGCCACTCTCCCCTCAAACAGGAAGAAGGATGGTAGAGTGCTTGCCTAGCATGTATAAGGCCCTAGGTTCAATCCCTAGCACCATAAAAAAATAAAAAACAGGAAGGAGGCAATAACACACAGGTTCTGAGGTCCTTCCCTGAATCCCAGGACAGCCCTGACTTTCTGTATGTTACTGCTGTCTGGTATTCTTCTGACATAGAATACATATGAATGGTAACCATCTAATCTCTATAGGAATTATAATAGTCACAGCCAGGCATGGTGGCACATTTCTGTAACCCCAGTGATGTGGGAGGCTGAGGCATAAGGATCACAAGTTCAAAGCCAGCCTCAGCAATATAGCTAGGCTATAAGCAACTTAGCAAGATTCTATCTCAAAATTTAAAAAAAAAAAAAGTATTGTTTTGTTTTTTTGTTTTTTGATGGGCTGGCATATAGGTCAGTAGTAAAATGCTCTGCAGTTCAATCCTCAGAACCAAAAAAAAAAAAAGAAAAGAATTCATACAAATCTCATTATGAAAGCAATTTCTGGGTATGTATCCGTTCAATCTACTATAATAAAATATCACAAACCCGGTGGCTCAAAACAATAAAAATTTCTTTCTTATTGTTCTGGGGACTGGGGAGTCCAAGATTAAGGTACTGGTAGATCCATTGTCTGCTGAAGGCCTACTTTCTGGTTCACAGATGTGTCTTCACATGGTGAAAAGGGCAAGTCGGCCATCTGGAGCTTCTTTTATGAGGGCACTAATCTTAAATATGAGGGCTCCACCTTCATGACCTAATCACCTCTGAAGTGTCTAACCGCCTGAAGCCTCACCTTATGAGTAAAGATTTCAACACATGAATTTGGAGAATAAGATAAACACCCAGAAATTATATTTTTTATTTTCTGCTTTCCTAAGTGATCTCAAGTCCTTTATCTAGGCTCAGTTTCTGAAGGGACAGAAAGAAGAGAATATAGTGGGAAACTGAGAGCACAGGGGGATGGGATAACCCAGTAATCTCATTTTATCATAATCAACATGTAAGCAATTACAAAATTTCAGTTAGGATAAAACTAGCACAAATTTAAAGGGTCTCTGATTATAACAGAGAGATCTAGATTAAAAAACAAGAAGAAATCCTTCATAGCTCCCTTAATACAATTTAATACAATCAGAAAAACTTTCCATCCTAAAGATAAGGCAGATTTATTTCTTATACTTACATTTACAGAGACAGCAGATCTCATAAGGGAAAAGTAATAAAAGTTTATTTCAATCTGTCTAGACCCACCAGCCTAACAGATGGCTCCAGGAGATGGCAGGGAGACCCTGGGGCTCTGCATCCTCCTGAGCTTTGGACTGGGCTCTTACCTGTAGATGGGGTCCTGCATCACCAGCATCTTGCTCTCATCCCACGTCCACTCCTTTTTCTGCAATAAAAGAAGCTGTAAATGAATAAGTTAGGCTTGTCCTCAGCTATAGAACCAGGGCACACGTTGAACTACTAATGCTTATGCAAACACATGCATCTTGCTTCTGGCCTGACTTTTTCCCTCTAAGAGGCCCAGAGCTGATTGCTCCAAAAGGGCAAGGGGAAAATGTCATGTGTCTGATCAGTTTCCTTCACAAGCACTTCAGGAGAGTGTCTCTCCCTGGCAGAGAGCACAAGCAGGAGCCAAGGAGGCCTCAGGGGACCACAGGCAGACTCTAAATAAAAATTTCTTAGAGAAATTGCAAGGAAAAAAAAAAAAGACTACATATCACTCCAAGGAGGTGGGAGAAGAGGAATGAAAAGAAGAAGAGAGTAAAATAAAACGTGTGGAGGAGGCAATCATATGCAAATGAAATGTAATCCACCCTCTCTCTTTAATTAAAAGAGAAAGGGGAAAGAAAAAAAAGCCTCCAAGTGAGTTAACTAGTACATTTAATAGTCATTCAGCTGTGGTCCTAACTTACTGTGAACACATGGAGACCACCCCCCAACTGTCTCCCCTCCCAACCAACTCCCCCCACCCCCCTACATACACACACACACACACACACACACACACAAGCTAACTGGGAGGCTAACTGCAAGTTCCAGGCCATCTTTGGCAACTTAGTGAGACCCTATCTCAAAACAAAAGAAATAAAAAAGATGTAGCTCAATGGTAGAGTGCTTGGTGTCCTTGGATTGAAACCCTAGTACCAACAATCATCATCATCATCAACATCATCATCATCATCATTATCATTATCACTCATCTATTGAAGACAGAGTCAAGAGAGGAGGGAGAGCAAGGAAGTATATATTGGATACTTTAGCTAGGTACCTTTGGTAAGTGAATTTCTCAGATAGAATGCATAGAGTGACTTCTCTAAACATATTAAAGTTTAGAGACTGTCCAGAAGACCAGGGGAGACTATGTCCAGGCCCTTAGAGTGACATTAGGAAAAAGCATTATCTCAGGAACTTTTCCCAAACACAACATTATACACACCTGGCATATGTCACACACATACATACATATTCACTCACACTCACACACACACACACACACACACACACACCATTTAATCTTAATTTTCATTCAACATCAATCCATCAAATGAGGTGAATTTAGACTGGTTTACATTCACTATCAACCAATTCTGCCCAGCAGAGAGTGATGCACACCTGTAATCCCAGCTACTCAGAAGGCTGAGGCAGGAGGATCATAGGCCTGTTTTAAGGCCAGTCTTGGCAACTTAGTGAGACCCTGTCTCAAAATAAGAATAAAAAGAGCTGGGGACATGGATTAGTGGCAGAGCACTTCTGGGTTACATCCCCAGTACCCCCAATCAATCAATTTATAAACTTTTTTGTGATCACCCCTCCCATGACATGTTTCCCAGACTTCTATCAGAGTCACCTTCTTTTTGTATACACTGTGTACTGGCCAGTATTCCCCTCAAAATCTGATGCTCTAAAACATCACTCACTGATTCACATATGGTCTGACTGGCATTTAACAGAGACATATTCTGATCTCTATTCCAGTCATGGCACCACTCTTGACCCAGACAGATTGATTTATAGCCTCTTTAGCTCCCTCACGACCTGAATGGCACCCAAGGGAGGCTGGTTTCCAACTGATGGACTAAAATTTTTCAGAGTTAAAGTTCAGATACTGGCATATGTGCTTGTTTATTTACTTATCTAGTGTTACTGGGGATTGAACCCAGGGGTGCTCTACCACTGAGCTATATCCCAGTTCCTTTTATTTTTCATTTTGTGACAGGGTCTTGCTAAGTTTCCCAGGCTGACCTCAAACTGCCTTACCCTCCTGAAGTAGCAGCTATTTCTGGCTCAGATGCATACTTTTAAACAGAACAATTATCCATCAAAGGGGTTACTTAAATGGCAAGATATGTTTAAAATATGATTGGATTTTAGGGCAGATTTATCATAATTTTTCACTTGTTTCAAGAGTATTTGAAATTATTCATGAAAGCATTTTTATGATTGCTACTTAAAATCTTTGTCAGATTATTCTAACATCTCTGTCATCTGGTGCTGGCATCTATTATCTTTTTTCTCCCCACTAAAGTTCAAGTTTTTGTCATTGATGGTATGGCAAGTGACTTCAGCTGAAACCTGAACCTTCTGAGTGTTATGACTCTAAATAAGTGTGTGTGTATGGGGGGGTACTGGAGACTGAACTTAGGGTGCTCTATCGCCGAACTATTTCCCCGGCTCTTTTTCATTTTTTGATTTTGAGAGAGGGTCTTGCTAAGTTGCTGAGGCTCGTCTTGAACTTGTCAACCTCTGGCCTCAGTCTCCAGAGTCACTGGGATTATAGGTGTGAGCTGCTACACTCAGCTCTAGGTATCATTTAAACTTTCTAGTTTAACTATCATACTAGGACACTGCTCAAACAGGGGAAAGAGGAGAATGCCACATTATCACTGCCAGGAGAGAATTAAATTCAGGTTTCCCACTTGACCTCTATTGACACCTGAGAGAAAAAAGGGTTCCTTGATACTGCTGGGTGTGGGTTGCTGTTCTAACTCCCCACCAGGCTCCCACTGCTGCTACTCTGGTTCAAAGGAGTACTTTGTTATTCACCTTCAACTATCCTGCACTGATTATATGCCTTACTGCACTATCATTCAGCTTCATTCCAATTAAGAAGTGGTGGAAGTCTAGGTTCTCCATATTGTCTCCAATGACACAGCACATGAGGAATAGGGGTGAGGTGGGGGAGTGAGACACTCATTACCAGCTGCTAGGGATGAAAATCCTGGCATCCTTCTTAGCTTTCTTTGACACTACCCAATGGGGTGGTGCCCCTTGTGATAGCCCAGCAGTGGTGGGTATCTAGGTTTCCACTCAGCCATGCAGCCTTGCAGGGAAGGGGGACAGATTTTTCTGTGTTGTTTGGCTGAAGGAGTGGCTATTGTCTAAGTTTTTCTGCCTTGCTTTGCTGCCCTTTTCACCCTCATCTGTATTTAGAAGGAGAAATAGGGGGAAATGCAGCTATGCCTTATTCCAAAGAACAAAAATCTGGGGTGGATGTGTGTGTAGATACACAGGTAAAATTTTTCTAAAAGAACTATTGCTTCCTGGGTTCCACCTCTTCAGGCTCAGGAATATAGGAGGTGAGGCCTTTCTGTAATCTGTAGTATCAACAAGCATTTCAGGTGATTCTGATATAGTATTCAGGGCCAGAATGAGGTGATTCTGATGTAGGACTGAGTATCAAAGAAAAGTTAAAGTGAAACACCCGACCAGAGTCCTTTTCCACATACTGTGTGCTCCTGTGGAAGTCTTAGTCAGGCTTGGCACAGGGAAGGCTCCTGTCTTCAAAGACAGCCAACTGACCAAGATCCCATCAATGTTGTGCTTAGCCAGAGCCCACCCGCTGTGCTACTCAATAAAACATTCACTGTGAGTTAAACACTTAAGGGAGGCCTGCAACAGAGGCTGCTCTGAGGGAATGAATCCTTGCTTTTTTTCATACACTTTCAGAAAAGTTTGCTCCTTGTATTCCTTGTTGCTCTGCTGTGATTTTCAAAGTTATTAGAAGAATGATCCCATGTACCAAAGAGATCATTTCATGATGCTGCCACATCCACAGCCCCTTTCTGATATGAGCAGCCCTGAAGAGGGTTCTGAGGGTGGACAATGTGGTTTTTGCTGTGTGCAGCTGATGAGAACCACCATGCTAACATGGCCACGACCAGTGGAGCTCAGGATCAGTAGTCAGGTGCCTGAAAACACCACAGAGGGGCTGGCGCGAAACTGCCCGATCCCTGAGCTCCAGGATACAAAGACCCAGTTTTGCTCAATCAAATCCTCCACTAAACTAAGCTGAGCCCCCAAAACAGCAGATGGTTTTTGTGACCTGCTGCAGATATTTCCACTCAATCTGGCTGCAGTGCTAAGAAAGAAAAGCCATTGAGTGCCAGCCTCTTTCCTCCTAGCCTACCAGCATGCCTCCATTATCAAAAGTAGGCTGGGCAAGACTCTTCTTTGCATACCCAAAGAATGTAACTAATATGTTCATTAAGAAGAACAAATAATGAGGCAACATAATATAGATCAACTATTTTCCTTCTTTGGCATTCCTGACTAGGAGGATGGAGAGGCCAGGCTTCCAGGCACTTTGTATTAATTTAATAAGAGTGAACATTGTCAGGGTGTATAGAAGCCAGAAAATACCTTACTTTAGGGAGAAGTCCCAGTATCCATATAGAACATACTGAAGGGGGTGGGTAGGGTTAGAGGACACAAAGATCTTTTTGCCTACTTATTTTCCTTTTCTAAAAATGCCATTAAAATCTAGTCCTCTCCCTTTAAAGGCCTTATAGTAATCCTTGGGTAAGTTTATTAAATCTATAAAGAGATTAGGAAATCATCAAGATAATACAAAGGGTACAATAGGTAGAGAAGGGACTCACCTTTTTTTTTTTTCCTTTCCTTTTTCTGGGGGTGGGGTATCAGGGATTGAACCCAGGAGTGCTTTACCATTGAACTTTAATTTTAATCTTGAGATAGGGCCTCAAAAGGCCAGGTTGGCCTTGAGTTTGCAATCCTCCCGCCTCAGCCTCCTGACTTCACTGGGATTACAGGTATGCGCCACCATGTCTGGCTTACCAATGTTTTGGTTATTCAAGAACCTAAGGCAAATGTGTTGGAACTTTTTAATTCAATCCCTTCAATAACCAAATGATAATCTAAGAACATTAGAAATGAAGGACCCCCACCTCTCTTACCCATCTCTTTCAAATAATGCTCTGACGTGTGTAATCATGCTTGAGCCAGGTGTCACCCGTGGTTATCAGCTTGGTCTAGACTAGAACCAAGTTCTCCTGAATTTTAGACTAGTTCTGACTCCAGGACTCAGTAGGATTCAGTCAATTGCAGTACTCTGAATGCCTTAACTTAGAGGAAGCCTCCTCTTCTCATACCACTGTCTTAAATAACACGGTCTTCTCTCTTGGTCTAAAGTGGTCTCTCTTTATCTCCTTTATTTTACTTTGACTTTTCAATGATATATCTCTGTCCTATGGTGGAAGTCAACTTTGATTTATAACCCTGGAAAGCCAGTCATTAGCCTTCCTTCCTATTTTCCTTCTGTCATTAAATTTTTTTCCTAAAAAAAAATTTCCATATGAAAAGTGGGGAGGAAGTGGTTTCTGTATTGTTCTTTTTCTCTTTAAAATGCTTGCAGCTGGGCACAGAGGCACATACCTGTAATCCCAGATACTCAGGAGACAGTTCAAGACCAGCCTAGGCAATTAGTGAGAATCTGTCTCAAAATGAAATAATAAGGGATGGGGATGGAGCTTGGTTGGCTGAGTACCCTGGGTTCAATCCCCAGTACTTTGTCCCCCTGCCCAAAGTCAGTGAGATACATAGCTTAATTTGGAGGACATTTACAGGAAATTGTGGTCACAAGAATGTACCCTCAAAGGTCCAGTTACAGAGAGTTTAACCAAGGGCCCCAGATGCTGCTACCTGAAGTCCATCATTGAACTTGGTTAGGCACCATGCTTTCCTGGGCAGCTCCCAGCCAAGCACTGAACATGAAGACATTCTAAGACAGCCCAGCTGTTTAAGAGACTTTCACCCAACCTTTCTTCTTCCTTCCCTGTCTCTGGCTGTTGGTGGCAGGCCTGCAGTCTGACAGCCATCCCACTCTTTCCCAGGTACTTCCTCACTTTCTCCCACAGGCATTTAATCCCATCTTTGCACTCGCTTGTTCGTGTCAGACTAACAAGGAAAGTGAGAAAGGAAAGATACAGGAAATTCATCTTTACATGTTTCATTTTTGATTTTTCAAAACTATCTTAGTTGATATGGAGGAAAAGCCTGTTGCTCTATTTAAAGAAGGAACTTCTAAATAACGCTTTCTTTTACATTATTAAAATTGACCCCCACCTGAAAGATGAACACTGAGGCTCAGGGGGAACTTATATCCCTCGAAATTCACCTGGTCCAATGGTAAATAAACTCTATCTCTTCTACCTCTAGACTCCATGTTCTCCTTGCTACTCCAAGCAAGTCTTTCACTCCCCTTTACTCTGAACAGAGGAAGGAGATAAAGGGCTGACTGCGTTTGTGTTGAAAGACCACGGAATGGAGTAAGCACATTCTTGATATAGGACCTTCTTTTTCCTTTATCTATTGAGTACGAATGTCAAGTCCTCCATGGAAATTCACAGCCATTTTGTCATCCTAAAAGCTCCTGGCAAGACATATTATGTGAGAACTGGTTTAGAGGTAGGTCTGCCTGAAACATTGCCAACAAGAGAAAACAGAGTCAGGAATAATTATCACAGTAATCCTCCCTATTTTTGGAAGCATAAAACGGATATGGCATGTTTGAAGCCCTGTCCTGGGAGCCCAAAGGTGGAAGAGGGATTCCTATCGACATTTATTTACTATCCCTACTGGAATCAGTAAGCGTGTCCCAAAGTCTGCAAATTTTGTCATTATTCATGCACATTATTCATGCATTTGACAGCAATGGCAACTTCTTTTAAAACTTTTTCTTAAATTAAAAAAACCTTGCAAAGACTATATAAACCTAGCTTGACAAAGTCTCCATGCTTCTAGGTAGAATAGGATTAGGCTGAAAATAAAGCTATCTCCTACCTTCAAGTATAACCTACAGATATAGGAAAATGCATTTCAAAACTGAAAATACTCACACAATTTTCTAACAAATCCTCACCCAATGCACATGGGTTCCTAATACATCCATTTAAAACTAGCAAGAAATAGCAGGCCACAAAAGACAACATGGTAAAAAGAAAACTGTACTGAGTTTAGGGAGCAGATTCATACTCTGGTCCTGTTAATGACTATGTCTACCTGGGTGACCTAGACACCAGGTGGGGGTGTCCCTGAACCTATCTCACTCTCTGTTGCCAGATCTAATCAATCCAGATCATTCTTTAAGTTCCTTCTCCTAAATTCTGGCTCTATAATTTTGAGTGCCCCCTTTATTTACCCAGTTAGATCTGAGTTCTATGTTACCATAGTAACCTAATACTATTGCTTGGGCATGAAAATAGTTGCCTTATGATGTGAATGTCCCTGTGGTAAAATGTAAGTTAGAAGTTAAAGACAACAAATGCAAGCACCATGTGTGCACACATGCATGTGTGCATGTGCGTGCACGTACACACACACACACACACACATGCACACACACACAGTAACATGGTAGTAGAAAGAACCTGCTTGGAGATTTGAGCAAGACATACCTGTTTTGGATCTAGACTTCACCACTGATGGGACCTGAGATTTTGAGCAAGTTGCTCAATCTTCTTTTGCAAATGAGCATAATAATGGCATCTACTTCATGGGATATGTGATGATTTAGTGTTACAGTACATCAAACAAGACTAAAAAACAGTAGGTACTCACTATCAGTGTCAGCTCTTATTAGATTATTAGTAGCTATTCCAATTATCATCTTAGTGTGTAATTACTTCAATCAGTTTGCTCCCTCTCTCCTTCCACCTTCCCAAACAGATAAGATCTGAGAGAAGACATGTAACCTGCCCCCAAAAGTTCACAGCTTATAGGGGGAAGAGATAAATAAATCTAATGTGGGGCTGGGGTGTAGCTTCAGGAGTATAGCATATGCTTAGCATGCATGAGGCCCTGGGGTCTATCTCTTGTACCAAAGGAAAAAAAAATTCCCCCAAATGAAAAACACCTCCAATGAAATGGAGAACTGTAATAGATCTATTTTACACAGAGTGCCATGAAATATAGTAAACTTTGCTAGAAAGGGCCATATCTTGTACCCCTATGTATCTTATAAAAATATTTGTTAATGTGAGTGATGGAGTATTTCTAGAATGTTGTCTTAAGGAATCCCAACAAAGTTATTGGATTATAAGAGAAAGCACATGAAACTGAGGCCCCTTTAGGTTCTTTTGGAACAATCCTTTGAATGAAGTTCAAGATTAATCTTTCTTATTCAGGATTCCACTCCCTAGCAAATGGTGGTACAGTGTAATTCTGGAATTATAATAAATAATCATTATTATATACACAGAAAAGATAATTACTTGGGCCTAGTTGGGAGTTAAAGAAAATGTTCAGATTGAGAGACATCAAAGCAAAGCTGATTATCTTGGTAACTGAGTTCACACCACAAATCTGACGTAAGATTTGAAAGGAATTTATGATTCATTATGTGCTGGCATTAGTTCAAGAAGAGAGCATTTTTAGATACTTATTAATATAACAAAAAAAGACAGTTTTTGCATCTCAGTGAGATGATTACAATATATTTGGCCATTGCCTGCACTAATATAACACACCTGAGAATCAGAGTCACCTGAACAAGTCCTACTACCACAGTCTAAATTAACAATTCCTACTTAAGCCTTCTGTATCTGGGAAAGGCTCTGATTCTTGTTTTCTCCTTTTTTTTTTTTTTAAACTGACAGACTGATGGGAGGAGAGAGAGGGAGAAGAATGTCATAATCAAAAGGAACAAACTAGACTTCATTATATCCTGTTGCTAAGTACTTATTTCTTTCTGACATAATGGCACTATCACATACAAATAATTTTCATTCATCCAGCCAGCCAAGAGCCACAAATACTGAACACACTCTCTGTGTACCTGGTAAGTGCTGAGCTCACAAAGATTGCCCCTTCTCTTAGAAAGTTCTCTAAAGGTCAAGAGTCCCCTGTAAACACACCTCCCTCCTCAGACAGGAAGCACACCACCATTGACCAGTTACAAATAGGCTAAGAAAGGAGGCCCAGTGGCTGCTTTGAGAGGCATATGACCTCACAGGGTCTCCTCCTGGCTCAGAGGATTGGAAGACAAAACCATATAGTAAACCACCCAGCCTGTAGTGTCTGCTTTCTTTGTTGCCCAGTAGTTTGTCAAAGATTTAAATACATACGGTGATCTAAATTTATATACAAGTTTAAATTGCAGAGTATTTGAGCTGGAAAAGTGAAAGTGATTATCCAACCCAGCTCCGCATTCTTTTTACTTGAAGATCAGAAAGGCAAAATAATTCACTCAGAGGACAGAGCCAGGAAAGGGGGAGCCAGGACCAGAACCCAGGTCTTCTTGCCTCTGCTTAGGGCTCCTTCCAACATGTCATGCTGACCCAGGAAATATCAGCATGCTGTCTGCAGGAACAGAGGACCATTCAAAATCTTTGCCAACTGGTCTAGTACAGACACTGAGTAACCACTACGGAATGGCAGTCGTACATGGCAGTGCTGTCTTATGCATGAATATAAGCAATGGTTATTGCTACATCCATAGCTACCTAGCAAGGGTTTCAATTTGTAACTTAATCATGGTGGCCATCAGTGACATTTGCCAACTGCTTCATTTCCTTGGAGAAAATTATGCACTTACACTATAGCATCTCTAGTCTGTTGCCAACCCTATAAACAGGTAGGAAGAGAGACTGAAAGTGTGTGTGAGTGTGGTGGTAGTACATGCAGACATCAGAGGACTGTTGCATGGGAACAAGATGACAAAAGGCTGATTGCTGTTAATGTGCGTTCATCTGGCACAGGCAGCTGAAAATGTACACTATGATTAAAGGCCTTATCCAAATCATAGCTGTGGCCCTGAAACGGACACTGAGCGTGGGTGGAGGAAGCAAGGTAGGACAAGAAGCTCCTCTTTCCCAAGCCTGGCATCAAAAGAATTGGACTTAGGAAAGACCTGCTAGATCACCTCTTTCCTGGGCCAGCAGCAGGGTGAACACTGAAGACTACCAATCTCAGGGTTTCAAAGTGAGTCACAAATTCCCCTATTCCCTCAGGGAGATGCTACTTCAGAAGAGCATTCCTGTACTTAATGGAAGGAAGAGCTGGCTTATCTCCCAGATGATGCTCAGCATTCTGCTGTCCTTAAGTGCTGTGTGACCTAACCTCAGTTTTCTTGCATGCAGAATGGAAGATAGCACTGCATAAGATACGTGATATATAGGGAGACGGTGATGTGAGAGATAAGACCATGTCCTAAGGCAAAACCATGAAGTCACTTTATAATGGACAACATCAGAGGTATATAAAGTTATCTGAAAGGAACATATAGGTACCAGGACAGCAGAACTTGAAATGTAACATAACTGAAAGTAAACAAAGATCATGTCAGACAAAAGTGTATGTGCTTTGGATGGTGGGGAGATTTTAGTACTAGCAGTCATGGAAGTACAGAAGCCAGAGTCTTGGAGGAAAATGCTAGAAAGGTCTGTTGGACAGACCCTAGGAACAGTATCCACCCATCAAGGCCACTACAAACATCCAGTGGACCCAATGGAGGTCAGCAAACATTCCGCTCACGTACTTAGCCAACTTTCCCCACTGCTGGGCCCACTGAGCAATACTCTAATAACTCGCCTTTTCACATCATTTGCCTCCATTTGAGAGGAAATGTGCTTGTCAGGATAATGAGAATACCTGGTCTAAGAGACTTTTCTATGTCTCAAAGTGAATTAAGACACTGTTGATCCAGTTTATACATCAGCCTCTTTTGAGCTCTGTCAATGTGAGTTAACATCCTGTAGCCTAAAACTTCAAGCTGATGAGTCTGAGTTTCTTGGTTTGAAAGGCCGACAGCTCAGTTCCTGGCAATGAAGGGGCAGGTCAGTGAGGAAGTGACTGGCCAAGAGAAACACCTATAAGGACTGATAAAAGGATAGGTGACAATGAGTGTGAAAGCATCTTGTTACCTGGAAATTGCCTATAAATGGCAATTATGTTGGTATGTATGGGTGCTGCCTCATCAGTTTCCTTCACATGAAGGGCTGAATAAAGCCATCTGACTCGTGGCAAAAGCCAGTTTCCCTGGATCACAAGCTCAGGTTGCCTTGGCCCTTTCTTTCCTCTGAGGATCTCTTGCTCAAGTTAACATTGTTAATGTTCATATTTTTAAGCTCAGGGTCTTAATAGACATCAATTTGCTTCAGGAACTCCTGAGAGGACAATATTCTCAAGATTGTTCCATGGCTACCCACCGTGTGCACACAGGTAAAGGGGACAGTAATAATCCCCAGGGCAGCAGCAAGTGTAATGGGACACAAGGATGCATGGGGGGCGCTGCAGGAAACCTGGGGTGAGGCCGAGGGTTATACAAGCGACAGAAGAGGATAACTGCTGAGGGAGCCTCCTCTTGTCCATTCCCCACTAAACCTGACACAGGTTGAATATCCCTTATACAAAATGCTTGGGAGCAGGCAGACGTGATGGTGCATGCCTGTAATTCTAATGACTTGGAGTCTAAGGCAGGATGATCACAAGTTTGAGGACAGCCTGGGCAACCCAGCCTGACTCTGTCTCAAAATTTTAAAAATAAAAGGGCTGGGGATGTAGCTCAGTGGAAGAGTGCCCTGAGTTCAGCCAAGAAAGAAAGAGAAGACCTCATCAGATAAAGGGGTGATTATGTCCAGAGAATATTCTAAAAGGAAAAAGTATCCCACATCCACCTTCCCCAGTCTCCTCTTCACCACAGTTTCTAGTTCAGAGCCACTTACCTTTTTCTTCTTCTTCAGAATCACTTTCACTCCATCCACTGAAACCATAATGCTCACTTTCTTCTTCTTGATATTCTTGGCTTTAAACTCATACTGCAAAGGAGAAGAGAAGAAAGAAACAGAAACTGATTAGACCAGTGCATCTTCAGGACCCCAGCTAGCCCACAGAGTGCCACAGGCAGTCCCAGGGGACTGGTGCACTTCCTGGGCACAGGGAGAACCTCAGGGAATCTTTTTAGGTAGACGTCTTTTTTTTTTTTTTTTAAGGTAGATGTCTGTAGGCAGGGGCTCTCAGGTAGTCCCTAGGTTAGAACAGGGACCTTAAATGGTCATCAATCCCACCACCCAGCCAACAGCTCAGACCAAAGGAATGACTCATCACAATGAGATTGACCTAATACATCCTACTGAAATGAATATACAACCTGTTTTGAAAATCTCATCAACATATCAGAACCTTCCCTCCATAACTTATTCTATTATTTAATGACTTTGTCAGGAAAGAATTCCTTGTGTCTAACCAAATGTTGCTGGAACTCCATTCTATCCCTGGTGAAGATTAAGAAGAACTGATACCAGTCTTCATATCAGGGCTTTTCACATATAAAAAAATAATTATGAATTTTTTGGGGGGTTGGAGGCAGGAACTGGGGATTGAACCCAGGGGCACTTTACCATGAGCTACATTCCCAGCCTCACTCCTTTTTTTAAAATTTATTTTAAGACACAGTCTCACTATATTGCCTGGGTTATAAATTTGAAATCTTCCTGCCTCATCTTCCCAAGTGCTAGGATTACAAGTATGCATCATGGTGCCCAGCCCACCCCTCTATTTTAAATTCACCTTTGCAGTTCTGGACAGGCTACTCCAACTGCAGCTCTGAACTCCTGAGGAATGTAGCCCATCCACAATCCCATATCTTTCTGTTACATTTTGGCATTCATAGCCATTTCTCATACTTGCACAGCTTCTCATCACTGGTGGTCGAATTCTGACTTTTCCCACAGTGAACTTCATTCTGAGAAATTCTTCAGTTTATTAAAACCATTTTTTCCAGGTGCAGTGGCATACACCAGTAATCTCAGTAATTCAGAAGGATGAGACAAGAGGATTACAAGTTCAAGGCCAACCTCAGTAATTTAGCAAGGCCCTCAGCAACTTAGTGAGACCTTGTCTCAAAGTTAAAAAATGAAAAGGGCTTGGGATGCAACTCAGTAGTAAAACACCTTAGGGTTCAATCCCAGAAGGATGGGAGGGAGAGTTCTATGACCTGGTGTTTGGCTCTGGACAGGACTCATCCCACATAAAACAGTCCCCTTTAGGTCAATAGTGGGAGTATTGAAGGCTACAGTTGCTCAGATTAGCATGCGCTTGAGGACACCGCTCCAACTCACACTGTATGGCCTTGGATGTACCATTCTGTTCAACTCTAGTGCTGGATGAACTGAAATGCCCTCTAGGTGAAAGAACTAGAATGGCAATCTATGAATCCGCTGACCTTGGCCATGTGCCTACTGGAGAGGTGAACTAGCCACTTTTCCTGACCACACCCACATTTACTTCTGCTTTTTGGGCTTTCATCAACACTAATTTCCAGCTACACCTCCTTCAGAACAAGTCACTAAATCAAGGTTGCTCCTGTAACCAGTAGAGTGCAGGGGGGTGTTCCAATGAACTCCATTGAAGTTAAGAATGTAAAAGTCTGGAAATGCCCAGGAGGAGGACAAAACCTGCCTTAGATAGATCAGTTGCCAACTATTAACTATTTTGGTCTCTTCCAGAATGTCACTTTCACATGCTCCATACACTTCCCTCTTTCCCTTGTACAGCAACAAAAATCAAAGCAGAAATGTCAACTCTCTGCCTCTGCAAGGGACTATGTCGTTCTCCCCAGCCTGGGTTTTAGTGAGCAAATTGCCTGCTAAGCCAGACCCTCAAATGCCTGGTATTTCCAGAAGAAGCTTGTAGTTGACTAGACCTTTCTTTCTTGTTTGGTCCACCTCCCTGGTGGGTTCACTGTCTCCAGGACCTTTCTATAATCAAGACCCATCACCTAAGCCTGCCAAGAGGCACCCAGCCAACTCATTGCTTGTGTATCTGGAAACTTAACTATTTCTACAGGTAATGTTTTGCCAAGTTTGGCCATGCATTTAATACCTTCATCTTAAGAATTCAAAATGCAGCTAAACATTTTGTTGGAAACTGGAAAACAGTCTCTAATTCAATCACCAAGTACATACCCCCAGATAGCTCCCTGTAAAGGGCACAGTGACTACATAGAAAAACATGACCCAATTTTTTTCCCAGAATTTCAATAACAGTGATAACGCAGGTGCTCCTTACAACAGCTGGTGGAATGTTTCAAGATGAAGAAGATCGAGAAAGGCAGAAAGCAGATCTACAGGTCCTATCACAGCTGCCATTACTACCTGAGTGCTCTCTACAAGGACTCTTAGGTTAGTCACACTCTGCATCTATTCTATCTGCTTCCTGATGTCCCAAACCTCTTCCAGCTGCAGAATTAGAATCAAATTGCACTTTTGTTAGAAACACTGGACACAAAGGTACATCAAGTATCTGAAAAGGTTTAAATATTTATCATGAAGCCTTTTATTTCTATGGCAATTACACTTCACTTAGATGACATGATAGCATGTTATCATGCTCTTTAGGGGGGAAATGGGTTTGAAGAGAAGGGTAGCAATGCAGTAACCAGGAGAACATAGAAGAGAAGAGCTCTTAGGGACAAGTCCTCCTTTTTCCCAGACTGCTGCTCTGTCTGAGGTGGAGCACTGTCTGGGCAGGCAAGCTCGGGAGGAAGCATCTGTGTTTCTTGGGACACGAATCCAATCTGCTTAGACTTTGCCAGGAGCTGAAGAACAAACAGGACTGCTGGTGCCACCGTCTGTGGCCCATGCCAGCCCAGAGTATGTGCCAACAGGCCTGGCCCTCCACCCACTGGCCAGGCTGTTCTGATGCATTTGCTTTACTGGCCAGAGCTCTACCAGCAAGGGCAGAATAAGCCCTACAGATCTGACCTTTGAGGGAACAAAACAATACAAGTCCGGGAAGACCAACTACAGATTGGAAAGCCTACAAGTGTTTGGGATTCATAAACAGAGCCTTGGGGTCTTGTATTGAAATAGCAGCCATGGAACTTAGTGGCCTGTGCCAATCAGTGAAGCCCAGGAAGGGGAGACTGGGTAGAGGATTCAACAAGAGCCAAGATTAAACACTCAACAAGTAACATGAGCAGAAACGTTGGCTGGATGCCGGAAGAGCTGCTTCCAGACCAACAGCCTGGCTTCTGAGCATCTCCTGATTCCCACAACTCTCTCCTAACCCAACATGTCCCAGCTCATCACCGGGTATCTCAGGAGGGGCAGCAGAAAGTCTACAGCAGCAAAGTGGGTGAAACAGTTAAGATGGAGGTCTAATGAAGGGACCAGCCCAGGCCTGGGCCTCAAGCTGTATGCAAAAATAGAAGCAGAAAAATATATTTCTTAGAGAAGTAGAAGTTGAGGCTATCAGCGGCTAGACACACACACACACACAGAGACACACACACACACACATACACACACCCCACTGTGCATTTCCTCCAAAGAATCCCCAGATGTAGCTGTTACACACCTATAATCCCAGCAACTCAAGGGGCTGAGATAGGAGGACTGAAAGTTCAAGGCCATCTGGGCAACTTAGTGTGACCCTGTCTCAAAATTAAAAACAACAAGGGCTGTGAATATAGCACACTGTCGATCACCCCAGTTTCAATCCCCAGGACTGACCAAAAAAAAAAAAAACATACAAATTGATAAGAAGCTGATTTTTAAACAAAAATATATTTTTTTCCCACAGGAACCTTGGTTCCTCAATCACCTGGACTACAAATAATTTGGCTAGTGAGATACTTTCTCATCTGCTTCACAGGAAGCAGGTCCTCTCATTCTTCATTATGAAATTCACTTTTCCCTCACCCCTTTCTTCAACCAAGTACATCAACCTGGGACCATCTTATAAATGGTTTGTGAGAAGTCCTTTTGTACTTTAATTAAGAGCTTAATAACAGCTGGGCACAGCAGCTCATGCCTGTAATACCAGCTACTTGTCAGGTTGAGGCAGGAGAAACACAAATTCAAGGTCAACTCAGACCATTTAGTGATACCTTGTCTCAAGATAAAATATAAATAGACTGGGGATATATTTCAGTGATAGAGTGTCCCCAGGTTCAATCCCCAGTACCCCCCCACAAAAAAAAAATTAAATAGAGTTTAATACCTTACATACTAAGTTACAAAATCTGAGAACTGCCATGTTCAAGATAGCCAAAAGGTGCCCATTAATGGAAGAATGGACACACAAAATGTGATCCATACATACCACGGAATATTATTCAACCCTAAAAATAAAGGAAATCCTGACACGTGCTACAACATGGATGAACCCTGAAGATATCATGCTAAGTGAAATAAACCAGTCATTAAAGATAAATATTTTATGATTCTGCTTCTATGAGGTACCTAGTACTATCAAATTTGTGAAGACAGATACTAGTATGATAGCTTCCAGAGACTGACGGAAGGAAGTAATCTGCAGCTAATATCTAATGGGTGTGATTTCAGTTTTGAAAAAATTCTGGAGATGGGTGGTGGTAACAGTAATACAAAATGTGAATATATACTTAATGGCACAAAACTGTCCATTTAAAAATGGGTAAGACAATAAATTTTATGTTATGTATACTTTACCACAATAAAGATACAAAACCTAAAACACTGAACAATTAACACATTTCTGCTCCCAGTAACTCCACTTTAATTTTTGCAAAAGAATATTTCTGCAGCTCCCCAACATCCAAGTTAAACACGCCATACTTTTTTCTACTACCCTTTAATTGCATTTGTTAATCCCCATGGCTAGAATTCTCTGTCCACATCATCTGCTAGGGAACTCCTGCTTATTCTAGAAGTATCAGCTCAGGGTTCTCCACAGTGAGGCCTTCAGGGTCAATGACCTTTCCCACTTCCTCCCATGGAGTTGTTCTATCCAGTTGGTTAGTACCAAGTATGTGGGCCTCAATTATCACTCACTGTGGATTGGTTGCTTTCCTATTTTCCTGGAAGGCCATGCCCTCCTTGAGAGAAAAAAAAAATCTTACATATATTTATGCCCAAGAAAATAGCACTAGAACCATACAAAAGTAACAAACAAAGGTTAAATTCATGAATACAATTGATAGAGGTTACTCACAGAGCCCAAGAAAAGCTAACACTGTATACAAGGGTAACCTAATCTTTCCAGAAATTAACTGACAATTTAAGTTACTAAAACATGGATTACAAACCATGCTACAAAGACTTTAAGAAGATCTGATCTTCTTTAAATGGTCCATACCCACAGCACATTGCTGAGCACCTTAACTATGTTTGGTACATACTTCTTTAAATGAAATTATTTATAGCTGCCATTATTGATCAAGTCAATGTTTCTCAACATCTCTCTTTTTCTTTTTACCAACCCCATATAATTCTTTTATAGTACTATTCGGAGCAATGAATGGGGAAATGGTCATGCAGATGAACTTCCATTTTCTAGGCTACCAAGCCTCCTTAATCCTATGGTTTGAATCTGGGATGTCCCCAGAAAAGCTCATGTGTTGAAAGCATGATCCCCAATGCAGCAAGTTTCAGAGGTGAGACTTTTAGGCAATGACTAATCTATTAGTGGATTAATCCATTTGTTGAATGGACTACTGGGTGATAACTATAGGCAGGAAGGTTTGTAGCAGGAGGAAGTAGGTCACAGGGGGGTGTGGTCTTGGACTACATCTGTCCCTAGCCCCTTTCCCTATTTTTCTCTGCTTCCTGACAGTCATGCACTAAGAAACTTTCCTTCACCATGAATTTTCTGTCTTGGAGACTGCTTCCATGCACTGAATCTCTGAAACAATAGGCCAAAATAAACCTTTCCTCCTCTAAGTTGTTCTTGTGAGGTACTTTAGTTGTGATGACAAAAAGCTGACTAATGCCCCGAAAATCTAGTCCCTGTTTCAAAGGAACCAGAACCTGGAGGACAGGGGCCCAAGAACCCTGGCAGGCCTGACCCTGATGTGCAGCTCAGTGACTTGTAGTATTCACTTATACGTAGTTTCAGGAATATTAGCAAGACCTAGACCAACACTAGCACTGAACCCAAATTTCAGAATATCCATGAGGATTCTTGGAAAGTCTGGGTAGTAAAATTTATTTCCCACCTGTCAACCTCAACCTCAGTATCACTTATTTCAACAACAGACATATTACTGAAAAATTGGGCATAAGTAAAAATCCCTATGACCTACAAAATACTTAAAAGGAACCAGGGAAGGTACTGTTCAAGGGAAAACTCATTATCCTTAGATCATATAGAAGTGTAGTACTGCCCAGCTCTGGAGACTAAGGAAATGGAAAACTCTAGTTCTAATCCCATTTTGGATATCTGATTTAAACAACAACAACAAAGGCAGAATCTCAGACCCAGCCCTCAGAGACATTCATTCAGTGGATCTGGAACAGGGCCAAAGGCTGGCATTTTTATTGCAATAGGTAATATATCTCACACTTTCCAGAAACACTATGTGAGCCATAGAAGCATACTGTAAGAATTATTACATATCTTCACTTACATTAAGAATTGCCTTAAACTAAATCAATGTTCTTGATCCTATATGTACATGTGTAAGGGTAGCTATTATTTTAACAATTAAAATACAAATTCCAATGAAAGTACAACTGCTATTTGTTATCATCCATTTTCTAAATCAAGGATTGTTAAAATCACCACTATTATGCTATAAGGGAATTCTGTTGGATGGTAAATACCGCATGTTCATGCATTATAACTCATACATTTAGTATGTCCAAAATACTTCATCAAAAATATTTTAGAGGGCTGGGATTATGGCTCAGTGGTAGGGTGCTTGCCTAGCTTGTGTGAGGCACTGGGTTTAGCTTTTAACACCATACAAAAATAAATAAACAAAATACAGGCATTGTGTCCATCTATAACTAAAAAAATTAAATAAAATATTTTAGAGGTTAATGAATTATATAGTATGTATAATTATAATGTATCACTAAAAATTTTCAAAAAAAGAGTAAATGAGGAGGGGGGATAGTAGAGGATAGGAAAGGCAGCAGAACACAACAGACACTAGTATAGCAATATGTAAATCAATGGATGTGTAACTGATGTGATTCTGCAATCTGTATACGGGGTAAAAATGGGAGTTCATAACCCACTTGAATCAAAGTGTGAAATATGATATATCAAGAACTATGTAATGTTTTGAACAACCAACAATAAAAATTAAAAAAAAAAGAGTAAATGATATTTAAATTTTTTCGGTTTTAGAGAAATTCTTGTGTTTGAAACATTTAGGATCACAAATGTTGACCAAGCTTTTCACTGTATAGGGAAGAAGCCAGTGCTCACGGAGAGCAAAAGATTTCCCCAGGTCTGTTAGCAGAAAACCCAAGCCTGAAATCTACATCTCCTGATTCTCTCTGTTCTCTGATTTTTATGTTTCTCGACATCTCTCTCTCTCTCTTTTTTCTTTTTACCAATCTGGAATCTGACTCCATGAAATAAAATCATTCATTTACTCCTCCTTTCATTCAGTACATGTTTAATGAGCTTTCATGTGTATCTGACTTCCATCTTATAACAGGAAATAAGAATAGTTCATTGGAAATTAGCTTCATAAGATCAGTAACATTTCTAGGTTTCTCAGTAGAAAACCAAACCCCCACAACTGCCGCCCCGCCAAACACACACACACACACACACACACACAATTTTTCCCTCACTAAGTTTACTACCTGCCCTCATTTCCTATCCTGATCCATGCCCAAGGACACATGTCAAAAACCAGGGAAGAGTACAAAATGCTAATAAGGTCAGAAAATTGGTAAAGGGGACTTCTGAATGTAAGGTAGGAGGTGTAGCTTAGTGGAAAAGCACCTGCTTAGTATGTGCAAAGACCCGGGTTCAATCCCAGTACCAGGAAAAAAAAAAAAAACACACACACACACACAATAAGGGGGAGAGAGAAAGAGGACTACCTAGCAGGAAACAGCCAAGTTCACTGGTGTCTGGAACATTGGGAAGGCCAGGGAGAGGCTCATCCAAACACAGATGTTCTGTGGGTGAATTTTCACAGTGTCAAGAGACCAACATGATGGGAGAGAGCAAATTAAACAGGCCCTCAAATAGAAGACAGTGGCAGCCTCAAGTGCAGGCAATTTTGGGCTGTGTACTCAAGGGAGTCCCTGAGTGGTGCTGCTCCCTGTAGAGAGGAGACGAGACAGGCTCTGGAATATAGCCATCACTTTTCTCTGACTGGGAGCATGTTGACAGGTCAGAGGGAGCTGAACAACAACCCAAATGATTAAGGGCCCTGAAAGGGTGATTTATGAAGAGAGATAAGTACCTTTACTAATAATAATCCACTGATTTCAGGTTGTCTCTCCTTTTACCATCTCTCCCAGCACTTTAAAAAGAAGGTGCTGTCATTCTTCAGTACCTGTGGGAGTTGGTGCCATGACCTGCCACAAATTACCAAAACCCACAGATGCTCATATTCTTTATATAAAATTGCAAAGTATTTGCATAGGACCTATGTAATTCATATATTTCATTTACTTTATTTTATTTATTGATTGATTGCAGTACTGGGGATTAAAACCAAGGGTACTCTACCACTGAGCTCTGGCCCTTTTTATTTTATTTCATCTATTTATCTATCTATTGGTACTGGGGATTGAACCCAGGGTACCACTGAGCTACATTCCCAACCCTTTTTATTTTTTGAGACAGCGTTTTTCTAAGTTGCTGAGGCTAACCTCAAATTTGCAATTCTCCTGCCTTAGACTTCCAAGTTGCTGGGATTACAGGTGAGTGGCACCATGTTCAGCTCTCTCATATACTTTAAATCATCTCGAGATTATTTACAATGTCTTATACAATGTAAATGCTATAAAAATGGTTGCTATACTCATTGTTCAGGGAATAAGGATGAGGAAAGCCTAGACAGGTTCAGTACAGATGCATTTTTCTTTTCAAATATTTTTGAACTGAGGAGCCTGTCTCGTCTCCTCTCTTCAGGGAGCAGTCACCACTCAGGGACTCCCTTGAGTACACAGCCCAAAATTGCCTGCACTTGAGGCTGACTTGGGGGATGCAGAACCTTCAGATAGGGAAGCTTACTGTATTAGTCTTTCTTTTCTTTAAGTACAAAAGAGGCACAGGTGGATGACAAGCTACAAATATAACAAAATAAACATACTAAACATAAATGTACCCAATTATATCACTCTCTAATAATTAACCCAGACTCTCCTCTAAATAAATGGTTAGTGTGGTATATCATGCCAGTAGGAAGACAGACATTAAACTTGTCTCCCAGCATCAGGAAAGAGACCTAACACTGTTTACACAGTATGATTCATAGCTACACACACACACACACACACACACACACACAACAAAAGTTTCCCAGTATTTAGTAGAGTCATAAATCAAGGAGTTAGGGTTTTTTCCCTCAGATCAAAAATGGTTATGAGACAAATGATGGATCCTTCTGCCTTTCTAAGGCTTGATTTACCTCTTTATAAAACGAATCAATTGTGTTTTATAGCCTCTCTGCACCTCTCAGTATTCACCACACACATTCTACACTTACCTTGTGAAGTTAAATGAAAAATTTTGCATTGTGAAGTATTGTGAGGCTCTCTGAGGAAGTCACATTGAACACTAATGCTATTTCATAACAAGCATTTATCCTCTCACCTGTATACCCTTGAGCAAGCCTCCTAACCTCTCTGGATAAGATTCTTCCCTTCTGTAAAGTCAGGGTATTGGGTTAGATTTTATTTGAGAAACTTCCCAGCATAATACAAACTTTCAGAGCCCATGTCAGAAGAGTTAGTTGGGCAGACACAATTGAAGAAGGAAGGGGAAGCCAGGTGCAGAGGCACTTGCCTATAACACTAGCTACTCAGGAGGGTCACAAGTTCAAGGCCAGCCAGGGACACCCAGGAGATTCTGTCTCAAAATAAAAAATAAAGGGCTTATGGTATAGCTCAGTGGTACAGCATCCCTGGATTCAATTCTAGTACCAGGGGTGAGGAGGGAAGAGGAGAAGAAAAAGGAAAAGAAGGAGGAAGAAGAGGAAAATGAAGAGTTTTGGTGAAGCCAGTTGTATTTCAGAAGCATGTGACAAGGATGAAAGGGAGAAAGGATGCAGATGGATATGTGGGAAAAACCTGAAATGGGAAAGAAATTACTAAGTTTTGATAGAAAATAGGAAGGAGTTACAGGCTTAAAGGTTTTTAAGAGCATTGAAAATTTACAAAAGAAAGATGGAAAACAAATCTAGGGAAAAAAAAACAGGGAAAATGTATGTATCAAACATTTGGTTATAAAAACAAAATACATATCAGAAAGAAATTACTGTATAGAGTGAGAAGCAGGATAAGGAAATGGGTCTCTACATCCCATGCCTGGAAAAAGCAGCAATGCTTTCAAGGATGGCAGCACAGGTGAGCAAAGAATGCATTACATGGAAAAAAAGTCTACCTTGCATCAGAGAATGAGGAAACAAACTTGGAATGAAATTTATAGGAGGCCTTGTAATTATTCATATAAGACTCCTTTTTCCTGGCCTCTCCCAAGTCATTGAACCATTAAATCCCCTGCCCTACCCTTGAGCTTAGAAAGAGAGAAGATTTGGCAAATGTGTGCTTGTCTTTGAAAAGGAGGAGGAAAATAATATCAGAATTAGGAGGACTCTTAGAACTCACAGGATTTTCTGTCAAGCAGTCATTCTGCCTCTAACAGAATATGGGCACTCTCTTTCAAAGGAAGTTCCTTACAACAAAGCTGAAATCTATTTCCCAGAACTTTCAGTTGTACGATTCTGTAAAGCTGTACTTCTCAAACTCTAAACTCTTTGTAAATTTCCAGGGGACCTTGTTAAAATTATAGATTCTGCACATCTGGAGAGAACTGATGATTCTTGATTGCCAACAAGGTCTCAGATGATGCTGACACTATTTGTCCACAGGCCATATTTTGAGTAGCAAGGCTCTAGATCTATAATACATTAGCCCAAAAGGTATTTGAATATATTAGTTATTTGAATTAAAGTTTTTTTTCCCTAAGGTTTTCTTCAGTGCTAACATTCTATGATTACTACCAATTGTCAAATAACATCAATATTCTGAGTTATAAAAAAACAGACATACAAGTATTTCAAGGCATAATAATTATCTACTGTCAGTAGGTGGCAATATTTCCTTGAGGTCTAAAGGATTGTAAAGTGAGACAATGGTTCTCAACCTGGACTTTACGTTGGAATCACCTGAGAAACATTAGAAATACAAATATTTGTGCTGGGCACCACTGCACCCACCTGTAACTCCAGTTACTCAGGAAGCTGAGGCAGAAGAATCATAAGTTCAAGACCAGCCTGGACAATTTAGAGAGATTCTGTCTCAAAATAATAAATAAATAAATAGAGAAAGTAGCTCAGTAGGGGAGCACTTGTCTAGCATGGACTGAGTGAGCCCCCAGATTCAATCCCCAGTTCTGGAAAAAAAGAAACTTAAAAGCAAGCGAACATACAACTTGCACACAGATTCCACTCTGAAGATTGTTAATTAAATTGGTCTGGAGTGACCCCTGGATGCTGAGGGTTCTGGTTTTTGTTGTTGTTGTTGTTGTTGTTGTTTGTTTGTTTTTGAATTCTTCAGATGATACTAATATACAGCTAGAACTGAGGTCCAATACAGGGAAGTAAGAGAACAGACCTCGGAAACCAAGAGGTAAGAGGTCATTGCTGTTCACACCACTCCTTATGCCTGCCTCTCCCTGACCCTCACCAGAGTTGAGTCCAGTGTGCCACATATAATCTCCATTCCATTTCACCTTCCCTTCACCATCTTCCCTTCCCATCGCCACTAGGTTACCCCAAGTCTGCACAAGATTTTACTGTCTCCAAATTCCTATGAAAACAAATGAACCTGGGTGAAAACAAACCAGGAAGATTTACATAGGGAAGGCATGGTATCCTTTGTTTTCCTTAGGATTAGGGTTTGTTTTGATTTAAAATTTTTTATTGATACATGATTATACTTAATAATAAGATTCACTGTGATTTATTCCTACATATGCATTAAAGACTCAGTTTTGACCACAGCAAAGTGCCCCACCTTAACTCATCCCCAGTACCAGCCTCAGCTCCAGCGGTGAGTAAAATTTTTCTGTAAAAGGTAAGATGGTGAATATTTTGTTTTAAGGACAAGTGGTCTCTCTTACAACTGTGTCGCTATAATATAAAAATGACCATAAGCAACAGTAGATAAATGAATGTGGCTATGTTCCAGTAAAGCTTTATTTATAAAAACAGGCAAGGGGCCAGATTTGACCCATGAGCCATGGTTTCCCAAACACTGCTTTACCTCTTCTGAGTTTCTTCTGAATATTATCTACTTCTCCATGACATCATGTGCATTGACCAAGCACAACAATTGTAACATTCACGGTCAGAAATGAAACCGCTGCATAGAGACTGAAATACATGGGAAAGGGCCATGAAAAGCAGATGAGATTTGAATATGGACCGTTCACAAATGAGAATGAAGATAGGAGATGAAAGCTCTACTGAGAACTGCAAAATCCCTGGATTTCTGACAGGGTGTCTGATCCTTAGATTCTTTTCCCATGAGACAACAATCTGTGATGTGAGGCAGGTTTTCCTCAACTATGATGGAAATCTAAAGTCAAAATTTTCAGAGAATGAGAATGAACTCCTGAAAGTGAGATGTGACCAGTCTAGGCAATTAATGTCGGTTGATATAAACCTCACATCTTATATGCAAAATAGAGTTCAAGATGCTTAATAGACTTAAAGATAAAACTCTTAGGAGAAAACATTAGAGAAAATGTTCATGACTTGGGGTTATATAGAATTCTTAGGCATGAAACCAAAGGCATGATCCATAAAATTTAAAAAGTAATAAATTGGACTTCATTAAAATTAAAAACTTTTGCTCTGTGGGAGCCCGTTATAACTCAATGAAAAGACAGCCTTACAGCCTTGGAGAAACATTAGCAAACTGTTTATATGACAAAAGATTTATACTCACAATACATCAAGAACTCTCAAAAATCAATAGTAAGACAACCTAAATAAAAATGGGCAAAATCCTGGAAGAGATACTAGATACTAGATGCAGAAGGCAAATAAGTACATGAGAAGTCAGCAAGATTTGGTTGCTGGTTCCCTAAGACAACCGGCTCTTCCCCCTAGTTTGAAATAGTGGCTTCCTATGAAAAGATGTTCAATATCACTGGCTGCTGGGGAAAGGTGATTAAAACTACAATGAAATCCTACTACACTTATTAGAATAGCTAAAAAATTTTTTAAATACTAATACCAAGCACTGGTGAGGTTACAGGGCAAGTGGATCTTTCATATATTACTGAAGGAATGCAAAAATAGCACCATCAATTTAGAAAATTGCTTGATAGTTCCTTATAAATATTTACTTACTAAATGACCCCACAATACCTCAGCTAGATATTTGTTATAGTTTGGATATGAGATGTTCCCCAAAAGCTCCTGTGTTAGCACAGGAATGTTCAGAGTGAAATGATTGGATTGTGAGAGCTGCACCCTAATCAGTCCATCCTAGTTTAAATGGACTAACTTAACTGGGTGGTAACTGTGGGCTGGTGGGGCATGCCTAGAGAAGGGGGGTCACTGGGGGCATGCTCAGGAAGGGCTCATCTTCCCTACAGCCTCCCTCCCTTCTCTCTGCCTCTGCTCCTCTGCCATGCCCTTCTGTCATGATGTTCTGCCTCACCTCAGTCCCAAAGATGGAGCCAGTGGACCATGGACTGAACCTCTGAAACTGTAAGCCCGGAATAAACTTTTCCTCCCCTAAGTTGTTCTTGTTGAGTATTTTGGTCACAGCGACAAAAAGCTGACTAATGCAGTATTTACCCTAGAGAAATACAAACTGTGTTCCCACAAAAACCTGTATACAAATATGTTCTGTCACTATAGTTTTGTCCTTTGGAAAATGTCTTATATCTAGAATCATACATGTGATGATTCTAGTTATAAGACATTCTCCAAAGGACAAAGTGACAGAATAGATTGGTAGTTACTAAGGATAAGGAGTCAAGAAAGGATATGACTACAAGTGATAGCACAGGGGATGTTTTAGGGGTGATGGAAATGTTCTCTGTATCCTGATTGTGATGACAACTATGTAACTATAGAGATAAAAATTCATAGAAGTACATTTAAAAAAATAAAAAATTGATTCTACGTTAATTTTTAAAATAAACTGAAAATTAAACATCTTTGGACTGGATGAAACATAAGGATAGGTGATGCTTTCTAACTTCCCCTCCTTTCAGGAGGCACCCAGAACCCCAAGGTTAGTATAGACTGAAGAGCACCCTCCCCACTGTGTGCAAACTAAAGGGACAATTCTGGACTTTCTGCCTCTCAGGTCAAGGGTAGGGGCTTCTAGAGCTACCCTACCATATAAGCCAGGAGAATCTCATGATGACATAAGAATTTGAGCAAGTCTTTGCAGACACTAGGTCCCCTCCAGCCTACACACAATCTAACAGAGTCACTGAGCAAGGGGACTAATACCTTTAAGGACACCCAAGGACCATCCTGCCAAGCCACGCTTAGTTCCGTCTGATTCCTACAGAAGGCCATTATTCCGTTATATGGGGATACCCTATCATCTTAGAGAGCAATCATCAGGCCTGGACATGTCTCTGAAGACCCTGAAGCTATAACATTCCATGGGTCAAACTAACTGCCTTTATCCTAGCTTCCCGGGACAGGTGTCTCACCTAGTCTCACATCTCCTGTTGGCAGCAACACCAAACCAACTACCTTGTAAGTTTTTGTCTGTCTGTTCACTGAATCTACACCAAGCAAAGGCTCACATGCATGCAACACAGACAAAAGGACAAGCTAAATAATAAATGTGCATCCTAACAGTCAGAGAGGAAAGGCCCTTAAGGTTGCAGCTGATGAAGTCATCTAGTAAGCACAAGTTGGAGAGGAAAGGGAAAATGCATCTGATGTGTTCAGTTCTTTCTCACATCATCTCTACCAAAGGTCTCTATCTGGTTTGCTGCCTCCCTTCATCTGTTTCCTCTCCTTTCCTCCTTGAACAATTAGATGTCTGCTTCTTCCCTGACCCTCAGTGGACACAGGAAATCTATGTGGTTGGAAACATCTCTAGTGTCAGTCCATCTTTCTTCTGGAACTGAAGAATTCCCTTCCTGTTTTCCACACAGGAGAGAAGTGGGAAAGGAGTCTGTTATGGGCTGAATGTCTGAGTCCTGACAAATTTCAAGTTGAAGACTTAGCTTCAAGGAGGCAGAGACTTTGGGAGATGACTGAGTTTAGATTAGGTTGTGAAAGTGGGCCCCTAATGTGCCCTTACAAGACTGAGGAAAGACCATGTGAGGACACAGCAACAAGGTGGCCATCTGTAAGCCAGGAAGAGGCCTCTCACCTGGACCAATCATGCACCCTGATCTGAGACTTTGTACACACAGAACTGTTATTTAAGCCACCCAACCTGTGCTTTGGGGGGGATATTTTTTTGGATTTTGGGGGGAGGGGGCAGTCCTAGGGATTGAACCCAAGGACATCCTACCCTACCCCCAGCTCTTTTTATTTTATTTTGAGACAGTCTCACTAAGTTGCTGGGGCTGGCCTCAAACTTATGATTCTCTCTGCCATAGCTTCTGGAGTCACTGGGATTACAGGTGTGCAACATCACACCTGACTGTGGTATTTTTTTATATGAACCCAAGCTGACTGAGATAGGAATCTACAGGAAATCAAGAGGTCATCGGTGTGAGAGGAAAACTGCAAGCTGGCTGGTCATGATTGCTGATCTGAGGTGGAGTTTGAGCTTGTGCCCTGAGATCAGCACACACACAAGGCTGAACTGATCTCTTCCATTCAAAGGCTGCCTGCTCTCTCTCTCACTCTATCATAATAATATTATCAGTGCTAAAATGTTAATCCTAACTCACATATTTTAGCATTTGACACAATGACCTTTTATAAATATCAGAGCACTTTCATATCGATTATCCTACTTGACCTCAGCCAGTGCTCACCCATTTGGCCTTCATTATTTTTCTCCCCCTAAGTTATTGAGGCCACATATACCTTGCTCTTCAGCCTAAAAAAGTAATATCCTAACTGGATCCTCTGGCGAGGTAGGTATTCTAAGGATCATGCTAAGGGCTAAGGGAGGAAGAGGGCATGAAACTGCATGCCCCCCACCATCTTAATCTTTTTACTTATTTATGCATTTATTTATTTAATTATTTGTGGGGGGGGGGTCTGGGGAGTGAACCCAGGGCTTTGTGCATATAAGGCAAGCACTCTACCACTTGAGCTATATCCCCAGCCCCATTTTAATCTTCTTAAGACACTATACATTAGATTCTGCTCAGAACCTTCATATGATTAAAACTAACATTCAATACTTTATACCACCTGACCCAAAGCAGGTTTTCTTTTCCCACTATACTCTGAAGAGATCTGTGTTTGGTGAAAGAACCTCAGGGACCTCTAGGGCTGAGAGATCACAACCACCTGCTCCACTTCTCATGTTTAATATGTTGGGTTTTCATGCAAATTTTTGTTGACAGAAGAGTCTTCAGTTTAAAAAGAAAGTTTGAACACCACTGTTACATGAAATACTGTTACAGTGGTTCAGTCGCTCTGTGGGTTAGTCACTATCCTGAAAATACTTTGATTTTCTCACATCTACACTTGTTCTTATGCAATTACTTCCTTCACATTCCTCACTCAGTCCCAAATCCATCCAAAACATTTCCATAGTTTTACTTTAAATATCACTTCATAAAAATCTCCTCTGGAGTCATAAATTTTCTCTCTTATGTGGAAACTATATGCAGAAATCAGGAAAGAAAAAGGAAAAGAAAGTGAAGGGGGTGTCTCATGAAAAAGGGAGATCAGCAGAGTAGAGGAGAGGGAGGTAGGGAGGGAAAGGGGAAATGCCAGGGAATAATGTTGGCCAAATCACATTATAATATCATATGCAGTACAAACATGAAACAGGAATCCACCACTATGGATTATTATTTAAAAAATGGGAGAAAATCTTTCCTGGTTACCAGAGCCTCCAAGATAGCAATTGGCACATCAGGGGACAGATTTATATATATATATATATTTCTATTCTCTTCTATTCCCTACTGTTATCTCATGTTCTTTGCTTAGAACATAGTATTTTCTTACTTCTCAACCAGAATATAAGTTATTTGAAGGTAGAGTTACTCAGGTTCAGCTTTATGTCCTTGTTAATATCTATTTATAGAATTTTCATCCAGTTATGAGGATTTGATCTGACAATGTAAAACCACTGCTCTGACTGCTATGTTAGGAATATCAGCAGGCAAGGGAGGAATCAAGGAAACCATTAAGGAAGCCAACTGTCCCCAGTAGGTGGAAAAAGTGTACAAAAAAACTATAATAGCAGGCTTGTAAGCACTCTTTACACCCAGAAACAGCCCAGGCAAGAGGCATCCCTCCCATGGGCAGGCTCCTTGGCTAGCTGCCATTTAATTTTGGAGAACTGTCCTCCAGATACAGCCAATGTTTTCCTTCATTTACTTTTAATCTATTTCACTATTTTAAAGGCTATTACAAAGAACATTCACGGTATAACATCTCAGCATTGATACAGTCAATGGTAGGGTGTTTGATGCCCCTCAGACTCCCGGGCCAGCACTTTTGACAAGTGATTTCAGTGTAAAGACCACAGCTTCAGCCTGTTGTAACTATTTCTCTTTTCCTAACAGCTTAACAACTTTTAGAAAATCAGACTTCTGAGTTCTCTTACTTTTTCAAAAGAAAATTGAAAAACTAACATACAGGTAACCCTTTGAAAATTATCTCTACTGGTCACCTTGTTTTGTAGCAATGATCACATTCTGGGCCTAAATCAAAGGATCTTCTATGACTAAGTTCCATAATAATATGGCATTTTAACAATTTATTGGCATGGAATAATTATGCCAGAAAAGAAAACTATTTTTCTCCAGGCTAAAATGAACTGAGTTCCTTTTATTTATTTTTTTTCCCCAGCCGTTTTTTAATCAGGAAGATACTCAGTTGCAACTAATTACATTTAGATCACTGCTCAAAAATAAAAACCTGAATGTGTTTATCCATTCCAATTCCAAAAATATCAGCCATTAACTCTTTAAAATGTTTAAAATTACTTCTCAAGAAGGTCCCTCATTTCACATCTCTCTTTTAACTCCTCCTCTGTTCACTACAGAGAATAAAAGAAATCTAATTTAAACATGGGAATCTTATATTTGATAATGAATAATTAATATAGGCAAGGAACAGTAAGGAATATTTTACCTTCAGAAACTGACTGTAAAATGGCTGATGGTCCCCAAACTCAATGCGCTTAAAAGACAGAGCAGGCCTCTTCCTCTTGATACATTGTGGATCCTTCTAAGAGGGGAGTGGGGTGCCTAGTAAGAAATGCTACAGCACAGCCACATGTGGAAAAGGAATGGATCCTTGATTGGCCTTGGTTTGCTTCAATGTGCCTGGAGTACTTACTGGGTTCTTTCAATCTGGAAAATAATCATTAACTTAAAAATTTTTCATCTGTTGCTTCTTTGAACAATTTTGTCCTATGTTTTCTCCCTTAGGTCTCAATTTGGAACACTATCACGTATTGAACTTCCCAGGTTGATTCTGTAATTTGCTAATCTTTTCTCTCCTCATTTGTATTTCTACTTTACTTTTCAGTTGATCTTGTCATTAAAAATTTTTTTTTTCAATCATTCTACTGACTTGTTTATTTTTAGTTGGACTCTTATGTTTTTTTATTTCCAAGCATTCTTTGGTTATTTCTCTATGATAGTATCCTAGTTTTATTTTTAGATGCCATATCTTTTAACTTTGTGTTTTGTTTTCCCAGGTTTCCTTTCTGGTCTGCGCTCTCTCTGTTTTCTGCAACTTCCTCCCTCCATTTACCTATTTTGGTCTCTCTTTTTTCAAAAATTTTATTGTGTGTGTGTGTGTGTGTGTGTACACACATCCCCAGCCCTTTTTTTTTTTTTTTTAATTTTAAGACAGGGTCTCCCTAAGTTGCTGAGGCTGGCCTCAAACTTGGGATCCTCCTGCCTCTTAAGTCACTGCGATTACAGACATATGCAACCATATGTGGCTCAATTTGATCTCACTGTATTTATTTTGTTTTATTTTAGCAGGCAGGGCACAGATTTTTTTGAAAGTGAAAGTGAAAGTAACAATCCATAAAGTAGAGAGGAGTGGGCCCAGCAAAAGAGTGGCTTAAGACCTCTCTTTAAAATATAAATATATATATTTGTAGTTGTACACAATACTTTATTTTGTTTATTTATTTTTATGTGGCACTGAGGATTGAAAACAGAGCCTCCGTGTGCTAGGTGAGTGCTCTACTACTGAGCCACAACCCTAGCCTCAAGGCCTCTCTTTTCATATTGGAGGATTTCCTCAAGTATTTTGTGATTTTGGGATCCCCATTCATATTCAAGGAAGGAAAAAGTTAAAAAGTGACTAGAAATGCTGGCAGGGGTTGAGGAAAAATGTCTAGAAGGTTCCAATGACTAGTGAACTCTTTCATAAAGTAACCAGGTAGAAAACTAGCTTTCTACTTGCAAAAACCTTCAACAAGTCCAGGCCTACCGATATTTTCTCTGGGACACTATTTTTCCAGAGAAAAATCTCACAATCAATATTTTAGAAATGGACGGGAGCATCAGAGTCCTCCCACTTCAATGTGAACACTCTTACTTAAGGTCTTTTGATTTGGAACTTCACAATCCTGCCTTATGCAACAATTAGGACCTTCATGTCCAAGTTTTCCAGCACCATTCACCTTATTTGCCATCAATATCCCTTCCTGTAGACTTTGGACTAAAGACGTTGCTTGTTGCTTATGCTCTGTTGAAACCATTAATACCAACTCCTACATTCAATTTTTTAGAAAGCTATGATGACTTCTGTGGGGTGTGAGAAAGTGCTGGGGAATGAATTGGATGGAGCAGGTTGTGTTCCACACTTCTGTGATTGTGTCAAGGTATAACAGGTGTTGCATTTCCACAATTTTGTGATTGTGTCAAGGTGTATCCAGGTGTTGCATTTAACTAAAAAGAATTTTAAAAAATTATTACTAAAACTAGTTTTGAAAAAAGTTGTAAAAGTATATTTTGCTAAAATATTACTAAAATGTCTTATTTTATTGTTTTAAAAAAGTTTTCTCAGAAAAAATAAAATTGTTGAAGCCAGATATAGTGACAGATGCTTGTAATTTGAGAGATACAGGAAGCTGAGGCAGGAGGATCACAAGTTCAAGTCCAGCCTCAGTAACTTAGCAACACCCCATCTCAAAAAATTTTAAAAGGCTGGTGATATCCCTCAGTGGAGTGTCTCTGGGTTCAAGATCCAGGACCAGGAAAAAAAAAAAAGTTGTGTGAAATTGCTTTATTGACTATTTTCTCTCGCCTACTGATTATTTCACTGGAGCTTCAGAATGGAGAGGTGATAAATACACGTAGCCAATCAGCCAAATTCCACAACCGTTTTCTCACACATTGGTGAGGCCTTCAGGAATATGCTAACATAATTCTCTGTATCAACCTTAGTGATGCTAAAACTCTGATAGAAGCAGCCTCTTCTTATTTCAAACATTAAGAGGGAAGGGCTGGTACAGCTGCAGAGAGAAGATTCTGATGGTAACAGTTCAGTTAGACTGGAAGGATGAGGCAAGTGGTGGAAAAGGAGAGGAGCAGCTGGATTCAAGGGCTGATCTAGAAGTAAAAGCAACAGCACCTGGGGCTGGATTGGATATGGGCCAGGAGGAAGAGCAGGGAACCAAGAGGGCGGTTTTAAAGGTTTGTGCTATGCACACCAGTGGTGCCAGTCACTGGATCAGGATAAGGAAATAATACCAGATTTATGAAAAAAAGACCAAGAGTTTGATTTTGGACACAAATTTTTTGAGGTGTCTTTGAGAAATCCAAGAAGAGATGTTACATAAGCAGTGGATATGTAAATAGAATTTGGAGTCAGAAAAGAGATCTAAGCCAGAAATACAAATTCTGGATTATCTGTGGAGATTTGCAAATATATAAGAGATTGGCAAGGAGGAGAGTAAGGAGAAAAAAAGAAATGCCAATAATGTATTTATAGACACACCTCGATATGAAACCAAAGGAAATGACAATTTTAGACCTATGTGGCTGACTATGGTTTGAATAGGTCTCCTAGAAATTTGTGTGTTGAAAACTTAATCCCCAATGAAACAGTTTTGGGAGGTGGAGCCCAGTGAAAGGTGCAGAGGTTCTCTTAGTTAATAGATTAATGCCATTATAAAAAGGGTTCTTTAGATTGAGTTTCTTATCTCTAGTCCTCTTTCCCTTCCATCCAGCAAACAAACAGCAAGAAGGGCCTTGCCAAACGAAAGCCAGCACTTTGATCTCAGACTTCCCAACCTCCAGAACCATGAGAAATAAATGCTCTATCAATCACCTCGTCTGTGATATTCTGTTATAGCAACACAAAACATTCTATTTTTTTAAATTGGTGCTTTACAGATATACAGAAAGGTGAAATTCACTGAGGTATATTCATATATGTACATAGCATAATTTGGTCAACTTCAATCCACCATGTTCTTCCCTTTTTCCTACTCCTCCCTCCCCATCAATCCCCTTCTTCTACTCCACTGATCTCCCTTCTATTTTCATGGGATTCCTCCCTTCCACATTTTTATTCCTTATTTTGCTTCACCTTCCACATATGAGAGAACACACTTGGCCCTTGACTTTCTGAGTCTGGCTTATTTTACTTACCATGACATTCTCCATTTCCATCCATTTACCATCAAATGCCATAATTTCTTTCTACTTAATGGCTGATTAAAACTCCATTGTGTATATATACCACATTTTCTTTGTCTATTCATCTGTTGACTGTTACTTAGGCTTTTTTCATAATTTGGCTATTGTGAATTGTGCTCTATAAACATTGATGTGCATGTGTATCATTGTAGCATGCTAATTTCAGTTCTTTTGGATAAACACTAGAGACTGGGATAGCTGAGTCATATGGTGGTTCTACTACTAGTCTTTTGAGGAATCTCCATACTGCTTCTAAAGTGGTTACACTAAAAATAAATAAATAAATAAAGTATTTGTACTAATTTGTTGTCCCACCAACAATGTATAAGTGTACCTTTCGCCCCACATCCTCGCCAGCATTTATTATTATTTGTCTTCTTGATGATTACCAGTCTAGTTGGAGTAAGATGAAGCCTTAGTTAAATGTAGTTTTTTATACTGTTCTTATTTAGATTACTGGTAGCTTTAACCACCACCCCCCCACAGTATTTAATAATGTTTTGCACTTAGCTGCTATTCAATAAACATTTTAGATGTGACAACTGTTAAGTAGGAACAAAAGCATGCTAAGTCAGTCTACATAATTTGCAATTAAAAGTAGCTATAAATTCTTGGTGAACCAGATACAGTATTTTCACTTCATAAAAATATTAGTTAACCTAAATATGATCCTGTGTTCTTCATTCTCTCATGCTGTGAATTAACAAAACTTTCTCATTAGAATGTCATTAGATTTTCACTATGATGAAGTTTCTCTCCTCCAAACAATAATGAATACCCACAAATTTAAACTAAAAGAGAAGATGTGACATAATTCATTCTTGTGAGATTTTATGAAGAAAACTTTGAGAGCCTGCAGCATCTGAAAACAGAGAGGATCTCTTGATCAGGATCCTGCCTTTGCTGTGGTCAATGAAACAATTAAGTCTTCTGGAAAAACACAGAAATTTCATGGACCACGGGTTTGGTATTCCTCCAGTTTATATTTATCATGAGTAATGCTTCTTTTATCCACAGGTGAAATTTTAATTTGACAGACCAAATATGTATCCAAAATGCTAGATGGAAAAGAAAGAGGACCTTAGAAAATCAAACCAGGTGTCATAGTCTCTGGAAGGGACTTCATCTACTCTCTTCAAACAAAAATCAACCTAGGGCAATTTCCACTTTTTGCTTCACCTGAAATACCCTTTGCCCATCTACCACTTTCTCTATCAGGCAAGCTTCCCTTTAATCCCCTATGGCCACCCTGAAGATAGATAGACGCTCGCGCGCGCGCGCGCACACACACACACACACACACACACACACAAGGCCCATGTGAACATGGGCTGCACTGAGTCTCTCAAAATAAGACAGCTGCCCTTCACCTGAATTCATACCACCTTTCACTCATAATTCAGTTCCAGCAACCTGAACCACTCTATTGCAATGATCTGTTTACCTCCCTTTTCCCAGCTCAATCTTGCAACTGGAATATATCCACAGCAAATCTAGATCTGGAGATGCACAACACTGACTTTCATTCAGAACACCTGACATACAATTGATACCAAAATTTTATTGAACAGATGGTATTATATTGATAACAAATTTAGTCACCTGATTTTAGGAAAGGGACAATGTATTACTTTCCTTTTGCTACTATAAAATATTACCACATTTTTAGTGGTTTAAAATAATACAAATTTGCTAGGTACAGTGAGGCAAGCCTATAGTCCCCGCATCTCAAGAGACTGAGGCAGAAGGATAGCAAGTTCAAGACCAGCCTCAGCAACTTACTAAGACCATCTCAAAAAAATTTTTTTAAAAAAATTTTTAGCCAGGCATGGTGGCACATGCCTATAATCCTAGTGGCTCAGGAGGTTGAGGCAGGAGGATCACGAGTTCAAAGCCAGCCTCATCAAAAGTGAGGTGCTAAGAAACTCAGTGAAACCCTGTCTCTAAATAAAATACAAAATAGGGCTGGGGATGTGGCTCAGTGGATTGAGTGCCCCTGAGTTCAATCCCTGGTATAAATAAACAAACAAACAAACAAACAAACAAATAAATAATTGGATGTATGGATAAGGATATACCTCAGTGGTAAAGCACTCCTAGATTCAATTACCAGTAATACTTCCCCTCCAAATTTATTCTCTTTAGGTTCTAGAGGTTAGAAGTCTCAAATAAATCTGCAGGGAATTTATCTTTTTATAAAATCTCTAAGGGAATATAAATATATATATTTTTATTTTTCTAGCTTCTAAAGGCTGCCTTCCATCCTTGGCCTCTGGTTCCTTCCTTTATATCAGGGCAGGAGAATAGTATAGACTATTTCACTCTTTCTGACCCTACTACCTTGTCTTATAAGGACCTCTGTGATTAAATCGGATCTACCAGTATAACCCAGGACAATCTCCCCATATAAATTATCTTAATCACATCTGTTGCCATATAAGGTGACATCAGGGCATATTTGATTCAAGGAGGACATGACAGATGACAATGTATTCTAATTAAGTGATTATTAATTTTGAAAGGTATTACTCTATTTATCAGAGAGATTTATTTCTGCCAAGTATATCTGAACTTATATAGTTAGATAAATAACAAAGCAGATACTTTGGGAATACAATAAATTTCAATGAAATAATTATTGCTTGAAACCTTGAGGAAATATTCCTTAAAGAAGATATTTCAAAACCAATATATAAACACATCAATATCAGTCTCATTACTTTGCAACCACACCTCCTTTTTTAGCTCGAATAGCATTGTAGTGAGTTTACTACAATAGGTAATCATACTTGGTTTCAAATGACCCTAAGACATTAACAAAGAAATACAAATATCTACCCTGATGATAATCAAGAGTGAGTTCCAAGATCTAGATGCTATTTCCTTTTGTATTGTATTGTTTTCAGTACTGGGTGAACCTAAGGACACCCTACCACTGAGCTACATCCCCAGCCTTTTTAGAGAAGGGCTTGCTAAGTTTCAAGGCTGGCATTGAACTTTCAGTCCTCCTGCCTCAGCCTCCCAAACTCCTGGGATTACAGGTGTGTACCATTGTACCTGGCTAGATGCAGTTTTAAAAGAGACATGCCAAAGAGTATACATTATCAGGTGCTGCTTAATATGATTCAGTCTCTGATCCATTGGTCACAACTTGCCTCTACTATTCATCAAACATTTATATTTAGAGAAATGTAAATGCAGGCAAGTTAAATTAGACAACATGTCTAATTATATGAATGCCTTTAGATTACATGCATCAATTACAAAGCTCTCATCTGCATTAATGCTGACATTATAAAACTGATATTTGAAAATGTATATTTCTCCATTTCCTATGTTAGATGCTGGGGGCTTGATTTCATAGGTTTCAAGCCTCCACCCTACAGATCTGAGAACCCAGATGATCTGTAATGCAGGGATATATTTCACAATCATATACACATGGCTTCACAAACACACACTCATTCCACATGGGCTATCCGGAATTGCTACAGCTGTATATATTTTAAGCTTCTGACAACAAACCCCCATTAGCAACTTCATAGGTAAAGCTGAGCTCTGTCACTTGGCCTTGATATACGGCACTCTTGGTGGTCACTAAAGTCCCATTCATAACCATGACATCGTTCTTCATTCTTCCCTTAGAAATAATATCACTACATTTTCAAAGGGGGAGAAGTTAGAAGGGATTCTGAGAGAAGACAAAACACAAATAAATGAAGTGGAATAAGTAAGCAGTTGCTAATGTGGTTTTTGAGAGTATCTTGGTTTCTTGGGAGAAAAAAAAAGTATAGATTTTTAAAATTACAAATAAATAGGGAATAAAAACAACTAGAAAATCTAACAGCCAAATTCTTTCCCTAACATAATACACTCCATTTTTCATAAGCCAAATTTCAGAAACTTAACTAATCTTAAAATAAGACCTGCAACTTCAAAATACACATGGCTACGTTTTAATGCTTTTCAAAACATTTAAAATCCTTAACACTTTTTGACTGTGTATTTACATTGTGTGAATTTAAAATAATTGAAAGTACATTTAATGATTTTTAGCAGTTCAAAAAATCTCACATATAGTTAAATTCCACAAGAAAATGCAAAAACCAAATCAAAACCATATAAATATTGAATAATGGAACTATGTTTATGAAATTCCAAACATAGAAAGGCAAAGCTAAACTATTATGTAAAACTTGAACAAAACATTTTCAAAAGTAATCACAAAAATGAAAAATTCATGGAAAAGAAAATCAGACACTAGCAGCATCCTAAGACTGTCTATTCAAACATAAGAGACTGTTTGTATTGTTGGAAATAGACTGCTGTGCTTATAGAGGGAAACCAGTACTTTCTTTCAAGTGTTTATAATTAATAGTCTGATTTACAGCTCCAGAAACATCTTAGGAATGCCTTTATGAACGTGGGATAGTCTTTCAAAAGTCTGGAAATGTTGCTCAAATCAGTCACCCAAAAGCAATTTAATTCAGAAAAGATGAGAGAACAACTGGGGTGTGGTCACGGAGAGGACATGTGTATACAAACACATGGGCTCTCTGTCCCAGATAATGAGAATCACAACTAGACAACCCTATGAGAGATCTCCTTTTCTAGCCAGTATCAGCAATGGTAAACAACAGATGCTAAACCTTACCATGGTGGCTACAGACAGAGGGAAAGGGCCCTGTATTAGGCAGGGTTCTTAAGTTTACACATAAAATCAGCCATCAGAGGTCCTAATAGAACACACCAAACATTGTCCACTCACCACTGAAAACCCCCATTACATCCTTTGCCAATCCCAAAATTATCCCCATTGTTGACTTTATATCAAACACACTAGGTTTATAAGCACTTAAATGCAGTATTTAATGATGATAAATCCTAAAGAGACCCACTTACTTATCTCAGAGGTAGACTGGTTTGTGGGCACACTACCCTGTCTGAGAACTCACATGTAAGAGGGAAGCAACATAGAGAATTAAAAATGATATGAACTGAACATCAACAGCTGTCAGAATATCACCCAGTCCCACAACATGTCAGCCGGTCACTATTGTCAGATGATTTCCACTGCACATTTCAAGGGTGTTATTATGGGGAGACGTAAATATCTGGAGCTGGGAGTTGGGCCAGGGAAGAAAAGACATGTGGAACCACAAAAGACCATTTATGTATCAACACGGGGAGTAAATAGAGGTGAGAAAGAAGAATTGTGAGACATAGTGCCAGATTACACGGAAGAAAAAGATTACAGATAAAATGAGTGGTTGGAGCTGCATTGTATGCCTTCCATCTAGTCGGGCTGTTCATATGTCAATATTCCCTTAACCACCATCACCACCTTCTACATCCCACTCATATTCCTGGTGTGGCACACAGGGGTAAGAGGACACTGCAGGGCATACAAAAAATTACTAAGGTATGGTTTCTGTTCTTATGGGGTTCACAGGCATTCCATTGTCATAAATACTGTGTGACAAAGAAGGATGACTAAAGGTTTTCCAGACAGAGAAGGAAAGAGGGGAACATAAGGGCTGGGGGAGATTGGGTAAGAACAAGTGCAGAAAGCTCTAGACAGTGTTAAGCAAATGCAAACAGTCCTGTGCTGGAGGAAATGAGGAAGGAGTGGTTTGAAACAAGGCTCAAAATCTAGCCAGGGAACAGATTCTGGCCAATTTTTTAAATATCCAAAACCAGGCAATAAATCTGAAATACTTGATTAATGGAGTTGCTTAAAGAAGAAACGTTCTCACCAAAATTTAGATAAAGAAGAGAAGCTTTTATGGCCAGAAGAAAAATCTAAAGAGATGGAAGCTTAATCAGATCCAGCAACCTCAGGCTATGCTCATGGTGAGCCATGGCACCAAGTTGGTCCTCTGGCCTGAAGACACCACCTATAAAATGGCAGCCACTAGCACTGCAGATGAGGTTGCCTCTGACAGTGTCTACACACATGCCTGGTTTTCTTACTCTTCACAAAGATACTTAAAGGCACTTAGATAAAATGACATATACATATGTGAACTTCGCTGGTTTCCTCCGTCTTCCGGATGTGCCAACTCCCTGGTCTTGGTCAACTTCTTTCCAGAGTTCCTTCTCTAAATATTCCTCCAACCAAAAGTTTCTGCTGCATCTGTCATAAGTATAGGCCTGCATATGGGTGGCTGTGTAATAAGCTAAATTTTTATTGTCTTAGACCCCTATCTGCCCATCTGTGCTTTTATTTTCTCTCCAATATGATTCTTTCACCTATAACTCCTTAGCTTTCTGACCAATGCTTGTAAAAGGGCTGAACAAAAGTTAGCCTGACCTAGGAACAACAAGAAGAGGATGCCCTGTAAGTGGTAGGCACTAGAAGTATTAGATGACTGAAGGGTAGAGCTCATCCAAAATAACTGATTTCTTAATGAGGGACACATTCATAGGCAGTTGTTAATAGGTGATTGGAGAGCACCAGGTCAAAAAAATCAAAGGCCCTAGCTGGGCACACCAGTGCACAGCTATAATCCCAACCACTGGTAGGCTGAGGCAGGAGAATAACAAGTTCAAGATCAGTCTGACCAACTTAGCAAGATCCTGTCACAAGATAAAAATAAAAAGGACTGTGGATGTAGTTCAATGGTAGAGCACCCCAGGGTTCAATCCCTAATACCAATAAGATAAAATAAATAAAATAAAATAAAAAATCGAAGTCCCAGGCATCCCAAGACTCAGACCAAATGTGTAAGGGACCCTAAGACTATGAGAAATTAGTTTTGCATCATCAAGCACTCATTCTCAAGAGACAGTAGACCCCATTACTCCACATAAGAAGCCACACATTTATGTGTGCATGTGCACATTTAGGGGTGTGTCTATGGAAGAGGAATAATAATGTGTATGTGTCTGAGAGAGGAAGAGGGAAAGCAAACTAAGTGGGCTTCCACGCCTAGGGAGGCAATGTGGACAAGGAGAGTGAGTGATGCTGGCATTCAAGGATGCTCAGTTTACACAAGCAGGTCAAAAAGGACACAGCAAGTTAAATAGTGTGTACGACCAGTGTAGTCTTTAGTCAACAACTGAAAACCCCAAGGATTCACAAAGAGAATCTTTTGTTTTTTGTTTATGTTGTGGTACTGGGGATTGAACCCAGGGTGCTATACCACTGAGCAACATCCCTGACCCTTTTTATTTTTCATTTTGAGAGAGGGTCTCCCTAAGTTGCAGAGGCTGTCCTCAAACTTGCAATCCTCCTGCCTAAGCCTCCTGAGTCACTGATAGACTGGTTTGTGGGCACACTACCCTCTCTGAGAACTCACATGTAAGAGGCAAGCAACACTGCACCCAGCTAGAAGTCAGAATGTCATAGAGACCTTTCAGAAGGGGAATAAAATCCATTAGAAGATTCAGTTTGGCTCAAAGTCAAAATAAGGAAAACAGCTACAGGAACATTTACCAACACATCAGATGACAGACGGTCAAAATCATCATTCAGATGCTCTGCCATATGCCAGATATATTCTCATGGGCTGGACTATGTGTACAGTTGATACTTTATTTCCTACCTCCACACCTTTACTGCAATCTACCCAATTCTTATTAATCGTATTTCTTTCCGTAACATCTGGGCCTGCTTGTTCCTGTAGAAAATAATCACTGAAGCTGGGTGCCCTGGAGCACTCTGGTAATCCCAGTGACTCAGGAGGCTGAGGCAGAAGGATCAAAAGTTCAATACCAGTCTCAGCCACCTAGCAAGACCTTCAACAACTTAGTGAGACCTTGCCTCAAAATAAAAAAAAAATAAAAAGAACTGGGAATGTAGCTCACTGGTAAAGAGCCCCTGGGTTTAATCCCCAGTACCAGAATAGAAATAAAAGAAAAACTGGCCTACTTTTGTTTTTCAACCTTTCTGTTGTGCATGCAATAAGTTCACAATATTATAGAAGTCATTCTCCAAAGGATCCACTTGACCTTGCTTGTTTCAGGCCACTGAATAAAACTCTTACCCTGGCTGGGACTCCTGTCCTGATCAGCACCTTATTACACAGCAGTGAAACATCGAGACAGGGGAAATCAGAGAATATGGATACCACAAAACAATTCATTGCCTGTCTGTAAAACAAATAATCTTCATCAGTAAATGCTCTGCATCTAAAATCTCACCCCTAAGCCAGCCATCCAGATCGCTTGGCAAGAAATAGTAGAAGAAACAGCCTCCTGGGAAAGAGTCTGAAATGCTGACTCCTGTTTGCCCAGGGACAGCTGGAAAGGCAAGTGCAGGAAAAATGCTGACCCTAGCTTCCTGAGGAAGAGCCACCTCATTCACGAATACCAAAGATGAGGTGGGGGTGGGAGTGATGGATCTATAATAAAAACTCCGGGAGCCACTTCAAAATAAAATGCTGTCAAGGTCATCTCTGAGCCCTTGTACTTTAGAACAGCCCAACAGACGCTAATTAACCCTCCTGATTCCACAGCCCCAAGGGAGATGTAAACGTGTTAACATGAGCACATTCAATAGGTACTATTCCTGGAATTCTAAAAGCTTTTTAGAGGGCCTTTGGAAGAAAAGCATTTGACGGTATCATAGAATGCCTGGTATCATAGAATGCCGGAACTGAAATGGACCACAAAGAATCTCTTTAGGGAGGAAACAGGAATTGTGGAAAGAATATGGACTTGGAGAAAAAATTGGATCCAAAGGCAGATCAGACATCTACCATCTGTGTGAGCCCCAGGAAGTTATTCAAACCATCTAAGCCTCAGCCTCAGCCTCTATCTGCAAAAGAGAAATACAACACACATCGCAAACTGTATTGGTAAAATGCCTGGCTCTGTTCCTGGCTCATTGTGGTCTAGAGTTACAACATAATCTGTAATATTTGATAGACTATGATATACTCTAAAGCACTGTAGTAGCTTATAACTTAGAGCAACCTATCTGCATATCCCTTTTTTGTACCCACTCACTAGTCCCATCCTCTCATGGCATGCTCACCGCTATAAACACATCCAGATACACTCTGAAAGCCTGATATTCCTTACTGAGCCCATCACCTGCTATGCCCAGAAAGGTGGTAGTGGAGCTCTCTTGCCAGCTCTACCTCTTTAGCGGTCCAAGTTTCTTATGCTGTTTTCATCTCACACCCCCTCTGTTTGCTCTTGAGACATTCTCACCTCTGTCCAACGGGTACCTCAGCTCTGCTATTTCCTGCTCCTATATGCTAATCTCCTTTCCATCAAGGCCTTTGGCTTCTGTTGGGGAAATTAGCCATGGGCACATGTGGCAGGGGCAATATTATTGTTCACCCATTCACACACACATGATGGTCCCGCCAAGCTGCTCCTGGTCACCAGAAATCTCAGCTAGACGGCATGTGTTCTACAAACTTCAGCCCCCAATACAATAATGAGAACCAGGCCTCCCAATAACTAAATGCTCACTTAATGGGGACTTAATCCATAATCATTTACCAAGAACTTACTGTGGCCAAAACCTACTATGAGATGAAAATGAGGCATGGACTAAAAAATTTAGAGACAATGACACAAACATTTCATCCTTCATCAGAAGCTCCTACTAGAATAATAAAAAGGGTACTTTATGTACATTTTATTTTATTTGTGGTACTGGGGATTTAACCCAAAGGTGTAAAAAAAAAAAAATAAAAGATCTAGTGATGTAGCTCAATGGTAAAGTGCCCCTGGATTCAATTCCCAGTTCCAGGAGGAAAAAATGAAGTTAGTGCATTTTAGAGAAACCAGCTTATGTTAACTCTTTCCAGGTGGGTGACAGGGATTTAAGATATCCTGCTTCCTTATGAACTGTGACCAGACAGGACGATGGGGGCTCAGGACCACAATTGTCTGTTGCTCTGTTTAAATGGTTAGACCAGTGCTACCGTGGCAATGCAGAGAAGGCTGGTTGAGGAAAGGTGTGGTTAGAGAAGGGTGGTGTGGTTAGAGGAAACCAATAGGATTTTTTTTTTAATTTAAGGGAGACAATTGCTGTTGACATTCCTGTCTAATAGACTTATATTTAGAATATATAAACGATTATCAAAACTTGCCAGATGCAGTGGTGCCCACCTGTAACCCTGACCCGAGATGCTAAAGCAGGAGGATCACAACCTGGGCAACTTACTGAGATCCTGTCTCAAAATAAAAAATAAAAGGTCAGAAGTAGAGTACCTCTGGATTCAATCCCCAGGACCACAAAGAAAAAAAAGTTTTCAAAACTCATAAGAAAACAATCCAATTTTTAAAAAGTAGGTAAAAGATTTGAACAGACACTTACCTAGCATGTGTGAGGCACTGGGTTCGATTCTCAGCACCACATAAAATAAAGGTCCATCAACAACTTAAAAAAATATTTTTTTAAAAAAGGTATGTTGGGCTGGGGATGTGGCTCAAGCGGTAGCGCGCTCGCCTGGCATGCGTGCGGCCCGGGTTCGATCCTCAGCACCACATACAAACAAAGATGTTGTGTCCGCCGAAAACTTAGAAATAAATATTAAAAAATTAAAAAAAAAAAATACACAATTAAAAAAGGTATGTAGATGGCAAACAAGCTTATGAACAGATGTTCAGCATCATTAGTCATAATGAAAATGCAAATTAAAATCATAATGAGAGGCCACTATATAACTCTAAGAATGGCTAATAATTTTAAAGATTGGCCATATCAAATGTTGGTGAAGGTGCTATGGAAGTGGAATTCTCAAACATTGCTGTTGGCAACACAGAATGGAGCTGCCCCACTGGAGAAGGGTTTGCAGTGTCTTCAGATGCTAAACGTACACCTGCCATATGACACAGCCATTCCACTTCTAGGTATTTGCTCAACAAAAATGAAAGCATATATCTGTGCAGAGATTTGTGAATGTTCATAGCAGTTTTAACTATAATAGGCAAAACTGGAAGCAACTGAGATGTCCATCAGCTGCTGCCTTTTTGACATTGCTTTTTGAATGAGACATTTTAAAATCCTGTCAACTAACCAGGTTTGGTAGAGAAATGGATGTTTTGGTCTAAACATCTGTTTAGACCAAAATACTGGACTGATTTTTTAGTATATCCAAAGTAAAATATTCTTTTTGGCAATGAGTTGCTGATCCTTTCCTCTAAGACTCAGGTGGATTGTTTTAATGATAGATGATGACAGATGAAAGTTTATCATTTTCATCAAACCAAATTGTTTAAAAGAACATACTTAGCTCTAACCACTTGCTCTTTTAAAGCATTTTATTTATACTAGCATTAAAACATTGGGGGAAAGGTCACTCTCCCAAAGATGGCAGGCCAGATGCCTTTGTGGCTAGAATTCTTCCCAAAGAGACAAGAGTAGCAGCCAAAAAAAAAAAAAAAAAAAAATGTTTCAAAGGAAGATGGAGTAACAACCACCTGCCCATGAGAGAGCTGAGATTTCTGTGATACATATGCATCTGTTGAGATTCCCTTTAAAATCCATTTTTTTTATTTCATCATTTTGAGCTCCTGATATATGCTGAGCATGGAGATACAGGAAATAAGATTTGGCTCAGTCTTGTCTTTAAAAAATCTTATAGTCCAGTGAAGAGAAAGGCAAATGCACAGGACAATAAACAATGATTAACGCTATGGTGGAGATGGCCATCGGATGCTGTTAAAAGAGCACAAGAGTCCTTAATAAAGGATAGGGTGGTGATTGATCAGGAAGCACTTCAGAATTTCTCTTAGATATCTTACCTTGGTGCTGGGTGTTATGGCATGAATTCCTAGCATTAGTAGGAAAAAAATGGTCTTTCTATCTAAGGTATTATAGTATAGTGACGAGAATGAGCTTAATACACATTGGAATAAGATGACTGAGTTAACAGTAGTATAATGTGGTAGAAATAATACTGCTGTGAGATTCAATGAGGACACAGAGAACCTGGAATGCTTGCATGCTGCTAGTAGAAATGCAAACTAGAATAGTCACTTTGGAAAAACTTGGTAGTCTCTTAAAAAGTTAAACGTATATCTATTGTCATGGTCTGGATGTGAGGTGTCCTCCAAAAGCTCCTGTGTTAATGCAGGAATATTCAGAGGTGAAATGATTAGATTATGAGGATGATAACCTGAGTGGTACATCCTAGTTTGTATGGACTACCTGGGTGGACTGTAGGCAAGTGGGGCATGGCTGGAGAAGGTAGGTCACTGGGGGCATGTCCTGGAAGGGTGCATCTTCCCTGAAATCCCATTTCCCCCCATAAATGCACCTGCTTCTTTGTGTCATATGAGTTGAGCACACTTCTCCACCATGCCCTTCTGCCATGATGTTCTGCCTCATCTTGGGCCCAGAGCAATGGACTTGGCCAACCACGGACCAAACCTCTGGAACTGTGAACCCAAATAAACTTTCCCTCCTCTAAGTTATTCTTTTTTTTTTTTTTTAAGTATTTGGCGGACACAACATCTTTGTTTGTATGTGGTGCTGAGGATCGAACCCGGGCCGCACGCATGCCAGGCGAGCGTGCTACCGCTTGAGCCACATCCCCAGCCCCTCTAAGTTATTCTTGTCAGGTATTTTGGTCACGGTGATAAAAAGCTGACCAATACACCTGACATATGATCCAACTATTTCACTTTGGGGTATTTATCAAAGGGAAATGAAAGCATATTTCAGCGCAAAGACTTACATGTGAATGCTCATAGTAGCTTTAACTGGCCTCGAATCTGCTTCTACTAAGTTTTTAAAAAATACTTTAATTGTAGATGAACACAATCCTTTCATTTTATGTATTTTTATGTAGTGCTAAGGATTGAAACCAGTGCCTCGCATGTGCTAGGTAAGCGCTCTACCACTGAACTACAATCCAGCCCCCTACTTGGCTTTTAAACTATGGACACACCATTTACTAGGTCTGTCGGCTTCCGTTTTTAAAAATTCTAATATGAAGAGCCTAGTATATGATGGGTCAGGTCCATTCTAGCTCTCCTATTTGTACTGTGTTGAGGAAAGATCTAAACAGGAAGGAGCACGGCCAGTTTATCCTCTTGGAGAAATTTGCCTCCATGAAGCAGAGAAGATGTTGTTGAGAAGAAATGCCATCCATTATAAGGTTGAGAAAAATTGTGGGAGTCAGAGATTTTTAAATCTCTGGAAATCATTCTGTAGAAATTATATTTAAAGCTAAATCATAGAATGAATCTCACTTACCATGGAGCAAGGTCATAGTCCTGTCAGCTGCCACCCTTCAAAAACCCCTTTTTGATAGCCTGGTTTTATATCAGTGCTAGATTCTTGTTGGTTATCAACAAAGACATATACACAAGGATTATAACTCCTACCATGTCTTGAATCATCCTGGTTTTGCCCTTCCTGCTTGTAGGGCTGACCAGTGCCACCAATCTTGTGATTGAAAGGCATTTTCTCTCCTTGCCTCTTTCTTTCATGATCTTTCCTTTCTGATCCCTTAAAACAGATGATTCTGATCTGAGAGTATCCCCACAGTGCATAATAGTGTTATTTGAAATAAGAACATTATAAGGAACTTTTGCAGAATGAGAAGAATTGAACTGTGTTTTCTAGTCTCTGTCTCATCCAATAGCACCTGAATGTTCCATTATCTGACTCCTGGAGTGCCCGGGGTTGAGTGACCTTTCCTGGAATAGATGTATGGTGCTACAGTCCCTCCTGGCAGCTTTGTAAGTACTTATTTCATAAGATGAACTTCAAGGATGTGACAGATATGGAAAAGCTGTTAGACTTGGGTAGCAGTGGTATGATTTCTGCTCTTGCTTCTCTTTCTAGACTCCAGAGCTTCCCCAACTCCTATTCTCTATGTGTAGCAGGTTTGACAAAATACCTGTCAGATTCAGTTTTTGTTTCCTCCCAAGGTATCCTCTTTCTATCCCTATTATTACAGAAGAACTTTCCTGAAATTGCAGCATCTTAGTCTCTATGGAAATTATCCTCCCAGGATTACTTGGTGAAAAGGTCTAATTGTCAGACTTGATGGGTATACATGATCTGATGGCCTCGACAAAAAGGCAGTGGTGAGCACATATTCTGTCGTCTCTTCCACAATTTTAATATTACAGTAATTGGTAATAACTACATTAAAATTACACCAAAAAATTATTATGGTTCTGCCTGGAATAAAAAAAGTCAAAAGTCTTCTGTAGACACAGGTGTGGCAGTTGAAGTAACCCATTGCCATGGAGTTTGACAAATGATAGATAATTCTTTGATAAGGTTTTTTATCATAGGAAATGGACTGGCAGTAACTATCCCCATGACATAGAAGAGACAACTGAGGCTCAGGCAGAGGAAGTGGCCAACATCATGCAAATAAGTGATGAGACTAGCCTTCAAATTCTGATCTGACTCGATGCTAAGATGCTATCCATATGCTTTTCTATGTGTTTGTTATTTATGGAACTTTCCTAATTTATTCATAATATTCTTTCATTAGATTTTAAAAACTGAACACTTTAATAGCAGTGGGTATTATGAGGTTGTAGCAAAAATCAAAGTGACTTTTACTGTGCTTCTCTTTCACCTGGAAAAAGTTTTAGAAGAGATTGGGTGGATAGTTTTCTTTCAGCCCTGCAGCTCAAGTATTTGGGTCTGGACCATGCTGATGAGCATCACACTTGAGTGTTTGCTCTAGAGATCCTGGATGAAGGGCCCAGTAGTTGAGTGGAGGTCATTCTTATTCACTCCAACACAATTAACAAGAAACATGAGCATTCATGTCCTTAATTCATTTCTTCTGGAGATTAGACATTTTGTTATATACACACCATTAAAGTCATCAGGGATCCACCTCAATGTCTTTTTCAACTTGACTTAAATCCAACTCTTCTTGTTTCCTTCTCCATCAAACCACAACCACCACTACCCCCCTTCCTTACTGTCAAGGGGTGATGGACAATAGATGGTAGCAACAGTTTCTATGGTAACAACATCTGAGTCATCTCCTTGGAAACCTGCATAAAGGCCTTCCATCTCCAGACCAGCTCAGTGCAACTTCGAAGGGCTTTGTTCCGTTGAATGGATCAGCATGGGGGAGCAAGCTCTCCCGGGCTTTGGCCACTGCAGTTTCCTTTGGCTCCCAATGCTCAGGGCACTTTGGATATAGAGTTGGATTCAACCAAATATGGGGGATGGTGGGGTGGAGAGTGCTTTTCTCAGCCTAGCCCAAAGTCAGAATGTATTTTCCCTGATCCAGCACCAGATTCCCTGCAGACTTAGCCAATAGATATCTCACTATTTTAGATGTCCATATGACTCAACCAGGCTCCCACAGTGACCATCTATGGAAAGAATAAAGCAATATTGCATCTGGACACAGATGAGCTGGATATTTTGGCATGGTCATGAAGAGAATCCTGAAATAGGGCACCATGGGGCACCTTGTAAGAGTTCCTTTCCTTATGGTGTCCTTCAAAGTCAGCAGTTTTGTTAGTTTACTGAAAGCAGAATGGTTTCCAACAGCTAAGAGGATTAATTCTCTTTTCATCATCCATACCAAGTAAGAATCACAAACACTCCCATTGTGCTTCATATTTTCCAGATCATTTTCACATACATGAGGTCAATTAATCATTTATTCAATTGTTCAACACATGTGGACTTAAATCCTACTATGTACCATGTAGTGGGTTGGAATTTGGGACACAATAGTGAAAGAAAAATAGATCTAGTCCCTGCCCTAATGAAGTTTATAGATATGAAGAATGAATGATAATCAGATAATTACAGGTTAGTGTAAGCATTTGTGTTATCTTTTCATTTTTGTGAACAAAATACCTGATAAGCTGCAGGAGGAAAAGTTTATTTTGAGCTCATAATTTCAGAGATTCAGTCCATAATCAACCAACTCCAGTGCTGTGGGCCCAAGGTAGGCAGAACATAATGGCAGAAAGGCAAGGTAGAGGGAAGCTTATAAGCAGCCAGAAGTAGAAAAGAGAGAGAGACAGCACACACAAGCATGTGGTGCCAGGAACAAAATGTAAACCCCAAAGACACACCCCTCAGTGGCCTACTTCCTCTATCTACAATGTACCTGCCTATAGTTATCACCCAGGACAACAGTCCTTTCAAATTATTAATCTATCCATTGATTAGGTTACAGATCTCATAATCTAAGCCTTTCACCTCTGTACATTCCTCCATTGTCTCATGTGAGTTTTTGGTGGACACCTCATATTTAAACCATAACAACATTCAACATGGATCTGCTCTAATAGAGCTGGTACATGGTATCAGAGTAATGACAGGAGGATTTGACCTACTGGGGACATGTTCCCTTAAGAAGTATTGGAGGAATAGTAACTAATAGGACCTTTACGGACAAGGAAGCAAAGACTGAAGGGTGAAAAGATCTCCCCATAGTCTTACTAACACTAAATCTAAAATGACAGTTGTGAGAAGTGAACCCAGGACTTGGGCAGTCAATCCTACTCCTGATTACCTATGCTGTTGCTCAGAGCAAGGCCTAGAGTCTGTCTTAGGCCAGGTAGCCAAGGGGGTTCTCCCATTTCTCTTGTCATGGATGTTCTGATCAGTTTTAGGACCAGGCTTATTATGTATTAGCCCTGAAACTTTATTTTTTATTTTTATTTTTGCAATCAAGGGATTGAACCCAAGGGCACTTTACCACTATACATCCCTAGACCTTCAATTTACTTTATTTTATTTTATTTTGAAACAGGGTCTCACTGAGTTACTAAGGCTGACCTGGAATTTTCGATCCTCCTGCCTCAGCCTCTTGAGTCACTGGAATTACAGGCATGCACCAGAAAGATGCACTAACTTCAAATCTTCAAATGAGTAGTTCTCAACAGGGAGCAGTTTTGCCCTCCAATATCTGGCCATATCAAAGACATTTTTCTTTATTACAACTGGGCAAGAAAATAGTTGCTACCAGCATCTAGTGAGAAGCCAGAAATACTGCTAAACAAATGCACAAATAAGCCACCTACATAAAGAATTATCTGGAAACTCTGTTTTACGTTTATTAACAGATTTTTTAAAATATGGCAACAGAAATAAGGTGCAGTAGAAATCATACTGAATAGAGAGCCAGGAACTTTGAGTTCCCTCCCCACCTCTGTCAATCAACATGTTGTGTAACCTCAGACAAAGCACTTAATCTCTTAAAATACCACATTCCTCATCTGTATAATACAAGGGGCTAACCTAAATTATCTCTAAATTCTCCTCCAGTAGCAAGAAAATGTAATCCTATGATTATTTATTCAAAACCACATAGAGCTTACAGCAGTCATGAAAATATCCCTGCATTCCATGCTTAAGGAGTTTAACAAGATGGTGACAAAGGATGTGCCAAAGGAGTAGACTATGAGAATGTCCCACAGGGAAGGGTGGAAACCAAATACTGATCTCAGTAGTGACCTTGCCTCCAGAGAGTAAAGACAGGCTTCTGGAACCCGCCCAGCAGTCTTGGGATCCAGGTATTCCCTAAATAGACCCTGTCCCACCAATCAGACTCCCGCTCTGTCCACCATTCCACCCACACTAGCTCAACTTCAGTGATACAAATATGACATAAAGAACAAATCTGAATTTCACAGCAGAGCTGGTAAAAACACCTTCGTGGCCAATTCACCTGGCAGAGCCAGTCTCCAACTTAAAAGCAAGACCCTGCCAATGATAAAGTGTCTTTGAAAATTAGATAGAGCTGTGATAGGAGGAAAGTCGTCTCATAGCAGGACCCTGGGACTCACCTCAATCAAACAACAGATCTTGCTGCAGACCCAGGCAAAACAAGCCCTGAATCCTAATCAAGTTTCTGTCACTCATGCACCCTGGGGTGATAAGGGGATCCTTCACCAATTCTTATAACAGCTATTTTGCAGGTTAAATGAGGTAGAAAATTGCTCCTCTGGGGTCCCTGCAAGAACGGACAGCTAAATTTTGGATAGCTCATGGGTAAAGTTCTTTAATTTCAAACTGACTAAAAATTAGAAACATTAATTAAGAAAGAATACTTACTTGCCTCTCAGAAGCAATCCCAAGAGCTGCTTCTAGATAGTCCTGATGAAAACGCATGACTTTCTGCTTTAGTAGGTCGGTTAAGAGCGGGGGCTAAGGCCAGCTCCTAGGGAGCAAGGCTGAGGCAGGAGGACAGAAAGTTCAAGGTCAGTCAGCCTTGGCAGCTTAGGGAGATCCTGTCCCAAAATAAAAAAGAAAAATGGCGGGGGATGTAGCTCAGTGTCAGAGCGCCTATGGGTTCAATCCCCAATACCACCAAAAAAAAAAAAAAAAATAGTGAATATCTTGGTCTCTGAAAGGATATATGTTCCTATGCTGGAGCCCACTGCTCCTCACCTTCGCCTGCCTCATTCGCTTCTCCTCCCTCTCCACTAACCAGTGTATATAAGGCAGGACCCTGAGGAGCTTGCCTTTATTTTCCAGTTACAGCCTTACTCCTCTTACCTCCTTGGGGCCTGTCTGCCACAGTAATGCTTACCTGACACTCTGAAGCAAAACCACTGTAGACTCTTGCAAACAGTTGAACTAATCAAGATGTCAGGCCCAAAGCAGAGAGTACTGTTTATTACCAGATTAAAGACTGAGAACAGTAGGCTTCCACAGTGACGATCCTTATTTAATCAGGCTCCTGCTTTGCCTGCCGTGGTGGAGGGGCTTGTATGTCGGTGTACTAGGGGGGATGCCAAACCCAAAGCAACATGCAAAATAAATTCCTCTTTATTAAAGAATGCTCATTTAACTTCCTCTTCTGTTTTTTCCTGGCCCCTCCTTCCCAAAGACTAATTAGCAATAAAAGCTGAGAGGCAGCTGGAGGTCTTATGCTCACGACTGAACTGGAAGATGTAGGTAATTTCTTTTGTCCTGATTTGAGCCCTTTCTCCACTGGGTCATCTGAGTCACTGCTCCCATCAATTCTTGGAAATTGATGATTATAGATACTATTTCTATATAACAAATTACATCTGCAGTCTAACCACCATTTTCTTTTGCTCATGCTTTTGTGGGTAAGGAATGCAGAGAGGGTTGGCTGGGCAGTTCATGTCGAGGTTTGTCATGCAGACAGTCACAGAAGGATGTTGGCCAGGACTGCAGTCATCTGAGGGCTTCACTAGGCTGGACAGCCAAGATGGCTCACTCACACGCTGGCAGATATGCTGGCTGTCAACTGGGAGCCCAGCTGGAGGTGTCGCCAGAGTGCCCACACGTGGCCTCTCCAGCATGGCTCTATCAAACTAGTCTGCTTCTGACTTGGCAGCTAGTATCCCTCAGAGTGAGCAGTAGCTGGCCTGGCCATTTCGTGGACCCAGTCTCAGAAGTCAGATACATCTATTACACTCTGTTGTTTAAGTGAATCATGAAGGGCAGCCCAGAATTCAAGGAGAATAGTCACAGACTCCACTTCTCAATGAGACTGGGCTGTCAAATAATTTGCAGACATATTCTAAAACCCTCAACTGACCTGTTCGATTGTCTTAAAATTTCCATCCGGTTGAAATCAGGAACTGTGTTCACTACTCTCTCAATCCTAGCTGAGTGTCTGGTACATAGTGGGTGCTTAATAAATGCAGGATGAATAAAGGAATACAAGAATAAATGAATTTCTAGAGTAAGGAAACTTCTAGATCAATATTTTGAGAGGAGGCAGGAAGATCACAAATTTAAGGCAGCCTCCATAACTTAGTGAGTCTCTGCCTCAAAATAAAGTAAAAAAAAAAGTAAAAATGGCTGGGTTATGTAGCTCAGTGGTAGAGTGCCCCTGGTTCAATCCCCAGTACCATGAAAAGGTGGGGGGGGGCAATAATAGTACACCTCACAGAGTCATGAGGATAAACTGACTCAATATGTACCAAATGGCCAGAGTTGCCTAGCCCAGCACAAGTATGAAGCTAGTATAATTAGCTGTTATCATCACTGCAGCCTTCATAGACCTTTCTGCCCTCTGAACTCCACACTCTCCCCAAAAGTGCCAAGGGTCCTTGTGTTCCCATGCTTTTCCAAATGCAACTTCCTCTAGAAAGGGTCAATCTTTTAGAGCAGCCCACTCAGTGCCTGGCATATGCTAAAGACTATCTTCAGTGCTGGCGATTATGATTCTTCTTGGAACGTTCTTTCCCACCTCTCCTCAACTCCCTTGTGTGGCTAGTTCAAGTCATTTCTCAAGTCTCAGTTCAGATTTTCTTCCCAAGAAGCTTTCCCTTCCACCCTAAATCTACATAGGGTATCTTTTGAATTAGGGTCACTGCTGGTCCCTGTGGGCCTGCTGTGGGTTTCAAAAAGGTTCCCCTTCCTCCAGGTAGTACATGTCTTGAAGAAAAGAGTATGGGCCTGTACGTGTCCCTTTAGCCAAGAGCCCTTTTGCAGCCACACTGCATAGCTGTGCACCCTGCTCTGCTTCCAGTGTGCATCCATCACATTTATCATACTCCCCTGTGATCCTTCCTTTTCTTATCTATATCCTTTCAGTAGACTCTAAACTCTGCCAGGGCAGGGCCACAATGCTATAAACCAAATCTCCAGTACTTTGTATACTACCCAGAACTTAATAAATGCTCAATAAATAATCACTGAGGCACAGCCTGGCTCAGCGGACACCAGGACTCCAAGATGGCATCAGTCATGCTAATGAAAGAGAAGAAACTCATGGATGTCAAATTAGGGGAGCTTCCAAGCTGGATACTGATGTGGGATTTCACCCCTAAGGACACTGTGGGAGCATTTCAGAGAAGTTATTACCAGTACTACAACAAGTACATCAACGGGGAGAAGGGGAGCATTGCGGGAATCAACATGGTGCTGGCAGCATACATGCTTTTCAGCTACTGCCTTTCTTACAAGAACTTCAAGCACACACGGCGACACAAGTACCATTGAAGAGGTGCCAGTGTGGAGAAAATACTACGTACTCCTGATTGGGACTGTCTCCCCTATGAAGAACTGAAATTATGACCTCATCACGGAACTCTTTCACATCCTGAGTATCAATACCCAATAAAAGAGTAAAATAATAATAAATAATAATAATAATAATAATTGTTGAATACATGAATGGACCATGAAGGAGGACCATATAATATTATATTCTTATATTCTTTCTTTAAGATTGCTTGTATCTTCCACAGTATTCCAGTAGAGACACAAAGGCCCTAAACAACACGTTGACCTTTTATCATTACCCACACATTTATGGATTTTGTCTTCAGTGGAGGGAACACAGATGGTGGTTTCCAGACCCTTCATTCACAGTAACAGTGTAATTTGGACTCCACTGGGAAGCATGCAGTGCTATAAGGTCCCTCATCCAGGTGGCTAATGGTACCTCTGCAATTGCAACTCAACCTAGTGAATGGCTATTCTAGGGCCCAGATGAGCTTGCCCAGGCTTGGCCAGAATGTACAAGCCTAAAATATTTCCTAGAACAATTCAGAAAGTGCTGGAGGTGAGGACTGCTCCTAGGCACTGCCCATATGGCCAGAGACAGGAACCCTGAGCCCCATGCCTCAATACACACCCACTGGCCACATGGTGCTGCAGAACTTGGGCCAATCAGGAAGTTAGTGTGATCTCTGTATTTAAGGAAATTGGCAGTAGCTCCGGCTTACTAAAAAGGAGGGACAATAAAACAATATGGCAGCCTCACCTGGGCAGTTAAGGCATGGGTTTCAATTAATGTGTCTAGGGTGTTAAGTGGGTGGATGCGCACGGAAGATGCAAAGCTGTGTGGTGGTGGGAGCGGCACCAATCTGAACACCAGGCAGGCTGGTCGGAGCTTTGGCTCCATATTACTGGACAAATCACCTCTCTCTACATCTGTGTCCTCAGTGTTAGCTGGTAATAATATAGAGCCCTTTCTACTTCCAAGAATTTTTTTTCTATTTGATACTGGGATTGAACCCTGGGTGTAGAACCCAGAGGGTGCTCTACCACTGAGCCACATCCCCAGCCATTTTTATTTTTTTATTTTGAGACAGGATCTCAGTAAATTGCCCAAGCTAGCTCAAACTTACAATCCTCCTGCCTCAAATCACCCACGAACCTGGGGTTACAGATGTGCACCACCATACCTAGCTTTTTGGAATGACTTTGAGAATCAAATCAGACAAACACAAGTAAAAGCAATTTAAAAGTAAATAATGCTATTATTATTGAGTTGTATAATTCCTCTACATTATCTCCCTACTTCTGGGCTGCTTTTCCTGTTGGGATGCTCTCCTGTTGCCTTGGTCCTTCATCATGGCATCAGTTAGCCCATTTGTCTTAGGTAGTGATATGACTCCTCTGGGTACATCCCAAGTTTCTTGGGGACAATGATCTCATCATGTATTTTCTTGGGCCCTTATGACTTAACACAATTTTCAGATAGTAGTCTCAATGAAAATTGGCTTAACTGAATTTAAACATGTGGTTTACCTATGTGGTTGAGTGTGCACACACCTATATGTTCAAACTTACCATTTTCAGAGATTCAGGCCATAGGAACAATAAAGAAATTCCTTCAGGGAAAGGAACCAAAGAGTGGAATTATTATGTCAAATTTTACTTTACTCAAAATTGAGCTACAAAGTTGAATTTTAGGAATATATGATGTTAAAATCCAGTCCAGCCTGGTGCAGTGGCACACACCTATAATTCCAATGACTCGGGAGACTGAGGCAGGAAGATAACAAATTTGAGGACAATCTGGGAAATATAGGAGACCCTTCCTCAAAAAAAAAGAGTTGGAGATATAACTAAGTGGTAAGGCACCCCTGGATTTAATCCCCAGTAACATTTTTACACACACACACACACACACACACAGTGTTCAATTCAATCAAATAACTGGAAAAAGAAACTTGCAATAAGATAATATGATCTGAGATTATGAGAGTTACTTTAAGCTGGGTGTGGTGGCTCACACCTGTAATTCCAGTGATTTGGGAGGCTAAAACAGGAGAATCAAAAATTTGAGACCAGTCTGGGAAACTTAGTGAGTGAGACTTTGTCTCAAAATTAAAAATAAGTTTAAAAAATTACTGGGGATGTAGCTCAGTGGTATCAGTGGTAAAGTGCTCCTGGGTTCAACCCCCAGTACCAAAAGCGAAACGAAACAACAGTTACTTTACAAACACTTGTTTCAGATAAGCCTCATCAGCTCACCCACGAGCACCTGCCTGTATCAGCAGATGCCATCTGGGGCTCTCATCTAATTTGGCTTCAGTAATATTCTTACAATAAAAAACTTTGTAATCATAACGAGTAAAAGTTGGCCATTAGTCAAAATATCTGAATGCAAAGAATCATAGAAAATGATATGTGCATACCTTAAACATTTTAAGATAAAACATATAAACATGTATGTTTACTCACAGATTGAAAGCCTTTCCTCTAGGTAGAGGTCCACAGATGAACTTCCTAAAGTCTTTCTTGCATAAATAACATATTATCTCTAATTTCTAGTTTTGCTTTCATCCAAGTAGATTAAGACTAAAAAACATTTGGCTGAGTAATACGGATGCAAGACCCTTCTACAGTTTTCAGTTTTCCTCTAACATTTTTATTGTTATCTTCTTCTCCATGCCTGATTCACTGGTGACTTTTTTTGTAGTAACTCACTTTAAAAAACATTTTTTAAATTTATTTTTATTATTTTTATTTATTCTAATTTGTTATATATGACAGGAAGAAGCATTACAATTCACATTACACATATAAAGCACAATTTTTTATATCTCTGGTTATACACAATGCAGAGTCACACCATTTGTGCCTTCATATGTGTACTTTATTTTTTTTTAAAGAGAGAGAGAATTTTTTAATATTTATTTTTTTAGTTTTCAGTGGACACAACATCTTTATTTTATTTGTATGTGGTGCAAATAAAATAGGATCGAACCCAGTGCCCCGCGCATGCCAGGCAAGCACGCTACTGCTTGAGCCACATCCCCAGCCCCTTCATACATGTACTTAGGAAAGACAGTGGAATGAGATTACCCTATCTCCATACTCCTTCCCTTTCCCTCCCTCCCCTTTGCCACATCTAGAGTTTGTCTAATCTTCCCATGTTCCCCCTCCCAACCCCATTATAAATCAGCATCATTATATCAGAGAAAACATTCAGCATTTGGTTTCTTGGGATTGGCTTACTTCACTTAGCATTATCTTCTCCAACTCCATCCTTTTTACCTGCAAATGCCATGATTTTATTTATTGCTGAGTAACATTCCATTGTGTATATATACCAAATTTTCTTTATCTACTCATCTATTGAAGGGCATCTAGGTCAGTTCCACAGTTTAGCTATTGTGAACTGTGCTGCTATAAACACTGATGTGGCTGTGTCCCTGTAGTAGGCTACAGGATATAGACCGAGGAGAGGGATAGCTGGGTCAAATGGTGATTCCATTCCCAGTTTTCCAAGGAATCTCCATCCTGCTTTCCAGATTGGCTGCACCAATCTGCAGTCCCACTAGCAATGTATGAGTGTGCCTTTCCCCACATCTTCACACAACACTTATTGTTGTTTGTATTCTTCTGTTTGGAGTGAGATGAAATCTTAGGGTAGTTTTGATTTGCATTTCTCTAATTGCTAGAGATGTTGAACATGTTTTTCATATATTTGTTGATTGTATATCTGAGAAATGTCTGTTCAGTTCCTTGGATGATTGATTGATTGGGTTATTTGTCTTTTTGATGTTAAGATTTTTGAGTTCTTTATACATCTTAGAGATTAGTGCTCTATCTGATGTGTGGGGGGTAAAAATTTGCTCCCATTCTATAGGCTCTCTATTCACCTTACTGATTGTTTCTTTTGCTGACAAGAAGCTTTTTAGTTTGAATCCATCCCATTTATTAATTCTTGATTTTAATTCTTGCGCTATAGGAGTCTTATTAAGGAAGTCAGGGCCTAATCCAACATGATAGAGATTTGCACCTACTTTTTCTTCTATTAGGTGCAGGGTCTCTGGTTTAATTCCTAGGTCCTTGATCCACTTTGAGTTGAGTTTTGTGCATGGTGAGAGATAGGGGTTTAATTTCATTTTGTTGCACATGGATTTCCAGTTTTCCCAGAACCATTTGTTGAAGAGGCTATCTCTTCTCCAATGTATGTTTTTGGTGTCTTTGTCTAATATAACTGTAATGATGTGGGTTTGTCTCTGTGTCCTCCATTTTGTACCACTGGTCTACAAGCCTATTTTGGTGCCAATACCATGCTGTTTTTGTTACTATTGCTCTGTAGTATAGTTTAAGGTCTGGTATAGTGATGCCACCTGCTTCACTCTTCTTGCTCAGGATTGCTTTAGCTATTCTGGGTCTCTTATTTTTCCTGATGAATTTCATGACTGATTTTTCTATTTCTATGAGGAATATCATTGGGATTTTGATTGGAATTGCATTAAATCTGTGTAATGCTTTTGGAAGAACAGTCATTTTGACAATATTAATTCTGCCTATCCAAGAACAAGGTAGATCCTTCCATCTTCTAAGGTCTTCTTTAATTTCATTCTTTAGAATTCTGTGGTTATCATTGTAGAGGTCTTTCACCTCTTTCATTAAGTTGATTCCCAAGAATTTTTTTTTTTTTTGAGGCTATTGTAAATGGGGTAGTTTTCCTCATTTCCCTTTCAGAGGATTTGTCACTGGCATACAGAAATGCCTTTTATTTATGGGTGTTGGTTTTACATCTTGCTACTTTGCTGAATTCATTGATTAGTTCTAGAAATTTTCTTGTGGAATTTTTTGGGTCTTCTAGGTATACAATCATATTGTTGGCAAATAGTGCTAATTTCAGTTTCTCTTTTCCTATCCATATCCCTTTAATTTCTTTCATCTGTCTAATTGCTCTGGTTAGTTTTTCAAGAACTATGTTAAATAGAAGTGGTGAGAGAGGGCATCCCTGTCTTGTTCCAGTTTTTAGAGGGAATGCTTTCAATTTTTCTCCATTTAGAATGATGTTGGCCTTGGGCTTAGCATAGATAGCTTTTACAATATTGAGATATATTCCTATTATCCCTAGTTTTTCTAGTGTTTTGAACATAAAGGTGGGCTATATTTTATTGAATGATTTTTCTGCATCTATTGAGATGATCATATGATTCTTTAAGTCTACTGATGTGATGAATTACATTTATTGATTTCCATATGTTTAGCCAACCTTGCATCACTGGGATGAGCAACTCACTTTTATCAATCTTGTTCCAAATGTTTATTTAGTTTTATAAACACAGCAATTATAGGAGACTAAATGTGAAGAAAGCCTCACACATAGTAAGTGCTTAATGAAAATTAGCTACCTTTTGTACACATATTTCACTCATATATCATAATTACTCAATTACAGTAAGAAATTTAACTGATGCAAGCAGACTTAGGAACTCAGACAATTAACTCTTGGTATACACTCAATCCAAATGGAAGGAGTAGCAAGCATTCTAGGGACATGTAAGACAACAGGAACATGAACATGTAGCATTCATAATCATTAATATGTTTGAAAAGGGAATGAAGACAAATTAGAAAGTTAAATGAAGGTCACTTGAAAGAGCTTCTTCCCTGATTAAGTCCTTCAAGCCTTTTACCCTTCACTGTGAATGCCATCTACAACTGGGGACAGTGTGGAACATGGCGCAGGAACCCACACAAAGGCAAACAGTAAAGGGGTAAGTAGGGGCTGAACCCCTCTCTAAGCCATGCATTCTGGCACAGGGCTCCATCCATCCAAAGAAAAGGCACCTTTCCCTAACTCCCATATCCATCCTCCTCATTCTCCCCCAGCGTCTGTTCTTGCTCAAGCACACATTACAGAGAGCACAACTAAAGCAGAACATCAGATTAGTGCACTGTAGCATACTGTAAATGACACCTTCATTAAAAACTACAGCATAGGCCTGGGGGTGTAGCTCAATGGTAGAGCACCTGCTTAGAATGCCCAAGTTCCTGGGTTCCCTCTCCAGTCCTGGGGGCAGGGCAGCAAAGTCAAATTTAAAGTATGCTTGCATATGCAATGCAATATACTTCTTTCAGACCAGGCCCAACCATAAATATGGATATAGCAACACTGCACTGAACCTAGCAGTGCCTGGCAATGTGAAGTGTGCCTCACATTCCTCTCACTTCATCCTCAGAGGCAGGCAAAGGACTTACCTATTTCTCATGCTTTCTGAAAAGGACTCACATTTCTATTGAAAGTAACAAAAGTTTTTATTTGTAGAGTGCACTTTTTTTTTTCAACAACACAGTACATTGTTATTATTTCTACTTGGAAAGAAGAGGAAACTTTGAAAATGAAATATCGTGCTATAGTTTGGATCTGCAATGTTCCCCAAAGGTTCATGTTGAAGGCTTGGTCTCCAATACAGCTTTGCTCAAAGGTGAGGCTTTTGGAAAATGGGTTCATGATTGAACGGAATGGACTACTGTGAGGGGGTAAAAGCTATAAAAGGTAGTGAATAGCCCTGGAAGTGTTCATCTTATCCCCAGACCCTTCCTCTCCTTTCCTTGCTCTCTCTCTTTCTTGCCCAGATCCCAAAACAATGGAGTCAGCTGACAACAGGCTGAATTCTGAAACCTTAAGACATTGAGCTGTTTTTTTCTCAGATATTTTGTCACATTAAAAGGAAGCTGACAAAACATGCATTTATTTATTTGGACTCATAATGTTTGTTTTCCTTATCACTTTCCTAAAAACCACTTAACATATTTACTTTCTTTTTTATTGATTTTTGTATATATGACAGCAGAATGCATTACAATTAATATTACACACAAAGAGCACAATTTTTTTTCAAATCGCTGGTTGTATATATTCACACCAATTCATGTCTTCATACATGTACTTTGTATATGTTCATCACATCCCACCATCATTTCTAACCCCATGCCCCCTCCCTTCCCCTCCTGCCCCTCCGCCCTGTCTGGAGTTCGTCTATTCCTCCCATGCTCCTGCTCCCTACCCCTCTATGAATCAGACTCCTTATATCAGATAAAACATTTGGCATTTTGTGGGAGGTGCACTTAACTTTTTCAAAATACACAGTCAAAACTTTCCCTGCAGCTGGCTCAGTGTGCATGCCTGTAATTCTAGCAACTCAGGAGGCTGAGGCAGGAGGACCACAAGTTTGAGGCCAGCTTGGGCAACTGACACCCTGTGTCAAAATAAAAAAAAATAAAAAGGGGTGGGGATATAACTCAGTGGTATAGTGCCCCTGGTTTCAATCCCTAGTACCCAAAACACTTTCCCTATAAAATCTCTCTTTAGGTGCTATCTGACAAAGTATTAGAATGGATGGTCTGTGTCCACTTGAGTTGCATATTCTTTTAGTTCTAAAGGAGTCAGTTAATTTACTTCTTTAGATCTCACTTTTTTCAATCAACTGTCAATAGTCTGTGTTAATTTTCAATAGAAGTAACAAAGCTAATCCAAAATCATATAGGTGTTTAAATCTTATTGACGAGTATGGTTTGGACTTGGTTTGAACCCCAACAGTCCACATATTGGAGGCTTGGTTCCCAGGGTGGTGACAGTGGAAGGCAATGCAGCCTCTAAGAGGTGAGGCCTACTGTTAATGTCCTTGGGCCCTTGGAGGGGACTCAAATAGTTCTAGAACCATCCCATGGTAGTTCTCAGAAGAGGATCATTATAAAAGTCTGAGCCTGCTCTACCCTACCTCCAGCTTCTCTAGCTTCCCGACTGCAATGTGATTGCTTACTCCTGCATGAGCTACCATCATTGCTATCTGCCATGATATAATACAGCTGACAGAGGGCCCTCACCAGAACTGATCTCATAACTGTGAGCAAAACAAACCTTACTTTATAGACTGATTCAGGTAATCCGTAGTAGTAATGGAAAAACAAACATATTACCAGCATCACATCTATCACAGAACAGACATTGAGCATAAAAAGGGATGGTTTCCTGGTGGTTTCAGTGCCCATGTAAATTCTTTGCAAAATGGGAATAGAGATAGAATGTGACTAGAGCCCAAAAGTGAATAACTGGCCAGCAAAGGGCTAGAAATCAAATCTAAATCTCCTGACCTCCAACTCCAGAAGCTTACTTCTTCCCTAGCTCCAATTTTATAATCAAATGGCTTAACAAGGGCTTGACAGGTTCAAAGTCAACATTAAAAAACATCAGATTCCACCAGCACAATCTTTGGCCTTTGTCTCTAATGAGAATTAACCCAATTAAAATTTCAACATCAGTCTAACCTGAGGGACCTTGGCTTTCAGCCTGAAGCTCTTGAAAACACTTGATTAACTCAGGAGTTCCTGCTATAAAGAGTTGAGAGTCCGCTCCAGCAGAGATGGGCCGGCCTCAGCACTAAGTAGGAACTGTGCTGGTTTAAATGGGCACCCCACCAGACACCAAGACGCATTCAATTTAACACATGGATTGTGCTTCCACGAGGGCTGGGGTTATCCAAGGCACTGATGGACACGCTACCATCAAGGTGACACTGGCTTCACTCTCAAGCAATTAGCAATTTAGCTAGACAAGGCTCCTCCAATGCCTGAGGGGGAAGGTGGACACAGGTCAGTAAGGCAGCAAAACCTGAATGCAGAACAGACTGATAAAAGGAAGCCTCAAACCCACCAGCCTCTTCTGCAATCAATGAAGCAGCCTGTGAGCTATGGGTTTCAATTTATAAAGACTATTCCCCTAATGAAGACAGGAAGGAGAATAGAGGAAAAGATAATTTTCCACCCCCACATACGCACATACATATACAAAAAAAAAAAATGGGCTGGAAATTTCTTTCAAGAATGCAAAGGGTGAAAAGGGGAGACGGAGGACTAGAAGAATGACTTGCTCTGCCTCCTTTGCTAATGGTTTGGAGTTCGCTGTCATGTTACACAATGAAGGAATGTTCAGAGGTGAAGTGATTAGATTATGAGAGCTGCAACCTCATCAGTGAATTAATCCATCTGCTAGATTAATAATCTGAATGGATTACTAGGTGGTAATTGTAGGAAGGTGAGAAGTGGCTCCAGCACTGGTAGCATGCCCTTGTGGATTATACTTTCCTCTGCCACACTCTTCTGCCATGATGCTCTACCTCACAGACCCAAAGCAGACTCTAGAGTAAGCTGACTATGGACTGAGACCTGTGAAACTGTGAGCCCAAAAGAAACTTTTCCTCCTCTCAATTGTTCTCATTAGGTATTTTAGTCACAGCAGTGAAAAGCTAATAATATACTCCTCGTTGCTTAACAGGGCAACATTCAGGAAAAGCATGTAGTTTAATGACAGACAGACAGACAGGAGTAGAAAGTCAGGTCCCCTAGTAACTCCCTGGGCACCTGTTCAAGCTAGAAGTCCTTCAGCTGTGAAAATATGAATGACATGTTATAAGAGATTAAGTCAACTAAAAACTTTTCTGGGTTTCAATAAGATAGCATTTATAATGTACCGAACATAGGTTCAGGCACTTATCAGATGGTAATATTATGGTAGTGTTTTAAATTAATAATGGAGGAAAGTGTTAGTACAAGTGCCTGGAACATGATAGGTAGTCACAATTGTTAGTTGGCATTAAAAAGCTGGAGAGCTACCTGCATGGGGATGTGGAGTTGGCCTATGATGTGAAAAGAAGCCAGGTAAAGGGAATTCAGTAATGAAGTCAAAGACTTTGATAATGGCAGATCACTAAACATCTGTGGAATGAATGAATAAGAATTTAAATAACTGGCCTATCCTTGTCATTTACAACATAACTCTAAGCTGGGACTGGAAAAGTGGCATGAAAAACAACTGTGCTCCTAACCAATTCTCAGAGAATATCTCTGTCCTATTTTTCTTCTCAAAGGGATGAGACCTGCTGAGCTCTCAGATTTCCAGTTCTCAGATTCCATACTTCTATGATTCATACAACTAATGAGACGGGTGTCACATAAATCTGACCACATATATGGATGCATATGTGTGTAAAAGGATGTGACTACAAATACACTTATGTCACGAGTGGATGAGACAGGCATGTGTTCCTTTGCAACCAGCTCTATGTGGACGCAGAGATAAAATGCCAGGAATTAATCACCATCACCTTTTTTTTGTACCTACTCCTTTGCCTCTAATTACACTGGCAGGCACACAAGCCTGGTTTTATTTATTTATTTTTTAGTTTTTTAAGCCTGGTTTTAATTAAGCAGAGCACTAACTGCATCACTCTAGCCACCAAAGCTTTGATCTCCCCATGGGGCATGTTTCTGCACTGTTGACCATGCTCCAAAAGCCTGAAATACAAGCCAGCAAGAGCCTTTGACAGTTCAGCCTTGACCAACTCTCATGGCCCCTTTACAGGTATGTGCAGCAGTGCTGGCCCCCAGAGGTGCAGAGGCCAAGGAAACGTCCAGAAAGGCACAGAAAGCTCAAGTTGCAAAGCACCAATCTCAGCACCAGGGAAGGTATCTTCAGTTCATGGAAGTCCTAGGGATTAAAGTCAGAGGCATGCTACCACTAAGCCGTATCCCAGCCCTCTTTATTTTTTATTTTGAGCCTGAGTCTCACTAAGTTGCCTAGGCTGGCCTCCAACTTGCAATCCTCCTGCCTCCTTAATTAACTATAGCCAAAAATGTCTCTTCCCTGAGATAGCCCACAATTTCCCTTGAATGTGTATCTGTTTTCCTCAATAAACCTGCCCATGTCTCTTAAATTTTTTTTTTTTTTTTTAGAATTTTAATATTTATTTTTTAGCTTTTTGTATGTGGTGCTGAGGATCGAACCCGGGCCGCACACATGCCAGGCGAGCGCGCTACGGCTTGAGCCACATCCCCAGCCCCATGTCTCTTAAATTTAAAAAAAAATAATAATAATAAGTTAATCAAGTGTGCCTAGGGTTAAGAATTGTTAGGGGAAATGAAAATGGCTGCTGGTGGACACAGTGAGTCTTCTTGGGACGGTGAAATGGTATATTGAGTGTGGTCATGGTGGAACAACTTTGAAAATACTAAAATATATGACATAAAAATTATTTTAAAGCAAAAATTTATTGACTTGATTATGTTCGAAACACTGTTGTACATGCTATAATCTAAAAATATACTAAAAGCCACTAAATTATATACTTCAAATGGGTAAGTTTTGTGTGGTATTTAAATTATGTCTCAATAAAGATGCTACTTTAAAAGAAGTCCATCAAGTAAAAGAAAGGTGCCATACTTGCAGGGTACCGGAAAAATGGTCAGGTGCCCATGATTGTGGTGATCTCAATGTGCAGTGAGACTCAGGGTCACAGTCACCTAACAGCCCCTCCAACCACAGCCATGTAAAAGCAGCCAACAAGCTAGGTATGGTAATCCCAGCAACTCGGGAGGCTGAGAAAGAGGATCATAGGTTCAAGTTCAGCCTGAGCAACATAGTCAGACCCCATCTCAAAACAATAAAAAGGACTGGAGATGTCGGTTAGCAGTTAAGCACCCCTGGGTTCAATCTCCAGTATAAAGACAAATACATACCTACATATATAAAAGCAGTGGACATTGGGATGGGAGGATCTACTAAGCAGTACTGTTTAGCCATAAGACTGAATCCCAAAAGAGGTTTCATCCATAGCCTAGTGGTTTTCAGAATGTAATCCCTGGACCAGCAATATCTGGGAACCTTGAAAAACCAGTGCTGGGTCCCGTCCCAGATCTGGAGCAGGGCCCAGCAATCTGCTAAAAGATTTTGATGAGCAACTTCATTCTTAAGAGCACAAACTACAGGGCAAGGCTATATAAATTTGAATTTTGTATCATCCTCTGTGTGAACTTCAGCAAGGTACCAAGTTCCATGTATTAGTTTCTCACATATGCAACCCTATCTCTATATGACAGGGTTATTAAGAGGGTTACAAGAGTCAATTCATGACAAGCATGTACAACAGTGTTTAGTGCATAATAAAGTCAATAAATTTTTGCTTTAAAAGAATTTTTATGTCAGATTCAAAGTTCGGCTCAAGGACTTTCAGCCTTTCTAGGACAACAGGCAGGTAAACAGAACTAAAATACAAAAGAAAGGCCCACAGCCAGGCCAGTGGTGCATACCTGTAATCCTTACAACTTGGGAGGCTGATATAGGAGAATCACAGGTTCCAGACCAGCCTGGGCAACTTAGCAAGATCCTGTCTCAAAAAATAAAAAGGACTGGGGACATAGCTCAATGGTAGAGCACCCCTGGGTTCAATCCTCAGTACGAGAGAGAGAGAGAGAGAAATGCACAAAATGAGCTGTCTTACAGCTATGTACAGACCTTTCCCCAACACACACACACACACACACACCACCACCACCACCACCACCACCACCACCACCACCAAAGAAGATCACAGCATTCCTATCTTCAGCTTCCCTAAAGAAAACAGAAAAGAACTTCTACTTTTTATGAAAGAGCAGAGAGGATAAAATACTCTGTATAAAAGAGGAAAATCAATTCCAATAACAGCCTTTTAATCCCCTGATCCCTGAGAGGAAGAAAGGAAATGAACAATGCCTAGCATTCCAATCATAGCCATTACCAAGCAGCTTTGAACAGAAACTGAATAAACCATCATCTCTTACCCCATAAACCTGGAAAGATGACGTTTGCTGCTATCTTGAGGACTCCTAGTCTTGACTTTTCAAGCTCATAATGACAAGAGCTTTGCACCTAGGCTCTTGGTCATGGTGGAGTTAATTCCATTTCCCCTGCATCCGCTTTCCTCCCAAACTTTGACCAACGTGAGTCTCAGGGCCTGAACCTCCAACAAGCTCCAATGCCTGAAGTTACAAAGGTAACGTCTTTGCTATGGGAGAATGGACAGCATGAGAATGAACGGTGTGCTCACTGAAGACAACTGGAAAATGCATAAGTGTAGGAAGAAGAAATCAGAACAGCTCACTACCACTTCCCACAGTTAACTGCTGTTAATGCTTTGGTGTATTTCCTTTCAAACTTTTTCAATACCCGGGTTTCTGTTTGGAGTTTTGTTATTGCCACAGATTGATACTCTATTCATTCACAATTTTTTTTTTCTTTTAGCCAGTATTGAGGACAGAACCCAGGGGCAGTTTACCACTGAGTTACATATTTGTTCCTTTTTCATTTTTTATTTTGAGACAGGGTTTCCCTAAGTTGCTGAGGCTAGTCTCGAACCTGGGATCCTCCTGTTTCAGCCCCTTAAGTCTCTGAGATTACAGGTGTGACCCATGACACCCAGCCCTTTCCCATTTTTAAATTGGCTTATTTATTTTATTGTTGTTAAGTTGTAACTCTGTAAAAATATTCTGGATATTAACATTTTCTCAGAGAGTATGATTTTGCAAACATTTTCTCTCATTATGTATGATGCATTTCACTTTACTCTTTCCTTTGATGCATGGAAAGCTTTAATTTTGATATAGTCCCATTTATGTTTTTATTTTTGTTGCTTTAATTTCAATAATAAATCTAACACAACATATTGAAATATTATTTCACTATGTAATCAACATAAAATTATTAATGAGAATCTAAAATTTTTATACTGTGTACATCTAAATCTGGTGCACATTTTATGACAGCAATTTTTTTCTTTCTTTTTTTTTTTTGGTACCTGGGATTGAACTCAGGGGCACTTAACCACTGAGCCGCATCCCCAGCCTTTTTTAAAATTTTTTGTTTTGAGATAGGGTCTTGTTAAGTTGCTTAGGAGCTCACTAAGTTGCTAAGGCTGGCTTTGAACTTGTGATCCTCCTATGTAAGCCTTCCGAGCCTCAGGGATTACAGGCATGAGCCACTGTGCCTGGCATGACAGCACATCTTAATTCACAGTAGCACATTTGAACTACCCAATAATTGGATAGTGCCGTGTATAGGACCCAGCTACCCAGCTCCATTATCAAAAAGCAAGGCAAAGCAGAGAATTGAAGCTGAGAGGCAATAAATTGATAACTGTCACAGAATTAGAGTAATGGAATATTACAAATAATTGAAGATGATGTTCTAAAAGTTGTAGAATTTTGGTAAAGACTGATATTATGTTAAAGAACAGCATATAGAATTGTGAATGAAGCTGGGCACACCAGATGTCTCAAAATAAAAAAAAAATCAAAAGGACTGAGGACTAGCATTTGCTATCATGTGAGGCCCTGAGTTCCATCCCCCAAATAAAAAATAAAATAAAATAAAATAAAAAAAAGGGCAGAGGGGTGAGAGAGAGAGAGGAAAAAAAAGGAAGAAAAAGAGAAATTTGTATACCCACACGAATGGCAGCATTATTCACAATTGGCAAAAGGTAGAGCAACTGCCCATCCATTGACAGATGAATGTGTACATAAAATGTGTCCTAGATGTACAAAAGGATATTATTCAGCCTTTAAAGGAGGAAATCCGAACACATGCTACAACAAGGACAAACCCTGGGGACACTATGCTAAGCTAAATAAGCCAGTCACACACAAAAAATACTGTAAGATTCCACTTAAATGAGGAACCTAAAACATTCAAATTCATGGAAACAATAGAACAGTGATTGCCAGGGGCTGGGAGAAAAGAAAGGAGAGGTGTTTTCTCTGGACATAAAGTTTCAGATTTGAAAGATGAAAAAGTTCTGGAGATGGGATACACACCAACTGCAGAACTATACACTTAAAAATGGTTACGTTGGCAAATTTTATGCTGAGTCTATTCCACACAATTAGAAAATTAGGATCTCCTGGTTCTCTTGAGCTTTTGAAGGTGGCTACTCAAAATTCTGAAATTACATATGTGCTTGCATGACATTTCTAGTGGATGAGCTGCTCTAGACATTCCTCCATTGCCAGCTGACACAGTGCCAGGTCTTGTCAGCAGAGGGTGGTAGGGTTTCTGTTCCTGGTTCCAGTGCTCTTGTTTTGCTTCTATGGCACAGCAGGCAACTTCCTGGCAGATGGCACATGGGAGACCCAATGGCACACACCCCTCCATCCAGTTTTGCTGGCACCCTAGTGGACAGCTTCCTGCTTATGAGCCCTGTCCTGGGGCACCCCACTTTCTTTTCTGCCATCTGGGGGTGCAAGCACTGACTCTGCAAGGAGCTCTGAGTCACAATTTTGGGACATCCTTTTTCTTTATTTGAATATTCTCCCTCAACCCTACAGATAGATGCTGCTCTGTGGGTTAGTCAGCTTTTCATTGCTGTGACAAAACACCTAAGATAATCAACTCGATAAGGGAAAAGGTTTCATCTGACTCATGGTTTCTACAGTCACTGGCTCTCTTGCTTTGGGTCTCCAGTGGCACAGTATGTCAGGGAAGGATCCGGTGGTTGAGAAGGACTGTTCACCTCCTGGTGGACAGAATCAAAAAGAGAGACCCCAGAAGGGGCCAGGGGCCCAATATCTCCTTCAAAGTTACACTCCCATGATCTAACTTCCTTCCACCGGGTCCAAACCAGTAATGGTTCCTCCACCTCCTCAAAGCACTGCAGGCTAGTGACCAAGCCATTCATACATGGGCCTTTGGGGAGCACTTCCAAATTATAGCATCTTGTATGCTTTAGAGTTCTCTTTACCCACTTAATAGTTCATTCTCATTTACTATTTAATAATTTTTTATATTAAATTTTTCTGAAAAGTATGAGTACGGTTTCTGTCCCCTGACTATACCCTATTGGATACAAATAGTAGTGAGGAAAAATAAATTGCTGAAGGAGTGTGAAAGAGACCTTGAGCAGCTGTCATGCACCCTTCATTTTCCATTGTTCTTCTGTCCTGCCCCTTGTCCTGTTTCCAATTTCCCAAAAGCAGGAATGTATTTTTCACTATACCACCACTCTTGGAGTATCATTCAGGAGCACTTCGTGAAGTCAAATTGAGGAGTCAATCAAGAAATATGTCTTCTAAGCTGGGTATGGTGGTGCATGCCTGAATTCCCAATGGCTCAGGAGGCTGAGGCAAGAGGATCACAATTTCTTTTTATTTTTTTATTATTTTTTTTACTTATATATGACAGTGGAATGCATTACAATTCTTATTACACATATAGAACATATTTTTTCATCTCTCTGGTTGTATACAAAGTATATTCATACCAATTCGTGTCTTCATACATGCACTTTGTTTGGATAATAATGATCATCACATTCCACCATCATTTCTAACCCCATGCCCACTCCCTTCCCCTCCTACCCTTCTGCCCTATCTAGAGTTCATCTATCCCTCTCACACTCCCCCTCCCTACCCCACTATGAATCAGACTCCTTATATCAGAGAAAACATTCGGCATTTGGTTTTTTGGGATTGGCTAACTTCACTTAGCATTATCTTCTGTAACTCCATCCTTTTACCTGCAAATGCCATAATTTTATTCTCTTTTATTGCTGAGTAATATTCCATTGTGTATATATGCTACATTTTTTTTCCATTCATCTACTGAAGGGCATCTAGGTTTTTTCCACAGTTTAGCTATTGTGAATTGTGCTGCTATAAACATCGATGTGGCTGTGTTCCTGTAATATGCTGTTTTTAAGTCCTTTGGGTATATACCAAGGAGTTGGATAGCTGGGTCAAATGGTGGTTCCATTCCCAATTTTCCAAGAAATCTCCATGCTGCTTTCCATATTGGCTGCGTCAATTTGCAGCCCCACCAGCAGTGTATGAGTGTACCTTTTTCCCCACATAGGAGGATCACAATTTCAAAGCCAGCCTTAGCAACTTAGTGAGGTCCTAAGCAAATCAGCCAGTCAGTTAGACCCTGTCTCAAAATAAAATATAAAAAATTGAAGGGCTGTGGATGTGGCTCAGTGGTTAAGCACTCCTGAATTGAAGAAGAAGGAGAAGGAGAAGAGGAGGAGGAGGAAGAGGAAGAAGAGGAGGAAGAGGAAGAAGAGGAAGAGGAAGAAGAAACATGTCTTCTATCATGTATTCCACAAACATTTACTTTAGTTCCTATTATGGAAGAGCAATGGCCTGGGTGTGGGCAGAGTGGTTTAGGGAATGAAAAGAAAGATAAAAGAGAAAAAAAGAAATGAACAGGTGAAACAGAAACTCTGGTTCCAAGTGCCTAATAATATAGCAAATAAAGAATGCTTATTATTATATCATATGCATGTACGAATATATAGCAACAAATCCTGCTATTCTGTATAATTATAATACACTAATAAAAATATGGAAAAATAAAGGATGCTTCAAGTCACAGTATCATGTAAAATTAAAATGCAAAAAAATAAGTAAATAATTAATTAAAAATAAATGAGGCAGATATACCATTCTGCATCTCCTAATTCATCATAGGAAAAATATCTGAAGAAAACATAAAGAATTTCTCTCTTCCTTGGAGCCCTTCTCATGCTGGGATTCCCTCTGTCCCCTTTAAGTACCTATACCATGTCTTATTCACGTAGGGTTCTACTATCAATCAGCAATTCTAGATGGAGTGTGTGTACGTCACAGGCCTAGTTCCTATTCTCATACTTGTTTCTGCTTCCTTCCTGAGCCACAGGCAAGCTGCACATTCCTGGGGACAAGCCTGAATCAACAGACAGCAGAACTCCATCAGTCAGCCTCAGACTCTAGCTTCATCCAAATCCTACGTTAATAAAGATATTATCTGTCCCCAGGAAAATTTTAGCCTAGAATTTCCACCTGATTCCTTTGAAAAGATTCCAGTTCTCTGCCCAAATTCTCCATCTTATCATTTATTTCTTTGAACTTACTAATTGCAATTAAAGTCCATGCCTAATCACTGCAATGAATGAAGCTCCCGCGCAGTTCTATTTCTTTTGTTTGTTTCGTCTCTTGTTTTTCCATCACTTGGTTTTACCCACTTAAACATCTGGTAATGTTTGACTGACTGCCATATGTTGCATATGAAATATGGTAGCATTAATTTGAGCCTCTGCATGATATTATCTTTCTGCAGAAAGGACTTAGGTTTGCTTTTGGCAGGCAGGTGGGCTAGAGAAAAACAGCCTCGATCTATTTGAGCTGATTAGAAGCTGTGTCAGCCTTGTGGAGTGCTGGTCTATTTCCAGCTTGCCATTACTCCCAAGATAGAAGCCTTTGGGGGTCCAAACTAAAAGCCTTGTTTACAGGGCCCCTCCTCCTTGGCAAGCCTTGAACTCCAATTTCTGTCTCCCCAGTTCTGAGAAACTGCTGAGCACACTATGCATCTATTCAGCCTCTTTGCTGCCACTTACAAACAGGGAACTATCTGGAGGGGTAAAGTGCCACTAGTGTCAGGGTGACTTCTCTGCACTTCCCTACTCTCCAGGATCCTGGCCTTCCTGGGCTCACTGCCGCAGCATCCTCCAAACAAGCAAATTTTATTTCTGTTTACACATAACAGTATGCATATATGTGCTTTTCTAATGCTCCATGAGGAAGGATCACTAGCTATAAACTAGTTTGACAAAACCAGAAGAAAGTTTCTAATTATATTTCAGAGCTTTTCAACCTAACCTCTATGCCTTTCCCTTTCAAACTTTCCAGCCCTTTATCTCTCTGTGCTGCTGTTTTGCAGCTCAGGGTCTCTTCTGGTGTGTTACTTGAGTTTCCATCCCCAGCAACCCTATGCTTTTCATTTCAGAGATCTCCACTTAGATCTTTTTTTATACTGGCCGACTCTTGTATAATAACCTCCTATTCTTCCTTAAGAAATCCTCCTCCTCCTGTCTTTCTCTGAGATTCTAAATATACACATTTTTAGACTTTTCTGATACAAGTGATAATAGGGGTATTTATCGCTTGTTCTTGGGTCTGGATTCTCTTGTTTGAGGTTCTCTCTTCCACTAGCTCATGGTGCTGGTTTTCCTTAAATGCTCCAAAAATTTTGTATCCAAACTCATATTTGACCCTCTGCAGCAGATGATACCATGGTTGAGCCTTGACCTATAGGATACACAACCCTGAAAAATGTTCTAAAGTAGGTTTTAAGGATTTTCCCAAGTATAGACAGTAAAACACTAGATTCTGTGCCTTATGCTGCACAGTTCTGGATTCTACTCTCATACAGGAGACCTACCCATCACTGAGTACAACTGTGGGAAATGAGGCTCCAGTCCACTGGCAAGGAGCATGGTCCCCACCCCAGGTCCATGCAGGAGGCTGGTACTAATCTCCTGACATATGCAAGGTGCACTAAAATCCTTTTCTAAGGCAGATTTCAAAGACTGGGCCATCAATCCTAATTCCTCTCCATTCCTGGCCCCTAAGTTTCCCTCTTGATTTTTAATTCAGTTATGATTCTTTTTTAAATTATTCTGGCATATACCTGTAATTCCAATGACTCAAGAGGCTGAGGCAGGAGCATCACAGGTTTGAAGCCAAAGTGGGCAACTTAGTGAGACCCTGTCTTAAAATAAAAAGGTCTGGGGAGGTAACTCATTGGTAGAGTGCTCCTGGGTTCGATTCCCAGTATGAGTGTGTGTGTGTGTGTGTGTGTGTGTGTGTTCACCTATGTGTTTGGAACAGAGGAAAGAAGATTTTGAATGTGCTGACTCTACGATATCCACAAAAATTCTGCCAGAAAAAAAAGTAATGGTCTATTTAAATACTACAGAGCTTGCATGCTTAAAAAGTTACAATTATTTTTTTATAAAGAGAGGATAGCTATATTAAGTAACAGGCACAGGAGTAAAAAAGACTAGAAGAACGTACTCCACAAAGGTAAACAATGATAAGTCTGAATGTTGAAACTAAGGGCATTTTTTTTTGCTTCCATATTTTAAACACATCTTATACAATTACATATTTATTATTGTCCAAGATGCTTTTCTCTCTTTAGGTTTGTAGCCCAAAGGGGAATGAATGGTGTTACTGCAGATAGCTTGAAGGCTCCTATATTCTTTCCTGCTCCACCGCCCCCCCCCCCCAGACATATTGGCCCTTCTGGGATTTTTTAAAAAAAAAAAAAAACTACTGGCTTACTGGAGAAAGAAGAGTTAAGAACAGAATGCAAGGCCTGTCATCAAAGGGCTATTAAAGAGGGGAGAATTTAAGAGCTCCCTGAGGGCAACACTAGCTTAGAAAGACACAAGTGATAATAGGGGTATTTATCACTTGTTCTCTAACTAGCAGCAGAGAGAGGAAGAAATATAGCACAAAGGAGGAAAAGTGAGCCAAATGGGCCTAGAGGTGAAAGTAATCACAGGTTAAATGTCCCTCATCCAAATGCTTACAACCAGGGGTCTTTCAGATTTTGAAGTTTTATGGATTTAGGAATATTTGCATAGACTTTACTGGCTGAACATCCCTAATCCAAAAATCTAAAATCCAAACTGCTTTGAAATATGCAATTTTTTGAGTTCATGTCATAGTTTCAGATTTCAAAGCATCTCAGAACATTTTAGATTAGTGATACTCAATCTGCATTTTTTTTAAAAAATGATAATTTAAAGTTAGTAATGACTTCAAGAGAACTTTTACAGAAAAGCTTCCCTGAGATGAACCCCCTACACACACACACACACACACACACACACACACACTCCCCCAAACTGAATCAGGCTACTATGAAGTTTTCCCATTGTCCACTTCCCTATACCTTCAGCTCAAGTTACTCTGAGCTCCTATCATCCACTTTACTATACCTTCAGTGTAATTATCAAAATCTGCATGTGCTACTTAATTTAGTATTTAGCTCTCCAAGGCCTGTCACCAGAGCAGGTGCTCAGTTAACATTCATTTAGAATGTTCAATACACCTGGGTACAGAGGCACATACCTGTAATCCCAGAAATATGGGAGGCTGAGGCAGCAGGACCACAAGCTTAAGTAACTTAGTGAGGCTCTAAGCAACTTAGCAAGATAAATATAAAAACAGCTGGGATGTGGCTCAGTGGCACAGCATCCCTGGGTTCAATGCACAGTTTTTTAAAAAATAAATGTTCAATACAAGCAAACATTTTTGTCTTTAGTTCCTCCATTTCCACCACAATACTCTTTATTTCTGAATAGAAAATAAGTGTAACCAATTGTTTAAATAAATTTATGAAATAAAAATAGTCTGAGCTATTAGTGTTCTGCAGCTGAAGCAGAGGTGACTACGGGGTCTGTCCTATGCTATAGAGCACAATCCAAGCACTGTGCCAGGGATGAAGGCAGCAGGAGAGAGTCTGAACACAACTCTGGCTGTTGATGAGGGACCTGCAGGCACTTTGATCCTCTTTAGAAAAGGAAGGACTACATTCATGAACTCATAATGTATAAAAAGCCCTCCCATAAACACTACCTTTATACAACTTTCCTTAAGAGAAAGGTATAGCAAGTACTCCTTTACCCAGTTCACAGTTTCTTAACTGAGGTAGGGAAAGTAAGCCAGGTCCTTAGAGGCACAGTGGCAGGCACACCTTCTCTGGTGGAGAATGCCCTGGTCTATGGAGCAGGAATGCTGAGGAGAGGGTGGGGACAGTGCAGCAAGGTACACTTTTCTCATGACTGTGTTTTGAGTGTGAGAACACTCCAGGCCTTCAGGAAAAAAGAAGGCTACCCAAAACTCATGGATGATAAATTAAGGGATAATTTCATTGACTTGGGAGACTGGAGCAGAAGGATCAAAGCTCAAGGCCAATCTGAACAACCTTAGTGAAATCCTGTCTCAAAATAAAGAATAAAAAGGGCTTGAGATATAGCTCAGTGGTAGAGAGCCCCTGGGTTCAATCCCTAGTACCAAAAAGAAAAGAAAGAAAAAAGGAAAAGAAATAAGGGGGTGATCATATTGGCAGTGCCTAATCAGAGAAGACTAAGGTTTGCGCTGACATTTATCACTGCAGGCTCAGGACAAGAGAATTATGTGGGGTGTAAAGGGTAACAGGTACCCACTTCCAGGCCTCTGAGATCCAGGCATATCACTGGACAGAGAATAATTTCCAAGAGGAAAACTAACTAGATAATTTGTTTCTACTAAGATACTTCTTTTGGGAGGCTCACTTCTTCCCTCTCTAAGATTCCCCACAGCTCTGCTTTTACTGCCTGAGTTGCTCTCTGCTAAGACAGTGCCACTCTGGACTTGGAGTTTGACTGTAGAAACATTAGTCTTAGCCAAAACAATGGGTAGGATCCTAGTCAATCCCTCTGGCAACAAAGACAACACTTGTCCTCCCTAATTTCTCTAGCTCACCCTCTGGCAAAGTGACTCTGGACAAAATCCAGTCCAGGGGATGGGTCCATAGCCTCTCCTCTGTCTTTTTGATTAGGACAATTTTTAACTTTATTTAATTTTTTCATTTGTTAAAGTCAGTTTTTCTTTTTTTGTTATTGTTGTCTTTCTTTATTTTTTTCCTGGTACTAGGGATTGAACCCAAGGGCACTCTATCATTGCACTACTTTCTATTTTTTTTTTTGAGACAGGGCCTCAATAAGTTGCTATGGCTGACCTTGAACTGTAATTACAGGTCTGTGCCACTGCACTAACCCAGCCTTCTATCTGAAGGGTTATCCAACACAGAACTTGTTTTTCTTTTTTTTTTTTTATTTATTTTTATTGATTTAAAAAAAAATAAATGACAGAGGAATGCATTACAATTCGTATGCAATATTGTGGTATATATGTGCAGAACTTGGTTTTCCATTTGACCTTCTTTCTGAGTCCCAGGTTCCAGTTCTAAGACCCTGTACCTATGAAGCTCAACTGCCTTGAAAATCAAATAATGTTCTAAGTTTCCACTGCTAACTTTTGCTGTCCTCTATCATAAAAGTTTATTATTCTTACCAAAGTAACAAAATAATACATGGCTGTTGCCAAAGCAATGAAGAATTTGTGAATATCAGAAGTAGAAAAAAATCTGCCAGATTTTCATTTCAACCCTGAAAAAATAAAAACAATGCCTTGAATATAGAAGCAAGAAATAAATGTGTTGAATGAGTGAATGGCCTCACCAAATCAATGCCCATCTTGCTTCCAGGATTCTTACCTGCACGCATTCTGAGGGTCCCCATCTGTATCTTAGTACTGAAAAGGTTCTGCCTTTTTTCTTCTTCTTCTTCTTCTTTTTTTTTCCTCCCCAAAACACTCTGAGCTCTTTAATTAAAGTGTTAGGATTGCAAAGTTTGTAAATTACAAGTTAATGACTCTTCAGTCTTTAAAACCTGTGATGGCAAAGTGCCATCTAGTACAAATTAAAACTGTCATTTACATAAACTTCCTAAGATCTGAGATTTCCCTGAGCAGAGCAGTGACTCTGTGATCCAGGGTGCCCAGTCACAGTGAGGGGGTGCTCCTTTGATACAGAAACAAACCTTCGACAGCTATAGTGCACACACCTGCAAACCCAGCAACTCAGGAGGCTAAAACAGAGGATCACAAGTTCAAGGCCAGCCTCGGCAACTTAGCAAGACTCTCTCAAAATAAAACATACGTAGCTCAGTGATAGAGTGCTCCTGGATACCTGCACTCAATCCCCAGTGTGTACATAAAGAAAAACCTTACATGTATTATGTTATGACATATAATACTGAAATGCTTACCTTGACTTTGTCATTTTATGTTAATTTTATCAGGGGTAGCATGTGCTCTGAATTGTAGGACATGTGCTTTGAAATTTAATAACTTCCTATATTCCATCTATAAACAAACACTATTAAAATAGGTGAAACTAACAGATGAATCAAAGAGAAAAAATATTTTATGTAAACAACCACAAATAAAATTAGGAAATTATCTCACAAATGTCTTAATCACAATTTAATTGAATCCTAATCTTGAATTCAGCTTTTTTGTGCTTTGGGGTTTTGAGGTACTGGGGATTGAACCCAGGGGTGCTCTACCACTGAGCCACAACCCCAGTTCTTTTTATTTTTTATTTTGAGACAGGGTCCTTCTAAGCTGCAAGGCTGACCTCAAAAACTTATGATCCTCCTGCCTCACAGAGTCTTTTGAATTACAGGTATACACCACCAGATTTTACTAAAGTTTTTTCTGTACCTTCTTTGACACTCCCTTCCAGACATTGCTCTAAACATTCAGCTTAACATGACCTCAGACAACTTTCTGGCTGCCTTTATTTAACCTTTGCAGCCCACAGTGTCCACGCCTGCCCATATTTTGGCATGTGAAATCTGCACCTTGGCTGCTTCCAAATAATCACAGCAAGGTTCTTAGTTTTCCTCCAGGCCTCAACTGAGTTTCTCTGCTTTTCAATATAGTTGAGGGTAAGAAATTGCGCCTCTACGCTGACAGAAAAAAATTCCATGAGTAAATTCTCTCTCTTCAAAAAAGGTATTTTTAGCTAGGTGTGGTGGTGTACAATGGTAATCCCAGTGACTCAGGAGACTGAGGCAGGAGGATCCCAAGTTCAATGTCAGCCTCAGCAATTTAGCAAGACCCTAAGAAACTTAGTGAGACCCTGTCTCAAAAAATAAAAAAGGTATTTTTTTCATTTAAGTCTCACATGTAATAGAAATAATCCAAACTATCTTGGATATAATTTCAGAACCATTTTCTTAAAAACTCTATATAGCATATACTGAATATCCTAAATAAAGTGTTAAAAAGTCTTTGAACAGAAAGCTAAGGTGGCATTGTGATCAATAAATGAGCTGAAGTGGCAATTGATGAGTCTATCATGGCTCTCCAATGACAAAATGTTGAAGCAGTAGTGTGATCTATGTACAAATTCTCCTAACACCACCACAGTCCATTTTCTTCCATTTTCTCAAGACCTAATCATCACTCATGACCTTAACTCTGCCCCAGGAGGAATGAAAAGAGCCACAGTAAAAAGTGAATGTTAGTTTTCTTTTTTCATTATTCTCTAGGCAGCTTCATGCCTGCTCAGAACTAGGCAAAATGTGCTCTCATTGTGATTAACATAAAACATAAAAGAAGTCCTCCAGGGAGTTAAAATATAGTGCAACCTCATAAGCAACCATTGCAAATGCAATGGGCCACCTGTGTGAGGCCATGGACCAGTTTGGCTTAATTAATTAGATAAAGTTAAAAGCACAGCTGAGGCAGATTTAGCATCAAATAATTTGCACTAAATTGATCAAACTTAAACACAAAAAGCCTGTTTGCTTGATAAAAGATGCACCAATCTGTATCTCTGGTATGTAAATGGATGACAGATAACCTCAAAAGTGTCAATACCACTTAGTCCTCCTACTGCAGAGTATCCTGATAAAATAGGGACACCCAAGCTCTTTATTTAACATCAGTCAAGTAAAATACCTCTCAAATGTCTGCCTGCACTCAAGGAAGAAATCAATAATGCAAGTCACTATTAGACATTGTCTATTACCATGCTTAATACTTACTGCTTAAGTTGAATACTAACCATGTACATTCCAACTCAAATGTTGATGGAGGAACTAAAACTTGATAGAACGTTTGAAAAGCAATTTGACAATGCCTAACAAAATTGGCACATCCTCCAGTTCTACTATTTCCCATCTAAGAATAAGGCCTATAAAAACACAAAAAGCACAGAGAAAGATGGGAGTATATTCATTGCAACATTTCTTATAAATGGCAAAAAACAAATGTGTGAAAACACAAATATTCAATGGGAAAGTAATGAAATAAATAATAACTTAATCTATATGCCAAAGCACTATGAAGTCATTTGAAATAAATGAAATATCTGTATACATTAACACTGGAGGATATATATTATTTACCATTGAGTAAAAAGATATAAAAGCTGTAGAAATGTACATAGTATGATCGTATTTTTTTGTCTTAAAAATTAGTAGCTGACATTTATTGAATATCCATGTTCCAGTCTTGACATATATATAAGTATTGACATAGATTTTAAATTTAATAATTGCTAACGATCTCCATTTGAAAATTAGGAAAAGTAAGGCTTGAAGAAGTTTAGTAACTTGCCCTATGTCAAAAAGTCAGTGAGCTGTGGAGTCAGGCATTGAAACAAGAAACCATTGTCTTAACCTCTGTGTGTGTGTGTGTATGTGTGTGTGTGTGTGCATGTGTGTTTCATGTACCAAGAAGAAGAAGAAAAGGAACTGAAAGATCACCCAAACTGCTAATAATGTTAAGCTCTCCAGAAAGAGATAGTGACTTTATCTTCTTCTAAACATCTGGAGCTGGGCAGTAGTGCACACCTATAATCCCAGCAATTTGAGAGACTGAGTTAGGAGGATCACAAGTTTAAGACCCCCCTCAGCATCTTAGCAAGGCTGTGACTCAAAATAAAAAGGGCCAGGAATGTAGCTTGGTAGCAAAGTGCCCTAGGAGTCAATCCTCAGTACCAAAAAAAAAAAAGAAAAGAAAGAAAAAAAATGTGGCAGAACTGGCATTTATCTCCTTTTAAATAACGAAGAGAAAGTCATCATGATTGATCTTGGGTATAGAGTCTAGAAATCCATTGAAAACACAAAGGCACTATGCTCTTTGAGCATCTTCCCTGGGTAGTTCCCACACTCATTCCTCTATTGTCTTTTCACCATAATGTTGGCATCTCTTAAAATTTGCTAAAACGTAGCCCAGCATGATAACACGGGCCTATAAGATCAGATATCCAGGAGACTGAGGCTGCAGATCACAAGTTCAAGGTTAACCTGGGTAACTGAGAGAGACCCTGCCTCAAAATAAAATTGAGGGGAAATAAAAGGGCTGGGGATGTGGCTCAGTGGCAAAGCATCCCTGGATTCAAACTTCAGCACTTAAAAAAAAATGGACTTTTTTTTCTAAATTATAATTGAAAAAAAGAAAAGGAGAAAAGACAGTGAGGAAGGAAGGAAGGAAGGAAGGAAGGAAGGAAGGAAGGGAGGGAGGGAGGGAGGGAGGAAGGAAGGAAGGGGAAAGACAAGGAAAAAAAGAAAGACAATCAGCAGTGAATTCCTGAATAGGTTAACACCATGCAATTAGCTTAACCACTATCCCCAAAATGTAAGAATAGTGTTTAAGGGGTTTGTTGTTTTCTGGGAATAAAGCACTGATAAGTACTCACCATATTCTAGATAATAAGACTCATTGTCTGCTAAACGTATTTAAATAGAGGATCACACCAGCTTTTGCCCCCACTGGCCCAAATATGGTAAGAATACAATATATATATGTAATATGTAATATATATGTATTTATAATAATAATTGTGTGTGTGTGTGTGTGTGTGTGTGTCTAAAGTAACAGGAAACCCTTGGGATGAGGCCCCAGGAAAAGGACAAGTTCGCCTGATGAGGGCAACAAAGGTTTAGAGCTGAGATCCAGATGGAAAGTGACAGCCAGGGCAACACAGAGGACATGGGAAGCATCAGTCTGGCAGGCCACATTGAGTCATGGGTCTAACACCCACTCTGAACAACTGTGTTCCTTGAACATTATCCTTCCACCTCCCACCCTCACACTAAAACGTTTGCTTCCTTTGGCAAAAACCTAGATCTGCATGGCACTTAGAAGTTACCTCAAATTCTAGCAAATAGAAGGAAAGGAGGAGGCTATACAGAAGGAAGAAACTTCTAATCCTACAGCATCTTTCACTCCCATCTACAAATAAATATCAAGTTACTTAACTTGATCTGTCAATATTTATTCTTTCCCTGGGACACAGGCAGATAAAAGCTGCTTCCTGAAAGGTAAAGTTACAGAAAACGTTTTTCTAAGCCACCAATCTTTCCCTTAAATAGCAGTGATTTCAGTCTAAGACAAGAGACTTACTTAATCCCAATGACTCTGAAGGCTGAGGCAGGAGTATCTCAAGTTCAAGGCCAGCATAAGCAACTTAGAAAGACCCTGTCCCCCGTCTCAAAAATAAAAATTTTAAAAGAGGTTAGGGACTGTTTTTCAGTGATAGAGCACCCCTGGGTTCAATCCCCAGTTCCATACACACAAAAAGAGAAAAAAGCTCACAGAATAAAGCCTAAAACTGAGAGCCTCAGTGAGTCTCCTACAAGAGGAAGTTTCCTAGAAAACTGGAGATTTGTAGGGCTGCTCTGTCTAGAACCCAGTGCTTCCCACAAAGGCCAAAAGTCACTTTGAAGATTAACACTGTCTCCAGCAGTTATATGAAAGAATAATTATTGCTCCCCACCTGTTTCCTGGACTATGCCAGCAATAGTAATCCTGTAAAAAGAAAAAGGATTTTTTTTTTTTTTTTTTGGAGGAAGAAGGAGCACCAAGGAAGGAAAAGGGAGACAGGACCTAAAGGATTAGCAAAGAGTCAGAGCCCTGCCTGACAACACCGGGGTGGAGGAAGAAGCAATGTGTGGCTGGAGGCTGAGGCAGGAGGATTTGAGGCCAGCCTGGCAACTTAGTGAGACCCTATTTCAAACAAATCAAATTAAAAAGGGTTGGGGACATAGAGCATTCTGGGTTCAATCTCCCATAAGAAAAAAAAGGAAAAAGAAGAAGGACCAGACTCCTGGGACCAACACAATGAAAGACAGAAAGAAACAGGAGCTTATCCAAGCCCTAAAAAAACATTAATTCTGACTCCCATGTCCTCAGAAGCAACAGCTACTAATAGCTAATGTTGCTAAGCACTTATGGAGTACCAGACACTGTTCAAAGCTCTCAACACACTTAATGTCACCAATCACAATGACCCAATGGGTACTCTCATCCCCATTTTACAAGAGGTAGGGTTTCAAAGGTTAAGGACCTTGCTCAAGAATGAACAGCTGGTAAACAATGAAGCCAAGATTCCAGATGTCACATAATGCCCAGCAGTTAACCACTGCATGAAGCTACCTCACATCTACCTCCCATTTCAGCGATACACACAGGAGGCCTTCACCTGGGCTGGGTGGTGGGTATCCTGAAAGTTCAAACCCTATAGCTAAAACACTGTTTCAGGTCAAGCCGTCAGCAGATGCTCTACTGATCCAAGTCTGCGGGACAGAGAGGAGAAATCAAAGTGGCTGCAGAGGCAAGAGGGAAGCTGTGGCACCCAGAGCTGCATCTGTCCTCTGGTAGAGGAAGTACCTGGAGCAACCACGGGTGGGCAGTGGAAGGAGCTGGAAGAAACAGAGTGCCCTGAACAAACCTGACAACCTACTCCACTCCCTAAAAGGCTGCATTCCAGGAACAGCAGCAGGCTAAGGCTGGAGGCCACTCAGCAAGAGAAATTGGTCTTGGATAGATTCTACTGCTCGCCTGCAAATTTCACACATGATCACCTCCCCCAGGGACCGTGAAGCCTCTAGTCAATCCTGAAGACACTCTCATTCTATCTGCTAGCAAATGACAACTGCAGGACCTGGCCACAGAGGATGGCAGGAGTGGTAACAACAGAAATCATACCTATTATTGTTACTACAAAACTCTTATAGTGTTTGCTCAGGGCATAACCAAAGAGGCTTGGTTTCCAATAGGGAAGAAAGCTCAAAGCACTGCCATTATAGCAGTATGATTAACCTGACATTTTTTGAGGCCAGTGGTGTTGTCCCACTTTCACAGATGAGGAAACCGAGGCTCTGTAAAGACAAGTGATTCTGCAATCAACGCAGAGCAAGGTCTTAGGTCATCAGTCAAAAATTCTTTCTTCTACAGCATTATTTTTCAAATTTTTTAAAGTCCTGCAACTGCTTCAAATAGAATCTTCCATGTAAGATCAAATCTTAAGTCAACAAAAAGTAAAACTGCTCTTATGGACTCAGATGTGCCAGGGCTCCTAGCAACAGAGAAGGCCAAGTTCAAATCCCAGCTGGACCACTTACTAGCTGTGACACCTTGAGGATGTTAGTCAATCTCTCCAAGATTGTTTCTTCCTCTCCAACAGGGAGGATAATACTGCCTACCTCACAGCTGTTTGTAGGAAATAAACAGGATCAGCTGGGCATGGTAGCACATGCCTGTAACCACAGCTCCTGGAGGCTGGGACAGGAGGATTGCAAGTTCCGGGCCAGCCCAGGCAACTTAGCGAGACCCTGTCTAACAAAATAAAAGAGCTTTTTGTCTAGCATGCATAATGCCCTGAGTTCAATTCCCAGTACAGCAAAATAAATAAATAAATAAAAGGGAGGGAGGGAGGGAGGGAGGGAGAGAGAGAGAGAGAGAGAGAGAGAGAGAGAGAGAGAGAGAGAGAGAGAGAGAGAGAGAGAGAGAAACAAGATAATGAAAAGTTCCCAGATGCTTAAGACCTGGCATATTGTTATTATCATCATCATCATCACTCCTACTACTATATCTATGGATGGGAAGAAAGGTGATATAGCTCAGTGAACCAGACAGGTAAAGCAGCCAATAGTTAATCTAGAAGCTGATGCTGACCAGACCACAGAGAAATGTACATAACAGGGGCAAGGAAACCATGTAGAGTGGCACACACACCTGTAATCACAGCAACTCAGGAAGCTAAGGAATTCCCCACATTGCTTTGGCCAGGGCAGGAGACCCCCAGACATTTGAGGCCAGCCTGGGCAATTTAGAAAGACCCTAACTCAAAACTGTAAAAAAAAAAAAAAGAAAAAAAGAAAAGAAAAAAGAAAATTTAAGGGCTGGGGATGTTGCTCAGTGGTAGAGGGTCCCAGGGTTCAAAGTGCCCCAGTACAAAGGAAAGAAAAGTGGAGGAGGAGGAAGGAGAAAAAGAAAGGGTGCCAAGCATAAAGAGAAAGGGGTACGTATGGGTTTAAATATATTCACGGGGAAGAGTGGGGATTGTGCCCTTGTTCTGGAACCAGTGAGTCAGTCCTACATGCTCACTTTGCCTCACTGGCACCAACTACAATTGGGACATCCATACTCATTAGAACACACAGGTGGTTGATCCAGAAGCCAACGCACACATTTCAGAACCCAAAGGGGAAGTAGCCTGGTCCAGCAAAGAGCCCAAATTCAGAGTCAGTCAAGTCTGAGTCTTGCTGGGCTTTTCCTCTGAGCCTCATCTTCTTTATCTAAAGGAGACAAAACATAGCCCTATCTAGCTGAGCTACCCCACGACTGGCACCAAATATACACAAACTCTTTCCTGCCTTCCAAGTCAGTCACTTGGGGCCTCTTCCCTAAACAGCAGGGAGGTTATGACAGAGAGCCTCTGTAAATGATAACAGCCCCACAGTAATAATACTTGTACCAGCCCCAATATGCTACACATGCTAATTCATTTCACCCCACCATAACCACAAGTCTCAAGCTTATAAAGTCAGCACTCATACCCTTCCTCACCTTCTGGGGTGTGTGTGTGTGTGTGTGTGTGTGTGTGTGTGTATGTGTGTGTGGGCAGCAAATTCTGGGGTCTGAATCCAGGGCCACTCTACTACTGAACTACATTCCCAGCCCTTTTATAAAAATTTTAAGACAGGGTCTCTCTAAATTTCCCAGGCTAGCCTCAAACTTGCCTCAGCCTCCAGAGTTACTGGGATAACAGGTTATGCCACCATTTCCAGTTTCTTTCCTTATCCACTTGAAAGAGAAAACCAAAGCACAGAGAAGTTAAGAAACTTGCCCAATATCACACAGCTGGTAATAATAGCACCAAGAATTAAATCAAAGTTCCCTGGATCCCAGTCAATATTCATAATATAACAATTATTTTTAATATAATTATTTTCTCTTGCATTTTGTGGTACTACTAGAGTTACAATGGGATTTTCATGTTATTTGCAAATATACATGCCAGTTTATGCTCCCATTTGGCAGACCAAAGTAGAGATGTTAAGCAACTTGCCTATATTACTTGTCTACAGGAGGACTGAGTGGCAGGGCTGAGACTTAAATGCAAGTCAAGTCACCAAGAGTAAATTACAGTCCAACTGTAAGATATAAAACCCACTCTATAAGATTATCTAGTTGATAAAATCAGCTTCAAAGGTGTCATTAATGTTCCCTGACAGCAGCATCAATTCCCCACATTGCTTCAGCCAGGGCAGAGCTAAATGTGCACTGATCCTGAGACAATCTCCAGTCCCAATCTAGGTTCTCTCCCCTCATGGCTCTTTTTAAATTTTTTTATTTTTATTTTTTGACACTGGGGATAGAACCCAGGGGTGCTCTACCTCTGAGCTTTAGCCCCGGCCCTTATTTTATTTTTGAGCCAAGGTCTTGCTAAGCTGTCCAGACTGTTCTTGAACTCATGATCCTTCTGCCCTGGCATGCACCGCCATGCCCAGCACCCCTTGTGGCATTTTTGTGTAACAGAGGGTTTTTGTTGTGGTAGGTAGGCCTAGCACACAACAGCCACAGGAGGTCACCAGCAGACAGGACAGTAGCAAGGGGACACAGGTGGCTCCGGGTAGTGAGCCACTAGTGAGAGAGCAACCTGAGAAGGCAGGAGCGGGTGAGCACCAGGCAGAAGAAAAAGGAATGTAAACAAATGTCAAGAGACTCAAGAGTGATGATGACAGGAGAGAGAGGGAATTGGAGCAGGTCACAAAAGTGCACAGGAAAGGCTCTGCCCCAGCTCTACATACCATCCCACAAACAGGTAAACAGCAATAGCAGGACACGGAGACCAGAGAAGGGCCCGAGAACAGCAAACTGCAGTTAGATAAAGAATATGTGCATGGTACACACCTGTAATCCCAGGTGCTAGAGGCTAAGGCAGGAGGATCGTAAGTTCAAGGTCAGATTCTGCAACTTAGCAAGACCCTGTCTCAAAATAGAATGTACAGTGCTTGCCTAGCATGTGTCAGGCCCTGGGCTTGGACCCCAGTATGGGAAAAAAGAAAGAAAATAGAAAAAACAAGCAGGTTGACAGAAAAAAAATGGGGGGCACAGGTCAATTAGCCACTTGAATAATGAACAGAAAAGGGAAACATGGAGGATCATTTTTGACTGGAAAATGAATTATCGAAGTAAAATCAAAATCTTATTCTCTAATTCGCACGGCACTTCATTCCTACAATTAGTGCAAGCATTATTATTTCCTCTCTCCTTTTCTCTCTAACTAGACTCTGAGCTTGGGGAAGGCACCTGTATATCCGCCTCTCTGTCTCTGCTGCCTAGCATAATGCCTAGCAGAGTAAATATTATACTGACATTAACCAAGTTAATGCATGAATGAATGAATGAATGAACAAAGTAACAACTGAACAAATGCTCAAGGGACTGAAATAAAAGAATAGCTCTGAAATCCATGGGAAAGGAAACTCTGGTTCCATAAGGCACAGCATAGAAGACAAAGCACTCATGTGAAATTTAACTAAATTCCATTTTATACATTCTGCGATGGTTTCATGTACATAGGTCCTGTCTCCACCAAAAACCCCTAAGTCCTTGAGGTTTGTAAACATCTACATCTATAGCTCCCATTATGGTGCCTGGCACAGCACAAGATTTTAGGTCTTAAATAAATATTCATTAAATAGGCTTGAATAAGGAAGACGAGAAGAGACAAGTCAAGTTACTTCTAGCAGGCGAGGTTCTTTCAGTTTAATTTACAGGAGAAATGAGCTGGCTATTTATCAGGCTTCATTGAGATCCACATTCCTTGGGACAAAGGCGGCTTTCAGAACTACACGAGTGGCAGCCCCTTCTCCAGAGTTCTAGGCTCAGTATTTCCAAGGGAGAGCTAGGGGTCACTAGTAAAATCCGCTGGCACAGGCACATGCCAGGGAAGTTGGCAAAGCACCTGCGCGAGCTGGGACGGACTCCAGGCAGCCTGACTGAAGTCAAGAAAGCTCATAATTCATCCAGAGGAGAACTGAAAAACAATCCGATTCGTTGGATAGGACTGCAGATTGGGCATTTGAATGTCAGTCAGAATTCAACAGTGAGGCCAGGAAGTAGGGAGGGAAAGAAGGGGCTGAGAGCATCCCTCTTTTTTTTTCCAAAGGACACAACCCAGGAGAAGGGGAAAGGTCTCTGCTTCTTGCATTTGGCAACTTCAGCCATTGCAACCTGTCAGCAAATATGCCTGCACAGGATCAGTGGGAGCGTCTCCTCCCTTAATGCAAACATTCCTGAACAGGCAGCTCCCCATATAACCACCCCGGAATTAAAGGGGCAAGACAAAGGAGCTAATTACTAGAGAAGGAAAGGAAAGGCTGAGAGACAGGAAATACAGTTGGTTATTATAGCTGGAACTGTGTATGAGGTTTCCAGGGCATTAAAGCACATATGGAATAAAGCAAGAGGTCACGGGCATGAGCTCATTTCCTTTCTTTTTTTCTTTTTTCTTTAATACTGGGCATTGAACTCGGGGATGCTCTACCACTGAGATGTATTCCTTTTCATTTTGAGGTAGGGTCTCTCTACACTGCCAAGGCTAGCCTCAAACTTGCGATCCTCCTGCCTCAGCCTCCTAAACTACTGGGATTATAGGTATGAACCACCATACTCAGTTCATTCCTTTCTAAGGAAATAGACCAGGGCTTCAAGTTACCCTTGAGTCCTTAACCCCATACTTACATTCCTGGAGGTTGGGGAGATGGGCAGCCAGCCCTGCCTTGATCCCCCAGAAATGCTCTCTACCTGCTTTGCCACACCCACTTTGCCTAGACACAGTGTCCCGTCCCACCCCATATTATTCAGGAGAGTCTAAAATGATTACACCAGGCAAGAATTTGCAGCTTGTGACTTTTGAGCTCAAAGTACCCAGGTGACTGGCAGGCCTTCGAGGGACAGTCTTTAGGCTCATCCAGAAACTGGTACTGCCATATGCCACTGAACCTGATACCATCTACTGCATGCCAGGGCACTCACTCCCCAGAGAGTTCCTAAGGTAGCAGCAGCCAAAGTTCAGAGAGCAGTCAGGGAACAAGAATCATCAGGGCAGGAAGGAGAAGATGTAGGAGCGTCTCCACACCCATTTCATAAGAAATTGTCCACCACCACATATACTGCTCCTTTCCCAGGTCCCCACCCACAGTTGGGGCCCTGAAAATGTCCTGCTTTAAATAAGAGTCTAGCTTTACAGAAACCTCCAAGCTTTTAAAATTACCCTAGGTCTGGGGCTGGGCACAGTGGAGTGTGCCTATAAAACTAGCCACTTGGGAGGCCAAGGCAGGTAGATGGCAAGTTTGAGGCCAGCCTGGGCAACTCAGCAAGAAAAGAAAAAAATAAAAAGGGCTGAAGATGTAACTCAGTGGTAAAGTGCCCCAGGTTCTAAACCCAGCACTAAAAAATACAAAATAAATTACTCCAGGTCTCATCCTATTCTCCATTCCACTGGTACCATCAAACATATACCTATTACCAGATTTGCAGGGAGAAGTCACAGCTTACACATGGTTCACCCCAACCCCAGTCACTAAGAGTTTTCCAATCTTTATGTGTCATTGAGGATTTGGGGTAAGGAAAGTAGATAGTACTGATACGCAGAAACTAGACTGTCCATGAGGGCAGGGCCAGCCCCTTTCACCCACCACTATATCCCAGCATCTGGCACAGATGCTGAAAACTTACTAACAATCAACTTAAAAGTAAGTTACCTGGTCACTAAATATAAGAAATGGAATCTAGCTGGGCATGGTGGCATACAACTCTGGAGGAAGAATGAAAGTTTGAGGCCATTCTGGACAACTTAGGGAAATTATCTCAAAGGAAAAATAAAAAAGGCTGGGGATGTCACTAAGTGTTAGAACATCTCCGTGTTCAGTCCCTCATACCAAATCCCACAGCCCCACCCCACCCCCAAAAGAAGAAGACGAAGCAGAATCTACAGGAGATCATCTGCTCAGGCCACTGATTACACAGCCCCTGAGTTTTATATGCCATAAAATATGTTCTCTGTCTCAGAGCAAAGGCCACATGATGAGCTGTCTCACCTTTCCCTGTCCCTTCAAGTGTAAAATGGAGCAATACAGGCAAGGGTCACTCAATAACACAAAGCACCTCCTTCCACAACCTGCATGGAAGTTTACCAGTTATGACATCAACTAGATATGACAAGCCAGGCTCCTATTCCTGATTCAGCTGTGAAACAGGCTTCAGTCCTCTCACCAACCATCTGATTTTATGGAGTCTTTGTACTGTTTTATGTAAAATTATCTTTTGGGGGAGGGAGGCTATAAAGTGCTGAATTTAAATATAAGCTACTCCTCTGACCCAAGGCTGACACCAAAGCCAGGCATTCTTAATTTAGCAGGTCCTCCTGGTGACAGGACACCTAAAGACACAGACCCTTGTCAGTGTTATTTAACCAGGAAATGGTCAGCTAGTTGTAGACAATGGAGCCACATAGGAAGGAAGGAAAGTGGCTCCCACAGGGTCTCAGTCAAGAAAAATGCAGGGAATAAAGAAAAGCAAGAATTCTGACAGGAAGAAGATGACCATAAAACCCACCGTCTCACTGGGTTTTTAAAGCCCTCAAAGCAAGTTATCCCCCCCACACACCCCGTACTGGGAATCCTCCTGCCTCAGCCTCCCAAGTAACTGAGATTACAGGCATGCACCACCATGTCTGACTAAATTATTCCTTTTATAAGTGAAAAAGAATCACCAAGAACTATATGCTAAGGACTAATGTATATCCTCCCGAATTCATATATTGAAGCCCAATCACCCATTTTGATTATATTTGGAGATAGGTTTTCTGGAGATTTAATTAAAGTTAAATGAGGTCACAGGATGGGGGTGAGGGCATTCTTAATGCAACAGGACTGGTAGACTTATAAGAATAGGAGGGCCAGACACGGTGGCACATGCCTATCATCCTAGCAACTCGGGAGGCTGAGGCAGGAGGATAGCAAGTTCAAGGCCAGACTCAGCAACTTAACAAGGCCCTAAGCAACTTATCAAGACCCTATCTCAAAACAAAAAAAAAAAAAATAAACAGGGTAGGGGATGTGGCTCAGTGGTTAAGCACACCTGGGTTAAATCTCCTGGTACAAAAAAATAGTACAAGGAAAGAAGCTGGGTGCTGTGGCTCACACCTTTATTTAATCCCAGTAATTTTCAGAGACTAAAGCAGGAGGATTGCAACTTCAAGGGTCATATAGTAAGACTCTGTCTAAAAATATGTATAAGGACGAGGGTGTAACACAATGGTAGAGCATCCCTGGGTTCAATCCACAGTATTAAAAAAAATTAAAAAGAATAGTGTGCATGAACCTAGGAAAGGCCATATGAACATGCAGCAAGAAGGCAGCCATCTGCAACCCAAGGACAGAGCCCCCACCAGATGCCAACCCTGCTATCATCTCTCTTTCCGGGCTCCATAACTATGAGAAAAAAAAAATTCCTGTTGTTCAAGTCCCTCAGTCTATGGTATTTTGTTATGGCACCCAAGTTAAAACAATAAAAGCCCCAAATGGTCTCCTGGTTTTCCCTAGTCCTGTCATTCACCCTCATTTCCAAAACCAGATGGAATCCATTTTGGATTCATTCTCTCCATACAAAGACACAGTTGGACATGGTAGTAGCACAACACTGTAATTCCAGGTACTTGGGAGGCTGAGGCAGGAGAATCACAAGTTCACCAAGACTCTGTCTCAAAATATAAAAATGAAAAGGGCTGGCGATATAGCTCTGTAGTACAGCACCCCTGGGTTTAATCCCCAATACCAAAAACAACAGGAAAAAAAAATGCTTGGGTAGATAAGAGGAATAAAAATAGCAAGTACACAATGGGGGCTTTTGGGGTAAGACCAGGTTCACAGAGGATTGATCAGGCTTGTGGGCAGCACTGCAGACCCTGCAGCATCACAGATGCTGAGGACCAGCTAGGTCTGACACTGAGCCAGACACTGAGTCTGCAACAGTAGAGATGAAAAACTAAAGGCAGGAGGTAGAAAGAGGAGAGTCAGTGTCTTAGAACCATATGGGCATGTCACCCTCATCCTACCATCCAATTCAAGCTGCCCTCCTCTTCAATGGTCAGGGAAGCTAGGTTATAAGTGCCTAAACACCGCACCCATAAGGAGCCACTGCTGTGGCCTCAAAGCAGGTGATTACCTAAAGGTAATTACAAGTGGCATAAATGTGTCCAGTTGATTACAGAGCGGAACAGGCACTGCATGAAACCCTATACAAACCTGCTCATGGAAAGCAGGACACCACAGAAAAAAGTGCTGGCCTTTGAGAGCTCAGTAATGTGACAATCATGAAAAAAATAATTTCCAGAGAAAGTGGATTAATTTTGGTTCTCAATCACAGCCAATTCCCATGACAGCTGACTCAGAGCCATGAGAAGATAGACAGAACGTGTCAGGGAAAACATGGCTTTTTCTTGCTGTGTAATAAGGTAGAGCAGCTAACAGGAAGCAAGGCAGGCAGAGCTTGAGGTAGGTCACTATACCTGTGACAGTGTGTGATGGTCAAGCCAGAGTCCCACAGCCTCCCCTGAGGGTTTACTTAATGCATCTTCAAGTCCACTCCCCACTCCAAAGCTGCTGGGATTTTTGTTGTTGTTTTTACAGTACTGGGGATCAAATCCAGGGATGCTCTACCACTAAGCTACATCTGCAGCCTTCTATTTTTTGAGACAGGGTCTCACTAAGTTGTTGAGTCTGGCCTCAAATTTGTGATCCTCCTGCCTCAGGCTCCCAAGTATCTGGAATTACAGGCATGCTCCAGGTTGTCTGGAGACATTTTTTATTTTCACAACTAAAGATTGATACTGATGTGCATTGGGTACAGGTCAGAGATGATGCTAAAGACCCTAGAGTACACAAGACAGCTCCCTCCTGCAAAAAAAAATTATTTGGTACAAAATGTCAATTGTAATAAAGTTTAGAAACCCTAAATTAGATGCTAGATAATTGAATTAGAATCCATTCACTTCAATATTTATTGAGTATATGGATATGCCAGGAACTTTTATAAGCATTTGGGAATTAAAGAAAAATAAGACATATCTCTTGTCTGAAAGCTGCATTAAACAATTATAAAATAACAAGGTGGGATATGATCCAAAGTTAAATGTGGTACATAAGTGCTCAGGGTTCTGAGAAAAGTGTGACAATAGTAGGCCAGTGTTAGTCAGGAAGAGGCTGGGTCCCAAACTGGAACTTGGAGGATAGGGGACATTTGGATACTTAGGCTGGGAGGACCCTGGCAGGTGAGCAGAATGAGCTTCAGGGCACTGGTAGCATCCCTGGCCTTGCTGAGGGAAATACATGCAGCACGCTCACCTCTGGTCCTCCCACATCACAGCCAGCTGGTAGAGGCCAAGGCTGATTAGAACCTATACACTTTACCTCCTGCCTCTGTTCCCCAGCCTGGATCAGGAATGAACTTAGTGAATATAAAATAATTAGATAAGGACAATAAAAATAACATAATAACTACCTCTTAATGAGGATTTCCTCCATGCCAGATACTTGCTTAACACTTTATCCACTGTATCTTGTTCAATCTTCGATGACAACCCTGTAAAATATCTGGTATTACCACTTTAAAAAAAAAAAAACTGACTGAATCAACACATGTGCCAAGAGTAAATAAAGGACCAGCTTGAACAGCTCTGCTTGTCACTCAGACTAACCTGTCATCCTCCTAATCCTGCTGTCCCCTGGGTTTCCAGCCTGACCCATCCTTCAGCACACTCACTCATGCAGTGTCTGTCTCGCACCTCGCTGTCCAAAGCAGAGGTGTCCAGTGGGCAGACGGTGAATTTGCAAGGACCTCTAAGGCTCTGGTGACCCTGGCACTATGTCCAGGACTTCCCAGAATTCATGCTGGCCAGAAGCCAGGACCACAAAAGGGACCAGAGCAAGGACACTGTTCTAGGACATCCTCAAGAGGTTCAGGATCCCTGGTCTATGTTAAAACACAGGCAGCTTCTTTTCACTAGTGCGTTTCACATACTCTCTAATTATGTGATAAAAATCCCACTGGCGACTGCTTTTTCTAGAGCAGCACATTATGACCATCCAAATATTTCTCAGTCTCTAAATAATAGGGTAGTTTAACAAGGCACGTATCTGCAGCAGCTGCAACAGCACAAATGGATACTGGTTAATTCCTTCTATTTTTATAGCCTTCCTACCATTTATAGGATGTCCTCATGGCTTTATTTCATTGGGTCCAAGCAATCATGTTATGAGACAGGTCATCTTATCTTCATTTTACAGTTAAAGAAATTGAGGGTCAAAGAGATAAAATGAATTACCCATGGCTGCACAGCAAGATCTTCTGACCACATCAAATTTGTCTGGTAACAACAATGCTTCATACCAGTCTTGTATGGCCACTTTGCAATGGGTAATTTTCCACTCCCCTTTCCTTGCCCTACTTAATTTGTTAGCAATAACAAATAATGCATGCTTGTACATTAATAAAAAGATCACCACGATATAAACCTTAACAATCCCCTCCTAGTATTATAACAAGAATTAGCCAATTTCAGCTGTTGGCAAAGGTTTTCTATACAAGGCCAAAGGAACAAATATTTGGGCTTTGCAGGAAAGACTGCCTCATTCATAACTCCATCACTCTGGGACTTGTACAGACGCAACCATGAACAAATGAGCACAGTTTATGTTGCAAATAAAACTTTATAAGCACAGGAGGTGGGGGGGGGGACACATTTTTGCCTGCAGATCTAGTTCACCCAATTCTAAACAAGATGATAGGGTCACCCCCATCTTCTTACAAATCTCACTAACCCAAAGGAACCAAATCTACAAATTAGGAGACAAGAAAACAGAAAATATTGTGTCTTTTTTTTCCTTTTTTGGGGTGAAAAGTGGTGGAATTTGATCTAACATGCTCTAGTCCATTTTCCTTTCCAGAGCTCCTTGAAATAAATATTCCTTTATCCTATTCCTAACTAAGTAGCTAAATATTATTCACACACCCCTTTTCTGTGTGGCAGTTCAGGAATTGAACCCAGAGTCCATAGGGTAAGCTCTCTACGATGAGTTACACCCCCACCCCAGCCATCCTGACCTTGCTCTTTTTCTTTTTTTTTTTTGGTACGTGTGTGTTTGGTACTGGGTATTGAGCCCAGGGCCTTGAACATGCTAGGCAAGTGCTCTACTACTAAGCTATATCCCCAGTCCTTTTCATATTTTATTTTTAATTTGAGACAAGTTCTCACTAAGTTGCCCAAGTTGGCCTTGAACTTGCAATTCTCCTACCTCAGCCGCACAAGTAGCTGGAGTAGCTGGGATTGCGGGTGTGCACCACCGTGCCTGGCTCTTTCCTTGCTCTTTTGAGTTTTCCAGTTGCTGGTATAACATTTTCTAAACTGCTTTCTCCTGTTGCTTTGCCTTTCAAAATGTAAACAGAAGACTCCTAAGTCCCTGGCAAAGTGGTCTTCACTTGAACAGCATAAACAATTGCTCTACTGAGATAATCCAACTATATGAAAGCCTTCTGACTCTTGACACCACCAAAGAGTCACTAAAGGCCCCAAAGCCCTATTTGGTTCATGGAGTAAGGTCTATGGAGTGCAGAATTTTGCAGGGTGGCTAATGCACATGCTAGCAATTACAATAGGGCTGACCTAAAAGCAAGACAGCTATGATTCTCAAACGAATAATTCTGTGCCAGTCGCCCTGAAATGTCTCCCTTAATAGAGACAGTCAAAAGTGAGGTCACTAGAATATCCCTGGAAAAGCTGTCTGTTACTGTGAATGAAAAATGCCAACAGAAGCATAAGTATGGGTGTATTAGAATGGTTATGGAGAGGTAAGGAAAACCTTTTAACTTGAATCCCACTTTTTAAATTCTCGGCTTTTTGTTTCTGTTTTTTGGCGGGAGTTGGGTTGGTTGAACCCGGAGTCACTCTAACAATGTGTTACATCTCCAGCCCTTCTTTTATTTTATTTTGAGTCAGGGTCTCACTAACTTGCTGAGGCTGGCCTTAAACTTGCAATCCTTCATCTCAGCCTCCTAAGTTACTGGAATTAAAGGCATGTGCCACCACGCCCAGCTTACTTTACAAATTGCACTTTCTCTGGCCCCCATTCATTTAATAGTTGCTCTCTACTAAGGGGGGAAAATTGTGGTATGGCAGATAGGAAGAGCCAAGCTCATTATTAATGCTTTCTCCTATAATCAAGTGGCAAAAGTAAGCTCCATGCCCCATTAACTAAACATCCAGACCTTCTAAAATAAATTCAAGATTACTTCTCAAACATTCCAAAAATAAAGCTCAAACTGTTACTGTACCTGGGAGAAACAGAGTGATGTGTATTCAGGCTCAAGTATGCCTGACACACAACAACCAATAAATGTTTGTTCAATAAATATATGAATAATCACCAGGAACCAATATCTTGTCTGAGGCTCAAAGATTTTCTTTTCATGTCATTTTTTTATTAAAAGACTAAGCACTGCCAGATGCAATGGGGCACATCTAGAATCCCAGAAACTCAGAAGGCTGAAGTAGGAAGATTACAAATTTGAAGCCAGCCTCAGCAACTTAGTAAGATCTTGACTCAGAATAAGAAATAAAAAGGACTATCGATGTATTTTAGTTATAGAGCACCCCTGGGTTCATTCTTCCCAGTACAAAAAAAAAAAAAGAGCTATGCATTAGTAATGTGGTTTTTATGCTAAGTGAAGTATTACAAAACAGCTTCAATGCCTTGTGTTATTCAGCCTCATAAATGTTTGGTTTCACAGAGAACCTGGATATCTTATCCAATTCAACAAAAATCTGGAATGAATTTTAGCAGCTTTTTTCTTGAAGCCCCCCCAGTCATACCCTGTAAACAAATCACCATCCATTCACTTCCCTCACAGATAATTGCTGCAACACCAACCCAGTGATTCAGATTCATAAACAATTTCTAGGAATTCAGAAAGCCTGAGCTTGATATATACATTCCTCCGTCCCTCCCCCTTTTAAAAGCCATCTAAATAAATGGGAGCAGCTGCACTATCAAAAGCTGGGACTCATACTATGGGGGTAAGAGGCACTAACACAGTATGTGCCCAAGAAAGATGTACACAGAATGATGCCCAAGATGCAGAGGACACAGGTCCCCTTCCTCCCTAACAGGGGTGGTGGTGCACAACTGAAATCCCAGCAACTCAGGAGGCTAAGGCAGGAGGACTGTATGTTCAAAGCCAGCCTCAGCAACTTAGCAAGGCCCTGTCTCAAAATTTAAAAAAAAAAAAAAAAATTAGAAAGGGTTGGGGATAGAGCTCAGTGGTAGAGCACCCCTCAGTTCAATCTCCAGTTCCAAAACAAAAAAAGAATACCTTCCTCCTGGCTCCTACTGTGAACTATGTTCAGAGTGACACCACCACTCTGAACCCACTGGCCAGCTGCAAGATTTGTGGTCCATGCCCACTCACCTCCTGCCTAGACCGAGGCAACAAAAACATGAACCATTTCACTCTTCACCATCAGCAATGGGCTATTCAGCCTCCCAATCAAAGGATGAACAAAACTTGAAGGAAGTGATACATAAACATAAACCTTTAAGATGACCTAAAGCTTTGGAGTTGGGGGTGGGGCACAGTTAAGGAGAAGTGGATGACACCTGGGTAGGTCTGAAAGCCAGTGAGAGCATGGTTTTACTGAAAAAAGAAAAAGTCTAACAGCCAGGGGTGGTAGAACACACCCGTAATCCCAGGAGGCTGAGGCAGAAGGATCACAAATTCAAGGCCAGTCTCAGCAATTTAGCAAGACTCTGTCTCAAAATAAAATAAAAGGATTGAGGATTTAGCTCAACAGTAGAGTGCCCCTGAATTCAATCCTAAGAAGCGCACGAGCACACACACGCGCGCGTGCACACACACACACACACATAAAGTCACAAAGATAGACATTTTAGAGGATGTGACCCAGAGATCATCTGTGCCCCTGCTCCCTGCTTCCTCTCCCAGATATGCCTGGGTCATTGCAATTAAGGCACTGACCAGTGGGGGAACCTGCATGAGAATACACATCCTTTAACTCCTAGTCCAGGCTCACTCCACTACATCACTGCTGGGATAAACACTGGTCAGTGCTAGGAAAGCTTCTTGTTCCATGCAGTGAGATAAGAAGGACTCTAATGAAGGTGATAATGAAAGAAATGGAGAGGGGAAACTGGCCACTTCCCTTGACTCCAATCTTTAGGTGAGGATCAAAGCAGAGAGACCCTGGTTGTAAAGTAAAGGAATATACTTCTAAAAATCTGAAGAAGTTAATCTGTGGAGTGCGCACGCAACCTATCTTAAGTATTTCTCCTGCTCATAGGCAACAGGGCAGCATTGTGTCTTGGCCTGTCACCTCAGAGTAGCACATAAGTAATGAAATGTCCAAAACCCCTCCGTTGAGTCCTTCAAGTTCTTTTTTGGGGGTCGGTAAATAGCATGCTTAGGGCATCTGCATCTCTGTGGCTGAATAATCACCTGGATGGATGAAGGAACAGATAGGTTTACAAGCATGAGGTGGAGAAATGAGCTAATAAACAACCCCTTAAGGCTCTATAACCAACCTCCTTTGTCTAATAAAGAATGTCACAGGAAAAACACAATCTTTTTCATGTCAGCGAAACCAGATATAATGGGACCAAAGAAATGAGCAGTTCTTCTGACAAAGTCAGGAGAGATGATTCAGGCTGCCTGTCCAATCCTGTAGACACCAACCCTGACTCAAGGCTCAACTACAGCCACCCACACATACCCCTAAAAAATGCCACCACAGACAACAAACCCTCACTAATGGGGAAGAGGAGAGAACTGAATCCTATGGACATTAGTTGAGACCCTGTGTCCAGGCATACCGAATTTTTAGCCCCCAATTTTTTTCCAGTTACATAAGCCAATACATTTCCTTTAGGGAGCTTGAGGATGTATCTTAGTGTTAGAGCATTTGCTTAGAATGTGAGAAGCCCTAGGTTCAATTCCCAGTACAGAAAGAAAGAAAGAAAGAAAGAAGAAACCAACACATTTCCTTTTTATTCAAACCAGGTCAGGTTAAGTTTTCTAATCCTTTAGAGCAAAAACATCTTAATTAATATGGAATATAATCGGGCATAACATCTCTGTAAAAAATGTAACAATATACATAAAAAGTTTTCAATTGGTCCTATGCTTGGACCCAACAAATTCATTTCTAGGGACTTAAAAATAATCTGAAACACATACAGAAATTTAGTTATATTAATGTTTACTATTAAAGCACAAATAAGCACATAAACTTAATGGTTCACATTAGAGGAAATTATTAGACAAAATCCTACTTATCTTTAGCACAGAATTTTATAAAACCATTAAAATGGATGTTTATCACAAATTATTAAGTGTAAGGTTAAATATTTTGCCTATAATCTTACATTAAAAAGTAAAAATCAATGGCAGCCATTATGAAGTCAAACAACAACAAGTGCTGGCGAGGATGTGGGGAAAAGGGTACACTTGTTCATTGCTGGTGGGACTGCAAATTGGTGCAGCCAATTTGGAAAGCAGTATGGAGATTTCTTGGAAAGCTGGGAATGGAGCCACCATTTGACCCAGCTATTCCCCTTCTTGGTCTATTCCCTAAAGACCTAAAAAGAGCATGCTACAGGGACACTGCTACATCGATGTTCATAGCAGCACAGTTCACAATAGCAAGACTGTGGAACCAACCTAGATGCCCTTCAATAGACGAATGGATAAAAAAAATGTGGCATTTATACACAATGGAGTATTACTCTGCATTAAAAAATGACAAAATCATAGAATTTACAGGGAAATGGATGGCATTAGAGCAGATTATGCTAAGTGAAGCTAGCCAATCCCTAAAAAACAAATGCCAAATGTCTTCTTTGATATAAGGAGAGTAACTAAGATCAGAGTAGGGACGAAGAGCATGAGAAGAAGATTAACATTTAACAGGGATGAGAGGTGGGAGGGAAAGGGAGAGAGATGGGAAATTGCATGGTAATGGAAGGAGACCCTCAGGGTTATACAGTGGAGGGGGTAGAGAGAGAGGAGGGGAGGGGAGGGGAGAGGTGGGGAGGGGGGGGGGGGGAGGATGGGAAAGGCAGCGGAGCACAACAGACACTAGTATGGCAATATGTAAATCAACGGATGTGTAACTGATGTGATTCTGCAATCTGTGTATGGGGTGAAGGTGGGAGTTCATAACCCACTTGAATCAAAGTGTGGAATATGATATGTCAAGAAATTTGTAATGTTTTGAACAACCCACAATAAAAAATTAAAAATATATAAAAAAAAAAGTAAAAATCAAAACTATACAAGTATTATGATTTCAACTTCGTGTGTGTGTGTGTGTGTGTGTGTGTGTGTTGGTTGGTTGGTTATACTGGGGATTAAACTCAGGGGCACTCTACCACTAAGCTACATACATCACAGGCCTTCTTAAGATAGGGTCTTATTAAATTGCCCAGGCTGGCCTCAAACTTGAGATCTTCCTGCCTCAGCCTCACAAGTCGCTGGAATTACAGGTATGTGCCACCATGCCCAGCTGATTTTAACTTTAAAAAGAAAAATTTAAAATACTAGAAGATATTATGACAAACAGTAATAGTGGCTGCTTCTGTATAGTACAAGTATTTCACTGGTTTTTGTATTCTTTATTCTTCAAATGCTGTACAATGAGCACATATCACTTTGATGTTCATGGAAAAAATGAACAACATACTCCCCCCAATGAAATTCACTACTTCTTTTATTAAACAATCTCTCTCCCTAAAGCCTGCATCCAAGAGTTCTATAATTCCAATGATAGGATCTTTGGAAGCATGCATGGATCCCCCAACAGCCTTTCAGGTATTAAAAATTCTATCACATCTGAGTTTTGCTCCCCCAGGTTCAAATCCTTGTCTAACCTTCCAACTCACAAACTAAGGCAGGCTCTTCAACTCTCCTCTGAACATGTTCCAATAATACATCCTTGTCCTTTTAAAACTGTGCTGTTCTTCACAACCAGTATAGGCAAAATAGTAAGATGGTCTCCAAAGAAAAATGCAGTTCTGTCTCATCACAATGCTCAGGTACCTCGTGTCCAGGGAATGGGATTTTTTACCTCCCTGTTCTAGATATGCATCTATATAAAAGTCTAACCTAAAAAATACATTTCCTCTACCTCAGGATAGAAATGAATAGATCTAATCAGGGTCCTGAGACAGAGGTAGAATTCACCCATAGCAATATACATTTCCCCTCTCTTTCGAGAACCCTTGATTCTCCGCAGGTCATCCTCACATCTTCCAAGGAATTCCTCAGGGGTGATGTCCCTCTAAACCAAGTCTAGCACTTTCTAAATCCCAGGGGAAGGGTACCGGGGAGGCTGCAGCAGAAGTCCCAAGTTTAAAAGCTCTCTGGAGACAATCCTCTCTGCTCCCTGATGGCACCATGCCTCACAAAACATCCCAGCACTTGGGCAAGATTTCCTTTAACCTGCTTTCGTGGGACCAGGGAAGGTGGGCAGCCTGCAGCCTGGCATCCACAGAGAGTGCCTCTCCATGTCTCAGAACCTGCCTTCTAGGAAGTGAAGAGGGATGCTTCATGATTATTTTTCTGTCATCATAAATGTCCTGAGGGAAATTCAGGGTTAGGTTTCAAAACCCAAGTTCCAAGGCTTGCATAGTAACCCACACTTGTAATCCCAGTGACTCAGGAGGCTGAGGCAGGAAGATTGCCAAGTTCAAGGTCAGCCTGGGCAACTTATTGAGGCCCTGCTCGAAATAAAAATTAAAAGTTCTGGGGATGGAGCTCAGTGATAAAGTACTCCTGGGTTCAATCTTGGTATCCAAAACATTTTTTTAAAAAGCCAGATCTTAGACTGATGGAAGAAGGAACCCTACAAAGGCCATAAGAGTAAATCACACCAAATATTCACATGTGATTCACATGTCACCTGTCACATGTCACACGTGGCCTTTTATTCTTCTTTAGATGGCCAGTAGTTCTCTCCCTGGAAAACATCACAACTTTGGATAAAACTGACCTAGGAAAGAAATGGCAAACGCCCTGTCATTTTTTTCTTCTAAGGAATGGATGGAACAACCAAACTGAGGAAGTAAAACAGGTTCACTAAGATCTCACATAGTAAGCCACCCCCAGTGCCCAACAGCTTCCATCTCCAGGAGCTCAATTTCTGCCACTACTCACTGCCTCCTGACAAAGCAAATGGGCATCCACTGCCCTCTGGATTCCAGGACCAAAGCATTAATTTGCATCTTGCTTAATTTGCATTTGCATACAGAATTCATAGTTCTTAATTTCAAGTGGGCAAATCAAACAATTAGCCCAGACTACTACAGTTGTTCTCAAACCCAGAATTATGTGTTTTAGCCACAGAATAATAATTGTTATAACCAGTTCATTCAATTGTATCCCAGGGCAGGAGTATCTGGGGAATGGCTGTGAAGGTTGGCAGTTTTTCAGTACTCATTCTGAGGACAGAAGAATTCATATGAATTCACATGAATTTACACAAGCACACATCCATGTGTGATCTATGCTCTGTTGTTCAGGATTGTCAAGGGAATCCCATCTCCTGGACATGTCCTATGTAAACTATAGAAACCACTCAAAGCTCATGACTTCACCTACTGCATATTTCTCAGAAGGTCTGGCAAACAAGGTGGGAAGGACAGAGACCCAGACTGCAGTCAGCTCTGCCTATTACCTGCTGTTTAGCCTCAGCAAAATTGGAATCACACTCTCTATGGAGCCTTACAAAGTTTCAAAGATTAAACAAGCCTGAGGAAGTAACCAGTGTATAGCAGCATAGCAGACAGTCTATACACGGTACTATCCCTTTTCTCATCCGTTAAAAGGCACCTTTGCAAGATTCTGCTAAGAGAGCAAAGCCCTCTATCCAGTCTCCTCCTACTTCATCCCACATAATTCTAGAAATAGAAGGAGATTTGATGGTCAAATGCAGGTTAAAACTGCATTCGTGGTGAGCCAGAGGGAACCTGGCAGGGCTTTGCCCCTTTAAGGCAAAACCCTTTGATGGCAAGTCTAGAATCATTTGGTGATAATGGCAGGAAAAGTTGTAAGGAATATCTTGGCCATATTTATTCAGTCTATATTAGTTGAGTGACTTATTGTTTGGGGGTATTATGCAGGACAAACCCTAATCCTGCCCTCCAGCTGCTTATTTACTATCTAACTGGGAAAACAAGGCCCTCAAATCTGAGACTTTGGTTAAGACATCACCCTCTCTGACCCTATCTACATAGCTTGGTGGCACATACTTGTAATCCCAGCTACTTGGGAGGCCAAGGCAAGAGGATTACAAATTCAGGGCCAGCTTGGGCAATTTAGCAAGACCTTGTCTTAAAATTTAAAAAAAAATGAAAATAGTTAGCAATATAGCTCAGTGGTAGAGTGGTTGCCTAGCAGGCATGAGGCCCTGGGTTCCCTTCTCAGCAACGAAAAAATTAATAAATAAGTATTGGGGTGCTGTCCAGAGAGTCTCAAGCAACCCTCGCACATGAACTCTGAAAGTAGGCAACTTGTCTGGTCTGACAAAAGGGTCAGCAAGAAGTAACATAGGGAAGGCACTCGATAAACACCAAATCAATAAATGAATCCATGAAATAAATGAAAGAATGAATTAAATTAGAGTTAAACAATCATTAGGATATCTGCTGCATATTGATACCAAATATCATGTGACATACTCATTTTCAAGGCCTATAAGGAGAAATCTGAGTGTCCTCAGGTCCTCCTGAGACCCACCTCAGAAGTCAGGGCTGCAAGAAAAAATCAGGATCCTGCATTATCTTCAGCTATCTTTTGGAATTGGGTTGACTTTTGCTTCAGATTTTTAAAAAATAGCCCTGAGCCTGGCATAGAGATGCACACCTATAACCCCAGCTACCCAAGAGGCTGAGGCCGGAGGATCACAGGTTTGAGGCCAGCTTGGGCAACTTAGTGAGACTCTGTGTCACACTTTAAAAAACAAATAAATAAAAAGGGCTGGGGGTGTAGTGCAATGGTAGAGCACCCCTGGGTTCAATCCCTAACAATGCAAAGAAATATGAATAGCCCTAGAAATGCCTGAATCAGACTCTCTGGCAAGTCAGTTATTATAACCTAGGTTCCTCTCAGCCTCTCTCTACCCAGGACAAGATCACAAAAGGTTAGACTGACAGCAGCCTTACAGTCATCAGAAAGCTTAAGCCTCAGCACCTCCGATTCATATGCAGATGCCTCTGATGACTAGAAAATAAGAAGGGCTATCAGGGAAGATTATAGGTCTGACAACTCACTGTGTAATTAAAATGTCATTCCCTCCCAGGCTCCCTTAGCTGCCGCCCAAAGCCCCTAAATGAGTGTAGCTCTCTCCCACACCCTTTGCTCATCCCTCCCTCACCATCCTCATAAAATGCTTTCCAGGTTTGACCTGGAGGAGGCTGGCACTGGACTCCAGCCACCTGGCCCTTGACCCTCCGAACACTGCCTGACAGCAGCTGGGGGCTGTGGCACACTCCTGGTGGGACTGATGGACCAATCTTCCTCTCCCCTGCCCCCCACCACATTCCTTTCTACTGGGGATTGAACCCAGGAGTGGTTAAGCACTGAGTTATATCCCCAGCCCTTTTATTTTTTCTTTTGAGACAGAGTCTCAGTAGATTTCCCAGGCTGGCCTGAAACTTGTGATCCTCCTACCTCAGACTCCCTAGTTGAGATTATGGGTGGGCACCACCATACCCAGCTCTGATGGACCAATCCACCCTCTTCATACTGCATGCACTGAGGAGCTCTCTCTTGCAACAGCTTGAGGAACAGGCTGTCTGTGAACCCAAGTTCACCTGGAGCACCTTGTAGTGAGGTGCAGGGCGGGGGCCAGAAGGGTGAGTGCCCTCAGCCTTCCATCCCCTGAAACCAGGTATCTCTGCTTCCTCACTCAGAAAAGTGAAATTCCAAGATATTACCCACCTCGTGGTAGAATAAAGCCCTGAGAGAGAAATTCAGCAGAACCAGGCTGCAGGCCCAGCCTCTACGTGAGTTTCCTCTCTTCTGAGCCTGCAAAGAGCTGGGTAAGAGGAACCCTAACTGGCCTTACTGCTAGTATCTGTCTCAGACACTTTCTCCACTAGTTGCCAATTGAAAAGCACTTTACTTGGTTCTTGGTGACTTATTTTTATGAACAGTTCAGGCTCAATGAACTAGTTCCATTCTACAGAAACTCAGACCTGAAAACTCCCAGGTAAGATTCAGCTGCAACTAGAAAACACAGCAGCCAGTGCATCCAGCTGCCAAGAAACTCTACTGCAGAACCCTTGCTGGTGGTACACACCTGTATTCCCAGCTACCCAGAAAGCTGAGGCAGGAAGATTGAAAATTTGAGGTCAGTCTTGGCTTGTCTCAATTTTTTTAAAAAAATAGTAGCACCCCTGGGTTCAATCCCCAGCCCCAAAACAACAAGAAAAATACCCATAATCCTCTTTGGGCAGAGCACCCTCATAAATGTGCCCTCCACTGCACATGAGGATATGCAAGGAAAACAGACATGTCACATGGTTGAACATGGCCACACAAAACCAGCAGGAGCTTTCCCCTTTATTTCCTCTTGCTTATTCAAAAGCTTTTGAGGTCAGGCCCAGTGGCACATGCCTGTAATTACAGTGGCTCGGCTCGGGAGGCTGAGGCAGGAGGATCGCAAGTTCCTAGGCAGCCTTAGCAACAGCAAGGTGCTAAGCAACTCAGTGAGACCCTGTCTCTAAATAAAAAATACAAAATGGGCTGGGGATGTAGCTCAGTGGTTGAATGCCCCTGAGTTCAATCTTCTATACCAAAAAAAAAAAAAACTTATGAGACTCCTAGACCAGAGGTTCAGCCACTGCCCCCCAAAAAACAAATGGAAAAAGTAATGGTGAAAAGCAGAAAGGAAACTTTAATCAGCACCGATACAGTGGGAAAACTCAGGGGACCAGTGTTTCTAGTCCTTTCTTCAGGTACACTGACATAAGCTTCTGAACTATACAAACCAGGGGACCAGAAATATGCACAGTCAAGCAGTCTTGGTGAAACTGTGGTCTGGTTGATCATTATCTCAGAATTGGGTTCAATCTGCAGCACCAAAACAACAAGGTGGGGTCTTGTCCAAGGTGATAAGAAAGTTGCTGTTGGCTTGGGGAATCCTTTGGACTCATCATAAGATGTTTATCAATCAGACCCTGTTCCTGGAATCCAAGATGACTCAGAGCAAAGGAGACAGATGCAAAATGGATGCAGAAATACCAATTTTCTCCCACATTTGCAAATCTAAAAGTCAATGTTTTTAGCAAAAGCAGCCTCTGAGACCTGTAGGTGGTCTTTGCCTGAAAAGTCTCATTGAAGAGAAACTAAGTATTTCTTGATTATATACAATTGAGCACCCAAGACAATGCCATTAGCAGTTAATTATTACTCAATGACATGGACTCTGCCCCCAAAACATGAATTTTATGCACTTTCCAGTGGACATCCATGCAATAGTGGCCTTCTTGGAGCTTCCCCACAATGAAATGGGAAAAGGAAAGGGAGAGCCACTAATAAATTCTATTCTAGTCATTCCTCAAAAATTCTCCCTTGATTATTACTGAAAAATGAAAAGCTGCTATCTGAATTAACAGGTTTGAGTATGAAGAAGAAAGAAAAGGGGCAAACCTTAGTAGAGCCTCCATTCCAACTCTTCTCTGAATTTGTTCACTCCATAAATGTTTACCAGCTATTTATCTGTGTCAGGCAGTTCCTTCCACCAAAACAGTCCCTTTGTCATCTGTAAAGTTTATGATCATTTAAATGCTTTTTATATTTGACCTCAAAAAATATCAAATGAACCAATCTATAACTTATAGTTTAATTCAGAAATAGGTTGGTATGAAGACAACATGGATAAATAAAACCCATTAAATAAAGGATAACCCCAGTGTCACTATTAATCATTCCCATTTCCTTTATTGGCACCAAATACATTACCTTCCTCCCCAGATGACAGATTTTCATCTTATACAGCTTTATACAAGCATGAACTCTTCTTTTTTCTTTCTTTTTTGTACTAGAGATCATACCCAGGGGTGTTCTGCCCTCATTCTTTTTTATTTTTTTTATTTTGAGACAAAATCTCACTAAGTTGCCCAGCCTGGCCTTGAATTTGAGATCTTCCTGCTTCAACTCTCCCAAAGTCACTGGGATTACAGGTGTACACCACCACGCCCCGCTCGCTCTATCCTCTCATTGCCACTGTATTTGCGGTCTCTCTGTGAGGCTATACTCCTAGGCTCTTGAAAGCTCTGGTAACGTCATGCCACCCATGGCATCCCAGCCTCTCCAACACCTGGCACAGTGCCTGGCACAATGAACAGACTCAATAGGTACATGTATTAAATAGCTAGATGAAAACACCTCTAGTTTGCTTTCCTTTTTAAAATTTGTTCCAAATTTTAAATTTAAATTTAAACATGCTCCTCTATTCTACAATGCTCATTCTGTACTTCGTGCGGCCTAGAATTAACAGGTTTGAGTAGGAAGAAGGAGGAAAAGGAACAAACCTTAGCAGAGCCTCCATTCCAACTCTTCCCTGGATTTGTTCACATAATAAATGTTTACCACCTATTTATCTATTGTTTATTGAACTCTCTTCCTGCCTCCCCAGTTACCATTTTATTTGCCATGTCCTCTCCCTTATTTATTTATGCCTGCCCTCTTGACTTGAAATGCCTTTTCTTTCCTGACAGCATTCTATATGATTTTTTTCCCTTCCTGCATTCCTTCTCTGCCATGGTATATTCCACAGCCACTCCTGCCCACACCAGGCCCACTCATGATGTCCTGTTTCATGTAGAGCTCATAGGTCCTCTTGTTATTGGGTTGAATTTCTGATGGATATTTTTATCCTTCCAAGTAGACTGTCGGATTCGGGAGAGTAGGCGCATGCCATGTATTGTCCCTATTCACCATAGTCATAGATCAGAGCCAGGTTCTAAGTAAGAAATAAGCCACTGTCGCCACACCTGTAATCCCAGTGATTCCAGAGACTGAGGTAGGAGGATCACAAGTTTGACCCTATCTCAAAATAAAAAATAAAAAGGGATGAGGACATAGCTCAGTGTACCCCTGGGGATTCAATCCCCAATACTGGCAAAAAAAAAACTACTACTATGAGACAGTCCCTGTTCTCAGAGAACACCAGGTCTGGCATTTCCTTTTTTTTTTTTTAACTTATGTCCCCTCCACCTCTTTCTCTCTTTCTCCTCCAATTCCTGTTCTCATATTTCCCCCAGGGGTTCTTTCCTGAGTGGGACTTAGGTGTCTCCTCCAGGAGTTCTCATGCACTGGTGATAATTAGGTCAACTGTGTTGGAAAGAACGTGGGTCTCATTTGACAGTGTTCTTGTTCAAGGAATCACAGAATTAAAATGTGGAAAGGGAACCTCAGATAATGAAGACGGGCTTATGATCCCACCCCTTCATCTCCCTTGCGTACTGGGTCCTCTATCTTTTCCTCCTAATTTGTTTTTCAATGAAGAGTTCACACTTGTTGATGGGTGCAATGGGAAAGAAAGGGGGGGGGGGAGAGGGAGAGAGAGAAAGGAAGGAAGAAAGAAAGAAAGAAAGAAAGAAAAGAAAGAGAAAGATAGAAAGAAGGAAAGTAAGTTATGTTAATATTAATAATTGCTAATACCATTATTCATAAAGTGACAGCTTCCCTTTACTGAACATCTGCTACATGATGGGCACTATACTCAGGGATTGAACCTATGGGTGCTCTATCACTGAATACCTCTTTTTTAGACAAGTCTTACTAAATTGCTGAGGCTGGACTTGAAGTTGTAATCCTCCTGCGGCAGCTGGGACTACAGGTATATGCCCCCAAGCCTAGCATACTTGATACTTACTATATTACCTCACTGAATCCGCACAGAACTCTCTACTTACTACCCCACCCCATTTCACTAGAGAGGAAGAAATGTATAGAAAAATCACAGAACTACTATGAAGCAGCCCCTGTGCTCAGGGAACACCATCTCTGGAATTTCCTCCTCCATTGCTGGCATAGCCACCCCAATCCAGACAGGTCTCCCAGGAGCAATGGGGTAGGGCTGACAGGCAGCCAAGCAATCCTCCAAGAAACTACAGCAAACCAGCTCCTGGAGGTTCATTTTGTCAATACTAAGTATGACAACCCAACTTCAAGTGCCTTTCCTACGATTTAAAAGCAGTTCTACTTCCTCAAAGCATTACTATCCCCCTCCTACCTCCCCTTCTGCATCTCTCTATCCTGATCCCCAAGGACAGCCAAGGGCTGTTGGCGAGACAACTGTCTCAAACCTACAATCCCAGACCAGAGGTAAAGAGAACACTGGCAACCTTGCCAAGCCCCCAGAACAGTTTTTATGTGCTCCTTTTGATCATCTGTGAGATCATTTAAGAAAAAAGGACCATTTTCATTTCTGAGAGCCCCTTTGGAACAGAGTACAAACCTTGGAAGGTTACAGGGAACTTTTCCACAGGCACAGGACTTCCAACAGGGAAGCAGAAACCACAGTGCCCTTTGAGAAAACAACTCAAAACAAACAAAGGATATAGCCAGCAATGAAGATTAGTTCAACCTGGGAAGGCTCTCCTCAGGGAGAAAGAAGGGCTCCCAAATTAACCTAAATTCACAACCTATTGGTAGGGTCCAACTAGACTCCCCACTACCCAGGCTGGGCAGCAAACCTGTCTTGGCCAAGGGAACAGACTATTTTCTCTAACAAAGTAGTAAAGACTGTATTGAATTCTTGTTTTATCAGAGAGGGGAGGGAAGATATATGAGAGAAAGAGATGAAGGGAAATGGTAATTGAGAAATTGGAAAATCACATTAGAAAAACTGATGAAACCAGGTCCCGTGGTGCATGCCTATAATCCCAGTGATTCCAGAGGTTAAGGCACTTCATAAGTTCGAGGCAAGCTTGTAAAACTTAGTGAAACCTTGTCTCAAAATAAAATAAAAAGAGACTGTGGGTGAAGCTCAGTGGTAGAACACCCATGGGTTCAACCCCCAGTACTAAGGGCATGGGGTGGGGGGTGAAAAGAAAAGAAGATGGAGCCTGGCAAGGGAGTTCACAACCAGAATTTCCACAAAGAGACAGGCAGGAGGAGCACAAGTTCAAGGCCAGCCTTGGCAATTTAGTGAGATCCTATCTCAAAAGCAAAAAATAGAAATAAAAAATAAAAATTGCTGAGATGTATACTTCAGTGTCACAGTGCTCCTGGGCTCAATCCCAAGTACTGAGAAGAGGAGGAAAATTTAAAAACCAACAGGAAAAAAAAAAAAAACAGATGGAAACTGGGCTCAGTGGTAGACACCTGTAATCCCAGCAACTAGAAGGACTGAGGCAAAAGGTTCCCAAGTTCAAAGCCAACATTGGCAACTTAGAAAGACCTTTTCTCAAAATAAAATACAAAACAGGGCTGGGGATGTAGTTCAGAGGTAGACTGGCCCTGGATTAAATTCCTAGTACAAAAATAAATAAATAAATAGATGGAGATGTGGAGATGAGTAGAGGGGTCTGAGATATGAAATAGGAAAATACGTCTGTGGTATTTATTTAAGACTATGTGTGGGGAGTTCTGTGAGCAGTGAGTGTACATCTGACACTTGCTGAAGTGACAGTCCTGCGTCTCTGCAGAGCCTGTGCCATGAGAGGCTCAGCAGTTGTGCCACACTCCAGTGAAGTGGCCGCTTTGCCTTGTCTCTCTCAGTAAATCCTTGCCAATAGCTCAGATGGAAAAGTAACCACTTAATTGAAAAGAAAGAGAAAAAGGTAAAGAAACATCTAGCTAGAAATGGAAAACAGAGCAGCAGAACCAAAATAATAGTTGGTAGTTGGGGTGGCGGGGGTGAGGAAGGAATGGCCCCAGGCTTTGAGAGAAGGGTCAGGAAGAAATAGGAAAGATCTGGCTTCATCTCTAAGAAACAGCCCTTTTCACTGGCTCTCTCTGAAATCAGGAGAGATTCCTTAGGAAATTGTCATGGCAAGGGTGAGAGCAACCTGATTAAATAAAGATGGAACTCATGAAAATTTGTAGTCTTTTGGCTTCTACTCAGCAAGACAGACAAATATTTCATAAATGATACAGGGCGGAAAAAAGAAGCACAAATTCTACCCAGCAGCACAATTTGGGGGCAGAGAATTACCACAGATTGGACCCAGGGGCACTAAACCACTGAGCCCTAGACCAAGCCCCCTTTTTTTTTTTAGCAAGACAGGTCTTGCTAGTTGTGAGGCTGACCTTGAACTTATGATTTCTCCTGCCTCAGGCTCCAGAGTTTTGGGGATTATAGCCAGCCCCATCACTGCTGACTACAGCACAATTCATAAACACACTTCCAGCCCTCAGGCCATCCCAGCTTTCTTTCGTGTAGAATCTTTTCAACAGCTCCATACCCAACAACTATGACTGCACTGAGTTCCTCCCTTTAAGCCAGGGCACTTGGATGAGCTCCAATACAAAAAATCCCAGAATCTTATCTTCCTTCACCTCAGTTTACCTCCACTTCAGTCTGGGTGTGCCCTCAAGACAGCATGAAGCCAATGGAATATAGACAACCTGTTATTAAAATAAATTTAAAAGATAAATAAATAAATTTTAAAAGGAGATCTAGGGTTCCTATTGTTATAGAACAACCCAGGGTTCCAAATTAGTTCACTTCCAGCTACCTCAAAATCACCCCTTCATTTCCTTATAGCCCAATGGTCATCTTTTCAGTAACAATTAAGAAAAACCTACAACCCTTAGAATAATCTTATTACTTACAGAATGTTCTCAAAAAGTCAAGGTGAGGGGCTGGTGTTGTAGTTCATCAGTAGACCACTCGCCTAGCCCATGTAAAGCCCTGGGTTCCATCCTCAGCACCACATAAAAATAAATAAATAGAATGAAGATACTGTGTCCAACTACAACTAAAAAATAAATGTTTTAAAAAATAATAAAGGTCAAGGTGACTTTTCTCATCACAGGAATCTCATTGGCAAAGGCTGCCAGTTCCTCCAGAGACAGTCAGGGATCAAAATAGCAGACAAAATGACATAAACTCTCAAGCCTTAATTCATAATCTGTCACTGAAAGTCTTTTCCTACTCCCTGACACTTGAAATGTGTGAACCAGGCCTTTTGTCCCCCTCCTAATTCTTAATCAAATTAATCTAGAAGGGCTGGGGCTGGGGCTGTAGCTCAGTGGTAGGTAAAGCCCTTGCCTTGCATGTGTGAGGCACTGGGTTCAATCCTCAGCACCACATGAAAATAAATAAAGATATTGTGTGTCCATCTACAACTAAAAAAAAAAAAAAACTTAAAAAAAAAAAATTAACCTAGAAAATATTACAAAAGTCTTTTCCATTAAAAAAAATATTGCTTTAAAAAGTTATCATAAAAATAGCCAGGGATGGTAGCAAAGGCCTATAATCCCAGACTCTAGAGGCTGAGACAGAAAGATCACATGTTTAAAGCTGGCCTGGGAAACTTAGTAAGACCTGTCTCAAATTTTTAAAAAATAAATAATAATCTGCATCATGTACAACCAGAATGAGAAGTTATACTCCATACATGTATAACATGTCAAAATACATTCTACCATCATGTATAACTAGTAAAACAAATAAAAACTACAAAAAGTAAATAAATTAATTAAAAAAGGGCTGGTTGGGTTCAATGCCCAGTACTGGGGGAAAAAAAAATCAAACATATAATAGATCTACACAGAAAGATACAAAATCACCTGGGCAGTGTAGGGGGGTAGGGGGTGGGGGGATGCGGGGGACAAGTGCTCAGGCCTATGAACCTATTACTAGATTAAATTATTTAAAGACCTCCATCTATGCTTACACACATTCAGATCAGGAAAGGGATAGGCCAGTGGAAATCCAGAAAAGCTGAGACCTGTGAGTAAGCAGGTATGGCCCATGGAGGCACAGACCAAGGAAGGGCAGCTCTGACCCAGAAATGTACTGCCAGAGCCCCATGGCAGGATACTTCCTTCCTGTGGAGGTGAAGTCAGTGTCAGGCTCTGTCTTCCTCTGATTGCTCTAACAGGAGTGTCAGGTATATCCCTCTTTTTCAAATTACAAGCCCCAGTGGCCCCAGCCTGCTCCACCACAAGTCTTATGCTGTGCCCCAAATGTCATCCTTCCTATAATCCCAGTCACTTAGGAAACTGGGGCAGGAAGGTTGTAAATTTGGGTGGGAAACATAGGGAGACCCAGGCTCAAAATTTAAAAAAAAAAAAAGAGCTGGAGATGTAACTTAATGGTAGAATGCTTGCCTAGCATGCGGGAGGACCTGGGTTCAATTCCCCAGCACAATTTTTAAAAATTCTGTTCTTTGAGAACCCTTCTGAGATATTTCCCTGATCAACAGAATCATCTTAAGAGTAACAACTTTCACAGTTTAGGCTGAAAGGACCCTGAAAATACCTGGGGGAAAAAGTCAGGATGATGGCTTAGACCAGCAGTGAAGAAGCTTAATCAAATATCAGAATCCTCTGAAGGACTGTCACAAATCAGATTGCAGGATTGCTGGCCCCAGAACTGGGGATGTGGCTCAGTAATAGAGTACTTTCTTCCCACATGTGAGTTCCTGCGTTGATCCCCAGCAAAACACACACACACACACACACACACACACATTTCTGGCTGCATGCAAACCATGAGTTTATGATTCAGCAGGTTTTGGGTGGGCCTGAGATCATACACTTCTAGTAAGTTCCCAGATGAGCCTGATCTGGGAATCACACATTGAGAATCACTGGACTAGACCATTCAAATAATCCAGGATACAGAGTTGGGAGGCCAAAGACACTTTTTGTTGTTGTTGCTGTTCCCTGTGCTGAAAATTGAACTGAGGGCCTTATGCCTTCTAAGCACTGAGCTAGCCAGGCCCAGTGGTGTACACCTGGAATTCCAGCAACACAGGAGACTAAGGTAGGAGGATTGCAAATTTAAGGCCAGCCTCAGCAACTTATTAAGACTGTGTCTCAAAACAAACAAACAAAAATTTTCAAAGGACTAGGGTTGTAGTTCAGTGATAAAGTGCCCCTAAATTCAATCCCCAGTGCAGAAAAGAAAAACAAATGAATGAAAGTTAAAAGAAAAAGAAAATGAATAAAATAAAAAAGAAAACAAGCACCAAGGTATATCCTCAGACCAAAGATACTAAGATACTATCACTGAAAACCCCAAACAAAATCCTTCAAAAAGATAACCACCCCTCCCAATCTGAGTAGTGGTGAAAGCAAAACACCAACAACATGCCAGAATCTAGGCAAGCACTTGAGCTTACATTATCTAATTCTAAATGAATAGGGTAATGCCTAGGCTAAATGAATGGTGTGACTATAATGACAATCATTATAATTATCATCATTATTAAAATTAATGGGCCAATAAATTTTGATCAGAAGGATCAAGAGTAAATGACAAACACAAAAAGGTCCAATTACAGGATAGATCTGGGCTCAACTCTCTCCTATCCTCACTCTGAAGCAGAATGTAGAGGAGAGGAATTTAGCCAGTTATCTGGAAGAAAGCAACAAGAATTTCTGGAATCCCTTATCTTCTCTGCCAGCCCAAACACAGTTTCCTTAAGCTACTCAGTAAATCAAAGACTACACATTGAGAGAGGGGTGGGAAGTGAGGATGACAGATGACATAGGACTCTTCTCCCATACCCCTCCTAGCTGATGCCTGGAGCTGGCAGCCAGTGGGCAAAACCTTATAATCTGAGATCAATGATGTGGAGAGAAAACAGAAAGAAACAGGCAGGGTAGCTGTCCTCCCCAAATCTCTGCATGAGTATGCAGTACCTTCAAGCAGGAGAAGACCCTAGGAAAAGGAGACTCAATGGAGTTGAAAAGAGATACTAACCGGGGAAGAAACAAGGTGGCCTGCTGACATAGAGGGGCAGGGCAGAAAAATCCTCACAGCAGTGCAGGGATAATTCCCAACCTGGTGTTGCTGTACAGAGACTCTCAGTGGTATGGGGTACACTGAATTGCTAAAAGACAGACCTAATGCAAGCCAAAAGATCTTCTGCCTCCCCCCTCCCTGCCCCCCCACCCAGTACTTGGGGACTGAACCCAGGGCTTTATGCATTCTAGAAAAGCACTCTTTTTATTTTGAATTTTTTGAGACAAGATCTTTCTAAATTGTTAGGGCTGGTGGTAAACCTGCAATCCTGCCTCATCCTTTGGAGTAGCTGTGATTACAGGCAAGTGCCACCATATCCAGCCAAAGAGCTACTTTAAATAACACTGATATGGGGCTGGGGTTGTGGCTCAGAGGTAGAGCACTTGCCTAGCATGTGTGAGGCACTGGATTCAATACTCAGCACCATATTTTAAAAAATAAAAATAAAGGTATTGTGTCAACCTACAACTAAAAACTAAATGTTATAAATAAATAAATAATACTGATATGGGGCCAGTTCAACTACTGTTTGGTAGACAGTCCTAGTATGGGCAACAACTGTCAAATTCTAGTCACAGAGTTCCAGTGGGACTGAGCATGGTGGCGTGTACCTGTAATCCCACATATTGCATATGGGTTGGGGGTCTATCTCAGTGGTAGAGTGCTTGCCTTGCATGTCAGGGCCCTGGGTTAGATCCACAGCTCTGCAGGGGAAAAAAAGTCCTAGCAGTGGGCCCTCCTCCAGGACTCCAGAAAAGTAACACAGCAGGGATCCTTTGCTTCTAGAAACAGACACTACCTTCAAAAACCTTGACTATGCTTACCCTAGTATTTCATCTCTCCTCCACTGCCCTCCTCAGATCCAGAATTTTGCCAATTCCAAAGGTTCTCAGACATATTAAAATGTCTTTGGAGAAGCAAGAAATCCTGGACTTAAAGAGCTCAAGAGGAGTAGGTAAGGATGGCTAGTAATACTAGAGATGTTTAGCCTGGGACGATGGGAGCCAACTATCTGAAGAGTTTTCATGAGGAAGTGAGATGGCACATGTTTTATGAGGAACTAGCTGAAAAAGGGTGAGGAAGTTCAGACAGACACTGTAAAAATTGTTTTTGTTTTGTTTTGTTTTGTTTGGGAGGGGTGTGCAATACTGGGGATTGCCCTCAGGGGTCCTCTACCACTGAACTATATACCTAGCCTTTTTTATAGTTTAAGATAGGTTCTCACTAAGTTGCTGAGGCTGGCCTCCAACTTGTGATCTTCCTGCTTCAGCCTCCTGATTCTCTGGGATTAAAGCATGCTCCACCACATGTAGTGCTGGGGATCAAACCCAGAACCTTATACCTCACCCAGATAGTTCTCTAATGATTTATTATAGAAAAAAATGAGATATTTTTGTCAGAGGTACATTAATTCTTATCCTAAGCAATTTAGAAACAGTCTGTTGTGTCTGATATTATAACTGGCCTTACTCATTTGAACATAAATCCCACAAGATAACAGAACTCACTCATCTTATTCACCTCTGTTTCCTAAAACACACTGTCAGATCATAATACTCAAATATGTCAGTCAAATGAATATTTATTGAAACAAAGGACACAGTCCAATTCTTTATGAGAAATCTGGCTCTGTATACAAAGACATGTTTATTTTGTATCTAAATTATGAAAACTAGTTTGCTTAAGATAAAAATTAACAGAGCACTAACAAAAAAAATGGCACATTTGTTCATAATAAATCACCTAGCCAGGTATGGTGGCACACACTTGTAATTGCAGCTACTTGAGAGACTAAGGAAAAAGGATCACAAGTCCAGGTCAGCCTCAGCAAATTAGCAAGCTCCTGTCTAAAAATACAAAATAAAACGGGCTGGTAATGTAGTTCACTGGTATGGTACCCCTGGGTTCAATCCCTAGTACCAAAAACAACAACAAAAAAAGGAGTAAATCATTAGTAGAACTAAATGATCACCTTCCACATTTTCCATGTTTCATATGAAGTCTGCTAGATAGGAAAGTTATTTTGTTTTTTTATAATGACAGTTTCAAATGATAATTACTGGGTAGTTATTAATAGCTGAAATGTTCAACATATAAAAAAGCCATTATTTGGAGGGATATTTTCTGGTTTGCTTGTTAGTTGTTTTTGTTTGTTTTGCGTTTGTTTTTTGGTAGTGCTGGGGATCAAACCCAGGACCTTGTACATGATAGGCAAGCACTTAGCCACTGAGCTATATTCCCAGCCCCTAAAAGACCACTCTTTAACTTTCCATTTTAAAGTAATATGGTGTGATATAAATATCATAATATACACAATGATAAAAATCCAAACTCTATACCTCTTTGGGAAATACTAATCTTAACATCAACCAACGGATCTAATACTTGAAAATGAAAAATGGACATATTTGTCATACTCCATATCAACCAACAAAACTTTTTTTTTAAACATTAGAGTTATTTTAATAAGATGTATTTTTTTTTCTTTTCTTTTTTATTTTTTTTTTTAATTGGTTGTTCAAAACATTACAAAGCTCATGACATATCTTACTACACTTCCAGAATGGGATATACCACCATACATGCAGCCTATTTTCAAACTACATCTGTAACTTTTTCCAAAGATTCAGCAGTCAGCCAAGTTGTTCTCCTGTGTTGATGTTTACAAAATTTAGCCATTCATTTTTATTTTTTTTAATTTACTCATTCTGAATACTTAGTGCTGGAGTTACCTCTTAGGATAGAGTCCACAAACATGAGTGCTGCCCCTGAAACTCTAAAAATCCCATTTCAATAAAGCCAGTGATCCAGGTCTTATGAGGCACATTAACAACAGAACATTAATCAAGCATTATGAAAACGGCCTGTATGGAGAGTCTGTGAGCTCACTCCAACAACAGAAATATAGGAAAGAATTAACTCATTAAATAGATGTTTATGGAACAGAATGCTGAGCAGTACAGCATTCAGGCCATAGATAATTCACAAAAGGACTGCAAAGGGCTCATTTGCTTATACAAAATAGCATCTTTTATCTGATAACTCCAATATGCCATTTGACCAGAGGCTGTTTCTGTCGAGTTCCTAAATATGAGTAAAACTTGATGCCAATTTTCAAGAGTCCCCTCTTCTACTGGGCAGAAGGGAAAACAGTCAATGAGTGCTTTAATTGATTGTGACTTTGGGCCACTGATGGTTCTCTTTGCCAGGAAAGGGCCTCCTTGCAGTAAGGATGACAAGCCAGGGACAAGAAGATATCATACCACCACATTTATGGGGTGCCCCAAACTCCTCAAAATGCTTTCTGACTTCTGATCCCTCCATGGCTGCATGAGTGTACCTTAGTCACACAGAAAGGAGCCTGGCTTCTACTCAGCACATCACATGGTGCCTGAAACCTGGGAAAGTTTCGGTCAGCACAACAGACAAGCAGTCATGGCTCTGGATGTGACTGTAACCACAAGATCACTCTGATTCAGATTTCAGCTCACCAAGAAATTTGCCTAAGTACCTCACTTCCTCATCATTGGCGATCTATCTTCAACCAGCTTCTATTCCACCAGCTTCACGGGTCTACAACATACATATCTATAATGGAGAGGATGGTAGAAAACCCAGCACGCTCTCACACCCAGAGGGTATGATATGAGGTGGAGAGTTGATAACATGTCTCAAAAGTCTTAAAATTTTGCATACCCTTGAATACAATTCCATTTAGAAATTTATTCTAAAGGAATAATTTTGAATGTGGTATGTCATACAACTGAAAAAATGTTCAGAGAGACCCATGAGAAACTAGAAATGAACTAAATGTTAAAGGAACACGGTTAAATAAATTATACCATGTCCATTTAATAGAATTTAACTCTATTTGGCCATTAAAAATGATGCTGTGTTTCAACCTAGGTGCCCTAAAGAAAAATGTGGTATATACATGCAATGAAATATTACTCAGCTTTAAAGAAGAATGAAATTATGCCATTTGCCAGTAAATGGATGGAGCTGGAGAATGTCATTCTAAGTGAAATAAGCCAATCCCAAGAAACCAAAGGCTGAATGTTTTCTGATATGCGGATACTAATTCACAGTAAGGGTGGGGGCGCCTAGAGAAGAATAGGAAGGGAGGGGAGAGGGCATGTTGGTAGAAAGGAAAGTAAAATGAAACAGACATTATTACCTTATGTATGTGCTTCTATAACATATACAATCAGAAAAATGAGAAATTATACTCAATTTATGTATGATTTATTAAAGTACATAAATGTAGTCTACTATTATGTATAACTAATTAGAATAAATTTTTAAAAAGGAAAAAAAATCATACTGTGGGATGGGGGTGAAGCTCTATGGCAGAGAGCTTGCTGTTTGCTTAGTGTATGTGAAGAGGTTCAATCCCCATCACTGGAAAAAAAAATGCTATAAAGGATTAAAGACACAAAGTAACCTTATAAAATACTAAGTGAGTAAATAAGATTCCAAAACCTTCTGAATTAGGCACAGTGGCACACACCTGTAATCCCAGGAATTTGGGAAGTTGAGGCAGGAGGATCACAAATTCAAGGCCAGACTTAGCAATTTAGTGAGACTCTGTCTCAAAATAAAAAAATAAAAGGCTGGGGATGTGGCTCAGTGGTACAGCACCCCTGGATTCAATCCCCAGTACAGAGAAAAAAAAAAGAAAGAAAGAAAGGGGGGAAAAAAACACTTCTACACTTCTGCAAGGTAACATCTCATTTTTGTTAAAAATATTCCATTTTTGCAAAACTTACAACCTGAAATGATGGACATTTTTTCATATATGTGTTGATTGACTGTATATCCTCTTCTGAGAAGTGTCTGTTCAGGTCCTTGGCCCATTTATTGATTGGGTTATTTGTTTTTTGGGTGCTTAGTTTTTTGAGTTCTTTATATACCCTAGAGATTAGTGCTCTATCTGATGTGTGAGGAGTAAAAATTTGCTCCCAGGATGTAAGGTCTCTGTTCACCTCACAGATTGTTTCTTTTGCTGAGAAGAAACTTTTTAGTTTGAATCCATCCCATTTATTGATTCTTGGTTTTAATTCTTGCCCTATAGGAGTCTTATTAAGGAAGTTGGGGCCTAATCCCATATGATAAAGATTAGGGCCTACTTTTTGTTCTATTAGATGGAAAGTCTCTGGTTCAATTCCTAGGTACTTGGTCCACTTTGACTTGAGTTTTGCTCATGGTGAGAGAGATTTAATTTCATTTTGTTGCATATGGATTTCCAGTTTTCCCAGCACCATTTGTTGAAGAGACTATCTTTTCTCCAATGCATGTTTTTAGCATTTTTGTCTAATATAAGATAATTGTAATTTTGTGGGTTAGTCTCTGTGTCCTCTATTCTGTACCACTGGTCTACCAGTCTGTTTTGGTGCCAATACCATGCTGTTTTTGTTACTATTGCTCTGTAGTATAGTTTAAGATCTGGTATAGTAATGCCACCTGCTTCACTCTTCCTATTAAGGATTGCTTTAGCTATTCTGGGTCTCTTATTTTTCCAGATGAATTTCATGATTGCTTTTTTTCTGTTTCTATGAGGAATGCCATTGGATTTTGATTGGAAATGCAAATCAAAACTACTCTAAGATATCATCTCACTCCAGGCAGAGTGGCAGCTATTATGAAGACAAACAATAAGTGTTGGCAAGGATGTGGGGAAAAAGGTACACTCATACATTGCTGGTGGGACTGCAAATTGGTGCAGCCATTATGGAAAGCAGTATGGAGATTCCTTGGAAATCTGGGAATGGAACCACCATTTGACCCAGCTATCCCCTTCCTCAGTCTATACCCAAAGGACTTAAAATCAGCATAGTACAAGGACACAGCCACATCAGTGTTTATATCAGCACAATTCACAATAGCTAAACTGTGCAGCCAACCTAGATGCCCTTCAGTAGATGAACGGATAAAAAAAACTGGCATATATACACAATGGAATTTTACTCAGCAATAAAAGAGAATAAAATCATGACATGTGCAGATAAATGAATGGCATTGGAGAAGATAATGCTAAGTGAAGTTAGCCAGTCCCCCAAAAAAACAAATGCTGAATGTTTTCTCTGATATAAAGAAGCTGATTTATAGTGGGGTAGGGAGGGGGAGCATGGAGGAATAGACGACTCAAGATAGGGCAGAGGGGTGGGAGGGAAAGGGAGAGGGCAGGGGGTTAGCAAGAATGGTGGAATGTGATAGACATCATTATCTAAAGTACATGTATGAAGACATGAACTGGTGTCAACATACTTTATATACAACCAAAGATATGAAAATTTGTGTTGTGTATAATAAGAATTGTAATGCATTCCACTGTCATTTATTTTTTTAAAAAATCAATTAAAAAATTATAACCTGAAAAGTGTCAGTCAATCTGCTCAGGTTGCAATAATCAAAATATCATCGATTGGTGGCTTACATAACAAATTTTGTAATTTCCAAATTCTAGGGGCTAGAGAATTCAAGATCAATGTGGCAACAAATACAGTGTCTGATGACAGCCCACTTCCTGGATTGCAGATGGTGTCTTCTCACGGTCTCCTCATATAGCCAAGACAGCAAGTTCTAGCCTGTTCCCCTTCTTATAAGGGCACTAATCCAATCACAAAGGTCCTCCTTCATGACTTCACCTAAACCTAATTACCACCTCCTGATACTGTCCACCTTGGGTTTGTGTTTCAACACATGACTTTTGCAAGGAACATAAACATGCAATCCATAACAGGAAAATACATACCAAAATGCTTTACAGTGGCTAGTTTAGGCAAGGGGAACTACTGGGGAGGCATATTTTTTTTTCTATTGTCTTTTTAAAAATATATGTACAACATAATAAGATTGGCCTAAGTTGCTGAGGCTGATCTTAAACTTGGGATCCTTCTACCTCTGCCTCCCAAGTCACAGGGGTTATAGGCATACATACAGCATACCCAGTTAATACACTGGCTTTGAAGATTGCAGGAAGGGACTATGAGCCCGGGAAAGCCACAACCTCTTGAAGCTTGAAAAGGCAAGGAAATAGATTCTCTAGGAATTTCAAAAAGGGATGCAACTCTGCCTACACCTTGATTTTAGGTCCATAAGACTGGGTCAGACATCAGACATACACAACTGCATAATAAGTTCATGTGCAATTGGTTATTACAGTAATCCAAGACAATGTAGAGGGGTGACGATGTAGCTCAGTGGTTGAGCAATGGCCTAGCATGCACCAGGCCCTGGGTTCAATTTCCTAGCACGGCAAAAAGGTAAGGAAAAGGAAGGGAGGGAGGGAGGGAGGGAGGGAGGAAGGAAGGAATTAGATAGTCTTGATTATTCAACAGTTGGAACCATTGTTCCCACAACAGCATAAAAAAAGACTTCTGCCTTGATTGAATCCAACCTTTCACTCAGTCGCAGGAACTACTGGAAAACAGGGCTGACCACTTCCTTACAAACATCCTATGGAGACCTTTCCACCTGTGCTGGACACGGTATGGGTGGGACACAAAGGACTATGTTAGAATATCCCATGATGTAGTAGAAGGAGTACCATTTTGGGAGTCAGGTAAAATTGGGTGGGTGAAAATCTCAGCTCACCAGACACAAGTAACCCACAGAGTCACAGTTTTCTCATTAGTAACAATGTAAAAATACCAACTTGACAGTATTGTGACCAAATATAAAGATTATATGCCATGTGTATGACAGCACCCTGCAGAGTGCCTGTCAGAGATTGGACACTTTATATGGCGGCAGCTATAATAATGACAATTACTAATAATCTATCTCATTCTGGGCCTCTGAGTAAGAAGCACTATGACCCTGGGTTCCAATATCCCAGGGCCTGGCTTCCTCTTATACCAAATGAAGAAAGCAGACAGCTCTTTAGCCATATCACTGCACAGCTCTGAGGATTAAAACAGCAATGGTTGGGGGGTACTGTGAAAAATACAAGCGCAATACAAGTGTAAAGCAGGACGTCTTCATTTCTATCAGGAATTCTCTAGAGTCCCCCATAAGTGCTGTCCTCCTCAGGATGCTGTGAGAAAAGATATTGTGTGCATATTTCAATTCAGATCCTAGTGGGTAGTAGCCCACCATTCTACCTGTCAAATATGAGGAAAGTGCTGAAGAGAAATTTTACAACATCTGAGAGTCTGATGGCCCGTGAAGCCATGAGGAAACCAACTGGACATTCTAGGCTCCCTCCCCAAAAGGAGACCAAACCCATCCCCTGATCCTGGCTGTCAGGAAACAACCATTCCACTACACTTAGTTCATTATCAATGCTACCACCTAATTCAGAAGGTCCTTGGTAACTGTTATCTGGAGACAGTAGGTGCTTAAAAGGCTCCTGATACTGGAAACAACCTGGAGCAAACAGTGAACAAGTAAGAGCTGACAGAGACTTAATCTTTTGAAATGAGGGGGAAATTATGCAAAATGAGGTTACTTAAAATGTAAAATATTATTTGAAATGTGAACCATTTAGATTATATTGAAATTGCAGTAATTCTTGGCCCACACTAAGTTAATTCATCTTGATTTGTTGTAATTTTTGCAACATAACTACACAATAATATGACATCCTTTATTTCACCTCTGACTTTGACAATAATACTACTCAGAGGAGAATCTTTGCAAAAATTCTTTAAGGACTTCCCTTTGCTCAAATGGGTGTCTTAATATTCAAAGATATTCAAATCCTACTCTTTTGAAGTGGGTTTCTTGTCAGCATGTGGTTGTTTTTTCTCATCAATTATGAGCGGGTCTTATCCTGCCCAGTTCTCATTTGTCTGTAGAGAGGTGTGAACAGTTCCCCGGCATTCCTTTTATTGACTACCTATAATCCTACATCTTCTGCAATATTTGCATTTTACTCTGAAATATATTTGCATGAAATTTGCATCATATTTCCAGATCTGAAAGCATAAGACTGGCTGACAGGCCTTGAGAATGGACAAAAATAGATGTTGCTTTTAAGAGGAGAATGACCGAATGGGTACTGTTTTAGTTTTCAAATGGTGCATAATAAATGACCATAAACTTCACAGCTTAAAAGACACACGTTTATTATCTCCCAGAGTCAGGGGTCCAGGCATTGTTTACTGGGGTCCTCTGTCCAGGATCTTTTTGTGTGTGGGTGGGGGGGGGGGGCGTGCTGAGGATCGAACTCAACCACAGAGCCACATCCCCAGCCCTATTTTGTATTTTATTTAGAGGCAGGGTCTCCCTGAGTTGGCTGGCGCTTTGTCTTTGCTTAGGCTGGCTTTTTTTGTGATCCTGCTGCCTCAGCCTCCCCAGCCACTGGGATTACAGTCTTGTACCACCATGCCCAGATGCCCAGGATCTTTTAAGGTTATAATCACAGTATCCACTAGGCTCTGTTCCCTTCCAGAGCCTGGAGTCCGGTTTCAAGTTCACACAGTTGTTGGGAGAATTCAGTTCCCTGTGGCTATAGGAGGGAGGGCCCATTTCTTTGCTGGCAGTCAGCAAGGGACCATTCTTGGCTCCTAGAAGCCCCTCTAGCCCCTTTCCACATGGCCTTCTCACAACATGGGACCATACTTCTTTGATGCCTGCAGGAGCTGCTCTTACTCTGTCTACTAAAACAGTCTTAAATAATATAATATAATATAATCATGGAGAGGATTATATTTGGGCATGATGCACTGGGGGTCAACTTAGTGTGAATTCACCATCTGGTCTATTTTTATAAGTGATTGGCTCATGAGTGAATATGTTGTCAGTATGACTATTGTTGCTTTTCTAGCACCTCATAATTCAGAAACCCAGATCCTAAATACCTATATAACCCTGATCCTTATCTCCCAGATCCATCCTCCCCACTGCCATGGCTCCACTGCCAACATTCTAGACAGAACTAATGAAATGGAATCCAGTCTTGCTCTCCTCCTAATCTACCCTCTGCCCCTATGAGAGAGCAATCTGTAAAGCTCACTCTATTTCTCCTCTCCTAATAATTTGTAAGTAGCTCTCTACCACTAGCAGTTTGAGTCAAAGCTTTTTAGCAGGCAAATCAGTGTCTTCATCATTTATTTTTTAAGTCCTGGGAATTGAACCCAGGGGTACTCTATCACTGAGCCACATCCCCGATGCTTTTTTATTTTTATTTTATTTTATTTTTTGGTATCAGGGATTGAACCCAGGAGCTTAACCATTAAGCCACATCCCCAGCCCATTTTTATATTTTTTATTTTGAGACAGGGTCTCACTAAGTTGCTGAGGCTGACTTTGAAATTGTGATCCTCCTGCCTCAGTCTCTCAAGTAGCTGGAATTACAGGTGTCCACCACCACACTGATCAATATTTTCTTTATAACTCAGACTATAGGATGTGTCACTGGCAACAGAAAACAGATGAATACATTATGGCTCAGAGAAGGTTATTCAACTTCTCTCTGTTTTGGTTTCATTGTCTCTAAAGTAAGAATAATAGTGAAACAAAAAGAAGCAAAACTAGACATATTATTACCATATCAATACAGCAATCATACTTCTTGGTATTTTCCCAAATGAAATGGAAATTTATGTCCACACAAAAACTTGCACACATGTTTATGGCAGCTTTATTCATAATTGCCAAGCCCCAGAAGCAACAAACATGTCCTTCAGGAGGTGAATAAATAAATAAACTGTGGCACATCAAACAATGGAATATTAATCAGTGCTAAAAAGACATGAGCTATCAAGCCAGAAAAAGACATAAAGGAAACTTAAATGCACATTACTAAATGAAAAAAAAAAAAAAAAACAATATGAAAAGACTACCTGCTGTATGATGCCAACTATATGACATTCTGGAAAAGGCAAAATTATAGAGACTGCAAAAAGATCAGTGGTTGCCAGGGGCTGGCAGGGGCGGGGGTGGTACAAGAGAGAAGATAACTAGGCAGAGCAGAGGATTTTAAGACAGTGAAAGTGTAGTACACTTTATTTCTTACTTATTTTTGTTTGCAGTACTCAGGATTGAACCCAGGGCCTCACACTTGCCAGGTAAGCACTCTACCACTGAGCTATATCCCTAGCCCTTCTTATTTTTTAAGACTGGGTCACACAAAGTTGGCCTCAAACACCTGATCCTCCTGTCTCAACATCCTATCACTAGGATTATAGGCATGCGCCATTGTTGAAATGAACTTTGAAGCTGGGCACAGTGGTGAATGCCTGTATTTCCAGCAACTCAGAAGGCTGAAGCATTTAGATCACAAGTTCCAGGCCAGACTCAGAAACTATGCAAGACCCTGTTTCAAAACAAAAACCAAAAAGGAGGGTAGATGTGGCTCAGTGGTACAGCACCCCTGGATTCAATCCCCAGTATTAAAAAGAAGGAACGAACGAAGGAACGAAAGAAAGAGAGAAAGAGGAAAGAAAAGAGAAAAATGAACGAGCTTAAAGAATACAGACCAGGCAGGCAGGAAAGAGACAGTAGAAATTCCAGAAAGAAAAAAAAAATGTATAAAGACAGAAGAGCTAGGCAAACAGGACACTACACATTGAATGACAGTATGTAACTCATTGGCCAGAGAACTGGGTATCTCCGGCAATGATACAAAATGACTTTGAAGAGGCACAGTGAAGCTAGACCAGGGATCCCCCTAACCACCAGCTGAGGACTCCGTATTCATTCATGGGCAATGGGGAGCCACTGAAGGTTTTCCAGCGAAGACAAGAGAGATTTTAGTAGATCCAAAGGTATGCTGTGTGGACAGGAGGAGCCCTCCCTCCAGCTCTGCTTATGCACAGTTGTTCTCTGCAAGGACAGATGCATGCATGACACATGCATACAGTGGCCCTGCATGTGCATTGCTCCTCTCCAGGAGCAAACACAATGGATTCTTTTCCTTCTTTTTTGTTTGTTTTACTTTTTTTCAGTACTGGAGATCTCTTGCATGCTAGATAAGCACTCCACCAATGAGATACACCCCCAGCCTAAGGACACTAGATTCTTAAAGAAGCTGTCTGAAGGGCTGGAGTTGTGGCTCAGATGTAGAGTACTTGCCTGGCAGGTGTGAGGCAATGGGCCTGATCCTCAACACCTCACAAAAAATAAATAAATAAGACAAAGGTATTATGTCCATCTACAACTAAAAATTTTAAAAAAATAATTAAGAAAAAGAAGTTGTCTGAGTATTTGAGTATCCACCATGCAATTAAATGCAGGGTTCTGGGAATGGGTTTCTTCAGTGAAAATCATAAATCAATATGATCTCTTTCAATAAACAATCCAATTACCAGCTCCTCATGGGCCCCTCAGTAGCATGCAGTTGTTCAGTTTAAAGGCAGTCAAATTCTTACTTAAATTAAGTGTCATCCCTGCTAAATGAAGACCAGATGTGCAAACCAGCAAAGAAATCTAATCAGGTTTGGAGTAAGGATTTCTGTAAATGAGAAACCTGTGGGGGTGAGGGGGAACCTTGGTCAGGGGATAGTAGGTTCTAAGGAGAACAATCCAACTGGGGCCCCAAATCAAGTCAGGTCACTTGGCGAGGAAAGGCTGAAAGCAGCCCCAAATTCTTTCCACAGAGGATCTTCATCTGGAAGCAGCCTCTGATATCTTGTGAGGCAGTTAGAATTCCATCACTCAAAAATCCCAGCCAAGGGAATCAGACCTTTATTTTAATCTTCAAGTTCCTGCCCAATTCCTGAAGTGGGAGAGAATCTTTTTAAGACTCACACCAAACAGGACCAACCCAATGCAAAGCAGGTGGTTTGGGCACTCAAACCTGAACGAAGACTGCAATGCAACCCTTACTGCCTCTGCCCTGTAAGCTTCCTATTCAACAGGGAACAGAAATTTATTACACCTAGAAAGAATACAGAAATTTTGAAGCCTCTCTTTTATGTATCATCTAACTCTTTCTACCCGACCACCAATCCCCATAGTGGGGATTGAACCCAGGAGTGCTCTACCACTGAGTTACATCCCTAGCCCTTTTTGTTCTTTATTTAGTGAGAGAGAGGTTCTCACTAAATTGCCCAGGCTGGCTTCAAACTTGCACTCCTCCTGCCTCATCCTTCTGAGTTGCTGGGATTACAGGCTTGTGCCACCATTCTTTGCATCTAAGTTTTTCAATGGAGGAAGGGAGGGAGGGAAGAGAAATGGTAAGGAAAGGGAAAGGCAGAGAGGCGAGGGACAGAGAAAAAGTGTTCAAGAACAACCCTCCCTCCTGCCCATGAGCCTCAGTACAGTGACAACTCCTACGTCGCTTGCACATGATTTTCAGGCCTTTACTCTTCCAAGAGATCAAGCAACCGCTGCCAGAGACCCTTCTCTCCATGCAGCCTGACCCTATTCATCAGCTCTTTCTGTACCTGTACCAACTGATGTCACAAAGCTTGGCTGAGGACCCAAGACAAACAGGTTGGTTTGGAAGTCCATACCTGAGCAGTCTGGCTTAATCAGCAGCTCAGAGAAGGGTGGAAGGCCCGGGACTGGTTTCAACAGGATGGAGCAAAGACTACTGCTGGTTCCATGCAGGAAGAGGCCCAGGAAGAGAGGTGAGGCTGTGCTATGCAGTGTCTCAGAAGCAGAGAATCCCAAACAGGATGATAAAGTGGTGGTTTTTCCCTTTCCTTTTCTTTTCAGAGGATCAAATCCAAGGACACTCTACAATACAGCTTCATCTTCAGCCTTTTTTTTATTATTATTTTAATTTTGAGACAGGCTCTCCCTAAATTGCCCAAGCTGGCCTCAAACCTCAGCTTCCTCAGCTTACCTAGTAGGGGAGTAACAATCTCTATCTGCTTTAGAGAGACAACCTAGCAGGCAGGAGCCCAGGTTCTGGAGAAGAGGTGAGCTTAGGCAAGTTGTGCAAGCATTTCTTGAACAACTTGAATTCGAGATTTGCTACAAGCAAAATGCTTAGAGAAGCACTAGTGATCTAACAACTGACATTGACACAGACATGCTATATCACTAGTACTTCTGAACTAATAACCTGAATTCTGATGTGGTTCATCAGTGTCACCCAAGAAATGAAACCGTTTCTTCCCTGTACTTTCCTTGTTTTTTTCATGAAGCAACTTTTAGGCTCATATCTCTTTAAAAAAGAAAAAATCTGAGGAGTTATCAAGCTAATACACACACACACACACACACACACAAAACTGACAGGATTGGTGGTAAAACCTTGTAATCTCAGCAATTCAGGAGGCTAAGGTAAGAGGACCTCAGGTTCATGTTCAGCCTGGGCAACTTAGATTAACCCTATATAAAAATAAGAAATAAAAAATGAACTGGGGATATAGCTCAGTGGTAAGGCACCCGTAGGATTAATAAGAAAGAAAGAAAGAGAGAGAAAGAAAGAGAGAGAGGAAGGAAGGACAGACTAATACTCTACATTTTTTATTTTGAAATGATCTCACTAAGTAGCCTACAATGGCCTCAAATTTGTGCTCCTTCTGTCTCAGTTTCCCAAGTAACTGTGATTACAGGTGTGCACCACCATGTCCAGCTCAAAATAAACCATTTAGAAAAGGGATGGGAATATAGCTCAGTGGTAGAGCACCCTGAATTTAATATCCAATACCACCAAAAGAAAAAAATAGCAACTAGTATACATCCAGAAGTATTAAAAATGCTTTATCTTCCAGCTCCTCCCAAGCCAGGATAAAGAAAAGATCCATTTGGGTTAACAAGTGACAAAAGTAAGCAACAAGAGGATAGGATGCTGTCAACAAGGCCGCGATACCAAGCCTGGGTTGAGCTGCTCAGGAAGTGCCTCTTCCCCAGAGAGGCTGTCAGTGGTCAGGTAGAGGGCGGTCCCAGGGGTCCACATGGAAGCAGCAGCTCACAGCAAACACAGGGGCAGGAGGGAGAAAAGTCTAGGGGCTTTGGGGAGGGATCAGCCTGCTTCAGGGCAAGAAGGGGAAATGGGCTCCCATAGGGAAATGAGTCACATGTGAACCTAGGAGCCAGGAGCAGGTGATGAAGTCACTCAGGACATATGTCTTGGGCAAGCAAGGAGCAAAACCAGGACTCTTCCAGCCCAGGGCCAGGTTTTTCCACTATGCAGGCCTGAGTCTCAGATAACTAGAGGAGAAAGGAGAAAAAGATCTTGGCATGACTGTTTTCATAGGATAAATCCAGGATTTAAATAGGCACCACCTATTTAACCAGCCCTAGGGCAATGAGAAGAAGAACAGTGGCAAAACAGAGTGCCAACTCTTCCCAGGATGGTTAGTGGCTAAGGAGACGGTGTGAATTGCTTAAATATCACACTAACGAGGGTGATTTCCATGGTTAGACAGCAGGGTTCAGCACACTGTAGAGAAGTGATCTGTCATTCCCACAGCAAGCCACAGTGCAGCTAATACCTCCCCAGGGAGTGGGGAGACAGTGCAGCCAGGGAGGCTGAGGAGCAGCAGCTGCCATACTATCTTGTGCACTGATTAAACGCCAAAGGGCTGGGTGCTGTAGGGAATAGCAGGGACAGCAGCTCTCTTCTCTACAGGTTTTCCATCTTTACGAGCGCACCCAACTCATTCCCAGAGAAACACCTCCAAGTGAGGGACTTTCCATCCAGTAAGTATCCTCACCAAGGAGGTTTGTGCTGCCAGTTCTCACTGCTGCATCCAGCTGCTACTTATCAGCACAGGTACTTGATAATTTGCAAAGCTTTCTATGAAGTATCTCATTTAACTCTCATAAAACAGCCACTAGGGTAACAGGGCAGAGGGAGACCCTCACTTTATAGGTGGGAAGACTGAGATTCAGAGAAATTAATATGCCCAAAGACACAGTGTTGGAGAAGGAAAATAAAAGGATTTCCATTTCCACGTCAAGAATCATTCAGGACAGATGCAGTGGGGCACGGCTGCAAGCCCAGTAACTCAAGAAGCTGAGAGTCAGGGCATCACAAGTTCCAGGCCAGCCTCAGAAACTTAGTAAGACCTTCAGGAACTTAGCTAGACCCTGTCTCAAAATAAAAAGGGCTGGGGATATAGCCCAGTGGTACAGCATCCCTGGGTTTAAGCCCCAGTACCCCACCCCCAAAATTATTCATAAGGAGATATGCAACAAATGACAGTGTCCCGGGATAACGGAGAAAGGTTTTCCTCTAGCCATACACGTTAGGGATGTAGAGGGAAGGTGTGAACATCCACTGGGTATTTATTAGGGCAAGCCATGCATGGTGCTAAGGACCTGACACCATTATTACATTTTAATTCCAACAGGAGTGATATCTTCTCTATTACAGAAAAAGAATAAGCAGTTCAGCAATTCGCCCCTTGGCTTTCAAGATGATTGTCACAGTCTTTGCCCTCAAGGAGACAAATGCATTGTGGCAAATGCAGAGACATAATTCTCTATAGATGGTAACATAAAAGAAGGGCAAGCTACTTTGCAGGCAGCAGGGAATGCTTCTAAAAGACATGAAAGCCTGAACTAGCTCATGAAGGACAAGAGGTTGAGCTGAATCCCAAGGAGACACACTTGAGCCACCCTGAGGAGGGGGTGCTTCCCAGACAGCAGGAAGAACAGAAATAAAGGTGGGTCCCAAGAGGGCACATACAGGCACAAGGAACTGTGCCAGACAGAACCCCATAGACCTTGCTCAGAGTTCAGAATCCAGGATTTAGTTGATGAACATCCCCAAATGGTTTTAAGCGGGACAGTGCCTTACAGAATTACCTCTAGAGGGCTATGGCAGATGTCCATGTGATAAAATAGCAGGGGCCTCCACTTGGAGGGCGGAGAGGGAGATACACATTTGAGAAATATTTTGAAGGCAAATCATGCGGGGTTTAGTGACAGAGAATAGTCTAAAGTAACCCTGAGGTTTCAAGCTTATATTCTTGGGTGGGTAAGATGTCTTCCAATGAAATAAAGAGACATGAGAAAAAACATAGAGGAGAAGGTTCAAAGCAAAGACTAGGCACTGCAGAAATGATGAATTCTGTTTTTGACATATTGAATTTAAGGTGTCTTTTGGGACATCCAAATGGGGGTGTCACACAGGATATATGAGTCTCAAGCTCTAAAAAGAAGTTTATAAAATCAAGTAACGACCTTATTTACATCTCGTGCTCTGCACTGCCTGGCAGTGTTCCCAGACTGAAGAGAGGTACAATCCGGGACATGAATGCTGCTGCTTGTGATAAAGCAAGAGTAGTCAGGATGCTCTCGTGGGATGCTGGACCAGGAGTCAGCAGCCTGGACTCCAACCTCTGTCTTCATACTACAACCACAACATGTTCACACTCTGGAGTAAATCCTACATTCCCCACTTACCAGCTCTGTGAGCTAAAACAAGCTATTTAACCTCTCTGGACTCAGTTTCCTATCTATAAAATGGGGTGATAATATCTATGCCACACAGAGTTGTTGTGGGGATCAACTAACATAATACCTCTAAAATGCTCTGCATGGAGCTTGCCACAGTAACACAGCACAGCGCAATCCTGATCCAACTCTGCTTGGTACCAGGAAAGACAATGACTATACAATTAGTTTGAGCAAGACATTTCACTTCTGTGAGCCTTACTATAAAACAGCCATAATATTTGCCTTTATGGATTACTAGAGACTAAAAGATAACAAGATATACAAATTCACTTAAACAATCGTCAAGTGCTACATAAGTAACAAATGGGGCCTTCTCAGCAAGGAGCAAAGAAGTTTGTCCTCTTGGAAGCTGAGTTTTCAATGTACCATGCTAAAGATGCTTCCTTCATGGCAGCACATCCTGTCCTAAGTATGTTGTTTTGGGTCCCAAGAGGAAACCAATAAACTGCACATCAAAACCTATGTAATGTGCTAAGTACATAATATCACACAAGAAATCCTTTTCAGCCATACAAAGGCATGAATAACCCTGAAAACATGCCTAGTTGAACAAGCAGATATAGGAGAAATATTAAAGAAGACTTCACCTTTGCAAATCTCTAGAATAGGTAAATTCATAGACACAAAAGGCACAACAGAGATTTCCAGGGCTAGGGGAGGAGGGAGGTACCATTATAGAGTTTATAGCAGGGGTGACGAAAAGGTTTGGGAATAGAGAGTGATGATGGGTACAAAGCATTGTGATGTGTTTAATCCCTACTGACAAAATGGATAAAATAATTTCTTTATGTAAAGCCAAGAAATTCATCAAAATAAGGAATAAATGTTCAGCACTACCTGTTGCAGATGCCCGGAATATGAACAAAGAATACCTAGAGGCTGATTAGTGTAGCAGCAATGAACTAGCGCTCTGCATCTCCTCCTCCTGCAATGGATAAACACTGTTGGTTTCAAAAGCCCCACTACCACCACCAAGCTCTAAGTGGGTCAGTGCAGAAAACTGTGGAGTGGGTAGGGAATATTCAAATGTTCCTATAGAAACTCAAGGACATTATTTCTTACTCTTGATCATAAAGGGTTTTAATAAAATAGGCATATGTTTGACTTTGATAACAACTCTGGGTTATTAACAGCTTTGCCCCAATTTACAAATCATTCCTCAATCACTCACCTCAGGAACAGAACTAAATTCATTATACTGAGTGATTTTTCAGTCTGGTGCAAATTCAGGGAAAAATCAACATATTTGCTCAAGTGTGTTCAGGTATTTAATAGGTTCTTAGATTCTCTTGAAGTGTAATTCCTGGGAATTAATTCCTAAAAATAATCTTCCATTCTCCTTCAGGCACCTATGTCTCCATTCACTCTAAGCTTCTGGCTATTCCTTGAACCTGCAAAGTTTATTCCCACCCCAGGGCCTTAGCACTTGCCAGGTCCTCTGTCTGGAATACTCTTCCTCAAGATTCCTATAGCTCACACCTCTTTCATTCATATCTCTAACAGACCTAAGTGTCACCATGACACAGAGGCCTTCCCCAACAGCTCATATAAAAAAATAACCCACCCCCCTAACTTGTGGCATGGTCTAGTCTCATGCCCTGCTTTACTGTTCTGCAGGAAGTCACATGAAATACCATAATATGCTTAAGTCTCTTCCTCCATCTCTTCCAACCACCAAAATAAAATAAGCTTCATGTGGACAGGGATGCTGCATCCCCAGAGCAGCAATATTAAAACAATATTAACTCAAAAACAGAATGAGGTTGGATGTGGTGGTGCACCCTGATAACCCCTGATACTCAGGAAGCTGACACAGAAGGATCACAAGTTCCAGCCTGGACAACTCAGTGAGACCCTTTCTCAAAACTCTGTGTGTGTGTGTGTGTGTGTGTGTGTGTGTGAGAGAGAGAGAGAGAGAGAGAGAGAGAGAGAGAGAGAGAGAGAGAGAGAGAGATACTGGGGATTGAATCCAGGTGTGCTTTATCACTGAGCTATATTCCCAGTCCTTTTTATTTTTTATCTTGAGATAGGATCTCATTAAGATGCTGGGGGTCTTGCTAGTTGATGAAACTGGCCTAGAATTTGTAATCCTCCTACCACAACCTCCTGGGTCACTCAGATTACCAGCATGAACCATGGTAACCAGCTCAAAATAAAATTTGTAAAAGAGCTGGGTTGTAGTTCAGTAGTAAAGCACTTGGCTAGCAGACATGAGGCCCTGGGTTCACTTCCCAGTACCAGAAGAAAATGAAAAAAAGTCAATACACTTTTTTTAAATAAGTGGGTAAAAAATTAATTAGGGGCCAAGTGGTACATGGCTATAATCCCAATAACTCAGGAAACTGAAGCAAGAGGATTGCACAGTCGAGGCCCAACCTGGACAACTTAGAGAGACCCTGTCTTAAAATTTTTTAAAAAAGGGCTGGGGACATTGCTTAGTAGTACAGTACCCCTGGGTTCAATGCCTAGTAACACAGACACATGCACACGCATGCGCGCACACACACACACACACACAAAGCAATTGCTATCAGTTTATCAGTCTTTATATTGATAAGGATGCTTTGCCCAACTATCTCTGAGAAAATACTGATTTATTTCCTTCAGATGAGAAAACAGCCATAATCATCCTATCACACAATGCTCAATCCACATCAAGTGTTTTCTAAAGTTTGGTAAAGTTGAATCCCCTTTTAAAAAAAAGTGTTTGAATGAATAAACACTGCATAGTATACCAATACTCCAGAATATTATTCAGAAAAAAAAAGGAAATGAAGTACTGACCCATACCACAGCATGGATGAACTTGAAAACACAATGCCACGTGAAAGATATCAGACACAAAAGACCACATATTATATGAGATCCATATAGACAAGATGTAGATTAGTGGTGGCCTAGGGCTGAGGGCCCAGGGACATTGGGAGATGACAGATTAGAGGTGCAGATTTGGTTGAAGTGTAGCTCAGTGGTAGAGTGCTTGCCTAGCAGTCAATCCCCAGCAATGCAAAAGTATAAAAATAGAGGTGCAGAGTTTCGTTTTGGGGTCATGAAAATGTTCTAAAATTGATTGTGGTGATTGATGCATAAACTACGAATATATACTAAAGCCCACTGAATTGTATTCATTAAATGGTTAAATTGTACAATATGTGAACTGTATCTCAATAAAGCCATTGCCGACAAAGGGCTGGCAAATCATTTAAATATGGAAAACATAAAACTAGACATAAACTACTTATACATATAGGCTTTATACAAATTTATAAGTTAAACACAAATTAAGTAACCAATAAATTCAAATAAAGTTCTAATGTCAGAGAAGACATTTTTTATAAAACAAAATATCACTACTCTCAACAGGAATAGGGCAGTAACCTTACCTAATTCTCTGCCCCACCCCCAACTACATACTAAGAATTGAACCCAGGGACTTTATCAATGAGTTACATCCACATTTTTTTTTTTACTTTTTAAATTGAGGCAACATTATATTAAGTTGCCCAAACTGGCCTTAAATTTGCAATCCTCCTGCCTCTGCCTCCCGAGTTTTTGGAATAATAGGCCTATAACCACCACATCTGGCCTTTCCCAAATACTAAGGTGTAATGCTCAGAATTTCAAACAACAACAACAACAAAAACTGAAAGTAATCAGAACAAACACCATCCATAAACAACTCAAGCAGTTGCACCATGTGACTATGTATCAGCTCTGCCTACAGTACACACACCATGTGCCAAATCCACTTTTCTGCCACTTTCCTCTATTCCAAGTACTATAAGGTCTTAACCCATAACTCATGACTGTGCAAAAGCTAGGCATATGCCTCAGGCCAGGTATTCATTACATACATAGTAAGAACCTTCCTAAACTAGGTGCAATGGCACATGCCTGTAATCCCAGCACCTCAGGATGCTGAGAAAGGAGGATTGCAAATGCAAAGCCAGCCTCAGCAACTTAGTGAGGCCCTAAGCAACTCAGCAAGACCCTGACTCTAAATAAAATATTTAAAAAGACTCGGGTTGTGGCTCATGGTTAAGTGCCTCTGGGTTCAATCACTAGTAAAAAAACAAACAAAAACCCTTCCTGTTCTTCCTTTCTTCCCTGAAAGGGCATAACAATTACAAAAGAACTATTTGGTGCCCACAGAAGCAGATACAAGCAAATACAATTTTGGAGGATAAAAATCAAATGACACTGCTCAGTTACAAGATGGCGCTTCCAACGGTCCAGAATAGGCTTACTTTGCTTTCCTTGTATTAGGATCAAAAGAAAACGCAATGTTTTAAAATTCTTATAGACAACTCTCAAATCTTAAAATCCGTAAATTCCAAGAGAGCCACAGAACCCATTTTGAGAAACACTAGTCTACAGACTGGTTAAAGAAAATAAGTACTTGGCCTCAAAGTGAATAAATGTCTTGAATAATAGCTAACTTTTATCAGGTGCTTACGTGTCCTGGTAGCCAACTTGTATGGTTTCCTGATTCCCCTGTTCTTGCCCAATACACAGTAATTAGGATGCAAAAGAACCATTATTTATGGTGTGGAATCCACGTGCCAGGTACTTCACCCACATTTAACTGTAAAATCCATTTGCCAAAAAGATATTATCTCATTTTAATATTTTATTTGATATTTTATTGATGATTAAACGAAGATGGATGGGTTAAGAATTTTGTCCAAAGCCATTCAGCTAATAGAAGGATTGGGGTTTGAACTTAGTTCTTTTTGATTCTAATACTAGAGCGCCTTATTAAAGGGTGGTATCTTTCCAATTCCTGCTAGAAGCCTAATGCTCTAGCCCCATTGTGGAAGGTAAAATAATCCCCCCCCCAAAGGTGTTCATGACATAATCCCCAAAACCCATGAATGTTACTTTATATGACAAAATGATTTTGTAGGTGTGATTAAATTAAGGACACTTAAGTTAAAAAACGAAGGTGGGGGAGGCTTCTCTGAATTTGGGGAGGAGGCAGTCACAAGGGTCCATATAAGTGAAAAGCACAGGCAGGAGAGTTAGGGGATAAGACAGGAAGCAAGGGTCAGAGGGATATGAAGATGAAGGGAGCCAAGAAGCAAGGGATGCGACAGACTCTGGAAGCTCAAAAACCCAAGGGGCAGCTTCTCCCTTTGCGCTTTCAGAAGGAAAGCAGCCCTGCCAACCCCTTCAGATTAGCCCCATCTCAGACTTTTGACCTCTAGAACCATAAGATAAAAGAGTTGGTGCTGTTTAAAGACACAACCTTGGAAGTAATTTATTTTTTATGTTTTTTTTTAATATTTATTTTTTAGTTTTTCAGCGGACACAACATCTTTGTTTGTATGTGGTGCTGAGCATCGAACCCGGGCCACACGCATGCCAGGCGAATGTGCTACCGCTTGAGCCACATCCCCAGCCCGGAAGTAATTTATTACAGCAGCATAGTAAAGTAATGAGGCCTTGCCAACACAACGAGCAAGAAATTGGTCACAACTCTTCAGAGGTGGATTTGTCAACTCTGAACTTCAGACAGAACAATTAACACATTTTACCCCAGTATCCCATGTGCTATATTTGCCAAATGTTCTATTTATAGGATGGCTTATATATGTGAAAGATACTATATTGTCCTATTTATAGGACAATCTATTTTCATCCTCAATGATAAGAAAGGATATCTTAGCTCCAGATTATGATTTCCAACCCATTTGAATGCACCTGTGTCAATCTCATTGAAATATTCACAGGACTGAAAACTCAGACCAGTGGAGCAGAAAAGGGGAATCAGGGAAGGGAGGGGGAGAGGGAGTGGGCTACTGGGGAATGAAAGGGACCAAATTACGTTATATGCATGTGTGAATATGTAACAACAAAGTCACTGCTGAGTATAATAAAAATGCACCCGAAACTTATATAAAAAAAAAAAGAAAAAGAAAGAAAACTTGAGATTTAATGGGTTAAAGAGGAGTAAAGAGTGCTGAGTGACGACAGACAGCCACCTTGGAGAAAGTTCTAAAAAGGGACAGAGTGACTTTGGGACAAAGCCTCCAAACTTTCTCAGCTGAATGTGTGGAGAGAGGCCGAGGCCCACTGCCAGGGGAAGGACAGAGGCAAACAGACAGAAGGCAGCTACAACTCTAGTTCTTGCGTCCACCCAGCCAGCCGTCCCAGGAGCATTTCATCCAAGGTGTCCAAGAGAATGCCCAGAGTCAGGGCCAGGGATGTAGCTCAGTGGTAGAACACTTGCCCCGCATGCTGGAAGCCCTGTCAATCCCTGGTACTGCTGAAGGGTGGGGGGGAGTAAACAGAGTCTTTTCTTTTTTTTTTCCCCCATATTATTGTTTTCCTTGAAAGAAATTTCTGGAATAGTGTACAATACTGGAAGGGAGCTGCAGGAAAGGAAGGACTTGGCCAATTCCTGGTCACCAGACCATTCTGTTCAAGGCCATGGACCAATGCCACTCCTGAAAGCCACATTGGTATAATCAAGTCATGTTAAATAGGAAACTCTGGTACCCAACTGCACCATTTTGGAAGCTATTTGCAGCATAGACAAGAGCATGCCCATCCCACATCCAAAAGAGCCACACAGGAGACTAAAGCTCTGAGTGTCACCTGGCCACTAGCACAAAGCCCTCCAGTGTCACACCTGCACAGGTCTCCAAGAAGGCTGTATCACATTCTACTGCAGGGATTTGTCCCCTGCTTTTTCCATGGCCAGCAATCTGGGCATTAGCCACCAGGACAGCTGTACCCTTTAACACATTGCAAGGTAAAAGAGGAAGTACCTGCTGACAGTCTGGCTCCATCAACCAGCGCTAGGCCAAGCTACAGAACTGGTCCAGTCGGACTTCAAAACAACTCAGTGACACTTCCCTTGGTTTCACTGCCTTATAGTCACATGGATATCAATAACATTAATTTACTCACTCAGTTGTAACTTGCCAGGTGTTGTGGCACATACCTATAACCCCAGCAATTTGGGAGGCTAAGGCAGGAGGATCACGAATTTAAGGCCAGCCTCAGCAACTTAGTAAGACCCTGTCTCAAAATAAAAAATATAAAGGACTCAGGGTGTAGCTCAATGGCAGAATACCCCTGGGTTCATTCCCCAGCACCACAAAAAATAATAATCATAATTTGCTCAGTCATTCAACCAAAGTCTACTGAACATAGACAGGCCATGTGCCAGACACTGGGAATATAGTTGCTCCTAGTGCCACCAAGGGAGGACTATAGTACCTCAGCAAAAGAGAGGACACGATGACCTATTCAGGGAAACCTCCCCAAGAAAGGGGTGTTTGCACTAAAACCTGAAAAAAGATACTGGCTGGAAAGAGTATCTAGATGAGGCAGCTCAATATTTCTCTGAATATTTATCTGCATTTATGAAATGCGTTGAAACCCAAAGGAAGGTATAAGAATGATACCAATGAATATAAATAGCCCTTTATGGTTTATAAAGCATTTTTTCACCCATTATCCCAGATTCAACAATAGCACCAGAGAGACGAACAAGAAGTGTCATGCTCTCTCTTATAAATGAGAGAACTGAGATGAACAGCAGCTGGATGCCTCACCAATGTCACTCAGTAAGTCAAGGAGAAGACTCAACCCCACTCTCATTACTCCTCACTGCCAGCTCTCCTGATGACACAGCACAGCCTTCCCAAGGAAGCTGAGAAGTGAAATGACAGCAGCTGGTATTAAAACCTGGGAACAGGCCACGTGTGGTGGCACATTTCTATAATCCCAATGACTCAGAAGGCTGAGGCAGGAGGATCGCAAGATCAAAGCCAGCCTGGGCAACTTAGTGAAACCATGCCCCAAAATAAGAAATAAAAAGGTCTGAGAATGTGGGTCAATGGTAGAGCACCTCTGGGTTCAATTCACAGTACTGTTACCAACCCCAATCCAATATTTAGGAACAAAGGACATACACAGGTCAGGCACTCTGTTAGGCACCAGAGATTCAAGATGGCTATGTGGTACCAGGAAGAAACTAAGTGGATGAATTTATCAGAGCTTCTTAAAATGTACCATCCCCACCCCAAACTAGACTCTATCCCTGCTTTTTGTTTGTTTTTTTTTTTCCCAAATTAGACCTTTTTAACTTCTGCTTCTCTAACAATTTCCTCCTTCCAGAAGAAGCAGGTCTTCCCTGAGCTGTGACAGTCCCATCCAGGAGCTACCTGGCTGCAGCAGCTCCTGATCACCAACTTCATTCCTTAGTACCCCCACAAGGCCTTCCATGTCTCCCAAAAATTCAGTTAGATCTTCCAGTTATATACTTTCTTTCTTCTTTCTTTTTTTTTTGCGGGGGGGATACTGATTGAAACCAGGGGTTACAGGCACAAAGACACAGCTCAGTTGCACTTTCTTTACTGCTTGCCCTTTTCCTAATAATATTCATAGCTCTTCATGTGCCTGTCTCGCATGCTGAGTACTGCTCCCAACAGGGCCCAGCGTGGAACAAGAACTCAAAGATACCTGACACATGATTGAAAACACACACACACACACATACACACACACACACATACACACACACACACGGGTGGCAGATATGGAGGGTAAGCCAGGTCCTTTCTCCCCTCCCTGCCTATCTCTCATAAAGTAAGTTAACAAATAGGAACACATTGGACTGATAAAATGAAATAATATATGCAAACACACTTTTAACACCATGAATGTGGGAATTACAAATATATATGAATACAGTAGTCCCTCCTTATCTGTGTTTTCAATTACCCTCACCATGAACCAAAACTATTAAATGGAAAATCCTAGAAATAAATAATCCAGATGAGCATTGGCACATGGCTATAATCCCAGTGATTTGGAAGGCTGGGGCAGGAGGATTGCAAGTTCTAGGCCAGCCTCAGCAATATAGCAAGACCGTTTCAAAATAATAATAAAAATGGCTGGGGATATAGCTCAGAACCCTTGGGCTTCAACCCCCAGTACCAAAAACATAAAATAAAAAATAGATCATAGAAAGTAGAAAGGTGGTTCTCAAGGGCTGGAGAAGGGAGAGGGAATTATATTTAATGGGTATAGAGTTTCAGCTGTACAAGATGAAAAAAGTACAATAGTGTAAATATATATATAAGAATAAATATATACATAAGAAATTATTCCCAAGACAGATAATATTCATTCTTGATAAAGAAGGTAAAGAACAAATGAGAAATAAGAAGAGGGGAAAGGAGAAGAACCAGTCAATAACACAGTCTGTGTATTTAGCTCAGAGTCCACACTGGGTGCGAGGCAGAGGAAGGAGCAGAAATATATCAACCTGCAAGAGCCCTGGCTCCAGGGAGGAATATGCACACCCTCAGGCAGAAGCCCTCGCTCTCTCAGTGCTTCTACCTCTGGAAAACAGGGGTGGTCTTCACGCTGCATCACAGCACCGTGCTCCAGTCAGGATCAGAGAGATCAGCATCTACACAATATGACAAGACACACGCAGCTCACACACAACACTCTGTGATTATCACAACTGCTGATCTCGGAGGACTACCCACGGCTCTGGCCAAGCTCTGAGGCCTGTGGCTTCAGAGCCCACAAATGCACCCAGCAACCAAAGCCAGCGGTGTCCTGCCCAATGTTACCCTAGCACCCTTTGATATGAAAGGATAACGTCAGAAATAGTCCTTTACACAGAAATTCCATGCCCTAGTTCTTGACAGCTGTAATTACAGCCCAAACAGCTTTTGAAAGGGAAAGAAAAAAGACAGAGAGAGAGAGGGAAAAAAAAACTAACAGCCTGGACTTCGCAGTGAATTGCAGGGTTTGGTTAAGACATGCAGTCAGAGCACTTGCTATTAATGGTGGTCAGTATAAACAAAAGACTGGACAGCGGACAGCCAGACCAAACAGCTTTCTGGCCAATTAATCTCTCCCTCTAACTTAATGAGCTGCTCATTAAGTGCTGGAAGCAGCTCTAGGGAAGGGGCCTACAAGAAGAGGCACATGGGCTGCAGGAACTGGCAGGTGATAAACAAAGAGGAGACAGAGGCCACAGTCCAGTCCCAAATGTCTCCAGATCCCATGTCCAGCCTTCCCTTGCTTCCAGGTGATGTTTTCCTGTGCTTCTGTTTATTCTGAAAAGTTGTGTTTCTAGCTGGGCACAGTAGTACATGCCTGTGATCCCAGCTGATGAGACACTGAATCAGCAGGATCACAAGTTCAAGGACTGCCTGGGCAATTTAGCAAGACCCAGTCTCAAAATAAGAACAAAAAGGGCCAGGGTGTGGCTCAACAGTAAAGACCCTCTGGGTTTAACTCCCAGTACTGCAAAAATAAATAGATAGATAGATAGATAATAAAATTTAAAAGGTGGGGTAAGGGTGTAGCTCAGTGGTAGAGAACCTCTGGGTTCAATCCCCACCAACACCACTAAACAAACAAACAAAAAGTCAAAGTTGTGTTTCTGCCACTGACTCCCTTTTTGGAGAGTTGCCATGTCCTAATTCTTGGTTCTCCAGCTGGTATCATGACTCATTCAGTATCACAAAGAGCCTCAAGCAGGAGTTCAAAGGGGACATTGAGTCTTAGGTGTGAATCCCATCTATACCTGTTCACAGCAGTATGAATTATTTAACGTTCCCAAGGTTTCATGTCCTCATCTGTAAAATGAAATAATAAGCTGAGTGCAGTGGTGCACACCTGCAATCCCAGCAATTCAGGAGGCTGAGGCAGGAGGATCACAAGTTTGAGGTCAGCCTTAACAACTGAGCAAAGGCCTTAAGCAATTTAGTGAGACCCTGTCTCACAATAAAAAGTAAAAAGCACTGGGGTGTAGCTCAGTGGTAAAGTGCCCCAAGGTTAAAGCTCCAATACCAAAAATATTTAAAAAGTAATAATAATAGCCTCACCCCATGTAGTCAAATAGTAAATAATAAAACAGTGTTTTAATATTAAAACACCTAGCAAAGCACTTGATAATAAGTAGCTATTACTACTAGTAGCTACTATTTGTAGACATATTACTTTCATAGGAGAGTGAAATATTAGCAACATATTCCATCCTCAAACACAAATAAAAGAAGGACTTTATTTGATTGACATGCCAGCTACAGGTCAAGCCCTTCTGATCATAACAGCAACAATCCTAGCAGTGGTAACACTCCCAAAATTCCCTAGACAAGGCTTTTGAGATTTAAAAATTTTTCAATTTTATTATTATTATTTTAAATTTTATTTTATACTGGGGATTAAACTCTGGGGCACTCTACCACTGAGCCACATCCCCAATCCTTTTTATTTTCATTTTGAGACAGGGTCTCACTAAGTTGCTCAGACTGGCCTCAGCCCTGTAATCCTCCTGCCTCAGCCTCCAGAGTCTCTTAGAAGACAGGTGTGTGCCACTAAGCCTGGCAAGCCTCTATGATTTTTATCTCAGAAGGCAAAGGAACAGAAGAAGTGGTCTGGAAATACTGAGAAGCAAGCCTGCGACCTAAAGGATGGAAATTAGCATGTTCCCATGAGGCCAAGTGAAGAAATGCATTCAGGCCATGTGTCTGTCCCTTCCTGGACCTCTGTGACACCTCACTATACCTTTCTGTTAACCTAGAAAATCAGGGTGACATGATCCCCCCCGCCACTTCACAGCTTGCTGTGAGCATTAAAGGAAATTCCTCATGTGGAAGTGCTTTGAAGCTACTTGCTCATAAGTCCATGAAAAACAGGATTGTTATAGTTAATACTAGTCTCAATGAATTCAACTTCAGAATTTTAAAAAATGGGAGGATTTAGTCACTAAAAAATTATTTTGTTAGGCTCACGAATTACTCAGAAAAATGGTGGTGAACAGCTTATTTTATTCCCAACATTGCTGTGATTGAAGTTTCTGTTGATCAGATGAAGAATTGACTAAAAATAAAACTAAGATAGCAAAACAAAGGTCCCACCCCCTTTATGTTTTCCATTTAGTTGAGGAGATTTTTCTAAAGGACAACAAGCAATGAGTTCAAACCAGGCTCCATCCAGAGATGACTCTGAAACCAATTTTCTTTAAAAAAAAAAAAAAAAACTTAATCCATTTAATTAATCCCAAACCTACCTTTAAACTGCACAGGTCTAAGGTAATTTCTCCTGTTCCAGTGCAGAGCACATAGATAACTTTCCTTCATGGTGGACAGAAGACAATTTGCTTCTCATTTAATCTCTGCTCTGTGTACCAGAGGCGGAAAGCTATAAGTTGGAATTTACACCAAATTTTTCAAATAGAGTACACAAAATGGCAGAAGAGAATGCACACAGAGCAGGCACCAAGGAAATTTGATTGAAATCTCAGTTATTCTTAAAAAGTCAAGCAAATCTCATATTCTACGCCACATAAACTACCTTTTTCCAAAAACACATTTTGAATCAATTACCAGCTAATTACTTTCCCTAAAATCTTTCAATACGAGCAACACTTGACCATCTCTCGTTGTCTGATCAATCACCACTGTGTATCACAGCGTGCAGGCCACACCAGGGAAGATGGTACCTCTCAGCCAGCACATCCATCCATTTTAACCTTAGCCTTTTATCAGGACCTAATTCAGAATCACTTCCTGGATGATATAGGAAAAGGGGTCTGGGGCCTGCAAAGTGTGTTGTCATCCAATCTGGCACTTCCAGCACCGTCTGAAATGAACAGAAGCTAAGGTGCTTGAATTCTAGCTCCTCACATCACCACCACCAACCACTCACCCGTATTCGTCTCATGGCAGCCACGATCTCCACCCTGCTGTTGGGTCTCGGCACATCTAGGCTTCCTACGTACTGTGGGGAAGAAGCAAACACACAGTGAGAAGAGGAAGAGCAAGTGTCCCTAACAACAGAATGTTAGTGATGGACAGCCCTTTGGAAGTCACCCAGCTCATCTCGCTGGTTTACAGATGAGAAAATTAAAAGCCAAAGGGGTGTTTTGTTTGGGGAAACTTTTTTTTTTCCAATACTGGGGATTGAACCCAGGGGTGCTCTACCTCTGAGCTACCTCCTCAGCCATTTTTAATTTTTACTTTTGAGACCAAGTCTCACTAAATTGCCCAGACTGGCCTCAAACTTGCAATCCTCCTGCCTCAGCCTCCTGAGTCGCTAGGATTACAGGCTTGTACCACCACACCCAACTCATTTTGAGGTTCTTTCTAACTTTATATAAAGCAACCTAATCAGACATTTCTATTTCCTTTTTTATCAGAGATGCAGCAGAGCATTGTGTTTAGCCAAGCAGGCTTTCAAATCAGAAAGACTCCTGTGAAGATTCTCACCACTATTCTTATGGCAAGGCATTTCACCCTTTTTGTCTCAATTTTTTTTCATCTGATAGTTCAACTGCTTTAAAAATCTCTTATACTTAAGTGCTTGACAAATATTAACGAGGGAGAGGGACATCCCTATCCCTACCACGTTTTTTCTTTTTTGATATAGAATCTTATTGCTAAATTGCTGAGCCTTGAACTTATGGTCCTCCTGCTTCTGCCTCCTGAGTTGCGGGGATTATACACATGTTCCACTACATTTGGTCCTACTTATTTATTTAAAGACAGGGTAGTCCAGGATGGCTTAGAACTTGCAATCTTCCTGGCTCAGCCTCCCAAGTAGCTGGAATTTTAGCTGTGCATCACCACACCTGACTTTAATAGTTTTTATTAAAATATTTAACCTGATTATACTTTTATTTTTAAAACCAAATTACAGGGCTGGGATGTAGCTCAGTGGCAAAGCATCTGCCTTGAATTCGCAAAGCCCTGAGTTAGACCCCCAGTTCAAAAAAAAAAGAACCCCACCAAAACCAAATTACATATACAAGTATTTTCTTGCCATAAACAATTCAAATAAGTAACATAAATATGCAGAGCAAATGAGTAAAGTTCCCCCTCCCAATAGTTATTGATGTACCTCACTCTTTGTATATGAAGAACATAGATTCATAGAAACAAGGAAGACTTATTCTATGTAAAAAGGTTCACATTACACTGTTCTCCAAAATGTTTTTTCTGTTTTTACTTTTAGTATAACCTGGGCATCTGTCTACACCACTGCATACAGGTCAATCTCATGCATGTAATAGTTTCCCTACTGATGAGCCCTTAAGGCAATGCTACTGTGCTTCCATGATGTCACCTTTTCTACACCTCTTTGAGCTCATCCAAGTAGCTCTTTAGGCTGAATTCCTAGAAGTGAGATTGCTGGATTAAAAGTATAGATAATCTCTAGATATCACTCCTTATAAGGATGAAACAAAAAAGAGGACAATCCAACACATAGACACATATGAAGCATATAGATTCATTGAGATTTGCTTTTCTTGTTTATATACAAATCACATAAAAATAGTATAAGAGATATCCAAGAAATTAACATCCTCAGAATAACTTTAAGCCTACCCAAGCAAAGACTGCATTAATAGGAAAGGCAAGAATAGGACCATTGCAGGGGACCATTGCAATTGTAATCCCAGTGACTAGAGAGACTGAGGCAGGAGGATAACACAAGTTCTAGGCCAGCCTGAACAACTTAGTGAGACGTTATCTCAAAATAAAATAAAAAGGCTGGGAATGTAGTTCAGGGATAGAGCTGCCCTGAATTCAATCCCTAGTACTGCCAAGAAAAAAATAGGAGGGCCATGTGTGCAGGAAAGTTATTTCCTGTAATTTTGGAAAAATAAAGTTTTTTCCCCACATTTGGAGCTAAGACCTGGTGCCAGTAAGGAGAGTTTCAAAAACTAAATACTGCAAAGGGATTTCCCCTAGTATTGATCAGTGGTTTGTGCTGATACGGTAAAGAACATGATTCTGAGCAGCCAGTGAGCTGGCCGGTAAGCAGCATGCCCCCGGGGACAGCAGCACCATGGCACACAGAGAGCGACACATTTATTGATACAGGACCTTACAATTCACCAGGGTTAAGACAGCCCCTAGATCCAATGGTGTGGTCTGATTTAACTATGATTGGCATGTCTCCCCACTGTGCTCTGCTGGGGCCATGTGGTCTGTCAATATGTCAATGACCCACACAGCCAGGAATGACGTGGGGCCCTGGTTTGTGATTGCCCAACTTCAAAGGTCCAGAGGGCAGTTTCCACACTCCTTCTCTGGAATGCCACATGGCTGATCTCTCCTGCCCTGAACTCTGTATAATCAGGAACATGGGCCTTTAGGGGCTTGTGTCCCCCTCCACCATCACATGAGGATCAGGACCTCAGGGCTGAGCAAGGTCATCTGTTATGGAGGAGCATGGGAGATAGTACCATCCTTGCACACTGATCCCTGCTAGCCCAGGAAAGAAGATACTGCCCAGTGAGATCCACCACTGAGCCTGAACACAAACACCCACAGGGGACCCATTCCCTCCCTCTGCTCCCACCCAAACCCATCTCTCCCTCCTCAGGGAGGGCGCTGCTAGACAGGGAAAGCTGAAGCAGTCAGGATACAGGGGAGACAGACTTCTGGGTTTCCTCACAAGGGGACAGAATTCTGTGTGTGAAGGACTCACACTAAAGATGCCTAACATCTTCGCTAGACAAGTGCCTCTCTCACTCCATCAGCCTCCACCCAAGCTGGTACATGAGCGCACACACCACACACCTCCACACACACTTGCTGTAATGTGCTCACACATCTCCCAAGCCACCCACCCACCTCACACTGCACACCCACTAATACATCACACTCACTCTTCTTCCTTCCTTTCCAATTGTATAGATAATCACGAATCTTCCCTTCTGAGAATGTGTATGAAGCAGATAACCTACCTTCCCTCAAGTGCACATTAAGATCATCCAAAGAGACTAAAAGAACATACAATCTGGGAATCATGTTTACACCTCCTAGACAAAAGCTAAAAATCCATTAATAACATGAATCAAGCCAGGTGCAGTGGTGCACAGACACCCGGAATCCCAGTGACTCAGGAAGCTGAGGCAGGAAGATCACAAGTTCAAGGCCAGTTTCAGCAACTTAGTGAGACCCTCCACAATTTAGTGAGTCTGTCTCAAGATAAAAATAAAAAGGGCTGGGAATGTGGCTCAGTGGTAAAGCAGCCCTGGGTTCAATCCCTATTACCAAAATAATAATAATAACATGAATCAAAAAGAGAATGACATGCAAGTTTAGCAAGAAAGGGTTAGAAAGCCAACTTCTCAGGGCAAAACCCAGAGGGTATGATAAGTGAGTACACCTTTCTTTATGTGTATGACATTGTAACCAAGAGTATCTAGTAACTAGCCATTACATCCACAGCTAATGTTAGTCTTTCCCCAATCCTCTATCTTTAAACCGATGGGCACTCTACCAATGACCTACATCCTTATCCTTTTTTATTTTTTTATTTTGATACAGGTCTTGCTAAATTGCTGAAGCTGTCCTCCAACTTGCAATCCTCCTACCTCAGCCTCCTAAGTAGCTAGGATTACAGGGATGCCCATCACACTCAATCCTAAGCCTCTTGAGCAAAATTTGAGTGACACTCTGAAATCAGACCCACTTGCTGGAGGGAAATCCTTAAGATCACTCAACTTTGGTGATCAATATCACCACCATTTCTGTGGTAAACTAAACCTGTGAGAGTAGCCTCCCTCTCTAGGTTGGAAAGTTGTTCCTGGGACTAAACCTCATCCTCCAGCTGAGCTAACAACCTTCAGAAATGGAGGTTTCTGTCACTGCCTCCAGGGATCAGGCAAAATCAACTCCCTGCCTTCAGCCAAAAGCTGATGCTCCATGGCAAGCTTCACTCAAACAGGGCCCTTCCTTTCTCTCCCTCTTCTTCAGACTAAGGTGAGTTGGACCAATCATCTCCCACATCATGCTCCTCTCCTAGCTTCCTTGCCCTGATTATCAGCCCCCAGGAATTCCAGGAATCGTGATCCTCCTGCCTCAGTCTCTCTAGTCACTGAGATTACAATTGCAATGGTCCCCTGCAATGGTCCTATTCTGTGTATCAAGCCTAAAAGCTGGGTATCATCTTTGAAAGGTTGTTCCCTTAACCACCAGTTTATCAGTGACTGAGGCTGTTAATTCTCTCCCCCTTCACCTCTCTGTCTGCACTGCCACACCAGATCCCAGAAAACCTTACTCTCTCACTTCATCTGCACAATGGTCTCCTCTCAGGCTTCTCCTCTGCCTCTAAGACCCTCCCCACAAGGCTTCCAGAAGGATCTCTTTAAAATGCAGATTAGATCCTTTTACTGCCTTGCTTAAGAATCTCCCATGCTTGCTTCCATCTGCTCTGAGGATGACAATCAAAATCCTCAGCACCGCCTACACAGTGTGCATGCTCTCACATTAGTGGCCTCTCCAATTAGTTTAAAGTTCCTTGCTGGTGAGGTAGCTCAGTGGTAGATCTCTTGACTAGAATATGTGAACCCCAGATTCAATCCCCAGTCTAGGAGGTAGGGGGACAGAAAATGCTCAAAACAGACTTTATATCCTCACATTGCAGGGTTTCTATACATACTCTTATCTGTGCCTGTGCCATAACACTCCTCTTCTACCCTCTCTCTTCTCCAGTTCTTCTTAATCTCCACCTCCCCGTCCGAACTCCCAGGGAATGTGATGCCCATACTGAGGGCTTCATAACTTGCTACGATTCTCCTCTATAGCACCAACATTTGGTAAATACATGCATTCATCACTGGTTTGACACAGACCCAGGCACAAAGGAGATGCTCAAAATATGTTTGACTAATAGGAATCCTCCAAGAAATGCACTTGGGAGAATCTCTACTCTGAGAAGGGGCAAAAGGAGAGGGTTGAGCCTTGGACTCTGCCTGGTCTTGGGGCACTGGCGTCCTCAGCCTGCTTTTCCCAGTCAAACCCCCCCCCCATAATCCTGTTTTGATTTTATAAATGTGCCTGACTTTTATTCAGGTACTTGAACTGGATCTAAGCAGGCATTCTTATACCTGCAATACATAGGCAATTCCTGGTTTACCAAGAGATAGTAGTAAATGAAACCTTTCTATTGGTGGGCTTTTTAATCACCTGGCATTCTGTAAAACATCTGTAGCTGTGTCTGTGTTCCAGGAATCTCTGCTGTGAGAAATCAGACAGAGCCTCTATTCAGAATATCTACCACAGAGTTGAAGGTGGCGGGCAGAATAAAGGAATTTTCAAAATATCAGAGTCTACTACTACTTTTTCCCTAATACCCAGAAAGAAAAAAAATTATAAGATGCAAATTGTATGGGGAGTCAAGATGTGATATTATGTGTATCTGCTTTATTTGTGGTTTCATTTTCTAGATAAGCATGAATTAACTGCATATAAAATTAACCAAAGGGCCTCAAATATTTTTAAAAGTTTGTAGACAACCTCAGTCTCAGTACTAGGTACATATCTCATGAAGTGAGTTCATTTCTTGTTTCCTTATCGTTTTCTGGAGATGAACTTTTGAAGACAATGATAAACTGAACTGTAGGGCCTTCTGGTATGTGAATCACAACACAAAAAGCAGAAAGACAAAACAGCTTGATGCAGTCACCAATATAACACAACCACCCAGACTTCTATGACTTTCTGCCATCATATTTCTATGGGAACTCCTTTATTTACAATGCTTCTATCAGGTGTTTCCAGAGAGGAGGTAAAAATCTGGATAGCAACCAAAGATAAACACATCAAATGATCCAGCTTCTGATAAGACTAGAGTAGTTGGTATCAGATTAAACCTCTCACAAATAACAAATATAAACTATGAACAAGAATGTACAATACAAACCAGCTGTGGTAGTGCACACCTATAATCCCAGTGACTCTGAAGACTGAGTCAGGACAATCTCAAAATCAAAGCCAGCCTCAGCAACTTAGTGAGATGCTGACTCAAAATTTAAAAAGAAAATGAAAAATTGAAAAGAATTGGGGATGTGGCTCAGTGGTAGAGTAATAATTCTGAATGCCTTAGAGACCCAAAGTAGGCAGAGTTTGTCAGGTAATCAACTAGAATGAAGGGAAGTGCCCTAGGCAAAAGATAACACAGTCCCACAGGGACAGTAGCTTAGCTAGAGTTCTGGCAGAAGAGCTCAGTGTGGCAGCCTGGGGACTTGGATATCAGGGACTGGAACAATCAGAGGAGCTTGAAAGCAGATAACTCCTATACAGGAAGGATCTATACAGCGAGGAGCCCCAATATCTGTGAAAACCCCAGCCAGTTTCTTGGAGACCCTGAATTACACCTGTCCACAGAGATTTCCAAGGGGCCCAATAGAAGAGCACATCTAGAAGAACAAGGAGACTGAGTGAGGATCTCAACTGCTACCCACCTCAGGGAAGACAGGTCTAGGATTTAAGTACAGCCAAGTCAACTGCCTTTGAGAACAAGCAAATACTCTTCAGAAGGGGACAGCCGAAGTTCTGCTGTGGGTTTGTTAAAACTGACTGGCCAATGCTGGCAGGACCACCGAGAAGACAGAGCCCCATAAACGGGCATAATGTGAAGGTCCACAGGGCTGCTGCATTCCCAGCTCTCATCTCCTCTCTGAAAACTGCTTAGTTCTATAGCTTCAGCCCACGGCATCTGCCACATAAGACACAAGTGCAACCTCCTCCCCTTACTGAGGACAGGAGTTTAAAGCAGTTAGCCAAAGGCAAAGAAGCCTCCAGATCCCTTCCAAGCTCCCAGTTTCTGAACCAGGACTATCCCCCAACCTCCTGCATTCTCCTAACTATCTCCCTTAGGAATCCCAAACTGGATCTGCTTTCTTCTCTGTACTCTGCTCACCTCCTCATATTCCTCTGGTCTCCTCTACCTCCTCATCTTCCTGTGGTCTCCTGGCCACATTCTCTCCTCAATACACACACAAGCATAAAGAAATCTGACAGCCTGCTTGTGTCTAGAAATTACCAGTTGTGATATGCCCATCTCAGTGAGTCCCTTAACCTATCGGGTCATGAGACCTTCCAGATCCTTAGAATCACAGGCATAGAGGACTTCAAATGCAAAATAGGAATCATGTTGAAAGTTATTTACAGAAGAAGGGTTAAAGAACAATCTGTGAAAAGTATTTAGCACAGTTGGGTATCCTGACAGGACTAATGAGCATTCACTACTATGATCCCATCCACAGCCACTCTTTTTGACCTGACTCTGTTGTTTTCTTCCTAGCACTTAACATGCTCTGCCAGAGTGAGGTCTGACTGTCTTCCCCTATAGAGTGGGAGCCCCTAAAGAGTTGCCCTCTTATTCAGTATTCCTCACTATTAGAACAGGGCCTGGGAGAGGAGGACTCGAGTATCTGCTAAATCAGTGAAGAGGAACCACAGCCCATAGGAGTTAAGTGCCCTGCCCAAGGACACGTCAGTTCACGGCAGAACCTGGACTGAGAGACCTACTTGGACTCTAGGCCAGTGCTCTTGCTCCAAAGGGAAAGTTGTTCCCTTCCGTAGAAATGCTCTGTACACAGCCAAGGGTCCTGCTAAGCAGGATTATGAATGTGACCTGGGTGAAAGTTCTCGCCTCATTTAGCATGAAACAAAGCAGCATTAACCGCAGTGGCAGGAGCAGCCCCAGATTCCAGGGCACATACTCAGCAAATGACCTTCTCCTGAATGCTGGGGGGAGGGGAGGAGAAAGAGAAAAGTTGCCTTGGGATGTCCCACCCCCACTTCTGAGGCCTGATTTGTGCTCTCCAGGTGCTAAGGTTCAAGGAAATAGGGTAGGGACAGGAAACACCCTTATGGTCATTTGACAGCGTCTTTATCCAATGTAATCCAGACAGAAGCCCCAGTATGGATTCCTTGCCCCACTCTCCCTTGCTCACACATACACACACCCAGAAAAGCTTCCAAAATGCTTGAAATGCAGCTGCACACCACATCTTTATTTATTTGTAGCCTATTTCTTCCTCTCTCTCCCAGCCCCTCTGAAAAAGGAAGTACTATTTGAAGGCCATCTGATGCGACTGTGTCACTACTGATCAGCAGCTCAGCAGGGCCGATGAATGTGCCAGAGATCACGCAGAATCCTTCCTGCTCCTCAACATTAAGGGGCTGGGTGCAAAACAATTTTGGCGACTTGTCTTTATGCTAATGTCATGCGATTTTCTAAAAGGGACAGAGGGTAGGATGGAACCATCCAGGGTGCCCATGGGGAGACTGTCTTTTGGTTCTTTTGGTCTCCATTAGCAAAGGCTTAGATGGGTTGGTCTGATTACTATTCTTTATTATGGGGATCTGAGGGATACAGTGAAGGGGGAGGGAACAGTAGGACAGAGAAACTGTTCTGGCCTTTCAACTCTCAGCTGCTGACAGAAAGCTTGGGCTCCATGATAAAAATCTCTGGCTGGTGTCACAGAGGCAGGTGTGGAGCGAAGCCAGGAAGGCATCCTGGACAGGCAGCACTTTTTGCTGGCCCACCTGGGACGCTTCCTCAGCAAGCAAGTTATTCGTCCTATGGGGAAAAAAGGAAAGGGAGAAAGTCCAAGGCGTGCTGAAGAGGAACACTCACAAAAGCTGAAGAACAATGAAATCACCTGTAAAACGGCTAGGTAAACCAGGACCGGAGACATGAACAAAGAACACTATGAAATCAATAGGGTGGTCAGACGAATGGCATGGCTTAAGTGACCTAAAATGTCATGTCATCTAACCTTTCATTGAGACTGAGGCTCAGAAAGAATGGAGACATAACTTGAGAGTGGCAGAATCAGAACCAGGGTGAGTCTCTCTCCCCTACACTGTCAAAGTCATACCCCAACAGGAAACAAGCAGTCAGGATGAACACGGGCCAAGCCCATGAAGGCCAGGTTCACTGCACTGAACTCAACTTGAGCTGCATGAGGATGCCTGTGCACAGATGCCCAAATAGTAGCAAATTCAAAATCAAACCAATGAAAAGATGCAGGGTCCTGAGATTTGCAGGAGAAGACAAGCAATCCTACTTTGGTTCATTCAAAAGTCTTTGGAAAAGAAATCAATTGTGTTCATTAATGAAAATGGAGCGATGACAGTGAAAGAGGGAAAAATAACCCCACTATTGGAGAGGAAAAAGGAACTAGAGCAAGCCTCCAGTGGAGGGGGATCTCTTATTCTTCACACAAAGAATAAAGGAGTTGCCGAGTACAGAGGTTCACACCTGTAATCTCAGCAACTCAGGAGGCTGAGGCAGGAGGATCACAAGTTCCAGGACAGCCTGGGCAACTTAGTGAGGCCATGTCTGAAAAAATTTTAGGAAAAGTAGGGGATGTAACTCAGTAGTAGAGCACCCCTGGGTTCAATCCCCAGTACCACCCCAAATAAAAGTCTTCCTAAAATAAATAAACACTGCCCTGACAATTGGGACTCCATAAGCCAGAATTTAATGTATTTGCTCAGGATTCAGAAAAATCATTATATATTACATCCTTTAATATATGAACTAAAATCAGTGATAATTCAGAATTTAAATTAAGGCTATAATTCTATTTATTAAAGAATAAAATACTTAGGAAGAAGTTTAACAGAAGACTTTTCACTGAAAAATTATAAAACATAATTGAAAAAAGTTCAAGAAGATATAAATCAGTAGAAAGACATCCCATGTTCATAAACTAGGAAATTTAAACTGTAAAATGCAATACTTTCCACACAGATCTACAGATTCGTCATAATCCCCATTAAAATCTCTCCTGCCTTTCTTGCAGAAATTGGCAAGCCAATTCAAAATTTTATGTGAAAAAGATAAGGGACCTAGAACAGCAAAAACAATCTTGAAAAATAACAAGGGTGGACAATTCAGACTTCCTAACTTCCAAAACTTACTGCATAATTTAATCAAAATAGTGTGGTACTTGAACAAAGCTAGACATATAGATTAATAGAATAAAATTGAGAGTCTAGAAATAAGCCCTTACATTTATTATCAATTGATTTTTGACAAGAGTACCAAGACTATTCATCAGGGAAAGAATGGCCTTTCCAACATTGGTACTTGGGACAACTGAATAGCTACATGTAAAAGAATGAAACTGGACTTCTACCTCATACCCATATACCAAAACTAACTCAAAATGTATCATACACCTAAATATAAAACTCTTAGAAGAAAACACAGTACTTTAGCTTAAGAAATGGTTTCCTACATATGATACTAAAAGCACAAATGACAGAAGAAGAAAACAGACAAATTAAACTTCACCAAAATTAAAAACACTTGTGCTTCAAAGGAGTTCTGCAAATTCAAGGCCCACCTAAGCAACTTAGTAAGACCCTGTCTCAAAAAACAGGGGCTGGGGGTGTAACTCAATGATACAGCAGCATCCCTCAGTTCCAACTCCAGTAAAACAAAAAACAAAAAAAGAAGAAGAAAAAGAAAAAGGACGAGGAGGAGGAGGAACTGCATCTAGCATATAACTCTTACAATGCAACAATAAAATTATAAGCAACTCAAAAAATGTGGGCAAAGGTTGAATAGACACTTCTCGAAACAGATACACAAATGGCAAGATTTGTGCAAGGTACACAAATGAAAAGATGCTTAACAGCACTGGTCTCTGGTAAATGCAAATCAAAAACATAATGAAATATCATTTCACATCCACTAGGATCCACTAGGATGATTTTTTAATGTATTTTTTAATTATAGGTGGACACAGTACCTTTATTTTATTTTTGTGGTGCTGAGAATCAAACCCAGTGTCTCATACATGCCAGGCAAGTACTCTATCACTAAGCCATAGCCACAGCCCCACTACGATGATTTTTAAAGATAAAAAATCACAAGTGTTGATAAGAATGTGAAGAAATTGGAATCCTCATACATTGCTGTAGAAAATAGTACAGCTACTTTGGAAAACAGTTTAGCAAATCCTCAAAAGGTTAAAAACACAGAATTGACATATGAACCAGCAATTCTACTCCTAGGTAAATACCCAGGAGAAATAAAGAAATACAGCTACACAAAAACTTGCAAACAAATGTTCATAGCATCATTATTCATAATGGCTAAAATCCAAATGTCCATCAATGGACAAATTAGTAAAGAAAATGTTGCAATCAATATAGTACAATGTTATTTGGCAAAAAAAAAAAAAGTCAGGAACAAAGTACTGATTGATACATGCTACAACATGGTCTAAGTCTTTTCTGCTGCTATGACAGAATGATTGATTGAAACTAGGAAATTTATAAAGAAAAGAGGTTTGTTTTGGCTCAAAGTTCTGGAGGCATGGAAGTCTAAGAGCATACTAGCAGCAAGTGTCTACACTGCTTTAACTCATGACAGAAAACAGATGGACAATTGAACATGTGCAAAAGAGGCAAAACGTGAGGAGCAGCCTCTCTTTTAAGAACCAGCTCTCAAGGCGATTAATCTAATCCCACAAGAACTGTATTAATCCCTCTTAATAGCACTATCACCTCTCAATATCATTGCATGGAATTAAGGTTTCAACCTTTGAATATTTGCCAGACATATTCAAGCCATAGCAAATATAGATAAACCTCCACACCATGCTAAGTGAATGAAGCTAGTCACAAAAGATCTTCTATTAGATGATCCCTTTATTGGAAATGTCCAGAATAGGCAAATCCATAAAACAGAAAGTAGATTACTAGTTGCCAGGAGTTTGGGGGAGTAAGTACTAATAGTACAGGTTTTCTTTTGAGGATGATGAAAATGTCCTAAAATTATACAGTCAATGTCACACAATTATGTCATATAATTATAGTCACACAGTTATATGACTGTACTAAAAACCACCGGACGAGATCACTTAAAAGGGTAAATGTGCTGGGTGTTGTGGCACACACCTGTAATCCCAGCAACTCCAGAGGCTGAGGCAGGACAGCATTCACAATTTAGCAAGATTCTGTCTCAAAATAAAAAATAAAAAATGGCTGGTGGTGTAGCTCAGTGACCCTGGATTCAATCCCCAATGCCAAAAGGGGGAGGAGGGCAAATTAAATGTTCACATAAGAATGTCCCCTCTTTCAGTTTGCTGCAGACTATAATATACAACTATAACCAAATTAGGTTTTGCATGAGACTCTGAAGGGCTCTCTTTCAAAGCAAGGCTACAAGTCTCCATTCATTTTGGCTGCTCAAGTATCTCTTATCTGCCTTTCTGCATTGCTGACTGTCACTTGGGTGTTTTGAGTTTGCCAGGTACATAGTTCCTGGCAGGGAAAAAAAATGAACTATAATTATACTGAATTTTAGCTCTTCTAGAAGATATTTTTTCCTCTTCCTAAGAACATGATTTCTTCCATATTATAAGAGTATTGCAATTCCATTTCATAATCCTACTTCCAATGCAGCAAAATAGGACAGAAGCTCACAAATGAGACTATTTCTGCACCATGCTGAAGCTTCCAGAACAAACAGTCCAACCACCATGCCTTTTCTGGAACTTCATAGGTAACGAGTTTCACTGAGTGACCCCAAAATACAAATAGCACCAATCTTCTAGGCAGGAGCACATTTTTAAAGACACACCAAGAAAAAGATTTTAAAAATATATTACACATCTTACAACTTAAAAATCCCAAGTATTCAAAGAATGTGACTAAAAGGGAGGGAAAAGAGTCATGTCATGATAAGATTTTAAAAAGGAAGTAGAATTTCAGGGTTGGAAGGAACCTTAAACCGTTGTCTATCGCCCTTCCCTTTCCACTTGCATAACTGAAATGTTAATCTCTTTATAAATCCATACCAAGGCATTAACTAACCTAGGCTTTAGTACTGCCACTGAAGAAGAGATCACTGTCTCAGACAACAGGACTGTCAGAAAGTTCTCCCTTTGTCTCCATAAAGTTTCAGTCTAGCCAGGAACACACCTGTAATCCCAGTGACTTGGAAGCTTGAAGCAGGAGGTTTGCTAGTTCAAGCTGCCTCTGTCACTTAGCAAGATCCTGACTCAAAATAAAATTTTTAAATTTTATGTGTAGCTCAGCAGTAGAGCACCCCTGGGCTCAATCCCCTATAACAAAAAAAAAAATTCAGTCTACTCTCTCCTCAAATACATAAAGCTATTTCTCATCACCCTGGCACCATGAGCCTTCTCTTTTACAAGTAATATCTCCTCTCATCTTTAACACTCAAAGGATATTATGGACAAGGTTTCACTATTCTCCTCCAAAACATGTCTCCAGGGTAACCAGCTCTGCCAAGCAGGGCTGTGGTAAAGTGAAGAGAAACAAAGTAAATGAGCAGAAGAAAGAAAGTAGAGGGAGGAACTATAGAGATATCTGCCCAAGAAGGCCCACTGCCAAGAGACAGCCCAAGAGGCTGAGCTTCCACCTGGATGCCAACCAAACCCTGAAAGGCAACCCTTTTAAGGACTCAGGGGCAGACAGGAGTCAGTCCACTCTGGCTCAGCCACTCTGCTAAGTGATCTATTTGTTTGTCGGTTTGTCTGATTCTAAATGCTGGGGATGGAACCCAGGGCATTGTGCATATTAGGCAAGTACTCTCTGCCACTTTTTAAAATTTTACTCTTGAGACAGGATCTACCTAAATTGCCCAGGCTGGCTTTGAACTTACCATCCTCCTGCCTCTGCCTCCTGAGTTGGCTGGAGTTAGAAATATGACCGCCATGCCTTCCTGGCTTTTCTAGGTTTGGGGGATCTTTGGTTGGTTGGTTAGTTTGAAGGCTAAAGTTAATAGGCATCTCTGTCTTCAAATATCAACTATACTGACCTGATACTCAGTGCAGGAAACTCTAATGACCAATAATTAGCCTCTGAGGATATTTGGTTTCTGTGATACGCAGTTAAGGGACAAATATATCATCTGGCTGAGTTTTTAAAGTCTTTGTTTTTGTTTGCAGTACTGGGATTGAGTCCAGGGTTACTCTACCACTGAGCTACATCCCTGGCCCTTTTAATTTTGACACAGGGTCTCTCTAAATTGCTGAAGAAGGCCTCAAACTTAGAATCCTCCTGCTTCAATCTCCTTACGGGCTGGAATTACAGGTGTGTGCCACCATGCCTGGCTTGCCATGGTTTTTAAACTGTATGGGATAGGTACAACAGACACTGGTTCCTTTTTCTCAAAGTTGAGTACTGACACACTTCTTATCTCTGCAGAGGCAGAGAAGTGGTTAACAAGACCAGCTAGGGCCAAGTTTGTTTTGGTGGTCTGCCTCTTGCTTTAGTCCCACCCCTCACCTTTCCAGGTACCCTGGATTCAACCATCCCCACCATGTAGTGCTAATCCTCTACACAATTTCCTTTTCCCTTCCTTATCCCCACTAATTGTTCCCTGTCCTGTGTTTAAATCCACAGCCTCCCTCCATTCCACAGAGAAGCTAATTTGACAGACTACTTCACTCTAGGACAACACAGAGAGCTAATATCTGAGGCCTTTTGTTCCTTAACTGCGTGTCACAGAAACCAAATATCCTCAGAGGCTATTCATTGGTCATCAGAGTCTCCTGCACTGAGTAGCAGATCAGTCTAATGGATATTTGAAGACAGAGATGCCTATTAACTTCAGCCTGCAAATTACAGCATGGAAGCATCTATCTATTCTGGCTAAGTGATGCCCCTGCACACAGAATTATAGGGACTAGAATTAAAGACTCTTTCCAGGGAGGTTGTGACGTGTAGCAGGAGAACCTGGGTTTGGGAATCTGGTCTGGACTGAAATCTGAGGCTCAGTTTCTTCTACAACCTGGGAAGAATTTAAGAATATTCTTTAAAGAGTCACTGTAAACATTAAATGAGATAACGTATATAAAAGTGCTTGGTATTTACATCTATCAGCTCCCTGTCTAGGTTAGTTCTCCCTCCTATGTACTTGGTTCTGCTTCTCAGAGTTGAGTTGGTATCTGCTTGATTCTCACATTAACTGTGTCTCTCCTAACCAATTACTCCAAGGTGTCACTCTTGTCACCACTATATTATAAGCACCTGGTACAAAGCCTGGCCCACCATATAAATGAAAGGACAAACAGTAGCTTTCCCTGTTTTTAAGCCAGAACCTCTAAGATGCTATCTGGTTCTTTTTCTTGCCTTCAGGCAGTTCCACACCTCCCACACAGTAGACTCCATCTTATTACCCAACTTCCCAGGTGACCCACCCAACAGTCCTCATAGCCAAGGAATTAATCATTCTCATTAACATCACCAACATCACAGAGCAGCAAATACTTTTTCTCAGATAAGGCTAAGTAGGTTAGAGGAGGTAGAAAGTGGGAAAAATCATCATGGCAACAATTCTTATCACTAGAAGTGGAAAGGAACAGGGTAAGACAAGCTAAGAGGATAATCAAGAAAGTCCAGTCAAAGACAAAAGAGCACACCAGGGTGTCCAGTGGAAGGAAGCAGAGATGAGGGGCACACATGCACTGTGATTATAGATTTCCCCTGGAGCAGTGGTACATGCCTGTGATCCCAGCTACTCTGGAGGCTGAGGCAAGAGGATTGCAACTTCAAGGGCAGCCTCAGCAATTTAGCAAGACCCTGTCTCAAAAAAAAAAAAAAAAAAAAAATTAAAGGAGGAGTTAGAGATGTAGCTTAGAGCATCCCTGGGTTTAATCACCAGTATGGCAAAAAAGAAAAAAATGAATTTCCCCAGAAGGAAAGAAAGAGTCAAGAGACATTAGCACTGAAAGGTTGGTAGTACCAACATCTCTCTGTCCCTCTCTTGGTTTGCAAGGCACAACACTAATGTCTAGTGATCAAGTGTTTTGCTCAAGGTCACTCAGCTCATAAGAGTCAAAGTGAGATTGTAACTCAGGTGTCCTGGCTTCAAAGCCAAGGCTCTAAAAATAAGAGTATGACAGAATCAAATGAAAAAGCCCTGCGGTTCCAATTCCAGCTCTTCCACTTTTTAGCTGCTCTATGAACGTGAGCCAGCTGGTCAACATCCTGTACCCCTGCTTCTTGTCCATGAAATGCAACTCTGCAGGGATGCCATAGGAATTAAATGAGATCAGATCGGAAAAGCATGCAGTATCACATTTGAAATCCATCTTTCTTTATTAAAAAAAAATTACAGAGCACTTTCTATTTGCCAAAGACAAGGAATCAAGAAGAGACTATTAAAAAAAATTGTGTGTGTGTGTGTGTGTGTGTGTGTGTAAATAATAAGGAATGCCCTGCTTTGTCCTAGCAAAGAACTAGATTTGGAAATGAATGTCTAGAGGAGCCAGGTAGGGGAAAAGGAATTAGTCCCAGACAGGACAGAAGAGGTTGCAGGCAAAGGTCTTTTCTAGGACACTAAGAAATGCTTTAGAAAATAAAAGAAAGACTGTGCCAAATCTAGCTTAAAGACTAAGCCTCAAACCACACTGCCTGACTCCCATTCTGAGAGATGTCAACAAACCACAGCAAGGGGCCAGGCATGGTGGCACACCCCTATGATCCAAGTTACTCACTACTTGGGAGGCTAAGATAGGAGGACTAAAAGTTCGAGGCCAGCCTGAGCAACTTAGTGAGACCCTGTCTCAAAATTAAAAATGAAAAGGGTTAGGGATATGGCTCAGTGGTAAAGCATCCCTGGGTTCAATCCCAAGTAGTGGGGGCAGGAGTTGGGGTCAGGAGTATCTTCAGGTACAGTTAGGTTGACTAACCATCTTAGCTTTCCTGACACCATCCTGACTTTAGCACCCAAAAGCCCTCCGTGCCAGTACTAGGCAACCCAGGTTCTGGTTCGTTGATCCAGGTCCTCTCCTCTCTAGCCTGAATAATTTCACTAGCAAGATGGTAAAACACCTCTGACCTAACAGGAGTTCCCATAGGTGCTGCTGGCAGCCTTGCCGGCTAAGTATACACCCTCCCTTAGGCCCAGGTCTTCTCAAAGCCTCTACACTGGAAAAGGAAGGAAGAAACAAGTATAGAGAGAGTAGGATCAGCCCCTTGGGATGACCTGGGCAGGCAGGATCCCAGGTGCTTGGGTTTGAGTGTTTATTTCCCTGAAATCATGTGCTGGGAATTTATGGGCGTTAACAAAATCATATGTCAATGGGAGTTGGAGTTGGGTTCTCAGGGTGCTGATTGGGTTTCGAGGGCTCTGCCCACATGAATGGATTAATGGATTATCATGAGAGTGGCTTTGTTTAAAGAATGAGCTCCCTCTGATTTGTTTGCTGTGTCTCATCATGTGACGGCTATGTCATGTTATCACCCAACAAGAAGGCTCTTACTAGATGTTGAAGAGACGCTGGCACCATGAGTTAAATAAACCACCATTCCTTTATAAATTACCCAACCTTAGGTATTTTGTTATAACAACAAACACAAGGCCTCAGACCCCATTTTACCAGGGACAGGAGGATGCCCTCTGGAAACTAGCACTCAACCATGCCAGCTCTTCCCTCTCTACCCTCTGCCCAGGATGGCAGTGGGGTGGGAGGCAAATGAACAAAGCAAAATGCTACTCAAAATGTAACACAATATTTATTAATAACTACAAAGTAATACCAATGTAACTATTTTTGCACAAATTCCAAGAAGTGTAAATCCCTCACCCATTTCCACAAAGCCTTATCCTCTTGGGCCACTGTGTACACATCTATAAAACTAAACCAAAGGAAAACCACATACCCCATCATCACCACCTCCCCATAGCACAAATAAAGGACAGATGAACTGCAATCTTCTGAGACCTCAAGCAAAAACCACCCAGCTAAGTTCCTCCTGAAAAACTGACCCACAGAAGCTATAAGTAGATTATGGTTGTTTTAAACTGCTAAATTTTGAGGCAATTGGCCACTAATATATAGTGTGTCTGTCTGTGTCCCAGCCCCCTTTTGGTGCTGGAAATTTAACCTATTACCTTGAACATGCTAGGCAGGTAGGTACTCTATCACTGAGCTATCTTTCTTGCTTTCAGTTAAGGAGGATGTTGTCTATGGATTCATAAATGGTGTAGGAAGGTGATAAATATAAGCAACCATAAGAGAAATGCACCAGTCTATGTATGTGATAACACAGTAACACTCAATCACATGTGCACGTATAAACACATGTGTACATGAAGGCACAAGAAAGACCTTCCACAGTAGGAAGGAGGCATGAGTTTTTCATTTGTGGGACAGAAGAATGAGGATCAGGCATTTGAATCTAGGGAAGAATGGGCTTAGAAATCAAAAAAGGGGGGGGGGGCAGGAAAAGGCCCTCTTACACAGACGTTTGAAAAAGGGAAACACAGCTCTAAAGCTTACTTCTAAATGCCTCTGAGTTCCTGGACCACCTCAGCTTTAAAACAAAATGACAACAATAAAAACAACAACACAAAAAAATGGTTAGAAAAAAAACACACTGTGCCAATCCTATAGCACTCCTAGAAACCATGGTGATGGGTGCCATTAACTCAGATCAATAGATAGAAAAGCTTCCAGAATCACACACCAACCCAAATCCAGTTAAACTGCAAGCAAATGGCAAATCGATAATGTTGCAGAGGTGCAGAGGACAGACAAACAGCTCTGGGGGTGGCAGGAATGGCCCAGAATTTGAATGTTTTATCAATGTGACTGAGGGCTGAAATTGATCACAAGGAGATAAATGGATCAAAAATGTCGGGAAGTGAGTGACCTTGCTGCAAGAGGCTATGTGCAAGTATGAATCATGCTTTGCCTACTAATTTACTCAAGTGGCTGTGTCTATCAATGACAAAGCCAAAGAAGCAAAGGAAAACAGATTCCAAATCTCAGCTCCCATTTTCATCACTAACACCAAGGTCCACTTCAGTTCTGAAGGTAGAATGGAAATTCAAGAACGAGTACCAGATTGACCAGAATCTCAGAAACTTCATGAGCAAATCCAACGTGCTTTACATATGAGTCATTAATTCCTCAGCAACAGACCCAGAGCTACTGTACTCCACCGAACCCTGGGTGGCCTGATGTCATCCACCTCTGCCTAAAATACCATGGCATGCTTGAAAGGGCAGTACTCATCCTGGAAAGGCCAAGAGGTACTTCTCCTGTCTGCTCAAAGGAAGCTCCCTAAATGCTACGGCCAGCTGAGAAGCAATTGAAAAGAAAAAGACACAGACACACACACACACACACACACACACACACCCCTTGCCAGACATGGTGGTGCTCATCTTAGGAGGCTAAGGCAGGAGAATCATGTCTTTGGGACCAGACCCTGTCTCAAAATTTAAAAAAAGTCTGCGTGTGTAGCTCAGTGGTAGAGGGCCCCAGTGAACGCATGTATGGTCACTGGGCTCAATCCCCAGATCTTTGAAGCCACTACCAATTTCTCACAAATCTATCTTACTATGATTCCCCGCCCCAACTTTTCTCCTTGAACTTTGGCCAATACGTTGATATCAAGTTTCCTGTCTGTAAAAGGTAAAAGAAGAGCCATTTACCAATCTCTGTAACTAGAAGAAAAGAAAAAGAACACATCAGGAAAGCAGTGGGGAAAATGAGGGAGCCCAGAGGATCAGACTTAGGGTCGGAATGTGAAGTTCTGATTTTACATTCTCATTTCCAAAAACTGCTGCCCGCTCTCTGCTTTTCCATGGAATTTGGCAATCTACAAGGTTGAAGCCCCATAAGGAAAAGGGTGACATATTACATTTCTTTAGTATCCAGTAAAGGACTGGATATACAGTGAGTATTCAAGGAATTAGAAGAGGTTAGATAAGGGTAAAGGGGTAGGGAGAATCAAGAGCCCAGGTTTATGCAAAAATAAACCTATTTCGTTTATTTGGTCAAATCTATGTCATAAATTGGGGAAAATATATATTAAGTGGAGGATCCCCATCTCATTGACCACTTTCCTACCTCTTGTCTTCATTTCACCTCTTCAAATTCTACCTACCTTCAAGATCCAGCTCAATTTTCACTTTCTTCTCTATAAATACTCCCTAACCACTCTAGCCCATAGCAGTATCTTCTACCAAAGAAAGAGAAAAAGCATTTATTGATACCATTTTTATAGTACTAACCTGGATTTGTTTTCATGTTGTCACCTGTTCTTGTAATATAGCTTATATAGATACCTAAAATCTTAGGCTCTTAGATTAGACTATATAACTACATCATATCCCCCATAGCAATTAACAACAGTTGTAGCCAGGCACAGTGGCAAATGTCTGTAATCCTAGCAACTCGGGAAGCAGAAAGATCACAAGTTGGAGGCAAGCCTCAACAATATAGTGAGACCTTGTCTCAAAATAAAAAATAAAAAGGGTTCTGGATGTAGTTCAGTGGGAGAATGGCCCTGGGTTCAACTTCCAGTATCTCACATACACACACACACACACACACACACACACACACACAAAATCGTATATATCAATTTGAAATACTTTTTAAAAAGTATTTAAAATTGCAATTTCAAAAAAGATTCCATTCATATAATTTCCTAAACATATTTAAGTGACATGAACAAATCAAATGAAATGTGGTATACTACATGCAGGAAGTTTATTGAGGGTGAGGTCTTTGGTGTTCTCAAAAGTAGGTCTTCCTGTTTGCCACTGTTGGTCTTGAAATCAGTTATCCTCCCTGAGTTTCCAGAGATCAGAAGTGTCCAAGACATTTTTATGCTTTAAGGCAGATCCCCAGATGGTGACAGTAATTGAATTACAAAGTAAACTTGGGTCTGCCACCTCTCTGCATAGACCTGGCCACCCCCTTGGGAGATGCAGAAGGCTTCCACTTCTCAGGGTCCAAAGAAAATGCCAGTTCTGAAGATGAAACAGGTGTCCCCCCATTGAGATAATATCCACAAATCCAGGACATTTGTACCAACTGTTCCTGTCCTCCAGTACTGGAAGCCTTCCAGAATGAGAAATAAATTCATCTTCCCACGATTCCAAGAGCTGTCCTTTCCCCTTGCAGTAGATAAAAGTCAAAAATCTTTACAAATTCTCAATATACACACACTGCCCTTGAGAAACTGGCAACCTGTCATGACCCAGTCCTTAGTTCAGCCAGCAATCATTACCACTGAGGACATAGAACAAAGACACATCATCTGCCCTCTAATTACTAACAGTACACAGGAAAGACAGATGTGCAATAATACAGTGACAATGCACTATGGTCATTGCTGTAATGAGGTGATACCTACAAATCCAGCACAAGCACAGAAGGACAAACACCTAATTCATTCCAGTGCAGGTTGGAAGTGTTCACAGTAAAGATGATTTTTGAACTTGGAGAATGAGTAGTTGCTGTTGGATGGAAACAGAGGAAAGTGACCCTTCTAGGCAGGAACACAGTGTGCACCAAGACAAGAGTAATCCAGCAAAGCCTGTTGGTGTGTCCAGATGCTACAAGGGTTCTAACTGGTGAGATGAAGGTGAACAGGTGAGGTCAGGCCAGGAGGGTCTTGTATCACTCTCTAAACGACAGGCAGCCATTTAAGGATCCTGAGCAACAAACTTTGGTCATATGTATATAACTGCTTCACAGCTGATGGATCAGAGGAGGCAAGATAAGAGGCCAGTAAGAGATAAGGAGGACCCAAGCCAGAGCAAAAGAATCAGGGACAGGACCAGGGGGAGCTGAGAAGCCACAGGACAGTCTGGAAAACAGACTGGATGTGGTCATTAGGAAGAGAGATGAATCCAGGGTGAGTTTCAGGATTCCTTTAGCCTTCCACGAATGTCCCTCCACTTTTTCCTCCCTTTCCTTTCCTCCCCCACTTAAGCCTCTACAGTTTTGCTTTGAGGTAAGTGATCCATTAAACCTGGGCTTGTTATGACTCAGTCCTCAGATTTGTGTAATTTAGCATAAATGCTGTCTTGATGACTGTCACCTGTGTTTTATCCTACTTAATTGAATTCCTAAAGTGTCCTTTTGAACTAAAATTCATTTTCTCTCCTTTTTAGAAAAGATAATTTTGTGAAAATTGATTCTCTTCCTTCCCTCCTCCCAACTTAGCTCATCTCACATCAAGTTCACAGGATGGGAACCGGATTTAATTCTATGTTCTCCTTCATGCCAAACATGTTCTTGGCACTCAGTGAACGCCGATTACTTCTACCGACCACAAAAATAATAACAACAATCTATAAATACCTTGGCTTCCTGCAGTTGAGAGGAATTAACCACACTGCAATTAAGGAAAAGCTGGAGAAAACATTTAGTTAGAAACTTCTCAATGCAGACAACAAGATTAAGACAATAAATACCAGTTCCAACATATTTCTTGGGTGGTGTTTTATAAAATAGTCCAATAAAATGCTAAAGACCACCCAATGCCACAACAGAATGCTAACAACCTATGATTCACCCAAAAGCAAAAATTGAACAGATTAATCTATCACATAAAAGACAGAAGAGTAATAAGCATCAACATTTTATGCAACTGACAAATTATAAAAAGGAGAGATGGTTCTAAGACCTAGTTCATATAAAATATCACAATTTTTAGAACAATAAAACAGCAAGATAGTATGACTCTATATACAGACTTTAATAGAAAATGGTCTCTGGGTTTGGATACCATAGGAAACAAGAGGGATGTAAAACATATTGGAATTGGTTCTTGTCAAGAATAGATAAACTGGGCGCTGTGGCACATGCCTATAATCCAGCAATTCAGGAGGCTGAGGCAGAGGATCACAAGTTCAAGGCCAGCCACAGCAAATTAGGGAGACCCTGTCTCAAAATTAACTTTTTAAAAAGGGTTTGGTATATAATTCATTGGTAGCAACCCCTGGGTTTGATCCTCAGTACTAGGGGGCGAGGTGCACAATCGATAAGTAGATAAGAGGTAACTGAGGACTAAATATGACAAGATGCTTAGTGAGACTGAAAAGACTTCTGGGGCAAGTTAGGAAGGTGTATCATTATAGGGAATCTATAAGACAAAGCCTTGCCTTTGCTATTACAGTTTAGTTCCAAATGGCAAAGAACAAACACACAAATTAAGTTGACTAATACAATAAGCACATACCTGAAAAATATTTTAGGTAAATGTCTGCTGCAGAATGAACTCAGAAGGACCTGAAGCCACGGACCCAAACAGCTCTGCCAACATGTAATATTGCAATATTCTATTGATTACTATCACACTGGGCCTTGTTAATACAGAAGTTCCAATTAGATGCAAAATCAAAAGAGATCACAAAGGAAAAGACAAAAAAGTGTATAGCTCAGACAGAAGAGTTGGAGAAAACCAAGAAACCAAAGCACATTAGGGAAAATGAGGAATCTCCACAAGAGAGCTCTGGTTCTAGAAACACATCTTTTCCTGTCATGGCGCTCAGAGCACTGCTAACCAAGATAAACCAAAGGCATCCAGAGGCCAGGTGAGAACACTATTAGCCTCATGGAACTGAAGGAATCAATATGGACACAGGTAGGCTGGGAAGCTCTGCTCTAGATTCCCATTAAGTCATCAGTAGAATATTTTCTACCAATGACAGTTTCAGAACAAGTTTACCACCACTTTTGCTTTAATGAACTGAGATTAAGTTGAACAGTTATTAAGTGCTATCATTAAATAATAATTGTCCCATTCGTGTGATCTCACCTCATCCGGTAATTGTATCTAAAGGCAATTCTGAGTTCCACCACACCTGGAGCTCAGGGAAGAACCTATGTTTTTTCTCTTAACATCTTTCTACCAAGATCATTTCCCTTGGTGTCATAGAGGTGGAAATAAAATATATTACCTACTAGCATCCTTTTGCATCTACCCACCCTAATCTCCCCAGATATAAATCTCCCATCATAAGCCTCCCTTGGATTCTCTTACCTAGGAAGGCATAAATGACTTATTCTTTCTTCAATATGCTTCACCTTCCCAAAAAGTCTGAGGATACCCTCACTTTTGAGTAGAAGGAATATTGCATTTGTTGTAGTACACCTAGTATTTGGCAGAAGTAGGTGCCCCATGACCTTCACCCTCTAGGAAGTATACTTTGAAACTTCTATAATCCCCCTCCAGGATCAGCATGTTTCAGTCTGCCTTCCCACACAGAACTGGGGATCATGTGTCTGAGATCTATATGCCATTACCACCTAATTAGAAATATTGACAATCACTTAGGGAACTCTTTCTTGTGCAGTTTATAGTTTCAAAGTATATTCGTGCAGGGGCTGGGGTTGTTGCTCAGTGGCAGAGAGCTTGCCTAGCATATGTGGGGCACTGGGTTCAATTCCCAGAACCATATAAAAATAAATGAATTTTCTAAAAGTATATTGGGCTTGGGATATAGCCCAGTTAGTAGAGTTCTTGCCTGGCATGCACAAGGCCCTGGGTTCAATCCCCAGCACCACAAAAAAAAAAATAAAAAAATAAACAACAAAAAAAGCAAAAGTATATTCATGCATTATCTCATTTGATCCTGGTGACAATTCCACAATACAAGTGAACAACACTGCCACCCCTGTTTCACAGGTGAGAGGTTTAAGGATTAGAGAAATGTAGATGTCCGCCCAGTTTCAAGTGGTCCAAAAACTAAAACGTTCTTCCTCTTCTTTTTACTTTAATCTCATAAAAAAAAAAAAAAATGCCACCATATACCACTGGTGCCCACAGAATGATCCAAGAAATCCATATAAGGGTTGGTTCTGCTGAGCATAGACTGTAGATAAATCAAATCACCTTTGAATACTTTCCAATCTCCTAAGGAAGTGTCCCTGCAAGGACACTGCACTTTGGATCACTCTGTTTACCAACTGAAATAAGAAGTCTCTTTCCAGGGGAGATCACAGACCTGTTTCTGACCCACCTATCTCAACAGTAAGTAGAAGACCCTACTATCTCTTCCATGCTCCCTTCATGTCTGCTGTGCACTGTCACTTGCTGCAGAATCAGGTGCATTTTAATGAAATTATTTGCTTATGTATTTGCTTCCTACTGCATTAAGAGCCCCCAAGACGAAAGAGATGCCTTGAATCCCTACATCTAGCACCTAGCATAGAACACCAGCAGGCACTCAAACATTCAAATACAAAATACACACAAGTCCTGAAAGCACACACTTTCCACTCATTCACTAACCCTCACCCAAGAAGTTTGAAGAAGACACTCCTCCAGTTGCAGAAAATGGTAAGGAAAAAAGGAAAGCATTTTTGCTTTACTCACAACTGTTGTATCCAAATGTTTCCCTAAGTTAGTCAGTCTGTCTGTCTGTGTATGTGTTGTTCTCTCTCTCTCTCTCTCTCTCTCTCTCTCTCTCTCTCTCTCTCTCTCAGTACAGGGGTCTGAACTCGGGGGTGCTTTACCACTGAGCTACATCCCTAGACCTTTTTATTTGGTATGTTGAGACAGGGTCTCACTAAGTTGCCCAGACTGACTTTCAACTTGCAATCTTCCTGCCTCAGCTTCCCAAATTGCTGGGATTACAGGTATGCACCATCACGCCCAGCTAAACTTTCTCTTATTAAAATATGGAGGGGAATTAAATTTTAGATGACAAATTTGGACTCCCAGGACCTATTTGATCCCAATTCAGAAAATATTAATCTGTTAGGTCTAGAGTGAAGCCTGAGAATTAGTAATTTTTTTGTTAATCCCTTAGGTGATTCTGATGATTAGCAATTCCTTTACCCAAAAAATGTATGGCATATACTGGGCATGGTTTTCATTCTAATACAACCAATGTGGCACCTGTCTTGATGGAGCTGACCCCAGAGTCAGATTTGGAGATACTAGACTAGTTGATCTCTCAAGGGTCTCATTCTGCTCTATAAAAAGGGAGCTTCTGGAAAAGCTCTTCCCTGCCTTGCTCAATGTCTTACTATAATATAAACCACAGCAGAGACAGCCTACCATATTTGTCTGCTCCTCTCAGTCTTTGGAGGTGGCAAAGACAGAGCTTTCAGCAAGGTGACAGAGATTTCAGCAAATGTCAGAATAGTGACATAGATACTGCCTGAGAAATGGCACAGAGTGGCTGAACACTGGATACCTGCAGTAGCAAAGCTGATAAGCAGCTCTTGAAGAGTAAGCAACAAGAACCTTCTAGATGTAAGCCAGGTGCAGTGGTGTATGCCAGAAATCCCAGGTACTTGGAAGGCTGAGGCAAGAGGATCACAAGTTCAAGGTCAATCTGGGCAATTTAGAAAGATCATGTCTCAAAAATAAAATAAAAAGGGCTCAAAGGATGTATCTCAGTTAGCAGAGTACTTGTCTATCAGGGGTCAAATTCCCAGAACACCCCCCTCAACAAACACACACAAATATAATAGGTGCAAAGTACCACAAGCAATTCTATAAGAGAAATAAAAACTCACTCCCCTTGCCATTTGTTATTAAGCACTGTGGTGTCTAAAGTAAGAAAAACCTGAATTAAAATCACCATTCTGCCACTTATAGGCTTAAAGTTTCTTAACCTTCTCAATGCCTTTATTTTCTCATCTGCAAAATGGAAGAAATGCCACCTTCCTCATAGGACAATTGCTATTATAACCATTATCAGAAATAGCTGTAAAACCCCCAGAACAGGAGCTCAATTGATGGTAGCAGTTGTTATTTTTACAATGCAGCATTAAATCTGGTACTTAAGAGAGATACAACGTCTGTATAGCATATCCCCTATGAAAAGTTTATATTTTACAACTCAGCTACAAGTATATGTTAATCCCAAGCAATTTATTAACCATATTCATTACCGTGTGAGTTAGGTCCCTGTCCTCAAGGGACATACAATTTGGATAGGACAATATGCATAAATAAAATCACAGATACTGTAAACATGATACTGTGTTCAGCTGTACATAAGACCTCTATACACTGCTTAGGTCACAAGGAGGGAGGCAGAGTCCTTGTGGGGTTGGAACAAGATTCAGTAGTGCTCTGGTGGCTGGGAAAGATTTGGATTCACTCTTTTTTTCAGCATATGGTAAGTGCCTGCCATGCACCCAACACCAGGATCACCAAGAAACAGAGCTGTTTAATAAAATAGAATCACCAACCTCAAAGGAGCTCACAGACTCAAGAAGAACTGCATCAATATATTAAGGGCTCCAAAAGGATGGCACCATTTAGAGCAGAGATCAGGGATGATTTCAGAAGATGCAGTGTTTGATCTGAGCCAATTAGGATATTAAGGGAGGGAAAACATGACAAGCAAAGATGTGGGAAACCATACTGTGTACTCTAGCAGTGACAACAGCAATGGTCTGAGCAGAATAGGAAATATACCAAAGTCTAGTGAGTCATATAGGATTTTTCTTTTTAATGAAGTTGGGTGGCAAAGAGACCAGCCTTATTTAATTAAAGGAAGGTGATCTATAGAAAATGGGTACACAATAACACAAAGCATATGTGACCATGGGTCAAATGAGTAGAGGGAGAATTCTGAGAAAGAGAGATTATAGAGAGTTAGAATGGGCAGATCAAGGCTATAACGGCAGTCTTAGAGGAGACACGAACACACAGAAAATGCAGACAATACAAGAGAAACAAGTTTCACTGGGGACTCAAAGCACCTTGACATTAGATGACAAGAACATTCACAAAAATCAGCATACTAACCGGGCACTGTGGTGCACACCTGTAATCCCAGTAGCTTGGGAGGCTGAGGCAAGAGAATCGCTAGTTCAAAGCCAGCCTTAGCAAAAGCAAGGCACTAAGCAACTCAGTGAGAATCTGTCTCTAAATAAAATACAAAATAGGGCTGGGGATGTGGCTCAGTGGTCAAGTGCCCATGAGTTCAATCCCTGGCTAACCACCCCCAACCCTGCCCCCCCAAAAAATCAGTATAATTAGTATATGAAAATGTATTCCTTCAAATCCTTGTGAATCTGTGTGTGCAGAGAAGAGGGGAAATTAATCCAGGGTTATCACAGCCAAATGAGAATCTCCTAAGACTATTTAAAAAAAAAAAAAAAAAACAATGGATTCATCAGGACCCACCCTTGAGTGACTCAACAGCCATCAAACTAATCAGCTGACAGTGAAGTCCAAGGTCGGCCTCACAGGCCAGCAACTGATTGCTGGCAGCTCAGAAAATTCTAAAATAATAAGGAAATAGGAGTCAATTGTGGGAAAAAAATCCCCATTTATATAATTCACATGCTGTTATATGCGAACAAATTCCCTTGAAAATAATACACATATAAATATCTATATTGTGACTAAGAAGAGGAAGAGTAAAAAAGATAATGGAAAAGTAGAAAAATCTATTTCATTTAAATAAAGAAGATTAAGAAAGAAACATAAGTTTTGAAATACAAATATTTTGGAGGTTTTTTATTAGAAGTGTTGAATAATGATGGAGAAAATTATTAATATTTAATATAATGTTGAATATTTCATTCTGCCATGATGAACTTTTTGTAAATATGTACAAAGAATGAATACTTAGTGATCAGAATTAAGCCACAGGAGAACAGAGATTGTTGAGTGAATTGAAATAACAATTCAAAAGAATGAATATGTCCCCAGGGACAGATAATGCAGCATAATGGAAAGTATAAAAAAATCCAAGTGCATATGGAAATGTAGTGTATAATAAAGGCAGTATTTCCAATAAGTGGAAGGGAAATTAACATAATAAATAGTGTTTGGAAAACTGAATTGCCATTTAGAAAATTATAAAATTAAATTTGTACCTCACATTATATGTTAGGATAAATATCAGATACATGAATAATCTGAAGCAAAGTTTTTAAAACAAATAAAATCATCTATCCACTAATAGAAAACATGGACAATTTCCTTTACGTCCTACATGTAAGAAACATCTTGCTGTGCTTCAAAATCTAGACATAAAAGATTGATAAAGTACCATAATTTCTAGCATTTATATATAAAACAAAATTGTATATGTGGGTAAAGAGATATAACACATATGAGGCAAGTTTATTGAAAACTGATGAGTCAGCCTCCTTTTATCAGAGAAAACATTCGGCATTTGTTTTTTGGGGATTGGCTAACTTCACTTAGCATTATCTTCTTCAGCGCCATCCATTTACCTGCATATGCCATGATTTTATTCTCTTTTAATGCTGAGTAAAATTCCATTGGATATATATGCCACACAGTGGAATATGATGGACATCATTATCCAAAGAACATGTATGAAGACTTGAATTGACTGTCAGTATACTTTATATACAAACAGAGATATGAAAAATTGTAGTATACATGTGTAATAAGAATTGTAATGCAAAAAAGTACATGTATAAAGGCATGAATTGACGTGAACATACTCTATATACAAAGATATGAAAAATGGTATTCTATGTGTGTAATAAGAGTTGTAGTGCACTGCGCTGTCATGTATTTAAAAGAATAAAATCAATAAAACTAAAAAAAAAGAAAGAAAGAAAACTGGTAAGCCAAGATGGTGACTATTATAGTCAGATGTTCACTGCACTATGCTTTTAATTTTTAAAAATTTTTCATACATAAATAGTGTACATGGAAAAAAATAGTGTACATGGTTGGGGTAGGTAATACCATGAATTTTTCCTATTTTGTAACTATTCTATATGTTTGAAATGAATTCAAAATATTTTTAAAAATATGCAGAATAGTGAATATAATATATTCTCTATGTAGAGCTTTAGGAAGAAAATGAAAATACATTTATAAAATGTAAACAATGAAAAGCTCAAGGGCAAGAGAGGACACAAAGTAGACAGTATATCGCTGAATATACCATGTCAATAGCTTTCAATTTGAAGCCATTTATTTTTCCATGGTTTTATTGGTGTATTATACTTGTGCATAATGGTAGGGTTTGTTGTTACATATTCATACAGGCACACAATATAACATTATAATTTAGCCAATATCATTCCCATTCTTTTTTCCACCCCTCCTCTGTCCCCCTGGTCCCCTTCTCTACTGCTCTCCCTTCAATTTTCATGAAATCTTACCTCTACCTTTCTTTTCCTTTTTCCTCTCTAGCTACTATGTATTGTAGAAAACATATGATCCTTCACTTTCTGAGTCTGGCTTACTTCGTGTTCTCAAGGTCCATCCATTTTCCTGTAAGTTACATAATTTCATTCTTCTTTATGGATAAATAAAACTCTAGCGTGTATATATACCACATTTCCTTTGTCCATTCATCCATTGATGGACACCTGGGTTGGTGGAACCATATATTTTAGATATTCAAAAAATAAAGTTTAAAAACTCACTAAAAATTGAAGCAAGGCACAATGGGATAGGCTTATAATCTTGAATTCAAGGCCTGCCTGGGCAATACAGTGAGCCCCCAAGACCCTGTTTCAAAAAATAAATAATAAAGCTCTTCGCCTTTTTCCAGCCATTTTGGATGTGCGCTTGATTGTTCCTCACCACGTCTTCTCACAAGACTTTCAGGATCAAGTGATTCCTGGCCAAGAAACAAAAGCATAATCATCCCATTCCCTAGAGGATTTGAATGAAAAATGGTAATAAAATCAGGTACAATTCAGGAGACACTGAAGGAGAACCAAGGTGGATCTATAAGGAATTACATGAACTGGCACACATATTTATGCTGTATCAAGGATGTAATCACCTTGTCTCCTTAAGCTGAAAATGTCACCACTATCTGGACAATTGAGAATATTTAACTGGGAATGTGAGCTCTCTTTAGTTACAAAGGTGCTGTAGTACTGGTTTTGGCTAGTTCAGTAATAAGTACATAAAACATTTGAAAAAAGAAAATAACAAAAATCACTAAAAAAAATGGAAACAAGTGAAAACAAATGAGCCTACAAGTATCTCAAATTGATGACATGAGAATACATAGAAAATCAATACTTCAGTGTCTTTAGAACCCAGCATTTTGACAGTAAATACTTTATGGAATACTTTGTGGAACACATTCTATGGACAAAGATAACATGGAGGTTTCATGGAATGAAATTGGTATGCCCAGAAGCAGATTGTAAAGGCAGTTTCTCTTCAAAACATTTGTTATTATACCACCTGATAATCATCTTATGACACCATGGCAGCAGCAGCATTAAAATGGGTGTTTATCAAGAGAACTATCTTGACGAATTTATTTCTAGTCTAAAACAGAGTTTTATCTTATGTTTGTCATAAATCTACATATTCTTCTCATCCACATCACTATAATTGCAAAGTAGAGCTCACTTTGACATTGATGGCAGGCTGATAGTATGCTACCACCCTTCTATGGACATTACATATGAACACATAAAACCTATCCCTCAACCAGACCCTGTGTACAAAAATGAAGAAAAACAGGGTCAAGTGCTGAAAACCAGATTAGAAGAAAAGGGTGAACACATTGAACAAGGATCCATGATAGAAAAACTTGGCAAAATGCTTGGCAAAATGCTCCTTTACTACTAAATATCATTGGTAATCCTCACACACACTATCAAAAACATTGTAAGAAACTGAATCTTCTGAAAGACATGATACTGAGGTCCTGGGGAGAATCAAAGTGAAATGTTACCTTGTGTCTCATTTGCCATTTAAGAAAATGCAATCTGGTATATTCACCAATATATAGTAAAATAATAACAATAAAGTGTCTTTTCATATGCTAAAAAGATAATGGTGATAAGTTAAAATTTATTAGGTTTCTTTGGAAGCAATAATGATGACATTTTGCTATTATATATACTATAAGATAAGACAAATAACTAATTATACTATTGATAAGAACAAAGATTTTCAATAAAGGAAAAATACATGCAAATAAAATTTTAAAAGTTTTCCAGGCTTGGTGGTACATGCATATAATCCCATTAAATTGGGAGGCTAAGGCAGGAGGATGCCAAGTTCAAAGACAGCCTGGGAAAATTAGAAAAACCCTATCTCAAAATAAAAAATAAAAAGGCCTGGGGCTGTAGCTCAGTGGTACGAGTATCTCTGGGTTCAATCCCCAGTACTGTAAAAATAAAATTTTAAACATAACATTTTAATAAAGAACAATTGTAAAGTTACAGAAACATGTTGATTACATCAACATCTGTGTGTTCATAATAATTCTTAAAAAAAAAAAAGGTAAGGCAAATCCACAATGTTGGACATCCTAACAGACAATTGAGCCAGTTTGTTCAGAGTATTAGGAGCACACCTATAGATAAGAATCCTGCGTCAGGACCACCCAGTGCTACACATGGACTGCATTTGAATCTTGATTCCAACAAACCAAGTAACAGAAGGCAATATGAAGACAGCTAGGGAAATTTAACTAATGACTGGGCATAAAATTTTCTGTTAATTTTCTTAGGTGTACACTAAAATATCTACATTTTTATGGAGATGAATATTCAAGCAAACAATGGTGAAACAACATGATCTCATGATCTACATTAATTTCAACAAAAGAAGAGTATAAATAGATAAAGTAAATATGGCAAAATCTTAAAAAACACTGGATTTTGTTTATAAGTATATGGGAGCTTATTATTCTCTCTGCTTATATATACTTCATAGTTTTTCACAATAAAAAGTTCTTAAAATATATCACCCAAACACCTGCTACTCTGCATTGTACAATATGACCCTGAAAATAATTATTTATTGATAACCTTTTGTGGAATAAAAATATAAATGATATTTTTTACTCTTTCATATGTGCACCAGATAGTGTACTGCACTTTTTTTTCTTCTTTCTAGTACTAGAGATTGAACCAGAGCCTCTCACATGTTAGGCAATGTCTAAGTACTGAGCTATAACCCCAGCACTATATTGCTGCACTTTTTGGCTTTGGGAATTTCTCTTCTTCCCCTTCTTCCCTCTCATTCCCCCTCCTCCCCTGCTCTTTATCCCCCTTCCCCTCCCCCTTGTTCTTCCTCTTCCTGTTTCTCTTCCCCTTCTCCTCCTCCTTCTTCTTAAAATACCAGGAAATGAACCCAGAGGTGTTTGACTACTAAGCCACATTCCCCAGCCCTATTTATTTATTTATTTTGAGATAGGCTATCACCAAGATGCTTAAGACCTCACTGAGGCTGCCTCTGAACATAGGATCCTTCTGCCTCTGAGCCTCTGAGATTATAAACATGAACCACTGTGCCTAGCTTACCTGGGCCTATGGGACACACATACCACAGTACCTGGCTAACATTGATGACATTTGAAAGTTCTATTTCTGGACACTTACGTCATTAGAAGATAAATTTACCTCAACAACAGATTACACAGGTCTTGTTTTGCATCAGTGATGGGGGTGCATCCTAGGGATTGAACACAACACCTCATACATGCCAGGCAAGTATTCTACCACTACAACCACATTTGGTGCACCATTTTCACATCATTAATTACTATATGGGGAGAATATTAGTGAATGGTCTTATAACATTCAATAGAAGCTTCTCTACTAAATATACCTTGAAGCTAATTCTTTTGTAAATTGAGGGGTCATTTTATAATTACATTAACCACTTAATTTATCTGTTGATAAATTCCAGCTTTTAAATACTAGATTGATGTGCTTGCTTCAAAGGACCTTAACTATGTAGAAATAGGTTATTCTGCCGTAAGTGCAAATATTCAATTATTGCTTTATATCCCCCAGGAAGGGATGTTATCTAAATAATTATACCACATATCTAAAGAGGTGAGGTTCTACTTTCTAAAACAATCCTGATAATTACAAAAATAAGAGTCCTCTAAGAAAAAGCAATAAAAAGTAATTATTGATAATCTCATTATTTTTATTTCTATTGATTACAATAGTTCACATTTATTGAACAGTTAATGTGTCAGACATGGTACTAAGCAACTCATATAGTCTTCTCAGTTAAATTCAGCTACTGAGACTTTAGGAGATGATCTGCCCAAAGTCATAAAACTCATAAAGGGTAAGGCCAGCATTTTTCACTTTGCTCCTCTAAAAAATGGAGGATACACTGCTCACCACCAACTGTGAGATTTGGGCCACATCAGTTGGCCTCATTTTCTCACCTGCAAAATGAGGAGGTTGGAGTAAATTAGCTTTCAAACTCTGTGAACTGGTCAGTCTACCCCTCTCAAAAGCAGTGCTTCAGATGAAAAAAGTCCTAACATGCTGAGTTATTAAGAAGAAAGGTATCTTCCATACACACACAAACACACACACACCCCCCAATATGAAATTCTGCTTCGGCAGATATATATGTAAACACAAATAACAATGTATAGTGCTCTTTTTAGAGCTTGTATCCAAGCCCAGTGACTCAGGAGGTTGAGGCAGGAGGACCACAAGTTTGAGGCCAACCTCGACAACTTAGGGAGACCCCCCCAAAAAAGAAGTTGTATCCAAAAGAGAGGACTTCAGGATGAAGAGGCAGAAAGGCATCAACACTTTGCAAGTATCTGGGTAGCAACAGATTGCTGAGGAAGCTGTTGAGAGTTGGGAGATAAAGGAATGATTCTAGAAAGAATTATATATGGATAATATGGAGAAGGACATGCCCAAAGGTGTAAGGGGAATCTGAAGGCATTCTCTTTCCCTTTTCTATACCAGATTTCCAGCGCTTTTCTCATTTTCCTATTTGTCAACAAGTATGATGACTGCACAAATTTCCATCTTTTGAATATATCATCACATCCTTCCACTTTTCATTATCATAAATAAAACAGTGATGAATAGAAAGACACAAATATTTTACCTTACTTAGGCTATTTTTTAGGCTAGACCCCAAAATGAAAGAACTATTTGGTTAAAGGATGAAACATGGAAGTATCTTGATTTGTACACATATACACACATGTATGTGTCCTATACATATGTACATACATAAAATCAAATCCCTTTAAGAGGCTGTTCCAATTTGTACTGCCATCAGGAGTACTAGGACATCCTATTATTCCCAGGAACAGTTCACATTTGTCACTTTGGCCATATACTGACTGCCACCATCGCTGCTGCCTCCTCCACACACCCGTTTCCTATACCACAAGCCAAGGATTCCCGATATGTTTCACTCTTCAAACTTTCAGAGGATGATTCCAGGCAATTTCCAGCGCCTCTTCACTCCTCTTATCTTTGCCTATCCTTTAATATCTTACAAAGACAAGACAGAGACTCAGCCCTGGTAGTTAAGTGCTCTAGGATTCAAGAGAAAGCTAAAGCTATGTAAAGAATTATGGAAATGATCATGTAATTTGTAATTAAGAAAGAAATGGCCACACAAGGAGATTCTTACTCTTTTTTAAAACTGAATAAACATTTTCCATGTGGGCAATTTTTAAGTAAAAAAAAAAAAAAAATTGGCAATACAAGACCTTGGCTTACATTTTGCCATTTGTTATGTTTTTGGTTTGTGATGTTTGGGGTCTTTTGTAGAATGTGGAGTAAACCCAAAAGAGATTTCAGCTTTATCAAAACAGAAGCTGAAGGCAGAGACACCTGTATACAGTTCTCAGGGAACAAAGCCTGCATAGTTACGTCTGTAGTAAATCCTTTCCCATTAATCAGGTTAGATACTGGCTGTGTGAGACACAGAGGGCCCAGACCACATTTGCAAGCTAGAAAGGCAAAGACCTCTCTGGAATGCTTGCACACACTCGCTCCCGACTTCTATCTCACTGCGCTACCTTATGGACTATTAGAACAGTTCCCATCCATGGTCCCTGAGTAGCCCCTATTCAAGTTCACGGTAAAGCATTTCAGTTTTTAGATCCTCTTTAAAAGCAAAATATCCTACTGGGACCCAGAAACTAGTTATCTCTACTTCCCCAAATGCAGCAGATGATGGAAAATTATAGTGTTCTAGAAATCCCCAAGAACTTTCTCATAGGGTCCCTGGGTCTCTGAAATGATATACTAAGTTCTCTGCTTAGAAGCAGTTTTCTGTAAAGAAAGGCTTTTATTAGATCTTCACAGAGTCCATGAGTCAAAAGAATTCAGCATCCTCCTGGAGGGACGTCTGACTCACCCCTACCTCTAACCTTAATCTCTTGCACAGCCCTGGCCACATACTAGGTATTCATCAAATATGGAGCAAGTATAAAATATAAATTGACTAGTATCTATTCGAAAATGATGGAATATATAAGGGATCTTCCAATACAATTAATCATGAAGAAAAACTGGGGACAGAGTGTGTGGATTTTTTTTTTTCTTTTTTCATTAAGAGCTGATGGAGGGCTGGGGATGTGGCTCAAGCGGTAACGCACTCGCCTGGCATGCGCAGAGTGCTGGGTTCGTTCCTTAGCACCACATAAAATAAAGATGTTGTGTCCACCGAAAACTAAAAAATAAGTATTAAAAAATTATCTCTCTCTTCTCTCTCTCTCTTTAAAAAAATTATTTAAAAAAAAGAGTTGGAAATACCAACAGACAAAGCACTTGTTAAGCAATTCACATTGACTGAACATTTCACAGTCTTTTTATCGGGATCTTCCCATAACAACATTGTAAAGGAAGACAATGAGATGTTCCGAATGCCTAGAAGATATAATAAGTGTTCACTAACTGATGTACAGCAAGAAACTGGAGACAAAGGATGGATAGGTGGACTTTTTCATCATCAGATGGCTAGCAGCCAGGAAAGCTCTCCAGTGGAAGGCCCTTATGTCATAACACACATATGCACATGCTTGTGTACACACACACACACACACACACACAATTTTCCTCCACAGATCCTCCAAAAATCTTTCCCAAAAGAGCTCCCACCAGGACACAGTCCCAATAACTGCTTCCAGTTGGACTCTTCTGAAAAGACAGTTAACACTCTAGCTATAGCCTGACAGGGTACAAAGCACCAGTGCCCCTTTTTATTTCAAGGAGCACGATGACACATTCATTCACCAGTGGGCTCAACAGCATGACTGAATGGCAAAGAGAAGGGCAGCCAGCAATCCCAGTGAGATGTAGCAGGGATCCCTGGGAACCCTTGGGGTCTGATTGACAGAGCCCATAATTTGTCCTCTGCCTTCCCTATGTCCTTCTCCCTTCCTCTCAAACAAAGAGCATGAGAGCTAGACTACCTGAATTCATGCCTCTTGTCTAGAGAAAGAAAAACTAATAGCAAGAATAATAATATCTGGCAAGAATTCACCATTGGGTGGGGGGTGGTGCTTACAAAGAAGCCAGCATTAAACTGTCAGACACAAGCTGCAATCCATTAAGTAGCAGCAAGTAAATCCACACACAAATCTAGCTGCTACTACTCGACATTAATCTGATAAAGATGAAACCGATGTATGGAATCCTGCACTATCTGGAGAGACAGTCAATGCAAACAGAACAAAATGCATAAAACGAGCTCCTGTCCCCAGGAATCTGAAGCCAGCATTTTCTGATTATTAGATTATGCTCCAGAAAATGGATTAATATTGTCCACAGGGGCACTTTTAACTCCATTCTTACTCCCTGGTGCAATGGTATATATTCTGTCTGCAAGAAGCTTCATGAGAGTTCAAGTAACTTAAGAAATGAAATGGGTTTAACTTTGATTCAGACAATGGAAAAAAGCCTTCTCCTGTTCCAAAGTTGGTGATATATATGCTTACTCTCCCAAACAGATCACAGATTTATGCGGGAACAGCAAACAAAATTTAAGGGAAAGATCTCAAAGAAAATGGTACCAATTAGAAAGGAAACTACTGTGGGGGATGGGCAAATGAAGCTCTCTTTCTATCATACACAGTAATCTCTAAGACAATCTCTGACCCTGACTCTGCACCAAAGTCAGTGAATCAGAAACTGCCCATCCTCTGCATTCCAGATTGTTCTTTCCCTGAATGGCTTCTCCAGGGCATAAAAAATACATTAAAGAAAGAAAGAAACATGGCATCCACAGTAGTCCCTAACTAGGTAATATATTATGAACCTATCATATTAAGCTACCAGATCATCCAAGATCTTTCTGAGCTGTAAGTTGGGAATAAATACAATGGACCTGAACAAACAAGGCACAAAGGAAGCATTGAATGAAACAATTATCTCTGGGTGTAATGGGTCCCAAGAAAGACAAAAGAAGAAATCCAAGGAGGAAAAGGGTCACCCTCTGAGGGCAGAAGCACACAAGAGTCTCCATCCCATGGGTGGAATTAGCTGTCTGTGCAAATTTACTGGAAGCAATCTGTTCTGGAAGCAGTGGACAGATAGGATTAAGAGCTCTCCCACAGGGAATCCAGAAGTAGTCAACCATCCGGGCACGATGGCTCACGCCTGTAATCCCTGAGGCAGGAGGATCTTGAGTTCAAAGCCAGCCTCAGCAAAAGCAAGGGGCTAAGCAACTTCGTGAGACCCTGTTTCTAAGAAAAATACAAAGTAGGGCTGGGGTCGAGTGTCTTGAGTTCAATCCCAGGTATTCCTCCACCCCCCAAAAAGAAGCAGTCAACCTAAAACATAAGGAATTACCAAGGAAGATGGTGGCCTGCACACAAATGTCTCCCACCTTCTGGAGAAGATGACATGGATGTGACAGCTGAGCCCATACTTTAGAAGCCAGAGGCTCAACCTCCAGAAGGCTAAATTCAGACTTAAAGGAAACATTACTTTAAAGAATGGTACAGGAGGTAAAGGAGAATGATATACCCAAGGATCCTCTACCACTAAGCTAATCAAAACCCACACTTGATTCAGTGGGTCTGGGATGGAGTCCGAGAATCTGCATTTGTAGACAGGGCATGTGGCTCAGTGGCAGAATATGCCTAGCATGCATGAGAAATTGGGTTCCATCCCTAGCAACACATGTACACCAAAAAAAAAAAAAAAAAGGTGATAAAGAGAGAGAATCTGCATTTCTAATAAGTTCCCCAGTGATACTTGCTACTATTCTGCAAGCCACACTCTGAGAAGCACTAGCCATTCAAAACTACATTTCTAGACAGTTTATCCTTCTGGGACCCCTTCACAAAAACTTACAATGGCTCCCACCACAGGTGGCCCAGACTCAAATATCTGAGATTCTTATTCTGTTTTATTAATAGAGCAACTGAGGCTCAGAAAGGTGAATTAATTAACCCATCACCACACAGCTAGAAAGTAGCACCCAAATTTAGAGGCACAGTATACTACCTAATTTTCCTCAACACATTTAACACTAACTGAATGAAATTACCTTAATTATTTGCTCATCTTATTTGTATAATTGTTTATCATCAGTCTCCCTCCTCTTCCTCTACCCCACTTCCAATACCCATACTAGTTTATAGAGCTCCAAAAGTACAGGGATCATTTGTTTCCTATTCCAAAAGGAGATATAACAACAATTTTGGCCATTCTGAGAAAGAAAATATGGTACCAATACACAATGAAATACGACTCAGCCAAAAAAATAAAAAGTAAAATCCCATCTCAGTAATGCAAAAAAAAAAAAAGGAACTATTTTTAAAAGCCTGTGATATCATGTTACTTCCAACAACATGATGGAACTAGAGATCATTATGTTAAGTGAAATAAACCAGGCTCAGAAAGACAAGTACAACATGATCTCGCTTATATGCAGAACCTAAAAATTTTTTATTATTTCATAGAAGGTGAGACTAGAATGGTGGTTACCAGAGACAAGGGAGAGTAGCGAGGTAGGGAGGGATGGAGAAATCAATGAGTACCAGGGTACCACTGCATAATATGGTGACTATAGATAACAATAATGTACTGTACAGTTCAGAAAGCTAGAAGAAAGAATTTTTTTAAAGTTTTCACCATAAAGAAATGATAAATGACAAATGATAAATGTTTAACTTGATTTAAACATTACATAATATATACATGTATCAAACATTGCAAGGTACCCCATTTAGGATATGTGACTTTTATGTTTTAATGTATCAACTAAAAAATAAAAATAAGATACTTCTGCTCTGATAAACAACAACAAAAAAAGAACTTGAGCATTCTAGGAGCTAGGGTTAAGTCATGAGTGTTATTAGTCACAGTTTACTGAGAAGCCACTTAGAGCACTATCACCAACTGGCCAGACTGGTGATATGACCTAGGTTCAAAGGAGCTGGCTGTTATCAATAACTAAGAACACAGCGAAGAAACCATTCAGCACGGCTAGGTGACCCAAGGGTCGGCTCCAGTGCTGGAAGGAACAAGAGAGCAAGCGCTCCCCGAACTCCTGTTTTTATTTAGGGGAAAGACATTCAAGAATGTTCCACCCAAATAAAGCAAGAGATTGGGTTTTGAAGGGTGGAGTCTTGCTTGTTGATGTCTTGTGGTCAGCAGATTGACTGACATCTTGGAAAGCCACACCCATCTCAGGTGCTGTGTGGAATTGCAGGCAGAGAGAGAGGAAAGGCACACAAACGTCACCCAGCCCAATCAGCAATAACGTCAGGCTAGTCCCCTCATGTGCTCAAATGCACACAGCTCACACACACAGCCCATGGATGGCTCACGACAGAGCACTGCAGCAGACTCAGGCCAACAGGGCACAAAAGCAACAGAATGTAACCATCCCACAGGTGGGTGCAGTGGTGCACACCTCTAATCCCAGCTACCTGGGAGGCTGAAGCAGGAGGATCAACTGGTCTTAAATTTTTTAAAAAAATTAAAAATTAAAAGATTAGGGGTGTAACTTAGTGGTAAAACACCTTTGGGTTCAATCCCTAGTAGCATTAAAAGAAAAAAAAAGAAGAAGAAAAAAACATCCCACCCCAACAAAAACTTCCAACCGAGTCAGGGGTAGAAGTCATGGACACAAAAAGATGACTTAAACCTATTTAGGACACAGAAGTACAGTGAATAGGGTGAAGTCAAGACAGAACATGATGCTTTGAGTGGGAGGGTCAAGGAGAGATCAGTGAGATGACTTTAGATCTTGTAAATATGTCCTAGCAGGGAGTTAGGAAACTGAGGCAGATAATGAACCTGATTCCCAAAATTAATTTTCATACTGGATAGATTATGAAATGTAATTTTTAAAATAAATATGGCCTATTTTTTAACTTTATTTTGTTTATTTATTTTTTTATGTGGTTCTGAAAATTGAACTCAGTGCCTCACAGGTACAAGGCAAGCGCTCTACCTCTGAGCCACAACCCCAGCCCTGAAATGTGATATTTTTAAGTCAACTTCTGAAGATACAATTCCCTGTTATTTGATCAGATGCTTATCTTGGTGTTATTAAGAAGGTATTTTTGTAGATGTGATTAAAATCTCTAATCAGTTGACTTTAAATAAGGGAGCTTATCCAAGGTAATCAGGATGGCTGATTCAGGCAATCAGAAGACCTCAAAAGCAGAGCTGAGAATCCCCTGAAAAAGAAACTCTACTTATGGACAGCAGCTTCAGGTACTGTCCATGAGTTCAAATCCAACCTTTGGGACTTGTCTAATAGCTCCCACAATCATATAAGCCAGCTCCTTGCAATAATCTCTTCATAGATGTCTCCTATGGTCTGTTTCTCTGATTGAACCCTAACCAATATACAAGCTAAGCAGGATGCTCATGTCCTGCTACAGAATGGCATGACCTCTACCATCACCAGGGATTTATGATGAAATGTACCACAGTTCTTTCTAGATGAATTAAGAGTTTACATGCAAACACTGTGCCACCTTAAATGAAAACTACAAATAAGTAAACTAGGCATGGTGGCACATACCTCTAAGCCTTGGGAGAGTCAAGGGGATTACAAGTTGGAGGCCAACCCGCACAATTTAGCAAAACCTTCGGTAGCTTAGTGAGACCCTGTCTCAAAACAAAAGATACTGGGGGATGTAGCTCAGTGGCAAAGCACCCCTGAGTTCAATTCCCAGTAGCCAAAAATCAAAAAATAAAAACTTTTTTAAAAATCGTAAAAAAAATTTAGAATAGTCTCACCTACAAAGGGTGCACAAGAGCAACTAAAGGCAGCTGTTCTACTGTTGCTGTCCTCCCTCCTAGAAGGTGAAAGGAGGACAGACATGAGGAGGTATCCTCCTTGGCAGCCTAGGGCCCACACCACACCATGTCCCACTGTGGGGCAGGCAGGACTCCACTGAGCAACCAGACCTACTTCTGCAGGCTTGATGCATGAATGTCCTGCCAACCAAGTCACACCTGGACTGCTGCCAGTCCTGCTCCTACAGAAGCAACTGTCCTCATTACAGGAACCAAGATCACCCACCACAGGCCTACTGCCAGTCTTAAGTTCTGCCTGCCCAGGACCATCGAAATGGGCCGTGTAGGCACAGCCTCACCCTCATCTCTGATCCTGTCAACTTGCCTCTTCTTGGTCTCTACTCCCACCATCTTCTACCTGCTACACCCATTTAGAGGTACAGCCCTGAACTACTGACAAAGCCCAGATACTGAGATCAACACAATGCAGGAGCCACAGAATCTTCTGGAGGATACTTTATCTCTCTGAATACCCTCATCTTTTTATTAGAGATTATACCGAAACTCATCCCATAGAGTTATATACGTAAAAGGTATACTATTATGTCCTTGACGTGCTTATAATGTTAACACACAATGATGCCAATATACTTCGATACATATATACATACATACATACCTACAATTAAGAGATTTTTTTTCCCAGAACTGGGGATTGAACCCAGGGGTGCTCTACCACTGAGCTACAGCCCTAGCCTTTTGTTTTGTTGTTGTTGTTTTAGTTGTAGATGGACACAATACCCTTATTTGTTTATTTATGTTTATGTGAACCCAGTGCTTCACATGTGCTAGGTAAACACTCTAACACTGAGCTACAATCCCAGCCCTTATTTTTTATTTTGAGACAGACTCTCACTAAGTTGTTCCAGTTGGACTTGAACTTGCAATTCTCCTGCCTCAGCCTCCCAAGAAGCTGGGATTATGGGTGTGTACCACTGTACCCAGTTTATCTGAAGGAATTCTTAGAGAAAGTGATTTAACCTATGTAGTAAAAGCGAGAGAAAAAAAACACAAAAACACACATTCATCCCTTTTCCAGAATTGACAACCTTATCACACCACTGATAAAATTGTTCAATAGTGTATAGGGCATCTATCTTCTAAATGTTCATCCATGTCAGAATGTCTGAGATTGCAGATCTAAGAAATCAGAGCCTGTCTAAGAGTCCAAATGTGTTCCTGATGGCAAAAAGCATAGACAAAGAACACTCCTGAGTGATCGGAGATTGGGACAAGCCATCCAGAACCTCTAATCTAATGCCTTCAACTTGATTAGAGATAAACCAGGTAGAGCCCAAAGAGACTGAAAGAAGTGGCCAGGGATTCTCAATCAAAAACCCAGTGTGGGCTGGGGATATAGTTCAGTTGGTAGAGTGCTTGCCTCGCATGCACAAGGCCCTGGGTTCAATCCCCTGCACCACAAAAAAATAAAATAAAATAAAAACCCAGTGTCCCCAGACCTTTTTATTTTATTTTACTCCATTTAATTTAATTAATTTATTTATTTTGAGACAGGGTCTCGCTAACTTGCCCACGCTGACCTTGAACTAGAGATTCTCCTGCTTTGGCCTCCAGAGTCACTGGGATTATAGATATGCACCACCATGCCTGGCTCAAACCTTCCTTTCCAAGTTTTTGATGGCTTCCATAGTCATATGCAGTACCTTTATAGGCCATACTAAGTAAACGTTTTAAAGAACAGCAAGTTTTCAGAGAATACAACTACTTTCCAACGATCAGAGAGGCAGGCAGGCTGATGATAAGGAGGCAGCTCTAAGAAGTGTGATTACAGACAGATGGTGCCAGTTAGCTAGAAAATCCAGAGCTACATTAAATAAGGTTCCACTAAAAATAATAGGGTTCCCAGGGTAACTCAGTGACCTTATGCTGCAGGACAATGAAAAGAGTCACAGCATGAGAGAGCACCAGCCTGAACTGCAAGGCAGATGGGAACCTAGCTTGGATTTGGATCCGATCCTTCATTTCTTGTAAATTGTCAATAACCACCATTATCCATGGACTGCTGCCTTGGCAATGAGGCTCTGAGGACCACAGGAAGGAAGACCCACAGAGATCAGCTTGTGCAATTCCTGCCCCAACTTCTGTCAGGCTTGACTCATCATTCCTAACAAGGGGCAGCGCAGCTTGTCCACAACCACGAAGCTACACGAACAGCATCCAAAGATCCCCATTCCATTGTTGGCCAGGAACATCCTCCTTATATTTGGCAGCCATTGACCTCTCTGCACATCATCAATCAGGAAAACCTTTGACTGCAGTAACTTTTTTGGCAACCAAGTCACATTGTTGACATTGCTGCCACTTGCTGTCATTAAGACACTAAAAATTATTTCCACACATGCCAGTGAGACAGGTCTCCACTACTTATACCCATCCTAGTGATTTTTTTTTAGTTGTAGTTGGACACAATACTTTTATTCCATTCATTTATTTTTAAGTGGTGCTGAGGATCAAACCCAGGGCCCCTCACATGCTAGACGAGCGCTCTGCTGCTGAGCCACAATCTCAGCCACATTCTACTGATTTTGAGACTAGAGTCACCAGTCTTAAAGAAACAGATCGTTTGTTTGTTTGTTTTTACCATCACAAGCTCTTTTCCAAAGTGAAAGGTGGCACTCCATGCCTCAGTCATGCCTGTACCACCAGGGACTGGGACAGAGAATGCAGGAAGCTCACTGTACATCTATCCTCACTACAGGTGGGCAGCCCCTGCCTCTCCAATGGCTTCCATGTCCTCTCCTACAGTCTTCCTGTTGTCCCACTACAGGACCTTTAATTTCTACTTGTTCCTTCTGTCTAGCATACTAGAGTCCTGCCTAACCTCAAAGAAGCCTCCAACCGTTCAGAAAGAGCACCCCTGTCACACATCCCAGACACTGTGTCACATTACCCAGTATTATTTCCTTCAAACCACTCATCACTGCCTAAAAATATCTTGTTTTCTGTCTGCCTCACTGTAAATTTTTTAAGGACAAGGAAGTTTGTCTCATTGACAACTGTATGCCCAGTGCCTGAGACCACATTCCTATCATGAAGTAATAGATGTTTGATACATATCTGTTAATTGAATGAACGTCAGTTGAGTTCATGCCTGTAACTCTGACCCTGGCATCAGACATTCCTGGATTCAAATCCTGGCTCTGCTGTTTATTAGTGCTGTGACCCTGGGAAAATATTTCATCTTACCCAAAGTCATACAGTTAATGCAATTTTAATATGCATACCACAGGATTTTTATGAGAGTTAATTTTTATTTTTTTGTGGTACTAGGGATTGAACCCAGGGGCACTCTACCACTAAAGCTACATCCTTAATCTTTTTTATTTTTCATTTTGAGACAGGCTTTCAGTTGCCAAGGCTGACCTCAAATTTGTAATCCTCCTGCTTCAGCCTCCTGAATCACTGGGATTACAGGTATGTGTCACATTAGGTAGAAAGTTTTAATATTGATAATTTCACGCATTAAATACTTTAGAACTTAGAAAGTGTTTCACGAAAATGTACCATCTCATTCATTCCTCTTCACCACACCTGCTATTATCAGTGATTGAGTGGCTTGTTATCTGAGAAACTAATCGGGGTCTTCTGACTCCACACTTCTATCTCTACTTTGCAACACTGCCTCCTTCTTCTGGCAGAAGTTGAAAATAGTAAAATGAAATCCTTAGGTGATGGCAGCAGTACCTCATTTTATGGCCCAGGTTGTCACCATGTTCAGCATCATCATTGTCAAATGAGTAACAATTACTACTAATGTCAACTTAGAACTCACTGTGAATCTGGCATGTTTGGAAAGTTGAGTCCTGTCCATTATTTTAAAATAGTAAAATCTTCTGGGCCTAGTGATGCACATTTGTAATCCTGATATATCCTCACAAATTGGACAATGTTTTTGGTCAGGACACATCAGGAAGTTCATAAAGTCTGATTATCTCCTCTCTTGTGATGTTAGTTAGCATCCATTGTTGATTATTGCCTAGATCCATGGATTTAGTTAAGGATTACAAAATGATAATGATTTTATCATTTCCCCTTTCATCTCTTAGCCAAAATACTTCTATAAAAAGAAACTTCCCTTCATCAGCTCTTTAGTCATCCCAAAGGCACTGTTTGTAAAATGCTTATTTCTTTCACTTTATCTACCAATTTTCAAAATAATGAGTTAATTTCCTTGCATCCTACAAAAGTGAATTTTTTTTTCTTGAATATCATTCTAAACTCGTGTATTTAAACCTGTGTAGCCAAGCATAGGCTCATGCCTATAATCCTAGTGACTCGGGAGGGTTAGGTAGGAGGATTGCAAATTCCAGGTCAGCCTGAGCATCTTAGTAAGACCCTGTCTCAAAATGAAAAATAAAAAGGACTGGGGGTGTAACTCAGTGATAGAGTACTTGTCTAGCATGTGCAAGGCCCAGGGTTCAATTCCTAGTATTGGAAAATAAATAAATAAATAAATATTGTGTGATATATTTTAATCCACAGCTATATTATCCTTAATGATGTCCAAACTGTCTCCATTTGACCAGCCGAAGCCTCTCCAGGTTTTCTCCTGAGTCCTTCAGCAATAGGATCCTGGAAATCCTTAATGGCTTCCCTGTTTGCTGGTGTGACAAGAAGCTGCAGGAACATCCTGTGTTATCTCCTATCCTACCCCTGAAAGCAATCACTTCCCCAAAGAACCCTGATTTCTCTTCTGGGGGGAATTATCCTCAATCACAAACCAGCCCAAGGAACACTCATTATTACTGGCTCTGGAATTGTTTCTGGGCCTTGGCAGTGGATAGAGCTAGAATACTTTTTAAAAATAATAAAATGTTTCATGAGTTCCTATTGTACCTCCAGTCAAATTCAGGGCTGCCAGCAATTTAAGGACTCATTGTCAGTATTTCCTTCCTCGAATCAATATAATTAGTTGTTTACTCTATCCCACAATACACGGGAATCTCAGAAAAACAAAACCAACACCAACACCGACAATGATAATTGAAACACAGTTTAGAATGTTCTCTGCACTTTCAGTGTCCTTATACTATGTCCACTGGGAATGCACAATCAAATCACTGTGTTTTGAAGCCAGTTAGCTGAGTTCTTTTCTCTTCCTCTCTGTGGGTCATGCCAACGAGCTCAATACAGCTATATTTAGATTTCTCAGGGATGTTTATATTTTCAAATTATGTCAAAATTTTGGATGTTTCCACACCTAAACCAACAAAACAAGGTATATTCAGAGAAGGCTTTCTTATTCCTTTTCACTCCAGCATAAAATCTCTTTAATCCTAAAGAAAAACTTTATTACTATTTAATGGTTTATTCTTTTTTTTCAAAAACAAGCAAAATGTAGGCATATACATACATTTCTTCTTTCTTAGATTGATTATATCCTGCCTTTTCACTTACGATCTCCCTAGAGATCACCCTACTCAGGCATATTCCCTCTTTTCCTTCCCCCTTTCTACTTCCTTCCTCACTTTTCTGGTGGTACTGGGGATTGAACCCAGGATGTCACACATTAGGTCCATCATCAGCCCTTCTTTTTATTTTGATGCAGTTTCTTGCTAAATTGCCCAGGCAGCCTCAAGCTTTCGATCCTCCTGTCTCAACCTCTCAGGTAGCAGGGATTACAGGCATTGTGCGACCGTTCTCCCAGGCATGTTCAGTCTTTTGTTACAGAAACAATGGGACAATGAATAGAAAAATACATACTTTTAAAAATATTTTTGCCAGTGAATCTTTGGAATGGATTCTAACATGTGGGACTGTGAGATCAAAGCATTAATTGTATATGTAATAGCACTAGGTGTTACCCATTCCCCCTCACAGACATGCAGTATGCTATTCTGCATTCACCCCAGAGCAATTTGCCAACAGAGTAGGTGGTAAAACTTTTGGAATATTGCCAATCTGGTAAGTGAGAAACGCTATCTTTGTATATAATCTGCATTACTGAATTGAGCATCTTCTCATATGATTATGAGCCACCTGTGATAATAATTCATTTTCTAGTTTTAAGTTCAAGAGCCTATTGTTGAACAGTCTAAGAAAGAGACAACACAGACCTGTGAAAGAGAGAAAGAAGATGGGAAGTATTCCTGGTGGCCGAGTGGGGAGAAGAGTAGCAGGGATTACAGGCAAAGAATACTTACCCCGAATAGTAAGGAAAATATAATCTTTTAAGACACTAGTGTAGCAACCAAAATTATAAGGCACCTACAAATCAATCCAACAAAATGTGCATACAATTTAACTAAGAAAGTATACAATTTCAGCTGGGCACATCTGAAATCCCAGCGACTCAGGAGGCTGAGGCAGGAAGACTGCAAATTGGAGGTCAACCGCAGCAATTTAGTGAGATCTTGAAGTTCAGAAGTTGAGCACGCCTGGGTTCAATCATCAGTACTTAACACACACACACACACACACACATGCGCGTGCACACACACACACAATGACATGGAAAGAGGATTCTGTTTTGCTGATGACACCGGAGCTATTTTGGCAGAAGCAGATGCCCTCCTAGAAAAGATGATACAGAGGAAAGGACCATTAATGTTCCATTTACAATTAAATCTCTACTGCATAGTCTATGCTTAGAAGACACTTGACTAATGAAATTATAAGCACATTAACTAATGGTCTCTTTAAATGCTAGCAGTAGAAAATTGAACAGAAGATAACCCAAACACCTCGTAACAATTTATTACCAGCAAGGATTAAACAGGATGAATACAAAGATAGGAGACCGCAAAAGAAAAAAAAGCAATGCTAGCCAAGAAACCGTCCATATTGAATCCAAAGACTATTCCAATAAACCCCCAAGAATTTCTTTGAAGAGTGCTATGCAGTTTACTTGTATCATTTAATACTCACAGTAATCCTGGGATGAACAGATTTACTCAATTCCATCAATAAAGAAACTGAAGCTGAGGTTGAGGGTGTAGCTCATGGTAGAGCCCTTGCCTAGCAATGTATGAGACCCAGGGTTCCATCCAAAGAGGGAGTGGAGCAGGGAGAAGGAAGGAAGGAAGGGAATTGAAGTTGAAAAAGATTAAATGACTCACCCAAAATCTTATGATAAAGGTCAAGGCTGGCTCTAAAACAGATCTTCAGACACTAAACTTCACCCTCTTTCTCTGTGGCATAAGTAACTCCATTCACAGGATAAGGGAACCCCATTTATATGTGTGTTAATAATCTAAAATAGTCTCTACAAAACTTGAAGACAGAAGACAATTTACCATTCTAAATTAGCCATCAATGACTGCATTCTTGCCCCCTCCTTCAACTCTCTCTTCTGATACCATATAGTATCCATACGACCACATCTTTGTCAGCGTGGGTTTTTAAAGGTAAAATACTATAGACTTAGTGTTTTAAGCAACAAAATTTATTTCTCACAGTTCTGCCTAAGATGTCAGCAATTCCATTCCCAGTGAAGGTTCTCTTCTCGGCTTGTTGACAGACACCTTGGCTCTATCCTCAGAGATCCTCTTTCTCTTTTTTTATAAGGACATTAATCCCATTCATGAAGGCCCCACCCTCATGACCTAATTATTGTCCCACCTCCTAATGCCAATACTGAGGATTATGGCTTCAACATACGAATCTTCCAGGACATAAACATTCAGTCCATAACATCCGGTCTGTAAGTCCCTGATCAATTCTCCACTAAGAATTTGAAGAAGACATAATAACCCAGCTCTGGAATTATTAGCAATTCCATGCATTGGACTCTAGGGGAGGGGAATGTAAATGAGATTCACATTCATGACACAAAATCCCTCCAGAACCCCTGCAGTGGAGCACAAATGGAGTTAAAGAGAGTTGCTCCACACATGACCCCACAGACCACCTCCAGCAACTGGACCATCCATGTTCCTGGTCCAGATGGCACATGGCTTCCTGAACTAGTCATTGTGATCTTGGACAAATCACCAAACTTATTTAAGCCTGAGCTTCAGTTAATATAAAGTCAAAAAGAAAAAAGATGACCTTTAATACCAAGAATCTGCCATGTGTTCACATCCTGGCCAGGTTCAGGACAGGCCTGGGACATGCCTGCAGACTCAGCTCAGACACTCAGCAGATGTTTATTAAACCATCCATCCATCAACCAGACTGTGTTTATGGTTAACCCTAACAAGCACGATTAGGGGCTGGTTATCTAATTCTCTTTCATGGATTTTGTGGGCTCCAGGGGAAGAATAAATCAAGCAAGAGTTTACCAAGTCTGACTCTGCACACACCATCAACATTTAAATGAGACCAGTCTGCAAAACAAGTCAATATCACACTCCCCACCAAGCCATCTGCTGCCCTGGTGGGAGATTAGAACCAATGGAATGATATATATGGGGAAGAAGGATGAGAGAACCATCCCTGTTTACAATGCCATACAGACAACTCCATCAGACAAATACATTTTTCCAGTTTTTTGTTTGTTTGTTTTATTTTGTTTTGTCTTTTTAACCAGGAATTGAACGCAGGGGTTCTTAAACACTGACCAACATCCCCAGCTCTTTTTATTTTTATTCTGAGATAGAGTCTCACTAACTTGCTTAGGGCCTAGCTAAATTACTAAGGCTGGCCCCGACCTTGCAATCCTCCTGCCTCAGCCCCCAGAGCTTCTAGGATTACAGGCATGTACTAAGGCACCTGGAAGGATCCATCTTCTTGACTGTAATCATCAGAAACAGAGGTCCTGTTGGACAGAAGGTTATGTTGCACTTCCCATTCGTGTAGACTAATTTTTTGGACTGTGGCTTATTTTTTTTAAGAATGTCAATGGGCTAGGTGTGGTGGAGAACGACTGTAATCCCAGGGACTCGGAATGTGCTGAGGCAGGAGGATCACAAGTTTGGGGCCAACCACAGCAACTAAACAAGACTCTGTCTCAAAAATAAATAAATAAATAAATAGGGCCTCGAATGTAGATGAGTGGTAAATTGACTCTGGGTTCAATCTCCAGTACCAAAAAAAGAAAAAAAAAATGCTTATGGTATCTTTTCACCAATCTGATAGTGTGAGGGAGAAACAAAATGACTAACTTGTAACTACCTAACACCCTCTCCACCAAAATTATTGTCTGCACATGAAAAAGTACTCTATTCTCATGTATATTGCAGGGGTGATTCTGAAAAGTCCACAGGATATGCCAACATTGCATGAGGCCACATCTACATCACATGACCTTTGCAGACAACACTGTCTGCAACACCCAGCAACTACCTGGCTTATCACAATACTAAGTAAATACTGACTGATTACTGATTATATGAATGAAATTCTCATTCACAATCATCATCTTATTTTAACACATCCCCATTTACCCTCTGTTCAAAAGGGGGACATATTTTTATCAAAACCAGCTGTGAAAGGCAGCATGTAACATACCAGGGGCTCTGGAGTCCCTGTTCCACTAGCTTAGGGATAATATTAAATTTAGCAACTAGGAGGTGGCACAAGCCTGTAATCCAGCAGCTAAGGAGGCTGAGCCTGAGGCAGGAAGATTGCAAGTTCAAAGCCAGTCTCAGCAATTTAGCAAAGCCCTAAGCCACTTAGCAACACCCTGTCTCAAAAAAAAAAAAAAAAAAAAGGAGGAAAGAAAAAGTGCTGGGGATGTGGCTCAGTGGCTAAGTGCCCCTAGGTTCGATTCCTAGCACCAAAAACAAAATAAAATTTCGCAGCTAGAATTAAGTCCAATCTGTAAGTGGAAATAGTAAAAATTCTCTCAAATGAAGGAACTAAAGATCAAACATAGTTATCAAAGTATTTGAGAAATCACAAAAGAAAATAGATTGGAAGAGAGTAAGGAAAGCAAAAGTTGAGAAAGCAGCAGCTGAACACTTGTCTCTCCAAAGAGCCATTTTTCTCTGATAGCAAATGCACTTCTCCTACAGTCTTTCTTCATATCACTGTCACAGAGCTGAAGCCGAATAAAGGCTTATGCTGGGAAGTGTAAGAGAAGAGAGATTAGTACTCAAATCCTCCTTACCATTTCATCCAGAAAGGCTTCCCATATGGCATCATCTTCTTAGGATTTATGGCATATGATTTAGTACTCAGTGATGCATGGCTGATGACTTTGTTCACCTTTTCATGTATTAATCCCACTCCTCCAAACAGATTCACTCAATGTGTGGGTGTGTTTTTATTTATTTATGCATATTGTGTTAGCTTTTCTTTGCTATGAACAAAATATCCAACAAGAACAATTTAGAGGAGGAACAGTTTATTTTAGGCTCATAGTTTCACAGGTTCAGACCACAGTCCACCTGGTCCAAGGTGAGGCAGAACATCATGGCTGAAGGGTGTGGCAAAAGAACACTGCTTACCTCAGGGAGAGGCAAGGGAAGGAGCCACAGGGAAGATAAACCCTTCTAGGGCAGGCTCTGGTGACTTACCTTCTCAGCTATACCCCACCTGCCTACAGTTACCACCCAGTTAGTCTATTCAAACCAAAACAATCCAGTTAGGTTACAGCTCTCATAATCTAATCATTTCACTTCCTGCATTAGCATAAGAGCTTTTGGGAGACACCTCATATACAAACACACACACACACACATTGTGTGTGTGTGTGTGTGTGTGTGGTACTGGGGATTGAACCCAGGACCCCGCACAAGCTCACTCAATGCGTATATACTGAGCAAAAATCATGTAGCAGGCATTGAGTACACAAATATGAATTAATATACCTCTGGCCAAAGAAACAAGAAGACCATTAGGAAAGATTAGACACTGAGATGCGAAAATGTCAATTCATTAAGTTATGTGTATGAATTATTATTCAATGAGAAATACTTCCCTTTCTTGGAAATGTTGATCAGTCTTCACCAGACTAATCACTTGGTGAAGTGAAAGTTCAGTGGAACTGACAAAGCCAGACTCTTGATTCTGCCATAGGAGAGCTGCAACACTACTCATAAAATCCTCCCTTCTGCCCCTTAATTATTCCACACAAACACCATATTACACGTGCCTCTATTTTAAGAAAACCCACCAGCTGAAACTGAACTTCTTAAAACAAAAGAGTAGATACCCTTTAATTTACTCCGCAAAAGCCTTCTTCACTTTTTAATGTTCTGTTTACTCATGACTCAACAGGGAGGCTGGGAGTTGAGAGACTGGAATGGGACATGGAAGAGTTCTAGGCCACAGGCAGTCCCCATTCCTACCCCTTATTACACCAACAGACTGGATGTTCCTTTCATTTCTAGGGATTTCAATTCCCTCTTCTGTAAAAGGAACAGAGTTGACTCAACCTAAATCTTAAAGGTGATTTCTGAGATTCCCTCCAACTCCAATTCTCTGTGTCTTTCTAGTTGATTCTTCCCACGTAAGCTGCAGGCCAGCCCTTTTCCCGAGAGAAGTCACTTCCCAATTGCTTCATGCCCACATACTGGTTGACAAATCAATTAGAGCAAACAGCCAGAACCCAGCAAGACTGCACTGGGCTCCATGTGTTCCTGGGCTGTGGAAAGTGCCCTCTGCCTTTGAGGTGGGGGAGGAGGGAACTTGTGATCTTCCTTCCCCTTAGTGTTCATCAACATGTAGCTCAAATGTAAGTCCATGAAAGCAAAATTTATCCATTACTTGTCTCTTATGTTCTCAAATATTTACACCTTTTGCTGCTTCAAGGGAAAAGAAATTTTTTAAAAATTTAAGTCAACAATTTGCATATTGTGGGGAAAATAAACACTATGCCAACTGTGGGAAAACAGTGGCAATGGTGGCAGTGTATTTTCTCTAGTCCCTACAAATAATAATAAACGAAGCAACCAAACAGCAAAATTAAAAAGTCATAGACAATAACAAAATTTGGTGACAAAGTATTCCCACATGTCCCAAATTACAAAAAGATGAGGACAAATCACCAGCATGATGTTGGTGTCAATGTGGGATAAAAGAAAAGAAAGGAGGCTGAGGGTATAGCTCAGTGGCAGAACACTTGGGTAGCATGCACTGAGTTCTGGGTTCAATCCCCATTGCCACAAAAATAAATAAATAAATAAACAACAAACAAATAATGGGGCACATGACAGACTTAAAAGAGGAAGACCCCAAAGGAGCTAGATGGGAGAACTAAGCTGCAACTGAAATTGTAAGTCCTGAGGGGCTACAGTGCTAGCCCACAGAAGCTCTAGAATTGACTCACCAGGACAGGACCCCTTGCTGAGAGACAGCAGGAAACAGAATCAAAATTGAGCCAGTCAGGCAACAAAGACCAAAAAGAGAGAGAGAAGGTTCAGGAAAAAATGGGAGAAAGAAACAGGGTCACACTGGAAAGGGGCTCTGTGAAGTTAGAAAAGCTACCAAGCCAATACTCCTTTTTAAACTTCAGAAAAACTAAATTTACATCGTAAAAATGAAGAGATAAGCCAGGCACAGAGGTACAGGTCTGTATGCCCAGTAACTCAGGAGGCTGAGGCAGGAAAATCACAAATTAGAGGCCAGCCTGAACAATTTAGGGAGCCCCTGTCTCAAAATAAACTTAAACAGTCTGGGGCTATAACTCAGTGATAGAGCACTTGCCTAGCATGTGCAAAGCTCGGGTTCAATCCTCAGTTACTGCAAAAGAAAAAAAGAAAATAACAATAATAAACTAACAAGTAACAAATTCATAGGCATTTCTATAAGAAAAAGAGAGAATAAGGGGCAAGATAACACCCTAATTATATAACAATGAAAGTATACCAAAAAAGATACATTTTAAAAGCACATAAAATAGAGCATACTTTGAAATAAGTATTTTACATATGCAAAGCACAAAAGAAAACCATAAATTAGAATCTGAAAATCTCAGAAATGAAGTGACAGAACTCAAGAAAAAACTAGAAGTAAGAAAAGGAAGTTGTTTTAAATATGAAAATTAAGGGCTGGGAGCAAAGCTCAGTGGTAGAGAACTTGTAAGGTTCTAGGTTTGATCCCCAGAACTGCAAAAAAAAAAAAAAGGAAATGAAGATTTAACCAGAAGGAATATAAGAAAAAAACAAACCTAATGCCTGAAACTAAGGTAATCTTTTAAAATAAAAAAGAAATCTAGAAAATGAAGAAAGGGATTTGAAAGTGATAGATTTGAAGACAGGCAAAGAAGAGCCAACATAAGGACAAGAGGGATTCCTGAAGAACAAAACTGAAGGAACCAACTTTTTAAGATAATAATTTGTAAAAGCTCTGACTGAAAAGAAAACTATTTGAAGCCGGCAATGGTGATGCTTGCCAATAATCCCAGCAATTCAGAGGTTGAAGCAGAAAGATCACAAGGTCAAAGCCAGCTCAAAAGAGCTAGGGATATAGCTCAGTGGTAAAGCAATCCCTGGTACAAAAAAAAAAAAAAAAAAAAGATTTGAACACTTATCTTAAAAGAGTATATTGTATATCTCCAAATACAGACTCAAAAAACATCAAGATATACTCCGGTAGAATATGGGTACTGGAATTTTTGAAAGTACATGGATTATAAGAAAAATTAGATCATGAAATTTACAGCAAGCTATATGCCAGAAGAAGAGGGAGCAACATTAACGAAAATGTTAACCAAGAATTTTATATCCAACAGACTTGAACTTTCACATACGAAAAGCAGAGATAAAACCAACACAGACACAAATAATTTTTTTGAGAGGCATGAATACTGTGCCTATGAGCCCTTCCTATAGATAGTAGGGAAGAACTCTGGATGGGTAAAATGACTACAGACATGAATCTAAGTTCTGGTTGTAATTATTAAATATACAAGTGTTAAAGAGAAAAACCTAAGTGAGGGTTAAAAGGGAGATATATCAATGTGCCATCGCTACGATTACAAACACACACACACACACACACACACACACGACACATAGAGGCAACCACTGGCAAGTATCCCATCAAAATTTTGTCAAAGGGAAGAGTTTTGACCTACAGACTTTGAATATTCTGATTCCAATGGGGAAACCATCACCATTGCGTGGGTGGACCTTCAAGCCCCTCCGGCCTTCTGCCATTAAACATTCCCAAACAACCCTCTTTTCCTTTTTCTTTTTCAGTACTAGGGACTAAACCCAGGAGCACAATACCACTGAACTACATCCCCAGGCCTTTTAAAATTCCATTCTAAGACAGTGTCTTACTAAGTTGCCCAGCCTGGCCTTGAACTTGTAATCCTCCTGCCTCAGCCTTCTGAGTTGCTGAAATTACAGGTATGCACCACCATGCCCAGCCCACAGGCAACCTTCTAATAATGATCTGTCCCCTCCCAACCATTATCCTCTTACCTGCAGGGAGACAAGTGATGGTTTTACATCCACAAATATATCCAGTAACTCATTCAATTACATACCTCATTATAAGTCCATAAAAAGGCTCTTTGGTCTGAAAAGTCAGATATGACAACCTGAATAACCTGGGTCTGTCCTTCACTGTCCCTACTCAGTGTGTACACCATTATCTAGCTGCACACTGCAATCACCCAGAAACTTTTGAAATTACAATGTTGGTGAGACCTCAGGCCGGATATATGAAATAAGAATCCCTAAGGGGCAGTGGGTATCCATATTTTTTAAAGTGCCCCAGATGACCCTCTGGTGCAGCTAGGTTACAAATACTATTATACAAGATTTGGTTTCTGAAACAACAAGATTAAGGTCAAGCCCTTGAACAGTAGGCAACAAACACCACCCAAGACCCTTGCTCCTGGGGCTGTCAAGTACACATACGCCTCTTCTTCCTTTTATTTCTCAAAATCCAAGATCATAGCTCAGTCTTTTTTCTCCTTTGCTTTTCTACAAAATTTGACCCTACAGAGTTTTGCTGCTTTTCAATGCTCTTTTTTGGCTGCAATAGGACAAAATCAATGACTAAGGACTAAAAGATTTTTTTTTTCATGGAGCAGCAAAAGGTATAAATACTTAAGAACAAAACAAGTAATGGATAAATTTTGCTTACATGGACTTACATTTGAGCCACATGTTGATGAACACTAAGGGGAAGGAAGATCACAAGTTCCCTCCTCCCATACCTCAAAGGCAGAGGGCACTTTCCACAGCCCAGGAACACATGGAGCTCAGGGCAGTCTTGCTGGGTTCTGGCTGTTTGCTCTAATTGATCTGTCAACCAGTATGTGGGCATGAAGTAAATGGGAGGTGACTTCTCTGGGCAAGGGAGCTGGCCTGCAGGGAAGAATCAATATTGGAGTTGGGAGGGACCTTAGAGAACATCTCCAAGATTGAGCCTCTGAGCTGGACACTGTGGTGCACATCTGTAATCCAGCAAGTCGGAAGGCTGAGGCAGGAATCACAAGTTTGAGGACAGCCTCAGCAATGTAGCAAGACCCTGTCTCAAAATAAAGTAAAAAAGGCGGGGGGTGTTGTCCAGTGGTAAGTGCTCACCTAACATGTGCAAGGCCCTGGGTTTAATCCCCAGGCCTGGGGGGAAAAAAAATTAGTTTCTGAGTCAGCTCCATCCTTTTTCAGAAGAAGGGATTGAAGTACAGAGATAAAAGGGACTTGCTCAAGGCTGCTGGTACAACAAAGGGTAAGATGGGGACTGCAGCCAGTCTAGAACTCTTCCATGTCCCATTCCAGTCCCTCAGCCCAGCCCACCCCAGCTCACCTCACCTCCCTGATGATAAAGACCAACTAAATCATTATAAAATGAAAAGAGAGTAAATTGAAATAGGGGCTGGGGGTGCGGCTACATCCCTCTCACACGGCATATCCAGCCCATCAAGACTTCTCCCTTAGAGAAAGTGAGTCAGCAGCCACAAGTGTGTGCTTCAGACATATTTTTAATAAAAAATAACTTTAAGTTACTGCTGGAAAGAGGAAATAATCACTAAAAGGCATCACTTCATAAGAGACTTGACATACACAGGGGTTTAAGTAGAGCCACACTCTAACAGTCAGCAAACACTTGCTGAATTCCAGCCATGCCTACATGTCTTTGCTGGGCAGCTACTATGCACCAACACTAGAGAAAATACAAAAGTTCAACCACATTTTTTTCAGTACGGAGGATTAAACTCAGGCCCTTGAACATGCTAGGTAAGTGCTCTACCACTGAGCTACATCTTCAGCCCTCCAACCACCCTTCATGGGCCTATCATACAGAAGTAACTCTAAGACTATAAACCTAATGCTGCATTCCCAACTCAAGAAAGAATGTATACTAGTTGGGAGAAGGGGAGAAACTAGAATTTGATGAGCTAAGCCTCATAAGTATGGAGGTAGTGTACTCATCATCCCAGGCCTACAAATTCAAAGCCAGATTCAGAACACAAACTTGTTTACCTTCAGTAAAATAAAATGAGACCCACATCACTAAAATCTTTATCATCTTGCCAAGGGAATGCCTGGGAGGGAAGAGTCATTAAACATATTCTCTCCAAAAACCTCTTTTGTAAAATGTAACCAACGTGCTTTGGATTATAATTGAGCCAGACAGAGGAAACAGAATTATTACACTACATAAAAACCAGGCTGAGACGGCTCAGAAGTCTGAGGCAGGAGGATCGTGAGTTCAAAGCCAGTCTCAACAAAAGCAAAGTGCTAAGAAACTCATGAGACCCTGTCTCTAATGTGGCTCAGTGGTTGAGTGCCCCTGAATTCAACCCCACTACCCCTCCCCCACCAAAAAAACATGTTGGGCATCCCAGTGCAGGAAAGGCCCCCAGGTAATGTGATGAGAAGTGAAGATATGTACATTCAATGATACCAACTTCATTCATTCTTTTGCTCATTTAACATCAACAGCACACCTATAATATGTCAGGCAGTGTACTATGCACTAGAAATTCAAAAGTGCATTAGATATGGTGCTTGTTTCAGGACCTTGCAGGCCACAAGGAACCACTAAGGGTGAGGTAGGGTGTAGAAGCCAATAACTGTCATTTTGCAGGGAAGTAATAAAAAGTCTAGGGATGTCAGATTTAGTAGCACACACCTGTAATCCCAGCTACTTGGGTGGCTGAAGCAGGAGGATCACAAGTTCAAAACCAACCTGGGCAACTCAACACCCTGTCTCAAAATTTTAAAAGTTTAAAACAGGGCTGATGATGTAGTTCAGTGGTAGAGCACTTGCACAGCATGTGCAAGATCCTCTGGAAAGAAAGAAAAGAAAAAAAAGCTAGCCAGCCTGCCCAGGAACACAAAAGAAGTTGCTATCTAATATCCTAAACAATCTTCTTAGCCTCAGAAACCTATTATGGATTTGCCACCAGTGACTTATAGAATCCCTGCCTAAAGTTTTCATATTTCAGTAATTTCCACTTACAATAAGAGAGTGGGACAGAACAAGGGACTTCCCAATCCTAGCTAGTTAAGATTATGATCCATCTAAAGTCTATTCTTTTTATAGGTTTTACTGGTATCTCTCAGCCCTTTTATCCTAGAGGGGTTCATAGAAACGTATTCCATCTCATCATTTCAGCTACACAGACCTTAACTGTCAAATCTCAACAGTCTAATAATATGCTTGCTTAACTATCAAGACTGCTCTCAAAGCTGGACATAGTGGCCCACAACTATAATCCCAGCAACTCAGGAGACTGAGGTAAGAGGAAGATTATAAATTCAAGGTCAGCCTCAGCAACTTAGTGAGACCCTGTCTCAAAAAGGGGGTGGAGGGCTGGGGATGTAGCTCAATGGTAGAGCACCCCGGTTTTAATTTCCAGAACCACCAAAAAGAAAAATATTCTCAAAAGAACCCAGTACATAACATGATGAGCCACTTAGGACAAGATACAGAGATGAAATAAGTTAAACTGCCTTTCAGGGCTCATACCATTCAGATATTAGAGTGTCCTGCAAATGAAAGGTACTTAAAGCTTTGTCACATGAGTTGTAACAACTCACTTGGATGCAAGTTCCTTGCAGATAAAGACTAAGTCCATATCTTTTCTACTTCTGATTCTTCTTCCCAAACACGTCCTGGTCATAAGAACACAATATATGCTGCTGTAGCCAAGCTTTTCTTTGCCGTGTCTCTCACATCCATCCTTCATTTCCAAACCCTCCATTGTCATTCTGGTTCAGCTCCTCACACTGGGATTTTAACTTAGGCCTCAGTGCTATTTTCTTTCCCCCTCCCCCAACCCCAGGTGGTACAGGGGATTGGCTTGAACCCAGGGGCACTTTACCGCTGAGTTACATCCCCAACCCTTCTTATTTATTCAGTTATTTTTATTTTGAGGTAAGTTTTCACTATGTTGCTGAGGCTGGCTTCAAACCTGTGATCCTCCTGCCTCAGCCACCCAAGTCACTGGAATTACAGGCATGCACCATGGCACCCAGTTCTCTCAGTGCTCTTCTCTAATTCTGCATCAGCTCTTACCCATTTCCTCTAATACATTACTATGAATATATATCATCTCCTATGAGCACACACTTTTGTTCCCCACTATTGACAAGATTAAGTCACACCTCTCAAGCTTGATATTTAAAATCTCCTAGGATAAGGTCTTCCCACTTCTTCATTATTTCTCCTTGATTATTCTAGTCAGCTTTGCATTCCTACGACCAAATACCTGACACGAACAACTTAAGAGGAGAGAAAGGCTTTTTTGATTCCAGGTTTCAAAGATTTAGTCCATGGTAGGCCAACTCCACTGACCCGGGCCCTGGGTGAGGCAGACCATCATGGCGGAAGGAAGATGAACTTTTCCAGGGCCTACCCTCAGCGACCCACCTTCTCCAGCCAGGCCCCACCTGCTTAGAGCTACACCCAGTCAGTCCACTCAAACTAGGATGGACTGATTAGTTTACAGCTCATTTCACCTCCCAACATTATTTAATTAACACAGGAACTTTGGAGGGACACCTCTTATCCAAACCACAGTATTTATGTATGGTTTTCCTATTATATGTTTTCCCCTTTACAAATAAGGAAAGCCCTATATATAAACCTCCTCTCATACTACCCATGCCACATGACCAGTCTTCTTCTCCTTTGGCTTTCTTACAAAACTATCCATTCCCTTCTTTACTTACAAATATGGTCTTCCCAATTCTTTCTTCCTCTTGGAAACTCCAGAGGGAAGAAGACCCTAATTCTAGCCACTGCTATCCTAAACTCCAAGAGTCTGAGTCTATTATTGCCCCTCCAATCCTCTTGCCACAGGGTTGCTACAGGTATTTTTAAACCTCAAGAATCATCATTTAAAGCCCTATCAGTGGGCATGAGGCCCTGGATTCAATTCCCAATACCACAGAAACACCAAAAAAACAAACAAACCCTTCATGACCCCTTCCAAAGCCACAGACTAAACCACTAACAACGGCTGCTTCAAAAATCTGCCCTGGGTCTGGGGCAGCATTTAGGAGTATTCCGTGGATAAGCTCTATCCTAGCACAACTGTGCGTATAAACACACAAAAATACACACACACACACACAAAAAAAAAAATCACGTGTCTGTCTTTCCATGTGCCAATATCTTCCCAGATAGCTGAGTCCCTTCAAGTCACCCTTTTATCTCATTACTCTGTAGCCTTCAATATCAATCATTGTGCCCTAGACACAGTAGAAGCACAATAAATGCTTCTTATGGGATGGAATCCATTTCTGCACTTGCATTTAGGAACCCATATTGAGAAGTCCAAAAGGGGCAAAAGAGAGGGAAAAAAATATTTTAAAAAAAGCAAGAGGAAAGTGAACATAAGTGAAAAAAAAGGCTCTATGAGGGAGTAAGCTCTGACTCACGAAGACCATCACCTGGGGAGGACCCAGGTCCTCTTGGTCTTCCCACCAACACTTTCTGCCTGCCCCAGTGTTGTCACCCTGATTCTCAAATGTCCCTGCTTGATCTGATTTATTAGACTCCCCCAAGGAACTCTGTGTGGGGAACGCCCACTTCCATGAATACGGAATAAACATATTTTTGCCTTTTCCTACTGCTAAACACAACCCCAAACCCCAGACATTTTAGATATATGACAAGTATAAGGGCAGCTGAAAGACGGAAGAAGGAAGCCCAGCTGGGGACCTCCGCACCCGAGGGACAACATGTGGAAGTGAGTCCCTGGGCTTTCTTTTGGCCTCATCATCCTAGACTGGCTGGCAGAGAAGCCAGAGTCCCAGAAAGCCAACAGACACAGACCAAAACAAGTCCGAAAAAGGCCTTCCCCTGTAGCAAAGGGGCAGCCCTGCCCGGCAGGAAACCTTTAGACAACAGCTCTACTGTAGTCAGCCAAGAACCATAAAAAAACCTGTGGCCTCAGCTCTGCTGACCATGTAGGGAAACTAGGCTTCTGCCCTCAGCAGGCCACGGTGAGATGCTCCAACCTCACCTCCTTCTTGGTGGCTTGAGAGAAGGCCAACCAGGAAGCCAGGATATCCACACCATGTGGCAATAAAGAGGTCTCCACACCTCCTTGCTGGGGTGCCAGAGGAGGCCTAGTGCAGAGTCCAGAACTTTCACCACCACCCAGTGGTAAAAAAGCCACAGTGTCAGTAGCAGCCATTCAGGGAACAGAAACGAGACACCCCTGCCCCCTACAACCAGGGGGTTGGTATTAGCTGAAACCTAGAGGACACCCTAGATTTCTACCCCAACGTGAAAGCAGTTAGGCAGGAACCCCCTCTTCTCCCCCACCAGTGCCTTGGCAAAGGAACCTTGCTAGAAGGGAGGGTTGAAATAAAATTTGGTCTCAGACAGGTGCAGTGGAGCACACCTGTAATCTCAGTAGTTCCAGAGGCTGAGGCAGAAGGATCTCAAGTTCAAGGCCAGCCTGGGCAACTTAGCAAGACCATGTTTCAAAATTAAAAAAAAAATCTGGGGGTTTAATTCAGTGGGTAGAATGCTCCTGGGTTCAATCCCAACTACCAAAAAAAAAAATCAGTCTCATACCATAATACCCAAAATGTCCGGGATTCAATATAAATAAATAAATAAATAATAAAATTCATCATCCCAAGAACCAGCAAAATCTCAACACTAATGAGAAAAGACAACCAACAGAGATGTCAACTCAATGTCAAAATGGCAAATATATTAGAATTACTTGAAAAAAGACTTTAAAACAGTCCTCATAAAAATACTTCATGAGTTATTATGAATATTCTTGAAACGAGAAAACATAAAGTCTCAGCAAAGAAATAGGAGCTATAAAGGTCACAATGCCCAGGCTACAGCCTACATTAACTGAACCAAAATCACCACGAGTACTCAGCTATATTAGTCAGCTTTGTGTCACTGTGGCAAAATACCTGAGATCATAAATTTAAAAGGAAGAAAGGTTCACTGGGTTCATGCTTTCAGAGATTTCAGTCCCTGGTCACTTGGTTCTGTTGCTGTTGGTCTGTGGCACCTCAGCACATCATAACAGGAACAGGTTGCAGGGGAGGCCTGTTCACCTCATGGTAGCCAGGAAGCAAACACAGACGGAAGGGGTATCTAGGTCCAGACACCCTTAAAGGCACAGCCCCAGTGAACTAACTTCATTCCACTAGGCCCCACCTCCTAAATGGTCCCCCACCTCCTAACAGTGCTACAGGCTGGGGCCCAATCCTTCATCATGTGGGTCTTTGGGGAAAACAGTCAAGACCCAAATATAGCATCAGCCATCAGTGGTGTTTTGTTTTGTTTTGTTTGGGGGGGGGGGGTTGTTTGTTTTGATGCTAGGAATTAAACCCAGGGGTGCTTAACCACTAAGTTATACCCCCAGCCCTTTTCAGTTTTTATATTGAGACAGGGTGGTTAGGGCTTCACTAAGTTGCTTCTGATCCTCCTGTCTCAGCCTCTCCAGTTGCTGAAATTACAGGCATGTGCCACCGTGCCCAGCTTGCTTTGTTTTGTTTTTTAAACTTCCCAAAGATTTCAACGAGTGTCTGAGAACCAGGGCTATAAGGTCATGGGTCTCAAACCCATGTGTCTATCAGTAGCATCTGAAAAACTCAAAAAAGACTCAGTGATCCAGGCCCTATGTTACTTCAACAAACCTGGGCTTATAGGCTTTCTTTTTTATTGGTTTCCAGGTGATTCTGATTTATGCCAAAAATTGAAAACAACTACTTATTTAATCAAAGGCATCTGCAGGTGATTCTCTTCATTTGTACAAACAGTAAAAACTTTCAACCAGAAGGAAAGAGTTACATTTAAGTGAACTTGAAGGAGGAGGCAGTTCCCCCTAAACTTTGGATATGGGTGCTGAGAATGTGTGTTTGACCTGGGCTGCCAAAATAAGAAAAAGAAAACTATACACATCAAAGAGCCAGTTTGAAAACGTAGTTGTAGTATAGGTTTGCCTGGCTATGGGAAATAGCATAGGAGCAAGATAATGTTACCTGTCACTTGATCCGTGGGAGACATTAATCTTCCTCTCTGCAAAAAAAAAAAAAAGAAAGAAAAGAAAGAAAAAAATACTTCCCCATGAATGCCTTCCATTCAAACAGGAAAAGGAAAAGTTTATAGGCAAGATAGCATAGTGGGCTATCTCCATAGTTCCAAAAGGCAGTATTTCCTGGGATGAAAGTTTTTCAGCATTTATACTGTCCTGGAAGGCCCCTGAGGCTTCTAAATGCAGAGAAATAGACCTCAGAAATGGAGCTGGGAAAGTTAAGGAAGAGGATGTGGAAGTTGAGGGGGACTGAATGCCACCATTAGACAGGAAGTGCACAGGAAGGAGCCCAGCAAAGCATAACACTCCCCAGGAAGGAAGGGCTTCCAAAACTGCTCACTCTCTAGCTGTCCCATTACTCAACAATATCCATTCCTATACCTAGATATCACCAATATTTCCACTGGAAGTGTCTTTTCAGGTGACCCATTGCCACTTAGCAGAGCAGGCCAGTCTCTGGGTCACAAACCTCAGTGGGAAGAGCTGAAAACCGCTACCTTTAACAGACCATTCACCCTTCAATCCAAACTTGGAAGATATGCCTCAGGATCCTCATTTGCAAAACTAAAATACTAACACACACCCTCATGGGGCCAATGGAGATTAGCTAACAGATGTAAAATACTAAAAACAAGGCACAGAGTGGACTGCTAAATGTTAGCTCTTGGTATTTTGATACATACACAGCACAGGAGTGGAGAGTGGACACCCTGAGCTAGTCTGCCTGGGTTGACTCTGGGACATAGCCGTTAATAGATATGGGCGCTGAGCAAGCTATCCTGCCTTGGCTTCCCCACCTGTAAAACTCAGACAATGAAGTACCTTAACTTAAATGGTTATTGGCAGAATTCAATTAATCCTTTCATGGAAAGGGCTTGCCACAGTGCCTGGAACATATTAAGTACTTTTTAAATGGCATGATTATTTTGTGGTTTTGTTTGTTAATTGGTTTGTGTTTTGGTTTGTTTGTGTTTGTTTGATTTTGGTACCAGGAATTGAATCCAGGGGTGCTTAAACACTGACTCACAGCCGTTTTAATATTTTACTTTGAGACAAGTCTCACTAAGTTGCTTAGGGCCTCGCTAAGTTGCTGAGGCTGCCTTTGAACTCACGATCCTCCTGCCTCAACTTCCCAAGCCCCTGGGATTACAGGCGTGCACCAATGCGCCTGGCAAAATGGCATGATTATGATGTTAGTTTTCTAGGATGTGGCCAGGGCAGGTACACGGGGAGTCTTTCAGCCATTCAGGGGCTCATAGCCTGGATAGAAAGACAAGAAATGCATACATAGAACCATCATGGAAGAACAGCACACAACAGGCCACACATAATTCCATAAGCATGTGAACAGCTTTTCTGTCTGAGCTGTCCTCCTGTCTCCCCCAAACACACACATACACACAAACACACAAGGTACAGAGTGCAGAATATTCTAATACAATGGGTAGCGAGTATCTCCTTCTTGACCACCACCTCACCCCTAAGGGCCTCTTGGTAGGGAATCGCAGTCTCATCCAACATTTAAGGCTGTTAATTTCCGAAGCACACTGGTGCACATCTGTAATCCCAGCTACTCAGGAGGCTGAGACAAAAGGATTGCAAGTTCAAGGCCAGCCTGAATAGCTTAGCAAGACCCTATCTCAAAAAAAAAAAGTTTTGTTTTAAAGGGCCAGGGGTATACTTCCGTGTTAGAGCATTTGCTTATCCTGGGTGAAGTGCTGGGTTCAATCCCTAGTACTGCAAAATAAATAAGTGGAAGGTAGCTATTGTCCTTAGCTCTCATGGACAGATGTTACAAATAAGACACACAAGTCTCACTGCAAAAAACCAAATGCAGTGGGGGCAGGTAGAGGATTCTAAAATGTCCCAGCACTCTATGAACACTGAACTTGCTGGAAGTGACTTTTAAAATAACTTGAAAGCCAGCTGCACCAATACTTAAACATAAACATGATGCTGAACATAAAAATTGAAAAGGGAAATGTAAGCATCACAAGGTATTAATTAATCCCATGATGCAAGATTCCTTCTGCTTAGCTTACCCTGCTTAAAGAAATATTTATCCAAGAAATTCAGACAAGACATGTGAAGACAGACGACACACTGTACTTAAGATTCTGTGATTTTTAATCCTAACAAGGATTAAAAGGCTGGAACAAATGTAATTGGGGCATGCACCAGAACATAGTTAACCCCTTTTTACTCCATTCCAAAGAGGCTGACAACTATTTTAAGATCACAAAATATTCATGCTGTCTGATTTGCAGCTTTAGGAATCAGAGTAATGCTGTAGCTAGATTCTTTAAGCAAGCATGTATAATGAAGAAAATGTACTACCAAACCTCTGACATATAAAAGAACACTGTGTAGGACTATTCTGTAGATTAAAACCATACCCAGATGAAACAAAGTACAATTAAATACAACAATAAAAATAGCAGCCCACTCTGTGCCAGGCACTGTGCTATATCATTTAAGGGATAACTCACTGAATCCTCTCATTAACCCTAGGAAGTATTTTAAAGTTTGTAACCTATTTTTTAAATGAGATTGCTATAGGAGAAATTTAAAGTAATTCAAACAAGGTTACATAACATGTAAGGGATAGAGCCAGGATGTGAACCCAATTATGGTAGCCCCTGAATTTATGCTATCCTATGCTGCCAACCAAATTCATGTCATAAAAATTATAAAACAGTACGGCACCTTGGCTCATGCCTGTAATCAGGCAACATGGGAAGCTAAGGCCAGCCTGGTCAACTTAGCCAGGCCCTGTGTCAAAACTAAAATATTAAAAAGGGCTGGGGATATAGCTCAGTGATAAAGCACTTACTAGCATAAATGAGGCCCTGAGTTCAATCCCCTGTACCATGTTTTTTAAAAAGGGACGGCCAGGCATGGTGGCAGATGCCTGTAATCCCAACGGCTCAGGAGGCTGAGCAGTAAGTCACAAGTTCAAAATCAGCAATTTAGTGAGGTCCCAAGCAAACTTAGCTAGACCCTGTCTCAAAATGAAAAATAAAAAGGGAGGCTGGGATTGTGGCTCCGCGGTAGGGCTCTTCCCTGACATGTGTGAGGCACTGGGGTTGATTCTCAGCACTGCAAATAAATAAATGAATAAAATAAAGGTTCATCAACAACTAAAAAACATAAAAATAAAATTAAAAGGGCTAGGGATGTGGTCCAGTGATTAAATGCCTCTGGGTTCAATCCCTATCACCAAAAAGAAAAGGGGGGATGGGAGGACAGTGAGGGGGATGGGGGCTGAGAATATAGCTTAGAGGTAAAGTGCCCTGAGCTTTAAAAAAACCATCAATTCATTAATGAGAATGCAACAGGTTGAAAAGAGGTATTTTATATAAGTGACAATTAGTAAATGACAATTACCTACTCTTGAAATTGGGCATATGCTCTAAACTCAGATTCTAATTCCACTGGACATTCATCACTGGAATTTAATTTAGGAAAAAAATGCTTACTCGGCACTTCTATGGGAAGGAAGTCACACTCTGTGAGGTGGGGGTGGAGAGAGATCAGAAAGACACATGGCAGCTGAGTGCATTGGGTCACCAGAGACTAAGAATTGCAGGATAAAAACAAGAAAAATGGTCAGGAGAAGACTGGAGCCAACTGAGGTATCCTCCACTATGGGTGACTCAGGAAGGCCCTGGCCATCCTTACAGGCAACATTTTAGAAATTATATTCACTAATTTAAAAATAAATTTCCTGGCATGGGGGCAGAGCTCCATGGCAGACATTTGCTCAGCGTGCACAAGGCCCTGGATTCAATTCTGAGCTCTAGGGAAAAAAACAAGCACAATGCATTTTCTATATGCAAGGCACTCCACTTAGCACCACAGAAGACATAGGGGGTGGAGAGACAAGGACCCCGATGGTGACCACATAGGGATGGAAACTGGACAGAGCCAAGCAGCTCTAATACAAGTAGAGTTTGGTCGTCTCTCCGATTTAGAGGAGGGAACAGTAATATTCACTTCCTGAGTGACATGAACTGGGTGGGAAAATCTCACAGAGGGTTAAGGAATGGTGAGCATTCTGGAAGGGTTAAATCACTGTTCAACAACAGAAAGCCTTCAGTTTCATGCTAAGAATTTTGAAACTAATCCAGCAGGCTTAGAAACTTTTCCAGTTTTGAGTGGAAAGATGACAACTCATTTTGAGGAACATTATTAGAGCAAAAGTTTCTATGATGGAAGGGATAAGAGGAAAACTGGAGGCCTTCAGAAGGTGACGAGAGTCTCGTTGAAGAGTTAACTGAACCGGATCTGAGCAATCCTCCAAAGTGTCAGGCCTGCAAAGCCAACAAGATGGTGGGGTGGTTAGAAGAAGGATGAAGTCAGAAGAAAGATTTGATTTCCAGCTTGTTGCGTGATGGGATCAGCAACAGGTCAGGGTAGCCAGCTAACAGACACCACAAGAGGTGAGGATGGGTGTGACCCAAAGGAGAAGGAGGTCCAAAGGGGGAGAAAGAGAAGCAGACAGAGCGGCAGAGCCTCGCCACCCACTAGCAAGTGCGGAGAGCTGAATCACAGGACAGGATGCTCAGGAAGGAAAGACAAAAAGAATGAGGACAGAGAAGGTGAGAACAGAACCATTTCCACCTGGTACTCAGGACAGAGGTCAGCAGGGGACAGCCAAGGGAATAAATCAAGACCCTGCAGAAGGTAGACCATGGTCTCAAGAGGCTCCACTGTGAAAGGAAGAGAGCCAATACTTTCAACAAAGAAGGAGGCAGAGAAAAGAGACTTTTCAGAGAGGGAAGGCCACAGCATATTCTTGGGCAAAAAGCAGTGAATCAGTAGGAGGCAGATATAAACCTGCCAAGGTGGGCGGGGGTGTGGACTAAGCCAATTAACAGAACAAAGACAGACTAGCCTGGCAAGGAGGACAAATGAAGGAAGAGTCCCCAACCTGATGGCGAAGGCCTGTACTCCCAGCCACTGAGAAGGCTGAGCCCGGAGGATGCCAAGGTCTAGGCTTAGTGAGAACCTATCTCAAAATTAAAAAATACAAGGGACTGCAGGTGTAGCTAAGTGGGAGAGCACCCCTGGGTTCAATACCCAGTAATGCAAAAAGAAAAAGAATTTGTCAAAATTATAAAACTCTGTAATCTTTTTAAAAATATTTTTTGTAGTACCCAGGGATTGAACTCAGGACCTCGCACATGCTAAGCAAGTGCTCTACCACTGTGCTCCATTCCCAGCCATTTTTGGTTTTTCTTTCATTCTTTCTTTCTTGAGTTGATTTGTGATCCTCCTGCATCAGCTTCTGGAGTAGCCAGGATTACAGGCTACTTGGAAGTAGCAAGAATACACCTTTGTATTTCAAAGAACAATATCAAGAAAGTGAAAAGACTATTCAGAGAATGGGTGAAAAATATTTGTAAATCCATATAAGCCAGAACATATAAAGAACTATCAGAACTCAACAATTAAAGGAGCCTGGACTAGTGGTGCATGCCTGTAATCCAAGCAGCTCAAGAGGCTGAGACAGGAGGATCACAAGTTCAAAGCCAGCCTCAGCAACTTGGCAGGGCCTTAAGGAAACTAGTGAGACCCTGCCTGAAAATAAAATATAAAAAGGGCTGGGGATGTGACCCCTGGGTTCAATCCCTTGTACTACTACTACTGCTACTACTACTACTACTAATAATAATAATAATAATAGACAATCCAATTTTTAAATGTCCAGGGGATCTGAATAGACATTTCTCCAAAGAAAAGACTCAAATGGTCACCAAAACATGAAAAGATGTTTTATGTCATTATTCAACATAAAAATGCAAATCAGAACCACAATGAGATACCACTTCATACCCATGAGTCCAGCTAGAATAAAAACCTCAGATAATAAGTGTTGGTGAGGATGTGGAGAAATCATGCAGCTAATGAAAAACTAAAATGATGCAGCCATGCTGGAAAAGAAGTTAGCAGTTTCACAAATAGTTAAACATAGTTACCACTGGCTATCACCCAGCAATTTCACTCCTTACCCACCCAGGAGAAATGAAAACATATATCTGCACAAACAGGAATATTGTACAGGAATATTTATAGCATTGTTGATAACAGTCCAAAAAATGGAAGCAATCGAAATATCACAAACTGATGACCAAAATGTTTTATATCTGTACAATGGAATATTATACAGCCATAAAAAGGTACAAAGTACTGACATATATAACCTTACATAAACATTACGCTAAGTGAAAGAAGTCAGATACAAAAGACCACATACTATATGATTACATTTATATGAAATGTCCAAAATAGGCAAATCTAGAAACAGAAATTAAATTAGTGGTTGCTTAGGGCCAGAGTAAAGAGGAATACAAAGGAGTGGTAGCTAAAGTGTACGGGGGAGGAGGTTGTTTTGTTTGTTTGTTGGAGTACAGAGGATTCAGGGATGCTCTACCATTGAGCTACATCTCCAGCCCTTTTTACCTTTTGCCCAGGTTGGCCTAGAACTTGAGATCCTCCTATTTCAGCCACCCGAGTCCCTGGGATTATAGGTGTGCACCTCTGCACCCAGCCAGGATTTCTTCTTGAAATGATGAAACTGTTCTAAAATTGACAGGGGAGTGGTGATCACACATGTCTGTGAATAAACTAAAAGCCAATGAATTATACATTTTAAATGGGTAAATTATATGATATCTGAATCCAACTCAATAAGGCTATTAGAAAGAAGAAAGGGCAAGAGCAAGGAAGCTCTTTTTCCAAAACAGGTAAGAAGAAGCAAAGTAGTAGGGCTCTAGTTTGCAATGTAGGGCAGGAAAACAGAAAGGAAGTAAAAGGTCCAGACAGGGTCACAGGCTGCTCAGGCCAGCAGGATAAGAACAGTATAAAGATCACGGAGGAGTTACAGACTGCCCGCAGGCAATAAAACTCAAGAGGAGGCAGGTAATTATAGACAAAGAAAGCACTGGAGTTCTTCAAGTTCTTGGAAGTAGCAGCATTATGAGTGAGCAGTAATACACACTGAGTCAAGTCCGATTAGGTTCCTGGATATAGATGACTGGCAGAGGGCATCATTACATGTGGCTGCATGATTCTGACCACTAAAAAGGATCGGGATATTGTAGGCAAACGAGCCATGGCTGAATGCCATAAAATCATGAAATGTATTGACTAAGGGAGAAATAGATCTGTTCATCAAATCCCAATAAATCAGCTATAGAGGAATACGCTGAGACACCTGAGAGCAATGTAAGGATAAATAAAAATAAGTGTCCCCAAAAGCCCACATTAAAGGGGCTAGGAGAGTAGCTCAGTGGTGGAGCAATTGTCCACCAAGCATGAGGCCCTGGCTGTGATTCCTCTGAAGCTCCACAGTAAAAAATGCTGGACTGAGTAACGTACACACCCGTAATCCCAACAAGTGGGGAGGCTGAAGCAGGAGGATTGCAAGTTCAAGGCCAGCCTCAGCAACTTAAGGATTTAACAAGACTCTGTCTCAAAATAAAAAAGGACTAGAGATGAGACTGAGTGGTTACGTGCTTCTGGGTTCAGTCCCAAGTCCCAAAATAATAATACAGGTGCCTATTCCTCAATAAAAATGACTTATTGTCATTTTTATTGAGGAATAGGGATGTCTCTGAGTGGTAGAGCACTTCAAAGCAAGCAGGAGACCCTGGGGTTCAATCCCCAGTACCACTAAACATTTAAAAATAAACAGAACTGCTATGAGCAGAAGATAAAAACGTGTTTTCAAAGTATCTGGACAAATAAGAAAGTGAAATGAACCTCCACTTTTTTTAAATTTTTTTTAGTTGTAGATAGACACAATACTTTTATTTTATTTGGGTTATTATTGTTATTATTATTATTATTTACATTATTATTACATTTCATATAAATGTAATCATATAGTATGTGGTAGTATCCCTGGAGCCAGGGATCTACCACTGAGCCACAACCCGGCCCCATTAATCTCCACTTTTAATGATGCCATCAAGTCATTCATCTGAATTGCTGCTAATCTAGATAGAACCCTTAATCTGGGTGAAGGGAAGGGATGAAGCATAAATACCCAGAGGATAGTAGAATGGCTCTGAGAACTCTTTACCATGCCCTGAAGCTCAGGTGACTCAGGGACATCCCATTTATGGTGCATGAACACATACAGCATCTTTAACTGTAAGCCCTCATGCCAGTGTGTCAAGAGGTATCCATCCATGGGCAGCCTGCCATGTGGGTTATTAGAAACTCTAAATGCACACCATGGAGACCATCAACCAATGAAGTCATTTAGCAAGGAGGGAAATATGGCCAGAGAATTCAGTTCTGATCAGACCAAGTACTCACAAACCTCAAAATCACTCCGTTTCATGACAATATATTTATTGCTTTCAGACTCTTTCAAATAAGTAACTTCTTCTACCTGTCAAATACTTTTTACTGCCAACTATGTTTGTATCTATCTTTGGGACCTGAGTAAGGGGAGAGAGAGAGAGAGAAACCTGAGACAAAGTACTTAAAATACATTCTATATCATTAGAGAAGATACAGGCAGAGAGGAAAGAACATAAAGTTTTGTGGTAGAGTGATCCAAAAATGGCTTCAGCAATAGCTCATCCCGGGTACAATTTTGCAATGTGACCTTGACATTCCCTCATCAAGAAGGGGATTGTCCCTCTTTCCCTTATAGCCTGCTTTGATCAATAGAATGTATCAGAAGTGCTCCCCTATAACTCAAAAGACCAGACCCTAAGAACTTCCTCCTTCCTGCTTGGCTCAGGAGAGCCAATGGCCAAACAAACCACCAAGAGGCCATGAGGAAACCCAAGTGAGCCAGTGGAGACAGACAGGCAGAGGACCACTAAGTCACTCACCATATAAGCAAAGCCTTCTAGAACTTTCCAGCCTAGACACAGGTAAATGCAGCTAAGGGAAAGATCACTACATGCAACAGCCCAACCTGTTTCTGACGCACAAATCATGAGCAAACTAAAGAGCTGTCAATTTAAGCTACTGAGTCTTGACCCAGTTTGTTTTACAGCAATAGATACCTGAAACGAAATTGAAGTCCCAAAACAAGGGGAGAATCCTGGCAATGTTATTATGTAGCTATGTGATCTTAGGTCAATGATTTCCCCTCTGGACCTCAATTTCCTCATCTGTAAAATGAGGAGGTTGTACCAGATGAGCTAAGGTGCTTCCCAGTTCTGACAGTCTGAACCATTCATGTGGATATCAGCGAACAGTCCAGGCAACGCGAGTGCTAGGAATTCAGAGAGAGAAACTGCTTCAGTATCCAAGTCACTACTTCAGGAGCGGAAAGAGCTATGGACCTAGAATGTGAGGCTCAAAAGAGGCAGCAACTACAACAATGCAGGCACATAACACTCAATAAAAAAAATCGTCATTATCTGATGAATCAAATCAGTTCCTTGATTCTGGACAAGTTAATCTCTCTAATCCCCAATTTTTTTCATCTGAAAAAGAAAGGAGATAAAACTAATGTTCCTGCTTCTATAAGTGAAAACATCTTTGTATATGAAAGCTTCATAAAAATCAAAATCATCTAGAAATGCAAAATATAACTATATTATTAATAGTTTTATTATTCTTTACATCATTGTCTTTAGAAGCCTCTTTTTCACCAAGCAAACAGAGACAGCCAGTTTTAAATGTTTAGCGGTACTGGGGATTGAACCCCAGGGTCTCCTGCTTGCTGTGCAAGTGCTCTACCATTCAGGGACATCCCTATTCCTCAATAAAAACTGGCTGTATCAAAAGATGAAGAGGGGCCTGGGGCTGTAGCTCAGTGGCACAGCACTTGCCTAGCATGTGTGAGGCACTGGGTTCGATCCTCAGCAAAAATAAATAAATAAAATAAAGACATTCTGTCCATTTACAACTATAAAAAAAATTAAAAAAAAAAAAAAGATCAAGAGGCAGGTTCTAAGGGGCCACAAAATTTCAGCCATGTGAGATCTGACCACCCCCCAGCATTGGTCAGTGAGCCAGGTATCCATACTGAACACAGAGCCCTGGTATCCCTTACAAGAAGCTCTTAGCCCAAGGGGAAATCTGGAAACAGCCCAGCATCTTAAAAGTGTGAATAATTGCCAGGTGTGGTGGTACACATCTATAATTCCAGTAATCCAGGAGGCTGAGGCAGGAGGATCGTAGGTTCAAAGCCAACCTCAGCAACTTAGTGGGGCCCTAAGCAACTTAGCAAGACCCTGTCTCAAAATAAAAAGGACTAGGAGTGTGGCTCAGTGAAAAAGTGGTTCAATCCCCAGTACCAAAAAAAAAAAATGCAAATAATTATGAATAATTTCCTATATCAGAATCCTAGAGATCAGCAACCTGAGGATACTGCTCCAGAGAGCTATGAATCAAACCACTGCCTGGCATAGAGTGAATACTCCATAAAAATCATTGAATAAGCAAGCACTGGATTTAGGAGTCTGAAGTCAAATCTCTAAGTTTAAACACTAGCTTTGGCGCACACAGCTGTGAGCAATGAGGCAGGCAACAATCTCCCCGTTTATAACAGACATGGAGATTCATCTCGTAGAAAAGTGAATGAGAATTAAATGAAGTATTGCAGGTGAAAAACACGTAGGATTCTGCTTAATTAGTACATATATGGTTTTTTTTTTATATATATATAAGTGCATAGAACCTCTGCATAGAACCCAACCCTTTCAGCCTCACCTGGGTGCAGTAGTGCACATCTGTAATTCCAGCAACCCAGGAGGCTGAGATGGGAGGATCACAAATTCGAAGCAACTTAGCCTCTGTCTCAAAATTAAAAAGGAAAAGGGCTAGGGACACAGCTTAGTGGTAAAGTGCCCCTGGGTCCAATCACAGTACAAAAAAAAATTGTTTTTAATCAAAAAAAGAACCTTTCAGTCTCTGCAGACCCAGAAAATGAGAGGCATACATCCAAACAATCACTCCATCCAATGTTGATTCTGAAAAATTGCCAGCCCTTGAAAGAGGAAGTCTTGGGCTCATTTTCCAAGGGTACCTGACAAGGCGATGATACGTTTATATTTTACAGCCTGTGTTTTCCCACAGCAAGGGGAGAGCGTGGTATGGATTCAACTCTGAAATCCCAGTGATTGGGAAGTTTCATGGACACTGCTCTGTAGGAGATGTGAAAACCAGCCAGAAGAAGTACTTACCAGGTGCATGTGAGACAGAAAAGCTTCTGCTTCCACCTCTACTTGGGTCTTGACTGACACAATGAATGTACCAGTGTCCAACATCAATTACAAAGAGCTGGGAGTTAAGACCCGAAGTCCTCACGATCAGCCTTTGCCCAAGGAAGCTCCACCACTGCCTGTACTGTGTGCCCTTGTCCTTTCTTCTCTCTCTTGCCCCTCTCGAAGCAGAATCACTGGTCCCCATGCCTCTGCATTAGGAACTCAGCTAAGATCAACTATGGCTGTGCCTCCTCTTAATGACCACCACCGTCTGCCAATGCAGGGAAGTTACTATAGGAACTACATCACACAGCCCCCAGACATTTGCTTAGAAAAGAAACTGTATGTTTGGTGCTGGGAAAGGAAGAAAAAGATCCAGCAAGTTGGAGGCAAGCTCCAAGTTCAGTATTTCTCAAAGTCTGGTTGCAATCACATGAAATCACCTGGAATGCTTGTTAAAGGTTCACATTCCTTAGCTCCCCCTAGATGTATCAAATTAAAATTGGGACATGGCAAGAACTGGACCTTTTAATACCCTATGCACACCAAGTTTTAACACCTATTTGAGACCAAATACAGAGGACAGTAAGAAAAGAATAAAAAGACTTAAAGACGCTTTAAGTGTGACCTCCATTCTTTTGCTAATTCTTACAAAAGAGAGCACTGGTGAATCAAACAAGATAAACGCCAACTTCCCGACTGATGTACTTCTGGATATCTAAAAAAATTAAATCATCACTATGATGAAAACTTTAACATCAAAAACCTGTTCACCAGCTGGGCTTGGTGGCGCATGCCTGTAATCCCAGTGGCTCAAAAGGCTGAGGCAGGAGGATCACGAGTTCAAAAGCCAGCCTTAGCAACTTGGTGAGGCCCAAAGTAACTCAGCTAGACCTTGTCTCTAAATAAAATATTTTTTAAAAAGTAAGGGGGTAGGGGCTGGGGATGTGACTCAGTAATTAAGTGCCCCTGGGTTTAATCACCAGTACCAAAAGAAAAAGAGAAAGAAAAAGAAAGTTTGAGGTGATTCTGGACAACTTGGTGAGATCCTGTCTCAAAATTAAAAATAAAAGAGCTGGTAATGTGGCTCAGAGGTGAAGAGATTTCCTAGCATGTATGAAGCTCTGGGTTCAATCCCCAGTAAAACAAAATTAAAATGCTCACCAAACCAGCAAGCCACAACAAAAACTAACCCAAATATCCCATCTTAGGATCAGCCAGATCTACTCAAGAGATGAGAGAAGTGAGATAAGCTGCTGCTTGCAGTCCCATTCAGGTCCTAGCCATACCCAGTAATTCAGCTCTGCATTCCATGGCAGGGTTTGGTGACTAAGTAGTGGGAATGTCTCCCCTAAGCTCTAGCCAATGTGGTTTGGGGGGAATTTTTAAGGGGAGAAAAAAATGAAAACTAAGATTCCCCAATTCATCTCCTTAACAAATGAAAAAAAAAATCTTAAGATAATTGACTACATTAAACACATATCAGATGCTTAAAAAAATGCTTTGTGATTGAAATGATCCTTGCATGAGATGCTATCCTCCTGTATGCACAGTCATGAAAGAGGAAAAAGAGAACAGAGTAAAACTGTCTCCACATAAAAAGTACTGTTTTCAAAACCTTCAATACCCAACCTACCTAGAGGGGCAATACTTTATTTCATTTAGTGACCAGCACATTCTAGACGCTGAAAGTCCCTGAGCCTTTAAGTCACCAGAGAAGTCAAGTGGTATGAAGCAGGAGGAGAGAGTCCTTTTTCAACAGAAAAGCACTCTTTCTCAGCGATGAGCAGTGGAATCCTCCACTGCAATTTCACAAATCAGAACTCGCACTGAGGGAGGTACATCACAGGGACCAGCCTTATATACACCTGATGGTCCATTATTGACTTTGGCCCCACCCCTCCCCAAAAATGGACCTAGGACTTTCCCCCCGATGCTGAAAATTCCCATCATCCCAGCTAAATTCCTCGGCAGTAGATGCTAAAACTTAACATTACATACAAGGGTAGCAAACAGCTTTCACCCACTCACTCCGGAGGCCACCCTCAATTCAATGACTGGTCATGATTTAGAAACTGACATAACACCTGGACCCGCCTACCCGGAATCATCATAAACAAACAAACAAACTGTATTCTCTTCCTCAATCAGGAAGCAAGCATTCCCCTTTTAAAAGACATTCCTGAAAGCACCTCCCAAGGGAGCCCAGCAAGTAAATAACACCAGGGCTTCCTTAAACCGATTCTAAAGAACCAGGTGTCCACGCTGCGCTCATTCACCTGCCTCTCCTCCAAAGGACGGTTCTGCGAAGTAACTCAATCCAATCCTAGGCAGGCAAGGATGGGGGAGACTGCAGGTGGAAGGGGTGGGGGGTGAAGCAATGCAGCTCAAACTTTGCAGTTGCTCTTTAGCAGTTCTGGGAGGGAGCCCGTGGAATTTTATATTGAAAAGGGGGAGTCACCTTCCCTAACAGAAAGGTCCGCAAATTGGCCTAACCCACTTGCTCTGAGTTTAGGATGGTTGTGCATCCCATCCACTCAGACATAACCCCTCCGGGGCACTACCCTCCCCATAACCCCCTCACCTTGGCCTCAAAGCAGATGCCGTGCTGGAAGGCGTCCTCATTGTGCAAGGGGATCCTCAGGTCGTGCCCATCGTCCACAAGGTTGTACTTGGTTTTGCTGGGCATGGTGACCCACGATGGACACGCTCCTCCAGAGGCGACGCTGGCTGCAACAGCAGCAGGAAGGGGCTGTCTAGACCCCGAGGAGGAGAGACTGGGACCGAGTGAAGCGGCGTTGGCGGGGACAGCGGGACGCGGGGTGGGCAGCGCCCTGGCCGCGCGGCTGCTGGGCGGCAGTGGGAACCGGGACCCGGAGCTGTGCCTAGGGCCAAGCGGCAGCGGGCGGCGCGGATGCGGGCGACGCGAGCGGCGCTGTGGCCGCGCTATTCCTGCTGGCGAGGAGGGCGGCGGGGGAGGCGGTGGCGGGAGCGGGCGGTGCGGCGCCCCGGCCCGGAAAAGGGAGCGGTGGGCCCGCGGCCCAAAGCGGGAATGGGCGCGACGCCGGCCCCAGATCAGTGGCGCGGACAGCCCGGGACGAGGAAGAAAAGGCGGTGGCGGCGGCGGCGGCGGTGGCGGCGGCGGAGCGGGGTGCCTGTCACGGAGACGCCGGATCAGCCGCCAGCGAGCGGCTCCTCCTGCGGGGCGGGCCCGGGCCGACTCCTCCCGCCGGGCGCCGAGGCCCCGCCCGCCGCCGGGTCCGCCCCCGCGCGCCCCGCGCCGCCTACGGAGCAGGTGAAAGTCCCCGGAGCGCGGCGCCGGGTCCTGCCTGTTTAGCCTGGCCCCGGGATCCCGGGAACTTCGCCCGGCCCCAGGCCGCCTGGAAGCCAGCTCAGCCCTGTTTTCGCGTTTTACCGGCAATTTCTGAGCCGGGCGTAGTTATCAGCCACGTAGCCTAAGGTTTGTTTTTGTTTTTGCTTTGTTTTTAGAGAGTGTAGAGGTGGTGGTGTTTTGTTTGACCAGGAAGGCCCATGTCTTGTCCCATCTATCCCAATCTGGGTCCCACTCATACTCAGTTCTGCTCCTAGTCGAGGAATGGGGGTAAGGGGGAGCAGTTGTCTTAGGCACTTTTTGTCCCTCGGGGCAGCGATATGTCACTTGTGTTTGGAGTTTGGGTAGGGTGCCTTTGGGGGGAATTTAAATATTTAAAAGTCGTCACCATCCTTGAGGAAATGGGGTAGGCGGAAAAGGAGTACAAAGGACCAAAGGATCTAGAATGTTTTTATGTCCTTAAACAACCTTCTATAACTAGGTTGGACCAAATGAGCTTCCAGGTTATCTCTGATTGGCATATTATTGTTCCTTTCTTGAACAATGCTCGAGTTGTTAGATTTGCCTATTGTAAAGAAGGGGCTATTCATTTTTCTCCTTTACACCAAAAGTTTTCCAGAAAACTTGCCTAGTTATTTCCATCTCAGAAAAGATTGGATAATGGAAGAATTATAAGATGAATGTCCAGTTTCCTAACTGTAAATTATGCAAATGATGGACCCATAGGAGGCATTAATGACCAAATATTAAGTATCTGACAAAAGAGCATAGGTAGATACATATCACAGGTACAATATATGTGGCTTAATATTACTCCATAATATCCAGAAATAACCAATCAAACCAGTGCCCAAGCCAGCCAAAGCTGAATTACTTAGACAAAATGGTCAACTCTTTCATGGAATTAATTGCCATAAACTTGCTTTCCCCCACCAGCCCTACTGGCTACTAGGGGTTGAACCCAAGTTCTTGTACATGCTAGGCAAATAATGAGCTATATCCCTAACCCTTTTTATTTTATTCTGAGACAGTGTCTCACTTAATAGCCCAAACTGGCCTCAAATTTATGATCCTCCATGCCAGGCCCCATGGCACACACCTCTAATCCTAACCACTCAGGAGACTGAAACAGGACTAAGCAATTTAGGGAGATTCTGTTTCAAAATAAAAATATAAAAACAACCGAGGATGTGGCTCAGTGGTTAAGCACCCCTGGGTCCCCAGTACCAAAAAAAAAAAGTATGCATATTAAATTTTATAAATCTCTGCATGCCTGTAATCCCAGTGACTCTAGAGGCTGAGACAGGAGGATCTTAAATTCACATCCAGGTTGGGACCAGGATGGGAAACTTGGTGAGACCCTGTCTCAAAATAAAAAAATAAAAAGAACTTGGAATATAACCAGTGGTAGAGTGTCCCTGGGTTCAATCCTCAATATCACAATTAAAAAAAAAAAAAACTGTGATCCTCCTACCTCAGCTTCCCAAATTGCTGGGATTACAGGAGTGTGTCACTGCCCTGTGCAACTGTTGACCTGCTTTTAATGCCTGTGGGCACATCCATTGAAGGCCACTCATAGACCAGACATCACTGATCACTTTTTGTCTAGGCCAGCCTGGGAAATCACCAGGAAGTATCCTGATGAAACTTCCTGAACCATTTCATGATAAATTTACATAAGAGAATGCATTATTACGGTAATTATATTTCTCATCTTGCCCCATAAAGCTAAAGTACAACTGCCCTTTCCTGCCTATTGCTATTCCCTATCTGCTGAAATCAGTGGTCAAGTGGTAGTAACTGCTGGAATAGTTCCCTAAACAAAAGCAAACTAATCCCTGGGACAAATTAATCATATGCATTGTGCTGTAGATTTTATTATATTCGTAAATATTAGTAAGAACCAAAAATAATTTATAGTGAGGAGGTGCACCACTAACCTTTTTATAAATACAGGACAGAAAAGTCTAATCAGCCATGTTTGACTCTTTGAATGTCACTGTGGTTTTAATATGCAGAAATGCACTCTATAAAACCTGGCACAGTAATTCAACAACTTAAAGGCAAAGCCTTAAGTAACAATTTCATTTACATCTCATATTCTCTCCCAAATTAAAATGTCCTCTGACTCCAAGTGGCATTTTTTTTCTAGATTAACTTGTTTTGTTTTGTTTGCATTTCTGGGGATGAAATCCAAGCACACTCTACCACTGAACTACATGCCCAGCCTTTTTATGTTTTTTTATTTTGAGACAGGCTGTCACCAAGTTGTTGAAGCTGGTCCTGAACTTGTCAACCTCCTACCTCAGTCTCTTGAGTAGCTAGGATTACATGTATGCTGACCTGCCCAGCTTTAACACATTTTCTTGTTTATAGACAAGAAACAAACAAAAATGTAGAAGTCCCAGAGCTATTTCAGGGTTTGGCACAGAAACTACCACATAATAGACATCTAATAAATTATTTATAGAACTAAATAATAATAATGGCTAATTCTCATTAGCTTTCTCTGTATCAGGCATTGTTCTTAGCATCCTATAGGTATTATCTCATTTAATATTCACAACAACCATAAAGTAACTTCCATTTTACAAAGAAACTAAAGCACAGAGGAATTTGCATAGCTTGCCCAAGGTCACCCTTACAAAGGAAAGGAGTCAGGATTTGAATCCAAGTCAACTGGATGGCCGTGGCAAGCTTCATATTGAAAATGAAGTCAAATTCAAGGTCTATTTTATTTAGGTGTGTTTTGTAAGCTAAGCTATATTTATTATATTTCAGTTAGATGAAATGTTCCAAAAAGGGGAAGCCTTTTCTCTACTTTGATTTCAACTAATATAATGTCAGGGCACACAGGTATGTGTGTATCTTCCAGAAACAATGGACATCCAAAGTAATTTCCTTTTCCTTTTTTTTCCTAGCTCTGATTTCAATCTTGCCTTTCATCATTAAATATAGCTGAACTTCACCCTCAGAATTTCCATATTCATAAAAAATGAATTGAGTATTCTTATAGTGAATGACAGGTACCTATAACACTTTCTGTATCTATTTGTAGTATAGACATTGCATAATAAAAACTTGAAGTGCATTTAATTAAAATATAAGTTGTTGCCAGGCATGGTGGCATATGCCTGTAATCCCAGTTACTGGGGAGGCTGAGGCAGAAGGATCACAAATTAGAGGCCAGCCTGGGCAATTTAGTAAGACCCTGTCTCAAAATAAAATAAAAAGGGCTGAGGGTATAGCTCAAGGGTAGAGCGCTTGCCTAGCATATGTAAGGCCCTGAGTTCAATGCCCAGTACCATAAAAAAAATGTGTGTGTGTGTGTGTGTGTGTGTGTATATATATATATATATATATATATATATATACATATATATATATATATACATATATATGTATAAAATATACATATATAAATAGATCTCAATCACATAATACTATAATACTTCCTATGTTAACTTTGTTTACATTTTAATTGTAGATCTGAGGATGTAGATCTGTGGTAGAGTAGCTGCCTAGCATGTTCAATGCCCTAGGTTCAGAGATCTTTTAGCCTACCTCCTTTATTATAAAGAAAAAGAGCCAGAAACACAGAGAGATTAATTTGTCTAGTTAAAACTATGGACTAGAGCTCCTACCTCAGTAATCTTTTCATCACACAATGATAGATTATAAATGAGTTGAGCATTGACAGCAAACTTTACTTTTAGTACATATTTGGCACTGAGAAAATTAATTTGCTTTTGCTCATTAATTCCTACTTTGCCATACAAAGCACTGCATATGCATTGTCTCACTTTTCCATATGAGATAGTTACTATCCATATCTCCATTTTACATGAGAAAACAGGATGAGAGAGAGAAGGAATTTTTTAGGTTATAAAGCAATAAGTCTAGGAATCCTTGCCTGAATACAGCTTGCACAGATTGAAAATTATGTCAGCTTGCTCAGATATGCAGAGAACTCACAAAATCTTTGTATCAATAAAATATTAAACATGAACAACACATTATAATTTCCTACTATTGGATAACATTTAGCTTTCAAAAAGCTCAAATTAGCAGTGCACTGTGACACATGCCTGTAATCCCAGGGGCTCATGGGACTGAGGCAGGAGGATCACAAATTCAAAGCCAGCTCAGAAATTTAGCAAGGCCCTAAGCAATTTGGACCTTGTCTCAAAATAAAAAGGGCTAGGGATGTAGCTCAGTGGTGCTACTCACTATGTTGCCCAGGCTGGCCTTGAATTCCTAGACTTAAGCAATAAGCAATCCTCCTGCCTCAGCCTCCTGAGTAGCTGGACTATAGTAATCACACCCAGCAGCCAAAACCTCTGATACAAAATATTGGTTTCTTGACTTTCAAGTCCAGAGATATGTGGACAAAGTGCTACAGGAGGAAGTAGCTCTAGCCAGGCACTGCTTCCCACTCAACTTGCTTTCACTCCTCTAATTATATCTCCATTGGTAAGCTGTTGAGGAATCTTAGAACCCAAAGTCATTCTCTTCTGGAAATAGATTTAAAAGAATATTTGGGGTGTTGGGGTTTTTTGTTGTTATTTGTTTTTTTCTGGTATTGGGAATTGAAACCAGGGTCATTTTACCACTGAGCTATATCCCCAGCCCTTTTCTTTTTTTTTGAGACAAGATTTGAATTTAGGATCCTCCTGTCTCAGCCTCTAGAATCACTGGGATTATAGGCATGCAGAGATTTATAAAATTTAATATGCATACTTTTTATTTGGTACTGGGAACACCCAGGGGTGCTTAACCACTGAGCCACATCCTTGGTTGTTTTTATATTTTTATTTTGAAACAGAATCTCGCTAAATTGCTTAGGGCTTCCATAAATTGATGAGGCTGGCTTTGAATTTGCAATTCTCCTGCTTCAGCCTCCCAAGCTGGGATTACAGACATGTGCTGCCAACTGGCTTTATATATATACTTTTATAGAAAGAGAGACTTACTTGTCTCAATGGGAAATATGCTTTGCTCTTGGGTTAGTGGGTGGAGTCAACTTCAATTAAGGAGAAAAATATGCAGGCTAGCTTTATAGCATATGACACCTTTTAGAATAATCTTTCTTATGGGGAAAACATCACAAATTATTGCTTTATTGCTTCATAGTAAGAGATTATAATAAATCAAACCTGGATTAGAAAGCATTAGTGATAGTGCTATTTTTTTTTTCTTGTTAAAGAGAAATCACTTAATATTCTTTTCCCATGCTTTATAGTGGGTTAATTATGTCCAACTCTATGCCCAAACATGGTCAGGTAAAAAATGGTACCATGGTAGCTGGACATGGTGGCCCAGGCTCATATTCCCACCATGGTGGGAATATGAGGATCTATTTTATTCTATTTATTTTATTCTATCTATTTTAGATCCTCTGAAGCCAGAGGATCTAAAATTCCAGGTCAGCCTCTGCAACTCAGTGAGACCCTGTCTCCACATAAAAATTTAAAAAACAGGGCTGGGGATATAGCTCAGAAGTAGACTGCCCCTGGGTTATATCCCTAGTATCACACACACACACACACAAAAAAAGCCATTATCAGAGGGTCTTCCAGCTACCTAACAACTTTTTTTTTTCTCTTGGAATAGTGGTGAGGATTTAAGAAAAAGGACAGAGAATTCTGAGTTGAATCTGGGTCCATTGGCACCCACCTATAATCCCAGCAACTCTGGATGCTGATGCAGGAATATCTCAAGTTCAAGGCCAGCCTCAACAATTTAGCAAAGGCCCTAAGCAACTTAGTGAGACCCTGCCTCAAAATAAAAAATTTAAAAGGCTGGAGATGTATTTCAGTGGCAGAGCATCATTGGGTTCAATCCCCAGTTCTGCTAAATAAATAAATTAGAATTCTGAATTGAAGAAAAAAGTTAGGATTCTGGCAGGGTTTGAATTTCCTTTTTCATGTAGGTTTGTCTAGTAATCTCTCCTGGATGGTGTAATCATTCCTTGCTTTTTCTAACTCAAAAGATTGTTCTTCAAGGTAAAGTTTATGTTTCTTGGCCTTGCTTAATATTTCAGGTAAGAAATATTTATTGATTGAACTGCTTTTGGTTGAAGACAATAAAAGCACATCTAAAAAGTATTTCTGTTTTAATGGTTTCTCAAGGGTAGCAGGGGACATGAGAGGTTTACACCTTTAATGAGACAGGCACTTTGACATGGAGAAGGTAACATGTGATCTAAACATAAAAATGAGAGGCACTCATTCCTAAGTAGCATGGAGGGAAGGAAAGGAGAAAATCTTTGGGTTGGCATGGTGAATAAAGGTTTCATGAAGGTCAGACCTGACTTGCGGTTGAAAAAGGAAAGGATTTTGATAGAAAATTCCACAGAGGAGGGCAGACATGGAGACAGGGTCTTTAGAGACAGTAATCTGCAAAATCTCCTTAGGGGACAGTGAGAAGATAAGCTCACGGGCAGAAGCATTTGGTGATAAAGCTGGCAACAAAGCCTGGAGACAGCCAGGGAGGCATTCAACACCTGGCTGAGATGACTGTGCTCCATGGGAAGTTTTAGAACTGGACTGTTCTCTGACCTTTTTATTTAAGCTATAATTGAAAAATGCTGGGCTGGGGATGTAGTCTAGAAATAGAGCACTTGCCTAATATGAATGAGACCCTGGGTACCATCTCCAGTGCCATAATAAAATAAAATTTAAAAGTCTGGCATTAAAGTGGATGCTTGGATTTTCCATACTAGAAGGTTATATAGTGAGTTTACCAGATAGTCCTTGTACTGATGTCCTGTCCAACAATAAAGGATGTTGAAAACAAAACTACAAAGTACCTCTACATTGCTCATTTCCAGATGCTTTTTAATACTTGCTTCTAATCCATTTTAGCTTTGGCCCTTTTCACTGAGTGACAATTTTAAGGTGTTTTTTGGGGAAGGGTGCCAAGGATCAAACTCAGGACCTTGCACATGCTAGGCCAGAACTCTACCACTGAGCCACATCCCTAGCTCATGAGTATTATTTATTTCGTTCTTTGGTGTGTTTTAGTGCTTCATAATAGGAAAACACACACAAACACACAATAACAACAAAAACTTGATGGATAACTTCCTTTAGTTTACTCTATTGAAAATTGATTTTAAGGACTTCTCTCTTTCCCATCCAAACTTAGATCTCTGTTCATAAATCTGGGACTATTTTCATCAGTTATCTATTTAAAACACAAAGAAAGCCTAGCTGTTAAATTTAGAAAGTTGGTGCTTATCTGCTCAACTAAATCTATCCTGTGTCATTGTAATTGATCTTGGTTCCTCTTTATAAAACTCACATTCTTAAGATAAGATGACACAAGGATTGTAAAAATACTATGGAAACCATTGAAAATGCAACATAAATATTGCATACAACGTTTTATTTTCAGATCTCTCTTTGGAGGTAAAAAGCTTTTAGGCAGTTTGTCATTGCTTTAAAAAAGAAAGAAAACGGGACTGGGGCTGTGGCTCAGAGGTAGAGTGCTCACCTAGCACAGGTGAGGCCCTGGGTTCAATCCTCAGTACCACATCAAAATAAATAAATTAAAGATTAAAAAAAAAAGAAGGAAAGAAAAGTAAGCCAAGCATGGTAGCACACACCTGTAACCCTAGCACTTTGGGAGGCTGAGGCAGGAGTGTTATAAATTCAAGGCCAGCCTCAGCAATTTATTGAGGATTTAAGCAATTTAGTGAGACCCGGTCTCAAAATAAAAAATAATTAAAGCGGGGGTGGGGGGGGAGAGGAGTGGTTCTGGGGACATTGACATTGCTCAGTGATAAAGTGCCCCTGGGTTCAATTTCTCAATTTCCAGTATTAAAAAAAAAGGCCAGGATTTACGTCAGTGGTATAGGGGAGATATATATATAAATTAAAAGGGTTCCTCCAGATTCTCCACTTGTGTGCTTTAAAAAGAAAAAACAAGGTAGAGGCCAAGAGCTGAGACCCACATCTGTAATCCCAGCTAATAGGCTAAGGTAGAAGGATCACAAGTTCAAGGCCAGCTTGGGCAATTTAGTGAGACCTTGTCTCAAAATAAAAGCTCAGTGACAGAGAACTCGCCTATCATACTTGAAGCCCTGGGTCTTTATAAAATAATAATAATGATGATAAAGCAAGAAAGAAAAATACCCATGCTCACAGTGCACCCATGTGTGTTTGGGCATGAATTCTCCCTGCCAAGTTCAGAGTTCTGAACTTTGGGCTTTGTGTTCTGAGAGCTCAGCTCAGTTCCCCCAGACTTTGACTAGAATAACAGGTTCTGCTCAAGATATTCTAATGTTGTCTTTTGAACTGCACACAAAAGGACCGGCACAATATGTTTTTAAAAAGTTACAGACATTTCAGGATAACTAGCAAATGAAGTGTTCAAGCCTTATCCAGATCCAGCTTTAGCAGTTTTCCATCATTAGCAACTGCCTCATTCCCTTAAAAGGTCTTGTAATCTCTTTTATAAATCCCTTGACATCACCAGCTGGCCCCTCTCCACACCACTCGGAGCATTTTTCTTGCAATAGTGCTAGAGGGGCCTCAGAATTTTCCACCTCCCTGAGCAGCCGTGCTGTGCCATTCACTGGCTGGAGGCAGCCTCTGTAATTTGAGCTCCAAGTATATGATAACACTTTAACTGCAGCCAACTTTAATTCAGAACAAATGTTCCTCATGTTCGTACCTTTTTGGAAAAGCAGCCTAGTCTAACAACTAGAATAGCAAGGAGGTCAAGGTGAGGATGGAGGTGGGGCAGGATCTCTAGAATGCAAATTTAATTGTCCATACTAGTGTTCTGGGTTACTGTGATGCAGTCTCCTGGGGGACCTGTGTCTATTTGTGAGATGGACACAAAACGCTCCATCACACACAATATTGTGCATCCACCATATACAGTATTCTAGGAAAAATCACTACCAAGTCTAATGGTGGAATGGAGTAGTCCAATTGGTCAAATATTCTGGTTAGTGGAACTTTACCATGGATATAAGGTTTGCTGGAGGGGATAAGAATTAGATTATCATAAACCAGGTGCTGACTTGCATCCCTGTAATCCCAGCTGCTTGGAAGGCTGAGGCAGGAGGATCACAAGTTGGAGAACAGACTAGGCAACTTAGAGAAAGAAACCCTGTCTCAAAAGAAAAAATAGAAAGGGCAGAAGTAGCTAAGTTGGAGAGTACCCCTGAGTCCAATCCCCAGTATTGCAAAGAATAAAAAATAAAGTTAAATAGTAGTTACCAAGGACTGAGAGGAAGAAGGAATGGGGAGTTATAGTTTCCTGGGCACAGAGTTTCTGCTTTGGGATGACGAAAAGGTTCTGGACATGTATAGTAGTAATGGTCATGCAACATAGCAAATGTACTTATGTCATTTAATTATATACTTGAAAATGGTTATGATACATTTTGTTATAAATATTTTATCATAATAGAAAAAATTCACAGTTCTAAGCTAGGCACAACAGCTCATGCTTATAATCACAGTGACTTGGGAGGCCTAGGCAGGAGAATCACAAGTTGGAGGACAGCCTGGGTAATTAATTCATTAAGACCCTCAGCAACTTAGGAAGACCCTCTTTGCAATTTAAAAAATAAATAAATGAATGAATTAAAGGACTGTGGCTAAAGCTTAGTGGTAAAGCACCTGTGGGTTCAAAAAATTCTTAATTTAATTTAAAAAATAAAAGTTTTAAAACAATAAGATCTGTGGGGCATGGTGGTACATGCCTGTAATCCCAGTGATGCAGGAGGCTAAGGCAGGAGGATCCCAAGTTTGAGGCTAGCCTTAACTTAGCCTGTTCAAAGTAAAAAATAAAAAGGACTGAGGATTTAGTTCAGTGGTAAAATATCCCTAGGTTCAATCCCCAAGAAAACAAAACAAACAAACAAAAATTGAGACCATACATGATGCATAAATGCTTAGTCCAGTTTCTGGCACCTTGTATGCTCTCTCTTGATATTTTTAGAGCTAGGGATGTAGCTCTGTGGCAAAGCACTTGCTTAGTAGGTATAAGACCCTGTGTTCCATCCCTAGTACAAAAAAAAAAAAATAGTTCTAGCAAAACCTCAGGGATGCCCCAAAACACCACCAAGTTGGAATAATGATAACTCTGGCCTCTGATACACACCCAGTACCTCTGCCTTTCATAATAATACCTTATTTTCTTACCAAGCCTCATAGCTTACAAAGCCCTTTTGTTCATATCATCTCATCTAATACTTTTCAGAGCCTTCTGAAAGAGGTGTGAGCTTAATTCCCATTGTGTCAACAAGGAAACTGAGGCTCAGAGAAGTTATGGGGTTTCCCCAAGATCTCACAGGCATAAAGTCTGGAAGGCAAGCCCTGAATGCCTACCCCACCCACTCTGGACATTCCTGCTCTCTAGTCCTTGACTCCTGCAATATGTTTCCTTGTAAACCATTGAGGGAGGGGCTTTCTGCAAAGAGGCATGTATACAAAGCCAAGACCAAAGGTAATTTGCCTTCATTATGGCTCCTTGGGAGAGTGTGGTGAGCTGTATAATTGGGACAGCAATATCCTCTCAGAAGGGCTCCCAGGGATCCCATTGCCTAGATGTCCCTCTGAGCAATCTTCTGCCCCAGACTTCTACCATGAAGTTTACTGATCCGTGTCCCATGTGGCATCCCAACAAGACAAAGAGCCAAATTTGATGTTTCCTCAACATACGGAAACAGTGGTTTGTTCAGCATTCAGCTTTTGTTGTTGTTTTTGTTTTTACAGGACTGGGGACCGAACCCAGGGCCTCCTGCATGCTAGGCAAGCACTCTACCACTGAGTTACATCCTCCCACCTTTCTCCAGCATTCAAAACATCTCCTGCTGCCTCTACCTGTCCCCTGGCATTTACAACATACAAGACCACCTTTACTCCCATTCCCTACATTCCTTTAGAGTTCTTTGTGACATCCTGGTTTCTGAATCCATTTGGGATGGTGAACTAGACCCACTGCTGTGCTACCAAGTTCTCTCTACTCAGGAATTAGAGACTTCCCCTTCTTCTACATGCGGTGTCTACACCAGAATTCCCTTTACTGTCTTAACAGCCAAGACCTCCACTCTGTACTTATTTGCTCTTTCCTTTTTGACTTATTTAAGAATAGTGCTACATACCTGCAATTTCTCTTCCCACCTCAAGGAGTTGGCATTAGCTAAAATATATACATGCTCAGGTGTGGAAATGAATTAACAAGGAAAGCTCACCTGTGCCTCACTATTGAAACAATAGCCCACACACTTTTTTTTTCCAATATTGGGGATTGAACCCAAGGGTACTCTACAACTGAGCCACATCCTTTTCATTTTTATTTGAGATAGGGTCTCACTAAGTTGCCCAGGCTGGCCTTAAAGTCCCCCTGCCTCAGCTTCCCGAGTCTCTGAGATTACAGACATGAGCCAACATACCTGTCTTTATTTTTATTTTTAAAATTTTATATATTTATTTATTTATTGAGATATTGGGGGTTAAGTCAGGGGCACTCTATCACCGAGCTACATCTCCAGCCTTTTTTATTTTGAGATTGAGTCTCACTAAATTGCTAAGGCTGGCCTCAAACTTGTGACCTCCTGCCTTAGCCTCCCAACTCCCTGAAATTCCAGGCCTGTGCCACCATGCCTGGCTTCCTGCATCATTTTAAATAGGAAGAAGCTGAAGATGAGAGAAGTTAAGTCACTTGAAAGGCAACGCAGCTAGCTGATAGCAGAACCGAAGCTACAACTCAGGCTTTTGGGACCTGTCATCACCTCACTAACTACTGGCTACTATTTACAAGCCATGCAGAAACTCTGCAGAGTTATGCCCGTGGCAGGGCTTCCTGTGCTGGCCCAACACTCTGTTCTTCCATCCCACAGCTGACTGTGATCTGGTTTCCCTTTCAGCATGTTCTTTGGATGGCAAAGCAGTCTCTGGTGCCCTCCAGGGGCAGAATTGAATAGTGACAAAGTCTTACAAGTTAAGCTCCAGAAGCAGCCTGCAAAATGAAGCTTCCTCTGACCCACTCTCCCAGCACAATCTTAAAGAATGCTTTGCACCCACCTTTTTACTTTAAAGATCCTGGAACATATTTAAGTGTATCAAAATATATTTGGAACACACACGGCTTCTAATGCTCTCAAAAATGTAAACCAGACCAGACCCTGGAACACTGTGAGAACCAGGGAGCCCACGAGGCCAGACCGAGTGCCTCTTCCCCAAAGGGCCTCTCCAGAACCTGAACTAAGTGTGTAAGCATGAGGGGAGAGTGGGGGTGACCCTCACCTGGATAACAAGGCACTGCTGTCCTCTCTCTTGGCCATTTAAAAGCCACTATGCTGTCTTCTCATCATAGAATGGAGAAGATTAGTACTGGGAACACAAGGCCCTGGGTGAACAGTGGGGACTGATAATCTAATGGGGGAAACAGGTAAGAACATTTTCCTGATGGTGATCAGAAATCATGGCTTCCCTAGAACAGAGAAGGCAAGTGGGAAGACGCTGCAAGGCTATGGATAGGAAGGGAAAACGGGAATCAGCAAGGGGGGATCTGAATGGGAAAACCACTGGGGAGGAGTCAAGAAGCCCTGGAACTTCCCAGAGCAGCAGTGACAGGAGGTGAGGTCCAAGCAGTGGGATTTGTGGGCTGCCTGCACCTTGGGCAGGAGAGACATCCAGAAACTGTGGCCCTCTTTCTACTAACAACTGACATATTGTATCTGCGAGCAAAATTAGTTGTTCAGTTGTACATTACTGCCACCCTGTTTGGACATTGGTATTTTGTTTTATATCTGACACTCAAACCATACAATCTGACAAACACTGATCAAGTGCTTCTCTTTAGCAGGCACTATGCTGTCACAAGAGACTTAAGGGAGCCTGTCTCACTTGTCTTTAAATCCCCTGTACTGCAGCATAGTGAAACTTGATTACTATTAGACTAAAGTATGGCATTTGGGGGTAGGACATATAAGAGATCCTGATTCCATTTGTGAAGTACGGAATTCTAGGCACTTGGGTTCCTAGTTCTATGTGGTGTTATTATATACGTGACCCATGGAGACAGGCCTCTCTTTACACTCTTTGGTCTTTTTTCAGTCTTATCCTCACTCTAAGGAAGATAGTTGTATTAGAATAATTAATTCTAGCTGCTATAACAAATAATCCCATGTCCCAGTAATTTAACACAATAAAAGTTTCTCACACAAATTTGCAGGGGATGCTCCTAGTAAAGAAGCTAAAGAGATGACAACTCAGGATCCAAATCCTTCTTATGTTTTGGCTTCACCCTTCCCAAGTCCTCCTTGTCATCTCCACTGGATCCTCTGAATTCATCCAGATGACAGAGATGGAAAGCCATGTATCTGGAACTTACCCACCTCAGCCCAGAGATGACACACCTCACCTCTGCTTAAGATTTTTTGACAAGGACTAGTCACATGATCCTTCCCACGTGTCTCAGAACCTGAGACTGGGGTTCCCTAGCTGGGTAACAACTTGCCAGCCGTGATTCTTCATCTCAGAGGGAAGCACAAGCTTTTGACGTAGTAATCTATGCCAAAATAGTATTTTAGGATAATTAGATACTAAAGTTCTGCTATGATAAAGAAATCAAAAGATTGTTAGGTAAATACTATATTCTGCAAAATGAGGAAAACAATCTTTTCCTAGTATGGGAAACAACTGGATATTCTTTGTAAAGAAATTACAAGAATTGTCAGTGCACCTGGGTGCAGTGGCACACACTTGTAATCCCAGCAACTTGGGAGGCTGAGGCAGGAGAATGAGAAGTTTGAGGCCAGCCTCAGCATCTTAGTGATATAGTAGGGATACAGTTCAGTGATAGAGTGGCCCTGGGTTCAACCCCCAATACTACAAAGGAAAATAAAGAAAGAAAGGAAGGAAGGAAAGAAGGAAGAAAGAGCCCCAAGGAGTCTCTATACCCCTCCCAGGATCTCTACAGAACTGCTCCCCAGGGTCACCATCAAGTTGGAGCTATAATAGATGTTACACATAAGGAGAGAGAAGGGTGGACCCAATTGCCCTTCAAGATGGACTGCAAACTAAAAGGAAGTCTTGCTTGATGGGAAAGGCAAAGAACCCTTTTGTGTTGTCCCCTGGGAAGAAGACTGTCTCTTTTCTTTTGTGGTACTGGGGATTGAGCCTAGGGGCACTCTACCACTGAGCTACGCCCCAGCACTTTTTGTTTTTAATTTTGAGATGGGGTCTCACTAAGTCACCCAGTTCAAAACTTGTGGTCCTCCTGCCTCAGTCTCCCAAGTAGATGGAATTATAGTCATGCACCACTGCATTCAGCAAAATTAAAATTTAGAGATATCTCTGGATTCAAGACTCCAAACAGTCTGTTTTGGGTAAAATGAATAATACTTCACTATTGCACCAAATCATAGTTATAAATATTTCCCAAGCCTGAAATCCTGCCCTAACAGCCCTTTACTGTGGAGTTTGGAATAAGAATAAAAGGGAAGGCTCAGTTTGGAGGATTTGAGATAAGCTTTAGGAAATGAACCAACCAAGCATGTGAGAAGTTGGGACCCCCTAGAGGTAAGGGGGATCCTCCAGCATGTTTCCTTTTCCTGGAGCTACCAAAATCAAAGAGGGTGAGGGGTCGAGAGAAGAACAAGACAGATTTCCCCCCTTGTGATGAGAATTGAACCCGGGGTTTCGTGCATGCCAGGTAAGTACTCTACCACTAAACTATATCCCCAGCCCCCAGAACAGATATCAGTGTCACAGTGTCATCTCTCCTGATGCAAAATGTTGAACACTGACCAGTATATATATATTCTGTGAATAAGTACAAGACTGATCCAGGAACCTAGATGGAGGATTAGCCTATAAGAAGGGACAAGTAGTCTAGCCACAAAGGAATTGGTAAACACTACATTATCAGCAAAGAATGCAGTATAAAGTGACTCATGTGATTTAACGGTGTTCAAACTAAGACTAAAAAGGACATAGTTCTCACTAAGCATGATGGTGCACACCAATAATCCCAGTGACTTAAAAGGCTGAGGCAAGATTGCAAGTTTGAGGCCAGCCTGGGCAATTTGGCACGATTCTGCCTATAAATCAATCAATAAATAGGACTAGGAATGAACTCAGTGGTAAAGTGCTCCTAGGTTCAATCCCTAGTACTATAAAAAAAGAAAGAGAAAATAAAAATCATGCATCACCACAGGGCTCTCTATTTTTTTTAAAGAATTTTTAATATTTATTTTTTAGTTTTCAGTGGACACAACATCTTTGTATGTGGTGCTGAGGATCGAACCTGGGCCGCACGCATGCCAGGCAAGCACGCTACCGCTTGAGCCACATCCCCAGCCCCAGGGCTCTCTCTTTATAGTCATCCCATCCCCAGTCCCATCTCTAAATCCTTGAAGCCACTATTCTATTTGTCTTCTTTGTAATTTTGACATTTCAATAATATTCCATAGGGTTGTATTGTGGCTCACTGGTAGACCATTTTCCTAGCATGTAGAAGGCCCTGAGTTTGATCCCCAACACTGAAACACACACACACACACACACACACACACACACGTGTATGAAATCAAATTATTTAATATGTGACTTTTTGGGGTACTGGGGATTGAATCCAGAGGCACTTTGCCACCAAGTTACACCCCCAGCCATTTTTTAAACTTTGAGAGAGGGTCTCACCAAATTTCTCAGGCTGTCTTTAAACTTATGATCCTCCTGTCTCAGCCTCACACGTAGCTGGGATTACAGACATGCACCACTTCACCTGGCTTAATGATACTTTGAGAATGAATGTTCTGTTCAACAACTTTTATATCATCCAAGTTGTTACATATAGCTCTTTTCCTTTATTGCTATATAGTACTCCATTGTGTGGATGTACCACAGGTTGTTCAGCCATTGAAGAACATATTAAAGAACATTGTATTTGTTTCCAGTTTTTGCTATTTACACTTAAAACTGCTCTGAACAACAAGATGACACATTTCCTGTCTTCTGAGCCAATGATTCAAGCAGTGCACATAAGAATCATCCTAGGAGTGAGGAAGAAAACATATTTAAGATGCTAATTTCCAGGGTCCCAACTGGAAAAGTAGTCTGAGACAAGATGAGACCTGCATTTTTTTTTAAGTAAGATCAAACAAAATTAAAAAAAAAAAATCATGACCAGGTAATTCTGTTTTATTTTGTTTTGTTTTTCTACTGGAGATTTGACCCAGGGGCAATTTACCACTGAGCTACATTCCCAGCCCTTGTTATTTTTTTATTTAATTGTGAGACAGGGTTTCACTAAGTTACTTAGAGTCTTGCTAAGTTGCGGAGGCTGGCTTCAGACTTGCAATTCTCCTGCCTCAGCCTCCAAGTTGCTGAGATTATAAGTGTGGGCCACCACATCTGGCCCATGACCGGGTAATTCTAAAGTATGTGCTGGGAATATAGTTGAAAACAATTGTGGGTTAAGAATCTACAATCTTGTGGGTTTGATAGAAATAAAATAATTTCTAGTACCATCCAAGAAAAATTAAAATTTCTTTTTTTTTCCTAAAAGGAAAATATTCTTGTTACTTCTCACACTCTTACCATGGAGATTTCAAAAATTGAATATGTATATTTCAATTTTGGCAATGCAAATATTGTGTTTTAAAGAAGTGAGCTTTTATATTTTTTCAGACTGACTTTGTGTCTTGTGAATGCTGAATGTTAAGTTGTTAATTTAGGCACAGATAAATGGAGTCATTGCAGGGGAATGTCTCTAACATGGCAGGAAAATTATGGCTCCTTTTTGGTGGAGGAAGGACAACCACTAATCCTATAAAATACAAAGTGTTATACCAAATTGTTCTGTGCAACTACAGGAAATGTATGAATTCTGAATATTTTTATTCCAAGGCAGTGATGATTCTAATTAAATTGGTCATTTTTTACTGCTGTTTTCAATTTGAAATATTTATTTGTGAAGATTAGCATGAAATACTCCAAATACTAGTCTACACATGTATGAGAAAATTCTACATATAATAGAATAAAATAACAAAAGATTCTCTGAGTTGATAGTTTTAGCAAACTATTTCAGTCATTCTCTGATGTGTGTCAGCCTGAGGGAGGAAAAAAATCTGTAGAACTTGAAGACATAAGACCTGTGTTTAGTTCCAGTTTTGCCACTTGGACAGCAGCAGTATAATCTTAGACATGTGGTTTAAATTTTCTTGGCTTCAATTTCCTCACCTGTAAAATGGTTAAGGTTGCCCGTGAATTGGGAGGCAGAGCCAGAGGATCGAAAGTTCAAGACCACCCACAGCAACTTACGACCTTAGAGAGACCCTAAGCAACTTCCTGAGGCCCTGTCTCAAAATATAAAAGGTTGGTGATGTAGTCTGGTGATAAAGTGCCCTTGGGTTCAATTCCCAGTACCAAAAAAAAAAAAAAAAAGATAAAGGTTGTTGCCGTGGTGCATCTCTCTCTCTCTCTCCCCCCCTCCCTCCCTCCCTCCCCTCTACCTCCCTCCTTCTCTTTTTCTCTTTCTTTCTGTATTTATTGTTAAATTTTTATTGGTATATGATAATTATACATAATAGTATACATAATAGTGGGATTTATTATGCCATATTTTTATATACACATAACATAATTTAATCAATGTCACCCCTCAACCACAGTCTTTTTCAGTATTGATATTCTGTGCCTTCCTACAATCTTGAAAAAAAAATTTTTTTTCAGTAATAGGAATTGAACCCACAGGTGTTCTACCACTGAGCCACATTACCAACTCTTTTTATCTTTTATTTGAAGACAGAGTCTGGCTAATGGCCTTGAACTTGCAACCCTCTTCTCTCAGCCTCCCAAGTAGCTGGGATTACAGGCATGCGTCACAGTGCCCAGCAAACCTTCATATTAGTCATAACCCATAGAAAAAAAAATGAGCTGATTTTCACATTGCAAATTATCCCTCAATTTGGAATGAATGAATTAGAACATGTAAATGTTCAAAGATTAAAAAAAAAACTAAACATAAAATTAAAATGCCCTTATCTAAAATGCTTAAAATAATGAATAAATTAGCTCCCAAAAATTCAGAAAGAAAAAATATTCTCTGATATAATTCTTAAAGAAGACAATATCAATTACCAAATCAATGATGCTATTCCATAAGAATAACGTATATTTAAGGCATAATTAATGTGCTCTTTGATACAGATAAATAGAGGTATCAAATACACAGTTGTCACAAATTGTCTTTGGAGACAAAAACTTATGCTTTAAGAACTAAAATGCAGCATCTCTTTATTGCGTAATGGGATGTGCCATCCTGATTGAGTATTACTATCATCAGTAAAGGGACTTCCTCTTATCTTTCAAAGTAATTTATACAGAACCTCTTGCAAACTCTTCTTGAAAGTTTACATGGGTTCATTCTCTCTCTCTCTCTCTCTCTCTCTCTCTCTCTCTCTCTCTCTCTCTCCCTCTCCCTCTCCCTCTCCCTTCTTCCCTCCTTCCCTCACCCTTTTTTTCCCCTCTCTCTACCTCGCTCTCACTCTCTCTCCTTCTCTCTCTCTCTCCCCCTCTCCTCCGTGCTGGGATTTAACCCAAGGTCTCACAGATGTGAGAGCATGAACTCTGCCATTGAGGGCTATACCATCAGCCCTCAATTTTTAAACTATTATTAATACAAATAATTTTGGTTCAGTGCTTTGCACTTGCAAAGGATAGCACACAGTCTGAGCTTAATAATTGTTTGCTAAATAAATTATTTAAATAAAATAAAAGGTACCTAACAAACTGGATCATTGATAGGGTTGAAAGAACACTGGCACTGGGGTCCTTTTTTTAGATCTTTATGATGACATATAGTAGTTTGGTTCATCCTGACAAACTCAGAGGCACCCAGGTCTTGACTGCCTCTTGCTAGCTGCACGATTGTGGGCAATTTACGTGATGTCTTTAAGCCTCAATATCCTTATCTGTAAATGGGGCTAATTCTACCTAAACATAAGACTTTATGGGAGAATTGAAATAGCTCGCGCGCGCACACACACACACACACACACAGGGAAATCTATGAAAAACTTCAGCTTACCTTATTTATATGGTGAAAATCTGAGTGCTTTTCTCCCTAAGATTGGGAACAAGTCCACTCTCACTTCCTTTCCACACAGGAATGCAATGAGACCGGAAAAAGAGAGATTAGAAAGGAAGAAGTAAAACTGCCTTCATTTGCAGACAATGCGATCACTTACATTAAAAGTCCTGGAGAAATAAATGAGTTTATTGTGATTGACAATTTTAATAAGTTTTGGGCCCCAAGCTGATATTACACGGGGTTTTTATAGGAAATTTGATATCATTTCTTAACTATTACAATAAATGGGCACCACAAGCCACAGGATATAAGGTAAATACACATGCAGAAAGCACAAGAAGAAACAATGCAATGGGTAACCTCAGAAATCCAAAGAATATTTCCCTATGTACATATATATGAATGTACCATAGTAAACCCACCATCCTGCACATCATAAGAATAGGGTCTTAATTAGAATAGGATATGTCTCATGCTTGTATCAAAATGAAATTATATCAAAATGAATTCTACTGTCATGTATAACTAAAAAGAACAAAAAAATAAATAAAAAGAAATAAAGAAAAGAAATCCAAAGAATAGTCAGACAACTTAGATAACAAGACAAATCTGAGGCCACACAATAATGGCAGGTATCCCATACATCATAAGAATTGTGTTCTCTTAGATTTACATATGGGATGGGTGTGTGTGTGTGTGTGTGTGTGTGTGTGTGTTTCTGTGCTAGGGATTCAACCCAGAGGTACTTTACCATTAAGCTACTTCCCCAGCTCTTTTTATTTTTTATTTTGAGACAAGGTCACACTAAGTTGCTAAAGCTGACCTTCAGTTGTTGTGGAAATCACATTCAGCAAGAGAACAAGCACCACTGGGGGTTAGAGAATTCAGGTTTATTTACACTGGTGGGCCCAGATGAACTAGTGCTCTAAAGTTTTGGGCCCCAAGCTGATATTACACAGGGCTTTTGTAGGAAATTTGACATTATTTCTTAACCATTACAACATTGGTGGGTCTGAATTCTTTTTTTTTTTTTTTTGGATTTTTCAAAAAGTATTTATTTTTTATTTTTCGGTAGCAAACCCATGTGATCAAGGGCCATGAGTGGGAATTCTTGCCATAAGCAGTTTATTGAAGCTGAACAAAGGCAAAGAAACGTCTGCAAGTGATACGGGGAAGTGGCCTTTTTCACAGGCAGGAGTTTCTAAAGATAACTGCAAACTTACACTCCTAAGAGCTGTTATTCAAACCTACCATAGAAATGTTACAATTTGAACAAGTATATAAACAAGAAAAGTAAGACCAAAGCTATAAAATAATATTTCCCTCTTCAGAACTTGTGATCCTCATTCTCCCAAGTTGCTGGGGTCACAGGCATGTGCCATCAATCACACCTGTCTCTAACACATGGTATATTTTCATAAAACTCCCTTGAAGAGAAAATAAATACATATTTTTGATAAATAAATATACTTGTGAAATAAGCTAGTTTGCATAGTCAATCTCAGTCATGTCCATGATTTTGCAGAGTTCCTTCTGGGAGTCCTGAGTTCTTGGAAATTGAATAGAAAAGAGACGGCCTTTCTTGGATGATGTCAGGAAAACTTCTTTTGCTCAATCTACTGATTCAAATGCTAATCTCTTCTAGAAACCTTTACAGACAATCCCAAAAATAATGCTTTGCCAGCTATTTGGGCATTCCTTAACCTAGTCAAGTTGATTCATAAAATTAAACACCACATTATAAATTTAATCATATTAGCAATTATTGTATTGGTTTCCTAGAACTGATGTAACAGATGAACACAAAGCAGGTGGTTCAAAAGAGAAGTTTATTTTCTCACAGTTCAAGTGGCCAGAAGTACAAAACAAAGGTGTCAAGCTGCAGTGATTTCTTTTGGGCACCCTGAGGGAAAATCTGTATCATGCCTGTCTCCTAGCTTCTGGTGACCATCAGCAGTTATTGGTGTTCCTCAGCTTGTTGATGTACCACCCGAATCTCTTTGTTTTCTCTTGTCTTCTCTCCATGTCTCTCTGTGTGTCATCTCCTTTTCTTATAAGGACACCAACTATGTATTTAAGGTCAATTGTAATTCAGTTTGATCTCCTCTTAATTACTTAACACCAGCAAATACCCAAACAAAGTTGTTCATTGCTCATAATTGCAAATCTAACCATTTGTTTTAGTTCAGGATTTGTATTTCATCAAAGTTACATTCCTTAGTTTAAAAGAAGGTGGGGGGGCTTTTTTTTTCTTTTAATGAAAGCCACTGAACTAAGTATGGAACGAATATTGCTTTTGGTCATCATCTGAGGAAATAAGGTCAAGAATTTCTTGGCCTACTTCTAATAATGTGATTGACAATTTTAATAGATTTGTTAAATATTCATGTAATACTTGGGTGGAAAGGACTTCCCTGTATACATATTAGCAAGTAAATTTTACTTATCACTGTAATAGACATTATGAGTCTTCTTCTTCTTCTTTTTTTTTTGTAGTCAAGGAAAAGTTTTTTGGGGGGGTTCACAGTTCCAGAGGTCTCAATCCACAGAGAGCAGGCTCCATTCCTCAAGGCTCAATGTGAAGTACAACATCATGGTGGAAGAGTGTGGCAGAGGGAAGCAGCTCAAATGATGAATGGCAAGCAGAGAGACAGAGATTCCACTTACCAGATACAAAATATATACCCCAAAGACACATCACCGTGCCTGCCTCCTCCAGCCACACCTTACTTGCCTTTAGTTACTGCTCAGTTAATCCTGTCAGGGGAATAATTCATTGATTGGGTTAAGGCTCTCATAACACAATCATTTCTCCTCTAAATCTTCTTGCATGGACCCATATATGAGCTTTAGGGGGACGCTTCATATCCAAACCATAATATTCTGTCCTTGGCCCCCTAAAGCTCATGACCATCTCCAATGCAAAATACATTTTGTTCATTTCCCAGAGTTCCCATTGTCTCAACAGTTCCAAGATCACTCAAAAGTTCAAGTCCATAGTCTCCTCTGAGACTCAGGGCAACCTCACATTGTAAGCTCTTGTCAAAAATCAAAAGCAGGGCTGGGGTTGTGGCTCTGAGGTAGAGTGCTTGCCTAGCATGCATGAGGCACTGGGTTCAATCCTCAGAATCACATAAAAATAAAGATACTGTGTCCACCTATAATATATATATATATATATATATATATATATATATATATATAAATTAAAAATGTCAAAAGCAATTTACAAGTATCCAATACAGAAAGGCACAGAGTAAAAATTTCCATTCTGAAAACTAGGAGCATAGAAAGAAGGGATGGAACCAAAACAAGACTAAAATCCAGCTGGGCAAACAAGTCTGGCATCTGGGGCACATGGCATGGTGATGTTCTGGTCAAAGGGCTTGTGTAGCTCTGCCCCATGACCTTGTTGGTTGCAGCCCAAGAGGCCTTTCTGTGGCTTGCCTGTACAATTTCTGTAGCCTTCCTCAGGGGACATTTCATGGTACTGACATTTCTTAAATTTTGGGGGTCTCCACTGCAGCTTTGGCTTCCTCCTCACATCTCCATGCATCGCCCTCTCAGGGGTCACCCACAGAGACTTGAGCCTGCTGCATTTTGCCTGGTCTCCCAGCCCTTCCTTTGAAATCTTGATGGAAGCCTCCATGACCCCCTAACTCCAGCATCCTGCATTACTTCTGCACCTGCTCTGCCAGCGCCATGAGGTCTAAGGGGTCCCTGACCCAGTGGGTGTGATAGGGGCTCATCAAAGCCAGGCCCCTGGGGGTTGGGGTGAGCTCCACCAGGGATCCTGCAGCCGCCTGCTGCGCTCCTGGACTTTCAGGGCCTTTCTTTTCCGGCCCAGATGGCACAGCGTTCTCCATGATGGCTGCTCTCCCTCCCTGGGCAGAAGAGCATGCGCACAACGGCTTGTGGGCCAGCAATGAGTCTTATTATTGATCTTGAAAATAACTGGGAACTTATGAAAGAAAATCTTCAATGTGTTAGTGAAAAGAATAAAGGCATTCAGAGTATGAGAAGTCATATAACTGATCCATCCTTTACATCAATAATTTTTATATAACAGAAGGTTCAGCTATTGGAATTTGGAACAATCCATATACTTATCTGACCATATCCTGTTTTATATGTCCTAAGATGAGTTTTTAAGGCACTATCTACTTTAGCTCTGCCCTGTGCAAAAATCTGAGAAACCAAAGTTTTGATGTATAATTAATTAGATTTTCTAACATACATTTAACTAGACTCCTGCTAAAATTGAAGTGTTTGTCTGTTTGTCATCTAATATGATTAGATATATCATCAGTGGTATGCAAACTAGCTTGGGAAATACTGGTATAGTGGGAACCAAAATACATTCCAAGTATGGTTTGCTGCCTAGTATATATGTGACTTTGGAAAATTGTTTAACATTTCTGAGCTTTTTTTTTTTCACTTTACAAGAAAGATATGTGATAATAAAAAAAAGTACTTGTAATTATCTGGAGCAACAACCATAACCAAATACTGTCAGATATTTCAAGCTTTATCTCTGCATTTGCATCTGCATATGAACCAAGTGGAATCCAACATGGTCTCAGTCCTTTTCTTAGTAGTTCAAATAGAGAAAAATGGGACCTGCAGTAGCACAGGCATACTGAACTCAAAATAATCTGTACTTTAGCATCAATATTATATTCAGAAGCTTCATTTCTTTAAAAATATCAATAAGGAGCCCAGCCTGCAATCTCAGCTACTCGAGAAGCTGAGGCAGGAGGATTGAAAGTATGCTTCCAACCTGGGAAATTTACCAAGACCCTACCTCAAAAATAAAATAAAAAGGACCAGCGATGTAGCTCAGTGGTAAAGCACTTGCCAATACTCAAAAAACATACAAAAAATTTATGTGTGTGTTTGTGTGTGTGTGTGTGTGTGTGTGTAATGAATCCAGGCTTAAGTAAAGCTAAATGATATTTCAGCATGAATTATTAATGCAAAAGAAAAATGTTATCCTTAAACAATTAAAATAATTCAATATGATTATAATAATAGCCATGGGTCAATTGTCATTTTATCATTAGGACATGCCAGACTTTACTACCAATATGTTAAAAAGCAAGTTCTATCACTTGGGATATCACTAGGTAGCAACACAATCATAAGCTAGAGTGTAAATGTGAGTCCTCAAATCTCACAATAGAATTCCTTCCATATATTCTAGAAAACCTTATATCTGACTTAAGAATATTTTCAAGTTAAAGACTTTTTGTCTAACTTAGAATGTTTTCAAATTAAAACACTTTTTTCAAATTAAATACCTTATATCTGATGTAGAATATTTCCAAGATGAAAAATTCTGATGGGAAGATTTAAATGTGGCTGAATTTTTCCTTAACATCACATCAATATTATTACACTGTCAGAGTTACACTCATCTTACTCTTTCACATATACATGTATCATGTATAGGATGATCATTTGTAGGATGTTTTGGTAAGACATTTATACACTAATATGATTGATACATTCACCAGCATTATAGATAAGGTATAGGCTCAGTATGTAGCCAAGAAAAAGAAAATTAATATAGAAAATCACAGCTAGAGATCAGTTCTGCTAGATAATATTAAAATTGAAAGATACATAATTATAGTCCTAGATTGGGAAGCATGACCCATTCATACAGTTGTGATTAATAAAAATCTGGGCTCATTCACCTAGACTTTGTGCAGACTCACTTCATTGATTAGAATACTTTTAGCAGCAGGCAACAGAAAATCCTCACTTGTTTTGTCTTTAACAGGAAGAATTGTGTTTTTTCCTGTAATAAGATGTCCAGAAGTTCCATGTGTGGTGCACCAGGTTCAACACTTCTCTGTGGTTCTGCTGCTAGCAAGAAACCTGCAAGGGTTCTAAGCATGACCCTCAAACATGATTTTCTGACATAGAAAAGGAATGGTTCCTCCTAGTGTATACTTCTTGGAGTAAGAAAACCTTACCCCAGAGAAATCTCAGTAGCATCTACCATATTTCATTAGTGAAGACAGCATTATTACATGCTCACACCTACACAAATGATAGGCAAGGAAATAGGAGCACAGCAAGTGGTTTAAATAGATCACTCTGAGCAGTGGATGGGGTTACTATCTGATGAACCACTTGGGCAACAGATGAATCACTGTAAGCAAGAAAAAAGAAAATCATATTTCCCAAAATTCATAATTGCAGAAACTCAGAACGTGATTTTATTCTAAAATAGGGTCTTTGTAGATATAATTAGTTAAAATGAGGTCATACTGGATTTGAATGGGGCCTAATCCACTGACTAGTATACTTGTCAGAAGAGAAAACAGACATAGAATGCCACGAGAGGGAGGCAGAGATTGGAGTGATGCCTCCATAAACCAGGGAATGCCAAAGATCACTGGCAAAAACCAGAAGCTAGAAAGGAGGATTCTTTCCTAGAGCTTTGAATTTGCTTGGCTCTGCTAACACTTTGACTGCAGGTTTCTAGCTTTTAGAACTGTAAAAGGATAAGTGTCTGCTGTCTGAGCCACCCAGTTGTGATAACTTGCAGGGCAGCTCTAGGAAACTAAGATATTAGTTTTATCTCTTGGTCTTGCTTTTTAGGGGATTACTTTAGGGTTCATAACATTTTAAATTCATCATAGTCTACTTTCTTTTTTTAAATAAATGACAGTGGAATGCATTACAATTCTTATTACACACATACAGCACATTTTTTCATATCTCTGGTTGTATATAAAGTATGTTGACACCAATTCCTGTCTTCATACATGTTTTTTGGATAATGATGTCTATCAGATTTCACCATCCTTGCTAACCCCCTGTCCTCTCCCTTACCCTCCCACCCCTCTGGACTACCTAGAGTTCGTCTATTCCTCTCATGCTCCCCCTCCCTACCCCACTATGAATCAGCCTCTTTATATCAGAGAAAACATTCAGCATTTGTTTCTTTGGGATTGGCTAACTTCACTTAGCATTATCTTTTCCAACTCCATCCATTTACCTGCAAATGCCATGATTTTATTCTCTTTTATTGCTGAGTAAAATTCCGTTGTGTATATATGCCACATTTTTTAATCCATTCATCTACTGAAGGGCATCTAGTTTGGCTCCACAGTTTAGCTATTGTGAATTGTGCTGCTAAACTAAAAAGTTTCTTCTCAGCAAAATAAACAATCTGTGAGGTGAACAGAGAGCCTACAACCTGGAAGCAAATTTTTACCCCTCACACATCAGATAGAGCACTAATCTCTAGGGTATATAAAGAGCTCAAAAAGCTAAGCACTAAAAAAACAAATAACCCAATCAATAAATGGGCCAGGGACCTGAATAGACAATTCTCAAAAGAGGATATACAATCAATCAACAAACATGAAAAAATGCTCATCATCTCTAGCAATCAGAGAAATTCAAATCAAAACTACTCGAAGATATCATCTCACTCCAGTCAGAATGGCAGCTATTATGAAGACAAACAACAATAAGTGTCAGCGAGGATGTGGGGGAAAAGGTACAGTCATACATTGTTGGTGGGACTGCAAATATGGAAAGCAGTATGGAGATTACTTGGAAATCTGGGAATGGAACCACCATTTGACCCAGCTATCCCTCTCCTCAGTCCATACCCAAAGACTTAAAATCAGCATACTACAGGAATACAATCACATCATAGTCTACTTTCAAAATATGCAACTTCAGAAATAATCTAAAAAAATTGTAACATTATACTTAAAATCCCCACTCCAGTTCTTTGTATTATTGTAATTTCTACTGATATGCATGTATGTGTGTGTGTATGTGCACATATAAATATGTTTTTTTTTCATTAGTATACTGAAATACCTGAGTCTGGGCACCCATAAAGGGAAGAGGTTTATGTAGCTCACAGTTTTGGAGACTGACAGTCCAAATAGCATAGTGTCAGCTCTGGTGAGGACTCCACTAGGCTGCATCACTTCATGGCGGATAGCACTATATTGGCAGGAATGCATGCAAGAGGGAATGATCACACGGTAAAACAGGAAGGCACAGATTTGGGTGGCGCCCAGCCTCCTTTTTTCTTTTTATTAAATAAAATCTCATGACAACTCAGGTGTCCCACAGAAACTATTTTCATACTTCCAAGGGCAGTCCTCAGTGACCTAAACGCCTCCACTGGGCCCCACTTCTTAAAGGTCTCACCGCCTCTTATATTGCCACACTGAAACCAAGCATTCAACTCATGAACTCTCAGGGAACAAACCATATCCAAACTGTAATACATCATAAACACTGGCATACGTTGTATTTTTTCAAGTTTTTGCCATAAACAATTCTATTTAGAGAGATTTTTAAATGAAAGGGAAAGTGTCATATATTTCCAAATGTTTATCATGTCTTGGTCTCTTAATTCCTTTTTGTCTATCTTTACTTTCCATCTGTCTTTATTTTTCTTCAGTCTGAAGAACTTCCTTTAACATTTATTTTAGAGCAGGTCTGCTGATGACAAATTTTTCTCAGCTTCTGCTTATCTAAAAATGTCTTGATTTTGCCTTATCTCTGAAAAATAGTTTTGCCAATATAGAATCATACATTGATAGGCTTCTTTTTTTTTCTTTCAGCACTTTAAAATAGTTATGCCATTATCTCCTGGCTTGCATCGTTTCTGATAAGAAGTTAAGAATTCTTATCTTTGAATGACTGTATATAAAATCTTTTTTGTTGTTTTTGCTTTTAAGATTTTCTCTTTGTTACTGATTATCATCAATTTAATTATTTTACTCGTGTGTGTGTGTGTGTGTGTGTGTGTGCATACACACGTGCATGTGTGTTCATTCCAGTAGGAGCTCATTTAGGTCCTTATATGATTGGATTTATAATTTTCATTGAAATGGAAAATTTTCAGTTATTATAGTTGAGGTATTTTCTTCCCCCAGCCTTGACTCCAATTTAGCCTCTTGATGTCCCATAAGTCATTGTATGTGGCACAGTATATTAGATTTTTCCATGTTTTTTCTCTGTCTGATGCTCATTTTAAATAGTTTCTATTGTTGTCTTCAAATTGACTAATTTTTGTCTATCTTTTCTAATTGCTAAAACCACTCAATACATTGTTCACTTCAGATACTGTTTATTTGTTTATTTATTTATTTACTGAAGTACTGGGGATTAAACTATGGAGTGCTCTACCTCTGAGCTACATCCCCAGTTCTTTTTATTTTGTATTTTGAAACAAGTCTCACTAAGTTGCCCCGGCTGGCCTTGAACTTGCAATCCTCCTGCCTCTTGAGTTGCAGGGATTACATGTGTGTACAACTGCACCTGGCTTCAGTCACTGTATTTTTAAGTGCTAGACATTCATTTTATTTATTTTTTGTTTGTTTCTTTTCTTTTCTCGTATTCATATTTCCATTTGTCAGAGGACAAAATTTGGTTTGTTTGGTTTTTTTTAATTTTTAAAAATTTTGTTACTGGTGAGTGAACTCAGGGTGTCAAACAAGATAGACAAGAGCTCTTCCACTGAGTTACATCCCAGCCCTTTTTAAAAAATAAAATTAGTTATACATGACAGTACAATGACCTTGACATATCATACATTTGAATCAGATGGGATATAATTTCTCATTATTCTGAGTGTACAGGTTGCAGAATCACATTGGTCATGCAGTCACATATATACACACAGCAATAATAATGTCTATTTCATTCTACAGTCCTTCCTTTCCCCCATCCCCTCCCGTCCCCTCCCATCACTTCTTTCTATCCAATCTAAGGTGATGCAGTTCTTTTTTTTTTTTCCCTCACATCTTCATACATGTATTCTGTATAACAATGAGGCTCTTCTTCCATCTTCCATGCAATTCCCCTTCTCCCTTCCTTTCCCTCCCACCTCTCTTCCCTATTTAGTGGTAATCTTCTTCTCATGCTCTTCCTCCCTACCCCATTTTGAGTCACCCCCCTCACATCAGAGAAGACATTCGTCAGCCCTTTTTTAAATGTTATTTTGAGACAGGGTCACTAAGTTGCCCAGGTTGGTGTCAAACTCAAGGTCCTCCTGCCTCAGCCTCCTGAGTCACTGGGATTACAGATGTGAGCCACTGTACCAACCTAATTTAAACACCTCCATTGGCTTTATTTTCAATTTCATTCTTTAAAATAGAATTAGAAGCTGGGGTTGTGGCTCAGCGATAGAGTGCTCGCCTGGCACATGCAAGGCCCTGGGTTTGATCCTCAGCACCACATATAAATAAATAAAATAAAGGTACTGTGTCCAACTACAGCTAAACAATAAATATTTTTTAAAAATAGAATTAGTATTTTGACAAGGGAAATAACTTGGATTTACAGATAGAAAAGAGCTGAAGAAAGCAAAAACAAAAATGCAGACTGAAGACCTGCAGTGTAGTTCAGTGGTAGCCTGAGGCCCTGTGTTCAACCCTGGCACCTAAATAAATAATTTTTTTGTCTTTTTAGATATACATGACAGTAGAGTGTATTTTTGACATATCATACATAAATTAGTTTATTTTTAAAAAGCAGATTGGCCAGGTTTGATGATGACACATGCCTGTAATCACCGTGACTCTGAAGGCTAAGGCAGGAGGGTTGCAAATTTGAACACAGCCTGAGAGATTTAATGAGATACTGTCTCAAAATAAAAGAGGAAAAGGGTTGGGGCATAGCTCAGCAGATTACTTATTTCTAAGTTATTTTTCCTAGTAAGGTAGGGACAGAGAGACAGAACAATACCAAAATAATTAATTAGTTATAACATCAGATTAAGTTTGTTATATAAGTAGGCAGAAGGAACTTCATCATAATATAAATTAAAACTGGCCTATTTAGGAAATTTAACTATAAACCTCTAATCCTGGTTTCTAGAAAGGTTTAGATAAACAACTTAGTTTAGCAGGAAGGACTGCATTTTTACTTTTAGCCTAGTCTCCTGGGGCCTAGTGTAGGAGTTTAGAAGAAAACAATGACCTCTTTAAAACATTAGATACATTGAACCTTTTAAAGATTTACTTTATTTGTATGTTTGTTTAATGTGACAATAGTTTTCAATTAAATCTTGACTGGTCAGTTTCTCTATTGACAGATTTTTTTTTTCTTTTGATGATCAGCTGCATTTCTTGATTTTTCATATGTTTAATTTTTTATTAGATGTTTGACAGCTTTCATGGAGTTTTAGTTTACATATGTACAGCTTAGTGTTCAGTTAAGGATTTGGGAGAAAAGCTTATGGGCTGGGATGTAGCTCAGTGGTAACAGCACTTGCTTAGCATGTGCAGGGTCCTGGGTTCAATTTCCCAGTACTGAAGTGTTGTAGGGACAAATGAGGCAAGGCACCGAAGATAGCAGGAAACAGTTTTATTTGGCTGCAGCTGTAATCAATCAATCCCCTGAACCCCAAGTTCAGGGAGTTTCAGAGTTTTATACCAGCATGTAAGGGGAGGGGGGGGGCTCAGAAGTTCCCAGTCTGCAGAAGTTCACATAAAAGCAGCTTTTTCTTTCACTGTTTTGGGAAAGTTAACCCTTCAAGGACAACACCTGAGAAGGGGAGAGCCTCTTCTCCCCTTTCTTTCCTCCCCTGCCAGCTGTTACCATGGAGCCCAATTGTAACTTATCTTAAAAATGTAGACATCTCTGTGAAGCCCAGCTCAAGGCCAGAGGCCTTGTTTGCACATTTCTTCAAAGTACTATACTCGATACGTTTGTGAAAAACTAGTAAGGGGGTGTCCAGCACCTAGGAGTGCTGGTATCTTCCTGGCCAGTGGCCAAGTAAACAGGGTGACATGAAAATAGAAGTTTATCTACATTGGACTCTTTCTCAGAGACTCTTTTGCTGACAGTCCTAAAATCAGCCATGGTGAAGAGGGCTTTTCTGTGGAGAAAGGGGCTGCCACTTCAGAAGAAAAAACAAAAAGGAAACCTTATGTGCCTCCCTTCTTTCTATCATGCTTCCTTGCTACCTTGTACGTTCAAGCTCCCTTGGCCTTCCTGAATTCTGATGTCTGTCTCCCCAATTCAGCGAGACTGCTATGATCTTGGATTTTCCCACCCCTGCATCACATTCCTACAACGTCCTCCTGGAGATCCTTGTAGGTCTCACCTTGTTTATTTCCTGTCTTTGGGGGATCATAGTTCGGCTTTCCCTTCTTGTGCAGTTTCTGAAATAATTGTTTCATATACTTTGTCCAGTTTTCTCATGAGAGTGTTACCAAAAGCTCAGTCCTTGTTCCTGCTGCCAATTCTCTTATAAACTCTCCCTATTCTCCCCTGATTAGGAGAATCACAGCCTCTGGGATGGGAGTCCTCTGTGCTTCTCCTTTGCTAACAAAGCAATAAAACTTCTTTTCCTTTTTCTCAAAACCATGTCCTCATTATTGGCTTGGCACTGGGGATAAGGACTAAGCTTTCCATAAAGGAGGATCTCAAGTTTGATACCAGCCTGGGCAATTTAGGGAGACTCATCTCAAAATAAAACAAACAGGACTGTGGTGTGACTCAGTGGTAGAGCATCACTGGGTTCAACCCCTGTTACCATTGGGGGTTGGGGGCGTAATCTGAAAGAGGAACCATTTATATCTGATTACTCTCTCTGATAACAGACCCTTGACTGATATACCCATATGGGGTTCATTGGATCCAGAATTATCCATAACAATATCTGGATAACAATATTCTATACCTCAGGGAATTAAGAAACAATGTAAGGGTTAATTGATAGTAACTGAACTCATTATCAACAAATAAGAATAAGCTACAATTTGTTACAAGTTAAACATAAAATGACAAGTGGGTTTTTTGGTTTTGCTTTTGCAGTGCTGCAGATGGAATTTGCCACCTTGTCATGTGGTAGCAAGTGCTCTACCACTGAGCTGTGCATTGGGTCAGTAGAATTTTAAAAATATTGACTTCAAATTCTTCCTTATGAAGAAATGGGGAAAATATTTAGCCAAGTATGCCTAAAAGCCCAAGTTTATTCTAGAACAATTAAGAATTCCTTTTTTTTTTTTTTTTTTTTTTTTTTTTTCATTTTCTGGGCTTGGCATATTTTCTGAATGTCCCATGACATTTTTTTTCTCAACTCATTATTGCTTCATAAACCTGTACTGGGAGAAAGTTATCTATTTACCAGTTACTTTTTAATTTTTTTTTTTTTTGTACCAGAGATTGAACCCAGCATCACTAAGCCATGTCCTCAGCCCCCCCCCTTAATTATCATTTTTATTTAGAGACAGGGTCTTGCTAAGTTGCTTAAGGCCTTGCTAAATTGCTGAGACTGGGTTTGAGCTTGTGATTCTCCTGCCTCAGCCTCTTGAGCTGCTGGGATTGCAGAAGTTTGCCACCATGCCCTGCTTACCAGTGCCTTTCTTATCCAATGCACGACTATTTTTTTTTTTCACCCTGAACTGAAATTGCTTGGAAAATCAGGGTCTGTAATGGTTAAAGTGTTTTTCCTTCTCTACCTGAGAATCTAATCCAGAGCTTTGCACATATTGGCAAGTGCTTCACAACTGAGCTACATGCCCAGTCCTGTGTGGTTAATTTTAAGTGTCAACTTGACTGTGTTAAGGAATACCAACATAGCTATTAAGCATGACTTGTGAGTGTGTTTGTAAGGGTGTTTCCCAAAGATGCTAGCATTTGAATCAGTGAATGAGTAAGGAAGACCTTCTCTCATGCAATGTGACACTATCTAATCATCCAAGGGTAGGGATAGAGCAAAAGGCAGAAGAAAGGAGAATTTTCTCTCACATTTAGAGCTGGCATACATTATTAGAACCCCAGGTTCTCAAACCTTTGGCCTCAGACCGAAAGTTACACCATCGTGCCAGGTGTGGTATTGCACATCTGTAATCCCAATGACCCAAGAGTCTGAGGCAGGTGGATCTCAAGTTCAATGCTAGCTTGAGAAACTTAGTGAGACCCTGTCTCAAAATTAAAAGGGCTGGGGATATAGCTCAACAGTAGAGTGCCCCTGGGTTCAATCCCCAATTTTAAAAAAAAAGTGATACCATCAATGCCTTGGTTCTCAAGTTTTTGGACTTCCCCTGTTCTATAAATTGTAGATGACATATTTTGGGACTTCTTAGCTGCTGGGAGCCATTAGCCAAGTAGGTATGACAATTTCCTTGCCAGCGTACCCCATGTTGCTTAGTGGAAGGACTCGTGGAAATAGGACATTTTGCAGTGACATTGCAGTTAGGTGACCTTGCTCAAGGACCAGGGCGGATCCGGGATTAGGGTGTTCCCGGTTTAGGATAATCGGGTTTAGGGCGTTCCAGGTTTAAGATTATTCCTGCTGGGAATAGGGTGTATCCTGCTGCCTGAGTTCCCCTTGAGTTCTCACGGGATTCAGACAGTATTTTTTGGGAGATAGAAGCCCAGTGGTGGTGGATTTGGGCAGAGAACGTGGATTTCCCCAGAACATGATTGTAGACGGCTGGTGTGATTTCGGGAATAAAGAGTTGCTGTTTGAATCTACAAGCTGTGTGGTGGCTCGTGATTGTGTGCCCAGCCAGACTGCGGCATTTGTGCCCAGCCAGACTGCGGCACTTAGCCACTATAATCATATAAGCAAATTCCCCCAATGAATCCCCTCTCATCTATCTATTCATCTATCTATCTATTTGTTTTGCTAGAAAACCCTGAAAAATACAGATTTTGGTACCAGGAATTGTTTTAAAGATTAGAATTATAGGGGCTGGGGATGTGGCTCAAACGGTGGCGCGCTCGCCTGGCGTGCGTGCGGCCCGGGTTCGATCCTCAGCACCACATACAAACAAAGATGTTGTGTCCTCCAAAAACTAAAAAATAAATATTAAAATTAAAAAAAAAAAAGATTAGAATTATAAGCAAAATATCAATGACATTCTTCATAGAACTAGAAAAAATAGTCATAAAATTCATTTGGAAAAATACAAGACTCAGAATATCCAAAGCAATTTTGAACCAAAAAAAGCATCATAATACCTGACTTCAAATTGTACTACAGAGCTAGAGTAACAAAAACTGCATGGTACTGGCATAAAAACAGGCAAATAGACCAATGGTACAGAATAGAAGACACAGAAACAAACCCACACATCTACAGTCATCTGACCCTTGACAAAGATGCCAAAAACACACATTGGAGAAAAGACAGCCTCTTTAATAAATGGTGCTTGGGACGACTGATTATCCATATGTAAAAGAATGAAATTAGACCCTTATCTCTCACCCTGCACAAAAAATCAACTCAAAATGCATCAAAGCCCTCAGAATTAGACCAGAAGCAATGCAACTCCTAGAAGAAAAAGTAGGGTCAACCCTCCAGCTTTTAGGCACAGACATTGACTTTTTCAGTAGGACCCCTAAGCTCAGGAAATAATGCCAAAAGTTAATGGAACAGGGCTGGGGCTGTAGTTCAGTGGTAGAGTACTTACCTTGCATGTGTGAGGCACTGGGTTTGATCCTCAGCACTACATAAAAAATAAATTAATAAACAAAGATATTTTTTTAAAAGTTAATGGAACAGCAACAAATTAAAAAGCTTCTGCTCAGCAAAGGAAATAATTAGGAATGTGAAGAGAGAACCTACAGAATAAGAGAAAATCTTTGCTAGCTATTTGGCTGACAGAGATTAATATCTGGAATATATAAAGAACTCAAAAAACTTTACACCAAAAAATTGAATAGCACAATTAATAAATGGGCAAATGAAATAAACAGACACTTCTCAAAAGACGAAATACAAAATGGCCAACAAATACATGAAAAAATGTTCAACATTATTAGCAATTAGGGAATGCAAATCAAAACTACACTGAGATTTGTCATCTCACACCGGTCAGAATGGCAGTTATCAAGAATGCAAATAATAATAAATGCTGGAAAGGATGTGCAGTAAAAGGAATACTTTCATTCTGTTGGTGGGACTATAAATTCATACAACTGCTAGGGATATCAATATGAAGGCATTTCAAAAGACTAGGCATGGAACCATCCTATGACCCAGCTATTTCACTTCTCAGTAATTACCCTGAAGAATTAAAGTCATCTTATCACAGTGATACATGCATACCCATGTTTATAACAGCACATTATAACAGCAGCATTATAACCAAACTAGGGAACCAGCCTAGGTGTCCATCAACAAACGAATGAATAAAGAAAATGTGGTATACAAAGGAATTTTATTCAGCCACAAAGAAAAATGAAATTATGTCATTTGCAGGAAAATAGATGGAGCTAGATACTATCACATTAAACAAGTCAAACTCAGAAGGTTAAAGGTCATATGTTTCCTCTCTTATACAGAAGCTAGCAAGGAAAAACAAAAACAGAGATGGAGATGAATTTCCTAAATATCAAAGGTAGATCATTAGAGGAAAGGAACCAAAGGGTAGGAGATAAGGAGGAAGGGGAAAATGCTGGGGAGTGATATAGGCCAAATTATATTCTGTGCATATACAAATATGTAGCAACAAATCCCATCAATATGAACAATTATAATGCACCAATAAAATGAAAAAAAATAGAATTATAAAAATGAGAGGGGGTTGTTTTGTATTTGTTGTTGTTGTTGTTTGGTACCAGATATTGAAGTCAGGGGCACTCAATCACTGAGCCACACCCTCAGCCCTATTTTTTTCTTTTTTTATTTAGCAACAGGGTCTCAATGAGTTGCCTAGCACCTCACTTTTGCTGAGGCTGGCTTTGAACTTGCGATTATCTTGTCTCAGCCTCCGGAGCTGCTGGGATTACAAACGTGCATCACCACACCGAGCAAAAATGAGTTTCTTAAATTGGTGTTAAGTTTTCTGGAACTGGTTCCCTAATCTGATTAGATTTAAAATTTCTAGAACTTTATTTCCAATAATACAGAGAGCAATGATAGTCCATTGCGTGAACTACTTATAGAGATCCACAAAATATCTGCATTGAATCCTATCTTAAGTCAGTTTTTCTGGTGGGGTACAGGGGATTGAACTCAGGAGCACTCGACCACTGAGCCATATCCTCAGCCCTAAGCTAAACCTTAAGTCAGCTTTGTGTCCCTATAACACAATACCATAGATTGGGCAACTTACAAACAGTAAAACATTTTTTGTCTCATAGTTCTGCTGTCTGGGAAGTCCCAGATAAAGGGTTGAAGTTGGTGAGGGCCTTTTTTTGCTGCATTATCACATGGTGAAAGATGAAAGAGCAAGAGAGGGCAAAATATTTCTTTGTAATAAATCCTCTCTTACAGTAACCAACTCGTTCCCAGTAATGACATTACTCCATTCATGAAGGCAGAGCACTTATGACCTAATAATCTGTTACAGTTCCCACCTCTCAACATTGCTGCATTAGGGATTAAGTTCCCAATGCATGATCTTTGGAAGACACATTCAAACCCTAGCAGATACTCCTAATTGACCACTTATAAAAGTCAAGGAGCTAGCTGCATGCAGTGGTACACACCTGTAATCCCAGCAGCCTGGGAGGCTGAGGCAGGAAGATTTTGAGTTCAAAGCCAGCCTCATCAACTTAGTGAGGTCCTAAGCAACTGAGCGAGACCCTATCTCTAAATAAAATATTTTTTAAAAGGGCTGGGGTGTTGCTCAGTGGTTAAGCCCCTCTGGGTTCAATTCCCAGTATCAAAAAAAAAAAAAAAAAGAGTCAAAGAGTTTAGAGACTACATGTGATACTTTTGAACATTTGTGAGAGACTAAGGAATATAAGGATGTGGGTTGGTTGCTTCTAATGGTATTGAACAAAGTGATGAAAGAAAAAGATGAGCCCAAGGATTTGTATTCCTGGGCTCAGGCAATACATTTATGAACTAAAAATTTCTAGATAAGCCCTGAGGAATAATCTTATGTCCCATAGCCACAGGGTTGAAACTGTTGAAAATCAAGCACAAGACTTCATCATGTGATGGCATGAATTAGAATGAAAGTTGAACTCTCAGCCTTTCAGTGTATCTACTGTTAAAGTGAAGGAATGGATTGGGAAAGAAGTGAATCTTGTAATTTGAGATAAGAATCAAATAATTAAATGAGAGAAAACACTGATAGAGCAGAAACCTAGGACTGAGGGCTGAGGCAGAAGGATCTCAAATTCATCAAGAGCCTGTCTCTTTTGTTTTTAAATTTTAAAAATTGTTTGTGGTGCTGGGGTGTTGTGGGGGGCTCGGACCCAGGCAGCAAGGTTTGAGGCTCCTGCCGTTATAAGAAGATGCAAGGCACAGTCAGGAGAGTAGACAGGTTTTATTTGGAGGCAGCAGCATTGCCCAACCAGCCCCCAGCTTCAGCCCTGCACCCCCAGCCATTTTCATAGGCCGTGTTTATTGCAGACCAAACAAAGAAGGCACATTGCCAAGAGGTTGCATAAGTGAATACATGCTCACAAACAAATGTTTATGACCTTGAGTATAAAACACTGAATCAGGGTGTTTATGACCTTGACTACATATTAAAACACAGCTGGCTGGAGCCTAACTACATTCATCTTGGGCCTGCCCAACATGGCTTATGTATGCCAGGCAAGCACTCTACTACTGAGCCACATCCTCAGCTGCCCTCTGTACTGCCCACCACCCCCCTTATCTCAAAATAAAAAATAAAATGGACAGGGATGTAGCTCAGTGGTAGATAGCCCCTGAATTCAATCCCCAGTTTTTTTAAAACCAAAAAATAAATAAATAAATAAAACAAAACAAAGCAGAAATCTGGGAAATGTGTGGGAATGGATATTTTGAATGGATATTCTGAACACTAGCAGAAGGAACAAAGTTAATCAGACCAAAGTTATTGAGATGGGCCTGCTGAGCAGAGAGATTCTGCATTTAATGCTGCATCTCAGGAAGTTAGAAAGGTCTCCCACAGGGCTGGACATGGTGGTGCATGCCTGTAATCCCAGCAACTCAGGAGGTTGAGGCAGATGATCACTAGTTTAAGGCCAATATCCGCAATTTTGCAAGACACTGTCTCAAAATAAAAAATACAATGGGCTGGGGATATAGTTCAGTGGTAAAGCATCCTTGAGTTCAATCCCCAAAACTTGGGGAGAAAAGAGAAAAGAAAGAAAGAAAATCCTCCCACAGTTTGGTTGATTGAAGCGTGATCAGAAGATGATCATAAAGAACAAACTGGAGATTCCTGATCTCCCCTGGCTTAATGTAGAGGAAGGGATTCAAAACCTCAGGGATACTGGAATAGGAGAGAGGATTTGTCACTTAAGACCAACTCACTCACCTACCCTGGGAGGGTCCAGAAGACATACCTTTCATCAACACTTTGAGGAATCAATTTGTGAGGGGAACCCAGCTTTCCTGTGATGATCTTCTGTGTAGGCTGGACCTTATTGGGAACTATGATCACTGGATTGGAAAACTTAAAGGCAAAAGAGTAATTGGACCGTGGGGTGGCATGGTATTAAGCCATTCAAGGCAAGGTGGGCATTGTTATCATAATGGACAGCAGAGGCAAAGCAATAAACAGAATAGTCTGTCAGACCATGGCATTGGCTAGTTGACCTTGGTATTTTTAGAGGTGAAATAGATATAAAGCCTACCAAACAAATGGTGTGGGGATGGATATTTTGAATGGAGGTAGCAGCATTTCCCAGCCAGCCCCCAGCTTCAGCCCTCCATCCCTAGCCATTTTCATAGGCCCTGTTTTTATGAAGGCTGAACAAAGAAGGCACATTGCCAAGAGATTGCAACAAACAAACAAACCTTCTGTGGTACTGGAAATTGAACCCAGGAACCTTTTTATTTATTATTTTGAGACAGGGTCTCACAAAGTTTCCCAGGGTGGCCTTGAACCTGCAGTCTTCCTGCCTCAGCCTTCCTAGTAACTGAGATTAGAGGCATGCACCACTTCACCCAACGAGCCTACTAAATTCTTACTTGATTTGTATGAACAGAAAGTTTTCAGCTACTTGAGCTGAAATTTAATTCTCACTTGGGAAAAAATTAATTTAAATCATAGAAACAGTAAGTCATGGTCCCTTGACTAATTTCCAGACTTGAATCAGTTTACAGATACAGAACACTTTGAATGAAAGGAATGCCAGGTCCCCTTAAGGAAGGACCCAAGTACACTACCAAAAAAAAAAAATCTATTCTGTTAATCTTTCTTCCAGTCTTCCCCAAAGGAACTTATGGGTTATCAGGTGTAACAGTGTTAGGTGAAAGGAAATAATTAGACCTTTCAAGTACTACTGGACACTGGCTTTGAGCTGTCATTGAATCCAGAAAACCCCAATCATCCAGTCAGTATAGAGGCCTATGGAAGTCAGGTGATCAATGGAGTATTAGCTAAGGTTCAATTTACAGTGGATCTAGTAGACCCCTAAAACCATCCTATGGTTATTCCTCCAGTTCTGAAGTGTTTAATTGGAATAGATACACTTAGCAGCTGGCAGAACTTTCATATTTGTCCCCTAACCTGTGGAATGAGAGACATTATATAGGAAAAGCTATATGGAAGCCATTAGAGCTGCCTCTATCTAGCAAAATAGTAAATAAAAAGCAATGTCACATCCTTGGAGAAATTACAGAGCCACTCTCAAGAACTTGAGGGGCTGGGGATACAGTTCAGTTAACATGCACAAGGCCCTGGGTTCAATCCCCAGCACCACCAAAAAAAAAATTGAAAAATTCAGGGGTGGTAATTCCCAGCATATCCTCATTCAACTCTCCTATTGGCCTATGTGGAAGACAGATCTTGGAGAATAACAATGGATTATCATAAGCTTAACTAAGTGCTAAATCTAACTGTAGCTGGTATATCAGATGTGATTTCATTGCTTAAGCAAATTAACACATTTCCTGGCACCTGGTAACCAGCTATTGATCTAGCAAATGGCTTTTCCTCCATATCTGTCCACAAGGCTCACCAGAAGCATTTGTTTGTAGCTGTCATGACCAGTAATACACTGTCAATGTCCTATCTCAGGATATAACTCTCTAGCCCTGTGTCATAATTGAAATCTTAAGGGATCTTAATTGCCTTTCCTTTCTACAATGTATCATAATGGTTTATGACATTATGCTGATTGAACCTGGTAAGCATCAAGTAGCAAATTCTCTTGTATTACTGGAAAAACATTTGTGTGGCAGAGTGTTAGAAATACATCAGATTAAAATTCAAGTACCTCTACCTCAGTGAAATATCTAGGAGGTTCAGCAGTGTGGGGCATATTGAGATACCACTTTTAAGGTGAAGGATAAGTCCTTGCATCTGTTTCTCCTACAACAAAGAATGAGGCACAATGTCTAGTGGGCTTACTTGGATTTTGGAGTAGCATACTCCTCATCTGAGTGTGTTATTCTGGCCCTTTATTGAGTAACTTGAAAAACTGCCAATTCTGAGTTGGGTCCAGAATAGAAATCTTTGTGATCTGGGTGTCCTGACTGCAAAAGTGTCCTAGGACCCTTGGACTCCAAAAGTTGCACCCCTGGTTTTCAGGCCTTTGACCTAGGACAGAGCTGTAATACCAGCTCCCCTTGTTCTCCAGCTTAGAGATGTGATAGCATGGGACTTCTCAGTTTCCATAATGTGTGAGCCAATTCCATAATCAATCTCCTTTCATATTTCTCTAAGTCATGTGCAACTAATATTTTAATCAATGAAAAACAAAATATACAATGGTGGTACCATAAAATTATAATAGACCTAAAAAATTCCTATCTCAGGGCTGAGATGTAGCTCAGTGGTAGAGTCTTGCATAGCATGTACAAGGCCCTGGGTTTGATTCTCAACATTGAAAAAAAAAAAGTCCCATTGCTTAGTGACATCTTAAGTCATTGTAATGTCATTGTGCAATGCATTACTGACATGTTCATAATGATGTTGATATAAATAAACGTCCTACTGTCAGACATATAAAAGCATAGCACATATAACATATACAGCACATATTTGAGAATTATAATAAATGAAGTACAAGTTTATATATGTTCTGCACTCCTCTCACTGTTCTGGAGATTGAACCCAGAAGTGCTTTATCACTGAGCCACATCTGCAGCCCTTTTTATTTTTTATTTTTTTGACAGGATTTCACTAAGTTGCCCAGGCTGGCCTTGAATTTGAAATCCTCCTGCCTCACCCATGTAGCCATGACTGAAGGTGTGCATCATCATGCCAGGACATACTACACTTATTGTTTTAGAGTGTACCCGCTCACCTATAAAAAAAATTACTATGAAACAGTTTGCCATGTTACACTAGCAGCAACCTCAGATATCTCATGTTTGCTGTCTTGATTTTATCAAGAGGCTGCAACCAGTGATTAGGTTTGTGCCCGTACATCTGATAAAGTTTGCACAATGATGAAATTGTCTAACATATTTCTCAGAATGTATCTCTTTGTTAAGTAATGCATGACTATATGTCTTGGTGATTTTGTTTCTCTGAAGAAGCCTACTATGGGGTTTTTTAACAACTAAAATAATAATGAGATTTCTCTTTCTTCCAACATGTTCCGTAAAATACCTTCCAGTGGTTACTTGTCATCAGGAAATGGCTTGCTTTTTTGTGTGTGTGATGTGGCGTATTAGTTTCCTGTGGCTACAATATCAAAAGTTACGTACCTGGTAACTTCCTTCCTTCCTTCCTTCCTTCCTTCCTTCCTTCCTTCCTTCCTTCCTTCCGTCCTTCCTTCCTTCCTTCCTTCCTTCTTTTTCTTTGTACTAGGGATTAAACCCAGGGTTGCTTAACCACTGAGCCCCATTCATAGCCCTTATTTTTATGTTTTATTTTGAGACAGGTCTTGCTAAGTTCTTAGGGCCTCACTAAGTTGCTGAAGTTGGTCTCAAACTTGCAATCTTTCTGCTTCAGCCTCCTGAGATGCTGGGATTACAGGTGTGCACGTCTGCACCCAGCTACCTGGTAACTTTAAACAATGAAAATTTCTTCTCCCCTAATTTTGGAGGCAAAAAGTCCAAAATCAGTTTCACAGAACCAAAATGAATTTTGACAGTGCTGCTTGCATTCTGTGGTCCAGGGAAAGATCTGTTCCTTACCTCTCCTTTGCTTTTGATGGATGGTGACATTGCTTGTCTTGGGGTCATGATACTCTAATTATTTTCCTTCTTTCCTTCTTTCTTCTTTTTTTCTGCCTCTCTCTCTCCTTCCCTCTCCCCCACGCCCTCTCCTCTCTCTCCTTCTTTCTTTCTTTAACCAGAGATTGAACCCAGGGGCACTAAAACACTGAGTCATATCCCTGCTGAGAGCCACGGCCGAGTCTGTATGGCCCCTGGCATTTTGCCAACAGTATTGATTGACAGGCGAGGCATTACTATCCGCCTCTGCCGCAACTTTTGAGTTCTCGCACTATTTTGGAGTTCTCATGGGGATTTCCGGGGATTCCCTGAGAGTTCCCATTGGTTGGGGAAGTGCAGGAGGAGGGATTTCCGGGAGAGATATTTCCGGCTGGGGGTTCCTGGACAAGCCTCCTGGCGCGTTCGGGAGGATTCCCCGGGAGCTGTGTGAAGTGTTTTCCTGCAGTTTAAAAATAAAGTTTGTTCCTGCTTCAGTGGCTCGTGATTTGTGCCCAGCCAGACTGCGGCATTTGGCGGCCCATTCGGGGAACGTCTGAAGCTTCGGGGTAAGTGAAATTGCTTGCCCCTAAGGGAAGGCAAGAGAATGGGCGACCATTTTAAAAAACAATGTGTTCTTGTTTTGATTTGTTTTGTGTTTGTTTCAAGCTGCCTATCCCTAGAATTTTCTCAGGCAGATTGGGAAAAATGGTTGGCTCAAGGTTTGAAGTTGTTCGCCCCTGAGGAAGAGATAGAAATAGACCACAAATGCACATGTCAAGAAAATAGGAAAATTGATACAACGATTTTTTGTTCCGTTTTTGTTTCATTCTGTTTCGGTTTTGTTTTGTGTTATCTTACTGGGTTGCGTTATCTTTATAACAGATTAGAAATTAGTAAAAAACAAACTGAAAGAGTGTTAAGTAAATTGTTAGAGGTTCAGACCATGGAGAAAGACATTTTAGATCAAGCAAAAGAGAAGGTCTCTCAAGCTAGTCAGACAGAGGAAGAAAATTTAAAGGAAGAAAGCTTAGAGGAGAAACAGCTATTAGGGAAAAAGCTACAACAGGAGGCTGCTACTAACACCGTTCTATCACCAGAGGGCGTAATTCAACCAATAGCTCCCCCTATGGAGATAGCTGAGTGGCCCTCAAACCCCGTAGTTGATAGATGGTATCCTGAGACAGGACCTCAAAGATTAGCATGCCCTGTACTTGAGCAGGCAGGAGGGCAGCGAATTCACCGTGCTTTAGATTTCAAAACAGTGAAGCAGTTAAAGGAGGCTGTAACAACCTATGGTCCTCAAGCACCGTTCACTGTAAGCATGGTCGAATCCATTACCAACTTGGACATGACGCCAGCAGATTGGGCTAGTATGTGTAAATCTGTGCTAAATGGAGGACAATATTTGTTATGGAAGGTTGCCAATGAGGAATTTTGCAGGGAGACAGCTAGACGAAATGCAGCAGCCGGTTACCCTCAAAGAAATCTAGATATGTTGTTAGGAAAAGGACCTTATGAGGGTCAATGGCAACAAATTGAATATGATCCTGGCGTATACGCACAAATTGCTGTAGATGCGGTTAGGGCATGGAAAACTTTACAGGGGCATGGAGGTTTACAAGGTCAATTATCTAAGGTAATACAAGGAACTAATGAACCTTACGCTGAATTTGTAGATAGGCTTATTCAAGCAGCTTCCAGAATTTTTGGGGATACAGAACAGGCAATGCCATTTATAAAACAACTGGCTTATGACCAAGCAAATCGTTGTTGCAGAGAGGTCATTAGACCATGGAGACATGAAGATTTAAACACATATATTAAATTATGTAGAGACATTAATGAACAAGGGCAAGTCTTAGCAGCAGTACAACAGGCTTTAGATGCCAGGCCAAAAACATGCTATAATTGTGATCAAACAGGACATTTTAAAAGGAGTTGCCCCATAGGAGGAGGGTTTAACAAAGCTAGATATCAAACGAATAGAATACCGGGTATTTGCCCACGATGCCGTAGAGGGAAACATTGGGCTAATGAATGCCGTTCTCAAACCACCATAGAGGGTATTCCGTTATCAAAAAACAGACAAGGACCAAGTGTTTACCCACGATATCGTGGAGAAAGGCATTGAGCTCCATTGCCAAAAAACGGACAGGGGGGCCCAATGCTCCGGGGCCCACGACCACAAATGTACAGGGCACTGGAGGAACCCAGAAACACCATGGAGGAACCCAGCAACACCATCAGGGTAGTGCCCAGGACACATTATCCATCAGATCTCTCATCAGACGAACCAGAGGAAGCGCAGGGTTGGACATCTGCGCCTCCGCCAGAGCAGTACTAACTCCAGAGATGGGAGTTCAAATCATTCCCACAGGAGTAAAAGGACCTCTTCCCCAAGGAACAGTAGGCTTATTGTTAGGACGCAGTTCTTCTATGCTAAAAGGACTTATGATAAGTCCCGGGGTAATTGATCCTGATTATGAAGGTGAAATAAAAATTATAGCTAGCTCTCCAAAGGGTATATCAGTAATTTCACCAGGAGATAGAATAGCACAGTTATTAATAATACCCAGCCTACATGATAAATTTTCCAGTAGTACTATAGAAAGAGGTTCCAGGGGATTAGGCTCCACAGGTGTAGATTGGGCTATGCTGTCTTTAAATTTAGATTCTCGTCCCATGCTAAAACTAAATATTCAAGGACATGAATTTAATGGACTACTGGATACAGGTGCAGACCTTAGCATCATATCTCGTCAAGAATGGCCAAAACATTGGCCGTTACAACAAGCCACTCAAACGCTTCGAGGCCTAGGAGTGGCGACTAATCCCCATAGAAGTGCAATGGTATTAGATTGGAAGGATCCTGAAGGATGTGAAGGAACTATACAGCCATATGTATTGGATCATCTTCCTATAAATTTATGGGGACGAGATGTCCTAGATCAATTAGGTTTGACATTAACAAATAACATCAATCCAAATGCGCCCACTATTAGGGCTAGACAAGGTTTCAGGAAAGAAAAAAGATTAGGAGAACAAGGCATAGCAGCACCAATTCAAATAGATCAGGGAATAAATAGACATGGACTGGGTTTTCAGAAGGGGTCACTGAGGCAATAAAAATTACTTGGAAATCAGATAGACCAGTATGGGTTCCTCAGTGGCCCCTGACTAAAGAAAAGATACAAGCAGCCCATGACCTGGTCAAACAACAATTAGCGGAGGGACATATACAACCTTCCGTATCTCCTTACAATACTCCCATTTTTGTCATTAAAAAGAAATCTGGTAAATGGAGATTATTGCAAGATTTAAGAGCCATTAATAATGAGATGGTTATTATGGGACCTGCTCAATCAGGGATTCCTCAATTGTCTGCTTTGCCAAAAACCTGGTACGTTTTAGCTATAGATATTAAAGATTGTTTTTTTTCAATTCCAATTCATCCTGAGGATAGTCCACATTTTGCATTTACTATCCCTGCACTGAATCATGAAGGTCCTGATCAGAGATATGAATGGAAAGTACTCCCTCAAGGGATGGCTAACAGCCCAACTATGTGTCAAATTTATGTTAACAAAGCAATCCAGCCACTTAGAAATCAAAATCCTAAACTACAAATATTTCACTATATGGATGATGTATTGTTAGCACACAAAGATAAAAACACATTGCTAGAATGTTATGCCACACTTACAAATTTATTAAAAAATTATAATCTAGAGATAGCAATAGATAAAGTACAATTAAATTTTCCAATTAATTATTTAGGAGTTCTATTATCCTCAACCATGGTCCGTCCACCAAAAATTCAAATACGAGTAGATCAACTCAAATCACTTAACGACTTTCAAAAGTTATTAGGAGACATAAATTGGATAAGGCCTTATCTAGGCATACCAACAGGAGAGTTGGGACCTTTATTTGATATCCTAAAAGGTCCATCAGATCCAAATTCACCCCGCATGTTAACGCCTGAAGCAAGAAAGGCATTAAAAATTATTGAAACATATATGGAAAATATGCATTTGGATAGAATTGATATAACTTTGCCTTTATTATTTATTGTAATACCAACAAAAAATATTCCTACAGGAGTATTTTGGCAAGAAGGTCCATTATTGTGGATACATTTATCTTATTCTCCTAACACTATTCTTACTAGGTATCCTGAGGCTGTAGGACAATTAATACTCAAAGGAATAAAAGCAGCAAAGGGAGTGTTTGGAATTTCTCCCAATAAAATTATTACTCCATACACTATGGATCAAATTGATGAGTTAGCTAATGAGTTAAATACTTGGGCAATAATCATGTGTAAATCTAATGTTTCATTTGATAATCACTTACCATCTAATCCTTTGTTGTCTTTTTGGTCTTCGCATCCTGTAGTTTTTCCAAAAATGACAAGAAAAACCCCTATCATGAATGCTCCAAATGTATTCACTGATGGGTCAAATAATGGTACAGCAGCAGTAGTTACCCCTGATCAAACTTTTACATTTTTAGTACCCAAACAATCAGCTCAAAAGGTAGAGCTTAATGCAGTTTTACAAGCTTTTGTGATGTTTAAAGATTCTGTATTTAATTTATTCTCTGATAGTCAGTATGTAGTTAATGCTATAGTATCCCTTGAAGATGCTGGCAGGATTTCCCCTTCCTCTACTGTTTTCTCTTTGTTTTCTGCTATACAAAGTCTAATCTGGGACAGAAAAGATCCATTCTTTATAGGACATATCAGAGCACATACAGGATTGCCTGGAGCCCTTAGTTTGGGCAACGATTTAGCAGATAAAACTACACATGACATACATATTTTCTCTACACTAGAAGAAGCTACACATTTTCATAAAAGGTTCCATGTCAATGCTAATACTTTACAAAAGCGTTTTAAAATAACTAAGGAACAAGCTAGACAAATAATAAAACAATGTCAAAATTGTGTGACCTTTTTACCACAAGTTAATCTTGGAGTCAATCCTAGAGGACTGATACCTAACCATATTTGGCAGATGGACGTCACACACTTGCCACAATTTGGAAAATTAAAATATTTGCATGTTACAGTTGATACTTCTTCCGGATTTTTGATGGGCTCCCTTCATTCCGGAGAAAAAACTAAAGATGTTATAGCTCATTGCTTACAAAATTTTGCCACTGTGGGCGTTCCAAAACAGTTAAAAACAGATAATGGTCCTGGTTATATTTCTACCTCTTTTAAACAATTTTGCTCATCATTTGGCATTACTCATATAACAGGAATTCCATACAATCCACAGGGACAAGGCATAGTTGAAAGAGCTCATCAAACTATTAAAATGTACTTACTAAAGCAAAAAGAGGGAATTGGAAAGGGGTATATGTCACCCAAAGATAAACTTAAAATAACCCTTTTTACTCTAAACTTTTTAAATTTGGATTCCTCAGGGCTTAGTGCTGCGGAAAGGCATATGTGTCCAAAAAATGTACATAAGCCTAAGGTACTTTGGAAGGATATTCTAACAGGACAATGGAAAGGTCCTGACCCAGTGATTGTCTGGAGTCGGGGTTCTGTTTGTGTTTTTCCACAGGGAGAACAGCAGCCAATTTGGATTCCAGAGAGATTAACTAAAACAATTTCTACAGGCCAAAAGGAAGATGATTTGACTCAAATCCATAACAGCTGATATCCAGAACTCCAGTTTGGCTATTCTTACATCTGCAACAGTGATTAACCAGGATGCTTTTTTCAATATTTATTTTATTATTTGCCTTTTCCCACATCATAAAGTTCTATTTTATTTTTGAGCTCATACAGACCTAGGTTAATGTTTTTCTGATCAGTTTTATTTTTTGACTGTGGAGTTTTTAAGCATTGCAATGGAGATTTCACCTAGGTAAAGCTACAAGGCCTTTACTATTGTCTTATGTGTTGTATGTTATGTGTGCACACTTCTGTTTTGTGTTGTATGTCTGTATGTGCGTATGTCCATATATCATATATGAGGAGCGCTCATGAATAAATGGATCCGAATTTTTTTATTCACGTGATTTTAATGGTTTAATTTAGATTGGGTAAACAGCTGTTGAAAATTGTTTTAATATGTGAACAAATAAGGAGGTTAACAGATCTGTTTGTTTACTTTCACCTTTCCTTCTCATTATATTTAATAATTCTGTTCAGGATAATGTAAATTGTTCAAAAAATTGTTTTCTTAGTGCCTGTTGGAATGTTACATAATTTTTTTCTTAGCATCATTGCCAGAATTCCTATCTTCATCCCAGTGCCGGTGAAGACAAAGATAAAACCAAACTACAGCTTCTTCGATAGTTATCACAACAAACTGTAAAAACTGATGCATCAATGAATAATAACTCAACAAGTAATGCTCAATTAAGGAGTTGATTTACTTTGGGAGGAAATGGACATATTGACAGATTCCTCTGCTTTGAATTGCTTGCAGACCTTGCCTGGACTATGTATCACTTGTATGCATTGTGAACTATCTGTTGGTACAGCGAATTGTGGTAGTGCTGGAGTATTTTTGCTGATGGTGTCACCGGTGGTACAATTTTTCAAAGGAGCCCTCAATTGGCTTAGTGTCATGGCATTTTGCATCCTCCTCCCTTCTACTAGTGATGGTCTAAAATTTGGGGGCCAACGGAGGTGAGGCAAAGAACCTCACCCCCCCACTGGTGCAAAGGCCTATCCACAAGTATGGCTGTATGCTGGACCGGTAGTCAGTGACGGGTATGATCCAATTGCAGTGGTACCAACCTAAGACAGGAGGCTGACGCCTAGAGGTCAGTTCATCCGATGACGGGTAAGGACCATATGTTGAATTGGACTGCCTAACAGGCACGGTCCCTAAGCCACATTGCTTGTTGTTTAATTAAACAAAAAGGGGGAGATGCTGAGAGCCACGGCCGAGTCTGTATGGCCCCTGGCATTTTGCCAACAGTATTGATTGACAGGCGAGGCATTACTATCCGCCTCTGCCGCAACTTTTGAGTTCTCGCACTATTTTGGAGTTCTCATGGGGATTTCTGGGGATTCCCCGAGAGTTCCCATTGGTTGGGGAAGTGCAGGAGGAGGGATTTCCGGGAGAGATATTTCCGGCTGGGGGTTCCTGGACAAGCCTCCTGGCGCGTTCGGGAGGATTCCCCGGGAGCTGTGTGAAGTGTTTTCCTGCAGTTTAAAAATAAAGTTTGTTCCTGCTTCAGTGGCTCGTGATTTGTGCCCAGCCAGACTGCGGCATATCCCCAGTCCTTTCTATATTTTTATTTTGAAAAAACGGTCTCACTAAGTTACTGAGGCTGGCTTTGAACTGTAATCCTCCTGACTCAGCCTCCTGAGCCGCTGGGATTATAGGCATGCGCTGTCTCACTTGGTTTACTCTAATTATTACTAGCATCTTCAAATCTTTCTCTCTGCTTTTTTTTTTTTTTTTTTTTTGCGTGGGGTTGGGGGGAAGAGGAGTTGAACCCAAGGGAGCTTTACTACTTCGCTACATCCTAATCCTTTTAAATTTTTATTTTGAGATAGGGTCTCACTAACTTGCTGAGGCTGCCCTCAATTTGCAATTCTCCTGCCTCAACCTCCTGAGTTGATGGGATTTCAGGCCTGTGCCACCATGCCTGGCTAAATTTCTAGATTCCTTCTTCACATTGCTTTCTTCTTTGTATCAAATATTTCTCTCTTTCTTATAAAGACATTTGTGATAGAATTGAAGGTCCACCTGGATAATCCAGGAAAAATCTCAAGATCTTGAATCATGGCTGCAAAGACTCTTTTTCCAAATAAGATAACATTTATGGGTTCCAGGGGTTAGTATTTAGACATGAGGGGGGCATTTTTCAGCCTACCACATATCTATGCACATTCCCTCAATTACTGCTGAATTTTGTACAACAAGTTTTCTGGGCATATTGTAGCATTTTGAGGATAACAACTAAAGTCCATAAAAAATGGACTAAGTAGGAAAATGGATTTTTTAGGGCCCCCTGTATCAGTATTAAATTAAATACTTGTTCTCTCTAGAAAGTAAAGCTTTTTTCTTTTTGTCTGCTTGAGGCTCACACTAGTCAAGGTTTCCCTATTTCTGCAAGTACAGTGACATATATCAGAGAGTATACAGATGACACTACTTTCTCTACTAATTATGTAAGCTTCATTTATTGTAGAACTATGCTGTGTAGCCTCTTAGCCTCAAGAGAACCCATATTGGCAAGGCAATGCCCAGAGCCACAAGTAGTGACCTAAGAGCTTAAGAACACAGAAAAGATATATAAAGAAAAAAAAAGAGAGAAGAGTCTGAGGCACAGACAGGCAGTAAGAGATGAAAGAGGGAATAAATAGAAAGAAATATTTCTATCTGGAAGGGAAATGTCAACCAATAAATATCAAGCATTTCATAAACAATTATAATACAATGTAATGTACTAGACTCTGGTGAGGGAAAGAAAACAGGTAGAACCTTGTCTTTCCATAGTGAGCCTTCAAAGTAGAAAGAGAGAAATGTACAAGTCTAACTAAAATATAGGGTTTATTAATGTAAGGACCAAACAAAAGAGTCCAAATGATGTGGGATTTGCAGGTACAATGCACATGCCTGTAATCCCAGTGACTCAGGAGGCTGAGGCAGGAGGATAGCAAGTTCAAAGTCAGCCTGGGCAATTTATCAAGGCCCTCGGCAACTTAGGGAGACTGTTTAAAAATAAGAAGGGCTAGGGATGTAGCTCAGTGGTAGATCACCCTTGGGTTCAATCCCCAGTGCTGAAAAATGGAAGAAAAATATGTGGGACTTAAAGAAAAATCTACACCTAGCAAAAGGGATCAGAGAAGTATCCATGAAGGATACAAAGTATGTGTGATACTAAAATTAGTACATGAGAGACAAAAGAGGTCACACAGCTTTGGGGCAGAGTATTTTACAAATCCATGGTCTATAACCTCAGCTGAGCAAAGCTTCAATATGAGGCAGATTTTCTCTAGGTCCTTACAAGTCTTTCCTTCCCACATGGCAACTATTTTAGACCCTCTGCACCTTCCCTACTCCCATTCTTCCCCTAATTCTTATTGAGAACTCTTAGGTTGTCCAAAGAATATGTGAGCCTAACAGCATAGCTCTTGTCCACCCTGCTTCTCTCCAGCTCACAGAAGAGGTGGAAAGGATGGATAACTACCCCACCTTGTGCTTGGAATCATGCCTCATTCGACCTCTTGCTGGACTTTGCTCTGCTTGGTATTTCCTTTCTCTTACGTGAAGTGGTTAAGAGAGCAGTCTTGACGTGGACAGTTGGGCTCAAATCTCCACTCTGCTTCCTCCTAGCTGTGACATGAATATTTCCCCTTTCTGGAGTTTGTTTTAATTTACCTAAGTGGCCAGGTGCAATGTTGCATACCTGTAATCCCAGGGGCTTGGGAGGCTGAGGCAGGAGAATTGTAAGTTCAAAGCCAGCCTCAGCAATTTAATGAGGTCCTAAGAAACTTAGTGAGACCCTGTGTCAAAATTAAAAATAAACTGGGGATGTGACTCAGTGGTTAAGCACCCCAGGTTCATAATTGGTACAAAAAAAAATTACCTATGTGTAAAATGGGAACAAAAGGACTAACTTTGTAGGGTCCAGGGGATTACATGAGCTATTCCTTGTAAAAAAAAATCTAATCTTTGACCTTGAGAAGTTGTTCAATGAGTGCCTGTATGTATCTTTAACCTCCCCATCAGTGGGCTCTGTAATTTCTGTCTCAGATCATGCTGAAGTCACTTCTGTCTTTAGAAACAAATTCTCACCTCCTTTACCATGCTAGACAAGCACCCTACCACTGAGTTATATACCCCAAGGCCTTGTAAAATTTCATTCTGAGACACTGTCTTACTAAATTGCCTAGGCTGGCCTCGAACTTGTCATCCTCCTGCTTCAGCCTCCTAAGTAGCTGGGATTACAGGCATGTGCCACCATGCCTAGCACCATTTGCTCTTTATCCCATATCTCTTCATAACCCAAACTCCTGAAAGAATGATCCATACAGGTAGAAGCTGCTGAGTTTCAAGAAACCGTGGAGCATGACTGAAGAATACAGACAGGGATAGAAGAAAGTGACTGAAGGTGGCCTGGGGCAAATCATGGGCAAGCTGGGGTGTTGAACTTTGTCCTGAAAGTCATGGGGAGCTGCGGACCCCTGGTAGAGAAGTGATCCATTGGAATGCAGTTTATTAATCAGATAGCAGTGTGCAGATGAGAACAGACTTGGTTCATTTTTTCTTGCTATACCTGAATACCACAGACCAGGGAATGTACAAAGAATAAAGGTTTATTCAGCTCACAGTTCTGGAGAATGGGAGGTCCAAGGTCAAGTGGCAACATATGGTAAAGAACTTCTTGCTGTAGGGACTCTCTCCAGAACCCCATGAGGGCACATGGTGTCACATGGCGAGAGGGGCATCTTTTATAACAAACCACTAATGGATTAATCCACTCAGGAGGGCAGAACCCTCTTTAATGTCCCACCTGCTCCCACTTCTAATACCTCACAAGGGAGATTAAATTTCAACACAAGTTCTGGTGGGGACATTCAAACTACAGCAAAACTTAAAAGTTTTTATACCAGGAAAGATGAGCTCATGAGTCCAAAAGAGGCAGCAGCAAGTAGAGACAAGATATATGAAACTGATGCAAATCGTACTGATAGACCTTGGCAAAGAAGAGCAGCGAGAGTAAGTTATTCATGATGTGTGTCAGGTTTCCTACCTGGTGGTTGTTTGCACCCAAACAGAGGCATGATGGGGAAGAGGAGAAGCTGGTTTGGGGATGGAGATGATAAACTCAAATTGGAACTTGTTGAGTTTAAAAAATGGCACCAGACACCAGGTGTCACTATACTCCCACTATGAAAATCGCAAAGCAGTCACAGCTACCAAAGGATCGCACTAAGCTGTGTCCACTGCCATCTCTTGTCTGGATCCTGTCTTGACTTCCCTTCTGCAGGGCTGGCACAGAAGCTCCACAAGCACTGTAGACTTGAGGTGGGTTAGCTATTCCACATTGTCTGTGGCTCACTAGGAGCTCTGAGCTCTGTGCTCTCAAGTTCCATGGTTGAAAAACCAGTCCTCGGGGCTTTTAAAGATTTTTGATTTGGGGGAAGCTAAACTCATGGTACTGAGGATTTAACCTAGAGGTACTTTACCACTCTGCAGTATCCCAGCCCTCTTTATTTTTTTATTTTGAGACAGGGTCTTGCTAAATTTCCCAGACTGGCCTTGAACTTGCGATCCTCCTGCCTCAGCCTCCCAAATCTCTGGGATTACAGTAATGCACCACCACAACCAGCTTGATTCTGACCAGACCAGTAAATTCTGGCAGCAGACCCTGGGGCAGCCCTCCTGCTCTGCTCTGCTCTCCCACCTGCCTTCAAGCTGTAGGTGGCACAAGTTGGCTATGTAGTCACTATGTTATAATTTAAGGAAACACAGGATGCACAGGTGTGGGGGAATGTGTCATGAAAACCACAAAATGCCTACTTTTCTCATATCTCAAATATTCAACATTTCCTATAGGGACTGTTGGCCTTACAGAAATGTACAAAACAAGTGATTTTTGTGGAAAGCTGCATTCAAGCCAGCTGTATTCCAGCTCATACAACAGAAGGACCAATAAATCAAATTACTTGGTTTTACCCAAGAATTCAAAATCTTAGGGTTGAAGGGGACCACCCTGGAAAGCACTGGGTATAACCAATTTTCTTGGCAAATAGACAAAATTGAGGCCTCTGTCTTCCCAAAGAGGCCAGTAGCTTCCCAAGTACACACAGCTGTAGTGGCAGTGGTGCGGCCAGGTGCCAGTTCTCCTAGACTGGGACAGCTCACTACCCACTGCTTCTGCAGTAGGTTATTTTTTGCATAATTTTGCCCCTTGCATGTCGTGGTTAAAGAATCTTAAGTCCAGAATTTTAGAGAGAAGGTATGTGGGTAAGGAGCTAAATTCAGGGTATCCCTTCCCTTCCCTTCCCTTCCCTTCCCTTCCCTTCCCTTCCCTTCCCTTCCCTTCCCTTCCCTTCCCTCCCCTCCCCTCCCCTCCCCTCCCCTCCCCTCCCCTCTCCCCCTCCCCCCCCTCCCCCCCCCCCCTCTCTCCCCCCCCCCCCCCCCCTTCCCCTCCCCCTCCTTCTTCTTCTTCTTCTTCTTCTTCTTCTTCTTCTTCTCTCTCTCTCTCTCTCTCTCTCTCTCTCTCTCTCTCTCTCTCTCTCTCACAGAGTGTTCTACTGAGCTACACCCTAGCCCTTTTATTTTTTATTTTGAGACAGAATCTCACTAAGTTGCTGAGGATGGCCTTGAACTTGTGATCCTCCTGCCTCAACCTCCCAAGTCTCTGGGATTACAGGTGTGTGCTCCTATGCCAGACTAAAGTCAGGTTTTAAAAGTCTAAATGTTCCAGAGTAGGATGTGATAAACAGCATAAACTTAGGATAAGATAGACCTGGAATCAAAGTTAGCTTGACAGATGGGTAAGATAGAAAGATACAAAAAGAACACCAAAAATTCAAAACGTGAGGATGAACAGAATTCACATACAGTTTTTTATTATTTATCTCTTTCTGTGTTTCTTATTTTTATGATCGTCTTATGTTGCAATCATTTCAAAATAGCTTGTTATCATTTAGGCATAATCAAAAAGGCATTTTTCTTGTAAACCTCATGACAACCCCAAAACAAAAATAATAGACAAACCAAAAATAATAAGCAACGAATTAAAACACACTACTAGAGCCACATGTGCTGGCACATGCCTATAATCCCAGCAACTCAGGAGGCTGGGGCAGAAGGATGATAAGTTCAAGGCCAGCCTCAAAAACTTAGTGAGGCCTTGTCTCAAAAATTTAAAACGGCTGAGGATGTAGCCCAGTGGCAGAGCACCCTGGGCTCAATCACCAGTACTGGGCGGGGGTGGGGGCAGGGACTAAGTACCATGTGCTAAAATTCTTACTGTTTAGCAGGTCCATACACACCTCATGGGTGCAGCTTGGTTTAGAAAGAGAAGTAGTCTGTGGAATCACAGTGTCTGTATCACTCAGTCTTGCCCCACTATGTCAAATGTCTTAGAAAATCAACTTATAGAAGAAATGTTTATTTTATTTAATTATTAAAAACTTTACAGTTTTGAAGATTACAGTCCATGATTATGGGGACCCATTGGTTTTAGGTCTCTGGTTGCAGGGAGCACAGCACATCACGGCAGGAGCATACAGTGGAGCAAAACCATTTACCTCATGGCCAGAACTCAAAAGAAGGGAAGAGGAAAGAACAGGTTTTTATTATCCCTTTCAAGGGCATGCTCCTAATGACCTGAAGACCTCCCACTAGGCCTCAGCTCTTAAAGGTTCCACCACCTCCCCATGGTGCCTGGACATGGGTCACAAGGTTCAACATATAGGCCTTTGAGGAACATTCTACATCCAAACTATAACAGCATACCTGAGCAGAACTTAAATCAGGAATCTGGTGTTGGGTGCACCTGCCTGAATAGTGAGTCTCTGAGGGTCTTTGAGCACACAGATTTGCAGAATGTCAACAGCAAAATACATCAATAAGCTGGGTGCGGTGGCACACGCCTGTAATCCTAGTGGCTCGGGAGGCTGAGGCAGGAGGATCGAGAATTCAAAGCCAGCCTCAGCAAAAGATAGGCACTAAGCAACTCAGTGAGATCCTGTGTCTAAATAAAATACAACATAGGGCTGGGGATGTGGCTCAGTGGTCGGGTGCCCCTGAGTTCAATCCCTGGTACCAAAGTGGGGAAAATACATCAATAAAAGCGTTAGGTTACTGTAAGATTTTTAGAGGGGCACTTGGTAGCAAAATTAAACTCTTTCAAACATTATAAGGGATAAATTACACACAGCAAGATGCAAAAGTCTTAAGCCTGCTAATTTCTAGCTAGATGTACATTGTGTAAACACCACCCATATCACAATATATAATGTTCCTAAACCCAGAAAATTTTCTTCTGTTCCTTCCCAGTCAATACCAATATTTCCAAAGAGACAACTATTCCAATTTCTAGCACCATACATTAGTTTTATATGTTCTTGTTTTTTACATATTACAGCTTCATAGAGTATATGGTGATTTGTCTATTTTTTTTAGCTCAGTGCATTACTTTCTACTTTTATTTCTGTTATTGCATGTATACACAGTTAATTAGTACCTTTTTTACTGTGTATTCTGTTACTTGAATATATCATTTTTAAAAAAATCTGTTCTCCAATTCATATATATTCTTGTTGCTTCCAGTTGGAGTTGTTACGAAAAAAGCATATATATATATATATATATATATATATATATATATATATGTGTGTGTGTGTGTGTGTGTGTGTGTGTGTGTGTGTGTGTATGTATTTGTTGTTTTTGTTGGGGTACTGAGGATTGACCCCAGGTATGCTCTACCACTGAGCTACATCTTCAGCCCTTTTTAATTTAATTTAATTAATTTATTTATTTATTGAGACAGGGTCTTGCTAAGTTGCTGAGGATTTCACTAGGTTGCCCAAGCTGACCTCCAACTTACAATCCTCCTGCCTTAGCTTTCTGAGTTGCTAGGATTACACGCATGCACCACCATCTGCCTGTGGTTATAAACATTCTTGTTTGTTTGTTTTATCAATTTTGCCTACGACTTTCCAGTTGTTTAGTCTTGTCCTTTGTCAAGTGCAGCTCTCCTCCTCAGTCTCCTCATCTGCAGTCTGAGGTTAACAGTACCTGCACTACAGGATGATTGTGAAATGAAACAGAATACTCAGAAGGGACCATATGAGGTCTGCAAAGCTTCATTAACCCCAGGGGACACAATTCACCTTGAAGGGTCCCCTCTGAAGGTACAACAAGGCAGTGTGGTTCTAGGCATATAACTCTAAGAAGTGAGAGTGTGACACTAAAAACTCTTATGAAAGAATGGAGAATTCAAACAGCACACAGCTGTTTAGAAACACACCTACCACTTTCAGAAAATAGACTTACAAATATTTTTTTCCTTGCAAGAAGTGAGGAGGGAAGAGAGAATAAAGGGAACCCAGGCAAAATCAATAAGGAGAAGGAAGGTTAGGAATGAAGGGGCTTCCAAAATTAATTGGAACAAGCTTAAGGTGAGGTTATAAGATTTTTTAAAAAATATTTATTTTTTAGTTATATGTGGACACAATAGCCTTATTTTATTTTTATGTGGTGCTGAGGATCAAAACCAGTTCCTCACGCATGCTAGGCAAGCGTTCTACCTCTGAGCCACAACCCCATCCCAAGGTTATATGTTTTTTTGTTTGGTTTTGTTCCATTTTGGGGTGTGTGTTTGTGTGTGTGTGTGTGTGCCTGCGCACACACATGTACATGATGGCGATTGAACCCAGGGGTGCTCTACCACTGAGCTACATCCCCAGACCTTTTTTTATTTTTTTAAATTTTGAGACAGGGTCTCTCTAAGTTGCCCAGACCTGCCACAAACTTGTGATCCTCCTGAGTCAGCCACCCAAGTTGCTGGGATTATAGGCATGTGTCATCATGCCTGGATCCAGGTTAAGTTTTCAAAAGGAAGAAAAACATTTTTTAGAGGAAGAGGAAGAAGAAATGTCAACAGGAGTTGGAACTTGACTCAGTGACATCTGACTTGATTATGTTGCTGCTATTTAGGTAACTCTCTCCTGGGATGGGATCTTTGGCTCTGAGAGCTCAGAGCTGGGTTTCCTCTTGTCTGGCGTGAGATGTCCCTTAGGTTTTCAGTGTCAGGCCAGGGATACCTATGCCAGCCCCACTCTGCTTACCATCTTGCTTCAGGTGGTGCTATCTGCTCTCCCACAGAAGTCCTCCCCAGGCCCCAGGACTGCAGGCAGCACTTCCGTACACAGTGGCAGCTGGTGAATGTGACTGGCCACTCTGCCAACAAAAGCAGGAGCTGGCCCCACAGCCCAGTCTCTGAGATCATTTCAGGAATAACCCAAACTTTACAAAGTTGTGTAATAGTTAGTTCCTAGAACAAAGTAAACCAGAATATGGGAAAAAACTCATCTACCTAAATCACAATCACCTTCACCTATCTAAATCACAATTGCCAGACGGGCTGTACACAGTGGTGCACACCTGTAATCCCAGCAACTCAGGAGGCCGGGGCAGGAGGATCACAAGTTCAAGGCCAGCCTGGACAATTTAGGGAGACGCTGTTTCAAAATAAAAAATATAAAGGGCTGGGAATGTAGCTCAGTGGAAAAGTGCCCCTGGGTTCAATTCCTTGCACAAAACAACAGCAACCACAACAAAACTTACCACTGAAGGCAGGACCTGCTGACCCCATCACAGGGATATGAGGTATCTGTGAAAAGGCAGGAGAGGCACCTGAAGGGCCCAGAAAAGCACACCACACAAAGAGCTCAGGGGGTGTTGGGGCTACCCTGAGCATGGAGGTCTCCCAGAACTAGAGAGAGGGAAAGAAAGAGGTCCTGGTGTGTAGAGAGCCACAGGCTGTATGTGGTGCTCTCAACCTGTCCCAGGACGGGGATCAGTGGTTGCCAGATGTGCCTTACATGGTTCTCATGGGCTCCATTCGCATAAACTGTGATATGAATGGCATTCCCTGGAGTGTTGCCATGTAGAAGCATTGCATGATTCTCTGCAAAAGTAAATTGCCTCTATCTTTCCCTCCTTTGGTCACCAGAAGTCACAGAAGCAAGGAAGCTTCCTTTTGAATCAGAGGTGAGACCCATCCAGTGAGGGACTCTGGCTCAGGCAAACCCATTGCCAAGTGTTCTGCAAAAACGAGAATTATGGCCTTTACTTTGTCTTTCCCTGTGCGGCCTATTCATTGCCCCAGGGTGATTTGGCTAATTTGCCTAGAGCACTCATGGCTCCTCATTGCCTGGAAGACATTGTCCCAGCTCTCTGGCATGGGGCCCTGCTTGCCAGCTTCATTTCCCATCGCTCCTTGCTTTGTATTTTACACTCCAGCCTCTGCCCACATCCCATTGCTCATGTATCGCCACCCTAGCTCCTGCCTTCCACTTGACCTGGAAGGTCCTTCTCTCCTTGCTCCACACCTGCTTCCCCTGGTCCTACCTGCTTGTTCTCCTACCCTCAGCATCACTGTCCTTGATTGTTCCCCACTGTAAGGCTCTGCTTAGGTATCCTTCCCCTTGGAAGGTTCCCTGGGACACCCTGACACTGCCCTGCTGGGTTGGCTAGCCATGACTGGAGCATCCTGTTAGTGCTTCCAAGCTGTCTGGCATTTGTCTCTTTCTGTATCTCTCTCAGGAGGCTGTGAGATCCCAAAAAAACAAATGCCGAATGTTTTCTCTAATATAAGGAGGCTGACTCATAGTGGGGTAGGGAGGGGGGAGCATGGGAGGAAATAGATGAATTCTAGATAAGGCAGAGGGGTGGAAGGGGAAGGGAGGGGGCTGGGGGGGATAGCAATGATGGTGGAATGTGATGGACATCATTATCTACACATATGAAGACCCGAATCGATGTCATCATACTTTATATACAACCAGAGATATGAAAAATTGTGTTGTATGTGTGTAATAAGAATTGTAAACAGTCATTTGTTTTTTGGGATAAATAAAAAAAGAAGAAAAAGAAAAATGAAGAAATAAAAAAAGAGATTCTTTAATTAATTATCTCGAATTAATGTCACATGCGTTCATGTCTCGTTAGTGTCTCAGTACCTGACACACAGATATTATGCTTTTATACCTGCTGAATAAATGGATGAATGCTGAATGGGTGAACAAGCCATGCATGATTCCAAATGTGTCTAAGGCCCATCTCAGTGCAAATGGTATTTTCAAGTTCTAGTTACTTATACATTACCTAGGTAAGAATAAGAATATAAATAGCCACTGAGACAGGAAGATTGAAAGTTTAAGGCCAGCCTGAGCAACTCAGGGAGACCTTACCTCAAAATAAATAAAAAGGGATGGGGATTTGGTTCAAGTAGTAGAGCACCCTTGAGTTGAATCCTCAGTCTCTCTCTTCCTCTCTCTCTCTCTTTCTCTCTCTCTCTTTCTCTATCTCTCTCTTTCTTTCTTGAATACATATCTGGACACATTGAAGTCATTTCAGGGAGAGGCAGGAACAATGACTTTTTGTGGAATCCATAGAAACTGTGAGCAGATAGAAATGCTCAGAATCCAGAAACCTAAACAACATGTCTTTACTGAACCTATGTGATTGATAGCTACATGTTGATTTTACTTTAATTGCCTTGAAATCTAAATTTAATTATGTAAAGTGTGATTTACTAGGAAGAAATCTCCAGCCAGGCATGGTGACCCATGCTTGTAATCCCAGCAACTCAGGGCGCTGAGACAGGAGGATCACAAGTTCAGAGCCAGCCCCAGCAAGTCAGCAAAACCCTGTCTCAAAACAAAAAAATAAAAAGGACTGGGGGTATGGTATGGCTCAGTGGTTAAGTGTCCCTGGGTTCAATCCCTGCTACCCAAATAAAAAAGTTTCCATAGTTGGTTGGCATAGTAAATAGCATAGTAAAGAAATTAAATTAAAATAAAAAAAAAATCCTGAGAAAATCCAGAGAAAAAAAATCTTTTTTTCTTTACTAAAATATCTTGGGGGGAAATGCTCTTTGTACCCCTTCCCAGGGTCACACATTTCTAATCTTTATGACATAAGCTCCCGAAGGCAGAGGTCTTGTCGTCTTCATTCCTTTATGCTCAGCAGGTCCCAGAGTGACTGCTCATAATATATGATCAGCAACTGAGTTAAACCAAACTAAAGGAGAGAAAGAGGGTAGAAGATCAAAGGCAAAATAAGAAGCTGGAAAAGCAGCAAAGCAGAGTGAACAGGGAAGAAAGAGCTCATTTTGGGCTGTGCTTTCCATCATCCCTTTCCAGCATTTTATGGCAGTTCCCTGGCACAGCTCCCACTCTCCAGCCGTCCAGGGAAGGGAGATGGCAGAATGATGTTGCTCATGGGACTTTGCTCTGCTCTTTGATTCTACGGCTAAGGGGCAGGTGCATTTTCTAAATTACACACTGAGGTGGCAGGTCATTTCTAGCTCCCCCAGCCCCACCTGGCGAATGAAGACTTGATAGGCGACAGACAGACATTTCAGAGCAAAGCCCGGAGACTCCTGGGTCAACTGGAAAACAGCTGCTCACATCAGAAGTGGACTTGGCTGGGGAGGGATGGTGGATGTGCAGGCTGAGGGATCCCCAGCATTCAGCAACCTGCCGGCTGAACAAAGCTGGTGAGGGTCCTGGGTCCTAAAGTGGCACCTCATGGCTTTCTGAGACCCTGTTCTCTGAGCATTCCTCTCTAAACCCACTTCCTCATTCAAAAAGAAAATGATACCACCAACTCTGGGGTTCTGGCCGACAAGTGATGCATGGCACGTGGTAAGCATTAAATGCAGAATAGTTATCACACATGTCATTGTCTTGGTGCCTCAGGGACTCCATCTGTTAACAAAGAGAGCCATACTTATTTCACACTAATATGCTGAGGATCAAGTGAACTAGAACCTGTGGGCTCTCAGCAAAGGATGCAGGGAACTTACAGTGTGTCAACCTGGGTGTTCTAAAGCCAAACCAAGCTCAACTCAGGATCTTCCAGCCAGGTCACCAGACTGGCAGGTGGGAGAAATGCCGTGGATAGTATATCTTGATTTCAAAAAGTAGGTGACACATCTCTAGATACGCTTGTATACAGAGTGAATACATGTGGTCTCAGCACCAGCACCTCTGCCTGGTCACACAGAAAAGGTTAACATCAGAAAAGGGAAGGACTGGGGATGTGACTCAGTGGTAGAGAGCACAAGGTCTTCAGCACATATGAGGTTCTGTATCTTATTTTCTCCACCATCACCAACAACAACAGAAAAGAAAGAGAGAGAGAGAGAGAGAGAGAGAGAGAGAGAGAGAGAGAGAGAGAGAGAGATTTTCCCTTTCCCTATGATGAATGTAAAGTTCTAGAATCTGGGCCTATTTGAATAAACAGGGGTTTGTTCGTTTATTTTATTTGGGTGCTGGAGATTGAACCCAGGTTTTTTAACCACTGAGCAACGTCCCCAACACTTTCTTTAAATTAGACAGGGTCTCTCTAAATTGCTTAGAGCCTCACTAAGTTGCTGAGGCTGGTTTTGAACTTGGAATCCTCCTGCCTCAGGCTTTCGAGTCTGCTGGGGATTATAGGCATGTGCCACCACAACCAACTAGCTTTTTTTTCTTAATTAATGATTTGAATTAAGACAGAAACTATGCTTATTGAATTTGGAAATTACCCCAAACTGGGATAAAAGCAAAAATATCAAGATTGCAACAGGATTAAAAAATAAGCCAAAACCACCATACTATTCAGTGGGTAAAAATGTATAAGCCTGTATTTGGGTTAAACAGAGAACATAGCTGGAAAAAACAGGATAGAGGAAACCAGCTTAACATTCATATGTTATTTTTAAAAAAGTACATTTAAAAAATAAATCAATATGAATCACTAGTGCAATGTGGTTGCCAAAAAAGCTAAGGCAATCTTGGGTTGCATTAATAAAAGAACAGTGCACAGAAAGAAATAAGAAATGATTTCAATATGCTGTAACATCTATTCTAACTGGAGTCTTTCTAGTGAGAAAATGATCAGAATAATGGAGAATCTGAGAGGCCACATGGTCTGAAAAATGGGTGAATAAAATGGAGATAGAAGACGAAGAAAGTGAACATACTTAGCTTAAGAAACAGATTTGGAAGGTACTGATTTCTATCTTTAAGCGAAAGAAAAGTCCGGTTATATATTTTAGACTAGTTTTTATATAGACCATAGGACTGAACATTAAAAGGAGACTTTAAAAGTGAGCTTTTAAAGAAAATATAAATTTGACTTCAATAGGAGAAGGGAGGGACTCATGGTCATGCTATGGTTGCAACAGCTCCAGACATCATGACCATAAGCAAAGACTATTAGTGAGAGAAGGACCATATGGTATCAGAAAGCTCTACTCTCCTATTTATTTCTTTTATCAGGAAACAATGTATTATTTCCAGAAACTCCCTGAACACCTATTTTATTTTATTGGCCAGAACTAATAAGGCTACCCCTATCTTAAAATGACTGGGAAATTGAATGATAATAAGGTAGTTGAGATAATCTTAAATCAATTATGATTAGGTCAAAATTAAGAATAATGGGATGGAGCCAGGAGCCAGGCGTGGTAGCAGATGCCTGTAATTCCAGTGGCTCAGAAGACTAAGCAGGAGGATCACAAGTTCAAAGCCAGCCTCAGCAATTTAGCGAGGCCCTAAGAAACTTAGCAAGACCCTGTCTCAAAATAGAAAATCAAAAAAGGGCTGGGCATATGGTTCAGTGTTTAAGCACCCCTGCTTTCAATCCCTGGTAAAAAGAAAAGGAGGAGGAGGAGGAGGAGGAGGAGGAGGAGGAGGAGGAGGAGGAGGAGGAGAGAAAGAAAAATGGAATGGAAAATGGAAAGAGTTTGGGTCCTTGATGATATCATTGAGATACTCAACAGCCAATTTTCAGTCTTCTTAGAGAGAGAAAATAAATGTGTATTTAATTAAGCCATTGTGAGGAGTCTCTTGTACTTGCAGTTAAATGCACCCTAACAGCCACAAAGACACTATTTATGAGGGTAATTGGGAATACATTCAACATATTTGTAGTTCCCATTCATTCAATCATTTATTTAGTGTCCACTAGGTCACAGAGATGGGTGAAACTGAGGATGTGATGGTGAGCAAAACAGACAAACTTCCTGTCCTAGTGGAGTTTATAGTCTATGCAGGGAAGACAGGCATCACTGAAATAACCCACTATGTATACAAATACCTACCTCCCGTGAATCTGTAAAGAAGAGGTACATGGCACTATGGAGCATGCAACAGAGGAAGTCAGATGGAGTCAGGGAAGTCTTTCCTGAGAAGGGAGCACCAGTCTGAGAACTGAATGTGTATATTCAGACTACTGTCTCTATCCAGAATGGTCTCTGTCTCTTGCCTACATCTTGTTGACTTATCTACCACCATGTTGAAATCTCCCATTCCAGTTGTCTTCAGTATCACTCTTTCAAGAAATCCTTTCTGACCTTTCAACTGAAGTGACCTATTCCTTTTAAGCCCCACTGGATACATTCAAATGTGCCTCACAATTCCAGGACTGTTTCAAGTACTTCCTCATCCCCATCCCCACTCCTTCTGTAAGAAATGCTCTCATGCTCCCAGCAAATGTCTAGCGACCTAGCTTGTTGCTTTGGACTTAGCCAACATTCAAATTATATTATGATTATTACTGTGGTACTGGGGATTGAATCTAGTGGTGCTCTACCACTGAGCTATACCCCCAGCCCTTTTAGAGATCATCTGGTGACAGAAACCCCCGATACTTCCAACCGAGGCGAGGGTAAAAGGTGTTGTCTTTCGCGATCATCCGAATTTCGGAGACTTCCAGTCACTCTCCTAATTTTTAACACTGAAGAAGCACTCCAGCAGGGAGTTCAACAGTCATCCTCTGGGTGGAGGTAGTACTAGGTTCTAAAACCGTGGCAAGCAATCAAACTACCAATGGCGCTAAGTTCAAAGCTACCAGAGATCACGCCCAGAGTCAAGTCCAGAGAAAAGAAACACCCAGAAGAGCAAACGCGCCTTCTTTCTGGCCCCAGGTTCCGAATAAAGGGAGAGAGCCGAGGCTTCGCACCGGCGCTCGGTGCCTGCCTCCCACCCCTTAGGAAGAGTCGCTCTTCTCCGAGCGGAGAAAATGGGTACAAGGAATCCCCAAACTTCAGAGGCCCTGCTCGGGGTCCTCTCCGTTCATCGTTTGCAGTCTGATGCAGAAAAGAGAGCTTGGAGCCTCGGCCCTCGCCTCTGAGCCGCAGCCGCGCTGCAGGCGGGGGCGGGGTCGGCGGGCGCCCCTCCGCCGGAGCCCTGTGCGCTTCCCGGTCCTCCTCCTCCGCGCCGTCACTGGCTGCATCTCCGCGGCCCCGGCACAATAGAGGCTCCGCCCTCTCCCCGCGCCCTCCCTTCGCTGCTCCCTCGCCTCCCGCGCCGCCGCCGCCGCCGCCGCTATCCTCCTGGCGCCCAGTCCCCGTGCGCCCCAAGGATCCCTGCAGTCCGCGTCTACCTGGACGCCCGCCTTCCACCTGAGCGTGCTTGGCTAGCCTGTGCCGGCCTCCACCTTCGGGTCACCTCCTCTTCCCTGCTCACGCCTCTTTAGACTTGGCTAGAGTCTGGAAGGCAGGAGATGCCCAGAGTCTCCGGGGCGCACCCTCCAGCCCCGCTTAGCTGCACCCATCTTTAGAAGGCGCGCGGGGCAGCCACTCTCGGGCTCCTGCTAAAACATTCTGTAGCCTCAGTCTTTGCTGAGATCCCTGACCCAAGCCGTTCTCCGTAGGGGCGAAGGTCTCTGTGGTCTTGTCCCTCATGGCCAAGGCTCTGCTGCTAGTTCTTTGCTTCTCTCTGATTGCGGCACGGGTCTGGGGTTCCAGCACTGTCCCCACAGGGACCAGCGAGCCTCCAGATGAGCAAACGGTGGCTCCCACAGAGGATGAAACTCTGCAAAATGAGGCGGACAACCAAGAGAACGTTTTATCTCAGGTAGGATGTCCCGCACACCTTGTCCTGGGTGGTGGCAAGGGCCAAAGGATGGTTCTGGATGAAGCGTTTGGAGGGAGAAGTTTTTCTTTCCATTATCAACAGGAAGGACATTTGGTTTTCGTTTATCAGAATATTGTCTTAAAGGAAAATCAGGGGTCCTGTTCCCAAAATCATGAGGTCTTTCAAAGTTACCAAATCCGGATAAAGGAGAGGAGAGGAAAGGGAGGACTTCACAGGACTCTCTGAGAAGGAAGAAAAGTTTTTTGTGTGTGTTTTGGTTTTTGGGTTGTGAAGAATACTTCTTGTCTATGTAGCTGTTTGTCAGATTTGGAATGCGTAAGCAGGAGGAGTCAGATGGCATAATTCATGAGAGATATTTTATGGCATAGGGTGAACCACCCAGGCAGAGACATGGAGTGTAGACAGAACTACAACATGTGTAATTCATGTGAGGTACCCCCAAAATAGAGGAATTGACAAGACCCAGGGTATTGCAAGGATACAGTGGAAATTTATATCCACACAGTCTGGCCTGCCTCTCAGTGGGGGCTGAGCCACAGATTATAGTGATGAGCTTTGAAATATGTCCATTTGTGAACCCGAATCAATCCCCCAAAACATCCTGATACCCATTCTACAGATAAGGACCAGAAAGCTAAAGAGTGCTGGGGGTGGTAAGAATCAAATCATCTGGCAATTTTCAGCCCAGAGCTCATGACTGTAGGAGATACTTCTCTCTGGTGTTGTGTACTCTCCAGAGCTGGCGTGATGGTATGCAGTGGGTGACACTATGATCCTCAGGACCAGAGATATCAGGGGAAGGATCCCTAGAGCAAGCCTGTATCTCCATTAAGCCCTTAGACTGGGTCTTGTCTCCTTCCTGTAGAGGGAGCGATCAGCTCTGCTTTGAGATTTCTCAAACACTATTCTCCTCATTCTTCTTTCATAATTATGCTAATATATGCTTTGTGCCCACCCATAACCTCATACTGACCCATAAATTGAAAAGACACAAAAATCCTTCACATTGGGACTCTGGAATATCATAAACAAAAGCTTTCCTGAAACCCGAGCCTCCAGAAAGGAAGGAACCCACCCAGGGTTCTCAGAGCAGGGTTGCATAGGAATCCAGGATAAGTTTCAGAAAATAGACAGCCATGATTTACTGTCAGCCCAGAAAAAACAGCTGCTTAAGTCACCCCGAACTACACCTCCTTCTTCCACTGACCCATTCTGTATTTGACAACAACACTAAAGCAAATATTAGTCTTAGAAGAAACCCAACCTTGGCAGGGGAAACTCCCCCTACACAGCATCCCAAAGAACATTTCTACTCAAACAAGTTTCATGCCTGCCTGCTGGGATCCTAAGTCAAATGAATTGAACACTCTGGCTGTCTAGGAAGGGAGTCCTGGCTTTAAGTATTTAGGGCATGCTGGAACGCAACTTGGGGTGGGGGAACCTTTTTCCCCACTAAGTGCCCAGGGTGAGGGCTCTGGAAAGTCTGTGCTCTTGCAAGTGTTTTCTTGTTTGGGGGAAGTTGGTAGGAGCAAGAACACAGAAGGAAGTGTTTAGCATTGTAGAAAGCAGCAGATGTAGCCAGTTTCCTGGTTTTGGCCCTGGGTTTGGGTTCAGAAACTGCTCTAGGAGCCAAATGAACCCTTACACTGAATAAACCTTACTGACTTCTGGACCTGTCTCTCTCTTCCCAACTCCCTTTCTCTGACTATATTCTCTTTTTCTTTTCTTGGTACTGGGGATTGAACCCAGAGGTGCTCTACCATCAAGCTACACCCCTACCCCTTTAGTTTTTACTTTTTTGAGACAGGGTCTTGCTAAATTGCCAAGATTGGCCTCAGCCATCTGAGTATCTGGGATTACAGGTATGTGCCACCATCTGGCTCCCTTTCTCCAATTCTAACCCATCTTTCCAGGCTCAGATCAAATATCATTTCCTCCAGGAAATCTTCCCTGGTACCCAACTGGAGCCTCTGTTGACTTCCAACTGTACTTTATCCCCGCTCTTCAGGGCACTTATCCCTGTCTAATCTGTGACTATTTTTTATTTGCCTCTTGCACTGTAGGCTCCTTGAAAGCAGGCTGTCTGCACGTCCACCAGTCCCTAGGAGGTACTCAATAAGTGTCAAATGATGAATCAAGAAAGACGCCCCAGTAGTTCTCAAACCTGAACACCAACTTTCCAATCACCTCTTCTTCAACTCTTTCTTCCTTTCCTTTTCACATCCAAACCTGGATTCTAGCTGAAGGCAAGACTATTGGAAGAAGGATGGAGCTCATTTTTTTTTTCTTTTAAATGATTAAAGGCAAAGGCCCCCTGAAAATCCACAGCCTTCCAAGATAAACGAAGACAGCTGAACTCCGAGTGCCTTCCCGGAAATGTCCAAGTCAGCAAATTGCTTTGTGATGACCTATTCATTCCATGGTTCAGTGTTGTTTGAGGTGTCTGGCTGGTGTAGGACATTTTTTTAGGTGTATTTTATATGCATATGTACTTATTGCTTTGACTTGTGAATTTTTTTACATAAAACTAATTGTACTGTATATATGGATCTATAACTTGAGTCACTTAACAATAATTCCTGGAGATGTTTTCCATGTCGATATATATCGTTTTCTTCTAGAGTAGTACATTTGACTAAGTTAATCGACAGACTCTTTGAGGAACCATATATTTGTATAACCCCAACTCATTTGCTCTGTGTGTGTCTAGTTGCTGGGGGACTATGACAAGGTGAAAGCCGTGTCCGAGGGCTCAGACTGTCAGTGCAAGTGTGTGGTGAGACCGCTGGGCCGAGATGCCTGCCAGAGGATCAATGAGGGAGCATCCAGGAGGGAAGACTTTTACACTGTGGAAACCATCACTTCAGGCTCATCCTGCAAGTGTGCCTGTGTTGCACCCCCATCTGCCCTCAACCCCTGCGAGGGAGACTTCAGGCTCCAGAAGCTACGGGAAGCAGACAGCCGAGACTTGAAGGTAGGAGCTGGTGGGGGGCAGTGCCACAGATGAGAAGCTCTCCTGGGGACCCATGAGCCTGCAGGGCCATGGCTGGGGATTGTAAGGCCTTTGAAGGAGGCCAGGCCTAGTCCCTGGAGTCTTGTGTGTGGAGATAAGGCTGTTGTTTTGACAAAATGGTCAATTTCAGCTCTGGAGTCTGAGTGAGATGTGAGAGCAAAGAACACTTGCCCCTCCTCATAGAGACGGGGAGGCCAGGCCTGGGATCCGCTGCCAGGCCCAGCTGGCCAAAAGAACTCAGTGTTCTCCAGGAAAATTGCTGTCACAATTTCCTGTCAGCCCAGGGTGGATGTTGAAGAGGTATAAGACAGAGAAGTGAGCCTCCCAGTCCTTGGCACCATTGTTGAAGTGACCCGGGGATAAGAGGCCTGGGGCCTCTCATCAAAACTGATGCTGTGGTCATACTTTATAGGGTGGGGAAGCTCAGGCCCTACCTGGGCATCTTTACTGGCTGACTTCATGTGATAACCCAGCTTTGCTCATGATGTAGGGTAGTAGAATAAGCTTGGTTTTGGAGTCAGACAAACCTGGGTTTAAATCAGCACCGCATGAACTTGCTGAAGTTACTTAATTTGTCTGACCTCGGTTTCCTTGAATAAAATGTGGGAATAATATGTACTGTAAGAATTGATGAGATGACAACTATTGAGTACAGAGCACAATGCCTGACATTCAGTGAGGCATGCCTGTGTAAATGAATGAATGAATGCTCATGTAATGCACTCCTGCTGGTACCTGATACTCAAGGACTAGTAGTCACTGGTATCTCTTAAAGCAGTTGTGTTTATCAGGACAAGGAATGCCCCAGGATTTGGCCATATTACCCAGAGCTGCAGTTCTGCCATGAAACGACTTTCTGAACCATGTGTCACACTCACTTAGTTCTAGAATAGGACTCTGGGGGAACTTCTGGAACTATATCAGGCAAAATTTCTATTAGGAATCAGAAAATCATCCCACTGCATACTAATCAGCTATGGCCCTTATCCAAGATACAGCTGTCTTCCTCTGCTGCAAAAGAAAGAAAACTTCTAGCCAGGTGCAGTGACATACTCCTATAATCCCGGCAGCTTTGGAGGCTGAGGCAGGGATGATCACAAGTTCAAAGCCAGCCTTAGCAACTTAGCAAGGCCCTAAGCAACTTAGTGAGACCCTGTCTTGAAATAAAATATAAAAAGGGCTGGGATGTGGCTCAGTGGTTAAGTACCCCTGGGTTTAATCGCCAGCACCCACCCCCGCCAAAAAAGAAAAAAAAAGGAAGTGAGGGAAAGAGAAAGAAAGAGAACTTCAAAAAATGAGTATTTCTATGGAATGTCTTTATCTGGATCAAGCTAGGAAGTGAGTGGGGAACAGAGAGATTGCAATGGGTCACCCAGCAAACTCTTCCAGGGTCTGGTTCTTGGTAGGGAGGCTCCATTTAAGCATATCTCATCTGCCCCATTGCCTGTATCCTCACCCACTGAATGCTATCTGAGCCTCAGCCACCTTCCTCCCAGTGGCACTATACTGGCAGGGGAGTCACATTGAAAAAAAAAAAAACTGAGAAGGTTTGGTGCCCTATGGCAAGGAACTTCCTCAGACATGGGTTATTGGGCCTCTCTCTTATTATTTTTTTTTTTGGGGGGGGGTAATCCTAGGGATTGAACCCTCGAAGTGCTTTACTACTAGACTGCATTCCCAGCCATTTTTATTTCATTTTGAGAAAGGTTCTTGCTCAGTTGCCCAGGCTGGCCTTGAACTTGCCATCTTCCAGCTTCAGCCTCCTGAGTTGTTGAGATTATAGGCGTATGCCACCATGCCCACCACCACTGGGTCTCTTTTATCCCAGGATCAGTTAAGCTGTCCCCACTCCCTGCCCAGGGCCTGTACATGCTAGGCAAATCTTCTAACACTAAGCCATTTTCTCAGCCTAGCTGAATTTTTTGAGATGGGTTCCTGTTATGTTCTCTGTTATGTTCTGGAACTACTAGGCTCAACTGAGTCTCTTGAGTTGGTTTTCTGGTTTCTGAATAGATGCAACTGTGTTTGGACTATGCCTATCAGTTTGGCTTTTTGTGCTAAGAAATCATCTATTGATATCTTCCAGGGCCTTTAGTAGACAATGAAGTTGAGGGAGGGTTTCATAACCATATCCTGAAGGTACTTATGTTACAATCACTTTGTTGAGCATTTATAGATTACCTATAATACCTAGCCAGATACTCTGCTAGATATCTTGAGGAAATAGAGATGAAGAAGCTTTGAAGGAGTTACAATCTAATAGGAGAAATGCAGGTGATTGATGGATTCATAAAAGAGTCCTAAACAGTTTGTGAAGATGTTGAGACCTTGGATTTACTTGTTCTTGTAGGATTCTTCCAATTTTTTTTACCCAAATATTTCAGAAGGCAGAATATATCATTTGGCTTGCCCCCACAAATGTGCTTCTGAGGGCTACCTTCAATTCCTGGCTAGTGGCTTCCCTGTTGAGCCTACAACATGGAAATCTGAAGGAAACTTCTCCCACTGTGGTCTCTCTATCCCAACCCTGGACTAACTCCTGGCTCTTGTTTCATAGCTCTCCACCATCATAGATATGCTGGAAGGTGCTTTCTATGGCCTGGATCTCCTGAAGCTGCATTCGGTCACCACCAAATTGGTGGGGCGAGTGGATAAACTGGAGGAGGTAAGGAATATTCTGATTTCCCTTCTTCTCCCTTCCCTTCCATTCCATTCCCTTCCCCTCTCTTCTCTCTTCTTTTTGCAGTCCTGGGAATTGAACCAGAGTATTGCACATGCTGGGCAAGTGCTTTTCCACTGAGCTACATCTTCAACATTTTTTATATTTTATTTTGAGTCAGGGTCTCACTGTCGCCCAGGCTGGCCCCTAAGTTGCAGTCCTCCTGCTCCAGCCTTCTGAGTAGCTGGGATTACAGGTGTGTGCACCACTGTGCCTGGCCTCTCACAATATTTTTTTCAGAAAGCATGTGTCCTAACTAAACTTAACCCATTCTCTTCTTTGGAAGGAAAAAAATATATTTCTTTCCAAAAATTGTACAAATTGTTGGTGAATGAGTGAAATAAACATGTAAAGACTTTATTCTTTTTATCTATAAGAACTATATAAATGATCTGTTTTTATTTTTAGTTTGACTTCCAGGGAACTCAGAGATAAGTGATACGTAAAATCACAATAAACATCTTACTTCACTTTTAAGGTAGAGTTGTCGGCTCCTGGGAACATGGTTATTGATTTGTTCTTTTTTTTTAACTGTTCTAATGCACATATCTGTGTGTGTGTGTGTGTGTGTGTGTGTGTGTGTGGTGTATGTGTGAGAATGTGTATCTCACCCACTTGAGAGAAAGAAAACATAAAAACGATCATTTTATTTTATTATTATAATTATTAACACATATTGATTGTACAAATAGTGGGTTCCACTGTGACATTTAAATATATGCGTATGTCCCCCCTTGATCATGTCCATCTTCCCTTCTGTCCTCTCTTGCCGACCTCTCTCTCCTCTGATCACTATTCCCTTCTCTGAAAGCCCTCTTCCACTTTCAGGTGGTCTTTTTCAATTTTTTTTCTTTGTTTCCACATACTGAGAGAAAACATATGAGATCTGTCTTTCTGTTTCTGGTTTATTTCACTCAACACGATGCCTTTCATTTCCATCTGTTTTTCTGCAAATGACATGATTTTATTCTTACGGATGAATAATACTCAGTTGTATGTATATGTATCCTGTTTTCTTTATCCATTCATCTGTGGATGGGCCCCTGGGCTGATTTCATATCTTATATATGGTAAAGAGTGCTACAGCAAATGTGTGTGCATCTTTTGAATGATGACTTTGTTTTCTTTGTTTTATATACATCCAGGAGTCACATGGCTGGATCATAGGGTAGTTCTATTTTCAGTTTTTTGAGGAACCTTCATGCTGATTCCCACAGTGGCTGTACTTATTTACATTCCTACCAACAATGTATAAGGATTCTCTTTTCTCCATATCATCACCAGCATTGAATAGCTTTTCGTTGTTGTTTTGGTAATAGCCAATTTACGTTTCCCTGATAGCTAAAGATATTAAGAATTTTTTTCATATATTTTTTGGCTATTTGTACTTCTTTTGAGAAGTGTGTTCAGATCATTTGGCCATCATTTGATTGGATTACCTATTTCTTGGTTGTTACGATTTTTTAAATTCTTTGTATATTCTGGACATTAATCCTCTGTCAAATGAATAGCAGGCAAAGATTTTCTCTCATTCTGTAAGTGGTGTTTTTCACTCTTGATTGTTTTCTTTGCTGTGCAGAAGCTTTTTAATTTGATATAATCTTATTTGTCAATTCTTGCTTTTGTTTACTGAGCTATGGGAGTCCTACTCAGGAAATTGTTGACTGTTCCAGTATCTAGGGGTGTTTCCCTGTTTTCTTGTGGTAGTTTCAACATTTCAGGTCTGATTTTTGTGCAGGGTAGAGGGGTCTACTTTCAGTCTTGTACACATGGATGTCCAGTTTTCCCAGAACCATTTGTGAAAAGACTGCCTTCTCTAATGTGTTTTTGTGTTCTTGTCGAGAATCTGTCAGCTGCAAATGAATAGGTTCATTTCTGGGTCTTCTATTCTGTTCAATTGGTCAGTATCTCTGTTTTTATTCGGATACATGCTGTTTTATTACTATGGCTCTATAGTGTATTTGGATGCTTCTAGCATTGTTTTTTTTGTTGTTGGTTTTTTTTTTTGCTCAGGATTGCTTTGGGTATTCACAGTCCTGTATACTTCCATATGAACTTTAGGATTATTGTTTCTAGTTCTGTGAAGAACGTTATTGGCATTTTGATGAGGATTGTACTGAGTCTGCAGAGAGTTTGGACATTTTAACAATATGAATTCTCCTACTCTAAGAACATGGGAGGTCTTTCCAGCTTCTAGTGTCTTCTTCAATTTCTTTGGTGTTTTGTAATTTTCGTAGCAGTCTTTCATCTCCTCAGTTAAGTTTATTCCTAGATTTATTTTTTTGAACCTATTTGGAATGGAACTGTTTTCTTGATCTCTTTTCCAACAATTTTATTATTGGTATACAGAAAATATATTGATTTTTATATGTATGTTGATTTTGTACTTTGATGTATTTGCTTATCAATTCCAAGAGGTTTTTTTTTTTTTTTTTTTATGGAGTCTTTAGCCTTTTTAATGTACGGAATCATATCATCCATAGGGATATTTTGGCTTCCTCCTTTCCTATTTGTATCCCTTTCATTTTTTTCTCTTTCCTAATTGTTCTAGCTAAAAATTCAAGTACAATTTTGAATAAGAGTGCTCAGAATGCACACCTTTGTCTTGTTCCTGTTTTGGAGGAAATGCTTTCATGTTTTCCCCATTCAGTATGATGTTGGAGATGGGTGTGTCATGTATAGTCTTTTTAGGTTTTGGTATGATCCTTCTATAGTAAATTTATTCAGGATTTTAATCATTAAAGGGTGTTAACTTTTATCTAATGATTTTTCTGCATCTACTGAGATGATAATGTGACATAAAAGTAATTTATAATCAATAATGTTCCTTTATTGGACATTCAGGCTGTTCATGACCAGGATGAATACCAGTCCATAATACCAGTAATATAATGTTCACAGTCAAAGTCACCACATCACTTTGGGTTTAGAGGAATATACAATTGGTGCCATAGTTTTCATTTAACAGTATGTGACATAAGAGTTATAAATAGTTATGGACCTAATAATAATGGAGACATTGTTTTGTTGTTGTAATGCTTTATTTATAAATAAGAAAGTTTAGTCACCAGAAAAGTAATATTCATCATTCAACCCTACTGGTAAGAGGCTTTTGGACATTTTTTTATTGACTGGAATCTAGTTATTGGACTGATATTTGAAATAGTTACCAAAGAGCTGCTGCTTCAAGTAGAAATCTATTCTTTGATTTTCAGAATGTTACTTATACATGGTAAATTTAATAAAAGAATAACTGTAAACATATCAGTATTTCTCATGGGGAAAAAATGGACTTTTGAGGGTTTTGAGGTAACTGGTAGATATGGGATCTACTAAAGAATCTCTAGTTTGTGGCCGAAAAAGTGCCTGACTGTGAGTCAAGACAGAGAAAGCTACTCTTTGCCTGCTATTTATTCCCAAGCAACCATATCTTAGGTTCTCCATCTGTAAAGTGGGAATGGTACCCTACCTACTCCGTATGATTCCTGAGGGAATAAAATGCACACTAATTATTATGAAAATATTTTGAAATGATTAAACGTGGCACTTGAGTTATGACCAAGGAGAGATCGGGACACACATTCCTACATTCCTTTGCCAAGAGAGCTAAGACAGAGGTGAAAAACATTGAAGTTAAAAGGATCATTCCAGCATGTTCCTTCTGTTCCTAAAAATAGTCTCAAAAATTGAACCCCAGCTCCTTCTCTACCCACCCTTAGGCTTGGCCCCTCCAGCTCTGAATGTTGCCATTTTGCTCTTGGTGGGGTGGCAGGTCCACGGTCACTTCAGTTATAAACTCTTAAGAAAAAGGGTGAGGGCACTGGAGTCAGAGCTTTGTAGACAGGTTGATGTGGCCAAGAAGATCATATCAGCCTCCTGAAATATCTGTCCATTCTCCCCAAAAGGGGCTACCTAAGAGACCTAGGGCACGAGACATCTTGAATCTCTCCTTCCCCAAGCATTACATTGAGAGCTGGAATGATGAGACTGGAAATAGTCAACACCATCCTGCTCCCAGGGGACTTCATGCAAAACTTCTGTCTGATCCTTCCAGAATGGTTCAAAAGGAATTGAACCAGGGTCCGATATTGGACAGTATCTATGTTTCCTGAGCCTCCCCTGAGATATGCCCCTTTAAGAAAAGGATTGTATTTCTATGGGATCAAGGGGCATTGGCAACATCTGCTTTTACCTGACCGTGGTAAACATATGGTTTTAGTCTGTCTAGAGAACACAGATTGGGAAAGTTAGCTGTAGGGGAAGAGCAGAGTGCTTGGGAGGCCAAGGTCAGGCACCCAGCCTCTGAGGGGGGCCAGTGGGCTGGGTTCTGTTCAAGGGCTACAGTTCATCCCCAACCTTATCTAGCAGCAGAGCCTCCTCCCTGCTGGCCAAGGGTAGGAGTGTGGATAAATTTGGTGCAGTGCCAGCTCAAATGTGTGGTATCCTGTCTATAGGAGCACAGTAACTAGAGTTTGGCCAAAATGAACTTTTTTTTTTTTTTTGATACTGGGGATAGAACCCAGGGGTGCTTAATCACTGAGCCACATCCCCAGTACTTTTTATATTTTATTTTGAGACAGGGTCTTGCTAAATAGGCTGACTAAATTGCTAAGGCTGGCTTTGAACTCAAGATCATCCTGCCTCAGCTTCCCCAGCCACTGGGATGATAGGCATGCAGCACCACACCCAATGACTTTATTTATATATTTATTTAGTTGTAGGTGGACACAATACCTTCATTTCATTCATTTATATGTGGTGCTGAGGACTGAACCCGGGTCTCACACATGCTACGTGAGCGCTCTACTGCTGAGTCACAACCCTAGCCCCCAAACGAACATTTTTATATGGATGGGAATATCTCTTCTTTCAAAACTGTGGTATTTAGTAGCAAACACTGGACTTTTATAATAACGATCCCTTATATTTGTATAACATTTTACAGTTTCAAACATTCCATACACACTTAGACCACTTGTTCCTGTGAGCTGGGCAGGATGTGAGACCTAAGGAAATTAGATGAATTCCCCCGAGATCACAGTGCAAAGACATATAGGGTTGGAGCTCAGGCCTTTTGGCTCATAGTCCAGGGCTCTTTCTAATCAACTGCGTCAGTTTCTTCGAATCATTCTTGTCTGCCCTGTAAGCATCAGTTTTTCCTAACCAGAACTTGAAAATAACAGTTCTTCCAAGGGAATTTCTAGGCAGGACTGTGGCTGCATCTCATAAGCCTCATTAAACAGAATTAAAGTTGAGTTAGGGAAGGTCCCACCCAATGGGAGTTTTCCCAAAACCACAGTCCAAGGAGACAGGGTGCTGTGGTATGACAGGAGGGTCTTTGGTTGGGCCCAGCAGCCATGGAATGGAATACTGTATCTTGGATTAAGGTTGTCTCCTGGCTCGTGCCGGCTGTCTGGAGTATACAGTAATTGAAAAGGCAGAATGTTGGGTAAATGGATAAAACATTTCCTCTCCAGCCTGGCTCTGCAGAAGGAATGGAAGTGAAATTCTGCTCTGGGTCCTTGGATATTCTTAAATCCCAAAGGGAGTTCTTTGAAGGTCAGACAGGACAACAGGGGTCAGATTGGAAGGGCTTTTTGCCCAGAGTCAGATCAGCGCTTGGCAGTACAAGTGGGCACATGTGTGTACATCCATCTTGGGTACATTGGAGGATGTAGGAATGGAAACTTCATTTGCAGATGAAAGGGGAAGGAAGGAGAGAGAAATGGAATCTGAACTGTTCAGAGCCTCACACTCGGTAAAATCAGCACTGGGAGCTCTGCCTAGTGGGATGATTTAGTTTAAACTTTTGTTTTAAATTGTGAAAAATAACAGCACAGATAAGTGCACAATGAGTATACAGCTTGATAATCTATTATATTATAAAGCAAATACCCCTGTAATCATTATCCAGCTTCAGAAATAGATCAATATTAACAACCCCCAAGCCCTCCCTACAACATGTCTTCTACTCACACCCGCTTCCTGAGGGGAACCTCTCTATTTAGAGCCTTGTATTTTAATTATCTTTCTTGCTTTTTAAAAATAGTATCCTCAAATAAGAATACATCCCCCAAATCTCCCAAAATAATTCATCCTCCAATATAACATTTTTGCCTTCCTTCCTTCCTTCCTTCCTTCCTTCCTTCCTTCCTTCCTTCCTTCCTTCCTTCCTTCCTTCTTTCTTTTCTTTCTTTACCAGAGATCAAACCCAGGGGTGCTTTCACACTGAACTATATCACCAACCCTTTCTTATTTTTGAGACAAAGTCTCACTAAGTTTCTGTGGCTGGCCTAGAACTTGCAATCCTCCTGCCTCAGCCCCTCAAGTTGCTGTAATTATAGACCTGTACCAGCATATCCAGCAGTCTAATTTTGCCTGTTTTCTTTCTTTTAAAAGGGAATTTATTATTTTTATTTTTAAATTTTAAAAAATTTAATTATCAATGAAAGTTTATTTTTATTTATTTATACATGGTGCTGAGAATTGAATCCAGTGCCTTACACATGCGAGGCAAGCACTCTACCACTGAGCTACAACCCCAGCTCTATTTTAAAATTTTTTATTGGTGCATTATGTTTAATAGTGGGATTCATTGCACATAACATAATTTGGTCAACTTCATTCCTACTCTTTCCTGCTCCTCCTCCTTCCCAGGAACCATTTTGCCTGTTTTGGTATTTTAAACGTACAGAATTCTACAGAATTGTGTGTGTGTTAGTGATGTGCATGTATGTGTGTGTGTTAATGATGTGTGTGTATGAGTGTGTGTGTGTGTGTGCATGTATTGGGCTTCTCTCATTCAATTTTATGTTTTTGATATTTACCTATATTGTTTTTGTATCTTGCTCATCCATTTTTATTGCTATGTATTATTCTATTGTAAGACTATGCCACAACATATTTACCTATCTCCTAATGATAGATATGTGGATTGTTTCCAAGTTCAGAATTCATAATGGCCTATGAACAGCCCTGTGAACATCTGAAAAGGGAAAGAGTATGTAGGAAGTGGGGGGTACAGTGTTAGATTGGGGGTACAGTAGTTGGGCACAGAGCATAGGATCTAGGGAAGATGGGAAATAGAAGTCTACAAGGAAAACCTGTAGCTTCCAAAGACATAAACCCTGTTCATTGCACATAGACCCAAGTTTGGCATTGATTCAACTGGAGAAAAGACTTTCATCTGAACTCCCAGAGATTTATAGGCTGCCCAGACCTAAAAATGGATTTGGGAGGCAGCAGGACTAGAAGCATGGGATAGTATCATGTACTGCTTCCATGAGCAGATTTATTTTCAAAGTGGTAGAAAAAGACAGGGACAGATTATAATCTCTAGCATTAAAGTACTAACTGAATGAAAGTATTCCTATAAAAGTTGAAAATCTTTGTGGTAAACCCTCCTTCCCACTCTAGCTGCAGTCAGTATACCTGTAAACATTTATAAATTCTTGGTATGCTCATGACTGTGTGCATATATACCTTCATATATATGTGTGACATATCTCACTCTTTTAAAATAGGTGAATCCCTATAAGCTTCCAAAGTGTGGTTTTTGTAATGGAAGCTCTGCCCCGTGTGGTGTGTGTGATTCTTCTCTTCCTTTCTCACCTCCCTACTGGAGTTTGTGGACTCCATCCATGGGCACAGATAGGCACCAGGGAACTTTGTGTGTCAGTTGAAGGCTTCACTCCTCATAATGTTGCCCCCGCAGAAGATTTGAAATCTGTTATGGGTTTACCAGACCCAGAACTGGCCCGCATCTCAGAATGTGGGAGCTTCTCTCCCAAACCTAAAAGTTTGGTGGCTTTTGTGTTTCCAGCCTACAATGCAAGATCAAAGGAGGATTCCTGCCCCTTGGGGATGTATCTTTTTACCATTAGTAGAAAAATGTAATTTTCCTCTGTGCATGCCTGGCAGAGACTTAGGGGAGCTGTGTCTTTCCAAGTCTCCTCTTTCTTTCCCAGCCTCCTTGTGCTCCCCTCAAACACACCCCAACTGTCTCCTGATTGAATCTACTTCTGCAGAAGGTTCACAGTCAGCCATTTTACTTTTTCCTCAAGTGCAGACTTGGAGAGGAGGGTCACTCATCCTGTCCTCCTGAAGTGAAAGAAGGCAGAGGGCTGGAGATGATGTCTCTAAGATACATTTTGATGTTAAGTTTATTTAATTCAATTTACATCTTAATATGAGTTCAAGCTAATATATTACCTCTCTTGGGGTTTTATATCCTTAAAATCTAATTTGCCATCATGTATTGTGAGCTTTTTTCTTCTTGGCTTATGGTGTAAGAGTCAGCCCTCCATCTGCTGGCTCAGGAATAGCTGATAGCTGCCAGGATGTGAGGAGTGTGTGGCTATTGCAGGGGATGAGGTTCCCCCTAATGCAGAAATCCATCATCAGAGGCCTGGGACTTCTGCTCTACACTTGTTGACTCTCCTTCCAAGCTTGGGGTCTTTTGAGGGCAGCCAGGGTCTAAGTCCTCTTTGTGTCTCCAGTCCTAGCCTAGCACCTGCCGTGGAATGGAAGCTGAGCAGCTGTTTGGATGGATGGGGGATTAAGGCAGCAGCTGGTGTCTCCCTTACCTCAGGCCTGCCTGCCTGTCTCCACCAGCTGTGCTTGAGGGATTGGACCCCTGCTGCCTTTCCACCATCAGGAGTCGACTGTTTCCAGCTGCTCTCCCCCTCTATTTCTCTTACAGGGGCTTGGGGACAGCTGTCAGCTGGTCCTTGTTGGGTCCTGGAGGGCTCAGAGGGGGAAGGGCAGGGTGAGCTAATGAAAACCGAGAGCCCTTGCACTATGGGCCTCATCACCCTCATGCTTGCTTACTTCACTCCCACAGGAACCCGGTCCCCTCGGTCCTTAAGATTATCATCTGCACCAGAGCTCTGCACATCCAGCCATCTACCAGTGGGCCTGACACCCACAGGGCTCCCAGGCAGCCTCCTTTGATACAGTGGTACATGCCTACTGTGTGATTTGGGGGACAAAGTTTGTCCCACCTGCAGTCTAGCCCAGTCTCCTCCAACAGGTGTCTTGTGCCTCTCTCCCACATACCAGCCTTGGGTCCTCTCTTCCTCCCTGGCCTAGTCATACCGACCTTAGCTCTTCCTCCTTTCACACCTATGTATGTCCACAGTCCTCTCTGATGCCAGGCACTCATCCATTCTCAATACTAAGATTGTCAATGTAGATACCGTCATCACTTCTTTTTTTTTTCTTTTCCATTTTTTTCCTTCTTTTCTTCCTCCTCCTCCTCCTCTTCCTCCTCTTCCTCCTCTTTGTCTTCCTCTTGTCATCCCCCTCTTCCTCTTTTCCCTCACTATACCCCCAGTCCTTTATGAAAAATTTTGAGATAAAGTCTCACTAAGTTGCCCAGGTTGGCCTCAAACTTGCAGTCTTCCTACCTTAACCTCCCAAGTTGCTGGGATTACAGGCATCCATCATAGTCCCTGGCTTATTCTTTCTTTTCCCAAGGGTCCTAGAGAGATTTCATCACTTCTATCCTATGGTTACATTACCAGGCTATGACTATGGAGCGGATTTCACACCTAATCTCCAAAGCCAGCATTTTTCCCCCTCTGTCCTCCCATTCACAGGGAATGGTCAGAGCCCTGCAGCATGGTCATCTTTCCCCCTAGCTTAAGCCATTGCATGCACACACTTGTCTAAGAGCTGGCCAAGTCGAGTCCATAGCCAGGGCACAGCCTTTCCCATGTCCATTCCACCAATCTGCACATCTGGTTGTGTTAGTCCACCCACAGCTCACTCAAGCTGTGGTTTTCTGTTTATTTGTTTTTGGTGTGCTGGGGATTGAACCCAGGGCCTTGTGCATGCTAAGCAAGCACTCTACCAACTGAGCTATATTCTCAGCCCCTTAGCAAGCTGTGTTGACCAGCTCCTCTCACCAGTGATAGCCAGCTGTACCTCAAACTCCACCTATGTTCTGATCCCCCCTCGCCAAGGGACCCTTCCCAGTTTACTTGCTTCCTATTCTCTGCTCTGTGTGTCTGACTGAGACCTGTCCCTATCTCTCCATGTGGCCTTGCTCTCAGAAGACAATCTCCTGTTTCCAACTGCACAGTCCTTCAGCATACCCCTCCTGCAGGGTGCCATTTGTTCTGGGAACCCTCTCAGTTCAAGCTTTTCAGAACACCTCTCTAGATGAAGGAGTCATAACAGAGTTCCCAGATCTTAATTGTATCCATCCTTCTGTCCTAGTCCTCTAGCTGCCTCTCCCCCACACCTTCCCTCTTCACAGCGCCAGCGTCCTTGGGAGGGACCATGTGGCACACTGGCTCCTGCCAGATCGGCACCCTTCCCACCTCCTCTGCCACCTTGCTAGCCCTGCCCATAAGCCAAGTTGCCTACGCCATAAATGTCACAGTTGCAGCTGTCCAGAGGGGAAGAGCCTGAGGCATGAGGTCATGGGGTTCAGTTGTCTGCCAGGGTAGGATCTAGAGCACTCTGCATTAGGAGCATCCCCTGTCCTGCCTGAAAGTACCCACAAAAGGCCCTTGGTGTGAGGGAAGCAGAGCCCTAGGGAGGAGCAAGGAACAAGGCAAGGTCAGCAGCTCCGGATTGGGGTGGGGGTGTCCAAGGAAGGGCAGCTGCTGCTGCTGCCCTAGGGACACCAGCTGGCTTAGCCCAGCAGGCCAATGGGGTGATGCCACTTCTAGCCCAGTGTTTATTCAGGCGACTGGCGGGCTTTGCTGTTCCCACAGGGGAATAAACTATACTGCTCCTCTGGGTTCTCAGAGCCCGGCTGGCCTCAAACCCTCCTCTGTGGAAATCTAGAATAATGGCTTCTACTGAAATCAGAAGAGATTGGAGATTATAAATCAGTGAGCAGGGAGTCCTCTGGGGACTAGGAGGCAGGAGGCAGGAGCTACATTCGTGGGGCTGCCCCTTGCCTCACTTAGGGCCAGTTTCAAGGTGTTTGGGAGTCAGGTGAGAACTTATTTCAAATAAAAAAGATACTTAGGCCAAGCCATTCTGTTCACACAGAGTTAACAGAACGTTTCGTTTCATGGAGTCCTGTGTCCACCACAGGGAACCAGAACATAGGGTGACAGGTGTGGACTACATTAGTCCCATCCTCAGAGCAACATTATCAAGGTGGCTAAGGGGTCAGTACCTGCATCTGTCAGATTGCCCTGACTTAGGGCAACACTTTTCACTAGTTAGGATCTTCTTGTTTGTTTATTGCTTCCTGCCCCCTCTCGGAGGGTGATCTTCACCAGGGCACCATGTTCATTGGTCTTGCTCACACTTGATCCCTCAGCACTGGACACATTAATGAAATAACAACACACTGGACCTAGTGGGCTCTGTTATCTTAGGACAGAGAGCTACAGCAGGGACATCCACAGTGCGGCTCTTGACAGGTGCTTATGGATTATGGAAATACTTGAACCCCATTAAGATACCAGAATCTCAGCCTGAGGAAGACCTGCCCTTCTCACAGCCTCTCACACATTTCTGCCCCCTTTTCCAGCAGCCATACTTAAGGTGGCACTTTTCATGCTTGTTTTGTTTTTTGGTGAGATACTGGGGTTGGACTCCAGGGGCTCTTTACCACGATTCAAGTACATTCCCAACCTGCTCTACTTTTATTTTGAGTTGTTGAAGCTGGCCTCAAACCTGTGATTCTCCTGACTCTTCCTCCAGAGTTGCTGGTATTACAGGCAGGCCTGCACCCATACCAGTTTGAAAATCTGCATTTCTATAAATTCCTGTATGATGCTCATGCTGTTGGTCTCTACCTACCAGGACCAGGGCCAGGAGGCTTGGTGCTGATTCAGCTCAGCAGCTTTTAGGGGACAGGGGAATACTGAGGATTCCATTCAGGGCCTCACACATAGTAGGCAAGTGCACTACCACTGAGCTATACCTTGAGCCCTTTTAAAAATTTTATTTTGAAACCTTCTCACTAAATAGCCCAGGCTGGCCTTGAACTTGCAATCCTCCTCCCTCAGCCTCCCAAATAGCTGGGATTACAGAAGTGTACCACCATACCTAGCAAGCTCTGCCACTTTTTAAAATGACTTTCAGCTGTTAAGGTAGCTTAGTAATACAGCACTTGCCTAGTATGTGCAAGGCCCTGAGTTCAATCCCCAGTACTGAAAAAAAAAAAAGAAGAAAGAAAAATTATAAAATGACTTTCAGCAAATCACAGCCTTATTCAGGGCCTCAGGATTCTTCCTATGAAAGGTTAGGCTTGAGTTCTGGGGTCTGTTCCAGTTGTGACAGTCTATGAAAAATAACCACTTAACAAGTTCCATGCACATCTGCGTGTATTAACTCACTCAATCCTTATAACAATGCATAGGGAAAGTGCTAGTACTATACTATCTCCATAGATAGGAGACTGAAGCAGAGGGAGTTTGAGTAATTTGCCTTAGATCCCAGACCTAGGAATAGAAGTAATGAGGGATGAACCAGTTTCCTCCAGATCTCATGCTGTTAACCATTGCACTTGACTGCCCTTGACAGCCTCCATGAAGAATAACTGCACACCCAGTAAGACCACTCACTCTGGGAATTCTCAAAACAAGACCTCTTTCTCATGTACTTTTGCTCTTACAGTTAATTCTGTGCAATTTACAGAGGCTGGTCTGGCTTAAGCCCCATAGAACACAGTGAGTCCTTCCAGGGCTTAAAATCTGGCATGCATTGAGATGTCCTGAGAATGGCATGGCCAATGTTTCTGGAGTCTGGTTAGTTTAACAAGCATCTACTGGGCTTCTCTGGGCAGCCCCCGTAAGAGCCATTGGAGCCACAGTGTCTGGGTGTCACGGTCTGCCTGGATATATACACGTTGCCCTGGCTCTGAGCCACCAAGGCTTCCCTCTGGGACATTAGTAACATCTTACCAGGCTGCAGATCTGTGGCTGGCCATGTCTGAACTTTACACTTCCCATGTCTATCTGTTAAGGATCATGAAAAGCAAACACATCCTGTATTTTGCATAGTTGCTTCCTCTACCAACCTCATAAACAGGGCCCAGAGAGCACCACATCAAACATTTTAGATGCTCATGGAAACCTTAGTATAGGGGCCAAGATTGGAAGGTGTTAGAGCTCAAGGTAGTCAAACTTTTCTAAAAATAATTCCAGGAGACAGGAGTTGACAGTTTTCCTATGATTCAGATCCTATTCAGTGTTTAACTTTGGCCGGATGCTGCCTCTGCTGCCCCCAGCCCACTCTTGCTTTGCTCTGAACTCACTAAACCTCACTCATAGAATATAGGTAGTCTGTAATCCAGGGAAAGAACCCCATGAGCATTTAGGTCCTTTTTCTCTGCCATACTGCACTTTAGACACTTGGAAGACACTCGCCAGAGTTGGTTGACTGAAATGTAGCTTTGGCCCTTTATGGTATGAACCAGGTCTGAACGGGGCTGATATGCCAAGGAGGGGTGGTTTAGGGAAACTTCCTATTGGTGAATAGAAAGGTTTGAAGCTAGCCTATCAATTGTCTATGTAAATGATACTAAAGCTAGAAAATAGTTTGTGCTCAGTAGAATAGCAAACTGAGTAGATTTTTTTGGCTCCTCTTCTAAAATTGCTTGGAAAATCTTTAATTGAGCAACTGATTCACATGTGCAGATGAATAGAGGTTTGTTGTAGTGTTCTTCATCAGTGGGTAAGGCAGACTCTACAAATGACAGGAAAGGAGCCAGGTCTCCTAGGAGTGGCAATGCTATTATTAGAAAAACAATGATGGTTTGGGCCATATTTCCAACAGTTGGACATCCTGTGCCCTGCATGGGGCTGGGCACACTCTTGGGCTGCAGTCACTTATTGGCCAATTCCTCAGGAGTGTTCTCAGGAGTCTCCATGTCTATTGTGTATCTAGGCTCCGTGGCTGCTGGCTGCCTCCTGCGTGTCTTAAAACACTGTAACAGATCCTCTTTTTGAATCTTCTCTCTTCCCAGGAAGTTTCTAAAAACCTCACCAAGGAAAACGAGCAAATCAAAGAGGACATGGAAGAAATTCGAACTGAGATGAATAAGCGAGGCAAAGAGAACTGCTCTGATAACATCTTAGACAGCATGCCAGACATCCGCTCAGCTCTGCAGAGGGATGCAGCGGCAGCCTACGCCCACCCAGAGGTACAGCCCCTGCCCCTAAGGTCCTCTTCTTACAGCAGTGGGGGTATGATGCTGGTATCTCTCATTTGCCTAGAGCTTTTCGGGGTTCAGTCCTTTAGCAGTCATGGTCTCATTTCATCTGTACTTAGTTCTGTAAGTGTACTGGGCAGGGGATGATCCCATTTACTTAACCCTGAAGCCCAGAGAAGTTCAGTGAGTAAGTGTCGAAGCCAAGACTCAGATCAGGATCCCTCCAGTCCCAGCTCCATTCTTTTCATTATACCCATCATGCATTTGTGATCATTGACAGATAAGGAGGACATACGTGTTGCCTAGCATGGGACCATACAGGCTCATTCCGCTGTCCTGGCATCATTAATAACATCTTCTTTTCTTCTCAGAAATGTCCCTGCTTGGAAATGATAAATTACATGGTTCCCCCATTTACGAAGGATTTAGTTATTTACTACATACTTTCACCACTAACTGTGTGGTCTTCACCGCAGCTCTGGAAAGTAGGCCAGGCAGAGGTCAATACCCCACTATCTTGCAGAGGACACAGATCCAGCAATGTTCCTTATCTCCCTGGCTCAGTTGGAAAGCAATGGCAGAGCCTCAAACCTCTATTTCTTCCCATCCAGTTCTGTCGCTAGTATGAAGCTACACATTTGGGAAATAGAACACTGTCTTAGAAAATTTGAGTGATGCCAAAAGACCTGCTTGCTTAAAAGTGCCTCTGCATTTAATGCCTGTTTCTTTTGGCTCCAGTTACTACCAAGTTATGTTTATGTGCTAATGATTAAATGCAATGTACTAAGTTATCTACTAAATTGATTGCCAAGGAACAGGCATTAATTTGGAAAATAACCTGAAAGTGTGGAAGAGGAAACAAGTAAATTTTGGTGGTAGGACTGGAAGAGTCCTGTGAGTAAGACATGCTGTTAGCAAAGCTGGTCTGGACAAAGTTTTATAAAAGGGTCTCAGGGACAGAAACACTTCAGGGAAGCCTTGCTTACTGGCTTAAACTGGTTACCAAGAGTCAGTGGTGGATGTACACTGGTGCCTTGGGGATAGGTGTGTCCATGAGGAAATCGCTCTGTGGAAAGTAGGTATGGGTATGGGTTGAGCAGGGTCTGGGTCAGTTAGATTCCCTGAGCCAGTTCCTCTGTGTGTTGTGACGTGAACAAGGTTGGGAAGTGTGTTAGCTTTCTGTTAATGCAACAAAAAACCTGAGATAATTGACTGAAAAAGAGAAAAGATTTAATGTGGCTCACAATTTCAGAGGTTTTAGTCCATGGTTGGTTAATCTCATTGCTTTGGGTAGGGAGTATGTGGTACAATCTCCTCATAGTGGCTAGGAAGCAGAAGAGAAGAAGACAAAGAGGCTTGGGGTCCCAACATCTCCTCCAAGGGCATGCCTTCAATGATCTACCTTCTTCCCACATCTCAAAAACACCATGGGCTGGGCCAACCCTTTAACACATGGTCTTTTGGGGGACACTTAAGATTGAACTATAGTAGGAAGCATTGTTTTTGCGGGACTTTATGAATAGAGAGGAAGGAAGGCTGGGTATGTGGGCTCAGAACTTTAGGGTAAAGAAATTCATCACAGGGCTTCAAGCAGGCCACAGCAAAGGGTTTAGGGAATCTTGGTCACATGTATACTGGAGGCAGGACAGCAGGCAGATTAGGTCTTTGAGGCAATAAGCCCTGAAAAAGAATGGTGCCTGCACCTCCCCGATATATAACCAAAGTAAAAACAATCCCAAACCATAGAATAATTATAAGGCAGGGCAATAAGTCTTGCTTTGCCCATGATGACTACTTTGGTGATTTTTTGGAAATATCATATTCCTTCAGAAATTATTTTTATTCTCATTTTGGGGTGTCCCCAACATGCTGACCACTAAGCATGTGTTTAGTCTGCTCTGTGGGTCACCCCTGAGTGGGCCTGAGCTTGTAATGGAAGAGCCACGGAAGAGCCAGGGGACTTTTGACAAGAAGGGGAACGGAAGGCACCTGCTTATCACATGTGGAGCCAGAACCTTATCCCAGTTCATCTGGCCTCCCCAGCCACCAGCTGCCCAGGGGAGCCAGCATTCCTGACCATCTCTAGCTTCCAGTTTCCCAGTCGGCTAGGCTGGAGAATTTATCTGTTGTCTTGATGACACAGTATGTGGTATGCTCAAGGAACCCAGCTCAGATTTCCTGAGGGCAAACAACAAACCAAATCAAACACACTAAACTCTTTTTCTCCTTGCTCAGCAAAGTCCTTCCCCTCCCCAAATTCCCATTCAGCACACTGCTGAAGTTAGCACAATCCACCCAAACCAGACGGGCAGGGTGGTCAGGGGAAGTGGTGAAGAAGACCCAAAGGTAGGATCTTCCTCTCCCTTTGCAAATCTGTCTCTTTAGTGAACCCCATGCTGAAAAGGGGGTCGATGGACATGGTTGTTTATTTTCAGGGTTCTTGCAGATGACGTCAGGGGTTTCTTGGAATGGTGAGTGGTCAATTTATAGGAGGCCTTTCTTCAACCTAGCCCCTGCCTAGAGGGTTGGCAGGGGGCTGGGGGACTGGAGTGGAGAGGGCAGGGTGGGAATGGGAACATCAATGCCAGGAGTTGAAGTCATACAACAGCCTCTTGGATTAACAGAGAGGAAATCAAAGCTTGGTTGGAGCAGCTGCCGCCCAGTGCAGCCTGTCGCCAGTGAATCCAAGGAAATTATATGTTCCCTGGCAAAGGCTGTCCATGGTCTTGCTCCATCTCCTTGGCTGGAACAAAAAAACTGCAGTTCCCACCCTTGCCTGGGAGCCTGGAACTAAAGACAGTTGCTAGCGTTTGCCACGAAGAAATGACAACCTACTTTTGCAATGCAGAGGGAAACCGGGGCTCGGCAATTAGATACCTCTCTGGGTCTGAGTCAGGGGATGTGGCTGGGGGCCTCTTGATAGCCTCCCAGACAGCTCTTTCCACTGGGAAATGAGGGGTCTCCCAAGTCTGCTGGGCAGTAGCCAGACCATGGCCCTGAGGTCACGGGGATGTAAGGGAGTTTTTGGATGGCAAACAAATGGTCCTGTGGTCACAGCTGTGGGTAGTGTGGCTCAGAAAAAGAAAGAGTGCAGACCCCAAAGCTATGGGCCTATTTGTTGGTCATGTGATTTGATAAGCAGCACTTCCTCAGCCCCTTAATTAAATGATTTTCAACCAAACTGCTAAATGACTCTGAGCCTCTGTTTCCTCATCTGTAAAATGTGGATAGCAATAACTACTTTGCCCCGTGATGCTGTAAGGGTTAGAAATAATATAAAGGGTCATAGCCGTAATAGGTGCTTACTAAAATATCATTATCAACGACCAGGTGTCCACCACACCTCTGGATAAGGTCACTTCATCATCAAGAACAGGGACTTAAGGGAGGGACAGGTAGCTGGAGTCGGGGCTGCCGAGGGCATGGTCAGCATGGGGGCCTCCTTCTTCTGGGAAGCTCTTTGGCCCCAGCCAGGGAAGGCTGGCAGAAAGGTGTCTCTTGCATTCCAGGAGTCTGTCACCACTGTATGCCAGGAGAGAGAGACACAGGCATGTTTGAGAACTGCCATATCTCTTGCACCATCTGAGTAAACTCTTGTCACAGGAAAACAAGAACAGACTTGGAGGTGTGGTTGGGAATAAGGACTCTGGGTTTCTCCAGGCAAAAATTTAAAGGTCAAAACAGACTGGTTTTCTTCCTCCTGTGCAAAGTGAAGAAATTGGCTGTGGTGGTGGGTCCCTGCAGTTAATGTGAAGTGGCTGAGGCCCTATTCTGCCTCCAGGCATTTGCCATCTGGGACATAGGTTTTATTTCTTCATGGGCTCTGTGGTCAAGGAGGATTTCACCATGGCCCAGAATTACAGGGTCTAGAGGAGTTCACCTGCCTCCTCCTGGTAAAAAGGGGGAGGTTTCGATGGCTCATGTGACAGCAGGAAGCTACCTCTTCTTTATTACCTGTTGGAGTCCTTGTGACAAAAGATCTGGACCACATTCCTCTCAGGTTTCCACACTCTCCTGAAGGAGCCATGCCTCTCAGAAGCTGGACTACCTGAAGTGAGGCCCTGACTTTGAGCCCAGCTAGATCACAAGCCTTGTGCCCATTGTCCTTTGCTTTTTAAAGTTAGGGGACTATACTCCTGGGAAGGGAATATGACTGAACAGCCTAGTGCAGGACTGAGACCCTGCCCTACTGTGGACACAAGAGGTCAGTTCTTGCCAAGTGCAGCGGCTCACACCTGTAATCCCAGTGACTCAGGAGGCTGAGGCAAGAGATCACAAGTTTGAGGCCAGCACGGGCAACTAAACGAGACCCTGTCTCAAAATTAAAATTTAAAAAAGGCTGGGTGTGTGGATCAGAGACAGAAGCGCTTGTCTAGAATGTGCAAGGCTCTAGGTTCTATCCCTAGTACCACACACACACACACACACACACACAAGAAAAGGAAAAAAAAAAAGAAAAGAAAGAAAACAAATAAAAACAATAGAAAAGTTTGTTGTCATTTCACAAAGAAGAGCTCTGGAGTCAGTCCACAGCTGGTATGGTTAGCTCCAAGACATAGTGATTTCCATCCTCCAGAACACCCTCGTGATCACAAGGGGATGGCTGTTCAGTTCCAGCCATCTTGTTCACATGTTAATCCAGGAAAATGAGGAAGAAAGCAAAAGATGCTTCCCTACTTAGTTAGCACTCACTCCCTTTTAGCAACTCTTCCGAAAGCTCCTCCAACCAGCTTCTTCTGCCTATACCCCACTAGTGAGAATGTCCATGTCCATAATATTGGGTGTCTGTTAGGATTCGGGTAATCAATTAGAAATCTCTGCCACAAGGAGGAAAGTGGGGTCAGAGAGGAAAGATTAATTCTGAATGAGAAGGTCTGGGCTATTTCCTGGGAGGCCTGGGATTTTAGATGTCTTTAGAAGTGGGTAGATTTTAGTAAGTGGCTATATGTGGAGGGACATGGAGAGGGGTTGGTAATAACTTTCCAGATAGGAAGTAAAAAATAGTCTGAGCAAAGACCCAGCTGCTCAGGAGAGCTTAGGAGTTAGTCAACTGACTAACCTGGAGTGTGGGTATTTATTGGTGGAGTAGGCAAGAGAAGAAGTCAAGGACTTTGGACTTTGTTCTGTATGCAGTAGGAAGTGTTTGGGGCTGGGGAGTGACAAAGTTGTCGGGTACCCATTCTGATAGCTATAAAACCATTCAGGCTTCATCCGGAGACAATGTGCCTGATGGTCTTCAGGCTTCCTGTCCCATCTGGGCACCCTCCCCTCGCATTTGTCTCTCTGGAAGCAACTTAGGGCTAAGTTACCCAACATCCCTAGGCCAGAGCTGAGAGTAGAACTGGGTTCTCTGGGCAGAGTAGCACTGAGATCAGAGACATCAATTCCACAGCCATGCTGCTGCATGGGTTCAAATCCTGCTTCTACTACTTACTTGTTGTGGGATCTTGGGCAATTTTAATGACTTCTCTGTGCCTGTGTTTCCTAATCGGTAGATGAGCATCATAAAAATGGGCCCTACCTCTCAGGGCTAATGAGAGGATTTAATTATTTAACATTTCTAAACACATATATAGTACTTAAAACAGGACACGGCTCTTGGGGAGTGTTACTGTTATCTCTCTGGCTTTGCCCCCACCTAACCACTCTCTCTCTGACCAGTGACCTGACCTTCCCTTGTGTCCCCTCTGAGGAGCAGTATGAAGAGAGGTTTCTGCAGGAAGAAACTGTGTCCCAGCAGATCAACTCCATTGAGCTCCTGCAGACTCGACCCCTGGCCCCACCTGAGGTGGTGAAGCGGCAGCGACCCCTTCACAGGCAGGTCCATCTGAGGGGCCGGCCGGCCTCCAAGCCCACCGTCATCCGGGGCATCACCTATTATAAAGCCAAAGTCTCTGAGGAAGAGAATGACATCGAAGAGCAGCGTGAGTTGGGGCCAGCAGGGAGGGAGCTGCCATTTGGACCATGTGAGATGGAGCCACACACACCTCCCACAGTCTGGATGACTGCTGTGGCCTCATGCTACAGGGTTCAAGTTACCCAGAATTGTGGTGCAGTTCTTTATAACTTACTGAGTAGTCTTGGGCAAGTTACTTAACTTCTCTGAGCATGTCAGAATGTGGCTGAGCTGGAAGGGACTTCAGTGCCCTCTAGCTTAGTCCTCCCTGTGCGCAGATGAGAGAAACAAAGTTTGGGGGAAAGACTTGTCAGAACCACATGGTAGGCTTCCACCACCTGTTTCTCCCTCCAGGGCCTTTGAGCTTGCTATCTGAGCCTCCAGAACCTCCCCCTTTGGATCTCATCTTTATTATTTATATTTTAACAGAAAATAGCTTATCCCTCTCCTCATCATTTTAATCTTGTTTCCGTAACACTTCCTCTTCCTGTGTTCTTCCTTGTCTCCTGCCTTCTCCTGTCCTTCTCTTGTCTCCTTTCTAGTCCTTGTCCCGGAGTCCCCCAAAGGCCTCCATTCTTTTCCTCTCCCCAAGCGAGCTCCTTCCACTACCTGGTCTATGCTGCGGCCTCCTGGGTATGCTCCCTCCTTTGGTCTTATCCTCCATCCAGTTTATTCTCAGTAGCTGGCAATCATTTGGCTCATTCTGAACTGTGTTTTGGTCTTTTTATTCTTGTTGGTGTCGTTATTGATTTGGGGGAGTTCTTTAACGTATTCTGGATGTAGATCCTTTGTCATCGTATGTATTGTGAATATTCCCCACTTGGCTTGCGTTTTCAGTTCCTCTTTCCTTTTCTTTCTTGTTTCCCAGTGATGGGGAGCAAACCCTGGGCCGAAAGCCTGCAGGCCAGGCAAGTAATTGACCACTGACCTGTGCCCTCAGCCCTGCTTTTTCAGTTCCTTAAATGGTGCTTCTGAAGAGTCCATGAAGTCTGATTTACTAATTATCTTTTTTGCAGTCTTTGTAGCCTCTCTAAGAAATCTTTGCCCTCCCATGTTTTGTTTCTGCTTAAAACCCTTCAGCCTGTTCTGTTTCACTTACAATAAAAATTAAAGTCCAGGCCGGATGTGGCAGCATGTACCTGTAATCCCAGCTGCTCAAGAGACTAAGGCAGGAGGATTGCAAGTTGGAGGCCAGCCTGGGAAACTTAACAAGACCCTGACTCAAAAGAGAAAAGAAAAAGGACTGGTGATGTCATCAGTGGTAGAACCCCCCTGAGTTCAATCCCCAGCACCAAAAACACACAAACAGACTGGAGTCCGTGCACAACCCCAAGCCCCATGTGACCTGGCTCCTGATTCCCTGTGACCTTGCTGTCCTGTTAGTGTCCCCTCCACCCCTCTGCCTCATTCTCTGTCTACCTTGCTGCTCCTGCACTTCCGCAGGCATGTCTACCCTCAGGGTCTTTGCACTACTGTTATTTCCCCCTGGAATGCTTGGCCGGGCCATCTCCTCTTTCTCCAGAACTCTGCTCATCCCTTCGTCTCAGTGAGCCCCATCTGACCACTGTATTCATAACTGCAGATTCATTCCCAGTGTACTTGAGCCACCTTACCCTACTCCCCCTCACAGCACCTTTAAACTGCAATCGATCCATTTATTTATTGTCTCCACTACTAGACAGCAGAAGCTCACGAGGTCAAGGGTCTTTATCTTGCTCAGTGTTGTTGGATGTGCCCTTTAAACACTTGTTGAATGAATGGACTGGATAAATAATGTCCTGCTGGTTATCAGGGTTCATAGCCTCCACCAGGGACCCCTGAGTTCTGGGTGGAGTTTAGCTGCAGTCTGTTCAGAAATACTCTCCAGGAAATACAGTGTCCTTTTGTCAGTGTCCCTTATCACCTTCGTCTAAAATCCCAGCTAGGGTCCATCTCCAACCAAGCCACCATGTTGAGAAAAGGAGTCCCTAAACTGGTGGGTTTCACTTGCTTTTGGCCGGTTGTTTCTTACCCCAGGGACCAAATTGACCTTATATCTGTTCCATAGAAGATGAACTTTTCAGTGGTGACAGTGGCGTGGATTTGCTGATTGAAGATCAACTCCTGAGACACGATGACCTACTGGCCAGTGCCACCCGGAGACCAGCAGCTACCGGTCATGCCGCTGTTGTAACCACTGACCTGAGCACCCAGACTGCACCCCTGTTCTCAGCACTGCCACAGGCCTCGACCTTAGCACCTGGCCTCACGGAGCCCACTCTCCGGGCCTCCTCTGAACCACTCTCAACCACTCTCCAGGCCACCTCAGTGTTTCCAGACCACATGGGGGAGCTACCTCCTACTCAAGTGCCACCCACCACTGTGGCCCACACAGCCACCCAGCAGCCTCCAGTCTCGGCTTCTCTGGCAATGGCTCCGGGAGACGTGTTTGTGGAAGGGATGCACACAGTCCCAGTGCTTCCCACTACAGTCAGGACAAACTTCCTGGAGAAAGATGTAACTGCTGGGCAGGGCGCAACCCTAGCCAGCCCCACCCTGAGCCCTGAAGAAGAAGATGACATTCGGAACGTCATAGGTGAGTTCCTCCTATCTGGCCTTGGTCTCCAGGATAGCTCAGGTAAAAGACTGAGCATGGAAATAGGTTGAAAGAAGAGTAAGAAGCCAGATGGTCAAAGATCTTCATAAAGAAAGGCAAGTGGGGGGGCTGGGGTTGTGGCTCAGTGGTAGAGTGCTTGCCTAGCATGTGTGAGGCACTGGGTTCGATTCTCAGTACCACATAAAGAAATAAATAAAGGGTCACCAACAACGAATAAAATTAAAAAAAAAAAAAAGAAAGGCAAGTGGGGTATTAGGGATGTAGTTCAATGGTAAAGAACCCCTGTGTCAACCCTTGTGCCCCAAACAATCAAACAAACAAAAAACAGATCACCAGATTTGCAAAAACAAATCCAAAAGGGAAGTGGAATTATGTCTTTGGCCAATAGTTAATTTTAACATCCAGGGTTTATGAATTTAAAATGTGCCAGTGACAAGTTCAGAATCTCCTTTCCAAAATATATGTATAAATGAATACAGCCAATATCTCGTCTTTATTAGTCAGTTTTATAGACATTTATCAAATAGACTTTGTGGTGAGTATTAAGGTACATGCAATTAGTGAATAAAGTTTTCTACAGTAATTTTACTTTATTTTATTTATTTGGGACTAAAGATGAACCCAGGGGTTCTTTACCTCTGAGCTACATCCCTAGTCCTTTTTATTTTTTATTTTGAGACAGGGTCTCGCTAAATTATCCCGAGTCACTGGGATTACAGTGCACCACCACACCTGGCATCTATAGTAATTTTATCAGGCCTCATTATGAAATAGCAAAGGATTCTTACTGAGGCCAGATCCCAGAATCATAGCAGAGTGGGAGCAAGAGAATAATCGGTACGATGGGCCCTAGTGCAAAATCCCACGAACCCTATCCCTTGTGAACATGGAAACATTGTGGTATCATGTGACAAATGCTATAACAGAGAAACAGGAGAAATGAAAAAATGAAATAGGAGACACTTATTGGTCTGGCTTCTAGGAAGACCAGGGAATGTTTCTAAAGGAGGCATTATTTGAACTGGGCTTTGAAGGATGAGTAGAAGCTTTTGATGCAAAAAAGGGAAGTCTTCTGATAATTAGGTCTAAAGGAGTTAGGTGTGTTCCAGAAGCATGGAAGTTCCATGGCTACAAGACGACTATGAAAACAATGAAACAGGAGAGTGAGGTAGGAGAAGGAAAATGGAGTAGTTACACATATGTCCTCCAAAAAGACCTAAACCAAATATTTATTAAATCACCACTGAGAATCACTAAAAACTGCTAACGGATAATATTGTTGTCAAAATACTTGTGGAGCAGGGTGCAGTGGAGTACATCTATAATTCCAGGGACTTAGGAGGTTGAGGCAGGAAGATTGCAAGGTCAAGGCTAGCCTGGGCAATTTAACAAATCCTGTCTCAGAATAAGAATAAATAAGACCTGGGGATGTAGCTCTGTGGCAGAGTGCTTGCCTAGCATGAGTAAGGCCAGGGATTCACCCTGGGTTCAATTCTCAGTATCTCTCTCTCTCTCTCTCTCTCTCTCTCTCTCTCACACACACACACACACACACACACACACACCCCAAACTTGTTGAAAATACACAGTTTGCCTTATACATCTGTTTTCCTTCTCCCCAGTTTCCATTTACTTGGAAGCCTTGTTCCCAACCTGTCTTCAGAATAAGATGTGAAGATGTCAGCTTCTTGTAGACCCAACGTAGTGGAAGGAGCACCCACTGGGAGACACACCCCTGGGATGGCCTGGTCCCTGCCATTGTGTAACCCTGTTTAAATCCCTGCCTTTTGTTCAGAACCATCACTTACATCATTATCCTGGTGTTCTGCTAAAGTTTACCATACCCTGATATAGAAGGGATTCTTATATTGGGTAAAAATCCCAAAGTACTGGCAGAAACAAGGACACAGCCATTAAGAATAGACCCCAGGGCAAACCCTCATAAATGCTGGCCTGGAGAACATTGAGCAAGAAAGCAGTTCTGGGCCGTAGAGGCTGGAGTGGGAGCAGGAGAGAGTGTTTTTTTGTTGTTGTTGTTGCTTTTTGTTTTAATTTTCCTTCAATGGTAGGAGCAGCTAACGAGAGCAGAAGGCTGATTCTCCACTGCATGGATAAGTTTTGTAGCTCTGGGTGCTTAATTTCTGCAGAATGCCTTGGGGTCTGAACAGAGGCTCCTACTTCTACACAGGCTCTAGGCAGCCTGGATTTCAAGCTTCTGGAACCACAGTCCTTTAGTCTAGCATACCACCCCTACTTTGCCATGGAGTGAGCTCTGCTGGGCACCCATACCTCTACTCTTTAGCTTTCTATCAACCTTGGATAGGAGGGCAGTTCCTGCTGGTATTTAGAAATCTGCTCTCATGGCCCCTCCACACGTAGACTGGACACTCATGGTATGGACAGGCTACAGGTGGGACTCACACACCTGTCTATTCTCAAGCCATGGGTTTGAGCCTGGGAGCCTCTTTCTTTGGAGATGCACTAGCCAGGAGGGACATTCCCCATTATCTCAATAACCAACCTCCATCCTGGCTCCCAATTCCCACCCTTACCCTGTCTGTTTCTTCTAGGTTTTGTCACTAGTGGGCTTTTCCAGTGTAACTTCTGACTTGCACCTTTCTGGGGTTCTTAAGACTCTGCCCCCTCCTGATGGGGATGCTGATGCCCCAAAAGAAAAACCTTTATCTTAGCAGCTATTTACTTGGGAGCTGGGGACTAGGGATACATATTTTCTTTTAACTAGAAAAACTGTCAGGCGGAGAGGATTTTAGGCTCATTAGCCAGCAGTGTTTCCCAGAATAGCTGGGGTTTTTGCCTCTGTGTTTACTCAGAAAAAAACTTGGATGTGACCCAGGCGTAGTGACACATGCCTATAATTCCAGTGACTCTAGAGGCTGAAGCAGGAGGATCACAAGTTTGAGGCTGGCTTGGGAAACATAGTGATATGCTGTCTCAAAATTAAAAAATAAGAAGGTCTGGGTATGTAACTCAGTGGTAGGGCACCTCTGGGTTCAGTCCCTAGTATCACTATATCATTTGGCTGAAACAGACACAGGCCACTGACTTCCTGCTGGGGGAAAGCTGTTTGATGGCAATTTTGATTTTTGAGCTGCTTAAGATGTGGTTTTAAACAGGGCTGCTTTTAAAAGGCACATCTTATCCCAGGGTTTCCAAACCTGATTTTGTGATGTTGTAAAATGCGTACCATTATCCTCAGAAGAGTTGTAAGATTTTAGAAGAATGTCAAGCATAAGGAAATAAGAAATTATTCTTGGCTGAGCAAATAAGCCTTTGGTGGTAGCATTGCTCAAGAACAGGGAGAAGAAAGATGCTGTCAGAGACAGGAGCCAGAGCTGTAGGAAGGAGTGATGACCATGGAGGTGGTGCCCTGCTCACAGCCTGGCTTGGAGTGGATTGCTTCAGCTGCTGCAGAGGAATAGAACAGTTGAGCCATGTGGCCATGACTTTGCACGTCCTAGGCCTCATCAAGGATGATTCCTGATGTGCTTTTTAGAAGGAACTGGTTTGGAGAGGGAGCAGGGAGTGGGAAGGAGCAGACAAAGAGGACAGTCATCTTAGGACAATACAGGCAAGAGCCTGTCTCATATTTGCATATAGGAAAAATCATGATCTGTAAAGAATGTCTCCCCCACAAAGCACATAGCCTTAACAATTCCCAAGCCTTGGCCGGCCACTCTGGCTGCAGTGTGAGATGGCCAGGCCTGCTGGCCTCGGGTCAGGGAAGCTGCTCCGTGGCAGCTGGAGAGGGGATGCTGATGTGGACTAGGAAAGTGCTTTCCAGAGACTCCAACTGTGGAGTCTGCCCAGACATTTTCCCTAATCAGTTTCTTTAAGTCCTTGACAGGCAGGTCCCTTCTGAATCCACAGGAACCCTGAAGTCTCCCCTAGTCTCACCCCTCAAACTTCTGGAAGCTTCAGTCATCTTAGAACACGGGGGCTACTAACCCTAGAAGTAAGACAAGAGCCAGGCATGGTGGCACATGCCTGTACTTCCAGCAACTTGGTAGGCAAAGTCAAGAGGATTACAAGTTCAAATTCAGCCTCAGCAACCTAGTGAGACCGTGTCTCAAAATAAAAAATAAAAAGGCTGGGAATGTAGCTCAGTGGTGGAGCATACCTGAGTTCGATTCCCAATACCTCAAAAAAAAAAAAAAAAAAAAACCAGAAAGTGGAGCTATTCTTTATAAACGAATATGGATCAAAGTCTAAGCCTCTGGACAAGGATAAGGAGTCTACTCGTAATGTCTTCTGCCCATGCCATGCCAGGCTAGAAAGATCCAGAGGGAGTGAAACATGATCCCTTCCATAGAGGAGCTAACTGCATGGGAAAGGCCACAGATGGCTAAAGGGGCAGAAATCAAGTGGCCAATGCATGTGGTTCCCTCTCCAAGGGTAGCCATGAACTTACCCAGCTCACAGGACAGAGAGGAACCTGAGGCAGAGGTAACTGTGGGAGTCACGGGTGGGCAGGGCAAAGTGAAGGCAGCCAGGTATATGCTCACAGACTGGGATGACAGGGAGAGGGGTGAGATTCCTGGGTAGGGAACCAGGGCCAGAGGATGAGGGGCATAAGAAGTTAGGATTTCATTCTAAAAGTGGTAGGGATGGGTCTGAGCATGGAAACAATGTGCAGATTTGATCAGTTGTTATAATGAGCACTGGCGATTGTGTGTCAGGATATCAAGAAACATTCTGCCCCAGAGGCTGCACCCAGACTTGAGTATGGACCAACAGAGAAATATGATTTTAGCTGAACTTAGTAGTGCACACCTGTAATCCAAGCGACTGAGGATGCTGAGACAGGAGGATCTCAAGTTTGAGGCCAGCTTCAGCAACTTAATAAGACCCTGTCTCAAAAAATAAAAAGGGCTGGGGATGTAGCTTATGGTTAGAGTGCCCTGGGCTCAAACCCACCTCCCTGCCCCATTGCTGATACATGCAAGTAGGAATGGGCAAGAGATTTACTTTAAGCTGGTAATCTGAGGACCAAATTTACCCCATAATGTATTTTTTTTTAATTTTTAATTTTCATTTTTTTAATTATTTTTATTTTTTTATTGTTGGTTGTTCAAAACATTACATAGTTCTTGATATATCATCTTTCACACTTTGCTTCAAGTGGGTTTTGAACTCCCATTTTTAGCCCATATACAGATTGCAGAATCACATCAATTACACATCCATTGATTTACATATTGCCATACTAGTGACTGTCGTGTTCTGCTACCTTTCCTATCCTCTACTATCCCCCCTCCCCTCCCCTCCCCTCCCCTCTTCTCTCTCTACCCCCTCTACTGACCTTCATTTCTCCCCCTTGTATTATTTTTCCCTTTCCCCTCATTTCCTCTTGTATGTTCTTTTGTATAACCCTGAGGGTCTCCTTCCATTTCCATGCAATTTCCCTTTTCTCTCCCTTTCCCTCCCACCTCTCATCTCTGTTTAATGTTAATCTTCTTCTCATGCTCTTCGTCCCTACTCTGTTCTTAGTTACTCTCCTTATATCAAAGAAGACATTTGGCATTTATTTTTTAGGGATTGGCTAGCTTCACTTAGCATAATCTGCTCTAGTGCCATCCATTTCCCTGCAAATTCTATGATTTTGTCATGTTTTAATGCAGAGTAATACTCCATTGTGTATAAATGCCACTTTTTTTAATCCATTCGTCTATTGAAGGCCATCTTAAATTTGAATGCCTTTGGGACAGCTGTTCTTCCAATTCTCCTTTGTCTATTGCTGCAAGTTGGTCTCACGCTCTAATTGGCTCAGTTCTGCCTGGACCCTGGAGGCAGCTGAGTCTGAGATCTCTGAATAGAGGCAGATGGAGGAAGTAAGAATGGCAATGCCAGAGGGGCTGATATGCTAGGGTAGGGACCTTGGACTTCACAGGTTGGTTGGAGATGGTGAATTATTAAAGGTTTAAGCAGATGTCCACGAGAACAGCAGCTCAGGGATTATGGGTAGAATATGTCAGAAGAAGGCAGAGATGAGCTAGAGATCAACTAGTATAAATGGAGTGAGCCAGGCCAAAGTCAATGAGGCCCCAATTAAGTCCCAGAGGTGGAGGGGAAAGTCCGAGAAGTGAAGAGGAGAGAGAAAGGATGCCACTCGTTGACCATTAGGAATGTGGGTGGAGAAGAAGGGGACATCAGAATGACCTGTACTTCTGGCTTGGCTAGTGTGTAGCATACCGGGCCTTTCTAGGACAGGACACACAGGCAGAGCAAGCTATGAACTGAAGCAAGTTGATTCCCACTGTACTGCATTAAGTTTGAAGAACCAGGAGGACACCTGGGGAAAACAGAGTAGGCCATTGGATGTCTGATGCTCAGAAACAAGACCTGGCCTGAGAGTCATCAATAAGAACTGAGCTTAGCCAATGAGGGCACAGGGCTGAGAGGAGAGGAGGCTGGCAGTGGAACTTGGAGATTGAAGGAATAACATCTGGAAGGTGGGCAGAGCCAGCCCAAGAGCTGGAGATGGGATGGTCAGGGAAATGGGTGGCCCCAGGAGAGAGAGGGGTATGGAAGACTAATGGGGTGTGAGGAGATAACTCTTGGGCTGGGTAGGGGGACTGGAGGCAGCTTCTGACCCGAAGAGAGGCTTGACAAGAACCAGAGGATTAGAGAGCTTCCCTGAGGGACAGTGCCAGGTGTATAGGGCAATAGTCTAATTGAGCTGAGGAGTGCACAGGTATCATGAGTGACAAGGGGGATACCCGGCAGAGAGGCTGGCCAGGGGGGCTCACATCTGGGGGCAGGGAGGGGAGGAATGGGTCTTGTTTGTTGATGTATTTTTTTTTTTTAGGATACTGAGATTCAAGTGGGTTTTTATGCTGAAGGGAGGGTTTCTTCATCTCAGACCTTGGTAACATTTGAAGTAGGGCCAGCTGCTTCACAGGACTATTGATGGGTAAGCGAGTTAATACACAGAAAGTTTGTGGTCAACGTTATCCATCACCATCACCATCATCTTTGGCAGCTCTGCTTTGGGGAAACCTAAGATGAGTCACAAGACAGCACCATCCTTTCTCTGAAATTCCTTTGAACTGCTTCCCATGTTTCTGACATTAACCTTGAAAAGGCGTCAACATACAGTTGTCTTCTTTCCAAGGCTGACAATCTCTTGCCAAGAGTAGGAGCTTCTGCACTGCCCCAGCCTCTCACAGAATGGTGACGTGTCTGACCTCCTCCCTGGATTCTGTCTTCGAATCCTCTGAAGCTGCACCAGTGCTGTCATTCCTGCCTGGGCTCGGCCACCCAGGTGCTGGCTGGTGTTTGCTATAGTTCAAAGCATGTGGAAGTGTGTTCTATGCTCCCAGGTATTAGAACTATGAGGCTGTAACCTCTTCCTTCAGAAATCAGGTTGCCTCCCTGGACCCCAGAAGTTGACTCCATTTGTATTAGTTTCCTGTGCCTCTGAATTTTAACAAGTTTAGTGGCTGAAAAACAACAGAAATTTATTCTCTAACAGATCTAGAGGCCAAAAATCCAAAATTAGTTTTATAGAGCTAAAATCCTGGTGTCAAAGGGCTGTTTCCTTCCAGAGGCTCCAGGGGAGAATTCGTTCCTTGTCCTTTCCAGTTTCTGATGGCTGCCAGCCATCCTTGGCTTGTGGCCACAAAACTCCAATCTTTGCTTCCAGTTATCACATTGCCCTCTCCCTTTTGGTTGTCAAATCTCCCGGTGACTCTGTTAGAAGGATCCTGTGATTGCGTTTACATATCCAAGCTAATCTTTTCAAGATTCATAACTTAGTCATAGCTACAAAGTTCCTTTTGCCATCTAAGGTCATCTAAGGCCACATTCACAGGTTCCAGGGATTACAGCCAAGATATCTTTGGGGGACATCACTCAGCCTGCCATACCTTTATCAGGACAGATTCTCCAAGCACTCTGGTAAAATAGGCAGAGCACATATTATACTTGTTTTGCTGCTGAAAAGGTTAAATCTCTGTTATGGAGACAACACCAACTTTGGAATTAGTGGCAGAGCTAAGACAGAAGCCAGGCCATTGACTCCAAGCCTGGGCACATCTATAACTCCACATGAGCCCATGAGAGTCTTGGTGCTAGCCAGGTGCAATGGTGCACACCTGTAATCTCAGGAATCAGAAGGATCACAAGTATGGGGCCAGCCTGGGCAACTTAGGGAGACCCTGAACCCGCTCAAAATAAAAAATAAAAAGGGCTGGAGATATAACTCAGTAAAACATTCCTGAGTTCAATTCCAAGTACTCTCTCCCCACACCCTCCCCCCCGTAAAAAGAGGGAGAGCCTTATTGTGAGACAGGATCTTGAAAGGATTTGAGGGGATGCCCAGAGTGGTTCAGGACATTAAAAAACAAAACAAAACAAACAACAACAACAAAAAAAAAACAGGCTTTCGGAGCCCATTAACATTTTCTTTGTCTGGTCAGAGAGGTAGCATGGCTGTGGCCACCCCAACAGAAATACTTCACCTCACATAGCTGTTTGTGGGGCTTTGGGACATGGCTGGCAGGCACCTCTGAGTCAGGGAATCGATGTTTTACTGGACTCTGCCAGGAAGGGGCACATGAAAGTGCCCTTCCTGGCAACGGCATGCAAGGGCTTACCTCAGTGCAGGGAGCACAGCTTCTCCACGGGCAGCCAGGGCCTCACTTAGTGCCAGAGAATGAGATATTTTTCCATCAGGCGCCACAGGCAGGGCTCAGCCAGAGACTTCTGTTTTATTGTCTTGAACAGATGAGCTCAGTTGTGGGGGGATGAGGCATTGGCGGGTAGGTTCTGTTGTTTGTCATGTGGAGACTGAATCTCTCCTCTCTCTGTCAGAGTAGGACTCAATAAACCCCACACTAAGCTGCTACACCCTGCCAAGTGCACCCAACTGTGGGGCCTGCCTGGAAAACAATGTTCATCTCATTTCTACCCCTGGCTGCCCTTGACCCAGTGCCAAGGGCACAGCTGCCTGCCCCCATCCTGCCAGCTGGATGTCTTGGGCTCCTAGCTCACATCACTTTTGGATGAACAGATTGGAGCAATTTGGAAATGGGGTGGCTTGGACTCTAGAGAACCCTGAATTCAAACTATAGGCCTGTGGTACTTTTATTCCAGGTGAGTGTCAAGAACCAATTATTTGCTGGGTGCAGTGCCACACACCCATAATCTCAGTGACTCCAGAGGCTGAGGCAGGAGGATTGTGAGTTAGAGTCCAGGCTGAACAACTTAGTGAGGACCTGTCTCAAAATAAAAAATAGAAAGGTCTAGGGATGTGGTTTAGTGGTAGAGCATTTGTCTAGCAAGTAGAAAGCTCTGGATTTAATCCCCAGCATTGCCAAATAAATAAATTAGCAAAAGAACCAATCACTCTCCTCACTGTTGTTCTTCTGGTCTTCCAGTCTTGATGGCCCCAAAGTCTTGCTGGTCCCCACTGTTAGAAGGGGCTGAGGAAGCTTTGAGCATTCATCTGCTTCTCCTGCTGCCCTCTTGCTATCTCCTCCATTGCTCGCTTGTGTGGGTATGGAAAGATCAATATGCCCTTAATCTCATATGTGATTTCAGTCTCATTCAAGGATATGTTAAATGCTAGTATTACATATTAAGCATTGTAGGCTTTCAACTTGGTCTGGAACCCAGTATAGTTTTAGTGACTTTTTAAAGTCTATCCTGGATACCAAGCCACTCTAAAAAGTCATTAAGAAGGATATTGCTGAGTTCCTGTTTCATTAAGGCAGACTTGAACTCTGTGTGTGTGTGTGTGTGTGTGTGTGTGTCACACGCACACATGTGTATGCGTGTGAGATCCTGGGGATTGAACCCAGGGCCTCATGCATGCTAGGCAAGCACTCTTTCACTAAGCTCCATCCCCATCCCTCAAACTTGAACTTTACAGGAGGTTCCTACATCCACAGTAAGCACTTTGTGAGGGGACTTGGTGCCCTTCCCCTCCAATTCCCAAGCAAGGGGCCCTGGCATCCTGCTGCCAGAGTGACAGACATGGATTGGGGATAATGCTCTAGGATCTGGTGGGTGAGCCTCAGGAATGTGAATACCCATGTGTGGGGACTGGTCCCAGGCAGCTTGGCAACTTAAAGAGCTGATGTTCCTTGTTCCAGTGTTCCTGGTTACACCCAGCAGAGTCCTCTTCTCTTCTCACATTTCTCATGTGATGCAGTAACAGTGTTACTGTGTTAACATGTGATGCTGTTACTGTGTCACTGTGGTGCACTCACTCAAGTATCAGCCCATCCACTGGTGTCTGTGAAGTGACAGGTGCTGTGTGTTCTGGGTACCAAGAATACAATAAGGAAAGACCACAGCCCCTGCTCCCTTGGTGCTTACACTCGGGTTGGGGTGGGTGTTGTGGGAGGAGAGAGATGCACAGGCATTGTGGAGATCAAGATGGCACCTCCTGTCAGGCAGGTACCTTCATGCTGGACATGGTGGTACACTGTTGAAATCCCAGTGACTCAGGAGGCTGAGGCAGGAGGATCACAATTTCAAGGCCAGCCTGGGCAACTTGCAAGATCCTCTATCAAAGTAAAAAATAAAAATGGCTGGAGATGTAGCTCAGTAGTAGAGCACCCTGTTTAATCCCCTGAACCACAGAGAAAGACACATTCGTGGCTCTGTGGGAGCAGCATGGAATAGAAGGATAGAAAGGCTTTTCAGAGGAGGGTGTAGAGCCAGAAAATGACTTTGGATATTAGGTCCTTGAGGAATAGGATCAAAAATTGAGAGAATAATAGGAGCAAAATATGGTGGCATGATAGTAGCCCAGGATGGGGAGAGTGGATGGTTTTGTAGGAGAGTGTAGGACAGATAAGGGGCATCGCAGCAGATGTCTAGGGTTAGGTCATACAGGGCTGTTAAAGGCTGCCAAGGAATTTAGATCTGAGTGGAAGAGCCAACAAAGACTTCTGGGGTGGGTCATTATTAGATGGTCCCAACACTTTCATCTACCTCTTATCCACCAGGAAGGTGCAAAGACACCCTGTCCACAATCACGGGGCCGACCACTCAGAACACATATGGGCGGAATGAAGGAGCTTGGATGAAGGATCCCCTGGCCAAGGACGAGCGGATTTACGTCACCAACTATTACTATGGCAATACCCTGGTAGAGTTCCGGAACCTGGAAAATTTCAAACAAGGTATGTGATGGGTCCAACTCAGGTACCTCTTCCTTGCTTCACAGTCCTCTGTTTTAATCACAGCCAGACCTCTTTGAATGAGAATGGTGACATCTTCTGATGGCAGAAGGGCCTGTCCTGGGAGGTGGTCTCCCACACTGCCTCACAAGCTTTACTGTCTCTCTTCTCTCAGCTCAGCTGCTCCTTTCTAGCTTCTGGAACACAGGATGACCTTGAGTCTAGTCCAGAAAACAGTAGCAAAATAGTTTCCCTTTCCTATTGTCCTTGAGAGTTTACAAATCACATTGAAATATGTTAAGCACCCTGATTCTTGATATAATCCAGTAAGACAAGTGGAATTTGCTCTTTCCACATGACAGATGAGGATTATCATCAGATGAGATAATGTGCAGGATATTTAAGCAGCTTTCTGTACAACACTAGAAAGGGGCAGACCCAAGACTCAAACCCAGGTCTAAAGATCCCTAGTTGATAACTTGTCCCATCACAGAGGTTGCCCTGTCCCTCTGCAATACTGCCCTGAAGCCTCCACCTTCTTGCTACCCACAGGTCGCTGGAGCAATTCCTACAAGCTCCCATACAGCTGGATCGGCACCGGCCATGTGGTGTACAATGGCTCCTTCTACTACAACCGGGCCTTCACCCGCAACATCATCAAGTACGATCTGAAACAGCGCTATGTAGCTGCCTGGGCCATGCTCCATGATGTGGCCTATGAGGAGGCCACCCCCTGGCGGTGGCAGGGCCACTCAGACGTGGACTTTGCTGTGGACGAGAATGGCCTGTGGCTCATCTACCCAGCCCTGGATGATGAGGGCTTCAGCCAGGAGGTCATTGTTCTGAGCAAGCTCAATGCTGTGGACCTGAGCACACAGAAGGAGACCACGTGGCGCACAGGGCTGCGGAGGAATTTCTATGGCAACTGCTTTGTCATCTGTGGGGTGCTGTACGCCGTGGACAGCTATAACCAGCGGAATGCCAACATCTCCTATGCTTTCGACACCCACACCAACACACAGATCGTCCCCAGGCTGCTGTTTGAGAATGAGTATTCCTACACTACCCAGATAGACTACAACCCCAAGGATCGCCTCCTCTACGCCTGGGACAATGGCCATCAGGTTACCTACCATGTCATCTTTGCCTACTGACACCCTTGTCCCTGCAAAAAGAAGCACAGAGGGGCCACTTGCACCTTGTGTGTGTGTGTATGTGTGTGTGTGTGTGTGAGCATGTGGACGGGTGTTGTTTAAAAATATATATTATTTTGTATAATATTACAAATGTAAAATGACAGTTTGGGTCTATTTTTTTTATATGGATTGTAGATCGATCCATACGTGTATGTGCTGGTCTCATCTTCCACAGTTTATATTTTTGTGCAAATCAACTTCTCCTTTTGACCAGTAACCACCTTCCTTCCTGCCCTCCACCCCTCCAGCTCCCAGGTCCCAACAGTGGAAAGGTCTCTTAGTCTGGCTCTTGTGGACAGACTACCAGGAGTAGGAATGAAGGAGGCAAGAAAGAAGTGCTCAGTGGCGGGAAAAAAGTTTTATGTATTGGAGAAGTTTTAAAAACACAGAAAAATGCTTTTTTTTTTTAATAAAGAAGAATTTTAAAATCCTCCCCGGTGTGTTTTTGTTTAGCAGGAATGTGTCTTGACAGGTGTTGGATCCCTCTCCCAGGAGGAGGTGCTACTTAGTGTAATCCACAAATGTTCTCTTGCTGAATGGACTGTGTCCAAGTTCAGGTCCAAGGGACTCCTTCTCCCCTCTGGATGGGGGTTTTTCTCATGGGGGATTTGGAACGAAGTGACCTGTGTTCTCTTCAATTTTGCAACACTGATTCCTTCATTTCTCTTCTGCAGTCACACCAGATTTTTTGCTCTTACTGTACTGCTTTTTTTTTCCTGGTCATTTTATCCAAGATGTGGGAACCTCTTTGTTTTTTAGTCATTTTTCACCTTGTCTGGCACTGTCAAAAATGTAAAGCTGGGTGTCCTCACCATACCTTAAGAAGCTTTTAATCAGTCAGTCTCTCTTTGTCTCCATAATCCTGTCCTCTGCCTCATTTAAAAAATTCCATTAGCCAGGGTTTTCCTTTCCACCTTTCCATCCAGGAAAATGACCCATTTCTGAAACAAGTCCTCTGAGCAGAAGAGAAGAACCACAAGCCCCTCCCAGTGCAAGGCTAAGCTCTGTATAGCCCTGGGGGTGGGATTTTTTCCTCTCCAGTACACCCAGCAGGAGACAGAACACCTGAAGATGCTTTGACCAGCATGGCCTGAGGTGTGTGTGGGAGGAGGACAGAGCTTGGGCATGAGGCTTGAAGACAAGCGCATCTCTGTGCTCACTGCCTCTGCCTAACTTTGGGGAGCAGCTGCTACCTATCCTTCACAGACCTCAGACTTTCTCCCTCCACCTGCCCACCAATGCTTGTGCTGCTCAAGTTTCCCCAAAGGGTAGATGGCTTCCCATTCCACCCCCCCATTTTCAAATAATAAATATGCAAATGAATATACTTTGTCTTGGGGCTGTTAGGGTCAAATTTGACTGAGCAAATGCAAACAGTGGTCTGGTTTGGTGGTAAAAGAAGGGTTAGAGGGAGGGAAATGGTAGGTTCAGGATTCAGAAAGCATTTGATGGATACTGGGGTAGTGGAGCATCTCATGTCCAGAAGTTTTACCCTCCTGAAGCCCTGGCCTTTCTGTTGGGACCTGGGTTGGAAACTATAGCAGAGACCCAAGCCCCAGTCTGGCAGTGCTGCTCAGGGGAGTGAATGAGGCTCCCTGGGGAGTTGCTGGGTGGTAGGGGGTGGGAATTACATTGAAATGGAGATATTATCTACACCTACTTACTTACTATATATCTAAGATGATATATTTATAATTGCCAAACTCCCAGACTGGACTATCCACCCCTCCCAATGGACCTCATTGCCTGGTTGCCCAGAGGCCAGCCCAGCATATTCTGCTCTTTACCACCTATGTTTAACCTCCAGCTTAGGTGATCCTGGGCTGGATCCAGACTGAGAAGCCTCAAGTGGGAAGGAGTAGTGTAGGGACCAGGCAGGCATAGCCCCTGAGCCAAAGGGAGCAGTCTGCGGACTATCATGGCCAGGATCTGCTGGCCCAGGTCAGAGGCCTTAATAGTCACCCCTTTAGTGAATGTCATCAGGCTCCCACCTGTCACCTGTCACTCTCTTATTGTGGAGCCTCTGAATCTCCTTTAACCCTCTTTGTAGGGGTCCTCATTTCCCAACCCCTAGTTAGGGAGTCATATCAAGGAACTCCTGCAACTTGGAGATCAAATGACTATACTTTGTCTTGAGGTTGTTTGGGTCAAATAGACCCAAACTGGGGGAAGCCACTCCAGTTTGACTGGGTGAATTAATTGTCTTCAGACCAAACCACCTGCTTCAGATAGGTGAGGAAACTTCCAGTGCCAACCACAGGCTATAGGGAGAAAGATGAGGGAGTATTACGGTTTGGATATGAGGTGTCCCCCCAAAATCTCCTGTGTTAATGCAGGAGATAAAATGATTGGATTGTAGGAGTGATGACCTAATGGATGAACTGGTCCATTTGATGGATTGATGATTTGAATGGACTAACTTGGTGGGTCATAGAGGTCATGGCCCCACTCTTTCTTCTTCCCACCACTATGAGCTGAGCAGTTTTTCTATCATCTCTCCTCTGCTATGATGTTCTGCCTCACTTTGAGCCCAAAGCAAAGGATTTGGCTGACCCTGGTCGCAACCTCTGAAACTGTGCACCCCCAAAATACTTTTCCTCTTCCAAGCTGTGACCAGGGCCTGAAGCTGGGTAGTCAGAAAGTTTTCCCTGAACAAATCCAGGGCTTCTCCAAGCAGCTTTCTCACCTTAAACTAAACTTGGAAAACATCAAGACTCAGAGAATGAGTTTCAGAAGACTGAAGCATTCCATGCTGGGCCAGGTTGTATTCCGTGTGCTGCTGTGTGTGTCAGACCTGAGGCACGGCCTCTCCTTCCACAACTCTGTCCTCACCTCTAAAATGAGGGGGTATTTCCCAACTCTCAGACCTTCTAGCTAAGCCTTTTTCAACTTTGTAACCCTGCATGTAACTAGGGCATTTTAGTTGCCCAACACAGATGGAAAAGTATACTAGTAAAGTACCCCAACAGTATAATTTCAAAAGTGGAAAAAACATTATGAACCATTAAGTCTTTCCTCCTTCTTCTCCTCCTCCTCCTTCCCCTCTTCCTACTCCTCCTCCTGCTTCTCTTCTGAACCTTATACACACTGAGTCTCTATCCCTGAGCCTCCACCTTTTTAAAAAAAATTTGAGGGTGTCATTTAGTTGCCTAGGTTGGCCTTGAACATGCCATCCTCCTGCCTCAGCCTCCTGCATAACTGGGATTACAGGTGTGTGTCACTGCACCCTGTAGTCCATTCAGTTTTATATTTATTTATTCATTCAACAAATATTCATGAAATCCCTATTGCGATTACTGAGCGAAAAGACAGACTCTTTGCCCTCATGAGCTTTTGCGCGTGCGCATGAGTGGGGTGGGGAATACATTATGCGTGACGTGACAGGTAGCAGTGACATAAAGCAGGGAAAGGACCCAGGGACTCAGAGAAAGATGGGAAGGGAGTGTGCTATTAATGTAGGTCAAAGAAAACCTGTGTGACGAGGACTTTTGGGCAGAAACAGAGCACAATGATTGAGGGACTGGTGAGAGGAAGAGCATGACAGCATGTGGAACAGCAAAAAGAAGGAACCCCAAACCTGCAGAATCCCAGAAATCCTGCAGGCAAATGGTGAGGCTGGTGGAAGCACCTGCAACCAACCAGGACAGGGACAATGAGAAGGTCTACTCTGCTGCCCCTTAAAATGTCAACACACCTGAACCTTGTTGGGCAATTGCAATGCCTTCTTCCACTGTGAAGAGAGAGATAAAAAAGGATGTTTGCTACAGCGATGTTTCCAAAAAAAATGTCTCCTGGGCCTTAGCTCCCCCACTTGGCATTCGTGCAAACTTAGATAAATCCCTTAACTTCTCTGAGTCTGGTTGTCATTCATAAATGAGCCTCACTCTGCCTACAAGGAGGGTCAATTCATGAAAGATTTGAGTGAGGGGCACAAGTAAAAATAAATGAAAAGCAATGGCCATTATTATTGCCTAAAGCTGAATTGCATTTTTTTTTTTTTAGTATTAGGATTAAACCCAGGGGTGCCCAGGGGTGCTCTGCCACTGAAATATATTCCTTGCTAAGTTGCTAAGGCTGGCTATGAACTTGTAATCCTCCTGCCTCAGCCTCCCCAGCAGCAGGAATTTTATGGTCATGCACCACTGTACCTAGCCAAATTGCTTAACTTAATTTCCCCAAACAGCTCCTCCTCTGGACTTCCTTAATGGTCTCCCGGTCCCCTGAGATTCAAGATAACAAGCCCTCTTTTTATTCCCCTCTCCCTGGGTCTCCATAACAGCATTGTGGGAGTTGGTAGTGCCCTTGTGGACAATTTCCAGCTCTCCTCTGTTCTGGCTGTGTGGTCTTGGACAAGACCTTGAACTTCTCTGAGGCTCATTTTCTTTCTCTTTAAAATGTGAGTAATGGTAATGCTGAGATGATTAGATTATTATTTTTTTAGATCTTTTTGTTAGGATTTTAGATTTTCATTCAATTTCATTTAATGTATATGTTTTTGGTACATTTATTCACCTGTTCATTCTTTCTATTGTATAAACAGAAACAAATAAAGTAAGCAATGTGGGGGGCCACCCCTGAGCTATTTGAATAGCCTCTACTCCTCCTTGGAGCCAAGGAGCTTTTGGTCTGGCATTGCAGGTCCTTCTGTGGCGTATCACACAAAGCACGTGACTCCAGCTAGAGAGGCTGCTCTGTAGCTACAGACTTGAGCATTACCCATTGGGCTTGGATAGCTCCCCGCCTACCTTATTTGGCAAAAGAACATTCCATTGAAATCCTTTGAAGCCCCCTTTGTATAAATAAAGCAAATGTGGGCTCCTCTCTCTCTCCTTCCAGTGTGGAAGCAGGTCATAGAGCCATCCGACCCCCTCTTTCTAAAAACTACTTCTGTGTCGTATGATTTTTCTCCGTATTTCTCAGCCAGCACACCTCCCGCAGAGGGAAACTCAAAAATTATAGTCTGGGCAGGACGCGGGCCAGAGAGCAATGGATCTTAGATGGCTTTTAGGGGACATAATGAAACAACATCTGAAGAACAAGACAAAAATAGGCACTCCACCACTGATTTTATTTTGTGTGATTTTTCAATCACACGAAAAAGTAGAGAGTATAATGAAACCCCTTATTCTTACCACCAAGAAGTAATAATCATCAATATTTTGTTATATTTGCTTCATATCCTTTTGAAAAATTTTGCTGATATGTTTTAAGTTCAGTAGGCATCTTACTCAAACACTTCAGTAAACTTCTCTTAAAAGAAAGACATATTCCTATAGAACCTCAAATATAATTTGTTTAACAATGATTCCTTAAAAATCAATAACTCTCAACCCATTAAATTTCTCCAGTGGTCTCAAAAATGTCTTGTAAAGTGTGTCTTTGAACTAGGATGAATGAATATCTACACATTGTATTTATGGTTTTGTAGCTTGACTCTTTTCTCTCACTCTGATAATTTTTTTTATATTGGAGTAATTTTAGATGAACAGAAAAGTTGCCAAGCTACTAGAGTGTTCCCGCGTACTCTGTACCCAGTTCCTCCACTATTACATCTTAAATAATAACTGTATTTGTCAAAACTAAGACACCAGAATTGGTAAATTACTCTCAGTTAAGTCTCTTTAGTCTAGATTGGCTCCCCCTCACCCTTTTTAAATGACACAGTTCCATTCTTCTTTATGAATGACTGAAATTCCATTGTGTATATATAATCACACTTTCTTTATCCATTCATACATTGATGGACACTTAGGCTGGTTCCATACTTTGGCTATTGTGAATTGTGCTGCTCTGGCATGGTCCTGGTGGCGCAGCTCTCCTGAGAGATAATGTTTAAAATATTCTCTTGAAGTTATGTGTGGTGGTGCATTCCTGTAATCCCAACAACTAAGAAGGCTGAAGCAGGAGGATTGCAAATTCAAGGCCAGCCTCAGCAACTTAGTGGACCCTGTCAGAATAAAAAATAAAAAGAGCTGAGGATGTATGGCTCAGTGATAGAGTGATTGCCTAGCATTTGTGAGGCTCTGAGTTCTACCCTCAGCACCTCCAAAATAAGGTCCACTTAAAGCTCTCTTTCCTTAGCATTGCCTGAAGGACAGGCATGCCCTACCCCAGGGGGAGGGTGGAAACTGGGTAGCTCTCTCCTAAGGAATCCTCTTCAAACATCTTTTTTAACTCTCAAATACTTTTATGCTCTTAGTATGGGTGAAGAGTTTAAAAGTCTCTGATTCGTTTTTGGACACCTCTTTGGAGAATATTGCATGTGGTGTGGGCCATCTTTTGGAATGTGAGATCCTGGGTGTCCTTGGCACATGAAACTCCTACTGTTACATCCTAATACTTTGATATTTCCTCATCCCCTCACCAGATACCTTCCCGTTACCATCTCCTGCTCTTCTTGACACCTCAGACTATCAGGTCCAGCCCAAGTGAAGTCCTGTCCAGTGTCCAAGCCAGAGCAAGAGTAGCCCTTAACATGTACACAGTACCAAACACATTTGCCTCTTCTTGCATTTATTTGTGACCAGATCTCCTCTTCTCAGTGAGACTAGTCCTTCTCCCTCTGGGACTCCTCACAGCTCTGAGCAGAGTCTAGTCTACATTGCCTATTCATTATGGACCTGCTGAATGAATGAGGGATTTATTTGGGTCACATAAATTCAAGGTCAAATAAGTGACTCCACAAACTGTAATTTGACATAGGTCTTCCTACTAAATGTATCCAGGGAGTCATTCTCTTGCATTTTCTTCAAGGTTCTCCTGCCAATAGTCTTATTGTCAATGCTCAACAGACCTGGGGAATGTAATGTGGCCATGTTGAAACTTGGGGGAGTTGAGACTTGAGTAGAGCAGACTCTTGGACTTACTAAGGAAGAGGATTCCTGCAAGGGACAACAATCTACTCAGTGGTCATCCATGAGCCCAGCATATGTCCTCCTTGCCAAGGCCTCAGTGAGGGTGATGGGCTGCTTCCCCCACTCAGAAGCAAAAGACACAGAGTTATACCCAGTTGCTTGACCAACTAACCAATTAATAGGAAATATGGCCACTTGGGGTTTCCACTGAGCACAGATGGGCAATATTCAATCTCTAAAGCCTTGATCCTAGGGTAGGTTGGTGAGCGACCTTAACTTTCCTGACCGTGGAATTTCCTATGACTTGCCACACACACTTCATCTGGCACATCCTCCCCACCTCTTTCCTTAACTGCTTGATGTTCTCAACATATCCTGCACTCTCATGAAATCACAAATCAGCACCAATAAAAGGTCTTGAATTGTGACTTTCTAAGAAGTCAATGCAGAATAAATATTTACTTTTTGAGAGTATTCTCACATTCTACATAAATCTGTTAGCATATCCTTAAGAGACCTTGATTGTAAGCCACAGAAATAGACCTGTGCTAGCTTAAGTGAAAACAAATTTATTGGAAAGATACTGGGAAATTCATAGACTCAAAGACAAATCTAGACAATTTGGCCATGGGAGGACAGAACCAGGCCAGTTCTGGGTAAGAGACCATTGGAATTTGGCCTTTGATGATACTTTGTTGTGAAAATCTCTGTTTTAGAGACCTATAGTCTTCCAGGTGTCTCCACTGAAGATGTAAATTTCCAGGAGAGGGTCTGATTGGTGAGTTCAGGTGCAAAGCCTACCTCATCATCTGTGATTGACAGTCCCTCTCTTACCATGCCAATTAGGGGGAGCCAGTTCCACCATGAAGGGCTGCTGAGCAAAAACAAAACCAAATCAAACCAGATGTCCATAACAAAGGTTTTCTTTAATAGCAACCTCCACTAATATAGTTGAAATATTGATTCAATTTTCCAAAGTTCAGTTTATACACAACTCTTTAAGCAAATTTTCCTTTTCACATTAGCTGCTGGAAAGCTTAAGCCTTATAGCAAGCCCGGAGGACTTTTATGGTTTTCACATTGGCTTTGCCTTTCTGTTGGTTCTGTTTTGTTTTTGATGCTCACTTTTCTTTTCCTGTGGTTTGCCATCTTGGTGTGTACTGTGATTTTTTTTTTTTTTTTTTTTTTTTTTTACAGAAAGGCAGAATATAAATGAGCAGATTATCTGCGACTCTTCAAGAATGTGTTATGCTGCAAAGCAAGGTTTGTCTGTACTGAAAATTTTCCCACTGGATATGCTGGGAGTCTGGAAGCCAACGGTTACAAAGATGTTGTGAGTCATTAGATACAAGCAAGTTGTGTCAAGTTTTACTGCAGAGTACTCCTACGTTTAGGGACATGCAATCTGACCTGTGGCAATATAGGCCAGATTAATATGAGAGAGGGAGAGCAAGAGGGAGAGGGAGAGGGAAAGAGGGAGATTGAGAACGAACACAACAAAAGTTGGATAAAGCAGAAGCAGCTTGGGGCAGAGCCCTGCTCTAGGGTTATTGTCCAAGTGATCTCAGCTGAGCTCTCTCTGGAGGAGGCTGGCTGGCTCAAAGGCACCAAGGAAAAAAATTTGGCAGTACCCAGGGGAATTGGAGTGCAGCCAATAGCAGCAGGTGCCAAGAATGGCCAAAGAACTGTGGTGAAATTCCCAGAGTCCCATAGCAACTTCAGCTATGGTTTGGAGAGAAAGATGGGAGGTCTCAAAAGAACCCCAGTTCTACCCTCCAGCCTGGGTGATAAGCTGGCATTTCCCACCAGGAGAGGCCTGGAGGGTGGGATGTGTTCTCATCAAAGATATTTTGGTTGCAGATATCAGAAACCCACTCAGTCTGGCTCAAATAGAAGACAGCTGGTTGGTAGGATACAATAGGCAGCCTGATCGTTATATGGTGATGTATTCTTATCCTCTCAGAGATAAGAACAGAGAATTCAGAAACTGTGTCTGTCTTCTCCATCCCTCAGGGCCCTCCGAGAGCCTCCTACTTCTGCTCACTCCTCTCACATGTGGCCCAACATGGTGGCTGTACAAGGAGCTCAGCCAGCTCTCTGAGCTTGAGTACCCATGGTTCTATCCCTATGTCTCCTATTCAGACTCCCTTATTGGCCTCATTTATCTTCGTGTTTAGCATGTGGACTGACCACATCTATCCCTCATCTAGCCAGCCATGCCTAGTTGAGTCAGTCATATGACCCTTAGTCCCCTAGGATCATAGGAGGGCTCCAAAAATATCAACTCCGTTGTGGCATGTCAGTGCTGACTTTTCCTCGAGTTGAAGGCCGCAAGAGATGGATCCAGATGGACTTCTGTCAGGAATGTTGCTAAGGGATTCCTGTACCTTGGCCACTGGGCTCAATGACTCTGAGGACAGGAGGTGTTATGGCCACTGGAGAAGCACAGTGCTCTGTGACTTTCAAAAGAATAGATTTACTCTTGCAGGTTGACACCTCTGTGGTTTCTTCTAGAAAGATAACGCCTCAGAGCATGTCTGTCTTGAGACAGCACTATCCAAGCTCAAGGAACTACTTGAACCCTTTGTAATGATCTAAGACCACTTTCAGCATCTAAGTGGTCCTCTGAGATGCAGAACACTACCTACCAGCCAGGTGTACTCTTTCCTAGGCAAAACAGGCCTTGACCCCAAAAGACTGCATGGTCCTTGTGTGCCTTCCCTGCCTTTGCCCAGCTGTCCCTCCCAGTTGCCACCTGATTGAATTCCCCCCTTCCTTTAAGACCTCAAACAAAGCCCACCTCCTACATGAAGACCCCACCCTCCATCTTCCTCTCTCCCCATCCTTTGTGCTTCTGTGTCTTAGCACATGCATGTCTGGCCCCCTCAGAGCTTGTGTTAGTGAGTTTTTCATTTCTGTGAGCCAAAAACCTGACAAGACAAACTTAGAGAAGGAAAAGTTTTTTTTCGGGGCTCAACGTCTCAGAGGTAGGGTCCCTGGCTAGCCAATTCCCTTGCTCTGAGCCTGAGGTGAGGCAGAACAATGGGGCGGGGGGAAGACATGGCAGAGGAAAGCTACTCAGTTCATGGCAACCAGGAGGCAGAGAGGGAGGGAAGGAGAGAGAGAGGAGGAGGAGGAGAAGAGGAAGAAGGAGGGAGGAAGAGAAGAGGAGGAAGAGGAAGAGAAGCCAGGGACAAGATATCTTATTCGAGGGTCACTCCCAGTGACTTAACTCCTCCAGCTACATCCTACCTGCCTATAGTTCTCACCCAGTAGTCCATTCAAATTATTAATCTATCAAATGGATTAATCCTTCAGTTAGGTTATAGCTCTCACCATCTAATCATTTCACCTCTGAACATTCCTGCATTGCCTAACACATGAGCTTTTCAGGGGACATTAAAGATCCAAACCACAACAGAGCAGCTCCTGTTTGTGGGTGTCTTCCTCCCTAGGCTGGTTGTCCCTGGAGAACACCTCTGATTCCCTATCAGTGTCCACCCAGGAGAGTTGGTGGGTTGATGTGTTGACTTACAGGCTGCCACCAAAGATCCCTTGTTCACACAGAAGGACTATTGATCCTCCCCAAAGCCCCTGGAAGCTGCCAGGCTCCAGTGGTCCCTAAGTTGCTGTGCCCTTCTAGCCTGGTGTGCTAGCAATGGCATTTTGTTCCTCCCCTTTAGACCTTAGCCCTGCACTGACGTCTTCACCCCACAATAGCCACTTCTGTTACAGAGGGGTCATTTCCCTCCATGATGCATTTTCAGAATAGAAAGGACCTTTGCTGGGATTCTCTTGTAGTTACAGAATTTCTGTAGGACAAACTGTCCTACCCTTTATAGCTCTGCTGGTGACAGGCCCTTGATCCTGAGGTGCCCCCCCCCCCCGCCCAACTGCCCCTCATCTTTTTTCTTCTCTTCTGAAATATAAGGGCTAGAGGCTGGCTCTGGCTCCCAGGCTTTGCTGCCTTGACTCTGAGGAAGCCAATCCACTTTTGGTTCCTCTGTGATCCCAGGCCAGTGGTCAGGACAGATGGGAGGCAGAGCAGAGATCAGGGAGGCCTGCCAGAAGTAGAACAAGAGGTCTGGACTGCTCTTCCACAGCAAACTGCTGACTGGAAACTGCAGGGCTCCGAGTATTGTTATTGTGTGAATTTGAACCTGGCCTGTAGGCCAGGCCAGAGCCAGGGTGCAGCCTAAGAAAAGGTACTGAGCGGCCTGTTGTGCCCGGGGGTGAGCAACCCTGGGTGGTAGAGACTTCCAGCATCTTGAAGTACTTGATGTTAACATGAGTTTCCCATAACCCCACAAGGTTCCTTGAGCCCAACCAGCATCTCTCTGGACACTCCCAAGAAACAGCTCCCATGGCAGAGGGCACTGAGCCCAGAATGGGATGAGGTGGGGGCAAATCATGCCGGCCCTCTCCCAAGGTATGCTGAGAATCCTGTGACATGGTTTGTCACAGCAGGTAGGCTACAAGCACACGTCATGAGGAGTCTCCCAATTTTGCACAAAGAAGGTATAAAATCTGTCCTCCAGGAATTGAAGAGCTTGTATAATTTTTTCTTGGTTTTGTCTTTAAGTTTCCTTTCTTTCTTCTTTTTTTTTTTTCTTTCTATGACTCAGTATTTGGATGGCTGTCCCTGAAAGAAGTCATTAGAATGAGATCTAAGAATCAGTGGCTGGTGCCAGGTTAGGAAAGGGGAACTGCCTCCCCCTTACCCCAATAAACACAGTTGGGAACCAGGGGCCTGCGCAGAGCTCACCTGTCTATCCCCCAGGCACTGCCCGTTGGCCACCACTGAGTGCCAGCTCCATCTCCCAGGGTGACTCCTGAGGAGGAGGGGTTGCCCTTCCAAGTTCAGGCCTGGCACTCCTTCCTCAGGAGCAGGAGGAGAAAGGGGAGGGAGTAAAGGCATTGTTGAGTCTGGTCCTTTCCCTGGAGAGCTGTTGTGGCCATGCATGTTCAGCCTCATCCTGGGAAAACCTCCAACCAGCCCCGGAGCCTGAAGCTGGGTGGATCTGGGTCACCCACCACATTGGGGTGTTTTTATTTTCTTAGCAGTTGATTCCTTCTCTCCCTCCTGGCTTATCTCTTTTTGTGTTGCTTCAGGGTTCTTCGGGGTCAGCGGTTGTCCTCTTTCACCCATTCTTCATGCCAACCCAAACCTTCTCCTTTCTGCTCATCTTTTCATAGCTTCATGCTTTTTCCACAATTTGCCAAAGGCCTGGGAGCAGAGTCTCCCCCTTTGTTCTCTCTGGCCTGGGGCCTCCCCTCCTCCTCTCCTTTTTCCATCTTCTTCTTGCCCTTTCCTCCTTTCTTGCTCCCTCTCCTTCCAAGAATATGCCATTTCACAGAAAGTTCCATTTTCACAGCTATGGTTATTTTCATGTTTCCCCAGTTCTGACATCTCAGAGGAATGTCTGACGTCATTCCCACAAATGGATCCAATGGCCACCAGCCCCCACTTCTACCTCTCTTCTCTCCTTTTTCTTTTTTTTAAACCAGCTATTTGCTTAGTCTCAACTGTCTGATTATTTAAACACAACTTTTCTTGTCCCTGGAACCCTGCTCCACCCTCAACCTCTAGGATTGTGTTGCTCCATAAACATCAGAGCTAGTCCTCAAAAAGACATAGTTCATTGGTTCCCGAACCTTTCTGCACATTAGAGTCAGCTGGGAAAATTTTAACACATGTCAGCTCGGGGCACACCCTATGCCAATTAAGTCAGAACATCTGGGGGTGGGAGCCAGGAACCAGCCGTTTTTAATGATCCCCAGGTGATTCCAATGTATAAGAAATGTTGGGAATCACCAGCATAGAGCTGTATTGAAGGCAGTTTTTAGCCAGATGAATAAAGCCTGTGGAGCCTGGGCCATGGCCCTTGTCTTTCAAGGCTGTGAAGGAAAGAGAAGAGGGCCCAGAAGCCCTGCCAGGAGTACAGGGTCCTCCCAGCCCTGCAGAGAAGCTCTGCTGCAGGGAGGGCTGATAGCTGGCCCAGGAGACCTCCTCCTTCCACAGCAGAGGGTGCTGATTAAAAGCAGGTCCTCCCAGGAGACCAGTGCTCAGTAGCATCTTGGATCTGTGGAGCAGCAAGTGCTGTGTGCTTCTTGGATGACAATCCTGAGACGTGGTGGCTTGCTGACTTGGCTGAGCACACACATCTGCCCGGCAATGACTCTGCCCCTCAGCTGGGAGTGTAGCCATCCAGGTCAGCAGAGGCAAGTTGATGCAACAAGTGGTGGGAGGCTGAAGGTAGTCACAAAAAGAATTTTTTTGGGGGGTGGACATTAAACTCAGGGTGCTCTACCCAACACTTTATATGTATATATTATAATTTTGAGACAGAGTCTCCCTAAATTGCCAAGGCTAGCCTTGAATTTGTGATCCTCTTGCCTCAGCCTCTCCAGTGGCTGGGATTATAGTCATGCACCACCATACCCAGCCAAAAAAAGAAACCTCTTTACTGACATTTTCCTAAATCCCCAGTATGACAGCCCTAGGAAGGTTCACCTGTGATGGGAGTCTAAATATTCCCATGCTCCAGTCTCTCTGACAGGTATCTACCTGGGTACTTCTCAAAATTCTATGAGAGTCCTGTGGGGGGAGTGTTGAAACAGATTGCAGGACCCAGCCTCAGAATCTGACTCAATAGATCTGTGTTAGAGCCAGGGAAGGATTCTAGAACTTCCCTTTTCTATCAAGTTCTGAGGTGCTGCCACAGTCTGAGGGCTATACTTGCAGACCCACTGGTCTCCATCCTCTTTCTGGACCCACTTTTAATTTGCCATAGACTGAAGCCAGAGGGGAGAGGGAGTTACTGATGCCTCACCTATTGAGGGAAGTCAGGGCTATTCTTTTTTTAAAAATATTTATTCTTAAAGATATTGTGTCCACCTAAAGCTTATTTTACATTTATGTGGTGCTGAGGATCGAACCCAGTGCCTCGTGTATGCTAGGCGAGCATTCTACCACTGAGCCACAACTCCAGCCCTCAGGGCTATTCTTGTCTCTCTTGCAGTCTTGACTCAGTGGGGAAAGCCGAGGATTCTACATTTCTAGCACCATATGAATATTTGAATACGTTGACGTGAAAACACATGTGATATATGCCAGTCTATTGCACAATGTATATTTGTGACCTTCTAAATGCTCAACAATTCAACTCAAAATACTGATCTAGTGTAACAGGCCTAAAGCACCATGTCCCAAGCACATTGCCCACAAAGCGACTGGGCTCATATAGTCAATGAGACCCTGCTAGGGTTCCTGCCCTTCTGGAAATTATTGTCCTTTAGGGATGACAAATATTTAACAAGTAACTGCAGAGGTAATAAGGAAAGGAGAGGAAAAGAAATCAATGGGAGGAAAAACATCTGTGTGAGTATGGTTTTCTTCCTTGTATTGTTATTGCCCTGCTTATAACTGCACCAGGTCATAACTCTTGAAGAGATGAATTAGCCCCACCTGTACTGCACGTAGCAATGTGCTTCTGGCAGTGTGCACCTGGGTGGTAACCCAAAGAGCCATTTACAACATGTGCTAAATGTTTCAGCATCTTTTCTGCTCAGGCTGTTTAATTAAGATGAATTTCCAGTCCCGCCCCCACAGCTGGCGATTTGATGGATACAGTCTTGCTGGTTCTGTGGGGGTCCCTGTAATTCTGTCTTCCTAGAAGCTGCAGGCGACAGGGGGCAATGTATTGCTCTGATGTGAACAAGTCACTTAGCAGAGAAGGATTCCAGAAACTGCAGGAAACCAGAGGCAATTTGGTGAAGTGCACCATTTTATGTCCTGGGACCGGAAGCCAAGTGAGTGAGTGAGCTCTGTGGCCATGATAAAGACACTGGCTAATGAACCTCTAGTCCCAAAGCTCCCCTGAGAGTAGCTTGTGTCTAACTGAGCTTTATTGTGTCAGGCTTAACCAGAAATCTTATCCTTTTCTGGAATTTATCTTTACTCTTCTGTGGAGACAGAGGGTAACCACATAGACCCAGGGAAAAGACATTATTCAAATGTCTTGGAGGACAAGAGCATTGTTTAGTTTATCTGTAGTTTCCCCACAGCTCAGTGGTAGATGTCTGGCTTTAGTACAACACTTAAAGAGTCTGTGTGCTGTGAGCAAGCTATGCCATCAAGACAGAACAAACATGTTTGCCATCTTTCCAGTGACAGAATTTATTGAATAGCAGTAAATTCACAGGTTACACTTTCCTCGGTGGTAATTCTCCAAATACTTACCTGATAGTCATAAACCAAGGAAATACAAAAATCTTTTATTCCAATCTTAATTTCTAATATCTATAACACTCATAACACACGTTAGAATTCACATAATGATATACCTGCAGGGCAGATGGTGATGGTTTACCTGTATAAGCAAGGTGTGGAGTCATTCTACCTTGGCACTTGTTCTCAAAATGGAGTCACTTAAATATACATATATAACAGAAGGGCTAAGAAAGGGTTAATATTGCCATAAGGTTACAGGACGCTGAACCAAGAGCACAGGCAGAGAGAGGCATAAGCACAGAGTCAAAGAGTCATGGTAGGTGGTCAGATAAGGATTTTTTTTTTTTTTTGTACTGGGGATCCAACCCAGGGGCACTTAACCACTGAACCATATCCTTGGCCTTTTAAAAATGTTTTCTTTAGAGATAGGGTCTCGCTGAATTGCTTAGGGCCTTGCTAAATTGCTGAAGCTGCTTTGAACTTGCGATCCTCCTGCCTCAGCCTCTCAAGCTATTGGGATTACAGATGTGTGCCACCAAGCCCAGCCTGATAAGGATTTTAACTAACCAGTTCCACAGAGTGGTCAAAGCAGAGGGTTTGGTCAGAAGACAGTTTCAGATTCAGAGTGTCAGCGCCAGGTGTTAGCACGGAGTTTCAGTTTGAGATGTCAGCTTGGAGTGGGCTGAGCACTATCATCACTGGCAGGAAAAACCATACTGTTGAAGCCTTACAGGAACAGGATATTGGAGGAATATCCTGGACAAGGCTCATGATGAGAATGACTAGGTGATGTGGTCAGAGTGGAATTGTGTCCAGTCTTGGGGGGGCTCCTCCTTTGAGGGGGTTGCATCTGGTGTGGTTGATAAGTTCTGATGTTCCTGGTAGGATTTGGAAGATGCACATGTCCAGGTACTCCTTGATTTATTTTGATAAGTTGGCATGTACAAGTTATCAATTTGTGCCTTATGGTTGTGTAGGGCAGATGGTGATGGTTTACCTGTATAAGTAAGGTGTGCAGTCATTCTACCTTATTCTCAAAATGAACTCACGTAGGTTTAGGCACAACTTGAAAACTGCTGTTCTACACATCATGGAGTAACTCAGGAGGGCACAGCCTGCTCTTCACATAGAGTAAAGGTTTAAATTTCAGGGTCAATTCTTGTAACCCATAATCTGTTAAGAAATGCATCCCAAGAGTCCAGGATCCACTTGGTTGGATATGAGAAGTCCCCCCAAAAGCTATGTGTTAGACCATGCAAGAATGCTCACAGGTGAACTGATTAGACTATCTGAGCTGTTAACCTAATTTGTGCATTAATCCATAAAGAATTGATAATTTGAATGGACTACTGGGTAGTAACTGTAGGGAGGTAGGGTGTGGCTAAAGTAAGTAGGTCACTGAGGAGCGTGCCTTTGGGGATTATATTTTGTCGTTGGCTCCTTAATTACTGTCCTTGCTTCTGGGCTGCCATGACCTGAGTAGCCATGCCCTCCACCATGAAGTTCTGCCTCACCTCAGGCTCAGAACAATGGAGTTGGCCAACCATGGACTGAACCTCTGAAACCATGAGTTGAAATAAAAATTTTCCTCTTCTGTGTTGTTCTTTTTATGTGTTTTGATCACAGTAACAAAATGTTGACTAAAACATCAGATAATGAGGATGACCCTGGAGGCTCTGGAAGTTGAACAGGACACTTGGGGAATGAGAATCTGAGATACCAACTGAGGTCTCAGTTCTTCCTTTGTATCAGCTGACTTTTCACAGAAAAATGAGACATGCCTGTAAACAAATGAAATGAGCATGGAGTGATAATGCTGCAAATAGTCACTCTTACAAGATAATCTATTTATTAATATGGTATGTTGTGTTCATGTTAAAGGTATGTCCTTGATTTCCAGACCAATGCATTTCAATTTTGGATCTGAAGATTAGTGATCTCTTACATAAGCATCTTTCATCATCTTATAATCCAGCTCCCTCCTTAGCAGTTAATTCTTCAGGGAAAACTCTCTAAAGACAGAACTTGTGAAGATAGGTGTGGGTGCATCCTGGGATGGGCTCACATGTCACATTTGGACTGCTGAACGTGAGCAGCATGGGGCTGTTGGCAGAGACTGGGGCCTTCAATTATGGAAGGACCCATCTTGCCCCTGCACCACCAGGTAACTCATCCAACATGGGGACCACAAAGGCTGAGGTCCAGAAGAAATACAGCAAGCAGGTGGCATTGAACCTTAAGAGAGAATGAAGAGTTCATAGTAAACTCTCTGGCTATTTTGGACCTTGCCTCTTAGCTTAATTTCTCTTTCCAGAACATCCTCAGCACTGTGTTTGTCCATGTTGTGTGACTTGGTATCTTCCTTTCTTCTTGGTCTCCTGTTGTCCTTTATGCCTTTGAAGGACAAATGGTAATGTAGTGTAAATAGAATGTGACTTTAAAATCATGATAGACTAGTACCAGCTCTTCTAGTTGTAAGATCTTGAGTGAGTTACTTGATCTTTTGTGCCTATTTCTTCTCTGGCTGGGTACATAATGATATCTTTGTCTATGATTAAGGATTCTGTAAAGCTTATGCTAATGTTTGGGAAGGCACAATGTCTGTCAGAAGGTTGTCTTAGGGGCTGGGGATGTGGCTCAAGTGGTAGCGTGCTTGCCTGGCATGCGTGCGGCCTGGGTTCGATCCTCAGCACCACATACAAACAAGGATGTTGTGTCCGCCGAAAACTAAAAAATAAATATTAAAATTCTCTCTCTCTCTTTAAAAAAAATACCATTTTTTTTTTAAAAAGGTTGTCTTCAATAAACATCAGCCATTACCATTAATGGAACTAAGAGAAGGATTCTCTACGGGCATTTGCTCAGATCACACCAAATGAATGTGATGGCATGAAACATGCTATAGATTCCTGTGGTAAGCAAAACATTGGAAGTGATCTGAATATGTGTACCCAAAGAGAAACAGGAAAACTGCAGGGTATATCCTAGAAGAGCCCTCTGTTTATGATACCATGTATTGTGTAACCAAATGTCATTTGTGATTACACTTTGAGATCCATGAGAAGTCCCAGGGGACAATCCCATAAGGATTTGGTGGTGATGGTGGGTAGTTGGGTGGAGGGAGTTCAATTTCCCTTATTTACCTGTTGCTTCCACTGACTCTTCAGTGAATGGCTTGTCTAATTGGACTGTCTGCATGCTTTCTTCTTTATTAGTTATACCATGTTGAACCTGAGCCCTGTCCTCCACTCCTCAAATAACGTGGATACAATACTGTATTTTAGCTTTTACTGAAGAATCAGAACCATGAAGATTTACAGTTTACCACTGCTAGTTGTATAAATCATTTGCCCTCTTGCTATGGAGTCTTCTCATGACACTCTGGAGGCTCTTAGATCCCAGCCTTGTTCTTTGGTTCCAATTTCTCTTTTCTGCTAGTCAACCCTCTGCCCTGTAATCTCTGCTAACTTCTGCAGAAGAGGTGATTTGAGGTCAGTCCCCTAGATGGGAGGGGGCTCTCACTTTCTAAATAAGTCTATTAAGGTGTCTTTTGAAACAAAAGCAATTTTGCCTCTGATACAGTTTGGATCTGGAATGTCCCCTAAAAGTGCATGCATTGAAGGCTTGGTTCCTGGCCTTTGGTACTATTAGGAGGTGATGAAACCTTAGGAGTTGGGGTCTTATGAAAGGAAGTTAGGTTTTGGGGGTGTACACTTGAAGAAGATATTGGGACTCTGGTCCCTTCCTGTCTCTTTGCTTTCTGGCTGCAATGAAGTGAACAGCTCCTTGGCCATATGTTCCTGCCATGATGTGCTGCCTCACCACAGGCCCAAAGGCAATCATGAACTGAAACCTCTGAAACTGTGAGCCAAAATAAACCTTTCCTCTTTATAAGTTGTTTATCTCAGGTATTTTGTCACAGCAACAGTAAACTAACACAGCCTCTAAGAGAACATTGATATTATCATATTTTTACATTTTTTGTATTGGACTCCATAATCTGTGAACTTGTTTAGGGCTAGAACCTACGCCAGATCTAATCTCAGGAGGTGGAACAATATAGTAATTAATAATCTATGTGTTGGAGCTAAATTGCCATGGTCTAAATATTGGTTCCATTAACTAATTCTATAACTATCTCAAGAAATAGGTTATAGACATGATTGAAATAAGATAATAGTTAATGAACATAAGCCATATATGCAGCATGCACTGGGTGCTCAATAAATGCCTGCATTCATTATTCCTAGATAGATCAGCTGGTGTTATCTGCAGTGACTAGCTTCGTGTATGGTGGCATCTGCCATTCCAAGCTGGGAAGAGGCTTTTGGTGAAGACTGAATATAATTGAATAACACAATTTCCTGATGACACAGAAGGATAAAGAATGGGTTTTAGGCATTTTTCTTTTTTTCCTCGATGAGACCGAAGTTCAAATATCTGGACACAAAAACGGAAATTTTTACTTAACCAGGCATGGGAGAAGAGTGGAAAAGAATCTTAACAGTTTCATCTAAAAAGTAACACAAGCCACAAAACCTTTTTAGGCTTCCTAACTACTTGACTTCAAAGATTTTTTTTTTCTTTCTACATACAGAACAAAACAAAGCAAGTTTAAAAATTCTTTATTTGAACTTTAGAGAAAGAACAGGTTTCACATTATAAAGACTTGCTTAAAAGTATGAAATAGTCTGCTGTCATTTCTTTGTGTATTTGTAAAACAACATAATTATTAAGGGAGATATTGGTTTATCTTTCCATTTTCAACCCATCCTTACATTAGCACAATATAGCCTTAGGAAGAAAACCGTGGTGAAATAGGATTTCTAACGCTCTCCTCTGGTTCTAATGAGTCCATAGATGCAGCATTACTGGTCTTAGCCCAAATATAATTGTCAACATGATGAGGGAAATAAACTGGTATCTCTCAGGCTAGTTGTTTTCATCTAAAGCTAGTTGTTTTCCCAGCATCTCCTCTATCCTGATGACTGGACCAGGAATTATGTCTGAGTATGAATTAAAACAGTTCAACCAATAAACATTTGCTGTGAAAGTCAACCTTTTAATTCCTATCTGAGATTAGCACACCAAAGGATATGCTAAGCCTCCTGATTTATTCAACTAATGGTCACCAACTTCATTGAAGGCAAACAGCATAACAGTGTGGTGTTTGTTGATCTTGACAAATGATAAACTTGATTTATTTGCTCAGTTCTCAAGCTTAATATAATTTAAAGTCTTTTAATGTGCTAAATCCTTAATGCTTAATGTTAGTTAAGAATGATGTTCATTATGTGACACTGGCTAGCCATGACATGATTCATATGTAAAATTAAACTTTCTAATCACATACTTTTATTATTCTTTTTCATAAATTCTTTTGCACCTAACAGATAACACAGATATTACAACTGCCCCAAGTTCTAGTCTTATCCAAAATAAACTCTGCCATAAGCTTAGTTATTAAAAATATAAGTTAACAGAATATGCTCTGATTTTTTTTCCTTCAGGAGAAAACTCCATTTCTTTTATGGGCATAGGTCCTTTTGGACTCTGGCAACATCTTTTTTGGACAGTCCAATATTCTGCTTCCTTGAAAATCAACCACAATCCCTGCAAGGGGGTGGGGATAGGGAAGACAGGAATTTCCCCTTCCAAATGTTATTAGGATAGGAATGAATTCTAATATTTCATTCTCTTTCTTTTAGGCTTTCTTGCTTTTATGGTACAACTTATAATTGGGTATTCATATTAGCAGCAAAGATCTTAAATTATGTACATTAAAATGCCTAAGACTAATGAAAATAACATTCTGGTAAGGAGTATGGAGGCTGTAGGTTGTGATAAGCTTCTATGCATTCTGGCAAGAAACAATCTTATTTGAGAGGTTAATTCCTATGACACAGCCAATAAATAGCATGACAATGGGCTCATTTGAAGTTCAGCTCCTATGGGTTTGTTGAGGGAAGCTGAGTCAGCCTGTTGGTATGCAGTGGAAAGAAGACTTTCATGGGTGGAAATTTCCAGGCGGTCAGACTGAAAGAGGCTATCAGATCAGACTGGCTCTTCAGGTTATGAAAGTAAAAGTGGCTGCTTCTAATATGTTATTCAAAGTGGAAGTTGCTTTGAAACTCTTCAATGCATAAGTTGAATACAAGGACAAATTTTTTCCTGTGGTACATTTCTGTCAAGTTTCACAACCTGAGCTTAGTTAAATAGCAAGAATCAAATAATAGTCTGAACACTGGGAGAGCTTGAGAGTTCTCCAGTTTTAAACACTAAATGCCACAGCAATGGTGTCTAACTAGCACCTGCTGCTGTGACTACTGGGGAGGAAGATTCGGGCCAACAAAAATTAGTCAGGGTAGTATCTCTTTAAACATGATAGGAAAATCAGTTTGAATTCCAAGTTCCTTCTCTCTTTCTAAGGAATGTTTATTGGGAACACTTAAGAATGACTCATATAATCTCCTTGCTTTCAAATACCTTCTATCTACTTCTGGCTAACAAGAAAAGGCACAGAGGTGCCAATTTTGTGCTAAAACTTGAAGTCATAAAAAAAAATCAGAAGATGCTCTGAGCTTTTATAATCATGGGGGACTTTTTATTTCTGAAAACATAAATTCCACCTATTAATCTGATGTAAAGTTGCTGTACTACAAGCATGGCAAATGATAGATTTGCCTTGAGAATGATCCATCCTGTCACATTAACCCCTACCTTGAGCGTTGGTTTACCCTCACAGTCTAGTGAAGTTGTTCCTGTGCTATTGGTGTACAGAGAAGGCGCTCCAAACACCTTCAGTAGTTGCATGAGGAAACACTCACTCACTTCCATTAAGCCTAAAAATTCAGGACTTGCAACATATGGAAAGACTGCCCCTATTAGTCTCCATTGTCACTTCCCCACATTATAGTATTATTGTCCCAAGAGCTCAAAACCACCTTAATAATAGATGGACTTTCTTCCTCCATGAATTTGTCTAATTTTCTCACAGCTTGAAAAGCCTCACTTCAGACTTTAATAAATAATAATAAAAAAAGATAATATAGATAGATAGATACGTATCTCTCTCACACTTCCTGGGTACACAACCCCCAACAGGCAACCCCACCAAAATACTTAGCCCAAATATCTGCTCAATTTATTAACTTGGCATAGCAACTTTCTATTTCCTAAAAAGCCTAGTGCTAGCACACAAACATTAAAATGAAAACTGCTACTGTGCCTAGGGTTTTATAATAGTTCTTTCAGTACTTTAAAAAGTAGAATATTTCTTTGTGCTTGTCAGTAACCTTTTACTTGTTTTCTGAAACTCTACCATGAGGAGGATTCTGTTCCCTCATTCTCAAAAGATCAATTCAAGAACAGCTGATGACAAGAAGCTATAGGGACAGAGACTGAAAAGAGGAGGCAAGACTCCCAGACTGCTTTTCAGAATCACTTCTCAGGTGCCCCGCTCTGTGACTGGAGCTTCTGGCCCTCCTAACATCAGTCTGCTCTTTGACTGTGACTCTCTCCTAACCACCATCCACATTGTCACCCAGAAGAGAGGAATTAATCTTGGTGTTCATGACATATTGAAGTCTTCAGTCTGATGAGTTGATAGAATGAACATAAGAAAAGCTGGAAAGAAATGAAGTGAAAATGAAGTGCTAAACACAAGAAGATCATGTGATGGTTTCTTTTTGTGTGATTTGGTGCCAGGAAGAGGAGAGAGGCTCCACCTACAATCATTTCAGATGCACTGAATCTGCTGGAAATGACAGTTCCAGCAGATCAGCAGCTTGGGAATAAAGTAAAAAGGGAAGGCCACCCATTCAGGTATAAACCACAAATGCTAAGTACAAATAAACTTTACCAACTGGGGATATTTCCTTTTTACCCAAAGATCCAAACTGTTTTGATTCTTTGTGAAGTGTATGCTGCCACTGCCTACTAGCCACAGTCACAGTCCCTTATTGGGCTAATTCACATCGCAGAATGGAAAGGAGTGGGGCTGGAGGATACCCCATAGGTTACTTGCCTAGTAACCTAGAGGTCTTCTAGACATTCATTTTATATTCCTTGGTACCCATTAGAAGAAAAGTCTCCAGAGAAATGGTTCTTGTCTGGCAAATCACACAGAAGCCAAATCAGAGAGTGCTCCATTGACTTAAAATAGTTTTAAATGTGGAAAAAGATGAGAGGTAGCTAATACTCCTCCATCTCCAGATTCTCAGGTAAAAGAGCAATAGAGGCCTCCATCCCTACAAAATGAAACTGATTTCCTTAGAAAGCATCTAGTAGCCTGAGAGATCACTATCTAGAGAGTTAGAAGTACCGGTGATTCTTTAAAATTGTTTATTACTGCAAGTCTAATAGGTTTGAAGGCAGAAAATGAACTGACTACATGTAATCCTTGAGGGATTGATAAAATTTTTCTTCTCTTGCAGGGAGGAAGAGGAATAGTTGATACAGTGTGGAATGGAAAGAAAGGAATCTCACAAAGGCAAATTTGTGGAGGTGAGAAGCAGTGTTTGTAGAATGAGTTTTATCAAGAAGTTGAAAAGTTTCAGGAAGGAGAGGGAGAAAGAGTTCCATTAGAAAACTGAAGGCAGAACATCTGAGTGGAGATCACTACCTGAGATCCATTTTTGAAAATTCACCAAATGAAAAAAAAAGTAGTCAAAGTACAGTAAAATATAAGAATATATTTTTTTTAAAAGCCATGGGACAACAAAAGAGTTAATTTCTTCACTGTTCACTGGAGAAACTGAAGATTATTGCCATATTATGGGTTGCATCCAGCAGGAATACAAGCTTGCTTGTCTGCATTGTATTAAATAATACTTGTCAGTTCTCAAAAGCTCTTGTCTTGCTTACGTCACCTCCATGTTCCTTAACTCAACTTGGTATTACATAGAGAGTAGTATGTGTGTAGTGGGTGGAGATTCACCATGAAATATAAGGAACTGCCCTGTAGTCCTTGAGGATTGCACAGGTTAGTTAAGAAGACATAAATCTGGGGCTGGGGATATAGCTCAGTTGGTAGAGTGCTTGTCTTGCATGCACAAGGTTCTGGGTTCAATCCCCAGTACCACAAAGGAAAAAAAACAACACATAAATCTGCATGCTATCACTTGGGGACCTTGAATCCTAAAAATAAAAAGTAGCTATGGCTTTAATCTTAAACTGCAATCACATCAAATTTTCAATGTTTTAACACATGTATCAATTAATTAAACTCCCTTCCATTCTCTCAAATACGTAGTTTACCTCTGACCCCCAACACAGCCACCAATTCAGGTGTGAACCATGAATGCTAAGTAAAAATAAACTTTACTAAATGGGTATATTCACTTTTTAGCCAAAGCTCCAAATTGTTTTGACTCTTTGTGAAGTATATTATTGGCTGTTCTGGTTTTGAAATTTGCACAATTTCCAGAATGGGTGTGCATTAAAGGAATGAGAAACTCGGTAAGTGGGAACCATCTGAACAACCATGTGCTACAGCTTTAAAGAAAAATCACTTTACTGTATCAATAAGTGAAATGGCAGAAAGGGGAACTGGATCTTACTTGAAAGAAGATGACTAAATATAAAACAAATACAGCAGGGAAAGCATTTAAGAAAAGTATGGGGAAAAAAATCCACACAAGGTAACACTGGAGGATGCAGGCCACATTTGCCACTAAAGAAATGTTCCCTTGCATATAATTTCCAGTGCTTTGCAAATAGATGGGTGGATGGTGGAAAACAGCAGTTTCTTTTTCAGTCTCTCCCCATCCTTGAGCTACAGCATGAGACAGTTGTCTGCTTGCCACAAAGGAGGCAGAGAACACCATTTCTCTCACCACTCTTCAGTTTGGCAGGGTCTCATTCTTAAGTCTTCCAATGTAGCTGCAGGGTACTACTGTAATGATTCAGGGATGGTGCTGACAACATGGGTCGCCTTGGTGGCTGCTGGAGGGGAACCAAAGTAAGTGTTGGTTTGATTCCTCTGCTGATCTCGGAGGTAAGGAGGGACGGAGGAGCTTTTGATGTGGAGGATCCTGGTGTCCATCACCTGACAGTCAATTTGCATCATCACTTCGTAATCCTGCCCATTGATCACGTTTTCTGTAGAAAGGAATATACACAGGTGTAAATGTGCATCTCTGCTAGGAGCTTTAATCCCAGAAGGACATGAATGTGCTTTAAGGGTATGAACTGCTGATACATTTTCAAGGATGCAAAGGAACTTCACCAGTAGCAGAGCTACAGCAGGGCTCAGTGCCAAGAGGGCCTGTCTTCTCCTCAATTTTAGTTCCCAAACAACATTTATTAGCTCATAAGGGCTGGACCCACTGTCAGAGATAATACCACAGAATATCTATCCGTAGACATTGTATGTCTTGTATGCTTTCCATGCAGTAAATTATCATAACTAGAACAATTAGAACAGAAAGGGATTTTAATAAGGAGCAGAAAGGTTATTTAAGCCCTTCTCCTTCCCTTCAACAATGGGAAGGAACAACTAACTATCCAAAGAACCAATGACGTGAATGTAAGGAGACCTTTGGCCTAGACTGCTTGGCTCCTATTCATCAATCTAATTTCATTAAGATACTCCCAACTGTGAATTTAAGGGTTGCATTAGAAGAATAAAGTACAGTGAAAACTAACAAGAACTCAAGGATATTTGACAATTATACTCTTGCTCAGAGATCATTATCATATCCCTTCCATATCAAGGTAATTTTTATTCCCACAGTTTCTGATTTCAGGTACAAAGAATCAATACAGTTACAATATGAGATTAAAGGAAGTGTTCTAAGGCTTGCAGGGACACTAGAGGGTATTTGCAGAAGGGAACAGGAAACCCAGGTAGAGTCATGCTTATCATACATAAGGTTAGCTCATTAACATGAGTTCAAAATACACAGATACAAACTATATTCCCTTCTTAATTCCTAAGAGGATGAAAGTTCTTCATTTTAGGGAGAGGGTCAAATTACTCTCTGATTCGTAATCCTGGGTGATCATTTTCCAATTTGTAGTCAACTAAAATTGTGCATAAAACTGATGAGAGAATTATAGACAAAACATTTTTCAAGCCCAGCTGAATAACCACAGCATTATGGTTAGAAGCAGTGTGAACTTGGATTAATATTGGGTAGTCAACGTGGTGTCTGATTTTGCATTTTCTTCTGTGAATTTGGAGTTGGGTGTGCAGGTGGCCTTGTCCTATACTGTCTTTCTATAAAGATGATACAAAATCAACCACTGATTTTTAAAATTTAAACATTTGGCTTCTCTACAATAATTGAATATACAAAAGTAGAATTTCTTTCTATTCCATTATGCTTTATTTTTACTTTGACACCATACATGTCAAGTATTATAAATCTAGAGAAAGAAACTCCAAAGTTTGACATCTGATCTTCAGATTCCTTGTTATGTTTGAGAAAATTGAATCATACAGCTTATCACTTAGGAAGCTAGCAAAGACTTCTGGAGACCATCTATTCTGGAGTGCCATAAATTGGGGTCTAATTTACAGAATTTAGGGTCTCTAAATTCCATGAAATTGTATGAAATTTGTGTGTGTATTGAAATAGGGTCCATCAGATTCCCAATGAGCTTTGTGACCCCCCAGAAGTTAAAAATTACTAGACAAATCTAATGATCTATCAATATTAAGTGTTTTGAATAGATGATATGGTCTACTTTAAATCCAACAGAAAATATCATTCCTCCACTTCTATTGGCTGGTTTCATTGTTCCATTGTTTAAAATAGTCTCCCACAATGATAAATTTCCCATTACAAGTCATATAAATCTCTTCTATTACAGTTGAGGTTAATTACTTACCAGAGATTTAAAAAAAAAAAAAAAACTTGTTGCTGCTGTATATGAACAAACACTGCCTATTTTTAAGACTATTGTTAGGAAGTTTAAGTCTAATTTTACAAGTCCTGCCTCTTTGCAATGACTATCAAATCATTTTCTTATCTTTAAAGAATTAAATTTTAATGGCTATAAGTTAGTCAATGTTTCTCATTGAAGTATTTTCCAAAAAGTAGGAGATGGAAGAAAGATATTCTGCAAATGTATTTGGAGTTATTTCATTCAGAACATGTGATCAAGTTCAAATTTCAAGGCACAACACCAGTCATTTCCTTTTGGAACAGAAATCTTGTGTGTGTGTGTGTGCGTGTGTGTGTACACATTTGTGTAGTATGCAGGCGCTGTGGCATAGAAGACCAAATAATGGAAAACATATGCATCAGAGACATGCAATACACATTACTAATTTTTACTGCTTTCCAGAATTAACTCAGAATCCAGATGACAGTTTAAGATCAAGACTAGGTTCTCTAATACAGCCCAAACCACCTGCAGAAGTCATTAGAGCCTATGTGTCTGCTATGATTTAAACCGATAACTGGAGTTCTTTAATACTTTAAATATCAAGAAGAGGTGGAAACCCTGGAAATAAAAGTTCGAATGCTTTAAGGGAAAACTAAAGTCCCAATATCATTCCAAAACCTTGGAGTTCCTAGTCGTGTCGAAATGGCATTGTCATCTTAAGCCCAACCAGATGGAAACTCAAGGTTGGTTAGGTCAGGGTGGTTTTAAAATGGGTTCTGGTCTTCACTGCCTTCTTCTGGGCCAAGGAAACTATCAGCATTGCTAGAAGATGACTTTTCCAGGTAGTATGTAAATGTCTGAGGCTGGATTCAGGAAGCCCCTCTGAAAGACAAGCTGGATACTCTCATGTTTGGAGTGATGTGCCATTAAAGCCCTGAAATTCTAATACCTCTAAATATCAGTTGAAGTGATGATAACAACACTGGTCCACTCTGTGAGACCTCTGGGGATTTCATACGAACCCCTGTGGAACCCCGTGGATAATTAATGAAGCAGTCTCATAATTACTGATGAGGTTTGAAGTATATTAATTAAAGGAGGTCAGAGTGGGAAATGGCACATGATAACTCATGATCTTTGTAAGTCCCTCCCTGGACTGTATGACATTTGTATAGTGTCACACTATATACATCCAGGAGCAGGACAGAGTTTCCTAAACTCACATTAGGGGCACACAAGGCCTCCATTAACCCTCAATTTAAGGTTATGATTTTTATTTCCACCATTGGAAAGGATAACAATCTCAACTGCAACCTACAATTTGGCCCTGTGTGAATAAAAAATACGAGAACAGGTTCTAAATGGGGAGATAGAGCCAGAAAACTGGTGACTTAGATGGGAAAAGGAGGCCTTGAAGGGAATCCCAGGCAGAGGTGTGAGGGAATGAGAATGGATCACACATTTTTATTTTTTATTTGTTCTAATTAGTTATACATGACAGCAGAGTGCATTTCAATTCATTGTACATAAATAGAGCACAAGTTTTCATTTCTCTGTTGTGCATGATGTAGAGTCACACAATTTGTGAAATCATACATGTACCTAGAGTAATGATGACCATTTTAAGACCAGGTCTTCACTGTTAATGTGCAGGGGTCTAGTAAAGGGAAATGTGTAAATGTTTAAATGTGTTAAGTATGAGTACTTCAAATTCAAAATTAATCAGGCAAATAAAAAGAAGAAATTAACAGCTTCAAACATGAGCACTTAAATGTGATTCTGAATTTTCAGAAGGATAGGGGAAGCCAGAAAAAGTGTCTGGACATTGAGGTTGGAAAAATTCTGGGTGAGGTGGAATTTCGAACTGCCTGTAAACACACAAGAACTGAATCAAGCACAGCCTGCCAAGAGGCTGTTAGCTGGGAGATGACTAACACAAAAGCCAGAACCTTGACCAAAGGCAGAACTAAATATTCAAAAATTTACAGAAAGCTTAATTTTTAAAAAGTGGACAAGCTTCACCAGTACTTAGCAAAGAAGCATATGTAATAAAAACAGATTTCTCATTAGAATCAAACACCAACTCTAACAAGGTAGTTTGCTCTGTGCAAGCAAGGCTGGTGACACACCATGATCTTGACTTCTGCACCTAAATCTACTGAAATATAGGATACATGTGCTGGCGGTGGGGTGGGCATAAAGATGGATAGATATTCACCCATTCATGGACCACAAGAGATAACTTGTACCCACTAAAGAAACAAATGGAAAAAAGGGGACGGGTGGGTATGTGGTTGGGGGGTAGGAATACAAATGAACAAGGAAGTGGTAAAAATGTCACATTTCCATAATTTCCATAAGCGAAACTCTACTATGCCAATCTTCTCTTCAATTTCCAATACAAGTCCTGGTTTTGACATTCCAACATGCCATGCATCACTACTATTTTTTTTCCTCTGACTGGGGAGGGGAAAAAACTCTTTTCTACTCAAACTCTCTATCTAGCCCCATTCTGTTAATCCTTCAAGGCCAATTTGAGTCCCATTTCTAAGGAATCTTCTATGAGAACTCCAATATTGACATTTTCCCTTATAGCCAATATATAAATATTCTATTTCCCTGAACAGTACTAAAATAGTTAGAGAAAAAGGTTTGGCTCCCTTAAGAAATGCCTGGCAAAGCTGAGGCAGGGTGAAATTGAAGTGGGTAAGGGTAATAAAACTAGGACCTGTCACTTATCGGCTGGGAGGAACATGGAGTGAATTAAGTAACTGTCACACTATAGATGGAAACACAGAAATACAATGTAAGAACACAGGCAGGGCAAAGTACTCCTAAGCAAATGCCATGTATGCCCGAAGCTGTTCTCCTGGCCCCTTGTGAGAGCACGTTTAACTGAAAAGCTGAACTCAATTTGTGACATTTATTCATCCATTCAACAATTATGTGAGCACTGATACTGTGAGAGGCACTGTTACATAAGACTCTTGTCTAAATAAGCATTTAGATCCCATCTTCTGTACTCAAATTAGATAGAAATTATCCAAAGGAAAATGAACCCCATATATCTAAAAAACTGTCAATCAACATTTACTTACTGATTTAAGAAACTATGAGAAAGTATAAAAGAAAATGGGGTTTCCTCATTTCCACAGGTAACCTAAGTTCTGTGAAAGCAGCAACAGAATAACATTTAAAATATTGCTACAAACATTGACATGGCTTTGTCACAGTAGTATGCTGATTTTAAGTACTTTGAGTATAAATGGAGGAGGGGGATAGCTGGGTCAAATGGTGGTTCCATTCCAAGTTTCTGAGGAATCTCCATACTGCTTTCCAGAGTGGTTACACTAATTTGCAGTCCCACCAGCAGTGTATGAGTGTGTCTTTCCCCCCACTCCTCGCCAACATTTATTGTTGCCTTGATATTTGCCATTCTTGAAAATTGTCATTCTGACTGGAGTAAGATGAAATCTCAGTGTGGTTTTAATTTGCATTTCTTTAATTGCTAGAGATGTTGAACAATTTTAAATATATTTGTTGATCGATTGTATTTCTTCTTCAGTGAAATGTCTGTTCAGTTCCTTAGCTCATTTATTGATTGGGTTATTTGTTTTTTTTTTTTTTTTTTGATGTTAAGTTTTTTGAGCTCTTCATATTCCTAGAGATTACTACTTTATCTGAGGTGCATGTGGTATATATATATATATATATATATATATATATATATATGATGGAATATTACTCAGCCTTAAAGAAGAATGAAATTATGGCATTTGCTGGTAAATGGAGTGGAGAATATCATGCTAAGCAAAATAAGCTAATCCCAAAAAACCAAAGGCCAAATGTTTTCTCTGATATGAGGATGCTAATTCACAATGGGGAGGGGAGCGCTAGGGAATAATAGAGTTACTTTAGATTAGGTAGAGGGGAGTCAAGGGTATGAGGGGATAAGAAGGACAGCAGAATGAAACAGACATTATTACTTTGTGTGCATATATGCCCACATGACTGATATGATTCCACAACATGTACAATCAGAAAAATGAGAAATTATACCCCATTTTTGTGTGATATGTCAAAGTGCATAAATGCATTCTACTCCCATGCATAACTAATTAAAACAAACTAAAAAATTGAAAAAATATTGCTACAACATCAAATAAATACATTGGCCTTCTCCTACTACCAAAGCTCAACAGTATTCCTGTATGGTCTCTAAAGAAAAGAGAAACAGTAAAACACCTGTCTCTGAATGTTTCCCCCTGTTCCCCCAAACCTAGCCAAGTGAAGAGAAAAATGAAAGCAAGCTTGGGACAGTAAGTTCAGATACATATTATCTTGAAGGACACTGGCTTTCTTTTTAGGCTTACTGGAAAGTAGAGCAAGTTAGTGTCATCAAATTTCTTTTACATGCACTAGGACAGTTATTGTTGGGATGCTTATTGCATAAAAAGCCATGCTGATAATGTCACTGTTTTTACAGCCTAACATATAAAACCTCTTTCTCAATAGAGAGTGAACTGGACCTGGGATCAGATTCACTGTCCTAGAACTCAGTGTGGAGTTTTAGCCTCAAGTCATAGACCAAAGCTGGGAATATACAATAACTCTCCTGCATCTAATAAATAAATCACTGGCACCAAGTACTAGAAAACTATTTTAGGTCAGAATCTGAAAAGCTGAACCAATGTTCTGAAGCACTTTACTTTAACATCTAGGACCTGCAGAGTAATTACCCAAAGGCCGTAATCACCCCAAATCAAATCTCTGCAGTTATGAATATGGGTTATAGAAAATTATGGCTCTTTAATTGCATTTAAAAATTGATGCATGGGAATGATATATTCTTCTCTGAGCACCAAATATGGCTTTCTCTGAAGTATTTCTGTGTTGGGAAGGCTCAGCAGCTACAAGATTGCTGAATGGAAATTCTAGACCAAGGTGGAACTCTGAAGGATAATGAAGCCTGATAGACCAAATTACTCTCAGCCCATTAAAAATCCTGTGACACACTGCCCCCGCCCCCATACTGGAGATTGAACTCAGGATCGTTCTATCACTGAGCACATCTCTAGTCCTTTTTAATTTTTATTTTGAGACAGGGTCTTGTAAATTTCGAGGGTTGGCCTCCCACCTGACACCCATTCCTGCCTCAGCCTTCTGAGATGCTGGGGTTACAGGCATGCACTACCACACCTGGCTTGGCATAATTTTTTCTTCATACTATGGAATCTTAAAAATATTTTGAATAATAGTCACATGGTTTCAAGTATATTCAGAAAAATTCACATAAAAGCTAGAAACAATTGCCAACAGATTTAAATGAATGAGATTGGTTATGGCATTGCAATTTTAGATTAAAAAAAACCCCAATACACTGAATTTTCTTATACATTACAATCAGAAAGCAGTCTGTATAACACTGGATTTACAGGCATGCACTACTGAAGACAACTCATTATTATTATTATTATTATTATTATTATTATTATTATTTTTAATAGATGGCCTGTTAGACAACATAAAAACAGGTTAGGGGGCCTTGCAAATTGCTGAGGCTTCTCAGACATAGTCACTCTTGAAGCTCAATTCCATATAAGACAAGACCCTAGGAGGAATTGTTAGGTGGGCGGCAGCGACTTGGTGGCGACTTAGTGGCAACTTAGAACAAAGCAGCCCGCACCGGAAAAGAACATCAATCAGATGCTGGCGGAAACGCCTGTCAATCAGCCAGATCTCCTGACTAACGCCTGTCAATCAACAGGACCCCCCTGGCCAATCCTGGAGTTCAGCCAACTCCCCTGACCAATTCAAGGGGGCAAGGGACCCTAGAAACACCTTTTCCTGTCCCAAGCCCTTCCCTTCCTGCTGTAAGCCCCATAAAAGTCCAGTCCAGTCGAGCTTCCACGTGGTTTCTCCTCCGACCCTTCTCCTGTCCCCTCTGTGGGTCTGATCGAGTTCCACCCGGGAGTGATATCTCAATAAAGCCTGTTCAGCGGCCCTTTTAAATCGCCTCCTTTGGCCATTGCCTGCCCCGACTGATCTGACAGGAATCACACTAGAATGTCAGCTCCCTGAGGGCGACATTTTTATTTGTTCACTGCTGAATCCCTATTGCTTGGCTCAGAAAAGATATTCAACAAATTTTTTTAAATAAATAAACAAATGAAGGTTTGGTGATATAGAAATGGCCCCAGAGAATGCTAACTTAAAGAGGGATGAGTTGAGGTGTTCTGGGCTACACTCAGGGATCTGAACTAAACAAGAATTAGAGAAAGGCAGCTGCCTCGGAACTGATGTACTGTTCTACATATTTAATTTTTAATCAAATTCTTTCATCTTCAAAAGGGCAGGAGTGGTACTGCAAATTGGTGCAGCCAATTTGGAAAGCAGTATGGAGATTTCTTGGAAAGCTGGGAATGGAACCACCATTTGACCCAGCTATTCCCCTTCTCGGTCTATTCCCTAAAGACCTAAAAAGAGCATGCTACAGGGACACTGCTACATCGATGTTCATAGCAGCACAATTCACAATAGCAAGACTGTGGAACCAACCTAGATGCCCTTCAATAGACAAATGGATAAAAAAAAATGTGGCATTTATACACAATGGAGTATTACTCTGCATTAAAAAATGACAAAATCATAGAATTTGCAGGGAAATGGATGGCATTAGAGCAGATTATGCTAAGTGAAGCTAGCCAATCCCTAAAAAACAAATGCCAAATGTCTTCTTTGATATAAGGAGAGTAACCAAGAACAGAGTAGGGACGAAGAGCATGAGAAGAAGATTAACATTAAACAGGGATGAGAGGTGGGAGGGAAAGGGAGAGAGAAGGGAAACTGCATGGAAATGGAAGGAGACCCTCAGGGTTATACAAAATTACATACAAGAGGAAGTGAGGGGAAAGGGAAAAATAATACAAGGGGGAGAAATGAATGACAGTAGAGGGGGTAGAGAGAGAGGAGGGGAGGGGAGGGGAGGGGGGATAGTAGAGGATAGGAAAGGCAGCAGAATACAACAGACACTAGTATGGCAATATGTAAATCAATGGATGTGTAACTGATGTGATTCTGCAATCTGTATACGGGGTAAAAATGGGAGTTCATAACCCACTTGAATCAAAGTGTGAAATATGATATATCAAGAACTATGTAATGTTTTGAACAACCAACAATAAAAATTAAAAAAAAATAAAATAAAAAAACAATAAAATAAAAACAAAAGGGCAGGAGTGGGATTAGGAGCAGGGTAGACACCAGGCTCACAAGAACACCATTTGCCATTCTCGATCTCATTTTCTCCACTGACATGTCAGCAGTTCACAGTCTGCATTAAACTTGGATGCTTTTAAATCATACAATGTTCAGAAAAACTTAGGCCTTTGAGTACATTCATTATTTCTCTCCATCCCTTATAAATGAGAGTTTTGAAAGGCTTACCTAAGTGAAACTAAGGAAACAGATTTGCATAAAGGCCTCTGGGTTTATAAATAGTTTTATTGCTCCATTTAAACTTCACAATATACAACCCTCTGGCAAGTCTCTTTAACAATAGGTAATTATGTTGAGATATCTGAGATAGATAAATATGTTGAGAATCTGAGATGGCTAATTCAGTCTCATCCTCAGCTAAAGTCTAACCAAGTACTAAGTCACTTAAGATTTTACTTTTAAAAACTTTTTTTTTTAAATTTTAAGTTTAATCTAGCTGTTAGACACAGAAGCCTTTGATAATAAGTAGGATTTTGAAAAAAATCTTAAAAGTTAAGAGACTAAAGCAGGTACTACTTTCAGCCAATGAAACACATACACACACACACACACACACAAACTAATGATTCTTCCCCCCTGCCCCCAGGGGTAGAGCACCCCGAGCTCCATTCCCATACCCTTCCATTTTTTTTTTTTAATCTGGAGAAAGAGTTTTATTAAGTTGCTAAGGTTGATCTTGCACTTGCCATTCTCCTGCCTCAGCCTCCTAAGGCTCTGGGATTACAGGTGTACATGCTACCACACTCAGTTTATGATTGTCTTATTTAGATATTGCTAAAAATTACTTTTGCTACTACTGGAAATAAATCTAGAAAAGCTTTTTAACAAAGATCTAAGAAAGTATTTCTATATTATTCATATAAGAAGTACTGGAGGATATATGATTGAATAGAGGTCACTACCAAATGTAATCAAGGCACTACTCTCCTGAGTTCTTATATCACCAAGCCAAACAAACTAGGAATATACTAGCTATTTGCCTTCTCTTAGATTCTCAAAAAAATGGCTTAAAGATTACAGAATATTTTTTATATCCATAATAAAAATAATTTATAATATAGTATTCTACACATTGAATAATTTTTCTATGAATTTAGATATAAAATTATGTAAATTTACAAATAGTACTACTTATAACTTTTAGAAATGCTACTTTCTCAAGAAAGTATCACATTTTTCTTTTTCTGGTCCTGGGGACTGAATTGAGGGGTGCTCTACTACTAAGGTACTCACCCAGTCCTTTTTATATCTTATTTTTGAGGCAGGGTCTTGCTAAGTTTCCTAGGCTATTCTCAAACTTGTGATCTCTCTGCCTCAACCTCTCCAGTAGCTGGGACTACAGATGTGAGCTACCATACCAAATTGTCATTATGATCTTTGAATTATTATTGTAAAATGACAAGCCATCTGTTTTGATATAGTGATACGTTATTTGAGCCATCGAAAGTGATTTTTCTTTTAGCAGGTGACAAAGACTCTTTTCTTTAATTAGGGTATTCTTAGCTCTCTGTTCAAAGGGACTCAACATTGGGCTTCCCTCTGTCTGTATAGTCAGGTTTGAGCAAGAATTCCGCTATGTGAGTTTAGCAAAAATCCTCTACTCAACTTGGGATATAAACACCTTCCATATCTGATCACTCTGGCCTGCCATCAGTATAAATTCTTTTGAGTTTAGAAAGAATTCCTCTTAACTCCGTGTTTTCTCTTAGTAATTTTCCATCTACTGACCCTCACCTTGTTCCTTGGTGCTAAATCTCCCCTTCCCTTGCTGGAATCCTAGTCAAGCCCTACCTTTCTCCCCTACTACAAGACCCGATGGCATTGGTCCATCCTATACTTATTGTCGTGGCCCCCTTGTATGAAATCCATCTTATCAACTTCAACAAGTGTCATATTTTTTTAAACAATAGGAGTCATTTCTCTCAGTCCTGTTTCTATTTCTTTCAGAAAACGGGAGTAGTCATGTTTACAAAACTGTATCCTGGCACCATAGCTCTGTAAGCAAGAAGCAAAAAGGCATTTTTGGAGATTAAAAAGTGAATTATTCATAAAATACTCTGATCAATAAATGTCATATCTGAGTTGATGAGGAAAGAGTAAAATAGGAGTTTAGTGAAGGATAACACCCTGGGATGAAGTCCAATAGAGAGAAATTTCTTGCTTCTATTTGTTTTACAAACTCAATTAACAAAACCAAAGAGGTGTTTTTTTTTCTTTTTTTAGTATTAAGACCTGTTACAGTGAAGAAAAATTATAAATATTGAATGAAAAATGGGAATAATTGGGTAAATGTCACATTCCAGTTCCATTCAACTGTGAAGAAGACAAACACGGCTGAAAACCAAAAAACCAGGCCTGCGCCATCCCCCAAGGCCCTTGTGGAATGTATGCAACACACGGTCTGAGAATAGCTTGGAGACCAAATTCCCAGAGATTCCTGATTGCAGCTATGGGATTCAAACCATAAAGAGATTTTTTATCAAGGATGTCATTTGAATTTTTTTGAACTCCAGACAGTTTCTCATGCTCTCTCATGCAACAACTCCCAATAGGTGTCACAGATAGAGGAAAAACAATCTTTCTAGAGGCTCCACAGTTGTCTCACAGGAGTGTTAGTAACAGGGCTAAAATGAATGAGAATCTGCCTCAGGTTCTTCCTAATATTTTCCTTGTTTGGCAATGCCTGCAGGTGTAAAGTCAGGCACTTTGTGGCATCTCATGCAAATATGTAAGTGGGAGACAGGGAATGTGCTCATAAAAGCATGTGGCTAAAGGCTGAAGGGTGAAATCAGGGCAGGGACTGTTTTTGGCTGAGATGTCTCACCAAATTTCCAATTATCTGTGATCATTCATAGAACTAGAAGGTATTCTGCTCCAAATGCTTGAACAAGACAGGTTCTATCTTTATGCAATTTACAATCAAATTGTTACGCAAAATACACACTGGGAAGTAAAGCTAATAACAGTTCACAAGATATGAAAAACTGCAGAGAAATATAACAGGGTGCTTATATCTAAAAAAATTAACAAAGAGAAAACCTGCCATTAGAATCCTATTTGTAGCTCTGTTGTAAAGGATAATTATAATATCTCCCAGTGAAAAGTCATTCAAGAATAAACAGTAAGGGGGATGGCGTTTTGGAAACTTTAAGACTCAATTTATGGAGTCCAAACACAGATATCTGGTACAGTGACAAGAGTAATGGTTATAATAAATTAAGGAAACTTATATCTAAACAGAAATCCACAGAGCTGCCTTTGACTCATGTACGGATATATAAAAGTGCTCAGGGATAAGTAGAAAGATTAATTCCTTCTGGAGCAATGAAAATAGAGTCAGAGAAGAGCAGCTGAGGGTGCTGATGCTTTATTTTATTTTCAAATAAAAGTTTTGGATTTAATAACTAATCAAATCCCAACCTCAGTAATTAACTTGCTATTCTTACTTTTTCAAACTTGTTCTATGTTGCCAAGGTTTTGCAGATTCACTTTGTCATAAGCCATTGTGTAACAGCATAATACAAGGGAGAATTACAAACTTTACTCAAGTTACACATTTACCAGAAATATTCCTAAAGATACTTGGGAAGCTACCTCCTGTTCATAGGGTAATATACACCACCTAAGTGCATTTTACTCTATAGAGGGGATTTTTTGTCAAAGAAATGTACCAGGCTGAGACACAATGCCAAAACTTGCACAAAGTTGGACAACTAATGGCCTGATTTATTGGTGTGTGTCCTTAATTCAGACTGGCAAAGAGTGCAAGGCCAGGCTGTCTACATACTTCCTTTACTGACCCAGAGGTCACCATTACTGATTTAGTTCCTTGGCTTTGAGTGGGCCTTGCCTTCTGATTTGCCTGCCCCTTGGAGAACTCAGAGGAAGCAGCCGTTAAAGTTTTCCTGCATGAGCTCAGGGGTTGATGAGATCATCAGCCTGCTTGCTGATCCTGCAGTGTAACACAGGGAAACAAAAAGCCTACATTTTCCACAAATGTAGCAGAAAGAATCAAGCATATGGTAATCTTTGACAAAAGGGAATTTACAGAAATAACCACTCATGGTTAATCTCCCAAACAAACTGAATACCTCTGTGTACAAAATTGAACAAATTACAAAGAAAACTAGGGATTTTATCCATTCTTTGTGATAGATTCAAGATAAGTTAGGGCTTGTGGGGCTTTGAAATGACATGGTCCATCATTTTAATTCTCTTTCTCTCTCTTTTTTTCAATGCTGAGGATGAAACCCAGGGGTGTTTTACCACTGAACTATATCCCCAACCCTTTTTATTTTGAGTCAGGGTCTTGCTAAATTGCCCAGGCTGGCCTCAAACTTGTGCCTCAGCCTACTGAGTAGCTTGGATTACAGGTATGTGCCACGATGCCTGGCTCTAGTCCTTCATTTCAGATGTTAGAAATCTGAGGTCCAGGTATACCTAAGTTTATTATGGGTTCTACAATTTATTCTCATTATTTCTGCTTCTTAGAGACATTCCCCATAATATAGTAATTATGAAACAATTGTTTTAAAATGCATAAATAACAAATATTTATAACAAACTGAGTTTTATTTATATCATTACTTTAAACTTTGTCTGGACTTTGGAACAGTGAGGCTCCAAACTAAAGAAGCATGAAATATAGACAGAAGACCAGGGTCAATTTTAGCTCTGAAACTTCTGGGCCACATTATTCTAAGGAAAAACACTTAACTTCTTTGATCTTTCATTTTCTAGTCTATTTTCATTCACCAAATATTTACTGGATCACAACTATGCGCTAAGTCTGGTCTTCTGAGTTGAGAAAGAAAATAGGCAAGCCCTACTATAATGGCATTTACATTCTAGCATTCTAGTGAGAAGGAGAAGGCAGACAGGAAACAAGAAGTTAAAAAAAAATATATATATATATTTGAAAATGATGAAGTCTAAAGATGAAACAAGCTCTAGATAGGGCAGAGGGGTTGGAGGGGAAGGGAGGGGGCATGGGGTTAAAAATGATGGTTGAATGTGATGATCATTATTATCCAAAGTACATGTATGAAGACACAAATTGGTGTGAATATACTTTGTATACAACCAGAGATATGAAAAATTGTGCTCTGTATGTGTAATAAGAATTGTAATGCATTCTGCTGTCATATATAAATAAAAAAAGATAAAAAACTAGAATTTTAGAAAAAGTGATATGGAAATGGTTTGGCCAGCAAGATTATTTTTTGGGGTGGTAGTGGTGGTGGTGAAAGTAACTTTTTGGTCAAGATCTGATAGAAATGAGCTAGCAATGCAAGTATGTGAGGAACTGGCATTAGAGAGAAAGGGAACTGCCATTATGAAGGCCTTGAGGCAGTGATGTGCCCATGTATTTGAGGAACAGTAAGGAGGCCAGTGTGATTGGGGCAGAGAAAATATGGGGAAGAGTAAGAGGAGATGAAGCCAGAGAGAGAACCAAGGGGCCAAACTCTTCATAGGCCACATAGACTTGGGTCTTAACTCTGGTTAGATTAGGAAACCTATTTATTTATTTCAAAGTGTATGATTACCACTCACATCTCCAAAGTTCCTAAGGATTAAATACTATGATATTTGTGGAGAGCTTTTGGGACGTCAAGAGATATAAAATGTGAGAATTGTTATTGTGTGAAGTCTTTGTGGCACAGTGGAGAGACCTCAGGCTTGAGAACCATAGACGTGGATCTGAAGGCTAGCTATTTTAATCACCTGCCATAAGTTTTTGTAACTTCATCTATAACATAACAAAACTAATTCCTAACCTGTATTGTCATATCAAGAGTCAAACTTAGTTATGTTAAATTCTTATCACAGCATGGAACATAGACCTTTCAATACAGCAAGAACTGAAAGGTGTCACCTCATCTGGAGCACAGGGAAAAGGAATTATTAATCCTAGGGTCTAACCTGACCTTCTACTGCTTCATGGTCTTGTGGAGAAGAAACCAATTTCATTATACACAGTTAATTCAGTTTCTCCAATGGATGTGCATTACAATGACTGCTGTTTTCCTGTACTGGTGTGGGGGTTGAGGGACTAAGGCTTATAACATCACTGCATGAAAGGAAACACTGCAGAGTGTTTCTGCTGTTAACACAAGTGTGACTAAGACTTATATTAAGGAGATAGTGAAAAAATCCAGAGGAAGCTGCTGTTCTAAAAACAACCTGGAATTTATCTGTTTGCCCTAAAAACAGTCTCCAGAGTCTTTTGAATTCCAAGACTTAATATAAGAAAAATGAGGAGGAGGAGGAAGAAGGACAAAAGTAGGATGAAGTGGAGAGGCAGCTTATAGCAGCATAACTCTATCAAACAGTGAAAACAGTTACAGAGAACAAAATTTGGCAAGGACTAAAATTCTAAGTTCTGATTTAGTGTTAAGAAAGTCCTAGAAAATCTGGCAAGTTTCCTATCTCTCTATTTTTAATATAATTTTTTTCAATCAGCTTCTTGTAACTTAGTACTTATCACCAGAGTCCTTGACACTTCTTCTTTCTGGACTTTTCAATGAAAATCTTGGGGACTTTCCTGAGTAAAAGCAACTGGAACCACCACACAGTTTATATGGGTTACTGTTCGTCTCCACAGAAGCCAAGCTAAAAGCTGAAAACTAGTTTGGTTTATGACTTAGAAAAACATAGGCCATAAATTTCTTAGGAGAACCCATCTTTCTTGAGATTTTTACAAACCAAGACTTTAAAGCAGAGAAGGCAAGTGTAAGTGCACCTAACTTCTTCCACAAACCAACACTGACTTTTTATACTATTAGCTCATCTAGTCAAAATACCTCCAAAACCTATAAAGGCACCTTAGACTGCAGCTGGGCATCACAAACTCCAAACAACTGTAAAGTGCAGTTACCACCTATGTTTTTGCACTAACAGGCATTATGTAATCTGAACAGAGCTATGAATATGCTCAATTTAATCTTTATTTTTAAAGCAGAGACTAAAATACTCAATTTAATATATAACAGCAAATTCAATTAATACAGTATCATAAAAAGGGTTTTCCTCAAATATATAAGGCGTGGCTGATGTTCTCCCAAGGGGAGTTTGTTCCTAGGATCAATATGATTCAGTTACACAAATATTTACTTAGTAGCTGTTATGTGCTGGGCAGAGGGCTGGGTGCTGGAGAAACAGAGATGAGTAAGACCTGGCCCCTGATCAAGGCATTTGCCATCTAGTAAAAAAGGCAGCTATGTAAACCCTCATAACTAGCATAAGTGTGAGATGGGCAGGCATATGGTGTAGTAAGAATGAAGTGGAGGGGTACCTACCCTAACCAGTGGGCGGGGTGGAGTGTGACAAGGAAAGCTTTCTGAAGGATGTGACTCTTGAGCCCAATTCTGAAGGACTCTTCAGCCAGGTCTCAGCTGGAGAAAATTCTGGAGAGGGATAAGCAATATTAAATACATCAAGTCCCAAGGCAATGGTGCTGTGCAAGGTGTTGATGAAGAACAAAATGTGAAGTGGAAAGTGGTAATATGAGGTTGGCAGCGGGAGAAGGGGCAGTTCACATAGAACTCAGAATGTATCCCAGTAGCTGAGTGTACTGGGGCAAGCCCAAGGCCAGGCTGGACAACTCAGTTAGGTCCTTTCTCAAAATAAAAATAAAAAGGGCTGGGATACAGCTCCATGGTAGAGTGCCCCTGGATTCAAGCCCCAGTACTAGGGCGGGGGAAATATACCCCAATGGCAATGGGGAGCCAGTGAAGAATTGTAAGGAAGTGAGACGCAGGATCATAAATGTATTTTATGGAAGTAGGTTATTCCAATGGTAATGTGGAAGAAAGGAGACAACAATAAATAGATGATTCAATCTTAAATTTTACACATTCTGATTTATTTCCTCAGGAGATAAGAGGTCTGCTAGTTTTGTCTTACATCTATCAGTTAAGATAAAAGTATAGAGAAAACAGTTTTGATGTATGCCCAGTATTCTAAAGCATATCTCACTTGATGCACGAATCACACCCTGCATTGTTAAGTTTGGTTTGTCTCTGATATAGAAGCCCAATGTAAAAGGAAGATACTGGAAAGTACAATATGGCATTTAGGCCCAGAGTGACCCCTCTTCTTTTGGTAACAAAGTAGCACAACCCATTGCATCACCTCTTTAACGAGAATTTTCAGGAATAGGCTGTTCAAAAAGGATCTGGAGAAATACGGAATTACTAAGGGATTACTGAAGAATTTGCTACATTTCCTACATTGCTTTCAACTCATCACTGATTTCTATTTAAACTAACTTCGGTTACATGATTAAAGAGCAGACATACATACTTCTGTGGCTATGTCTGCTGAGACATTAGCACAATTAAATAGTACAACAGTAGTAAAATACTTTTGTGAGGAAGGAGCAAGGTGGGTTAGAGTAATGAGGAATGAAAAAGGTTATAGAAACTAGAAGGGAAAAGCATACCTTATTTCATTTAATCCTTAAGACTATCCTTAGGTCTATTTATGGTGGCTGTTATATTCCTCATATTAATACTTAAGAAATCTGAGTCTCAGAGATTTATATAAATCGTCACAAAGCATAGAGCTAATGAAGTGACAGAATCAGATTTGAATTTAGGTTTGATGACAGAATTTGGAAATTTTTTCCATGATAGCAAACTATGTGCTTTCTCAAGAAGAATAATTCAAACATTACCAATACTGATCAACTTTTGGGTCAGAAAGACCTTGTAGGTTGATTAAAATTCCCCTATTGCAGGGTATGGTGCCATACACCTGTAATCCCAGTGACTTGGGAGACTGAGGCAGGAGGATTACAAATTTGAGATAAGCTTGGGCAACTTAGTGAGACTCTGTCTCAAAATTAAAAAATATAAAAAGGTCTAGAGATTAGGTCAGTAGTAGAGTTCAATCCCTAGTACTGCAAAAATACATATATGCATACATTTGTATACATAATTTCCCAAATTTATAAATGTCCCCATTATGTCCATTTCTTTTCTTTTCTCCTCATTCTTTTTCCACCCCCTCTATTTATTTCTGTTTAAAAGAAGAAAAGGCATGGCAAAGATTTCTGTGACAATCTTATCACAGGAAAAAGAAGTATAAAAACAGAATCCCTTAGCGTAGTTGAGATTTGATTTCCAAATCTGAGACTGGTTGGGTCTAATATTTTAGCTGACTCAATGTACAAAAGAAATTCTGCCCATCTCTATTCTGCATATCTAATCATGCTACAAACACTGAATTCTTATTTCACCTATTCCATGGTGGTTGGGTCTCTTCATTATAGTAGCCTATTTATTTACCATGGTGAAATACAAAGAAATACTTGAATATTCAATAAATATTAAGCACCTACTAAGTAACAGACACTATTTGGGGGGCTAGAGAGATCAACAAAGAAATCTAAATTCCTGCCCTTGTGGTACTTATATACCAGTGGAGAAATCAGATTAAAAACAAAGGTACAGTTTCAGATAGAGACAGTGCTGTGAAGAAACCAAAGCAGGGTAACTATCCAGAGAAGAAAGGAAGGAGAGAGAGAGAGAGAAAGAAAGATCTCTCGGAGGATATCCTCTTTAGTTTAGATCTGAGGAATGGGCAGGAGAGAACCAGGGAAGATCAGACCAAGAGTGTTACAGGCAGAGGAACCACAAGTGTAAAGGCCCCACAGAAGAAAGGAGCTTCACATGTTCCAGAAAGCCCCAAACCAGGGAAGTTACGGTGTGGTGGGTGAAGAAGAAAAATACAGTCAAAGAAGATGGCAGGGACCAAATCTGGCAGGAATCTGTAAGCCAGGAAAGGGAATTAGAGTTTTGTTTTTTTTTTTCCCTAATTGTGACAGGAAGCTATAGGATTTTGTGCAGAAGAGGGATATGATTTGATTTAGATTTTAAAAATTCACCCTGGGCTGCTGTGTGCAGAATAGAAAGGTATTCAGTCACCCTGCTGAGAGATAATGGTGGCTTAGAATGACAGGTGGAGATGGAGAGAAGTGCTAGTGCTTAGGTCTATTCTGAAAGTAAAGTTGCAAATGGGTTAGATATTGGGAGAGACAGAAAGAGATAAATAAAGGTTGTCCTAAGTTTCTGGCATGAGCAGTGGGGAGAACTAAGATGAGGAAGGGGTTTGGGGACAAAAGTCAAAGGGTTCAGTTTGGACATGCAGGTATGTGGGGATGTTGGACAGGCAGCTGGATACAGAAACTATGACTTAGGGAATAGGTTCAGGCTAGAATATCTCTAGCTGGGAGACATCAGTACACAATATTTAAAGCCATGTGTGGCAGAAATTGGCCCCTATGCCCCAAAATCCATTATCCTCTTTTTCCTTTAGTCAAATAATTGCCAAACTGTAGCTAGAATTCATAGCTACATGACCAAAGATTATAAGAGATATGTGTTTAACTTCTAACGTGTCCTAAAGGGAAGTGCTATGTCCTTCACTTCAATTTTCTTCTTCCTGCTGTTAGAATACAGATATGATTGAGGAATGGAGCAACCATTTGGGTAAAGGAGCTGGGGGTTGCATGTTGAGAACATCAGAGAAATAGGAAAGAGTGAGCCTGGGTCCCCAATACTAACAAGCCATCCTATCAGCCCTGGACTACCTCCTCCATTTTCACAGGGAAGGAAAATCAACTTTCATCTTGTTTAAACACCAGTGTTCTGTGGTCTCCTTTACAGCAGCCTAAACTATATTGTAACTTACATACTGTAGACCATCAAGGCAAACTTAACTTACATATTATAGATCATCAAGGCAAACTTAATTTACATACTGTAGATCATCAAGGCAAAGATTATAGGAGATACATATTTAGATAAGCTCTAAGTTCTGGGATATTCCAATATTTAGGGCTTAGGAGAAAACAAAGGCTCAACAAATAACATGGAGACAAAGTAGCTAATTAAATAAGATGAAAAACAAAACAGGAAGGCATAGTAGAACTCAAGTAAAATATTACAACATGGTGTCAAATGATGTTGAGAGTATGGTGAGGACAGAGAAGAGAATGTGGAAGGAGGAAAGTGATGAAAACTTTGACAAGTAGTTTCAGTGGAGTGATAAGATAGAACCTTATTTTAAGTAGGTTAAACAGGAATGATAGGACAGCAAATTGGTACAACTACTTTGGAAAAACAGAATGGAGATTCTGCAAAAGACTAGGAACGGAACCACTTTAAGAACTAGCTATCCCACTCCTTGGTATTTATCCAAAAGAACTAAAATCAGCATGCTATAGTGATATCTGCATACCAATGTGTTACAGCAGCATAATTCACAATAGCCATGTTATGAAACCAGTCTAGGTATCTGTCAACAGACAAATGGATAAGAAAATGTGGCATATATACACAATTAAGTTGTATTTAGCTGTAAAGAAGAATGAAATTATGTCATTTTCTGGTAAATGGATGGAACTGGAGAACATCATGCTAAATGAAATAAGCCAGACTCAGTCAAGGGTTGAATGGACGAGAGAGAGAGAGAGAGGGAGAGGGAGAGGGAGAGGGAGAGGGAGAGGGAGAGGGAGAGGGAGAGGGAGAGGGAGAGGGAGAGGGAGAGGGAGAGGGAGAGGGAGAGGGAGAGGGAGAGGGAGAGGGAGAGGGAGAGGGAGAGGGAGAGGGAGAGGGAGAGAGATAGAGATATGAAATTTTAAAAGGGAGGATCTCATGAAAATAGAAGGGAGACCAACAGAGTACAGGAAGGAGGTTGAGAAGGAGGAGAGCATGGGGAACAAATTTACCAAATTATGCTATGTCTGTGTATAAATATACAACAGTGAATCCTGCTTCTACCCTACATAGAATGCACTAATTAAAATAATAATAATAATAGAAGGAAGATCAGCATAGTATATCAGTAGACAAGGGGAAGAACAGGGAAGGTACAAATGTGCAGGTACAAATATGGCATAATAAATTTCATTATTATGTATAATTACAATGTACCAATAATAATAATAATAATAAAAAGAACAGAAAGAAATAAGGAGGAAATGGCACATACAGACAAGTCTTTCAAGGATTTTTGCTGAAGAAGGTTAAGAGAGGAATAGGGTGGTAACCTGAGGAAAGATTTTTTTTTAAATGAGCACTATTATCCAAATCACTAAGATTATAAGTTTTATTTTAAAAGCAAGAGCTCTGAAATATAGTAAAATGTAGTTAAATTTTTATAAAAGAGTAATGCTTTCTTTGAAAAGATAATCTAAACTCACTTTCTTATAGAAAAGGCAGGTTCCTTCATAATAAATTGTTAAACTTGAAATCTTTAGGTCACATTAATATCACAAATACTACTACTCTATAAATGGAAATAATGATGCTTTACGGGACTCATTTGGAAATCAGTATCTGCAACTTTTAAAAAAGCAATAATAGGGGCTAGGGATGTGGCTCAAGTGGTAGCGCGCTCGCCTGGCATGCGTGCGGCCCGGGTTCGATTCTCAGCACCACATACAAACAAAGATGTTGTACCCGTTGATAACTAAAAAATAAATATTAAAAAAAATTCTCTCTCTCTCTCTCTCTTTCTCTCTTTCTCTAAAAAAAAAGCAATAATAGTCTACAACTTTCTTCTAACTTTTTTGTCTACTTTATAATTTTGGCACCAATAGGAAAACTTTTCTCACCCGAGAAATAAGAAAATCTTTAGACTACTATATTTTTCTTGGTCTCAAAGGGATATCTCAGATACTGTGAAAATTGTCAAAATTTAATAGCAAATATGATTGGGGAGTACTCTAACTGTTCACACACAATAATCAGTATATATGGGCAATTATTTCTTTGGATGTAAGTCTAACATATTCTGTTATTAGTCCAGAAGCCAAATTTGTAATTGCTATTAGCCAAAAGAGCCCCACAATTCCTATTAGTATCATAGAATCTTATAACTTAATCTAAACGGAGAGCTAAAGATTTTATGTGAAAGATTCACAGACAGTGAGAAGGATGGGGAAGGTGTACGCTGGGGCAAAGGAAAAAGTAAATACAAAGGCCTGAGCGGCTGATAACGCAAAAAAAAAAAAAAGATCTCATGAAAATAAAAGAGACAATAGTAGAGTACAGAAAGGGGATCTAGGTGAAAAGAGGAAGGGAGAAAAGAGGAGAAATTGGATAACGAAATCAACCAAATTATTCTATGTGCATGAATATACCACAACGAGTCCTACTTTTTTGTATAAATACACCAACTAAAAAAATTGGCAGGAGACCAATAAATAGAAGAAGGGGGCTGGAGGACGGAGGAGGGAGAAAAAGATGAAGTACTGGGGAATGGAACTGAGCAATTATGTTAAGTGCATGTGTGACTATGTCACAATGAAACCTAGCATTATGTATTAAAATGCACTGATAAAATATATTAAAACAAGCATAGTGCATAACACAGCTTGATAGGCAAGAAAAAAATGTACAAACTCTTAAGAAGCTGAAATTTAACAGGCAAAAATGTAAAAGCCCAGCTACTAGGAGGCTGAGGTAACAGATTTACAAATTTGAGACCAGCCTGGGTAACTTGATGATACCCTGTGTCAAAATGAAATTTTTAAAAAAGGGTTGGAGGTATATCTCAGTGGTAGAGTGCTTTGTAGTACGTGGGAATCCCTGGGATCAATCTCCAGAGAGAGGGAGGGAGGAAGGAAGGAAGGAAAAGAAAAGAAATTCCATACAACTATTATGATGAGGACAGGGTGAAACATAGATATATTTGAAAAAAAAAATTGTAGGTTTTAATCAAATACAAGTATGATGAATCAAAGGTGAAATACAACTGCTCCCCAAACTCATGCCAATTAAGGTTGAATTAGGACACAATACCGGAAGGAAGTTGTACAGGAGAATTGCTTGAGTCCAGGAGTTCAAGTTCAGCCTGGGTAACAGAGCAAGATCCTGTCTCAAAAAAAAAAAAAAAAAGGTGGAGGGAGGGTCTGGGGATGTGACTGAGTGGTAGAGCAACCCTGGTATCTCTAGTATCGCACATGTGCACATGCACAGGTGTGTACACCCACCCACCCCCACACACAAGAACACAACAAAAAAAGATGATGAATTTCATTCTCTATCTTCTGACCACAAGCACCTTCACCTTCAGTGCTGTGTTCCATTCTGATTGTTTTGAACCTAGGCCATGAGTCAGTTGATGGAGGGTTTGCATGCATTTCTATAAACTGGTGGGGAGAAAATACAGGGGTATACAGCAAGTCTCCAAAGACCTAGAAGCCTACAACACAGAAGAGGGATTAGACTTTTTCTCTGAGATTTAAGAATACTGAATCAGACCAATAATTGAAGGGCACAGATTCTGGAACATGAACAGAAAGAAATTTCTAACATTCACAGCTGTCTAAAACAGAAGAGATCATCTCCAGACATAATCAATTTATCTTTGAGCATTGCCATACCAAAGACCTATTTTGAATGCTTTCATATGCTGAACACATTATTAAGCACTTTGCATAATAAATGATTCTTTCCCTCAGATGAGAAAATTACAGTTTGAAAAAAAGCCAACAAATAGTATAGCTAAGAAGAACTGGGATTATACCTTTCTTAGTGATTGGGTGGCTTATAAAGCCAGAAACTTATTTTCACAGTTCTGGAAGGTGGGAGGTTCTAAGATCAATGCATAGCAGATTTGGTGTCTGGTGAGGGTTTGCTTCCTTGTTCATCAACAGTTACCTTTTGTCATGTCTTCATATAGCAAAGGGGCAAGGAAGTTATCTGAGACCTTTCTTATATGGGCACTGATCATATGTATGAAGGATCCATCTCATGATCCACTCACCATAGATACCCCTAATGACATCATACTGGGGATTAAGATGTCAATATATAAGTTTTGCAGGGGCACAAATATTCAAACCATAGCAGCATCTATGTCCACCTATCTCAAAAGTCCACACTTACAAAACATGTCTTTCTCTTTTTATGAATATTTTCAAGTACGCATAGAGGGTTAGGATGTTAGGACATTCTTATGAGTAACAACGTCATCATCATCACCATCACCACCATCATCATCCTAGTTGAATACCTATTCACCTAAAGAGTTTTGTGAAAATTTTATACCACCTATGTAACCGATCTGCATCTGTCTTTCTTTACATCTGGACGCAGTGTCTATCAGATTTACCTATAAAATCAGATTCTCTTTATCTATAATGAAAGGCCATTGAATGGAGGTAAGGAGGGATGTAATATTTTTGACAAGACACTCCCTGGGATTGGTTAGCACAAAGAATGATGACCCCAAAACAGAGAATATGAAAGCTGGTCATGACTTTATCTTGCCCCTTGGAAAACATGAATTATCTGAGGAACAAAGATTTAGGACCCTCAATGGTAGAAAAATCTTATTCCATGAAAAAAAATGAAAAAAAATTAACATAACACGCTAAGTGACATGGAAACATATCTGTTCTTTCTACAAACATGAAAAATACAGGGGGGGAAAATAACTGAACTTAAGACTAAGGGGAACAAAAATTAGAAAAGAGTTTAGAAGAAGTAGAAGTGCACAAATTGTAACTACTATAAAAGACACCTACATTTGAATCTGTGCTTACCAGAAGTATAAGACATTAGAGAGAGGGCACTGGTCACATAATCATTAAGAAGGCTTTGGGAAAGTTATACAGTATAGTCAACACCACTACGAAAGGCCTATGAACCAAAGGCCTATGATCTATGATCAGCAGCACACAGATGTGTGTTACTTTGAAGTACTCCTTCCTCTAACAGAATCCCTATTACATCAATGGCTTTATTCCTGGTAAAGAATTTCCTACTACTTCTTGGGCACTTCCTATTTTTGTCAAACTTTTAATTGAATTTTGGTTGTGAAGTGGATCTACTAAAGTATGGAGGATAGTAAATGACAATTTATTGACATTATAAATCAGAAAGAAGATCTGGTTGGAGGGGTACATTTGTGTAGCTTAACTCATGCCCAAAGTGGTCTTACTGCTGGGTGGCTCAGGAGAGTTGACTCAGCTTCCACAAAGACCTCAAGAGGCATAAGAGCACATGCTTGGATGGATTTTTTTCTCTGTGTGGCAGCACACATTAAAAGGGTATGTGGCTTCAAAATTTAAGGGAGATCAGTAAAGTAGAGGAAAGGGACCAGAGGGAGGGAGGAAGGGAGGGAAAGGTGAAATACTGGGAAATGATACCTGCCAATTACATTGTTATATTGCACGCATATACAAACATGTAACAACAAAGTCCACCATATGATACGTACCACTATAATGCACCAGTTAAAAAATATGGAGGTAAAAAGGATATGTGGCTTCAACCACTGTGTCCTGACTAAAATTCTTCATAGAGCAATATGTATTATCCTCACAGTAACTGAAGATTAACTGGCCCAATCCTTGATTTCCAACTGTCACTCTGTACATTGCATGTATTGCATTAGCGTCCAGTTTACTCCTTAATATAGTGGACTGCATTAAAAATGAAAATTTTGCTTCTCCATGTGATGATAACAGGTGGCATCATAGTCTTACAGATTTTACAAAGATCACTGTAGAACTGTTGGGAAGGTTGTTGCACAAAAATTGGCCTAAATAAAGTTTTCACTAACTTACCCTTTTGTAGTTGCATTCTCTAACTTTCTATTATATGACATTTACTTTTATGACAGGATCAACAGAATTAAACCTGAGACTAACAAATTCATTAGTTTAGAATATTGGAAGATTCTTTACCAGGTGGACTAACCTACCCATACTAATACTCTATTGGCTCTGAAACATTCCCATCACAGATGGGTGAAGAAAAATATATATGAAGAAAACCTCATATTTGGTCCAGAAAATAGAATAAATGTAACAAATGGCTCTAAAAGAATGGGTAACGTTGGGGTATGCTATAGAGACAAGCAGGGGAGCTAGTCACAATCAGCCACAGCAACACTAATACTGACATGAACTCTGAAAAATCCATGAGATTTCTCTATGCAAAGGTAGGGCAGAAAGAATGGTTTATAGCCAGGAGTGGTGGCATATGCCTATAATTCTAGTAACTTGGGAGGCTGAGACAGGAGGATCACAAGTTTGAGGACAGCTTCAGTGACTTAGTGAGGACTTGTCTCAAAATTAAAAGACTGGGGGTATAGCTTAGTGGTAGAGCACCCCTGGGTTTGATTCCCAGTATTACAAAAATAAAATAAAAAAACAGAATAAAATAAAATGGGAAAGAGTAGTTCATAAATCTTACTGAAAATACAAAGACAACTGAACCGCCAGATCAGGGAAAGATGACCCTGTACATTCCTTACACTAGTAAGGTAAACAGAAAGGATGATAACAGATGTTTTCCATTTAAGCTCACAGAAAGATACCTCCCATGTGCAAAACGGAGCTGATCACAGAGTAACCATGGAGACACCTTCCTTTATCAACATGTAATTTGGGTTGGATTCATGATAGAAATATTTCTCCACAAAAAAGGAATAAAATGAACAAGATTGTATGCAAATAGTTTAATGGGGTCCTTAAAAAAAAAAGAAACAAGATCAATTCAATGGTCAAAAAAGTTCTGTGGTTTTGGCAGTGAAATAATTATAAATTCACAACTGAATAAATGTGAAAGTTCTTAATTTGGCCCCTGCTCACACATGTCTAATCTAACCTCTATATTATAGTGTGGATCTGGACTGTTCATCAAAGGCTCATGTGTTTAAGGCTTGGTCCCCAGCCTGTGGCACTACTGGGAGGTAGAAGAACCTTTAAGAAGTGGGCCTAGTGGAAGTTAGGGTGATCACCGGGGGTATGCCCATGGGGATATTGAGACCCTGGCCTCTCCCCATCTAGTTGCTTCTTGGCTGTCATGAAGTGAGCACCTTTCTCCATCACCAGCTCCCCACCATGATGTGCTGTCTCATTACAGGCCCAAAGGCAATGATGTCGAGCCACCATAGACTGAAACCTCTGAAACCATTAACCCAAATAAACCTTTCCTTGGTTTACCTCAGGTATTTTATCATGGCAACAGGAAACTTGACAATCCTGTTTACATATAAGTTATTGTATCTACTGTCTGCAGATTAATTTTTCTTTGAAAAAGATCTTTATTTCATTTTTCTTATGTCCCTTCCTTTTAGTGGTCTCTGCTATATTATGAAGAATGCCTCTTCACAACATGTCTCTTTCTGGTAGTAATACTGGAGCAGAGAAATAAATGAATAAATAAGGAATAAATAAATGAATAAAGGAATAAGCTATGTGATGAACTGGGGTAAGAGGTCCAAGAAGATGGAAAGACCCTTGAATAAACAGTCAAGACTAGGAAAAGTAAGGAGTATGAGATAGAGTGGAATGATTAAGGGAGGTGATCATATAGGAAATGAAATTGGAGAAATAGAGGTCAGCCAATTGAGTTATGGGAGGCCAAAGTTAGGAGTGTGAACTTTATTATGAGAATACTCATGATGAGTTCAGAGAATAACTTAGTAAGGTCTGCTAAAGAAATGAATTATTAAAGTCCATTCAGAATCAATTATTTTACTAAACTAGGGCTGAAGTTCATAGCATGAATTAAGTGGAAGAAAAAACATGTTGCACATATTGACATTAAAATAATCATTACAGTGACCAAAGGTTTCCAATGCTAAAACTGAATTATAATCTTTAAAGTCATGGAAAAAAATAAAATTACATGTCAAAATTTTCTTTTCTAATGATGTCTTTGAACTTTAACCTTACCTACACCCCTCTCTCAGCTCCCCCCTTTGGTATTGGGGACTGAACCCAGGAGTGCTTTACCACTAAGTTACATCCTCAGCGTTTTAAAAAGCATTTTATTTTGAGACAGGTTCTCTACTTCTCCATTGATAAATGGATAAATAAATAAATATTCAGAATTAAGATGCTTTTAAAAAATTAGTTGTGCATTCCTATAATCTCAGCTATTAAGCAGGCTGAGGTAAGAGAATCACAAGATCAAGGCCAGCCTCAGCTACTTAGTGAGACTCTGTCTCAAAAATACAATAAAAAGGTCTCTCTCTCTCTCTCTCTCTCTCTCTCTCTCTCTCTCTCTCTCTCTCCTGAGGATCGAACCCAGGCTGCATGCATGCCAGGCGAGCGCTCTACCTCTTGAGCCACATCCCCAGCCCTCTCTCTCTCTTAAAAAAAATAAAAAATAAAAAAGATCAGTGAAGTAGAAAACAAAAGAGAATGAAGGGAAGAAAGGAAGGATGGGACAAAGAAAGATAGTGGAAAGAATCTGATATAACATTTCTATTTAAATATATGAAAATACCATAATGAAGCTCACCATTGTGTGCATCCACAGAACCTAATTTAAAAAATAACTATGGATAAAAGGCATAAAGATAAGTAGAGAAGAGGGAAGGGACCGGGGAATGGAGGAAGGGAGGGGAAGGAAAGGTACTGAAGACAAAATTAGAACAAGTTATATTCCATGCTTTTATAATTGTGTCAAAATGGATTCTACTGTCATGTATGAACTAAAAAGAACCAATAAAAATAAATTAAACCAACAAAAAAATTTGCTTCTAATAAGTAAAATATGATAAAAGTAACAGATAACAACTCCAAGATTAGGTTGCAGAGAGACTTCTATCATGGGCATTCTATTGTTTGGTGATTCTGACAGCCCATGTTATAAGCTATTCTAGTGAAAGGCTCATGAGGGAAGAAAATAAGTGAGGCCAGTGAGAAACTGTAGCTTTTAGTACAACATAGTACAACATCTTAGAAGAAATTGAATTCTTCCAAGACCCTCATAAGTGAGCATGTTTCCTCCCCAAACTGAGCCTTCTTAATAAGTCTATAGCATGAGGTGTGGCTTGTAATTTCATAAGAGACCTGGGACAGAGTCACCCTGATAATTTACATTTTTTTCTCAAAAAAATTGAGAAACAATAAATAAAGCTACCAAGTATTGGGATGATTTATTACATAGACATCTAAGTGACACACTGAGCTACTAATAAGTTTTAATAAAGTAAGGAAGTTAAACTCTTAACACTTGATCCAAATAGACACTTAAAACTGTCTGAATAATAGCAATAACAAGTTTGCTTGGATAGTTTTTTTAAGCTTTGACTAAGATTAGAATTAGCTTGAAAGGGCTAATTTGGAGAGGACAGGAAAAAAAATTAAAAGGTTATATAAATAAAAAATTGGTTCAGAAACTAAAAATTTCAGTTTAAAAGAGGCAGAAATATAAAGACAGAAGTAAATGATTCTCAAATCTGAAAAAATATAGGCTTATAATAGATAAAAAGTGAAACTGTAAAATAATTTTTAATAGTTCATTTTAGTTATATATAACATTGGGGCTCATTTTTATATAATTATAAAAGCATGGATAAAATTTGCTCTCAGTCCCCATTACTTCCCCTTTCCATCCTCTCTTCCCTTCCCTCTATTCTACTGATCTTTCTTTAATAAAATAATGTTTTTGAGAGCAATATTGGGTCCCTCACTGACACAAGCATACATAATCCCAGAGACTGGGGAAGGAAGCTAAGGCAGGAAGATTATCAAGTTTGGGACAACTTAGCAAGACCCTGTATTAAAATAAAAATAAAGAGGCTGAGGATGTAGCTTAGTGGAAGATGTTCAATTCCTTAGAACTGAAAAAAAAAAAAAAAAAAAAAAGAAAAGAAAAACAACAACAACAATAACAAAACCCTGTATTTTAGGGTAGTAGAGGTTGTAAAACAATCTATGTTGTTTCTATGAAAGTCTTAAATTAGAGTACAGTTGTATTTTCAAGGAATACAGTATTCATTGCAGATTACTTCATAACTACAGATACCTAAAAAATTTAGCAGAATGTCAGGAAACCAAAATTTCCTTATTCAGGAAACCAAAAATAGGCCTTGCTAGATAAAGAAAAAAGACAAAACTACAGAATAAGTGAAAAATATACAAATTATATATGTTATATTTAGAATATAAAAAGAACTCTTAAAACTCAATAATAGAAAGACAAATTATCCAATTAAAAAATGGGCAGCCTAGCATGTGCAAGGTCCTGAGCTAATTCCCTAGTTCTGCAAAATAAATAAAAATTTTAAAATGGACCAACAATCTGAATAGATAGTTCTTCAAAGAAGATATACAAATGACCAATAAATACACGAAAAGATGCTCAACATTTCTAGCCACTGGTAAAATGCAAATCAAAACTAACAATGAAATACTACTTCACACCCATTAGTTTGATTATAACTAAAATGGCAGATAATGACAAGTGCTGTCAAGGATGTAAAGAAAGCAGAACCCTCAAACACAACTGTGGGGATGTAAAATGGCAGAGTTGCTGTGGGAAACGGTTTGGCAATTACACAAAAAGTGAAACAAATTATTGTACGACCCAGTAATACCAAGAGAATATTATTCATCCAAAGAATGAAAAACTGATATATATTACAACATGAATAGACCTTAAAAACATTAAGTACTAAGTGAATGAAGCCAAACACAAAAGGTCACATATTGTATGACTCCATTTACAGGAAAAGTTCAGGACAAATTCATAGAAAAAGAAAGCACATCAGTGGTTAACAGAGGTGGGGGCAGGGTGAACTGGGAGTGACTGCTAAAGGGAATGAGTTTCTTTTAGGAGTGATGAAATGTTCTAAAATTTACTGTAGTGATGGTTGCACAGTGCTGTCTGTGAATTTACTAAAAACCACTGAATTGTACATTTTAAATGGGTAAAATATAGGATGTGAATTATCTTGATAAAGTTATTATTTTTTTTAAAAAGTAGTATAAAAAGAATAAGGCTCACAAAGTTTAAAAATAATTATTCAATGTGAAAAAGACACTAGAAAGCAACCCAATAACTAGTTTTTAATAACATAAAGGGATGTTAGCCATTTTTTCTCTATTTCCTTTAAGTTTAAGTAAAGATATCATATTATATAGCTGTAAGAATTATTTGTTGTTGTTGTTGTTGTTTTGGTACTGGGGATTGAATCCTGGGATGCTTTACCTCTGTGCTACATCCCAGCCCTTTTTATTTTTTGTTTTAAAACAAGTTCTCACTGAGGACCTTGCTAAGTTGCTGAGGCTGGTCTCAAACATGTGATCCTCCTGCCTCAGCCTCCCAAGCTGCTGAGATTATAGGCATGCACCATCATGCCCAACAGCTATAAGAACTTTTTAACAGTAGTGTTTATTAGTAAAGGGCTATAGTTTAGAGGTAATTCAATGATTTTTCTTTTTAAAGAGAGAACAAACATTAAACTTTCTTAGAACTAATTCTTGGAGGCCATGTTACAGGAACATGTTTTAAATGAAATAGTTTTTATAATAAAGTCCTTCAGATTATTTCAGAAATAAAATCTTGTGTTAGATCTAAAATTTTTACATCAAAGACGATTTTATTAAAGTAAATATAGTGTAGTTTGAATTCTTCTGGTCTCATTTAAGTATAGTCATTCCTGAAGGCAATGGAAGTACATCCTTGTCTCCAAATGGCTCCTTCAACCTTTCTCTGTACAAAGTTACATCCTCACTTTATTTAAATGAACACTTTGCTACTTCTGTTAATATGGAAGTATCAAGAATTTTTCACTTTGTAATAAATGTGAAGAGCCTTGTATTCATATTGAAATAAAATTATTTTTGTAATTCCTTATCATAAAGGCAATTTAATCTTCAGATGCTGAATACTAAGAAATGAAAAAGGCTCTCATAAAGAAAGAAGCCAAAAACAATGATGACAAATTCAATGAGTATTTCCCCTGCTGCAACTTGAATGCCCAAACTGTACAGTGTGGGAAAATACAATTGTTTAAAAAAACACTAAGTGGGAGGTAGAGATCGAATTTTTTGGATTCATGGAAATTTACTGTCATAAAAAAGTAAGCTCATAATTTATTTTTTCTTTCTAAAACATACAACCAACTTCAAAAAAGACAGTAATTATCTATAGCCTATCATGCACATGTAACAGAATTTGAGAGATAAGAGGGGGATATTAAAATGATTTATATCAACTTTCTCATTTTATAAATAAAGGAACTAACTGAACTACTTGCTAACGAGAAACACATCTTGTTAAAGGATAACCAGGGTGAGGAGTAAGGGTTTTGTCTCCAAGTATGGGTTGTTTCCCTGTACATTATGCTGAAACTTTACCTATTATAGAGATGACGGTTCTAAGACCTGCTTAGTGCAATGGCCCTCAAATAAAGGTTATATTCTCTAGGATCTTATTAAAATTTCTGAGAATACAAATTATTAGCCTTTGACTGTGTTTTTGTCCAAAAAGAAAAAAAGATAGTTTCTCTTCTTTTGTGGACATCAAGGCCAAACTCACTATATTTTTCCTTCGGTTTCTTGCTTCTTGGTTGCTGTGTTTAAACTTCTCTGATTATTCAAAATACTGCTGATAGAAGTTTTGGACCACTTAGCACCAGATTTCCTTCCTAGATTTAGAGACCTCCTCCCAAGGGAGGCTTCCACCTTCCACTATGCAAGTGTAAAATACCTGATACTTTATTTTCCAGACTTCCTTGTAACAAGGCTGCAAACATGTGACTTAGGCTTTTCCAATCAGATGCACTAGCCCAGGCCATAAAGCTATCATGACTCTTCTGGGATGAAAAGTAGCTCTGATACTTTTCATGGGCAGCCTAGCATGTGTAAGATCCTGGGCTCATTCCCTAGTACTGCAAAATAAATAAAAATTTTAAAATGGACCAACAATCTGAATAGATAGTTCTTCAAAGAAGATGTACAAATGACCAATAAACACACGAAAAGATGCTCAACATTTCTAGCCACTGGTAAAATGCAAATCAAAACTGGCAATGAAATACTACTTCACACCCATTAGTTTGATTATATCTAAAATGACAGATAATGACAAGCGCTGTCAAGGTTGTAAAGAAAGCAGAACTCTCAAGCACAACTGTGGGGATGTAAAATGGCAGAGTTGCTGTGGGAATCTAGTTGCAAAAGCCAGCTGTGGCTTTAGTTCTAGAAGTTAAGTTCAGAATCAGTGATATTGGTGGTTTCAGCCATGGTGTATGATCAGTTAGTTCTGTAGTGTAATTTGGGGCTTTGTTTTTATTTAAGGGACCTCCAAGTCAGATCCTTTGACCCTTTAAAAATTCAACTTAAGTTATCCAGAGTTAGTTTCTGTCACTCGAAACTAAGAAAACGGATTGATTCAAATTATTAAATAGAGATAAAAATGCTTTACTATATTATGAGTTTATCTGGGGCAGAGATAGTACATATAGTTTTCAACTATGTATCTCTCAGGTCATAAAACATGTAATTATTGCTTAATATATGTGGTTTGGTTGTTTATAAAAGCACTAATCACTTTACGGTATAAAAAAACAAGACTTCCTGGAATAAAAGGGAAAACATGACACCAGAAGGATAGTACATCTGCAAGAATGTGAAAACAGCAATATTAAGCACCCTCACAATGGGAGGCAGGAGATTTTTCATGTTTGTAGCCCAAATTCTTTAAATGAATCATATTAGCAATCTCTGTTTCAGTGCAAGCCAGGTTTCTTTGGAAAATACACAATATCATCTATAGAAACATAGACAGTAAATTTATTAATGAGAAGACAGACTTTATTTTTTTACAATTAAATGGTATATTTTATTTTAAATATAAAACTGGTTTATTGGAAAATCATGGCATTTGCAGGTAAATGGATGGAGTTAGAGAAGACAATGTGCTAAGTGAAGATAGCCAATCCCAAGAAACCAAATGCTGAATGCTTTCTTTGATATAAGGAGGCTGATCCATAGTGATACAGGGAGAGGGAGCAAGGGAGGAATAGACAAACTCTAGATAGGGCAGAGGGGTTGGAGGGGAAGGGAGTGGGCATGGGGTTAGAAACGATAGTGGAATGTGATGATCATTATTAACCAAAGTACACGTATGAAGACACGAATTGGTGTGAAAATATATATATATATATATATATATATATATTTTTTTTTTAATGTTTATTTTTTAGTTTTTGGCGGACACAACATCTTTGTTTGTATGTGGTGCTGAGGATCGAACCCGGGCCGCACGCATGCCAGGCGCACCCGCTACCACTTGAGCCACATTCCCAGCTCCGGTGTGAATATATTTTGTATACAACCAGAGATATGAAAAATTGTGCTCTATATGTGTAATAAGAATTGTAATGCATTTGCTGTCATATATGAATTTAAAAAACTGGTTTATTGGTCTGGGATGGGTTAGTTTATGAAAGTATATTTACTTAATAGAAAATATTTTTTTAAAAGGCTTTTGTAGGCCTGGGGTTGTGGCTCCGTGGTAGAGCGCTTGCCTGGCATGTGTGAGGCACTGGGTTCAATTCTCAGCACCACATATAAATGAATGAATAAAATAAAGGTCCATCAACAACTAATATATATAAAGGCTTTTGTATGTTTAAATGCCTTGGAAAAAGTAAGAAAACTTTGAAACTGATGTCTGCTAAATTTGTATGGAATTAATTTATTTTTAAAAAGTATCTTAGGTAACCTTAAAAAGCCAAGAAAATTGTAATTTACAGTTTCCCATCTGTTTCTTCATATTTTAATACAGTGGTGAAAAATAAAGTCTTTCTGACTTATCAAGGAAACTCCAGAGAAACTTGCTTGTGAGCAAATCTTATAGTTCATTTCTTTGTTGGCCATCATGCCAAATTTGTGCTTAATAGTAAATATGGCAGATGACTAGAACATAAACACAGGAGCTTTGCTTCTGAAATTATAGTAGCAAAACTAGTGTACTAGTAATGTAAACTACTTAGTCTTCAGGTAGTCATACATGGTACTTAAGGGAAAGGCTGAAGACACTACTAAAAGTTAGCACTTGGTCTACAGAAAACTGTGTGCAAAGACCATACAGAAAGTTCAATTATGGTTCTCTGAATTTCTCAGTCACCTCAACAGGAAAATGAGATAATGCATATCCCATAGAGGCTTTTGTAAGGACCAAATGCAAATTATATATGTTAAGGAACCCAGTAATATACTTAACTTACATAGTGGGTGCACAGAAAGGGAACTGAATCCATACTTGCAACCAAAAACTATTTAGTAATATAGGAGTGAATGGTGAAAAAGAAACTTTTCTAAAAAAATTTCCAAAATATTTAAAATCTTATAAATGCTTAATTTTATTTATTTCTATCCTTTCATTACAATAGTGTAGTTTATATTTACATACTATTTTTACCCATAATTCACTTGATAATTTTTATCTCATTGTATCCTGTATATTACCACTTTAAAATGGGAACATTTATGTAAATATCTCATTGCCAATTAGGGTGGTTTTTTTCTTTGAAAAACTGCAAGCGATATGTGGACTGCTCATTATTTTTTCCTATATTTTAATTGAGCTCAAAGTCATAGAGTAATCAGTGACAGAATGAGTTGGTCTTCCAATAGAAGACAGAAATTACTAACACATTTATGTTTCACCTTTCCCCATGCCAAATAATAAGTCATTTTGCTTTCAAATATAAAAATGATAGCTGCAAAGAATATGCTTGGTAATATATACAAATTTCCTTTCCAATTTAACTAAAGTTCTCTGTCTAGGGATCTAAAGGCTTGTGCTCTGTTCTTAGCTTGATTAGTAGCTGTGTTGGATCATTCATTCACCTTCCTCAACCTGTTTTCTTATTTGTATCATGAGGCTATTGTGTTAGATTGCCCTTATTTTTCCTCCCAGTACCAAGATTCTCTATCACTTACATATGTTCTACTTCCCAGTAAGTTTATTAACTCTTTGGTGGCAAAAATCAATCTTAGTCTTCTTTTGAACCCACACATTACTTAGCATAGTGCTATGCACTGAATTTCTGTAAAACTAAACTGCAATTATATTACAACATAAAAGCAAATATGACACCAAATTATATTTCATAGTATAAATTAAATAGTGATTGCAAAATAACCATTACTTAACATTTATAGTGGAGTCTTAACTATCTTACCTTTCGGTTAAACAAATTCTTTATTTACCTACTCTAGGCAATAGGAAGTTAGGAGGACTGACTAATAGGATGGCTTAAATGTGCAGTATTCTTGTACTCTATATACAAGCCAGCATGGCAGGCAGCCTCTAAGACACCTTTGCATGATTCCCCACTCCTGGTGTTCACACCTTCATACAGTCCCCTCCTACAATGTGCCAGGGTTGGTCTATGAAACTTAACAGCATGCAGCAAAAATGATGGTATGTAACTTCCAGGATTAAGCATTTTAGGAGCTCGCTCTCTCACACTCACTCTCTTATTCTCATGGATTAAGAGTTGTTTTCAGGGAAGCCATGTCATGCGCAGCCCCAGTGAGAGGCCAATATGGTGAGAAACTGAAATCTCCTAAATACGTGAGTTAATTTAGAAGCAAATCCTTTAGATGCAGTCTCAATATCAGCCAGCTTTTTGTGGGGAGGGGAGAACTGGGGATTGAACCCGGGATGCTGCACCACTGAGCTACATCCCTAGACCTTGTTTACATTTTGAGACAGGGTCTTGCTAAATTGCCCAGGCTGGCCTTGAATTTGCCTCAGCCTCCTGAGTCACTGGGATTATAGGCATGCACCACCATGTCTGGCTCCAGTCAGCATCTTGATTGCAACCTCAAGAGAGACTTAGAAACCAGGACTATCACCCTGCTAAGCTTCTTGAAATTCAGAAACTGTGTGAAATGTTTGTTTTATAAAACTTCTATGTTTGGGGATAATTTGTTATATAGAAAAATAGATAACTAACATAACACAATCCTTTTTTTAGATAAAGTACAACATTCCTTTTCTAGATGATAATCTTCTAATCTATCTGTTATGCTGTTGTCAGGGAAAGCTTTGAAAATGATATAATTTATGCCACTCCCCTGCTCAAAAATTTTTAGTAGCTCTCTACTATTCATAGGATAAACCAAATTCCATACTGTGTCAAATAAGGACTTTGCAAACCTGCTTCTCCTTGCCTCTTAAGTTTTATCTACACCCTCAATGCCAATGTACATGAATCCTACTTTGATTTCCTAAATAGGCTAAAATCATTTCTCTCTCTAATATTCCTACTTATACTGTTTCCTATACCTAGAATGCCTCATCTACTTGGTCAGTCTTCAAGATTCAGTTCAAATGTCACTCTGTGTGTATGTGTGTGTGTGTTTATTCAATTACATTTTTTTTCTGGAATACAAAGGATAATGCCTGGTTTATACAGATAATATATATTTGATTCATTTCAACAAGTATTTTAGAGCACTTACTATGTACTAGGCACTTATTTTTGTAAGGCATTGGGAGCAACAAAGAAACTTAAGCAAATAAGGTCCTTAACCTTTAGGAGTCTACAATTTAGCAGAGAAGTTACATAATAAACTGATTACAAGTGAAATGAATGTTATAAAAATAAAGGAGTTCAGAGTATTCTGGGCACATGAAATGAGGAAGAGAGTGTAACCTATTCTATGGACTTAGGGAACCCTTCCCTGAATGTTTTTTTCAGTAAGAAACTTTAACCTAAGAATTCAAATCAGCAAACAAAAGGAAGAAAATGTCTTGGTAATAATGTATGTGAAAACATTATGGGCTATATTTGATAACATGATTTAATAGGGAAAAAACCTTGATTTCACCAACAGAAATGTACTACATAGAATCTGGGGAGATTCCATTGTGCTCAGCATTCATCAGTTCTCTTAAGAAATGTGAAAAAGCAGAACCCATTCAGAAGAGAATGATCAGAACCAAATCACCATGAAACCAAATCACAAGAAAAATAACTTCCCCAAACTGGAAGATCTTAGTATGTGAAGACTTAAAAGGTATTCAATGTCACGTGGAAGAAAAATTATATTCATATATAATCCTATGGGTCTATGAGTATAGTAAGGAAGACCGAAAAGGAACAATTTACAATTTGCCAGAGCTATTTAAAGCTGGCAGTCTCTTATCCTTGGAGGTGATTATATCTAATCTGGTTGGCCACTGAGCAAAATGTTGCAGAAGGGAATCCAAACCCTGGAAGCAGGGTCTAGGGATGTGGCTCAGTGGCAGAGCCCTTGCTGGGCATGTGTGAGGCCTTGGGTTCAATCCCTAGCACTGAAGAAAAAAAAAAAAAACCTGGAAGGGATGACTTTATACTAAAGCCTTTTCAATCCTAATATTTTATGGTTTGGATATATGAATATTAATGAATCTTTTTTGTCTTAATCTATACTGAAATGATGCCAAGTAGATCACATTTCCCATAAGGTTCTGTCCTATGTCATAGATTCAGAATGATGGGCTTTAGATATCTTCTAAGAAACCGCTTATATGGTCTTCCTAATCAACTCCTTTCCAAGTAATGATTTTACATTTCACATTTGTCCAGTTACTTAATCTAAATCTTATCTTTAAGGCATGCATTTGTTTCTGCAAAGTCTATAATGAATATAGAGGAAAATATCTTTTTGGACATTTGGTTGAATCCCTCACTTACCCCAGGCTCTCATATCATATCAAAGTTCTCTCTCATGAATATCTAATCAATAATCTATATGTTCAATTTCAATATTATATATTTTAAAAAAACCAAAGAGAAATATTTCTTAGGACTCTCTAACCTTTATTGTAAAAATTCAAAAGGCAGCATACTTCCTAATATGAACAAAAGTTATAATATATTTGACATCTGTGAAATGATGCTTGGCCCATCACCCTGTCCCCAGATTGCAGATGTCTTAAATAACAAAGAAATCATGCAAGTGCTGAAAGAATATGAAACACTTTACAGAAAGTTATGGTCCTATTATGGTTTAGATATGGTGTCCCTGAAAAGCTCGGGTATGAGACAATGCAGGAAAGTTTGGAGGAGAAATGACTGGGTTATAACTTTAATTAGTGAATGAATCCCTGATGGATTAACTGAATGGTAACTGGAGGCAGGTAGAGTGTAGCTGGAGGAAGTGGCTCATTGAGAGAGTGGTTATGGGATATATATTTTGTATCTGGAAAGTAGAGTCAGTCTTTCTCTCTCTTTGCTTCCTGATCAACACTTGAGCTGCTTCCCTTTGCCACACTCTTCTGCCATGAGTCCCAGAGAATGGAGTCTGCTGTTTATGGATTGAGACCTCTGAAACCGTGAGCTCTCAAATAAACCTTTCCTCTTTTACAGTTGTTCTGGTTGGGTCTTTTAGTTGAAGCACTGAAAGAGATGACTAAAATAGGTCCTTAGTGTTTGTAGTTGGTAACACAGCAAAAGAGAATACACAGAGGAGTTGAATCTATGATTTTTAAGCAATTCTTCTGGAAAACAGAAATTTGAGACTATGTGAGATGGTTTCAATATTCTGACAAAGTACAAGGTTCTTTGTACTTTTCCAGTACAAAGAAAAGTCCAATCCAAAAAGTTAATACATATAAAAGAAAAAAATAATTCAGATTTTCAAGTTAGTAGGAGATGCAAACCAACTTTGTTGGCTTAAATAGATGCCAATCTCTAGTTTTTATTTGTGAAAGCTAAACCATCTGTTTGAGTAGAAACAGATTTTTTTTTTTTTCCACTAGGGAGAAAGAGTGAAAATGATCTCACTGAAAGCAAAAGAGACACTGAAGGTCAGTTAGGTACAGTTGGTCAAGGAAGTACTAATATCTTAGAAGGCACAATGCAAGCTGCTGTCATCTAAATCTCTGAGGTCTTAAGAAGGTTCCTATAGATTAGATAATTAATTAGTAAAACAAATACAAAAAGAAACTTTCACAGAAAACATTACCTATGCAGCTATCAATAAACCATCAAAGCAGCAACCATTCCCAGCAAAGTGATAATATTCCAAGTATATAAAGGCAACTCTATCGTTAACCCTGCTTTCACTCACACACACACACACACACACACACACACACACACACACACACTATTTTCAAGTTTACTTCATAGAAAAGAATTCAGAAAAGACTATGTGAATTGGGGAAAACCTAATGGTGTGACAAGAGTTAAAAATGGATACACTGGGCTGGGTGCAGTGGTGCACACCTGTAATCACAGCAGCTCTGGAGAATGAGGCAGAAGTATCACAAGTTCAAAGCCAGCCTCAGCAACTTAGTGAGACCCTCTCTCTAAATAAAACATGTTTAAAAAGGGGGGGGGCTGGGGATGTGGCTCAGAGGTAAGTGCCCATGGGTTCAATCCCTGATACCCCCCAAAAAGATACACTGATGACTTCAACAAATGAAAGGAAGACAGAGGAAATGAGAGAGGCAAGATACAGCTACAGGATGACTATTCCTTTTTTTTTTTGTAAGTCTTTTTAATCCTTTTTAAAATTTGTTCTTTTTTAGTTAAACATGACAGTAGAATGCATTTGGACATATCATATATACATGAAATATAATTTCCCATTTTTGTGGTTGTACATGATGTGGAGTTACACTAATATGTATTCATACACGAACATAGGAGTTATGTCTGATTAATTCCTCTGTCTGTCCTATTCCCATCTCCCCTACCTTGCCTACATTTCCCTTTGTCTGATCCAATGAACTTTTATTCTTCCCTCCCTTCCCCTTATTGTGTGTCAGCATGCACTTATGAGAGAGATCATTCAGCCTTTTATATATGTACCACATTTTCTTTATCCATTCATCTGTTGAATGGCACCTAGGTTGGTTCCACAGCTTAGCTATTGTGAATTGAGCTGCTACAAACACTGATGTGATTTCACAGGATAGCTATTTCATTTGAATAATAAAATGGTAAAAATTTTAGTGAAAATTAAGTAATGTAACCTTGCTTTTCCTCCAGTACTGAGAATTAAACCCAGGGCCTAGCACATGCTAGGCAAGCACTCCACCACTGAGCTATATCCGTAGTCCTACACAGCATTTTTAGGTATGGGATGGTGAGAAGGAGACAGTGATAAATGTGAACAATATAACACACTTAAAGTGATTATCTTCAGGTAGTTTAAGATAATGAGAGGTGACTATAGTTGTGTAGCAGAAGAAAGATTACTAAACTACCTATTCAAATCTAGTGGCCCAAAGAAGTGAGAAAAAATTGTATAGAGGTGATAGGATTTCAGCTGGATCTTCAAGGGAAATACGGTATAGAGGAAAGAGGTCAGACAATCTAGGATACGTACACTGAATGTGCAAAGGCAGCCAGAGTGATCTCTTTAAATATAAATCAGATCACCTTGCTTCCGTACCTTGGACTCTTTAGCATCTCCTTATTATACTAAAAAATTTAAACTCCTCACCATGACCTACAACTCCCTGTGATCTGGCCCCTGCTCATCTCCTCAACCATTTCTTGTATCACTATCCTCTCTTCCTAACCCACTTCTACTCTGGTCTCCCCAATATTCTGATAATTTCTAAAAATAACACGTTCTTTCCTGCCTCAGGCCCTCTGCTTTCTGGTTGCTCCTTCTGCTTGGAATCTCCTACCTGTTGGCTCTTCTCATTTCTTCTTCTCATCCTTCAGGTCTTGGTTTAACTGTTATCTCCTCCTCATCCAATCAAAAGGGGCCTTTCTATTCCTCACTCCTGCCATTATATTTTATCAAGGCACCTTGATTTCACATTATATTTCATCAAGGCTTTGGTCTTTCCTCCAAATTATCACAAGCTGTAATTGTGTTTGGGTTGTTACGGCTTGTTTTCTTCTTCCTTTTTTACTTAAAAGCTCCATGAGGTAGGAAATGTGTACATCTTATTCAATGCTGATATCCTCAGTGATCAGCATAGACTCCCAGTGAATTAAGTATTTTTGAATGAACTAATGAATACAGATTTTAAGAGACAGTGGGTAGAGCAGTCTGAGTTGAGAAGATATCTTGATGCAAGATCAAGGTATTTGGATTTCATCTCATGAATACTGAAGATCTATTGCTGGTTCTTTTTTTTTAATTAGTGCATTATAATTATATATAACAGTGAGATTCATTGTGATATATTTATATATGCATGTAACATAATTTGCTCCATTTCATTCCCCTCCCCACCCCCTCTGGATTCCCTTCTTCTACTCTGATCTTCCTTTATTTATCTTTTTAATTGGTGCATTATGCTTATACATAAAAGTGGGATTCACTGTTATAGATTCTTGTGTGGATTTAGCATAATTTGATCAATTTCACTCCACAGTTTCCTCCTCTTCCCTCTATTCCCCCTTTGATTCCCTTCTCTACTGTTCCCCCATTTACTTTTTTGAGATTTCTCCTTTTTAATTCCTTACTTCTCTCTAGTTTCTATATTTGAGAAAAAAAAAAAACATTCAACCTTTGACTTTCTTGAGAATGACATAATAAGAGCAGTATGTAAGGGCAGTTTTTTTTTTCTTTGGTACTGGGGATTGAACTTGGGGGCACTCAACCACTGAGCCATATCTCCAGGGTCTCACTGAGGTGCTAAGCGCTTTGCCATTGCTGAGGCTGGCTTTGAACTTGTGATCCTCTTGTTTTAGCTTCCTGAGCCACTGGGATTACAGGCATGCACCACCGTGCCTGGCCAGCTTTTCTTTTAATTAATTAATTAACTTTATTTTGAGACAGGGTATTGATAAGTTGCCAAGGCTGACCTCGAATTTGCTGCCCTCCTGCCTTGGTCTTCTGAACAGCTGGGATTACAGACATACGCTGCTGTGCCCACCGATTAAATTTGGTAGCAATATGCAGGCTGAATTATAGAGATTAAGATATAAAAATAAATTAGGCAGACCTGTTAGGACACTACAACAATGTAGAGAGGTTAATCTTACTAATAATGAAGGGGGGAGAGAGGGAGGGAGGGAGGGAGGAAGAAAAGAAGAGAAGAGAAAGAAAAGAAAAAAAAAAAAAAAAAGAAAGAAAGCAAGCCCAGGGAAAATAAGCAAAGAAATGGAGTTCAGCTTTCTTCCTTTTTCCTTCAGGTCCCCACTCCTTATTTCTTGCTGCCCACCCCCATCTCCTTAAACTTTGTGTCTTGCAAAAGTACTGAGGTAATGAATAAGAAGGAATCCAAGACAACAATACAAGGGACAGAAGGGAACACTAGTCTACGGGGGGGAGGGGGTGCTGGTAATATCTAAGAAAAAACAGAATCTGTCATTCAATGACTTAGTGGGGCTGGGGTCATGTGGTTCAGTGGTAGAATGCTTGCCTAGTATGCACGAGGTACTGGGTTTGATCCTCAGCACCACATAAAAATAAAACAAAGATATTGTGTCCACCTAAAACTATTTTTTAAAAAAAGAATTACTTAGTGGTATTCTTTCACAAGAGTCACATTAAAATTTCCCCAATGCTATCTCAAATTCAAGATACTTAAATCTAACACCAGTCCTTCCAATTTTACCCATTTATTTGATGGCAGTACTAGTTTCTTGATATTGAAGTCATGGGATCAACTTTTCATTCTTTCTCCTTCATATACCATCAGCTTCCAAGTAAAATTCCAAGAAATTCTCTCAAAATTTCTTTTAAAACTTTTTTCCTTTCTGTCCATTCCACACTTTAAGATCCTCATCCCCAAATTACTGCAATGTCTCCTAGTTCATCTTCCCCAAATTTATTCTAGTTCATTTATTCCTAGTACATTTTAATGATTAATAGTCTCTCTCTTTCTCTTCAGTACTGGGGCTTGAACCCAGGTGTGCTTTACTACTAAGCTATTTCCCAGTTCTTTTTATTTTTTATTTTGAGACAGAGTCTCACTAAGTTGACCAGGATAGCCTCAAACTTGGTATTCTCCTGCCTCGGTCTCCTGAGTAGCTGGGATTACAACACCATTGTACCCAGCTTAACAGTCTCTTAACAGAATCTTCATTGTGTTATTTTTATGTTTTATAGCTTATAGTCACTTTCTTCATTCATTAGTGACCCAAATTATCTGACTACATCCCATGCAATGCAATAAACATTTACTTCTCTTCCTTTTGCAACACTAATCCTCTCTTTACTGTTTCCTCCCAGACATTTTGCCCAACCCCTATTCAGTTCATCATGGAGTGCTACAGCAAGCAGCAGCCGCTAATTTGTCCACCCAAAATCCATTATTTTCTTACCAAAAGCACTACAGAACTTTTTTCAGTTCTTAGTGTGCTTAGTAAAAATATTACATTTCTGAGCCTACCCTGAAGCGAAGCTTAAACATTTGACACAGTTTATCCTCAATGAGATATAGGAAAGAACTTTGTTATAAAATTTCTGAAAAATGTTTGTTTTCCTGATAGACACTAACTTTCCTCCTTTTACCTACCTGGAACACAAAATTTGATGACTTGATTTGTAGGAGTCATTTTCAGATTGTCTGAGAAAAGCCAAGAGAATTTCAGCAATCTTGTCCTTAGTACTCTTAAGTTCTTAAATCAACAACTGGATTGTTGCAACTGGATTGGTTCATTGTGGTTCTTTGCTGTGGGCTTTTCAATATATTAAATGCCCTTCACTCTTCTTATCTTATACTCGGATTTGAAGATTGCTTTACAGTTGGTCCACTCCAACCTTTATCTTTATTTCAACTTTTTATCACTACCAACTGATGTTAGTCATTAAAATTCTATTATCTACCATATCCTTATAAATTTTCATTATATATTGTAGGTTTGGGGAATTTATAGTACCAGGTACTAACTGATTTTTCTTAGAAAAAATTAATTGGTATAGTGTGTTCGATTTAGAACTTATCTAAATAATCTCTGTTGGTCCAGGTCCATCTGGTATCTTAGCATCAATGGGGTGGGGTGGTAGGTGATCTTCAAAAAGTTCTGAGTATTTAAACCAAATTATACCCAAATTCTAAAGATAATTTGAATTAGACTCTATGATGATCTTGTCAGTAGAAAACAGGGAAGTCAGTCCAAGAGCTCAAAATATAAACTTAGGTCCTTACAAAGGTATTACTTACCAGAATTTGTATAGTAGAAATGTTAATTCTGATTATCTTGTTTGTAGTAATCATTAATAAATAAATATATGTCTGTATTTTGAGAATAAAAATAAACTTTTTTCAGGTGCATAGTGTGATTTTTCTCCTTTCCTCAGTGGAAATTCTCAGTGTGGGAATTTTACTACTATTTTATCTTATATTATTTTCAGTATTGGGGAACGATACACCACTGAAATATATCTAGTCTTTTGTGCCCCCCACACCTATTGAATTAGGAAGTTTAATACATTTACATTTTTTATTTGTTGTTTTTGGTTATATATGACAGTAGAGTCTATTTTGACATAATATATAAACATAGAATATACCTTATTCTAATTAGGATCCCAGTCGTGTGGATGTACACGATGTTGAGATTCACTGTGGTGTCAGATTCATTCCACTGTCTTTCCTGTTCCTATCTCCCCTCCCTTCCCTTCATTCCCCTTTGTCTAATCCACTGAATTTCTATTCTCTCCCCACCCCCACTCCTTGTAGTGTTAGCATCCAGGTATCAGAGTCCATTCAACCCTTTTTTGGGGATTGGCTTATTTTACTTTACATGATAGTCTCTAGATCCTTCCATTTTACCCATAAATGTCATAAAGTCATTCTTCTTTATGGTTGGATAATATTACATTGTGTATATACACAGTCCTTTTTATTTTCTATTTTGAGAAAGGGTCTCACTAAGTTGCTGAGGCTGGTGATACTTTTGCCTCGGCCTCTTGAGTTACTGAGATTACTGGTATGTGTCAACAGACTAGATTTACTACTGGTTTTAGTAATGAGTCAAAAGTCTGAAAATTATGATTATTATTTTTTTAATATTTTATTTTTTAGTTTTAGGTGGACACAATATCTTTATTTTTATGCGGTGCTGAGAATTGAACCAGGTGCCTCACGCATGCCAGGCGAGCACGCTACCACTTGAGCCACATCCCCAGCCCAGACAATTATGATTATGTATTTAAAAGTTAGAGCATGGTTAAAAGAGAAGACTCAATTCACTCAGTCTTTTTGGATGTAACTATGAAATGGAATGAAAAATGAAAGGCTAAAATTTTTTAAGAAAAAAAAGAAAAACTGCAGGTCTCTAAATAGAAATAAACTTATATGAGTAAAAGGATACCAATCTTAGTCTGCTAGGCAACTAGCCTATTGGGCAGAACAAATAGGACAGTTCCCAAATACATTTGCTTTGGGATAGCCACTTCTACAAAACTGTAATCATAAAAAGCAGTTGTATCAACATTCTCTTATTATTAAAACCAACACATTTATTCAGTTGGTTTCTTTCCTGCCCCGCTATTCTGGGCTTTCCAACTTAAAATGTGTTTCATGTGCTGCACTGGCACTGGCATTTGCATACCATTGCTAGTAGAATCTCCTAGATCTTCCTTATATGGAAACTACTTTGAGATTAAGTATAATTACAGTTTAGTCTGGTACTTATTTGTTCATCTGCTAGGACTGTTAATAATAACATGTTAGAACAAGGGTAACAGGATTGTTCATTTTTATTATTCACATACCACACTAACTGTTACATGGCATACAGAGGGAAGGAGAAGAGTAAAAGCAAATCAAAAACACACATAGTCAAATGATGAAATATATCTGCTGATATCAGGTTCATTCCCTGATGAAAATGTATACAAAGTAGCTACCATTAAAAAATTAAAATCAAGGGGGAAAAGTTCTGGGAAATGATACTGGCCAAATTATATTGTTATATTGTATGTGCATACAAATATGTAACAACAAATCCCATCATTATGTACAACTATAATGCACCAATAAAAAATGTGGAAATAAATAAACCCAAAAGTTTCTTCTGTGTTGTTTCTTGGTCAGTTATTTATCAAGAGTGAAAGATGGAAAAGGAGCAGTTTTACCACAGCAAAATGGAAATAATCTAAAAGCAGGAAATGTTGATTTAAAGTACTAGAAGCAGAACTTCCAGATCCTTTTTTTAAAAAAACAGTAACAGCTTTTAATTCATCATCCATTTCTCTGGCTAAGCAAGCAATCATGTTTTAAAATCCTTTTAAAAATATACATAGCATTTTATTTCAATAATCTTTAGCATGAATACTTTACCAAAGAAAGGCTTTCTTTCTTTGCAGTTTCATTAACCTGTTTTCAACTCTCTTGCAAAAGAAAGACATTTAAATAATTAATAAAAATGAAGAGCAAAAATATTACAAAAATAAAACTGACAGAAGGAGACCCTCAGAGTTATACAAAAGTACATACAAGAGGAAGTGAGGGGAAAGGGAAAAATAATACAAGGGGGACAAATGAATGTCAGTAGAGGGGGCAGAGAGAGAAGAGGGGAGGGGAGGGGAGGGGAGGGGGGATAGTAGAGGATAGGAAAGGCAGCAGAACACAACAGACACTAGTATGGCAATATGTAAATCAATGGATGTGTAACTGATGTGATTCTGCAATCTGTACATGGGGTAAAAATGGGAGCTCATAACCCACTTGAATCAAAGTGTGAAATATGATATATCAAGAACTACGTAATGTTTTGAACAGCCAACAATAAAAAATTTTAAAAAAATTGTTTTTTGAGACAAAAAAAAAAAACCTGACAGATCACAGAGTGATGCGACTGGTAATATCTAAATGTCATTAATTTTATGCCCATTTCCTACTCCCTTTTGCGAATTCTAAAACTTTTTTCCACAGTTCAAAATTACAAAGTACAATCATCATACACTGAGTTTAAGACCAAACATTGACCTGGAAATGTAATTTACTTTGCTGAAACTGGAAAATCAAATTACTCTTCCCAAATATACTGCCATCCAGTGTACTACATAAACCAGGTGCTCTATAAATTTTGACTTTGTGTCTCTACTTTTTGCCTTTTTCCATCCTCTCTAAAATTCTACAGGTTCTATTAAGAGAGAAAAAGGGATCACCAATAATTCATTATTATTTCCAAGGTATATGTAACTTCTAGATTCAGAAAAGACATAAAATATATTTTATTCAACTTTCTTAAACCCTTATATTGCTCAGATGAAAAATTCTGCTGTTAGGAATAGCCTCACAAGTCTCTGCTCTTTCAATATATAGGTACCTTATATCTTCAGATTATAATTAATAAATTATATAGCTTATCAAATTTATTTGTCTCACAATTCAAAGAAATCTATCTCTGGATCTTGAAGGGTTCTATAGGATTAAAATTTCCCGTGGGTCAAGCTTTTAACATGTTTGTAGAACAGTTGTTAAAAATAAAGTTAATAATTTCAATTCATTCTTTCTTGTGAACTTTAAATATCAATTAATGTGTTATAAAAGTGGCATAGTACACATTTTAATTATTTTACATTTCTAAATGATATAACTGTGCTTGCCAAATATTACTAAGCACAAAAAATTAAATCTTTCAAATGACCTCAAAGTAATGATTAAATAAAATTTACCTTACTTAACTTAGTCTTTCATTCAACAAGCACATGTTTGTCAAATTCCAAACACTGTATTATATTGTATTATACTGCTCCTAATGAGTGCATATAATAAATATGTCAAAGGGATAAAGTGGTATAAATATCTACCTGAAATTTTAGGGTTCCAAATATTTTCAAAACTTGCATTTCCATCTTTAATACTAAAACAACAACATAATATCTAATCAGACGACATTTTACAGGATGTATTTAAGTTCTGGTTCTGCTATGTACTGGCTGTGTACATGGCTTGAGGCTTAATATCTCTGCTATAAAATGAAGACAATACTTAGCTGGCAGGTGAGTATTACAGGAGTTAACACAGATTACAGCTCCTCGAGATCTTGCAATGTGACCTATGCCAGACACTGTTCTAGATGCTGAGGATATGGTGATAAGGGGCAAACATAACAAATAAAATTCCTGTTCTCTCTGAGGAGGAGAAACTGGCTAAGCTGACTGAGGAGAAATATGAGGGCAACTAGACAAACCATGGTATCATGAAAGCCTAAAAAAATTGGAAGTGCTTCAGTAAAGAAGGGAATGTAAAAAAAATATATACAAGAGGGAACTGACTGGAAAGGGGAATGAGGGGACTTTTCGAAGTAATAAAAATATTTATATTGTGACTGAAGTGGTGATTTTACAATGATTTACATTTGCCAAAACTCACTAAATGATACACACAAAACTGGTAGGTTTTATTATAAATACACCATTCCTCAATAAGTCCAGTTTTTTAAAATGTAAATGTCATGAAAGAGATAAATGAATGTAATGTATGATCTTTGGCTCTTGAATGATAAAAAAGCTTTATATATTGTGTGTGTATATGGTGTGTGTGTATGTATGTTATAATCATTTTATTGTAGTTATGTAAGAGAATGTCCTTTTTGTACAAGACATATTTAGGGATAAAGAGTTAGGAGATCAGCTACTTTCAAGGTTTAAAACAATGTGAGTGTAGATTTTAAAAAATGTGAGTGTAGATAGAGATAAAGCAAATGTAGAAAAATGTGAACAACTGGTGAAAACTAAGCAATGTGTCTCAGCATATTAACTGTACTCATCTTTAAACTTTTCTATAGATTTGAAATTTTTCAAGATAAGAACTTGGGGGACTAAAAAAAAACAATAGGCGTCTTTGTCAAATATTGTTGAGAAGTTGAGTATGAGAATGGAGCTGTGCCTTTTACTGGTCACTGATGACTGTTTTAATAGAGCATTTCAATTTCAATTCAATTTCATTTCCCCTATGGAAGGGGAAAAATCTTGATAAAGAGTAAACAGAAGTGAGAATTAGAGATAAATAATGAAGTGGAGGAAGTGAGTACAAGTAACTCTTTCAAAAATTTTCCCATGAAGAGTAGTGGAGAAATAGGATGTGGAGTCAAGGAGTCTCCTAAGGTAATATTAAGACATTTAATATGTTGATGGGAATGATCCAGAAGAGAAAAAGAAATTGATCTTCTAGAAGAAAAAGGGTATAAATGCAGGGGCAGTCTCGAAACTGTGAGAAGTGCTAAGATTTAGGGCCCAAAAAGGAAGGAGTCACTTTACATGAGGCAATGATGATGACAATGACAATGGTGGTACCACAGCAGCTCACCCAAAAAATAGGTACTATTTAAAGAACTTTAATTCTCATACCAACACTAAAAGGAAGATATTACTAATATTTCCTTTTATAGATGGATGCTGAAATATAGAAAAGTTAATTTATTTGCCTAACAATACATATTTGGTAAGCAGAAAAGCCAGGATTTAGACCCCAAAGGAGAGATTTTTTTTTCTTTCAGTGAAATTAGAGGCAAAGTAAAGTTTGTGTGTGTAGATACAGGTAGGCTGGCAGTAGTGAAAAAATGACATAGCTCTTGCATAATGACATTTTCTCCAAGAAGCTTTTGGTGGGTTCATCAGCTGAGGGGAGGAGGAAGAAAGGATGTTGGAGATTAGAGAAGAAAAGGTGAGAAAATCGTGCTTCAGGGAGGAGAAGAGTAAATTTAGTAGCAATGAATAGCAGTATTGAATTTGAAGTGAATCTGCTTGTCCTGATTGGATGATACTTTCCAGTTATTTTTAGCTGACTGAGAGCAGGCATAAAAAGAATAGATGGGTTTAACTAGGGTGGTGGTGGTGAGGGGTTTCCGGGCAAGTGGCATCTATGAAGATAGGAGGCAGGAAGTAAGAGGAGTCTGCAAGAGGGCTGATAGTAAGAAACCATGGAATCTAGGCTAGGAAATCATGAGGAATGCATGAACATTAATGATGTGAAAGACAGAAAATGTGGTCAGGTCAAAGGACTAGAGATTTGTGAGGAAAGAAAATAGTTGGAATGTAGATATTAAAGTAAGAGAGTAAGTAACCATCAAAGAGTAGGATGTGTGAGAAGATCCCAGAGGGAGTTTGGCTTCAGAAAAGGGTCCCGATACAAGTGTTTTGGAAAATATATGTGTATCTGTAAGTATTCTAAAGTTGATCATAAATGACTCATGGCTTTGATATTAACTATTATTTTCAATAACTACTCTTCCTCCTACCAAAAACAAGAATTGTCACAGAAAAAAAAAAAAGCATGTTATTATTTCCATTAAGGAACATGGCTAAACTGGGACAAAACCACATCTAAGTTTAACCCTTTGTTTCTTGTTCCAATGTTGTCTCATCATTCATTCATTAAAACTGCTATATGAAAGAACCCATTCAAAATGTGTAATTCGATGTAGCTGAGAGTCATAAAACCCAATGAAATTTAGCTCAAAGTCAATGTGACTATGAAATAAAATTATCAGCAAAGCTAACAACAACAACAACCCTAGATTGTGAAAAACAAATTGAAATTATGATGTACATGAAGAAAACTGTGTAGAAAACATTTCTAGTAACTGCTTGCATTCTGCATAATTAACACATTTCCATGAAAACACTTGTTTTTAAAGGAGGAGAGGAAGATAAGTAAAACACTGTTAGAATTCCAGTATTGCAACATCAGAGTAATTTTGTTTTGTTTTTTAAGTGAATTTGTTAGACACAAAGATCACACATTTCTGTGATAATAATGATGATAAGGTCTAGATTATAACCATGTGAATGGGAGGTTGAGGTGGCAGAGCATAAAAGACTATCAAAGAAGGCTAGAGCACTGGATGAAACTGTTATGTGATGTTCAAGTTACACAAAGAGATGTCAAAAGCAGTGGTGAAGAGTCATCAGTGAAGGTCGGGTAGGTGACACCAATGAAAAGGCTTAAAAAAAAAAAAACCCTGATATTATATACTTGAAAGATGTTAGGGGAACTGAAGGAGAAAGAAAGAAAAATAATTTGGAGGCTATAGTGGATAACAAGGATCCACCTTTCTCCCCATGGGCTCTGAGGTACATGAGGTAGGGAAAGAAAATCAGGTTCCAATTTGGGAAGTATCCTTAGAGCAAAAAGGTGAAGGGACTGTTCTGAGAAGAAGCTGAGGATGTGAACTTGGTGTGTTCACAATCAAGCTTTCTTAAATTTGAATCTCAATTTTCCTAATAGTTTACTATATCTTAAAAAGAAAAAATATTAAAAAATTTATTTACAAAGAATCTGGAACAGATTAAAAAGGAAATAATCCTCTAATGACTTTATTTTCCAAATCCATGAAAAACTCATCTTCAAAAGTTAGTCTCCTAGCCAAGATAAAAAGAATCCAGCATATTATTGTTTTTGGCTTAATATAAATGGACAGCTATTATAAAACAAAACCAGGCATTCTCTTGCATAAGAATTCAATATCAGAGGAATAAAATTAAGTGAATTCTGCTTTGATGAAATTTAGAAAATAGCCTCTCTGAGCACAAGCTGAACAAAGTTAACTCTTATAGTTCAAGCACAGAAACAGATACCTATGGGATGTAAATAAATAGATTTCCTAAGTATAATCTTTGGAGTATAGATACAGAAATTTTGGAATATATAGTCCTTCTTCAAGTAAAAATATGATTATTCCATGAATAACTTTAGAGGTATGGCATTACTGAAAAAGAGATGTTTGTCCTAATATCATAGTTTTTTTCCCCTTAAATTTCTTCTGAATATTTTTAAGACTCTGTAAATGTCAAAACTTTTTTATGCTTTAACAGAAAAACTGTATTTTATGTCCATAGGTTGCCTTCTAAATATTTCTACTAAGCGGTCTGTATGTAGCTCATGAAATTATATAGTCCTTTAGGGTCTTAAATATACAAAAAAAATCTGTTCTATAAAGACAAAATTTTATGAAATTTACCTAGAATCTCCTGTCAAAATCCAGTGGTTTGTTTTATAGTGGTATATGATGGTTTAATCATGATCATTAATCAGAAATGTCAGCTGATTCAACTGCAGGTTAGTTCTGTCTTCCTCATAGACTATCAGATTCTAATCACTAGACAGAAAATTTACTAGTAGTTTTATTATGCCAGATAAATGGACAAATGGATTTGAGAAAGGCCAACTCTTCTATTTCAATAAGCCTAATATGATGTGTCAGAGCAAATTGTCAATAATATACTGTGCTCATTTATTACACACAGCTGGAAGCAAATTATTTCTCTTCTTCATGAAGAACCCAGCTGGAAGTAATCTCTCCTTCACCACAGTTCTTTAGTACTTTGTATATTACTTACAGGAATTTCTCTTTGGAGGACAATGATTTTTGTTCTTGTTTTATTTTCCTTCTAGATTAAAGCAAGTAAACTACACCTTGACATTTTTTCAATAGCCTCAAAGTATCATAGCATTATTTGTATTCTGTTTCATACCCAGTACTCATAGAACAAAATGCCATAGTGACGCTATCAATATCAAACTCATCAATATTACGGATTACACATAAATAGGCTTTTGTTATTTGATCTAGAATCATGTCAACATTTAGGTAAAACAGAAAACTGTTTTGAATTCTAAAAACTTAATTACAAAATCACTGTCAGAACACAACAGGGACTTTTCTGAGCTACATCTCCAGCCCTACCCCTTTTCTTTTTGAGACAGGGTCTCACTAAGTTGCTGACCTTAAGCTTTTGATCCTGATGCCTCAGCCTCCTAAATCACAGACATGAGCCACTGCACCTGGCAACAAGGACTTCTTATACTGCAGGTATGACTAGAAAGGTTCCCAACAGAAAGCAGTCAAATGCTGTTTCCCAATTTTGTAAATAAAAGAGAACTATTTTTTTCTTTAAAAATATAGGAACAATGGAATTTAAAAATAACATTTTGTGAAAAACATGGGAAAATGTTTAAAAAATAATGCATGGAGTTATACTTGCCCAACTGAACACTTCAAATGTCTTTCCATTAATCCAGAGAATCTTGGTTAAGCACAGGAATTTCATGTTGTTTATAAACTGAAATTTCAACTTACCATTTATGTTTATTGCTGGTAATACAATTGACATTTTTGGTCTTGTGGTCTTGTTATGGGTGGTAGCTGGTAACAGTAGGTGATCCTAAAATTAACAAAGAATAATTTGTTATATATAACAACTGGCTCAGCACTAGAACAGGCCAAATTTAGGCTTTCTATGAAGTTGACATTTCATTGGGATCATGAAAATGAGTTTTTATTTGGACCTGGCTTAAAGGTAATTAAGATCATTCATTAATTAATACAATACACATTTACTGAGTATGTACATTACCAGGGGTTATGCAGAATTTGGGGAATACTCATGGGTGCTGATAATACATATGCTTCAGTATATTATAAAGAGTGTCATTTAAGCAGTCAGGAAAGGGAGTTTTAATTCTAATTCCACCACTGAATAGCTGTAAGATCTGGACAAAATATATATATATATTTATCTCCTTTCTGGGTCTCACTTTCCAGTCCTGTAAAATGATGAGGGTTAGACTAAATAATATTACACAATACTAAATTGTGTACCCACTAAACAGTCATTTTCAAACTCCATTTTAAAAGAGAAATTTTCCTCTAAAATATTATCCAAAATTACTAATATGTAAAAGAGAAGTTCTGCTTAAAGCAGGGAAAGGGCCTAGTACCTTTCTTGCTTAGTCTTGCCCCTTTGAAGTGGCCAGGACATTAGATATTTATTTGTGACAGGCATATGCTAAAGATGATGTATAGTTCTTACCCTTAAAAAGCATATAGCTTAGTAGAAGAGTTTAAAGAATCATAAATATGTGTCTAGCACAATTATATAGCTCTAACTATAACACAGCCAAACTTCAAAAATACCACAGAGTTACAGTAACAGAAACTGCATGGTACAGGCATAAAAACAGACATGTAGACCAATGGAACAAAATAGAAGACACAAAGACAAACCCATTTATTTACAGTCATCTAATCCTTGACAGAGGTGCCAAAAACATACACTGGAGAAAAGATAGCCTTTTTGACAACTGGGCCTAGGAAAACTGGTTATTCATATGTAGAAGAATGAGACTAAATGCTTATCTCTCACCCTGCATGGAACTCAACTCAAAACAGATCAAAAACCTAGGAACTAGACCAGAAACTTCGAAACTCCTAGAAGACAACATGAGGTCAACACTCCAACACACAGGCACAGGAAACATCTTTCTTAACTGGACCCCTCAAATTCAGGAAACAATGCCAAGAATTAATAAATGGGATGGTATAAATTAAAAAGCTTCTGCACAAAAAGGAAAGGATTAATATGAAGAGAATCTACAAAATGGGATAAAATTTTTGCTAGCTACTCTTCTTACAGAGGATTAATATCCAAAATATATAAAGAACTAAAAAAAAAACCTTAACACCAAGAAATATATTGCTAAGTGAAGTTAGCCAATTCCAAAAAACCAAATGCCAAATGTTTTCTTTGATATAAGGAAGCTGATTCATAGTGGGATAGGGAGTGGGAGCATGGGAGGAATACACGAACACTAGATAGGGAAGAGGGGTGGGAGGGGAAGGGAGGGGGCATAGGGCAATTAATGATGGTTGAATGTGATGATCATTATTATCCAAAGTACATGTATGAAGACACGAATTGGTGTGAGTATATTATGTATACAACCAGAGATATGAAAAATTAAGCTCTATATATGTAATAAGAATTATAATGCATTCTGCTATTATATATAAATATAAAAAAAGAAAGAAAAAAAACTTAACACCAAAAACAAACAAACAAACAAACAAACAAAACCCCAAATAACCCAATTAATAAATGGGCAAATTAACTCAACAAATACTTCTCAAAGAAAAATACAAATGGCCAACAAATATGTGAAAAAATGTTCAACAATTTTAGCAATTAGGGAAATACAAATCAAAACTACACTGAAATTTCACCTTATTCCAGTTAGATTGGCAGTCATCAAGAATACAAACAATGATGTATGTATGAGTTTGTCAGGATGAATCCAACTATTATGTATAAACATAAAGGTCTAATTAAAAAAAGAATACAGGCTCATCGGAAGATGGCGGCGAGGGGAGTGCATTGCCCCCGTGTGCCGCGTCACTCTGCGGGAGAATGACGAGTCAGGACGGCTATCTTGTTAGGAATTTCCAGCAAAAGTGGGGTGCTCCGGAATCTGGAGGAAGGATTTCCATCGCACGAGAATCAGCTATGGGGGCTCAAACGCGAGATATTTGTCCGCACGGAGGGTCACCCTGCTTGTTCGGCAAATCGCCCCGCGGCTAGAGTCTGCGGTGCGCGCTGGGAAACGAGGAGATAGCGACGCAGGGATACAGCGCTGCAGTTACTGTGGGCTTCTGCCAGCTGTGCAAGCACCGTACTCAGTGCTGAATTCTGGGTTTGAGACGGGGGAAGGAAGCGGTCCAATTCGGTTCTCAACACCGGTCAGACCACAGAGGAGGCCAGCGGCCACCATCTTGGAGAGCTGACGTCACCATCCCTGTTTTCGACTGATCGCAGCTCATTCATCCATAGAACGGGTAATTTCAGGCTGCCATTCACCTGCGGCTTGCAGACAAATTACTCAGGCTCAGTGCTAAATAGCCTGCAGAAACAGCTTCTTGGAGCCTGCTCTTATCAGCATGCACCGAGCACGGAGCGGCCGAGTTCCGGCTCCCGGAACTGCTCTGGCCCAGGGCTAAGGAGCCCGCGGAAACTGCTTCTCGGTCCGGGTCCTGCTGAGTACTGTGGAGGTAAATACCAACCGAGCCTTCGTGGGCAGTGGCAACGGGACTGAGACGGGGCTTGTCAACGGAACTGAGACGGGGCTTGTGAGGGCCGGTCAGGACTCACCCGTTGCTTTGGTCACCCGGCAAAGGGAACGAAATGCTGCCATTCGCATGGGATACCAACATGGCAGAGATCTGATGTCATCAGAAAGCCGCGGAGGAGAGAACTTCATCAATACCAGCGGCGACAGAAACAGTTGGTCTCCTGATAGGGAGGGTGAGTCACAAACACCCGAGTCTTTCTCGCTTTGTCGTCAAGCCAGAGGGGAGGAGCGGGGCCGCCGCCCGCGCCCGGAGCAGGCCCAGTGGCTCGCCAGCATGGTGGTCGTGTGACCCCAATTGGAGTGGGGGCGGAGCGGAGCCACCAGCGCCCGCAAGGTGGGCAGTCCTTCGACCGACCGGCAGAACAGGCCCAGTGGTCCGCGGGCGTGGTAGGAGGGGCAGGGCAGAGCCGCCGCCCGCGCCTGCAAGGTAGGCAGACCTGCAACAGACCGGCAGATCAGGCCCAGCGGCCTGCCAGCGTGGTACACACGTCACCCCAACTGGAGTAGGGGCAGAGCAGAGCCTTCGCCCGCGCCCGGATCAGGCCAGTGGCCTGCTGGTGTGGTGGTCACGTGACCCCAATTGGAGTGGGGGCGGAGCAGAGCCGCCACCCGTGCCTGAAAGGTGGGCAGACCTGCGACCGACCAGCGGAACAGGCCCAGTGGCCTGCTGGTGCGACAGACAAGTCACCCCATTTTGAGTAGGGGCAGAGCAGAGCCGCCGCCCGCGCCTGCAAGGTAGGCAGACCTGCAACCGACTGGTGGAACAGGCCCAGCGGCCAGCCGGGGTGGTAGGCACGTCACCCCAATTGGAGTAGGAGCAGAGCAGAGCCTTCGCCTGCGCCTGGAACAGGCCCAGCGGTCCGCGGGTGTGGTAGACAAGTCACACCAATTGGAGGGGGGGGGCAGAGCAGAGCCGCCACCCGCGCCTGCAGGGTAGGCAGACCTGCAACCGACCGGCGGATCAGGCCCGGTGGCCTGCCGGCGTGGTACACAAGTCACCCCAATTGGAGTAGGGGCAGAGCAGAGCTACCGCCCGCGACCGGAACAGGCCCAGTGACCTGCCGGCGTGGTAGGCATGACACCCCAATTGGAGTAGGGGCAGAGCAGAGCTGCCACCCATGCCCAAAAGGTAGGCAGACCTGCGACCGACCAGCGGAACAGGCCCAGCGGCCAGCCGGGGTGGTAGGCACGTCACCCCAGTTGGAGTAGGAGCAGAGCAGAGCCTTCACCCGCGCCCGGAACAGGCCCAGCGGTCCGCGGGTGTGGTAGACAAGTCACACCAATTGGAGGAGGGGCAGAGCAGAGCCACCACCCGCACCTGCAAGGTAGGCAGACCGCCGCCCGACCCTGCAAGGGAGACTTTTCAACTATACAAGAGCAATATAAATATATACGGGGAAAAATTTTCAAAAACACAACAGTTTCAACAAGCAGAAAGAAACGCAAGCAGTATGAAAAGACAAGGAAAGAAAGGACCACAAGCAATGCAGGTCAACTCAACTTTAGAAGAGGTAACAGATGCAGCAGATGGAACGTCAGATAAAGAGTTCAGGATATACATGCTTCAGATGATCTGGAGTATCAAGGAAGACATTAGACAGCAAAATCAGACAATGAAAGATCACTTCGACAATGAATTACACAAACAAATCCAGGAAGCAAAAGATCAACTATACAGGGAGATAGAGGTTATAAAAAACAAACAAACAGAAATCCTAGAAATGCAGGAAGCAATAAACCAACTTAAAAACTCAATTGAGAATACTACAAGCAGAGTAGAACACTTAGAAGATAGAACAAAAGACAATGAAGACAAAGTATTTCAACTTGAAGAGAACATAGACAGCTCAGCAAGACTGTTAAGAAACCATGAGCAGAACATCCAAGAAATATGGGATAACATAAAGAGACCAAACTTAAGAGTCATTGGGATACAGGAAGGTATAGAGCTCCAAACCAAAGGAATGAGCAATCTATTCAATGAAATAATACGAGAAAAATTCCCAGACTTGAAGAATGAGACAGAATCCCAAATCCTAGAAGCCTACAGGACGCCGAATGTGCAAAATCATAAGAGATCCACACCTAGACACATTATAATGAAGATGCCCAACATACAGAATAAGGAGAGAATTTTAAAAGCTACAAGAGAAAGGAAGCAGATTACATTTAGGGGTAAGCCAATCAGGATAACAGGTGATCTTTCAACAGACTCTGAAAGCTAGAAGATCCTGGAACAACATATTTCAAACACTGAAAGAAAATGGGTTCCAACCAAGAATTGTGGATCCAGCGAAATTAAGCTTCAGGATGGAAGATGAAATTAAAACCTTCCACGATAAACAAAAGTTAAAAGAATTTGCAGCTAGAAAACCATCTCTTCAAAACATCCTCAGCAAAACATTACAGGAGGAGGAAATGGAAAATAACAATGAAAACCAACAGTGGGAGGTAGGACAGTAAAGGGGGGAAAATAATCAAAGAGGAAAACAAACCATGTTTAGTAACATAAATAAACAAATATGGCTGGAAGAACAACCCATATCTCAATAATAACCCTAAATGTTAATGGCTGAAACTCACCAATTAAGAGACACAGGCTAGTAGAATGGATCACAAAACAAGACCCAACAATATGCTGCCTACAGGAGACGCATTTGATAGGAAAAGACATACATAGGCTGAAGGTGAAAGGTTGGGAAAAATCATATCACTCATATGGACTTCGGAAATAAGCAGGAGTGTCCATACTCGTATCAAATAAAATAGATTTCAAGCCAAAGTCCGCTGAGAGCCATGGCCGAGTCTGTATGGCCCCTGGCATTTTGCCAACAGTATTGATTGACAGGCGAGGCATTACTATCCGCCCCTGCCGCAACTTATGAGTTCTTGCACTATTTTGGAGTTCTCGTGGGGATTTCCGGGGATTCCCCGAGAGTTCCCATTGGTTGGGGAAGTGCAGGAGGAGGGATTTCCGGGAGAGAAATTTCTGGCTGGGGGTTCCTGGACGAGCCGTGTGGCGTTTAGGAGGATTCCCCGGGAGCTGTGTGAAGTGTTTTCCTGCAGTTCAAAAATAAAGTTTGTTCCTGCTTCAGTGGCTCGTGATTTGTGCCCAGCCAGACTGCGGCAAAGGTTAATCAAAAGGGATAAAGAGGGACACTACATACTGCTTAAGGGAACCATACACCAACAAGACATAACAATCATAAATATATATGCCCCAAACAATGGTGCAGCTATGTTCGTCAAACAAACTCTTCTCAAGTTCAAGAGTCTAATAGACCACCATACAATAATCATGGGAGACTTCAACACACCTCTCTCGCCACTGGACAGATCTTCCAAACAAAAGTTGAATAAGGAAACTATAGAACTCAATAACACAATTAATAACCTAGACTTAATTGACATATATAGAATGTACCACCCAACATCAAGCAGTTACACTTTTTTCTCAGCAGCACATGGATCCTTCTCAAAAATAGATCATATATTATGTCACAGGGCAACTCTTAGACAATATAAAGGAGTAGAGATAATACCATGCATCTTATCTGATCATAATGGAATGAAACTGAAAATCAACTATAAAAGAAGGAAGGAAAAAGCATACATCACTTGGAGAATGAACAATAGGTTACTGAATGATCAATGGGTTATAGAAGACATCAAGGAGGAAATTAAAAAATTCTTAGAGATAAATGAAAACACAGACACAACATATCGGAATCTATGGGACACACTGAAAGCAGTTCTAAGAGGAAAGTTCATTGCTTGGAGTTCATTCCTTAAAAAAAGAAAAAAAACAACAAATAAATGATCTCATACTTCATCTCAAAATCCTAGAAAAAGAAGAGCAAAACAAAAGCAAAAGAAGTAGAAGGCAAGAAATAATTAAAATCAGAGCTGAAATTAATGAAATCGAAACAAAAGAAACAATTGAAAAAATTGACAAAACTAACAGTTGGTTCTTTGAAAAAATAAATAAAATCGACAGACCCTTAGCCATGCTAGCGAAGAGGAGAGAGAACTCAAATTACTAGCATATGGGATGAAAAAGGCAATATCACAATAGACAATTCAGAAATACAGAAGATAATCAAAAATTATTTTGAATCCTTATACTCCAATAAATTAGAAGATAGTGAAGGCATCGATAAATTTCTGAAGTCATATGATCTGCCCAGATTGAGTCAGGAGGATATAGACAACCTAAACAGACCAATATCAATTGAGGAAATAGAAGAAACCATCAAAAGACTACCAACTAAGAAAAGCCCAGGGCCGGATGGGTATACAGCAGAGTTTTACAAAACCTTTAAAGAGGAACTAATACCAATACTTTCAAGCTACTTCAGGAAATAGAAAAAGAAGGAGAACTTCCAAATTCATTCTACGAGGCCAACATCACCCTGATACCTAAACCAGACAAAGACACTTCAAAGAAAGAAAACTACAGACCAATATCTCTAATGAACCTTGACGCAAAAATCCTCAATAAAATTCTGGCGAATCGGATACAAAAACATATCAAAAAATTGTGCACCATGATCAAGTAGGATTCATCCTTGGGATGCAAGGCTGGTTCAATATACGGAAATCAATAAATGTTATTCACCACATCAATAGACTTAAAAATAAGAACCATATGATCATCTCGATAGATGCGGAAAAAGCATTCGACAAAGTACAGCATCCCTTTATGTTCAAAACTCTAGAAAAACTAGGGATAACGGGAACATACCTCAATATTGTAAAAGCAATCTATGCTAAGCCTCAGGCTAACATCATTCTGAATGGAGAAAAATTGAAGGCATTCCCTCTAAAATCTGGAACAAGACAGGGATGCCCTCTCTCTCCACTTCTGTTCAACATAGTTCTCGAAACACTGACCAGAGCAATTAGACAGACGAAAGAAATTAAAGGCATAAAAATAGGAAAAGAAGAACTTAAATTATCACTATTTGCAGATGACATGATTCTATACCTAGCAGACCCAAAAGGGTCTACAAAGAAACTATTAGAGCTAACAAATGAATTCAGCAAAGTGGCAGGATATAAAATCAACACGCATAAATCAAAGGCATTCCTGTATATCAGCGACAAATCCTCCGAAATGGAAATGAGGACAACCACTCCATTCACAATATCCTCAAAAAAAAATAAATAAATAAAATACCTGGGAATCAACCTAACAAAAGAGGTGAAAGACTTATACAATGAAAACTACAGAACCCTAAAGAGAGAAATAGAAGATCTTAGAAGATGGAAAAATATACCCTGTTCATGGATAGGCAGAACTAACATCATCAAAATGGCGATATTACCAAAAGTTCTCTATAGGTTTAATGCAATGCCAATCAAAATCCCAAGGGCATTTCTTGTAGAAATAGAGAAAGCAATCATGAAATTCATATGGAAAAATAAAAGACCCAGAATAGCAAAAACAATGCTAAGCAGGAAGTGTGAATCAGGCGGTATAGCGATACCAGACTTCAAACTATACTACAGAGCAATAGTAACAAAAACAGCATGGTACTGGTACCAAAACAGGCGGGTGGACCAATGGTACAGAATAGAGGACACAGAAACCAATCCACAAAACTACAACTATCTTATATTTGATAAAGGTGCTAAAGGCATGCAATGGAGGAAGGATAGCATCTTCAACAAATGGTGCTGGGAAAACTGGAAATCCATATGCAACAAAATGAAACTGAATCCCTTTCTCTCGCCATGCACAAAAGTGAATTCAAAATGGATCAAGGAGCTTGATATCAAATCAGAGACACGCCGTCTGATAGAAGAAAAAGTTGGCTACGATCTACATACTGTGGGGTCGGGCTCCAAATTCCTCAATAGGACACCCATAGCACAAAAGTTAATAACTAGAATCAACAAATGGGACTTACTCAAACTAAAAAGTTTTTTCACAGCAAAAGAAACAATAAGAGAGGTAAATAGGGAGCCTATATCCTGGGAACAAATCTTTATTCCTCACACTTCAGATAGAGCCCTAATATCCAGAGTACACAAAGAACTCAAAAAATTAGACAATAAGAGAACAAACAACCCAATCAACAAATGGGCCAAGGACCTGAACAGACACTTCTCAAAGGAGGACATACAATCAATCAACAAGTACATGAAAAAATGCTCACCATCTCTAGCAGTCAGAGAAATGCAAATCAAAACCACCCTAAGATACCATCTCACTCTAGCAAGATTGGCAGCCATTATGAAGTCAAACAACAACAAGTGCTGGCGAGCATGTGGGGAAAAGGGTACACTTGTACATTGCTGGTGGGACTGCAAATTGGTGCAGCCAATTTGGAAAGCAGTATGGAGATTTCTTGGAAATCTGGGAATGGAAACACCATTTGACCCAGCTATTCCCCTTCTCGGTCTATTCCCTAAAGACCTAAAAAGAGCATGCTACAGGGACACTGCTACATCGATGTTCATAGCAGCACAATTCACAATAGCAAGACTGTGGAACCAACCTAGATGCCCTTCAATAGACGAATGGATAAAAAAAATGTGGCATTTATACACAATGGAGTATTACTCTGCATTAAAAAATGACAAAATCATAGAATTTGCAGGGAAATGGATGGCATTAGAGCAGATTATGCTAAGTGAAGCTAGCCAATCCCTAAAAAACAAATGTCAAATGTCTTCTTTGATATAAGGAGAGTAACTAAGATCAGAGTAGGGACGAAGAGCAGGAGAAGAAGATTAACATTTAACAGGGATGAGAGGTGGGAGGGAAAGGGAGAGAGAAGGGAAATTGCATGGAAATGGAAGGAGACCCTCAGGGTTATACAGTGGAGGGGGTAGAGAGAGAGGAGGGGAGGGGAGGGGAGAGGTGGGGAGGGGGGATGGTGGAGGATGGGAAAGGCAGCGGAGCACAACAGACACTAGTATGGCAATATGTAAATCAATGGATGTGTAACTGATGTGATTCTGCAATCTGTGTATGGGGTGAAGGTGGGAGTTCATAACCCACTTGAATCAAAGTGTGGAATATGATATGTCAAGAAATTTGTAATGTTTTGAACAATCAACAATAAAAAATTAAAAAAAAAAAAGATAACATAACCAAGGAAAAAAACACAATTTGCTGATCTTCCTGCTATGAAAAGTATAAATAGCTTAATTCCTAGAATTAAAATACTGTTTCAGGGTCTCTAATTTGAATGAGAAAACAAACCAAAAAACATGTAAGCCCCCAATTTAGGTTATTATAAAAATAAACACACTAAGATTCCAGTGGTCATGAGTTAAGATGAGGCTTAGACTTAATTCTGAGTTGCCTGCTCAACAAAAAATGTTGTTTTTAAACACAATTTTCTTTCTTTCTTTTGCAGTTTTGACAATTGAACCCAGGACCTTGTACATGCCAGTGCTCTACCATGAAGCTACATTCCCAGCCCTTCTTTTATTATTATTATTGTTTTTTAATACCATTTATTTATTTATTTATTTATTTTTGTGTGGTGCTGAGGATCAAACCTAGGGCCTCGTACATGCTAGGTGAGCGCTCTACCACTGAGCCACAACCCCAAGTGCCTCCCAGCCCTTTTTTAAACTTTTTTTTACTCTGAGGCAGGGTCATTGCTAAGCTGCCCTGGCTGGCCTGGAACTTGTGATCCTCTTGCCTAGGTTCCCAAGTAGCTGGGATTAACACAATATCTCCTACAGACACTCTTCATTAGTAAAAAAATATGTTATTATTTATGAAAAAAAGAATCACAATTTCCATGCATACAAATGATTAGTTAACCTGCTTCAGAACTCTGATCATTAGAGATTTGCAAACTGGGGAGGAACAGCTTACATTTTTAATTTTTAACAGTGCTGGGAATTGAGTGCAGGGTCTCACATGTGATATAGCCTGCAATTTAAAGTGCATGTTTGGCCAAAAGCCCAAAGACCACAACTGCAGGAAACCAAATTTGGTATATTATAAATTCTAGTAGTGCTTACCTTATATAATAAATAATTACATACATATAGACAGCTAGAACAGTGCAGTTGCTTCGTTTAACAGTTACCTTCACTGCCTTCAAATAAATGAGCTTTGAACCTCACAACAATGAACCCTGAATCATTTTTCTTCTCTGTATTCATCACTCTTTTTTAGATCATTAATCCTTTTAGTCATGACTATAGAAACAAAGAAGCTTTAGTTAATCAACAAATATTTATTAACTTCATTTAAAAAAAATTTACTGAGCAAAGTATCCTGGTATATATTCAGCACTGTGCTACAGAGAATGTTTTCTTTTAAGGAATACAAACCTAAGTTTTTATTTTGTTAGAGAAACAATATGAATTGCCATATAAACAGACATTTGTTTATATGACAATAAACGCTCTTCTTTGGTAATTTTAGCATAGAAATAGGACCTTTGATATTAGTCTGTATGCTACCACTCTGAATAAGACCATACTCTTCAGTTTCTGTTGCAAGCAGGTGAAATCGCATTTCTCATCAATGAATGATAAGAAGTGGTACCTGCAACTTCTTCTTTAAGGTGGTACTAATGGAGGGTCCCCTCCTCCTTCCCTTTTCCTGCTGGCTAGAAAGCAGATCTGACTGCTAGAGCTGGAGTAGCCATCTTGGACCATGAGCTGGAAGTATAAGCAGAGCAACCAGAGCTACCAGACAGGAAATGGAGATCCTGATGACCAAGACCACTGAAACGTCAATATTCTAATTTATCTAAGTCACTATTATTTTGGATTTTCTGTCAATCAAAGCCTAAACTTTAGCCCAGTTACTAGTTATATTATAAATTTGTGAAACAATACTAAAGGTATTTGGTCAAGAGGAATCTTAATAAGGTTTGAAGTAATCAGGGACAGCTCTATTATTTTTTAACAGCATAGAAAGAACATATTTATTATTTAGCCTTCTTGCCGTCCTACACCTTTTTACTTAAATCCTATTAATGAACTAATGGAAGAAAGTTAATCTTGGAAAAGTAGAGGTAGAATTTGATAAATATGAACAAAATTGTTTCTATTAAATCAGTTAAAATAGTCCAACTATGGCAAAACTGAAACTATTTAAAAATGATAAAGAAATGTAGGAAAAGGATTTTGCCATAGAAATAAATCTATTTCTGCACTGTTATTCAAAATTATGTCACCAATTTAAAAAAAAATTAAAAATGACATTTTCAAATGGAGTTCTGAGAAGACTTTATAAGGCTTACATATACAGGATACCCTCAGGGATGAAACAATGTAGACAAAAATTATATGAAATGATTTGTTAATCATATTCCCAGAAGAAGTTATAGAAACAAGGGTGGGGGAATCAAAACATTGAACTGTGAGAATAAAGCATCAGTTTTCCAATGTTATGCAATTTGTACATGAGAAAATGTGCTATTTTTTATAGTTATTCAATTCCCTCTTTCACTTTGTTAGAATAAACCAAACAGTAGTAGTTTTATGACACAGAATCCAAAGTTATTTGTTTCTTTTCTTTTTAGAAAAGCAAAGATGTTGAAGAATGACTTACCAAAATAAGAGGACCACATTTTGCTTAGCTTAAGATTATGGTAGTGATTCACATTAGCATTAAGGTCCTACAGAGTTATCAGATGTCGATTCTACGTATCCACATAGAGTAGAAATTGATTTACTAAATTAAAAGATTCTTTCTGTTCCCCCTATGAAACTCACTAACTAGAGCCTATAGCATACCATACCTTCATGACTATTTGAATTGTGCTTTTTTCCAAAACTAATTTTGCTTAGTGCATTTGTTAGTATAACTATGTATTTAATAAAATACTATGTAAACTGATAAAAATAATGTGGAAAGAAAGAGATCAAGTCTTGATAAGTGAGTAGATTAAATTTCGTTTTCTCATTGCAAAACCAGTATTAAGAACATGGGGAAAATCATAAGTCAGATTGATTACCAAGTATCTTTAAGTTCTTATTCTAATTTAAAACAACTGTAAGTGATATTGGAAATTATGGTTTATGAACTGTGAGTGTAGTTTACGCAAGAAGAGCAAAATGGAACTCTAAATAGTAGATCTGGACATCAAAAAGGCATCAGTCCTACACTGAAAACTGGCCAATAACTGCACATTTACATAATTAAATAAAATGAAATAAAGATATCTTTAAAAAAATCCCTGCTTTAACCACTCTTCTTGTTAATTAGCAGACCATTTACTAGTCCATGTTATACTAGATAAGATGCCTTCTATGGCTCGGGGTTGGAGCCCTTTATCTTTGATAGAAAGAAAGGCATTACATGAGGTACCCTAAGAATGAAGGAAACTCAAGTTTGCAATTGGCTGTAATTGTGTCACTGAGTAGCAATGACTTGCATCAACATGGTCCTCTATTAGTCAAAAAACTTTGCATATCAGGACAATACTGACAATAATGACCTCTTACTTAACTTTTTATATTTGGCCCATATCCACGGAATTCCTGAGATGAGGTTAGTTTGCAAATACAGAAACTCTTAAAATCAGATCAAAAATTAAAACATTACTTATCCTTACTTCAAAAATAGTTTTGCATTAAATTTTCTCTAATCTATGTTCATGTCTGAGAGTTTTTTTTCCTAATATCACTCTACTCATTTATCTTACAAGCTCTTTCAAACTGCCAAACAAATTGAAGTTTTAGCCCTCAAAAACAAGAGAGCCAAAGCAACAATTAAAAGTAGGCCCTTCAGAGAATACCATGCTAAGTAAAATAAGCCAATCCCAAAACACCAAAGGCTGAATGTTTTCTCTAATATAAGGATGCTAATTCACAATAAGCGGGGAGTCACTAGGGAAGAACAGAATTACCTTAGATGAGGTAGAGGAGCATGAAGGGAAGGGAGGAGAGGGTTTATGAGGATGGGGAGGATAGTAGAATGAAACAGACATTATTACTTTCTGTACATATATGACTGCATGACCAATGTGATTCTATAACATGTACAATCAGAAAAATGAGAAATTATATGCCCCATCTATGTATGATATATCAAAGAGCATAAATGCATTCTACTGTCATGTAAAAAAAAAGAAACACATATAGATTATCAATGAATAAATTGAACAATTATTCTACCCTTTAAAGAAAAAAAAAAAGTAGGCCTTTCAATTTGAACAGAGACCCTATGCCTAATAGAAGAAAAAGCAGGCCAAAATCTTTACCATGTCATTTAGTCTTTAACAACACTCCTAAAGCACAATAAGTAAAATCAAGAATCGATAAATAGGATAAATTCATACTAAAAAGTTTCTTCTCAGCAAAAGAAACAATAATGTGAAAAGAGAGCCTACAGAATGGGAGAAAATCTTTACCACATGCACCTCAGATAGAGCAATTAGGATAAATACATAATTCTAAAAACATGACACCAAAAAACCAAATAACCCAATCAATAAATGGGCTAAGGAACTGAATAGGCACTTCAAAGAAGAAGAAATACAATCAATCAACAAATATATGAAAAAATGTTCATCATTTCTAGCAATTAGAGAAATGTAAACCAAAACTACTAAGATTGCATCCCACTCCAGTCAGAATGGCAATTATCAAAAATACAAGTAATATTAAATGTTGGAGAGGATGTAGGGGAAAAGGTACACTTGTACATTGTTGGTGGGACTGCAAATTGCTGCAACCATTATGAAAACAGTATGGGGATTCTTCAGAAAACTTGGAATGGAACCACCATTTGACCCAGCTATCCCACTCTTTGGTTTATACTCAAAGCACTTAAAATCAGCATACTACAGTGATACAGACACATCAATGTTTATAGCAGCTCAATTCACAATAGCCAAACTACGGAACCTACCTAGATGCCTTTCAACAGATGAATGTATAAAGAAAATGTGGCATAAAGAAAATGTGGCATATATACACAATGGAATATTACTCAGACTTAAAGAAGAATGAAATTATGGCATTTTCAGGTAAATGGATGGAGGTAGAAAATAATATACTAAGCAGAATAAGCCAATCCTGAATGTTTTCTCTGATATGTGGATGCTAATTCATAATAAGGGGGTGGGGCTAGGGAAGAATAGAGGTACTAGGGTTAGAGGGGAACAAAAAGAGGGGAGGGGGTATTGGGTTAGGAAGGATAGTAGAATGATTTGGACATTGTTATCCTATGTGTATATATGTTTACATGACTGGAGTGATTCTATATCATGTACAACTAAAAGAATGAGAAGCTGTACTCCATTTATGTATGATGTGTCAAAATGCATTCTACTGTCATGTATAACTAATTAGAACAAGAAAAAGTAGACCTTTCAAAATTACTTATCTGAATTCATAACATTTGGAACTAAAGTTGTTTTCTTAAAGCTATACTAATTGTTGACTAGAAACCGAATGTGTTCATTCACTAAAGCAAGGTCAGTTAGGAAACATGAAATCATTAAAGCACATAGACAAATACAATGACCTATCCTGAAAATGAAAATTGCAAAAAAAAGTAGTAAAATTAAGTGGATTATAATCATTTAAAATCTATTAAAATGCTTATGATATAGAGTTTCTCATCATAGTAAAAACATAAGCAAATTACATTACTCATCTCAAAACTAGGAATAGTTTATATAAATAGCTAATGTGAATGCAGTATTTGTGCCACTAATGTATGCAATAAAATTACAAACCAATAAAAGGAAATGTAAACCTTGCATCTGCACCATTAGTATGCGTGTGAGACAGAGGAAGAATAAATCAAAACTATTAGTGTACAACAGATGGCCCAAGAATGAGCCAATGTTTATATTTTGACAAGAGGAAATTTTTGACACTTAATACAAACCTGATAATGCTGGCAAGGTCAAGAGAGAAAAAATTAGCTTGAAATTCTAATAAGTGCAAACTGAAGTTTTGCCTTAGCATATACTTATCATATCAAACTCTGCAGGAAGCCCCCATGTAAACATGCCCAGTTGACCTTTGCCTTGTCTTTCATTCACACACACAAAAGTATTGAATTGAACCATACTAAACTGTTATTATTGTGGGTAAATTTTTATCAGTAATTTGGAAAGCTTCAACCTAACAGTTACATACAACTCTCTTTCTTAAAAACATACAACTAATTTTTAGTTTCTTGGTCCAGATGGTTTCTTATAATATTTTCCTAAGAATAAAAATAGTAGCTTCCAAATCTTTCTTCTCTCTTGAGAGTTGCAGGGAAAAGTGTTTCTAACCAGGTCAGGATTGTTTTCCTTAGAGAAAGCTGGTAGACAAAATGTTGGTTACATGATTAAAACAGGTATAGGACCATTTTATCTTTGATCTAGTACTTTATTCAATAATGTGAGCTAATCAAAGTTCAAAACTTTATCAGCTCGAATAGAGAGATTTTTCAGACTGGGAAATGTGTGAAATAAGTTAGGATTCCTGAAATTGGTTATCAATCATCATTATTGAGTGCCAATAGTGCAACAATTTTTCTAAAAAGTCTTATTAAGGAAAAAGATCAAACACTAAAAAAGTTCACCATTTGAGAGTTTGTCAGACATAATGTTTGCAAGATGTTTCATTTAGAAAATTTACTTTGCCCAGCACTGCTGGTAGAAAGTAAATTTTCTGAAGATTAAATTGTGTCCTACAGATATACTACCACAGCAAACCACAGAGGGCAGAGAGAAAGGTTTGTGGCTACAGCAAATTAAGTCAAGTTTTCTGAGAAAAGAAATATTAGAAAATACTTCAAGAAAAAAAATTTAAACATAGATACATCAGAGAATTATTTTATTTTTGTTGGGGAAAAAAGGTAAGGGGGGATGCTGGGTTGAAACAAAATTATTTTTAAAGTCCTAGGCAGAGATTCAAGCAGTCCCAAACTCCACATGGATGTGTAAGTTAGCATGGCAGGGTGGGAAGAAAGCACAGGAAGATATTTCATATCAGTGATTCTACAGCTTTCTGGAAGGGAATTAATAAAAGGAGTCCCACTAAATTCATACTTCTAAAGTTCTCTCTCCTTGTATGACCTTGGTGTTTTGGATATTGTCCCAGTCTTCTCTGCAGATCTGGATCCTTTTCTTTCCAAGAAAATTTTGATCTTGGTTTCAAACAAATAGGAAGGACTATAAAATGTCACTAGAGTACATTTTAGTAAAGACTGGTTTTTCCAAGGCAAATTGCAAAGTAAGAAAAAGTATGTCACTTAAGTATGCCCTTAAAATTTTAATCATTATCTATAGTAATCTGATTTTCCTACCTTAGTAAGTTTTTAACAGGATCTTGGGTTAGCAAAACAGCAAGCGAACCCTTGCTCACACTGGAAGTTGAGCTTTATTCCCATCTATCAACCCAGTTAAGAACAGAGCTATAGTACTACGCAGACCTGTTCTTTTCATATCACACAGGGTGTACTGTCTAGAACCTAGCAGTTTTCTTCATTTTCATCATATAGTTCTGAGATTCTACTCAGTTTTAAAGTGCATTTTTGAGATATAATGCACAAGTAGGAAATAAATGAAAATTCTATCTTCATTGTTGGTCAAGAGTGTTCCAGAAAGAATTTCGTATAAATTTCAGGTTATAGCTTAAAAGTCAAACTAAAGTATAACAGTATGAATTTTTAAGTTCTATACTAATAAGGTAGTCTTCAGAAAACATTTACTCTTATGGTCAAAGGAACTATACAAAAAAGTGAACATAGTGACACTAGATTATTCTAAAATAGAAGTTCCTAAGGAAAGATGCACATCAGAATAGCCTGAGGGACTTTATAATATAAATAACTAGGTGTCCCACCCCGTACATTTTTTTAAATATGGTAGGTCTGAAGTGGGCCAAGCACCTCTGTTGATTCTGATGCAGATAGTTCCAGGACTCTGCTTTCTCAAGCACTGGCCAGTGTGGCACAGACAGAAGTAAAAAATGTGGACCCAGGAGCCACTGTCAGGGTTTGAATTATGTTTCTACTACCTGATTTCTAGCTGTATTATCTAGAGCAAATTCCTTAATCTCTCTATGCCCTCATTTTTTCATCAATAAAATAGGACAGTAACCAAAACAATTGCAAGGATTGTTTGTAAAGATTATATAAGTTAATATTTTAAAGTACTTGGAACAGGGCTGGGGATGTAGCTCAAGTGGTAGCGCGCTCGCCTGGCATGCGTGTGGCCCGGGTTTGATCCTCAGCACCACATAAAAACAAAGATGTTGTGTCCGCCGATAACTTAAAAAAAAATATTAAAATTCTCTCTCTCTCCCCCTCTCTCTTTAAAAAATAAAAATTAAAAAAATAAAAAAATAAAGTACTTGGAACAGTGGCACATAGAAAGCACTATTTTAAGTGTTTGAGATTTTTTTTTTTTTTAAGTCTGAGATCAGGGAAATCCTTGAAAAAACATAATAGGGAACACCAACATGGACACTTATAGAGGAAATCTAGATTTGTCTAAATTATTCCCTTCAACTCCATAGTTGGCTGAATAAGAGAGAATGGTAGGAACTCATGAATGATCCAAATTCTAGCCTGGAAAAAAAAGTTCTTTGTAAATTTGACCCCTACCTTTCTGTCCTCCTCTTTCCATCATGACCTCTCTTCTTTTCATAAATAGTAATGCCAGCTGTCATAGATACCCTCCCTGAATTCAGCCAGGAAAAGCCACCCCACTCTCCTACATTTTACTTCCTTTCATTTAAAAATTACAGGGGGGATTCCACCTCTTGGGTCCCCTTCTTCCTCCGGGAGAAGTCTTTTCTGCTGTCCTTTAATAAACTTCTAATTTCTACTCTGAAAAAAAAAATAAATAAATAAAAAAAATAAATAAAAATTACAGGGAAAAATACTTGAAGCACAAAGTATTCAAAACCTCCACTGTATCTCTGGGTGCTTTCCAAGGAGTTTTTTTTTTTTTTTAGCACTGACAGATTGGGAATTTTGCTATCTATGGCTAAAAAGGGGGCAAGCCAAAAAAGTCCACTATGGTATGAATTATAGAGATAAGGAGCCTTTTCTTCTGTGGCGACTTCATAATGGTCTGGCAGAGAAGCATTTTTAAAAATCAAATTAAATCTTAGCCTCCCCCCGAAAACAGAAGGTTTTCATAAGCCTAGATATTTGAAGAATTTGGGCAGCCATTATCTGTAGGACAGATACCTTTATCTGCTCTCCCCTCTATTGCCATGTGTCTCATCCCTCCTGATCCCGCCAGGCCCACCCATTCAGTTAGCTCCTGCTATGACCTGCTGTACTTTCCACCCAGCCTCAGACTAGTCTGCTCTCCTGCCTGTGGTATTTCTCGTTCCCCCTCTGAAGGGTCACAACTATTCCTAATGGCTCTTCAGGTCTAGCTCAGATTAATGTCATCTCTAGAAACATGCTCTTGCTACTGGCCTCCATAATGGTGTCTTCAATTGTTTCTTGTGGTTTGACAAGGTAGCTGTCATGCATCCTAACTGGGTTACAGATGCTCAAAGATTTGGGAGACAGAGGATATAGAAGAGACTCTAATATAAAGTATGAATTAGGAGAGACCTAAGCCAAGTTTTTAACTTGATATTCCTGAATTTAATATTAGTAAGTCAATACTTAGATTTTGAGTTTACTAATACTTTTCATTTTGGTCATGTGAATTTCAAATTAATTTCCTCAAAGTTTTAAACTTTGATACTTATAATATGAGTTGCTGCTGGCTATCTGGTACTTGATTATTTTGTCTACTTGAAGGTATTACCACAGAGTGGATTTCTGTGGGGAAAATATCTACAACTACAGAACTCTGAAGTGGGGGGATCCATACTTTCTCTCCCAGCTTTCTGGCAATGGGGCACAGACACATGATCTAAGCATGTCCATGCCTCTAATCCCAGTGACCTGGCAGGCTGAGGTACGCAGATTGCAAGTTCTAGGCCAGGTGGGACAACTTAGTGAGACCCTGTCTCAAAATTTTAAAAAATAAAATAAAAAGGACTCAGTGGTAAAGCACCCATAAGTTTAATTCCCAGAAAAACCTCCCCTCCAAAAAAATCAAAGACTTAGCTATTAGTGAATAAAGACTCATATTTAGATTATTTATAGCAGTGATGGTGGAGTGCCGCTGGTATTAGTGCTAGTAGCAATGAGGGGGTCCAGTGGTGGGTTATCCTAACCCAACTTTCTGAATGGCTGTTCTTTGCTGTATAGCCTCTTTTGGTTCTCATCACTGTTCTAAGCCTATTTCCCCAGTCTTCTATGAAGTATGTGAACAAACAGCTTTCCAATAAATTCCTTTTCTGTTTAACATAAGCAGTTAACTTTTTGTTTTAACGAAATTACAGAAGGTTTCCATTGTCTACAACCAAGAACCCCAGTTGGCACGATACTGAAACTTCATTTCTCACATTTGATTTTGGTGACTAATGTTTGACCTGATAATGTCAAAAAATTAATTTTAATTTGATTAATCATGGTATTGTTTTAGGTAAGTAAAATACAATAGACGGAAAGAGCCATAAACCAATGGATACACCCTTATCTACTGTTTGATTCCCAAAGTAATAAAATTTGGCTCTATCACTATCATTCTGAAACTGTCTTGATAAATATTACAATCTAATTGTAAACCTAGTTGCTTGCCCCCACTTCTATCTGAAGCACGTGACACTTTCAATTTTCCCTCTGTAAACTCTTAGTTCTTATTTCCCTCCAATATTTATTCTCTCATAAATTGATTCATTCTTTCTCTTCCACCCACCATAATATTTATGTGGATTAAATATTGGTATTTCTTTTTTTTTTTAAGAGAGAGAGAGAGAGAGAGAGAGAGAGAGAGAGAGAGAATTTTTTAATATTTATTTTTCAGTTTTTGGCAGACACAACATCCTTGTTTGTATGTGGTGCTGAGGATCGAACCCGGGCCGCACGCATGCCAGGCGAGCACACTACCGCTTGAGCCACATCCCCAGCCCAAATATTGGTATTTCTGATGGGTTATCTTGTTTTTTTTTTTTAATGCCTTTGGTCTTTTGGTATTCTTTCCTAATTCTATGACTTAAAATATACATTTGGCTCATATCTTATCTCAAGATTCATATATATATCTTTTTAACCATCTCTATCGGAATATTCTTTTATGAGAAGGGGAAGAGGGGGATAGCGGAAATTGAATTCAAGGTCTCATGCATACTAGGCATTTGCTCTATCACTGAGCTACACTTCCAATCCCCTGTCTAGGTCTTAAATTTCAATTTATCTTCCTCCTGGATTTCCTATTTAATTAACTTCACCAATTTCTATTTTACTAATCAAATTGAAACACAGTGATCTTGGACTCCTCCATTCTCTTACCTTCAGCACTAAATATGCTCCTTTCTTATCCCTGAGTTTACATCCACATTAGCTTGTCTTATGTTTCCATCTCTATTCATTTCTTGGTAATTTCATTTAGTCTCGGAGTTTTAAGTATTACCCATATGTTGATGAAACCCAAATATTTCCCGCTTGCTTCACTCCCACTATTCACTATTCAATTGCCTATTCAAAATATCTACTTGATGCCTCAAAGTTAAAATCTCTAAAACCAATCTCCAGATATATCTCTTAAACGTGCCTTTGCAAAGTGCTTCCCTGTGCAGTGGCAATACCATTTTTCTTAAGATGTTCCCATATTCCATAATCAATTAACTTATTAATGAAAACTACTGATTCCACTTTCCCACTATATCTGAAAACTAACCATCAATCCAAGCCATCATTATCTACTGTCTATATAGCTGTAATTATCTCAATGGTGTGCCCCTTCTAATCTTTTCTCCTGAAGTCTATTCTCATTCTAGTAACCAGAATGATCCTGTTAAAATATAAGTCAAAATGCTCCAATGACTTCCACTCTCAGAGTAAACTTAAAATCACCTCAATGGCCTCTTAAGGCTGTGTATAATTGATATGACCCACCTGCTTGCTTCTCTGGTTTTATCACTATTTTTTACTTTTTTGTCAATTATTAAAATGCAGTTAAATTGTCAATATTCTGGAACTCATTCCCATGTACCCATTTTCTCCTCTTTCCATTTCCATTCTTTACCACCTAGAACTATTATGTTCCCATAACCCCTTATATTCATCACTATTAAAGCAATGAACATACTTTGTGTTTATATGTCTGTTTCTACTGGACTATATTTCTTCAGGGTAAGATTTATAATGTTAGGATCCACAGATCTTCTGAAACTGTGTAACACATTCTGTTCAATCTTTAGCAAAATATCTTATAAGGAACAGTTGATATGACCATTTCATTTCAGATTGTTGTTTTCTAACATTCTTGATGTGATTTAATAGAAATGACTAAAAATAGCTCCAATCAGTCTGGGGCTATTCTATTATCATGGCTATTCAGTCAGATCTTTAGAAAACACTCATAAGCTTATTGCTTACAACTGTACTCTTTTCCTAACATATCTCAAATTCCACCAAAACCAATACTATTATCAACCTGTATTCATGGTATGATGAGATATGCTAGAAATGAAAAGAATTAAGGGCGAGTTTATGAAGATAACTTTTAAGAGGTAAGAAGTTTGAAACTTTTGAATCCATAACTCCAGAATATGTTGAGCAAATAATAGGAGCTCATTAAAACTTCTTAAAAATGAATAAATTAATGAATCTTTTTTCTTGTTGAATGAAATCTTTAAAGAGCATGAAGTACACTCATTTCAAAAGGCTTATTATATTTAGGCAAATTCATTTTTCATAGAATTTCTTAGCTCAAAAGATGGCAAAAACACACATGCGTAAGATAGGATAAAAAGAGAAAGTTTAGAACTCCCTAGTCCCTGGCACAGAGGTCCTAAAATCCTTGGAATTTTCTAGGTAGAGGCAACTCTTGGTGGGCCCCTGGATGGGGGCTGATCACCATAAAGAAAAAAACATGATTATAAGTTGAAGTTTTTAGTTCTATCTCCCACTCTCACTCCCCTGATTCTTTGGAGCAGGTGTGGCTCAGTGATACAGCACTCCTGGGTTTAATCCTCAGAACAGTGTATATATATATATATATATATATATATATATATATATATATATATTCCATATCTATGGGGTTTGGAGAGCTTTCAGGTTGCTGAACATGTGGAGGTGCCTGGAGAATGGTGTGTCCAGAGTGGCTACAGAAGTTTCACACCTCTTCCTATATATCTTGCTCTATGCATCTCTTCTAACTAGGTATTAATCTATATTCTTTGTAATATTCTTCATAATAAATGGGTAAATGTAAGCATTTACCTGTGAGTCACTCTAGCAAATTAAATGAACCCAAGTAAGGGGTTGTGGAAACTCCTGACTTACAGTCATTCAGTCAGAAGCACAGGTTACAACCTGGAGCTTGTGAGTGGCATCTGAAGTGGGGGAAGTCTTGTGGAGCTGAGCCCTTAATATGTGGGATCTGACACTATTCAGGCAGAATCAGAATTGAGTTAAACTGTAGGATATCAAGTTGGTGTATGCTGGAGAACTGCTTGGCTGGTGAGGAAAAATTCCCACATACATTTTGGTGACCACAGGTAAAGTGTTGTGTTGAGTGACTGAGAATACAGATTAAAGTTTGTTGTTCTTCTACTGGAAAAAAAAATGGAATAAAATAGCTGAATGGAATAGTGGGCTAATTATAAACAGGAATGATAAACTCTTTAAAAAGGGGAACAAAAGCCTATATCAAGTAGGCAAGTAGGTACTATTCTCATTCTAGTAACCAGAATGATCCTGTTAAAACATAAGTCAAAATGCTCCAATGACTTCCGCTCTCAGAGTAAACTTAAAATCACCTCAATGGCCTCTTAAGGCTGTGAATAATTGATATGACCCACCTGCTTGCTTCTCTGATTTTATCACTATTTTTTACTTTTTTGTCAATTATTAAAATGCAGTTAAATTGTCAATATTCTGGAACTCATTCCAGAATGAAAAAGCCACCAATGGCTGGACATAGTAGCACATGCTGTAATCCCAGTTGCTTGGGGGCTGAGGCAAGATAATCACAAATTAGAGGTCAACATGGGTAATTTATCAAGACTCTGATTCAATATAAAATTTTAAAAAGATCTGACAATGTAGTTCAATAGTTCAATAGGGCACCTGCCAAGCTTAACTGGCCTTAGGTTCAAACTCCAGAACATGAAACACACACACACACACACACACACACACGAAAAAAGAAAAAGGGAGAGTCTAAGGAGTGAAAGTAAATGCTATATAATAAAAGGAAGTAAAGATATTCAGTTGATTAAGTCTAATCTGTTCTTTGTTTCAACATACTCACAATAATTAAGTAAAAATATCAAATGGCTGCTTTCTAAAATGTTTTAAAAATTAAACTACCCAAAGCAGTATAATATTTCTATAAAGTTTTTCTATTTTCCAACTTTTGACATACCTGTGACATTCAAAAACCATATCAATATGATATATAGAAATAATAGTAAACTGAAAATCTGGTCTCAACTTCTCCAACCTTATCCTATACAATACTCCCTGAATTCTAACAAACTCAACTTATTTCCTTTCTTTGATAAACCACATTCTTCTGTATATCTTTAACTTTGCAGTGAGGTTTCCTGTGTCAGAACTGCCTCTTTTCCATGCTGGAAATACCTTTTCATCTTACATGACTCAATTTGTGCATTTCTTGTCTTTGAAGGCTTTATGATCATTTTTGTCCCCACCCCCTGCAAATTTCAGGTCTCAGTATCATATAGGAGATTTCTGTAAAGGTCTGCAATCACATTCAGAAAGTCAACCAAAATATGACAGAAATGACATAAATTATATTAAACAAAAGCACAGATCATATAACCCCTGCCTTCACTTAAATAGATAGATGGATGGATAGATGGATGGATGGATGGATGGATGGATGGATGATAGGTAGATAGCCGAACAACTAACCAAGCTTGGATTTGGATATGATTGTGTCAATATTCTAATATATTTTATTCCAATATTCCAATGATCCCCAAATCAAAATAAATGTTTCTAAAAGTGAACAAGAAAAATAATATTGAGACCTTAAAAGTGAAAAGTAAAATTCACTCACAAAAGGCGCTTGATCAAATTGTTAAAAGTGCTGTATTCTGCCCACTATGAGGTTAGGTTTCTGGGTTTTTTTGTCCCTAATAAAAGGAAATCAATATTTAAAAATAACTTAACAAATATATCTATCAAGTCACACTGTCCTTAACACAAAATTTCTGCTCTCTTTCTTGTGTATTTCTGGTCAGAAAGGCATACTATCTTTTGTGACTCTAAGTCATAAAGATCAGGATGCTAAATATACTGGAAAAACATTTCATAGATAATCTTTACAGACTCTAATTTATATGAAGAACCAGTAAAATTATAAGAAAGCAAGATACAAGAATGATAGTAAGTGAAGGTGAGCTGAGGTAATTTCACATCAACATAAGAGTTATTTAGATATTATCAATAGGACCCAAAATGGATTTACATGAATAATTCTAACATAGTCACATGTTAAAATCAAAATAGGAATAGTGAATAGATAGATATTCTTATATATCAGAAATTATTCTTATATGGTTCAAGTCAGGAACAGTTGCAACTATCTTATATATCTTTGAATCTATTATTTTCATAACTCCCAGAATACACTTTGTTTATGAACAGAACTACTGACTGAGTAATGTTTTTTATTAACAAAAATAATCTAAATATGTGACATTCAACTGTGGGCAGAAGATTATAAAGAATGACCAGGGGTTAGGGATGTGGCTCAGTGGTACCCTGGCATGCACGAGACCCTGAGTTTAATCCCAGTACCACAAAAGAAGAAAAAATAACCAGAGTGTGATCTATGACAACTCTCAGAATATAAAACGTTTATAGGAAATAAATATCACTCTCATATAGAATAATAATATAAATTATTGCTTATTAATAATAGTTTTAAATTGTTAAACCTCAGGTGAGTGTATAACTTAGATTTTTATTTATAAATGATCCAAAAGCAATTTCAAATTTAAACACAAAAATCAGCTTCTGTTTGCTAAAATATGTATATAAATCCAATTTATGGCTCAACTAAGACACACTTAAGTATCCAACAGATAAAGTGTCTGGACTAAAGAATATATCTTGGCCATTCAAGACTAACTGGCTTTAATAACTGCTTCATATAAGTAGATGAAATATTTCCTAAGTATGACAAATAGAAAAGCCTTTTTATAATAGGTGAGAATGTTTGTTGGTTAACAGGACAGAAGAATATAAGAATGGATGATATACTGGTATGTCTACTGCACATCATAATGTTATTAAGACTGTACATCAAAAATATTCTCAAACATAGGTTAATACATGCAATTAATATTAACTCTGAGCATGAGAGCACATACAGAAAAAGCTTCATATATAGTTGAACAAAAAAGACAAACAAATATACCATTAGAATATATTAATCAATGAAACAGTATAATTTTATAATTTAATGATGTCATATTGCTTCTTGAAATTACTGAGAACAAGATCATATCTGAGAAAATAAATCAGCCATTAATCTGAAAGTAGAGCAAAAATGTCCAATACTAACTTCAGAGTAAATTTAACTAATCTAGAAATTAGTGAAGTTTCAAACAGACTGACATAATTAAAGGAACAACTATATTCTGGTATTCATTCATAAAAAGGAATAACAATTGTCTTTTTGTATAAGCATATGTTTTAAATGTCCAAATTAATATAAGAAGTCAAATGTAGCACTACTGTAAAATAATACTAACGCTCTCAAATTTATTTCCACCTTTTTGGATAAATTTAAATGATTTCTGAGGTAGGAATGGAAGAACTAAAAGAAATATGAGTAATATAATGTTTCTTTCTACTACAGTTCCCATGGCCTGTTTTTTTAATTTTTTTTAGCGCTGGAGATTGAATCCAGGGCCATGTGCACTCCACCACTAAGCTACATCCCCAGACCCCAGAGCCTCTGCTTTTATCAAAATTTTCATTCTTCCAATATCATCCTTTAATTTTTAATTTCAAAAGTCAAATTTAAATTTTTTTCTTGTATAACTGAAGATAATTAGGTTTTTTGCCCACAAGTTTTACAGAATGAGCATGTTTCAGTTAATACATAACTTCATGTGTGTGTGCGTGTGTGTGTATTTACAAATCAAAACAATTAGCACATACTATAATAACACTAGGGAGATACTTTCAATAAACTGTAATCATTTGCTGCTTTAATTAAACTATTCCAGCTTAATTTGTTGCCAATACACTTCTTTTTTTTTAGTACCAAGGATTGAACGAGAAACATTTCACCCCTTTCATTTTTTAAAATTTTTTTATTTTGAGACAGGATCTCACTAAATTGCTTAGGGCCTAGCTAAATTGCTGAGGCTGGTCTCAAACTTACAGTTCTAGCCTCCTGAGTTGCTGGAATTATAGGTGTGCGCCACTACATGCAGAACTCTTAATCTTTCTGAACACTAAATACTAAATTCTAAAACAGAAATGGCATTCATGAATAATTTTTTATTCTACCTACCACATTAATTGGTCTTTCAACTTCTCATAATACCACATACGATGACTCGAAGTGTAAATGCAGAAGATTCTTTGACTCACAGGGTTCTTATCAAAAATATTAATCCCCAACTCAAAAAGTTCATAACAATGGCTTTTTAAGAGGCATCTTTTCATGTTATCTGTTAAACGAATACTATCCCTCACAGAAAGTAACCATACGTCTCAAGTTTCTTCAGTTCAGTTGGATGGGTGCCTAATAGATGTACTGGAGTAAGTTGTGGAATATATAAGTAATGGGTTCAATAATTCTGTGCCCATCCCACAGCATAAAATGCAGAAAAACAGCACAGAAAAATGTTTACCAATATGGAAGTAGTAGAGGAATAACAGTGAAGTGCTGAGTTCATTGTACTGTTTAAAATCTATGAAATATTTTACCCAGAATGTTGTCTTTATATTACCAAATAAGACTTAATAAACCTAAAAAAACTTTTAAAAATATTTAATATACTAACTTTTAAGTATTTAAGAAACTCTTAAATTTTTAAATATAGAAATCCACATGGGCAAATAAAGAAGTATGTTCATGACCATAGAGAATCAGTTTCAAAAAGAAAGTTTCATAATTCTTCATTCTGATATACTAAACTTATTTCTCCCTAACTCTTGGTTAGAAAAGTAATAGAGAATTATTGAGGCTGTTAATGGGGTAAGAGAGTTGCTTTCAACTGGAGTTATACAGAATGAGGATTCAATCTATACTGAATTGGAATAACTTGCAGCTGTTGCAGGGTGAAAAGACTTAGTGAAATCACCGGGAATACTAAAGAACTGCCTAGAGTATTTTAAAATATTTAGGTTACTGTGATATGAAAACTTTTTAATTAGAAGCTAAAAAATAGTATAATAGTATTAAAAGTTACTTGGCCTTTGTCTACTTCTGAATCAGATTTTTAGATGTTATTATAATGTTATTATTTTCAAAGTATTGCAATGTTATTATTTTCAATGTAAAACTTTTTTACAAAATGAAATTAAACAATAAAGCTAAATAAATGGTCAGGTTGTGAAAGGAATAGAATTCTCCTGATGGTACTTAAGAGAATTCACTGAGTTCAGCTTACTAGTGAAACATTTGAATGTCAAATGTGAAAACTTGAATAAATGGGATCACTAAGCCTCAGTGATAAAATTCTACGACGGACCTTGAAGACTCACCAAAGTATAGAAAGCAAAGAAAAAACACCAGTTGATGAAAAGACAATGAAACTTATATAAAACTGTGTTTACCACAGATAATTTCAGTTCAAGGTAGGCAAATATATCTATATCTTGACAGCAAAATTTTTGAATGCAGAGAGCAGAGAACAGCACCTGTTTCTTTAACTGACTGGATCCTTTGTTTTTGTTTTGGTCCCTCCCCCCACTTTTTTTTTTAAATGCCTTGATGTCAATGAACAATAGCATTTTTCATAAATGTTTAAATGTTGACAGAAGTCAGATTCCCTCCTACTCATACCAAATCACATAAGCAGAACAATTCACGGGATCTGTATAAGAAAATGTGATTGCTTTGTTGGAGATCTTTAATACAGATGATTAAATGCTTTTTCAGGACGAGCAGGAGGTAGGTAAGAAATAATAAAATGAACACAGATATATTGCTAAACCAATTATGGAGGCCCAATTTAAAAGTAGAATAGGGATGGAAGTAAAATGCAGTGGTAAAGTGTTTGCCTGCATATGAGATGTCCTGGGTTCAATTCGTGTGTGAACACACACACAACAATAACAACATAGTAATTCCTCATCTATCTGGATATTCTTATAGTCATGTCCTTTCAACCACTTGATTTCTATTTTTCTCACTCTTAATTTTATTTATTTCTATTTTTCTCACTCTTAATTTTAAAAAAGACAAAACAAAATCCTGATGCAGACAAATATTCTCACAATTAGGGAACAGAACCTTAAGAATCTTTGGAAGACAGAATGGATGGGGACTTATCTATTGTTATCTGAATCTGAAGATATCAGTCAAATAAAATTATAATATTAAAACAAACTAAAATATGCTTATCCTTTACAAAAGTATGCATGTTAAATTGATATGATGTAAAAACATATATACATCCTTTAAAATAAGTGAAACACATAAATTTCAATATTTTTGTTAGACTAGTATGCTATGGGTGAGTTCTCCTTTTTGATATTTCAAATTTCTAAGCAGTGAGACAGTCCTTTTGAAATTAAAAACAAAACAAATATTTTAAATTGATCACCTAGTTATCTGTTAATTATTCAAATCATTTGGTAAGAGATCTATAGGAATATGTAAACCTCATAGAAACTACAAAAAGTGTTGTCTCTGATACAAAATGTATATAAACAATTGTGGAATTTTTAAAACTCAAAACTCAAAAGCTTAAGAACAACTTTAAAATTGTGACTCTAACACCATTTATGTGGTTTAAGAAAGTTATTCCACTGCCTTTCAGCTTTTTGGCTAAGATCAAGCATGGAAAGGTATTTCACTACATTCTAAAAACCATATACAAATATAACACAATAATTTCTGCTTTTGCATTATAATTATAACACACTTAATGAATCCCATTATTATGTAAAATTATAAAATAGCAATAAATTTAAAAAAAAAATACAGATTGACTAATCTTAGAGTTTCCAATCAAATTTTAGTGACTTTCATGAATTACAGAGAATTTAAAACTAAAATTATTTAATTCCAAAATGATTTTTAAAAACAATTTTTCTCCACATTTTTACTGGTGCATTATAGTTGTATATAATGATGGGTGGGACCTGTTACATATTTGAACATGCACACAATTTAACAATTTGGGCAATATCACTCCCCAGCATTTCCCCCTTCAACCCTACGTCCCACACACTGGTCCCTTTCCTCTACTGATCTCCCTTTGATTTTCATGAGGCCCCCAACCCCCACTTTCTTTTCCTTTTCCTCTCTAGCTTCCATATATGAAAGAAAACTTAAGACTCTTGGACCCTTGACCTTCTAAGTTTGACTTATTTTGCTCAACATAATGGTCTCTAGTTCTACCTATTTTCCTGCAAATGATATAATTTCAATTTTCTTTATGGCTGAATAAAATTCCATTGTGTGTGTGTGTGTGTGTGTGTATACACATTGATTTTCTCTTTATCCATTCAACTGTTGATAGACTAGATTGGTGCTGCCATAAACATGGGTATGCATATATCACTATGATGATACATAGTGATACTTGATGACTTTAATTCTTTAGGATAAATATGGAAGAGTGGTATAGCTGGGACATATGGTGATGCAATGCCTAGTCTTTTAGGAAACCTCCATACTGATTTCCGTAGTGCTTATACTAATTTACAGTCCTACCAACAATGTAAAAGGTCCTTTTTCTTCACATCCTCTCCAGCATTTATTATTATTTGTATTTTTGATGATTGCCGTTATGACTGGTGTGAGATGATTCTTAGTATGGTTTTGATTTGTATTTCTCTAATTGCTAATAATGTTGAACTTTTTTTATATATCTGTTGGCCATTTGTATTTCTTCTGAGAAGTGTCTGTTTAATTCACCTGCCCATTCATTAACTGGGTTATTTGATTTTTGGTGTAAAGTTTTTTCTTCCTTTATATCTTCTAGATGTTAATCCTCTGTCAGAAGAGTAACTAGCAAAGATTTCCTCAGGTTCTTTAGGTTCTCTCTTCACATTCCAAATTGTTTCCTTTGTTGTGCAGAGCTTTTTAATTTGACACCATCCCATTTATTAACTTTAGGAGCCCTGGAATGTTGACCCTACATTTTTTAAAAATATATTTTTAGTTGTAGATGGACACAATGCCTTTATTTTATTTGTTTATTTTTTATGTGGTATTGAGGATTGAACCCAGTGCTTCATACACACTAGGCAAGCACTGTATCACTGAGCTACAGCCCCAGCCTCCTGACCCTACTTTATTTATTCTAGAAGTTGCATAGTTTCTGGTCTAATTCCAAGGTGTTTGATCCATTTTGAGTTGATTTTTGTGCAGGCTGAGAAATAAGGGTCTAGTTTCATTCTTCTACATATGGATAACCAGTTGTCTCAGCACCATTTCTTAAAAGAGCTCTTTTCTCCAATGTATGTTTTTTCACCTTTGCCAAGGATCAGATGATGATAGATGTATGGGTCTGTCTCTGTGTCTTCTGTTCTGTACCACTGATCTATGTATGTTTTTATGCCAGTACCATGCAGTTTTTGTTACTATAGCTCCATATTATAATCCGAAGTCAGGTATTATGGCCTCTAGCATTGCTTTTTTGGCTTAGAATTGCTTTGGCTCTTATCAGTCTTTCTTTCAAATGAATTTTAGGACTTTTAAAAAAATTTCATGAAGAATATCACTGGTATTTTGATGGGGATTGCACTGAATATGTATATTGCTTTTGGTAGAATGGCCATTTTAACAACATTAATTCTGCCTATCCATGAACATGGCAGGTCTTTTCATTTCTGAAGTTTTCTTCAATGTAAACCTACTTCGTAAACATACAATGCATATTATTTCTCCTCCTCTTTTCAGTTGTCTTATTAAAAGGGACAAAACAGGCTTTAAATCTCTACTCAAATAACAGAGAACTGATTCATAATGGATACCATGTTTTAACATTAATTCTAAAATAGGCTTATTACTATAAAAGCTTTTCCAACCATTTTCGAGAAAGGGGAAAATCACAAAGGGATTCATTTTTGCAAAGTAGGGACTTTGCATTCCACCATCAATTTAGTTTGATACAGTGTTAGAGCAGGAAGCAAAATGTAAATACCAGAAATCTTTAATACAAAGTACTTGGATATTTTCTTAGTAAAAGGAATGCCTGGGATTAGAAACAATTTATTTCAGTCTGGCTTAGCGTTTAATAGTTTAAGAGTAAAAAGAACAGCACAAAGATGATTGCTATTATGCAAAGAACAGATCTTTTAAAACCATAGAGGATTACTGTTAGTTGAAAAATGAAGCAACACTTAGATGCTCCTTACATAGTCCATTTCACACTTGTGAACAACTAAATGCCATTCAAATGATGAAATTCCTGGCACTTTTCTGAATCAAGTATAAACCTTAGAAGGGAAATAAAGAGAACTCTTGGGAGGCAGAGGTGAAATGCAAGCAAGATGTCTATTAGGGAATCCTTTTTTTTTTTTTTTTGGTCATTTTTTTGGTATTTTTTTAAGAATACATCTGAATGAATATATATATATATATATATATATATATATATATATATATATATATATATAAAGAATAAACCTGTTTTACCTTGTTTTCATATTTGGGAAGTTTACTTTAAAAATAAACTTTCCACTAAGCCAGCTTACAATTTTTTTTTCAATTTCCATGGTTTAGAATAGGCAAATATTCATATGCATTTTAGTATGGCCCAAAGTATAAAGTACATTTTCTGGGTATAACTATAGATAAAAATTTTTAAATGGTGATTAAAACAATTTTGTGTCTCAAATTAATTCTCCTTGTTCATGGAGAAATATATTCCTTTTTTATTCCTTCAGGTGACACAGACAAGAAAGTGAAAAAGCAAATGAAATTCCAGGAATCAGATACTTTCTGGACAGATAATGACATTGCCTCAGAAAAACTATGAGTGTCACTACTCCCTTAGAATAACCAAAAAAACCACCCACCAATAATGGGTTCAAACTCAGAAATATTTATTTTTTAAAAAAACATGCAAAAGAATACACCTTAGCTTTACACGTCAAAAAATTCTTGTTGCTAAGTAGGAAATCATTTTTACAGCAGCTTTTAGAGTCAAGTCTGCACAAGCAAGATTCATGTTGTTTTTCACCCTTGGTAACCAAAACATATTTCTGAAGACCCTCTGAAAGGAAAAAAGTCTCATTCAAAAGTGATTTATCTTATTAAATGGGGAAATTGGTAGTGGGGAAGGAGAATTCTTAGAATCAGTTTTTTTTTAAAAAAAGATAATATAGTCATGTTATAGCAAGATATCAGGCTAATTTCATTTACAGCAAGAAATCATCTTGTTCTATCCTTACAAAGATATTCTATAAAGGAAAATAAAAAGTGGAATTACAAATGATTTAATAATAGATACTAGACTCTGATTCTTATATGGTCACCTTGTTTTACAAGGTCTTATGTAGAAAAAAAATTTCATTGGAAAATATATTCTCATTTCTTACAAAAATATAAGTTTACTCTCCATAATTTTCCTACAAAAAGTTCATGTGAGAAGTAAATTGTTGCTTGCAAATATTATTACAAAATATATTAAAAGATTAAGGATATACCTTTTTATATATAGTCTTAAAAATATCATGAGAATTCAGAGCACAGTCTAGTTAGTTAAATGTGAAAAAGAGATGAAGCTGTCAATTATGCATAGAAATAATCTCATCCCTATAAACTAAAAGACATCAAAAATTAACTCATACTCACCCTCTTATCAAACTTGGTATAACTATAGATAAAAATTTATAATTTTCATGGATAGTGTTGAGTGGTCAATATCCTCAAATTACACTGAGACAATGGTGTTTTGAATAAATATATTTCAAGTGACTAAATTACTTTTATCATCAAAAAAGATGAAACTCTGAACAAAACCTTTTTGGAAAAAGGACTAATTCATCACATCACATTATAAGCCCCCAAATTCTCCATGGTGCATAACATGGCTCACAGAACAGTACTTTACCTTACCTGTAAATGAAATCTGTAAATGCTTAACTTTAAAAATACCAGTAGTACAGGTGACTGTTGAGAACTATAAACAGGTTTCCCCTCAACAAGACAGCAAAGCAAGCAGATGGAAGAAGAACCAGTCACATTTATATTGAAAGAATGACCAATACGATGTGAGAGGGAAATTCTAACAAGGGCTTTAAAAAGTAAATGTGATTTAAGACTTGAAGGGTTTACCATGCATTTCTGAGATAAATGTATATGCAGAAGAAGGTTATGTAAGAAAGCCTTGTTCACAGATTTCTCTTCATTCTAAGAAAGGTGGAAGTTCGTTTCTTTAGGAGAACTAGAATCTATTCTTATGTATCAGTATGGAAAAATATCAAGGGTGTGAGTACAACTGAGGAGGAGGGGAACCCCATACTTCTGAAAATTAAAGTTCAGATAAGTACAACAGACCATCATAAAATGATATAATCATGTTTTATTTCAATCTGCTAAATTGGAGGCATACAATGACCTAAACATGTCTCTTTAAACTCCCTTCTTGGAAAAAAAATTATGGTGTTAAGGAGTATTTCTCAGTTTTGAAAAAGTAACATTTAGTAGAAGCTCAGGAAAAGTTTCATTTAACTCTCCTTTAAACTTTATAAGGAACCCCTGAAGCCATTCAATGTCATCAATGCCATAATAAATAAACCTTGGCCAACAATCATCCACAAAGCTGCTTTTAAAATGGCAGTCCTTTCTCCTTGGACAACCTTACCACATTCTACCAGATGGTTTGTCCCCATACTACCCCAAAAGGGAAATAAAAAATAATACCAAAAGAGGATTCAGTGTGAGGATAGCTGTATGAAATTCTAACTAAATGGTAACAGGTTTCCAGTCATTTCGATCATCTGTAGAGTCGTTAATAACCAGCCTTCTAGCTGCCTTAACAGCTAGGCCAACTCCTGAAGTAAAGAGGGGTGGAGAAAGGTCTTCAGTACAGGTTGTCGGTGTTGGTGCTCCTAGGGGTCTTGATTTTCTCAATATTTTTGAGGATCACATCATGCAAGGTGGCATACTGGTTCCGCACATGCAGCAGGATCTGTCGTACGCTCAAGTACTCGTTTTCGTCGACCTCTGCTACGGTGCGGCGATAATCTTCCACTTGGGGGTACTTCACTATCTTGGACACCAGTTTGGCCCGGGTGTTATAGTAGGTGGAGAAGCGGCGTAGGTAGGAGGCTGCTGTGCTCTCCACAGTCCATAGCTGGTCCACGGTGTCTTCCTGGATAGACACTCCAAAGTTATTGCCGTCTTCCACCTTCGGGATGAGCAGCTGCACCCACATCCGCACAGTGTTGCATTTCTCTCTCAGCAGCTCAATCTCAGGTTTTACCCGTTCAATCAGCTCCACCAGATGCTGGTTGCTCCTCAGAAGACGTCCCTCGCCACCAGGCACCTTGACTGAATACTGGGTCTGCAGAGGCAGAGGATCCCGGTTGGGACCATCCCCCGTGGTGTCTGGGGTGGCGGGCGGCTCCGGGGCTGGCACCGAACGGATTCTGGACAGGTCTTGCAGCCGGAGCTCCTGGACCCGGCTATCCAGCTCTGACAACTTCTGGGGGAAGAAGGTGGACACCAGATCCTCGGCCTCCTGTGCGATACGGGCACGGAACGAATCTACTTTCCCCTGCACGTCTTGCTCTAGCTTCAGCGGGGAAGCCATGGCTTCCAGAGGCGTCCAGTGTTGGGGCTGACACAACCTTGGCAGGCTGGACTTGGCCTCGGCTGCGGTCACCAACTCCCAACAGACCAAACCGGAAATGACGTCCGGAGTCTGGCGCCCGCGCCCAATCACACCTGCGACGGTGCCTTAGGTGGACGAGGAAGGGTCGCAGGTCCTGCAAAGTCTCCGAGAACCGACATTTCAGACGTCTGGCTGCTAAGGCGTCAGGGACCACGTTGTTGGGGATATATGGCAGGATCTGCTTCCCCAAGCTGTCCCTCCCTACCTTGGCCTAGCTGGCCGGAAGCCTGAACACAAACAGAAGTTCCAAAGAAGATCGTTTAAGTATTGTAAAGACCCGGTAATGACAAGTCAGTGTACTTTTTACATGGAAGCTCAACAAAATGCACCGTCCCTGCATCCAGAATACACAGCCTCCTAGGAACTACTTCACCAAATGGGCTCTCCAGAACTAAACTCTCGTATGAGGGCAGGTAAATCCAATCTATATTGTAATCTGAGCCTGCGCATTCATGCTTTCCTGTTAAATACTTTTTCAATCATTACCAAACTTCTGAGGTCTTCTATGGCTTAATTCCCACAAGTTTTAAAGTTTAAATTATAAAAATTGTTACATGACTCTTCTTAAAACTCATCTTTTTAGCTGGGAATGTAGCTCAGTGGTACAGCATGTGGGTGAGGCCCTGGGTTCAATCCCCAGCACCAAACAACAACAAAAACGTCATCTTTTCGGGGACAATTAACAAAATTTAAATACAGATGCTAGATTGGAGTATCAAGGTCATATTTCCTGAATTTGATAACTATATTGTGATTCCAGAATGAACACCTTTGTTTTTAGAATATACATACTACTGTTATTAAAGAATAAAGTATGCAATCCCAGTGATTCAGGAGGCTGAGGCAGAAGGATCTCAAGTTTGAGGCTGGCCTCAGCAACTTAGCAAGACCCCATCTCAAAATAAAAATTAATAAAAGGGAGAGGGGGCTGGGAATATAGCTCAGTGGTAGAGTGCCCCTGGGATCTATTTCCAGTACAATAAAAAAAAAAAAAAAAGGAGCTGTGGGAGGAAAGGTGAAAGGGGAGAAGGAGGAGGAAGACAAGGAGGAGGAAGATAAGGAGGAGGAAGAGGATGTATTTTGTATTTAACCTATTCTAAGATGGCTCAGGAAAATAAGTTGTATGTATAGAAAGAATGAGGGCAAATGTCAAAAACTGATGAATCTGAATAAAGGGGGTATGGGAATTCAGTATTATAACTTTTCTGTAAGTTTGAAATTATTTCAAAATAAAAAGTAACTACCTTTTCCCTAAAGGCTTCTGGAATTAGGACAAATTCTATGACCTAAAAATCTCAGACAATTGATTTATATTCCTTTTTCTTCCTCTGACATATTTCCTTTTGTTCTGTGCAACAACACAAAGTCCATGACCTTGACTTTTATACTAATATTATTAAATCTTTAAAAAGATTATTTTAAATATGCTTTAGTATAATTAGTTTCATATGTAGCTGTCATTTCAGTTAAGATTGTAAACTCCTGCAAAGCATGGGAACATAAAAATATTCTCATTTTATATATATATATATATATATATATATATATATATATATACACACACACACACATATATAATATATATGTTTTAACAAATGGTTATTCTATTTTCAAAAAGTAAATATTTCTAGTTGCTGTTTTAGAAAAATGGGCAAGATTCTTTCTACTTATATTATCATGCTGATTAATGCAGCCACTTAAATGGAATTATTTTCTTCAGATGTCTGATAATAGAATATATAATCCTTTAGGGGATTCAGCTGTTATTTTTTCTGATCTGATGTAAGAGTTTTATTCATTCATAATATTTCCAGTCCTTGTTAACATGAATAATGGCTGGTAGGAAAATTATAGCTCTTAATTTTTCTTCCCCCATCAACTATCAGCAATCAGCAGTTGTTTTCTAAAAATTATATAATACAGTTTCATGCTTTGGTTCAACTCATGAAATTAATCCTGGGCTCTAACAGGTGGAAGAATGCCAGGGACAGCTGTGTAGAGTGTGGTCTTGTTCAGATCAGTTTCTCCTTTCTCCACAACCAGCAGGGTTCATCATATAGTGGTGCCAGAAACTAACATACCACTCTTCTTTTTAGAAATACTTCCAAACTTATGGATTAATTTATCCTTTTTTATATCCCCCAACTCTGAAATTATGCTCTGTAAAGAAATAATTCTGTGTCCTATATGTGAATTCCATTTTCAAAACTATCCTAAGCAACTGTTGTTGTGTCAACTACTGTACATAAATGTAAGCTTGAAATATGGTTTGGCATTTAATCCTTCAAATACATTTTTCACTGATTTCTCTGTGTATAAAACTTAGGAGAGATATAATCAATAGGACTAAATTCAGATAATCTTAAGACTTTGGTAGGTAGTAATATTTATCTTCTTGTATTTACAGAATTTTTTACCTCTGAGTTGCAATGGATCTTCAGTTATCTAGCTCAGTGAATTAATTTACCAGTTATGAATACCCTCTAGTAAATATTGTAAAATGCTTAATTTTACACTGTCATCGTTAAAAACCCTAACAGAGCCAGTTTCTAGGGTTGACAAATAAATCACTTCCCCTTCCTTCATTCTTTCTCCTAGATTGCTGCAAATTCAGAAATAAATTATGTAGAGGGACTTGCTGTCTTTGATAAACATAAGTCAGTGCTTGAGGAGAATTTCTTCCATTAAAGGAAATTATTTCCTTAAAATAAAATCTTTCTAAATGCCTTGTGCAAACAATTACACAGTTTCTTCCTGAAATGCAATTCTAATCATATTTCTGTCTTCTACAGGGTAAGGACCAAATTCCTTAGTCATGGCCTATGAGCTCCTTCATTTTCTGGATCCTGCCATGATTTATTTCCCAGAACCTACTCTATTTCCAATAACAGTTCTCTCAAGAGTCCTGCACATTTACATATGCAGCTCTCTGTGTGAAATGCCACACTGCCTCATCTTCTTCCCACTCTCTACCATACTCATTCTTCCATAATCAACTCAAGAAATGTTTTTTCAATTCTCTGATACCACTTCCTCCTTCCTTGATAAGTTAGTGCTGCTGGCACAAGTTAAATAATATCGACCTCATAAAGCTGTTCAAAGGATTAAATGAAATAACTTATATAAAACATCAAGGACAATAAGTGCTTTATAAACAGTAGTAGTTTTATGTGTAATCTCGGGGCATTCGTTTTTATATCTTTTTTTACAGATACTATCCAAATGTTGTAATTCTGGATTTACGAGCCACTTTTCTAAATTCCCTGAGAACAAAGATTTTAGCTTGTTTTTATATATTCTATGGTAGCACAGTGTCTGGTAACAGTATGTGTTCAATGAAAGTTTACTGCATGAATAAAACAATAAAGCAAGACAGGATAAGATTTTCGCAGATAGGACCTGAAGAGCAGAAGAGACGGGACTTTCGAGCAACTTACTGGTGGTTTTTCCCCCTTGAAAAACTGCTGAATTATGCTAAATCATATAAAAATCCATTCTGGAGATCTAAGAGCAGTATCCAGATTGAACTCTTTAGGGCTTTCAACAGAAAAGTAGGAAATATATTTCTTTTTTTCTTTCATCAATTGCATGCAGAGCTTCACATTCTGCTTTCACATTCTGGTAATAGGCCAGAATTCTACCAGTTACTATTCAGTTACAGTATTACTTTCTTCTAAAAAATAGACCTCACTTAAATTATCAATGTTCATCTGTAAAACAGTAGTTATGTAGTAATTCATGTTTGTGCAAAATGAACATATTGCGGAGTACCAGAGAGGTACACAGAAGGAATACGGTGATGCTGGTTCTGACTCATGCTCCTACTGTTTATTTTTAGCTTCTTATTAGTATGAGATTTGTTTTATTTGGCAAAAATACAAGATTTCAACTGACTGAGAAAGGAAGATTTAAAAAAAAAAATGTCTAAGCATTAAACTTCTACAGCTGAATAATAACCTGTAACTCAGTGCCGTATCAACAGGCTCCCCAGGGGCTGGTGCAAGCTGAAACCACTCCAGAATTATAAATTTCATGAGCTGCAGACTTTACTGCTAAAAGTAAAGTAGTGATTAACTAAAGATTTTATTCCTCTATAGACATCTCCTTTGGTAAATGCTAAATTCACTAGTTGGAGCTAGATTTTTAAATTAGTATATGAAATATGTACAGTGAATTCTTAATTTCTTTTAGAAAATCTCACCAAGAAACAGACAAAAGCAAAGTTTAAAAGACAAGCCCAAAAATTCATGTTTCAAATGAAAAAACCTGTAATTTCTCAGTGTTCATTTAAAATCACTCTGGCCTCTTACTCTGATTTTCTTTCTTAACACTTATCACAAACTGATATTTCATTACATATTTATTTGTATGTTTAGTTTAGTGTCTGTCTCTAGACTGTAAGCTTTTGAAAAATAAGGGATTGTTTTTGTCCATTGCCAGATTCTTTTCAGAGAGAGCATCCAGGAACATAATGGCTACTCAGTGAAACTTTGTTGGAATAACCACAATAGAATTGACTAAATCTCGATTAAATAATTCTTTGGGAACAGTCACAGTTGGAAAAGATTTCCCTGTGTGTGTGTGGGGGGCGGTGGAGGGCAGGGGTGTGGGGTGGTGGTGGGGGGGGGTATTTTAAAAAGGCAGTCACAACTTAGAATGACTATAGTTTTTTGAATAATGAAATCCATTCTTAAAAGGTTCGAAAAAAGAAACCTTTTATGATCTGAAAATATCTCATATTTATGTTTTCTCTTAAATAAAAAAGGTACCAGTAGTTTAAAAAATTGGGAGGGAGAGTTTGGCATTTACTACTACCATTCACATTCTTAAAACAGAAGTGTTTATTTCAAAATAAAATGAAGATTCACATTTTGGTAGATGGAAAATATGCCTCCCAAATTTTCTATTTTAGAACCAAGTTCAACTGCATAAAACTGAACTAAAGATAAAAAATTACAAATAAACAATTTATTTTGAATTTTTTTGGTCCCCATAAGACAAATATTGGCAAAAAATACTAAGAAAACAGTACCTTTTAAATAACCAGCAACCTAATAGGTAATTATATATACTTAAATATTTTACTAAAAAATAAATTTTGTAACTAGAAAGCAGACCCAAAGCCTCAAGACTAAGTTAAATTGCTTCATCAGAATAGACTTTAACTATTTTATAATCTGAATTCAAATTATCTTATTAATTTTTAATCTTCTTAATAACCTGTGAACTTATATAAATATGTCAGGTAACAGATTATCTGCAAATAAGAAATAAGACTCTTGAAAAAAAATAGACTCAAAACCTTGTGCAATTATATCTATTTAACAATTATGAAACCTATGCTGATGTAGTTTTTTAAAACCTACATGATTATGTGTGTAAGTTATTAATATTTCAAAGAAAACTATAAAAGTTGGCATTGTGGTACAAATAAATACAGTGTTTATTACATCTTCTGGATGAACTCAAGACACATGTCATGTGGCTCCTATCTAATGTCAATACGGGATTGTGGCTCATGGTAAAGTACTTGCCTCGCATGTGTGAGGCCCTGTAATCAATTCTCAGCACCATATTTGAATGAATGAATGAATGAATAAATAAATAAAGGTATTGTGTCTATCTACAACTAAGAAAATATTTTTTAAAAAAAAGACTACAGGGTTTCTTCCAATTGTCATCTGATGTCACTTAATGAATGTGATGTGATCAAATGAATGTGATCTAGTTAATTGAATAAACCCTGAAAACTTATATCTGCTGTTACTCAGTTTTCTGTGATACTGTAATACTTCTAGACTTTCTGTAGACACCATGTGAAACAAATGTTGAATTAGAATCAATACAAGAAACATTTTAAAAACTCCAAAATCACTTTTTCGAAAGACTACTAGAAGAAGTTACAGACTACTGAAAAAGATTCTAGCTATCTTTCTGTTTGGAAAGAGCTGTTCCTTTCAAATTTCTGATAACCTTTCCTGTAAAAACTCTCCCCTAATCATTTATGAGTTCTTCATATAGTAGCCCTATGCTTCAAAGGTCAATTCACTGAAGGTAGAGAAATAAACAATGTATTGAATACCTACTATGTTTTAAGAACTATGTCAGTACTTGGTTTAATATTTCATTCAGACTTCTCAACAAGCCAGGAAGAGGTAACTATTTATATATACTGTATTAGAGGTAAAAACACTGAGGCTCTGAATAGTATATCCCTAAAGTTTTTAAGTTTTTGTAAGTAGTAGAACAATGCTGGATAAAAATCTAGATTTATATGACTCCAAAGCCAATGTTATATGATTGTCTACAGAAAAAATGCTGCATCAGCCACGCCCCCCCACCAAATTTCATTTTTTCCCCACTAAACTAAAAGCTGACTCACAGCTGAATGGAAAAACTTTTTTTTTAATTTCTAAATAAGACTGCAAAATGCTATAGAAAAAAACTATACTTTTTACTTTTTTTAACTCTTTAAGCCAATGCATTGAATATATACATATGTATAAATATATAATATACATTTTTAAAAGATTCATTCTAAGTCTGATAATAAAGCTTTTTTTAAACTAAATTAAGGAAAACAAACCACTAAACAAGTAGCAGACATTTCTTATAAGAACCTTATATTTAGTTCCTCTTTCACTACTTTTCTGGGTTTCCTAGCACTGATCTATCCAGGCACATGTGTGTCTTGTCTGGTCCTCAGAATTTTGGTTTGGCAATATCTTTCGCTACCCATTACATTTTTGCTATAATTATCTATAGTATATGTTATGCTCCCAGAGAACATATAAATAACATTTCATTGGTTAAGTACAAGGACTGGAAGTTGGAGATTAAAGAAGTTCAATCACAGAATACTGTTTTACAAAGTTACAGCAAAATGTGCAAACTTACAAGGATAACCAAGGAAAACGGACAACCTGGTATAATCTTTTTAACTTGGCTTTGCTTTAATTTTTCCTTTAGAAGATATTGGATGAATATAAAAAAAGCTATTGGATGAAAACACAGTACTGAATATCATACAATACTGTATATTCATAAGCAAAAGTGAACTCTGATCCATACCTAGAACCATATAAAAAATTAACTCATGGATCACAGACCTGAATATAAAAGGTAAAACCATAAAAGTTTTAAAATAAAAAGCATGAGAGAAAAATCTTTGTGACCTTGAGTTAGACAAATATTTCTTTTTTTTAATTTACAGAAAAAAAAACTGTTCTAATTAGTTATATGATAGCAGAATATATTTCAATTCATTATACATAAGTGGAGTACAACTTTCCATTTCTCTGGTTATACACAATGTAAAGTTGCACCACATGTGCAGTACCTAGGGTAATGAAGTTCATCTCATCCCACCATCATTCCTGCCCCCAAAGTATTTCTTAAGAGAACAAAAACACAATCCATAAAGAAAAAGCTGACAAATTAGACTTCATCAAAATTAAATTTTTCTTCTATTTAAAAAACAGTGATAAGGAAATTAAAAGACAAGTAAAAAAATCAGGAGAAAATATTTCCAAATCACATATTTGATAAAAGACTTGTATCTGGAATATAAAAAGAACTTTCAAAGATTATGGATTGCTGAACACATGGAAATGCCAGGAAGCTTCATGCTCCGCCTACATATTTTGTCCTGTGTGTCTCTCCCACATGATTGTTCATCAGAATCCTTTGTAATTATAATAAACTACCAGACATAAACACTTCCTTGCATTTGTTGTTGTTGTTGTTTGTTTGGGGAGATTACTTGGGATGGAACCAAGAGGGTTCTACCTCTGAGTTATATATTTTATTTTTAAACAGGGTCTTGCTAAGTTGCCCAGATTGGCCTCAAACTTATGATCCTCCTGCCTCATCCTTCTGAGTAACTGAATTACAGGAATGCACCAACATGCCCCTGCTGGCTTCAGTGAAGCTGTTTGCCATGTTGTGAGCTGATTTTTGAAGAGACCCAGGAAGAAGGAACTGAGAAATCTCCAACTGATAGCAAAAAACAGTCCAACATCCCACAAGGAGCTAAATTCTGACAATCATGTGAATTTAGGAGTGGATCCTTCCCTGGTTGAATCTTGAAATGAGATTGTACCCCCTAGATTAAACCCTGCAATAGAAAACTCAAAAGCTGTGCCTGGCTTCCTGATCCACAGAAACTGTGAAATACTAAATGGGTTTTGATTCAAGCTGCTAAAACAAAACAGGACAAAACAAACAAATGAACAAAAATAAGTCCCAAATCAATTATAAGAAAATAAGTCAATTTTAAGAAATGAACAAAAGATTTGAACAGACACTTCTCCAAAGATGATATATAGATGGCAAATAAGCACATAAAAGGATAGTCAAAATTATTAATCATTAGGGAAATGTTAATAATTTAAAATTAAAGCCACAATGAGATATTACTACACACCTTTTAGAATCCCTAAAATCTAAAAGACTGGCTATGTCAGTGTTGGCCAGGGTATGGAGGCACTGGAACTCACATAAACTGCTGGTGGTAATGTAAAATGTACAACCACTTTGGGGAATAGTTTGGCAGTTTCTTAAATATATACTTACTACATAACCCAGCCATTCCAGTTCTACATATTTACACAAATGAAAGCACATATTCTTTACAAAGACTTATAGATATTCATAATAGTTTTATATGTAGTAGCCAAAAGTTGTAAAATGAATGAAGAAACAAATTAGAAACACTATACCAAAACAGCTAAGAAATGCAACCATGTAGATAAATCTCAAGATAATTATTCTGGAAGAATATGTATATCCTTTTACACAAAATTCTAAAAAATGTAAACTATAGTAACAGAATGAAGGGTGATTGCCTGGTGACAGAGGACAGTAATGAACAAGAAGGATATGAAGAAATCAAAAACTTCTGGGAATGATGGACATGCTAATTATTTTGACTATGGTGATAGTTTCACAGACATATACTTGTCCAAACTTATAAAATGCACAGTTAAATACTATTTTTATATATCTCAAAAATATCTGTTTTCTAAAAAAATTTAAAAAAAAAAAAAACAAAAAAACCCCTAACCTTTACTTTAAAGAATACACAGCATTGGCATGGCATATAAAATTTTACTATTAATTTTAATTATAAGTTATATTAAATAATGAATCTTTACTTCATGTAGCAAAGAATTAAATTCAGATCAGCCATATATTTTATTCTTGGATACACAGAATTATAGTTCCTAACTCCTCATTAGTTAATGGAATAGAAATTCAAGAACAACACTAAATGTTCAAATGTTACTGATTATAACAGCACAAAATTAAAGTTTTATTTGAGAATGACAAAGACCATGACAAATGGTTTTACAAATGGTAATTTATTCTACAAGTTTTTATAAATTTTCCAGTTTCCAACAGTTGGAACTGAGGTTCCATAAGTATTTATTTATTTATAAAAATAAATAAATAAATAAAAGCTATTGTGTCCATCTACAATTTTTAAAATATTAAAAAATAAAGGTATTTTTTAACACATACGTATTCTCTTCTACTCGCAGCTAATCATCCATCCTGCTGGCTTAAAGTGTGATATCCATATTATGGATTATACACAACCTCAAAGTCTACCCCAAAAAGAGTTCCATTGTGGATTACCAGCAATGTGTTAAAATAAATATCACACAATCATTAGCCTTAAGATTTTTCAGGAAAAACCACTAAGTGTCAGTGTTCAGATTTGCTAATGTCAAAAGTTAAACAACTCAGGATCCAAAATGAACAAGTCATTGCATATAGGGGAAGGAAAGGAAATGACATGAGTGTTTCAGACCTTAATCATGAGTCAGATCATAAATTATCAAGTTTTTCTAACTATAATAATTGCTCCCTCCATAGTTAAGTTTTGTGACATCATCAAAAACTTGTAACAATTTCTTTTTAAATGTAAAATGATTTAATAGACTACTTTGCTAGTTTCTTTATATGAGAAAAAATTCTAAGACTATTTATAAATAAATTTAATTAGAAACAGTTCTATCAACTTTTATATTTTTAAAACTCATTGCCATTATTAAAAACCACCTCCATTTTCAAGATTTGGAAAACTTTTGATTCTCAAGGAACACTTTAAATATTATTCTATTTTTGTAAATCTGGTTTTAGATCCATATGCTCTTTCATTTTTCTTTGTAGTACTACTTCAAATAAACTATCAAAAATTGTTCTTCAACTTTCTCCATGCTTTGTTTTAAACAGAAAAACATTAATACAGATGAAGAACAAACACTGACTTATTTATTTTCCTTCAGAACATTAGTCAAGGATAAAACAGCTCTATTCTTACATTTACATGTATGTAAACCAATCATAATAGTCTCTTTATCTAACACTCTACCTTTATAGCGCTCCTGTCTTTAAAACAGACACATAAATCCTCAGTTCTCTTCCCTTTAATTATATCTAGGCTATCTCTTCTTCCTTTAAGGGTCAAATTTACCAAACTCTCCATCTAATTTCTCTCCTGTTCTCTTCTGTCTTTAGTTGGGATTCTGTTCTGATTACCCTACCATAAATGTGATCTCAAGTCACCAATGATTTCTATGTTTACAAAAACCAAATGGTATTTTTCATTTCTCATTCTCAGAGAGCTCTGTAACATCTGATAGTGCTGATCACCTACATTTGAACTCTTCTTCCTTGACTCCACATTTTAAAATAAAATAAACAGGTTGATTTTTTTCCCCTTCTTCCAATTCTCCTTCAATATCTCTAATAATTTCCTCTGTATTTACCTGTTAATTCTTGTTCCTCCCACACTATTTCCTTAAATGGCCTTCGGCTTTGTTTTCCACAGGGCTTTGTCTTGGTCTCATTCTCATTGAAAAATAAACCCAAAGGAACTCAAAACATGTTTTGAACAGAGCAATGAAATTAAACTCCAAGTTGATGCCTTTAAAAGGTATGACATTTGTATATAAAAGTTTTATACAGGCAACGCAGGGAAATGAAACAGTGGTGCAATACTTATTTTAGATCAAATCTTGGTTCTGCCACTTTCAACCTATGTCAAAATAGAAAAATTAATGAATTCTGTGCCTCAGTTTCTCCATCTATAAAATGAGAATAATAATTCTACCTGTCTCATAGGAATATTGTAAGGATTAAAGAATGACATATTGTACACTGCATAAATTATTACTAAATTTAAATTACAAAACTGCCAGCTCTTCAAGAATCAAATCATTAATTCATGAGCCTACCTTGTAATTTGACAACTTTTGTTGTTTTTTGCTACGGCTATTTTTCAAAATGCAATCTAAAAAGGGAGATGAAACAACTACATATGGAAAAATACATTATAAAATAGTACAACTACTAAATAGAGCAAACAAATAATGAACACTTGGGAAACTATCCTGATCTAGATGAATCTGTCCCTCATTCTGAGAATTTTAGTTGTTTATGGATGTTTATTTTATTTATTTGTATGTGGTGCTGAGGATCAAACCCAGTGCCTCAGGCATGCTAGGCAAGTGCTCTACCACTGAGCCACAACCCCAGCCCCTCATTCTGAGAATTTTAAAGACTTCATATTATTCATGAGTTTGCTTTGTTGGAATAAGGCTGGGAAAGGGAGGGGGATGGAGAGAGAATTATTTGTGGGCTGCAGTTGGACAGGAGGAATAATTTCTAATGTTCTATAACACAACAGGATAACTATGTATGACAACAATTAATTTTACATTTCAAAAGAGAGGATTTTGAATATTCCCAGCACAAAGAAATAATAAACGTTTGAAATGATGGATATGTCAATTACCCTGATACAATCATCACACTGTATATGTGTACTGAAATATCACACAATACCTCATATAAACATGTTCAATTGTGTATCAATTAAAATAAATATTTTAAATTATTCTTTGTGTCAATAGCTATTCTATGCAAATTCTAGTTATATAGACTATTGAAAAATCATTTTTCAAACATAAAACTTTTTTTTTTATTTTAGCAAGAACCCATAAAAATGTTTTTTTATGTTAGCAAGCAATCTGTCATAGAGCCAAGGAACAAATGACTAAATCCCCTAAAACCACACAACTGTAAATCATATTTAACAAGGAGATTGAGATCAAAAGTTTCTGATCTCAAGGATCTAGCATGCCTCATACAGAATCCATAACAGAATTCACTTACACATAAAAACTACTCTTCTCAATGAGAAGCTCTAAGGAAACAAAAATTAAAATTAGTCTGCTTTGGATAACATACTTCCTTTTTAAGAAACAGCAAAAATATTTCTTTTTCAACACATTGATAATTCGCTACTATTTTGAAAAAACAGAACTTCCAAGGCCTATTTATTCTATTCCTTGTTTTAAAATTAGAAGCTGTATTTAAAATCTTTAGACTGTTAAGTTATTCTTTTAAAAATATTTTTAATTGTTGATGGACCTTTATTTTATTTATTAGTATATGGTGCTGAGAATCAAATCCAATGCCTCACACATGCTAGGCAAGTACTCTACCACTGAGCCACAACCCCAATCCCTAAGTTATTCTTTGGTATTACAAAAATGTAACTTAATGAAGTGCTTAATCTGTATGTAACCAGGTAATTTTAACAAACAGATAATTTGAAGTAAAAACTCCACCAAAGCTGTCTAGCAGATTTGGCAACAAATTTGGTTTTGGAAGGCAAGTATAATTTGCTATTTATATAATCTGTAATATATCTAAAAGCACTAGATATAAAGAAAAAAGACTCTGTATGGGAAGAAAAAAAATCATTGTATTAACTTAGAATCCCTCAATTGTCCTCATTTTAATGCTTACAGTTTTTATTCCTTAAACTATTCAACCTCTTTGCCTCAATTTTCATCTATAAAATAGGACTAGAAATACTTATATAAGTATGTAAGGAACTAATTAGCTTATGCATTGGACAGAGCTTTGTTAACTATTAAGTTTGCATACATTAAAGTCGTCAATAATTATATGTAATGATATACAATAGAAAAAGGATATACAGAGAGAATGTTGCTGATACAATAATTAAGTAAACCTAAGTTAAGTGAATAGACAACCCTATTCTATTTTTTACAACTTGTTTATTAAAAGTTAGAAAAAAAGCCTTCCAAAATAAGTAGTTTTTAATTCCCTCTTCTCTGATAACACTTTTTTTAAAAAATTTGTCTTGCCAAACTCATTTATTCACACTTTTCTCCAGGCAGAATTTGGCTGACACAACATGAAAGTAGAGATTAAAAAATAGCCAAAGATCCACATGTATGCTTTAAGATGTAAAATCTTAGAAACAAATGATGAAGCTGGATCTTTTTGAAGGAAGTTTATAAATGGACTAATTTCCTTTGGTTACTAGGCAATTCTTCCTGCCTATGAAGATTTTAGACACATACTGTCATGAACATACATGGGTGCACAAATATATATAACAATTGTTTTGTGTATATCATTTATACAGGAGATATATATATATATATATATGTAAACATAAATTTCTTAGAAATAGCATGCATTAGAAAAACATGCCTTTCTGCATGTATTAGGTATTAATCTAGGCATTAATTTAGGAAATATTGTTTTCTATGAGACTTTTTCGGTGGCCAACTATGGGAATAAACCTTTGGCAAACATTTTGAACAAATAACATCATTAGTCAACCTTTTTGCAATTATCAGAGGATTTCCTAGAGTCTGTCCTAAATTTCAAGTTTCTGACTCATGTGGCTTGAATTTATACAGATACTAAACACCACCCACCAAAAAAAAGCAGTGAGGTCTAACAACAATCCCTTTCAAATTGCTCCCATCAAATATTTAAAAATAAGAATGTACCTCCAAGTTCTACCTATTGATGTAGAAGGCTGTCAAACATTTCACTTAAGTAATTTCTTTAGTTCTCAAGATTAAGAAAAGAAAAAAAGCTGATTCATCCCTGACTAGTGAAACCATAATTGAACAAAAGAGAAGTCATCACTAACTAAACTTTCTGTGGGATTTTGCACTGCTTATGTTACTTGAATCAGCAAAATAGATTCAAATTTCTTTAAACAAAACAATGGGAAAACAGCTTTTAAATGATCATGAAAATCAATGAATTTTCATCACTGTGACTTCTCTCAGCGAAATGTGCTTAAAACAATTCTGAGTGGCAGGTATTGTGCTGAGTGTAAGGGTGCTAATAAAGAAGCATATGACATGCCTGGCACGGTGGCACACACATATAATCCCAGCAGCTCGGGAGGCTGAGACAGGAGGATCGCGAGCTCAAAACCAGCCTCAGCAAAAAGTGAGGCACTAAGCAACTCAGTGAGACCTGTCTCTAAATAAAATACAAAATAGGGCTGGGGATATTGGTCAGTGGTCAAGTGCCCCTGAGTTCAATCCCTGGTATTCACCCCCTGCCACAAAAAAGAAGCATGACACTTCCCATCTTTAAGAGGCTTAAAAAATAGATAAGAGATGAGCCTTTTAGATGAATTAGGAACCAACAGAAGAAAGAATTTTAAAAATAATACTAATATGGGTTGTGTGGTATAATAAAGTTCATGAAGTATAAGGACCCACCACAGCAGCCCAGAAGAGTGGCCCCAGGCTCTTCCTTCTGCTTAAAGTTGCTAGCTTACAAAGCAAGAGAAACCTTTAACGAAACCAACCCTATTTCCTGGTCACAAATGAATGGAACATGAAGCATGAGCCAAGACTGCCATAGTACTCCTTCATATGAGACAGTGACCACCTTTTTAAGTTTGAATCAGTAACGTGTGAAAAAGACTAAAGTAGAATCGCTGGGCCTGATGTTGAATAAGGAGTTACAACAAGTTATTATTTCAGTTTTCCATGAGGACTTGTGTACCTTCCAGTGTATACAGTGTAAGAACAGAGGGACTATTTGGCTGCTGAGCCAGTCCTCTGTGCTTCTTCAATTTCTACATATCCTATAGTAAGTCCCTATTATTTAAGGTTCTCCTTAGAATCCATACCTATATATGAAATGCTAATAAATGTTTTGTAAGTGACCAAGAAGGACTGAAATGCTCAAATATGGTATGGTACTATACCTAGAATACATGAAATACCTGGAAAGAGGGAGAAACAAACATCTTCGAGGCAGGCATATATCTACCTGCAGCTCAGTTTCTCCTCTTTTATTATGCAAGTGTTTGAAATAGATGAAAAGATACTTTCAAGTGTTTAGTCTTTATTTATAGGACAGAAAACTTAAAAATAAATAAATAAAAATTTCCAAAAGTAGGCATCAATCTCATTTGAAAAAGAAATATCAAATGAGTAGGGATATATTGGCAAACAGACATTCAGAGCCAACTGAATCAAAGAGAATCCATTCTTTTTGTTGTTGTTATTGCATTTTAAATATACGTTTATTTTATTTTTATGCAGTTCTGAGGATCAAACCCAGTCCCTTATACATGGTATGTAAGCACTCTACTAATGAGCCACAATCCCAGTCCAAGAGCCCATTCTTAATAAGAAACAACCCTAGAAAGATTTTTTTAAAATCCTTTCTCTAGATATTGCTACATGAGAAAGAAGCATCTAAGGGTAAAATTAAAATTTTTATTGAAATGATAGACAAACTAATATATTTCCCCACCTTTCTTCTCAATGTTTTCTTTTTTCCCCTCTCTTGAATCACTTTCTTATCTAACTTTACTTGAGCTTTTCTGAATATTTTTGTTTCATGCTCTTGAAATTATTGTTATATTCTTTAATATCCTCTCCCTCTCTAAAAAGACCGTCATAAAAACACATTAAGAAAAATATATATTATTTAGCTTTTTTCTTATTCATGTTATCAGTTATGACACGTTCAAAGTGACTTGGAAGTTTGAGAAAAAAGTTATTCTCCATCCCCAGCACTCCAAATCATATTAAATGTTTTAATACATTTAAAAGATAAAGGGAAAAGACAAGGTAGTTAGAGGGAAACAAGTTATGAATACTAAGGTAGAGGTAAAAACACTTAAAAAAAATGGAAAGAACAGAAAACTTTTTGGGCCTTTGTCAAAATGTCTGGGTCTATAAGCATTCTTTCTTGCTGACCTATACCAGGAGCTCAGTAGTTATCCAAGAGTGTGTCTACATTAGAGAAATAATGTCAGCAGCTCAACTGTAATGAGATTAAAGGGTACAGGAATGTCGGGCATGAGGGAGTGTAAGTTTGGGAGAGACTTTGTTTATTAAATAATGGTACAGTGAACAGTCAATGGCTACTTCTACTTTTTCCAGTTATTAAAACACTTAAAAATATATATTCAATATAAAAAAATATGGCTTGTTTATTGGCTGTGTTATTAATGTCCAGTTCCTGCAAAGCAGAAACTTGAGGCTTCAGAAGTTCTGCATTTGTGAGTTTCCATTATACTAATTTCTGCCAATGAAATTAATAACCTAAGTGGGAGAAAAAGTCTACACCCCCCCTGCACAAGTAATGCCACTTGCATTTTAGGAAAGTATTTTAGAAAAGACCAAGAATGACAAGAGCAAAAAGAACAACAAGAGCAAAAAGAACAATCTAGGTACTTAAGAACCAAATTCCTGTCTCATGACATAATTTAAAGTCATCACAATAAAATTAAATCCCTTTCTCCTACAGTTAAGAAAAAATGCAAGACTATTGTTTAGTAACTCTGCTATCTGGGTCTATACTAACTTTTTCTTTAACATAAAATGCTAAAAAGTGATAAATAACCAATTAGTAAACGAAAAATCTAAACAAAATGTTGAGACAGTCTCAACAGTCTGCCTGAACATCAAAGGGTAGGAGTGGAAATCATTAATTTTCTAACAGTACTTTTCACAGTAAACTAATGAGAAACAGCTTTTCCTACATGCTGGAAAGTGCAACTTGTCTATTTGAAAAAAAAAAAAAGAACTCTGAAGGGATGGGAGGGAAAGGGAGATGGCACAGGAAAGAAGGTGGAATGAAATAGACATCATTATCCTAAGTATATGTATGAAGATTCTAATGGTGTGAATATACTTTGTATACAACCAGAGATATGAAAAATTGTGTCTGTATGTGTAATAAGAATTGTAATGCATTCTACTGTCATATATAGCAAATTAGAATAAAAAATTATTTAAAAAGAACTCTGCGCATCTTCTTTTATAAAAATATTTTTTCTATTAAGAAATATTTTATATCTATTTTTATATCTATTAAATATAAAAATATTTTTATATCTATTAAAATAACTTTTTTTCTTCCCCAGAAAAATGCTACTAACCATGACTTCAATCCATGGTTTCATAACTGTTATTTCTTATACACATTATACTGCTTTCATCAACTAATAAAGTGTCCTGAACTATTAAACAATGAAAGAAAACTATTTGACTACTTGAGTGTTAAAAATATTATTCCGTAGTAACCTCCATAACATACATTTTAATGCATTTGTTTTAACATCCATCAGTCTCCACATAGTGGTAGACACCTTTTTTAAAAGTATATTCCCTCCCCATTTTAAACAATTATATCAATAGTAAATACTCATCAGTCAATACAGTTGAAGTCTTGCTGAAACCCTGTTCTTAGCTGCCCTCTTGCTGCTAAAAAGGAACTTTAGAAATACACAAACTGTCTGAGTGAATAAGGTGAACATAAGGAATCCAATCAAAAGGCAAAGATCATGAGATGCCATGTCTAAAGAATTCCAGATATCTTAGGATATCTGAATAATAACTAAAAATATATAAAACATTTTATCTCCCTAATCTACAAATGCCAAAATTTTTTGCCCTAAAATTCTGAGCTGCTAGATATTTATAGTTTAGGAAAAGAATTACTAGTAACTGAGAATTTTAGTAATAGTGAGTAGCAACAATAATCAGAGAATCAATTATTTATTTCTATTGTTAGTATAAACTTACTTCTAGCCATATACATCCCCTCATATTCTTTTTTTTTTTTTTAAAAAAAAGACAAAAAAAAAAAAAAAAAAAAGGAAGGAAGGCTATAAACCATTGAGGAATTCCAAGTCACTTATATATTTCTGGTTTAACATATAGCACTCTAGAGAGATATTCACATGGCACCTCTATGAAGAATATATTGTCATTTTGTAGGAAAGGTAAATGGAATGTAAATAGCTATACATTTGTTTCCATTTAGTCTAACATCTGTAAAATTCAGCCATGCTAGTATAAACATTTACATTTGCATAACCTGAATGATTATCTAATGTATTCTTCACCAACAAAGTAAATACTGAAGAGAAGAAAGAGGAATAAAGATTCCCTAGAACACAGATCTAAACATTCCACAATATGTTAATGAGTCCATGATTCATCTTTAATTCATCTAAAACCTACATTCATCTTAAATTCCTCAATAACCAAATGGAAATTGGCTTTAAAAGCCTAAATATGAAATGTTTATGCTTTTACTTTTCCTTTGGTTATAAACACATAGTATGGTTATAGGGATAATTGAGAATAAAGATCAATACACAGCTTATATTTTCTAAATATACAGTCATAGTCTAATTCCATGTGTGCCTTCATGATGCTAAACAGCTCAAAGTCAAGTATATATATAGCACTGAGAGTATTCCACTCACATATTTATTCTATATTGATTGCTTCCTATCTCTCACATCTTTCTATCTCCAACAATATTCAGCCCAATGTCTTATACACAGTAAGTACTTACAAATATTTGCATATTTTTTCAAAATGAACTTACCCTTCGAAAGGACACAACATAAAATGTATCTCCCCTTCTGCGGATGGCTTCAAAGAAGTCTTGATAACTTCTGGGTGAAGCATAGTACACTTGTAGCTCATTCCCTGAGTTCCTACTAAAGTAAGAAAAAGGTAGAGTGTTAACAAGTAAAAAATGTCTAATCCTCCCCAAAATACTTTCTACTCTTAAGTCTATGTCTGAATTATAAGAGTCTTTTCAACAAAAAAAAATCAGTAGCATTATAGAAATCATTTTTATTTTTTTACTTCTTAAAAATTATTTTAAATTGATACATAAAAATTACACATATTTCCGGGGCACAATCTGATGTTTTGATACATGTGTACGTTGTTATAATGTTCAAACCAGAGTAAGCATACTTATCACCTCAAACATTTATCATTTCATTATGGTAAAGGCATTCAAAATACTCTATTCTAAAATCATGGCAAGGTAAATGGATGGAGTTGGAGAATATAATGCTAAGTGAAATAAGCCAATCCCCCAAAACCAAAGGCTGAATATGATATGAGGGTGCTGACTCATAATGACCATGGGGTGGGAAGCATGGGAGGAATGGAGGAATTTTATAGTTAGGGCAAAGGGTAGGGAGGGGAAAAGAGGGGTGTGATGGAATAGGAATGATGGTGGAATGAGTTAGACATCTTTACCCTAAGTTAATGGATGAAGACATGAATGGTGTGAAAATACTTTGTGTATAATCAGTGACTTGAAAAATTGTGCTCTATATGTGTAATATGAAATTAATTGCATTCTGCCATCATGTATAACAAATTAGAATAAATAATTTTTTAAAAATACTCTATTCTAATGTTTTTGAAATATACAGTACATAATCATTAGCTATGGTCACTCTTCTACACACCAGAACACCAAAACTTATTTCTCTTATCTAACTGTGACTTAGTACCCATTGATCAACCTTTCCCCATCTATCCTGTCCTCCTGTTCTCCCCAGCATCAGGTAATCACCATTCTATTCCCAACTTCCATGGGATCAGTTTTCAGATTCCATATATGAACAAGATCAATGCAGTATTTGTTCTTTCTGTGCCTGAATAATGTTCCCCAGTTCCAGTCATGTTGTCACAAATAACAGGATTTCCTTTTTATAGATGAATAATATACCATTATGTATACAGACCATATTTTCTTCATTTATTCATTACGTACAATTAGCTTGTTTCCATTTTTTCACTATTGTGAAAAGGGCTGCAATAAACATGCAAGTGCAGATGTTTGGTAGTGACTTTTATTTTTAAAGAGAGAGAGAGAATTTTTTAATATTTATTTTTTTAGTTTTCGGCGGACACAACATCTGTGTTTGTATGTGGTGCTGAGGATTGAACCCAGCAGCACGCATGCCAGGCGAGTGAGCTACCACTTGAGCCACATCCCCAGCCCTGGTAGTAACTTTTAAAGTAACATTTTGAAAAACCCCAAATTAGGATATTTATAAGGTCCAGTTCTAAAATTCTCATTTCTGAATCAAGGTTCTAAAATATAATATATGGTCAAATATACTGTAAAACATGAAATTTTTTTTAAATTATCAAAACCAAAGATTTCTCCATAAGTTTGTATGATTTAAAAAATTTTATAATGAAAATTAAGTCTGAAGAAATGTTATTTTTCACCATTCTGTCAAATATACGAAGGTGATCTTGCCTATGAGGCTACATCAAAAATGAAAAGAATCTAGGTTTAGAAACAAATACACCTTGGTCTACTTGCGTGGACATTCTTCAGGGTATGGATCTCTCTGAGTAACCCCAGTTTCCTCATGAATAAAATGAATATAACCACAGAAGCCTTGGAGGATTTTTAATGGAGTCAGAGATGTCATCTATGTAAATGACCAAGGATGAGTCCTGTTCTATAGGAGTCATTCCACAAGTGCTAGCTACTGACATGAAAAGCACCATATAGGCACCTTGATAATTTAATGAACAAACTTTAATAATACCTCAAACTATATCATATGTGAAAAGATATACTCAAATGATACTAAGCAGTTCTTAATAATATTTTTAGTCTTTAGTGTTGAACACAATAAACCAACATCCAGAAGAATGAATGGGACCCTATAATGCTTCATTCTTCTCCAAAGAGAAAAACTTTTATTATCAATAAAATATTATTAACTTAAGAGAGAAAAAGATTGACCTAAATGGAAACTATAAATGAGCTATAAGTTCTTCCTTTGAGGGGCTGGGGTGATGGCTCAGTGGTAGAGCACTTGCCTAGCATGTGTGAGGCACTGGGTTCGATTCTCAGCACCACATATAAATAAATAAAGTTCTATCAACAACTTAAAAATTTTTTTTTTAAAAAAGATCTTCCTTTGAAACAACTGCATTTGCTCATTAGACAGTGCTTGATTACAGTATTTTGGATATACAGACAATTCTTGTTATTTCTGGTAGATGTGCTCTAAAGAGTCACCACTAACAATGAATTAGTGAATCCTAAGACAAATAAATACAGGATTGGGTTCATGTAAGCCTCTGAAAGATGATTATATTTTGGTCGTTCAATATGTAACCTCATTTTATGCATGTTTTTGTTTAAGGACACTTTCTTTAATAAACATTGAACTTACAGCCAAAAGCATGGTAGCTCATGCCTGAATAAAACTTTACAATACCTTGGACCTGTCATGGGCTTAGGTACACTAGACAGCACCTCAGCAATATGCTTGGGGTCCTTTTAAATAGGACAATTGCCAATAAAAGGTATAAAAATATGAAAAACATGACACTAAATGAACTACGAAAAGGACCTTGTATATACTAAATAGTGAAACAAGAAGGTAAAAGGTTGTCTGGTTTAACCTTACCTTAGAATATCTATGCATTTTTCAAAATGCTGTATTATTTGGGGGTTACAAATAACTTTTATTTTCATTTATTTATATTTTGGTATCAAGGATTGAACCCAGGGGTGCTTAACCAGTAAGCCACATTTTTACATTTGATTTAGAGACAAGGTCTTGCTGGTTGCTTAGGGCTTCACTGAGTAGCACAGGGCCTTGCTAAATTGTTAAGGCCAGCTTTGAAATCTTGATCTCTTGCGTCAGCCTCCTGAGTTGCTGGGATTACAAGTGTGTGCCATTGTGTCCAGCTACAAATAAATTTTAGCAATTAAGCAAATATAGAATCCATAAGTAAGATGATCCATGAATGAGAATGGACTGTAACTCATTAAAAATATTTTTAACTAATGAAAAAATACTATGCCATGGTGAAAGATGCTTAATTTCATTTTGTTGCATATGGATTTCCAGTTTTCCCAGCACAATTTGTTGAAGAGACTATCTTTCCTCCGGTATTTGCTTTTGGTGCCTTTGTCCAGTATGAGATAACTGTATTTATGTGGGTTTGATTCTGTGTCCTGTATTCTGTACCAATGGTCTACAAATCTATTTTGGTGCCAATACAATGCCATTTTTGTTATTATTGCTCTGTAGTATAGTTGCTTTTACTATTTCTATGAGAAGTGTCATTGGGATTTTGATTGGGATTGCATTAAATCTGTATAGTGCTTTTGGTAGTATGATCATTTTGACAATATTAATTCTGTCTGTCCAAGAACAAGGGAGATCTTTCGATCTTCTAAGGACTTCATTAATTTCTTTCTTTAGCATTCTGTAGTTTGTAGAGGTCCAAGGACCTAGGAATTAGACCACAGACCTTGTGCCTAATAAAAGAAAAAATAGGCCCAAATCTTCATCGTGTCACATTAGTCCCCAACTTCCTTAGTAAGACTCCTAGCACAAGAAATAAAATCAAGAAACAATAAATGGAATGGATTAGTGAAGACACTCCTAGGTATAGTACTTTCTTTGAATTGTTTCAAAATCTTAAGTACTATTTTGTAGTGAAAAGGGAATTTTATGTCAAATGCTAGGGTATGAATTCTGGTTCTGGCACTTGGTTCTATGACAATGAAAAATTACAAAAAAAAATTAATGACTTGCCCAGTTTTTTCATATATAAAATATACTTCAAATTATTATATGGGTTTAAATATAAAAATGAATAAAGCATCCAGCAAGACATCTGTATAGAACAGTGAAAAACAATATTCCCCTCCCTTAGGCTTATGAAATAGAGGCAAATCAAGGAGAGGGGAACTATGAGTTTTTAAGATTTTCAGTAAAATTACAAATGAACAGCATTCTGACTAAATCTGCATTTAAGGGACTGAGGAGAGATTATCCTTAGAAATTATCTGACTTTACTCAGAAGAAGTATTTTTTTAGAAGTAGTATATTTTATATGAATTAATATGAAAGGCACAGATTAAGACAAATTAAGGTAAAAAAGAATTATGAATTTCAACTTTACTAAAACACAAGCTAGGGCTGGGGATGTGGCTCAAGCGGTAGCGCGCTCTCCTGGCATGCGTGCGGCCCGGGTTCGATCCTCAGCACCACATACAGAACAAAGATGTTGTGTCCGCCGAAAACTAAAAAATAAATATTAAAAATTCTCTCTCTCTCTCTCTCTCTCTCTCTCTCCCCCCCCTCCCTCTCTCACTCTATCTTAAAATAAATAAATAAATAAATAAAACACAAGCTATTTTAAATTCCCTGGCCAAAAGCTTCTTGATACTTTCTTACCTGATACTAGTGGTTTCTGTGTATTGGACAGCCATCAACTGAGAATTTGAGCCCTGTTCTAGAGCACCCTGAAAGAGAAAAATAAAAAAAAAAAAAAGGTCTAATGCCACATAGTGAAATTATATGATGCTATTCCTATGCTGTCTTATTCTATCTTTATATGTACTAAAGAATTCATATTGGTTTTTCTATGGATGTTGTGACAAATTAAGCTCATGTAATTAAACATCAGCATAAAAATCCAAACCCTTTAGCTCACAGTCTCACAGAGATGTGTCTCTTAGAGATTAAGACACTCAAAACACTTACCCATATAGAGTTTAAAGAAAAAGAACAGAAGTTTAGACCAAGCACAGGTTTTATGAACAAGCTATACAAGTATTACTGGACACATCACAACTTAAATTTATCTAAAATAATTATGTTTATCAATGAAAAGTTCCTAAGCAGTATGAAAAATCCAAAATGAAACTAGATCCCCATTGTTTACTTAAACACAAATATATTCATGCCAATACATTTATGGACTATTTGTAATTAAAGAGATCTCACTGATGACTCACTTGGCAAGAAACCAGTTTAATCTGGAACCATCAGTAGTCCACACATACTACACTAGAAACCTTTCTTTAACATGCATGCGTCTGTGACCTTGTTATAATTCCTGGCAGTTTTGTAAGCTGATCTTCAGAAGAGTTTGGTAAAGGTATCAGAATTCAAAGACATATTACTATTATTACACTATAAAGTGACCCTACTGCTACCCAATCAGTGGCTTAAATAATTGTTTAATTATACATCTCCTGGCATTTGTTTATTTTTGTGCCTTCTATTTCTCAATTTTTTGTTCTTTGTTTTTCTTTTCCTATCTTCTTTTCATTAAACTAGTTCAATTCCATTTATATTTCTTGTATTGGCTTTTTAGCTGTCTAGTAGGACTCCACTATCCATGATTTTGCTAACCATTATTCCAGTATCCATGGTTAACTGTGGTCAAAAATGTTTAAGGGAATATTCCAGAAAAAAATAATCCATATATTTTAAATTCTGTGCTATTCTGAGCAGTGTTATAAAATCTCAAGCCTTCCAGCTCCATCCTACCCTGGACATATATCATCACTTTATCTAGCATATCCATGCTGTATTCACTATTTATCTGTTTCACTTAGTAGTCATCTCAGTTATCAGATCAACTTGTCATGGTATTACAGTATGTCTTGTGTTCAGGTAACCTTTATTTTACCTAATAATGGCCTAAAAGCACAAGAGTAGTGATGTTGGCAATTTTGTTACAGTATATTTTTACAATTGTTCTATTTTAATGTTAGTTATTGTATTTTGTCTCTTATTGTGCCTAATTTATAAATTAACCTTTATTAGAGCTAAGGATGTATAGGGAAAAAAATAGTACATACATAGTACTATCCACTTTAAGTTAATCACAATGTACCTTGAAATAGTATTTGAACAATATAAAATTCTAGCAGTATAATTCTTTTTGAAAAAAATCCTTTATTAGTGTGTTATAGTTATACATACTAGTGGGGTTAATTTGGACATATTCATAAATGCTTATAATATAGTTTGCTCCACTGCAGACCCCTGCTTAGCAGTATATTTACCCATTCATCTTTGTATTCTTTTATTAAATATTAACCTCACAACCATTTTTCCTTTTGCTTTAAAAAGACAATACTCTTTTAAAAACATTTAAACATACGAAGCACACAGATTTTTTAAGCCTGCTTTTTATTACTTATTCTTGTATCCTTCCTTCCTCTATGTGTTATCATTTTTCTTAGTCTAAAAAACTTTGGGAATGTCTGACAGTTTGGGTTTTCTGAATACCAATTTTCTCAGCTTTTTGTCTATCTGAAAATATCTTTATTTTGCCTTCATTTTGAAAGATATTTTCATTAATTTGTCCCTGCACCTTTTCTAACAACTCATATTCTAGGAAGAGGGTAAGATTATGAGAGAGGATGTGTCAAATCAAAGACGTAATATTTAAAAGCAACAGAAATTTCAAATAAATGTCAATTTGCCAGAGTTGCAAAATATTTTATAAGACTTTTGACTCCTTGTGGCATTTAAAAGAGGTAATCTGGAGGAAAAAGAAAGTTGAAATAAAAAAAGAAGATAAAAGAAGAGCAATTTCAGGCTCTCTACCCTATGGAAGAGAATCAAAGGAATTTTTACATGTTTTAGAATCGACAACAGTACAAGCAGAATGATCTTTCTCTTCCTCTAATGGAGAACTTCTTTTGCTTGGATAAATATAGATTCATCCTTGCCATTCCTTTTTTGGTAATACCTAAGATTCCTACAATTCTGACCATGATCTAAGCCCCCTACAGTAAGATATGCACCCAAAATAGAGAAAGAGACAAGACTTTAAGTTACAAATCTTCTCTAAATGAACAAAGACTATAAAACTAAAATAAAATTATTTTTCTTGTGTTGGAATTCCTTTAAGATTAAAGAAAAAACCCTTCCACAGTAAATACGTTATTTTTTAATCTAATGAACAGGATAATATGACAAATTGTATCTAAAGATAAGACAAAACAAAACAAACAAAAAACCCTCATTAAGGCCAAGAATTTGAATCTAATTTTTCATACAGAACACTATAGCAGCTATGTGGGATTATCTATTGCAATTACCTATTTTTGCCTTCCCCTGTATTGCAAAAGATGGAAGTCTAAAAACCACATTACCTGAACTCTTTTGTCAGCAGGGTTCTGGATATAACTTAGGTTCTGACAATAAAATGTGCCTTGTTCCAGACTTAGAAAGCAAAATAAAATTCATTTTTTCTCTAGCCATGATAGCAGCCAATGTGTAAGACTTAGCAGACAAGAGTTTTGCAGTACCAAACTCTGCAGTCTAATGCCAGTAAGCAGGATGGGGGCTGTGAGGTACTCACGGCATATACTGATCGCCCCGTAGCCTCTAAAAGTACTAACAACCAATACAATTGCCATAGTAGGAGAAAAAAAGGTATTGGAGAGGGCCAGAGAAGCACATAGTAGAATCATAATAGATTATCTATGCACATACTAGATAATAGATCGTCTAAGCACATACTTGATAATCATAGAATCTCAGAAAGTCAGAGTTTGAGTTCACCAACATGAATGCTCACATTATTGATGAAAACAGTTCTATAATGGCAAAAATCTATGTCTCAATATAATTTTAATATGCTTTTGAACAAATCACATGCTGCTTACAGTTAAGTCTCCAAAAAAATCAAATAGTTAAGATGTTTCCATTAGCCTATAAATATGCAAACCTGGTGTCATATCTTCCATCTAAAAATAAACCCTCTTTCTTGATTCCTGTAGCTATTCTATTTCTCTATTCACACTTATGGAGATAATCCTAAAATACTCTTTTCCATTTTCTCATATCGTATCATTTCCCACAAAGGCCTCGAAGTAAGGCCTTTATCATCACAACTATAATGAAACAACTTTCATCAATCAAGTTTTAATGGTTGATTTTGATGATAATTTCTTAGTCATCATCTTAACATTTCTTGACCTCTGTGATGATTAATCATATATCTCTTCTTAAGACACTCTTTGCTTGGGGTTTGGGGTACCACAATCCTGCATTTTCTCCTATCTTATTGGTCAGTCACTCATCTTCTCAATTGCTAGTTCTTCTTTCTCTTTCAGCCTCTAATGTTGGTGTTGGCCCAGGGCTCAATGCCTCACTCTCTCTTTTTTTCCTTTTTAGTTTCTTACACTCCTGTCTCCAGTTCCTCTTTCCCCAATCTTGTTATCAATAATGGCATCTCTGTTCAACTAGTACTTAACACGTAGGAATTTCCATTAATTCCTTTTTATTTTACAGCAACAATTTCTAACAGCTCTAATTTCAAAATATACTTGACATCCAAGTGCTTTCCTTTAGCTCCACATCTACCCCACAAGTACAGGCTCCACAGATCTCTTACCTAGACTACTGAAATAGCATCTTAACTGGCCTCCCTATTTCCATTCATGCCACCACACCATGGTCTACTTTGTGTAGCAGCTGGAATGATCTTTTAAAAATATAAGTTAGGACAAATTTCTAAAGACATATGACCTCCCCAAATTGAATCAGGAGGGCACAGAAATGATGAATTCCAAGCAATGAAATTGAATATGCCATCAAAAGCCTACCAACAAAGAAAAGCCCAGGACTGAATGAATTCTCAGCTGAGTTCTACCAGACTTTCAAAAAAGAAATAACACCAATTCTCCTCAAATTATTCCATGAACTAGAAAAGAAGGGAACCCTTCCAAACTCATTCTATGAGGCTAGTATCATCCTATACCAAAACCAAAGACACATCAAGAAAAGAAAACTTCAGACCAATATCCTTGATGAATACAGATGCAAAAATTCTTAATAAAATACTGGGAAATCTCATACAAAACATATTAAAAAGATACCACACCATGATTGAGTGAGTTTCATCCCAGGGATACAAGGTTAGTTCAACATATGGAAATCAATAAATGTAATTCAACATATAAACAGATTTAAGGACACTAATCACATGATTATCTCATAGATGCAGAAAAAGCATTTGACAAAACACAGTATCCATTTATATTCAAAACACTAGAAAAACTAGGGATAATAAGAATATACCTTAACATTGTAAAAGCTATATACATTAAACTAAAGGGCAATATCATTCTAAATGGAGAAAAACTGAAAGCTTTTCCTCTAAAACTGGAATAAGACAGGGATGCCCTCTTTCACCACTCCTATTCAAAATAATCCTTGAAACTCTAGCCAAAGCAATTAGGCAAAAGAAAGAAATTAAAAGGATATGAATAGGAAAAGAAGAGCTCAAACATTCCTGTCAGCCGAGAACATGGTTCTATATTTAGAAGACTCAAAAAATTCCACCAGAAAACTGCTAGAACTCGTACAGGAATTCAGCAAAGTAGCAGGATATAAAATGAACAAACGTAATCAACTGTGTTCCTATACATCTGAGGGGAACCACCCCTGAGCTATTTGAACATCTTCACTAGGCCTTGAGCCAAGGAGATTTTGATTTAGCATTGCAAGCGATTTTGTGGCTCCTCCCACTTAATGGATTGTGCAAAACACTGACCTCTGTCTTTGCTCCCCTAGGGAGACAGATCTTGTAGCTCTGGAGTTGGGCATAACCCACTGGGAGCTGGACAACCCACCTCCTGCCTTATTTGGCATAAAAACACTCTATGGAAAACCTTTGAAGGTTCCCCCATATAACAAAGCAACTGCAGGCTCTTACTCTTTCCAGTGTGGAAGCTCGACCTCTAAGGTTGAAGAGCGTCCTACCCTCCCTTTTCACAATTGCTTTCTCTAGTGTATTTCTTTTCTACCTTTTTTTCTTAGCTTAATTTCACGTCCAGCCCACTTCATGTAGAGGAGACCTAAATTCCAACACGGGCGCGGGACGTGGGCGAGATACACTAATGCTGAATCATTGGAAAGAAAATTTAGGAAAACTATCCCATTCACATTAGCCTCAAAAACAACCAAGCCAAAACAAAACCAAAAAAACGTGGGATTCAATCTTACAAGAGGTGAAAGACCACTACAATGAAAACTACATAACACTAAAGAAAGAAATTGAAAAAGACCTTAGAAGATAGAAAGATCTCTCATGTTCTCGGATAGGCAGAATTAATATTGTCAAAATGATCATACTATCGAAAGCGCTATACAGATTTAATGCAATTCCTATTAAAATCCCTATAACATTCTTCATAAAAATAGAAAGAGCAGTCATTAAATTCATTTAGAAAAATCAGAGGCCCAGAATAGCGAAAGCAATCTTTAGTGAGAAAAGCGAAAGATGAGGCTCACCGTACTAGATCTTAATTTATATAATAGAGCTATAGTAATAGCAAAACAGACAAGACCAATGGAATAGAATGGAAGAATATTATCAGTCAGAGATAAACCCACATAAATATAATTATCTCTTATTAGACAAAGGCACCATAAACATACATTGGAGAAAAGATGGCCTCTTTAACAAATGGTGCTGGGAAAAATGGAATCCATGTGTTACAGAATGAAATTTAACCTCTATCTTTCACCCTGCACAAAACTCAACTCAAAGTGGATCAAAGACCTATACATTTAACCAGAAACCCTATCCTACTAGAAGAAAATGTCAGTCTAAAACTCCATCATTTGGCTTAGGAACTGAATTCCTCAATAAGACTCCTAAAGCACAAAAAGTAAAATTAAGAATCAATAAAGGGTATGGAATCAAACTAAAAAACTTCTTCACAATGAAGAAAACAATCAAGAACATGAAGAGAGAGTCTACAGAATGGGAGAAAATCTTTGCAACCTGCACCTAGAGGATATTTAAAGAACTCAAAAACCAAGTAACCCAATCAATAAATGGGCAAAGAAACTGAACAGACACTTCACAGAGAAGAAATATGATCAGTCAGTCAATAAATGTGAAAAAAAGTTCAATATCTCTAGCAATTAAAGAAATGCAAACGACACCATTTTCATCTCATTCCAGTCGGAATGGCAATTTTCAAGAATACAAGTAACAATAAATGTTGGCGAGGATGTGGAGAAAAGGGTACACCATACATTGCATTCCCCACCAGAGACTGCAAATTGGTGCAACCACTATAGAAAGCAGTATGGAGATTCCTCAGAATCATGATTTGACTCAGCTATCCCACTCCTCAATTTATACCCAAAGGACTTAAAATCAGCATACTACAGTGATGCAGCCACATCAATGTTTACAGCAGCTCAATTCACAATAGGCTAAGTTATGGAACCAACCTAGGTGCCTTCAACAGATGAATGGATTTTTTTAAAATGTGGTGTGTGTGAGTGTGTGTGTGTGATGGAATATTACTCAGCCATAAAAAATGATGACTTTATGACATTTGCCAGTAAACTGATGAATCTGGAGACTATCATGCTAAGTGAAATAAACCAATCTCAAAAAAACCAAAGGTTGAATGTTTTCTCTGATATATGGATGCTAACATACATAAAGAGGGGGTGAGGGGAGAATGGAAGTTCAGTGGATTAGACAAAAGGGAATGAAAAGAAGAGAGATAGAAATAGGAAAAACAGTGGAATGAATGAATCTGATACAACTTTCCTATGTATATATATATGAACACACCACAATGAATACCCACATCATGTACAACCATAAGACTGGGCTCCTAATTAGAATAAAACAAACTCAATGTTTGTATAAATATGTCAAAATATACTTGTACAACTAAAAAGGACAAATAAAACTTTAAAAATACATATAAACCAGGAGCTGTGGATGTAGCTCAGTGGTAGAGCACTTGCCTAATATGTGAGAGGCCCTGGATTCAATCCCTAACCCTCTCCTCACCCTGCCATACACACATTCACACATAAAAATCAGGTCAAGTCACTGCCCTAATCAAGTCTTTCAATGGTGTTTCCTCATGCCATGGATGAAATCCAACATTCTCACTACAGCCTATGAAACTGCGTATTATTTCACCTCTGCAAGTCTCTCTAATATCATCTACCATCTTCCCTCAGTCAATGCATTCCAACCTTACTCAACTTCTTGATGTTGCCTACAGAAGTAAACTGTTCCTTCTTAAAGATCTTTACATTTGCTGTTTCTCTAGAAGATCTTTCACCAGATTTTCCCTAAATCTTTACATTGTTTACTCTAACATTTTCTGTCTACATAGTAAAAAACAATGTTGTCATTACAACTTTTTCTTCTTCCTGAGCACTCAGGAAGGCTACATATTCCCAGTCTCTCTTATAGTCAATTAGGCAAAATGAAAATTTTAGCTGACTAAACAGTGGCTAAAGTCCAGGCCTGATCCCTAAAACCATTTGTATTATCTTCCAAGCTCTCTTCCCACCATTTAAAACTAGAAACAAAGATTTCAAGTTATCAAGTTGTCGGAGCTACACAATAGAAGGTACATGGATCCCTAAGACACTATTTGGAGAAAAGCCATTTTAGAGAACTATGTTAGACACTGTAAGAATCAAGTTTTTATTCTATTAAGCTAGGGAGATTTTAAGGTCATTCTAACAGCCAGCATTAATTATCTTGACAATACCTTGTTAAATTGAAACTTTTTCAGAGAAGCCTTTTCTCACCACTCAATCTAAAATAGCTTCTCATTTCTCAATTCAAATTCTAACCTTCTATCACGCTTTATTTTTTAGAGAATTTATCTTAAGTTTGAGGTACCTGTGCATTTATTTGTTTATTGTTTAGTTCTCCCACTAGAAGGGGAGAGACTTTATTATACTCGCTACTATATTCCCAGGGTCTGGAACAGTTCCTGGCTCATTATCACCACCACAGATGTTTATTGGGTACTCACACTGTGCAGTTGCTAGTCTAAGCACTTCAGAAGTAGCAACATATATCTGATGAATGATGAATGATTGTAAATGGTGCTTTGTGACAAACAAGATTAAGATAGAAGCTTTACTGAATAGCTGAGTAAGCACTGTCATTAAACCCAGTAGTGGCACTTGTCTAAGTTCAAAAATGTCCTTCATTGATGTGTCCCATGTTTTAATACCCTATTTCTGAAGAGCTCTCAGAAGTAAGGAAACAAATAGTGTTGTTTATTATACCAGTGGTGCCAAAAATATTTGATAAGATATCCATGCACAGTAACTCCTGGACGGAAGCAAATTTGAAGAAGAGAGCAGGAAAGCGCATCATGCCTGAACACAGGAAATGAGTATTATAAAACTTAAACCAAGTGCCATAAAACCTGGGCTAAGAACAGTGGTGGCAATGAAGCTGCACCAGAAGCAGCTATGAGAAGTAGGTAAAGCTTAAGCTTGCCAAATCTTCCAGGAGAGATACCACCTCTGTGGCGGGGTAGGGAGAGAGCTTCCAATGATTAGCAATCATTATTCCAAGACAAGTAGAAACAAACCTGAAGAACACGAGTTTTCTGTTGATTGTTTGTCATTCTTCTTGACTTGGTCCTTTCCACTTCATGTCTATGAACCCAACCTCGAAGTTCATGATTTAATCTATAAAACAGATAATCAATTAAACATATTTCTCAGAAATAAAATTCTTATCTCCTGGTGAGAAATGAATTTAATCATTCTGTAGGTTCCAAAGAGTATTCCAAGTGCCTAATTACTTAGTATTTCTCTTTGATTTGAATAACTAAGATTCTTAACTGAATATTTAGTAAGATATGCATTTTTATATGGTAGGTTCCTCCATCAAAAATTCAAAATTTAAAGAAAACCATAGCTAAGTATTTGCCAAATATAAATATTGAATGCAAAGTGTTTTTTTTTTTCTCTTGGGCTGTGTGATATACAAATATCTGAGACACTGGAGAAAACAATCCATAGGACTCCTATCGCAAAAGAATATATTAAGGCCTTTGAAAATCATGCCTTTGGAGAGAAGGAAAATGATGAACCTAACTACCTGGGGGGGGAATAAATTTTTTCAATAGTAGAAATTTAAAAGATCAATTCAATAAAACTTCCCTTTATTTTGCTTACTTTCTACAGAAGTTGCAAATATGTTAGACTATCCTTATTTAACTATAGCTGAGTACTATTTAACATTTAAAAAAGGAGGCAGTTTTTAAGGCTCAAGGATATGTCCAAAATCAGGAAAAAAATTTGAGAGAAAAGGCAATACAAGAAGGGTGCAATAATGGGAAAGTGTCTCTAGAACCACATAACCTCAAATTATTGTCTTCCTAATTTGAAGAAAAAGGTACCTTCTGCTATAAAAGTCACCACCCAGTTAGCACTTACCCTGGAATTTTAATTAATTTAATTCTGTAGTTTTCAAATAAGACATATTGCAATATGCAACCATTATATTAAATAGACCCATAATCATCTATCTTAGACTAGTAGGGCAACTGCATAGCAACTGATACACCTGTGGCTATCCAACAAATAATTTAGGGATTCAACCACTCAGCAAATCTGAACAAAGACTTTCCTAGGTTCCAAAGCTAATCATGGGAGCCCACTTATTTATTTTACAACAACTTATAATACTTACCTGAGAGATTCTGTTGTGTTAATCAGGGGTTGACAAGGAGGAGAAGGAATATAAAGTAGTGGCTCTTCAGTTAGCACCATTAGGGCTTTGTCATTTGAAACAGAATGATCATATCTGAAACAAACATGCAAAAAATTTGTTTTCTTGCTTCCTAAATTCCTAGTAAATTTGATATAAAATCATCAACTTATTGAATTCATATCTAGGGTTTGACCGTCATCAAAATCTGAGGTGAAAATTAGAATCTGAACTGGGGACATTATTGCTATTTATTATCTTCAGTCTGCTATGTTATTTTTACTGGGCATTTACTGTTGATCATATTCCAGACCTTATTATATTTTATTTTGAAACAGGGTCTTACTCAGTTGCTGAGATTTTCAATAAGTTGCTGAAGCTGGCTTTGAACCTGTGATCCTTCCACCTCAGCCTCCTGAGTTGCTGGGATTACAGAGGTTTGTCTGCTATTTGAATCTCTATTACTAAAAATTCTTATTTAGATTAGTCCTGAATTTCCTTACATAAGATCTCTGGATTTATAAAACTAGATAAAACACTCAAAAAGAAAAAAATATAAATTCGTAAAACTGAACATGGAAATATTCACACTTTTCATTTATTCATTCAACAAATATTTGTTAACTGCCAACTGTGTGCTGGGAATCCAAAAGTGAACAAGAGAAATGAAGTCTCTGCCCTCAAACAGGGAAGATGGACCAAATAAAAGGGAAAAAGGCATAAAATAAATCCAAACTGGTATGTATTATGAAAGAAACAAACAACTGAAATTTCAAAGCAGCAGCAGTATTTAGTGGCCTGAGAAGGAGATGGTATTTAAGATAAGGCCTAAGTGATAACTAGCCCCACAGAGAGAAGGGGAAGAGTATTCTGGGTAGAATCAGGTGGGGGAAAAAACAGGCTCAAAGAACATAAAAAAAGACCCAGGGCTTAAGAGTTGTGAGCAGACGAAAGGTAAGCAGGCACAAGAAGTAAAGAAGACAGAGGAAAATGAGATCAAGATAAGGAACTGCTATATGCAAAGAGAAGTCACAATCATATTTTAAGAACATATTTCTATTTACATTTACACCTTGACACTATACAAAAAATGAATTTACTGAAAAGGAGAAGACTAAAGACCAGTTAGGAGAGAAGTATAGCAATTCAAGCAAGAACTGACAATAGCATGGACTAGTTAGTTTCATGGCAATAAAAATGGAGACAGTAGACCAATCCTCAAGGCAATTTTTGGAAAGAAGTTCAACAACAGTGGTGAAAGAGATGAACAAGGGTTTCTCGCTTAAACAACAGAAAAAAAAATGAGGACTGTTGTAGAAAACCCACTGGAGGTACAACAAGGAAAGGAACCAAATTCCACTTTGCATATGTTAAGTTTGAAATATTACAAAAGAGAAGTCAAGCCAGGGTGCGCACATGTAATTCCAGCAACTTGGGAGGCTGAGGCAGGAAGATTTAAGTTTGAGGTCAGCCTTAGCAATTTAGCAAGGCCCTTAACAACTTGGTGAGGCCCTGTCTTAAAATTAAAAGATATTAAAAAGGATGAGATGTCCCTTAGTGGTAAAGTGCCCCTGGGTTCAATCTCTGGAAAAGGATGGGGTGGGGCAAGAAGACTAGTAGATACATGTGTTTGGAGTTTGGCGACTCAAAAGAGAAGTATGGACTAGAAACATAAATCTCAGACATCAGAATATACAGATATGGATTCTGTGTTAAATTATGGGTGAGTCACTTAGGCAGAAAGAAAACAAAAAAGCTCACAGTTCAAAACTTTGATATTTCGATAGAGGAGGAGCCCACCAAAACCAACCAACCAAACAAACAAAAACAAACTATGAAGCATCGTCAGTAAAATGGAAGACTAACATATGAACCACCACAAAAGGAAAGTCTTTTCAAGAAGAGAGTGATCCACACAGCCAAATGCTAAGGAAAGGTGAAGTTAAGATGAAGACAGAAATTTCCATTGGATTTGACAATACTGAAATCACTGGCCTCCTTGGCAAAAATAATTTTGGCAGAGTGGAAAGCTAACTTCAAGATAAAGTCAGACAGAAGAAAGAAATTAAAGGGATACGAATAGGAAAAGAAGAACTCAAACTATCACCATTTGCTGATGACATGATTCTATATTTAGAAGACCCAGAAAATTCCACCAGAAAACTTCTAGAATACATAAATGAATCAGCAAAGTAGCAGGATATAAAATCAACACACATAAATCCTCAGACAACTTGGAATAGAACCACCATTTGACCCAGCTATCCCACTCCTCAGTTTCTACCCATAGGACTTAAAATCAACATACTACAGCAACACAGACACATCAATGTTTATAGCAGCTCAATTCATAATAACTAAACTATGGACCAACGTAGGTGCCCTTCAACAGATGAATGGATAAAGAAAATATGGTGTCTATATACATGGAGTATTACTCATCCATAAATAAGAATAAATTATGGTATTTGCTAGTAAATGGATGGAACTGGAGAATATCATGCTAAGTGAACTAAGCCAATTCCCCCAAAACCAAAGGCTGAACATTTTTTCCGATATGTGGATGCTAATTCACAATAAGAAGGGGATTAGGAGAGGATAGAAGTACTTTGGATTAGACAAAGGGGAATGAAGGGAAGGGAGGAGGAAAGGGAATAGGAAAGATAGTAGAATGAATCAGATATTACTAACTTATGTGCATATGTGATTACACAAGCAATGTAATTCTACATCATGTACAACTAGAAGAAAGAGAAGTTGTACTCCATATATGTATAATATGTCAAAATACATTCTAGTATCATGTATAAGTAAAAAGAACTAATTTTTAAAAAAAGGTAAAAGTCAAAAAAAAAAAGGTAAAAGTCAGAGATCTGTGTGTATGCCATATACAAGGGAAAAGAAGCAAGAGCTGAAAATATATAGAACATTCTTCCCTGCAACTTGTATCAGGAACATTCTTTTTTTTTTAATTTTTGTAGTTATAGGTAGACAGCATGCCTTATTTTATTTGTTTATTTTTATGTGGTGCTGAGGATCAAACCCAATGCCTCACACGTGCAAGGCAGGTGCTCTGCCACTGAGCTACAGCCCCAGCCCGAGGAACATTCTTTATGTCCTCTCCTCTGGCTATTAAGGTTAAGTAGAGCTAAGTTGTTTGGAATAAAACAGCCTAAAATTAACAGTGGATGGAGAGGGAAAAATATCTGTCTTGTGCTTGGTAAATGAATGCCTGTAAAAGGCAGCACACATACACACACACACACAAAAAAAATCTAACAAAGACCTGTCACATATACATTATGTTAAAAATCACGCCTATACACTTATAAAAATATAAGCAAGGTAGTCCTTGAGAAAAGTCTAAGACTATTTTATTTTTTTTAATTTATTTATTTATTCTAACTAGGTATATATGAGAGCAGAATGCATTTTGATTCATTGTACACAAATGAAGCACAACTTTACATTTCTATGGTTGTACACGATGCAGCATCACACCATATCACAGTCATACATGTACCTAGGGTAATGACATCCATCTCATTCCACCATCTTTCCTGTCCCCATGCACTCTCCATACTCTCCCTCCCTGTTGCACAATCACAGTTCCTCCATTATTGCCATGCCTCCCTCCTCCCCGTTTTGGATCAGCACCCACTTATCAGAGAGAACATTCAGCCATTGATTTTTTGGGATTGGCTTACTTCGTTTAGCATGATATTCTCCAACTCCATCCATTTATCTGCAAATGCCATGATCTTATTCTCTTTTAATGCTGAATAATATTCCATTGTGTATATACACCACAGTTTCTTTATCCATTCATCTACTGAAGGACATCTAGGTTGCTTCCACAGTTTAGCTATTGTGAACTGAGATGCTATGAACATTAATGTTGCTGCGTTACTATAGTGTGCTGATTTTAAGTCCTTTGGATACAGACTAGAAATGGGATAGCTGGGTAAAACGGTGGTTCCATTCCAAGTTTTCTAAGGAATCTCCATACTGCTTTCCAATTGGTTGTACCAAGTTGCAGTCCCACCGGCAATGTAACTGTTTTCCAGATTGGTTGTACCAATTTACAGTCCCACCAGCAATGTATGAGAGTGCCTTTTCCCCCATACTCTCACCAACATTTATTGTTGTCTGTATTTTTGATACCTGCTATTTTGACTGGCATGAGTGAAATCTTAGGAAAACTACCTCATTCATATTAGCCTCAAAACAAAACATAACAACAACAACAAACAACAACAACAAAAAAAAACCTTGGGAATCAACTTAACAAAAGAGGTGAAAGACCTCTACAATGAAAACTACAGAACACTAAAGAAAGAAACTGAAGAAGACCTTAGAAAATGGAAATATCTCCCTTGGCTTGGATAGGCAGAATTAATATTGTCAAAATGATCATACTACCAAAAGCATTATACAGATTTAATGCAAGTCCAATCAAAATCCCAATGACATTCCTCATAGAAATAGACAAAGCAGTCATGAAATTCATCTGGAAAAATAAGAGACCCAGAAGAGCTAAAGCAACCCTTAGCAAGAAGAGTGAAGCAGGTGACATCACTATACCAGACCTTAAACTATACAACAGAGCAACAGTAACAAAACCAGCATGGTATTGGCACCAAAATAGATTTGTAGACCAATGGTACAGAAGAGAGGACACAAAGACTAACCCACGTAATTACATCTTATATTTAGTTATCTTATCACATAATTAGTTATCTTATATTTGACAAAGGCACCAAAAATGTACATTGGAGAAAAGATAGCCTCTTCAATAAATGGTGCTAGGAAAATTGGAAATCCATATGCAACCAAATGAAATTAAACCCCTATCTCTTACCATATACAAAACTCAACTCAAAGTGGATCAAGACCTAGGAATTAAACCAGAGACACTGCATCTATTAGAAGAAAAAGTAGGCACAAATCTCCATCATATGGGATTAGGCCCCAATTTCCTTAATAAGACTCAAGAATCAATAAATGGGATGGAATCAAAATAAAAAGTTTCTTCTCAGCAAAAGAAACAATCAGTGAGGTGAGAGCCTACTAATTGGGAAAAAATTCTTACCACACACACGTCAGATAGAGCACTAATTTCTAGAATATATAAAGAACTCAAAAATCTTAACATTAAAAAAAAAAAAACACAAATAACCCAACCATTAAATGGACCAAGGGACTGAACAGATAACTTCTCAGAAGAGGATATACAATCAATCAACAAATATATGAAAAAATGTTCAACATTTCTAGCAATTAGAGAAATGCAAATCAAAACTTCTCTAAGATTTCATCTCACTTCAGTCAGAATGCCAGCTATTATGAAGACAAATAACAATAAGTGTTGGTGAGGATGTGGGAGAAAAGGCACACTCATACATTGCTGGTGGGACTACAAATTGGTGCAGCCAATATGGAAAGCAGTATGAACAATCCTTGGAAAACTGGGAATGGAACCACCATTTGACCCAGCTATCTCACTCCTTGATCTATACCCAAAGGACGTAAAAACAGCATACTACAGGGACACAACACATCAATGTTTATAGCAGCACAATTCACAATAACTAAACTGTGGAACCAACCTAGATGCCCTTCAATAGATGACCAGATAAAGAAAATGTAGTATATATACACAATGGAATATTATTCAGCATTAAAAGAAAATAAATTCATGGCGTTTTCAGGTAAATGGATGAAGCTGGAGAATATAATGCTAAGTGAAATTAGCCAATCCCAAAAAGCCAAATGCTAAATGATTTCTCTGATTTAAGGATGCTGATCCATAATATGCTGTGTGTGGGGGCAGGGGGGACATGGAGGATTAAATAAACTCTAGATAGAGTAAAGGGGAGGGAGGAAAGATGGGGGTATAGGGGTAGGAATGATGGTGGAACGTGATGGTCATCATTACCCTAAGTACATGTAAGAAGACATGAAGGATGTGACTCTACTTTGTGTACAACCAGAGATATGAAAAATTATGCTCTGTATGTGTAATATGAATTATAATGCATTCTGTTGTCATATATAACAAATCAAAATTTTTTAAAAATGGAAAGATCTCCCATACTCTTGGATAGGCAAAATTAATATTGTCAAAATGGCCATACTACCTTAGCATTATACAGATTCAAGGTGATTCCAATTAAAATTCCAATGTCATTCCTTATAAAAACAGAAAAAGCAATCATGAAATTCATTTGGAAAAATAAGAGACCCAGAATAGCCAAAACAATCCTTAGCAAGAAGAGTGAAGCAGGAAGCATCACAATACCAGACACTAAACTATACCATGGAGCTACAGTAACAAAAGCAACATGGTATTGGCACCAAAACAGACTTGTAGACCAATGGTACAGAGTAGAAGATACAGAGACAAACCCACATAAATATAGTTATCTCACACTAGACAAAGGTGCCAAAAACATACAGTGGAGAAAAGACAGCCTCTTCAACAAATGGTGCTGAGAGAACTGGAAATCCATATGCAGCAAAATGATTTTTATAAACCCCTATCTCTCACCATGCACAAAATTCAACTCAAAGTGGATCAAGGACCTAGGAATTAGTCCAGAGACCCTGTGCGTAACAGAGGAAAAAGTAGGCCCAAATCTTCATCATGTCAGATTAGGTCCCAACTTCCTTAACAAGACTCCTAAAGCTCAAGAAATAAAATCAATGATTAATAAATGGGATGGACTCAAACTGAAATGCTTCTTCTCAGGAAAAGAAACAACCAATGAGGTGAAGAAAGAGGCTACATTTTTGCCACACACACGTGTCAGATAGAAAACTAATCTCTAGGATATATAAAGAACTCAAAAAACTGAACACCAAAAACACAAAGAACCCAATAAAAAATAGGCTAAGGAGCTGAACAGACACTTCTCAGAAGAAGATAAAATTATTTTAAAAAATATATTTCTGATCTATAATTTTCTTTCCTTGTAATAAACTCTAGTAATGATTTCTACACATCCATGTTCACTGGCTTTGTTCTAACAGCCAAAAATATTTTGAGGAAGAGAAAAAAAAATCTGATAGGATAAATACCAGAGAGAGTTTGGGTGGAGCTTCAGGAGAAAGGAAAGGGAAAAACCTAAGCCAGTGTACAATCTGGAAACAATTAGTCTCAAACTAACACAGAGATAGCTCTGGGCTGCTTGTGAACCATTCTATATCAATTGCAAAATATTCAGAAAATAAATCACTAAAGTAAATGATAATCTTAGGGAGCTAGAGTTAATAGGAATTCCAAGATTAAAGACAGGTTATGGCTGATGTCTAATACGGAGCTTGACAGTCCTTTACAGTTTATCCAAGACAGTCTGATTTATGCATGATGTTCTGATATAATCATTACCAGCACTACCTTTACTTCTTAAAGTGTCCTAGTTTGGTTGATAAATTATACAGGTACATTATTTACATAGCACCCACTTCTAACAGTGAAAAAATAGATGCAATTAATTAACTGAAAGGCAAATGCAATATTATATACTGGAATTGTAATCTACTCCTTTTGTATTTGAACCACAATTCTCCTAAAAATGAAAAATAATATAAAACAAACTGTGTTCAAAAATAAATACAGATAAGGATGTAGAAAATCAGAACAAGCCAAAAACAAGTAAGGAGACTAAATCAATAAACATCTCCCCAAAAAAGAAAAGCCCAGGACTGGATGGTTTCACTGCTGACTCTTACCACACCTTTAAAGAAGAACTAATGCTCATGCTTCTCACACTATTCTAAAAAAATTGAAAGAGATGAAACCCTTCCAAATTCATTCTGTAAGGCCAACATTAACTGGTATCAAAACCAGACAAGGACACATCAACCAAAAAGAAATCTACAGACTAATATCCCTAATGAACATAGACACAAAGATTCTCAACCAAAGACTGGCAACTTGACTCAGGATCAAGTGAGATTTATTCCAGAGATACAAGGATGGTTCAACATAAGCAAATCAATATGTGCAAAAAAAAAAAAAAAAAAAAACAACAACCCTCTATGAACCATCAATATATGAATAAAAAGCATTTGATAAAATTTGACATTCCTTTGTGATTAAAAAAAAAATCTTCAAAAATCAGTTATAGGAACTAGGGTTGTGACTCAGCAGTAGAGCACTGGCTAGCACTTGTGAGGCCCTAGGTTCAATCTTCAGCACCATATAAAAATAAATAAAATAAAGGTATTGTATCCAACTACAACTAAAAAATAAATAATAGGTTTTTAAAATCAGTTAACTACCTCAATGCAATAAAGGCTACATGTGACAAACCCTAAGCCAACATTATACTACATGTGTAAAAGCAGAAATATGTTCCTCTAAGATGAGGAACAAGACAAAGGTGTTCACTTTCACCACTCTTATTCAATATTGTATTAGAAGTCTTAGCCAGAGCAATAAAGCAAGAGAAGAAATAAAGGACATCCAAAGAGTAAAAGGAAAAAAACAAATAACCCAATCAACAAATGGGCCAAGGACTTGAACAGACACTTTTCAGAAGAGGATATACAATCAATCAACAAATACATGAAAAAATGCTCACCATCTCTAGCAATCAGAGAAATGCAAATTAAAACTACTCTAAGATAGCATCTCACTCCAATAAGAATGGCAGCCATTATGAAGTCAAACAACAATAAGTGCTGGCAAGGATGGGGCGGGGGTATACTCATACATTGCTGGTGGGACTGCAAATTGGTGCAACCAATTTGGAAAGCAGTATGGAGATTCCTTGGAAAGCTGGGAATGGAACCACCATTGACCCCACTATTCCCCTTCTCGGACTATACCCAAAAGACCTAAAAAGAGCATACCACAGGGACACAGCCACATCAATGTTTATAGCAGCACAATTCCACAATAGCTAGAATGTGGAACCAACCTAGATGCCCTTCAATAGATGAATGGATTAAAAAAATGTGGCATATATACACAATGGAATATTACTCAGCACTAAAAAATAACAAGATCATGGCATTTGCAGGAAAATGGATGGCATTAGAGCAGATTACGCTAAATGAAGTTAGCCAATCCCTAAAAAACAAATGCCGAATGTCTTCTCTGATATAAGGGCAGTGACTCAAAATGGGATAGGAAGGAAAAGCATGAGAAGAAGACTACCACTAAATAGGGAATAGAGGTGGGAGGGAAAAAGAGGGAGAAGAGGAGTTGCACGGAAGATGGAAGGAGACCCTCATCGTTATATGGAATACATGTATGATGTTGTGATGAGAAAAAAAAAAAAGTGTGTCACATTAGATTGGATAGAAAGAAATGATGGGAGGGGAGGGGAGGGGAGGAGTAGGGGGGATAGGAAGGACAGCAGAATAGAATAGACATTATGATTGCTGTATGTGTATAGGTGACTCTATGACCAGTGTGATTCTGCAATCTGTACAATTAGAAAAATGAGAAATTATACCCCAATGATTCAAATGTATGAATTGCCAAGATCATTGTAATGTCATGTGTAGCTAATAAAAAAATTAAATTAAATTTAAAAAAATTAAAATAAAATAAAATTTCTAATTTTATTTCATCATGATCTGAAAAAAATAAAGATCAACCTCCATGTTGCAGACAACTTTATTTTATATAGAGAAAAATCTGAAGATTCTACCAAAACTGTTAAAACTGATAAATCAGTAAGATTGCAGGATACAAAATCAACATAAAGATCAGTAGTTTTATAGTTTTAACTGTATTCAAACAAAGTTTTGTGATACCACCTTTACAAATGTATAGGATATTTCATTAACATTGCTAACTGCTCATGCAGTTAAACACTGTGGAAATTCAACTGACGTGTAAATTTCGATAACTTCAAATGACACATATAATCCAAAACCTTGTCCCATCTACATTTTCAGTCAATATGAAAGAATCCCTTTCTGTTTCCACAGTTAAGCAAATGTCTCCTTCTGAGATTTTTTTTGTTTGTTCCAAAGGAAAAAGATATCTAATATAAGAATTTAGCAGAAGCCAGTGGTGTTTCTTTGCATGTCTCAATTTTAAAATACTTAACATAAATCACTTTTAGAATGACAGAATAGGAAAGAATGTAATTAGTTCTTTTGTTTCTGGCTTCACCCTTAACATGAAATTCTATGAGACTTTGTAAAAGTTGCCTAATTTTTTGTCCTTCAGTCATCACTGCAATTCTTCAAACCCGAGAAGCCCAGGAAAAAAGAAAAAAATGATTAAAGTATTTAAAATGTGTACTTTAATATGGTAATCTTTCTAAAACTAACTGGCATTCATTCCTTATGTTAACATTCATTGAGAACTTGATCAGGATGTATTAAAAACAAAATAAAGATCTCTTCATTTGCTAATGTGATGAGAAAAAGTCAATAAAATCAAATTAGCTCAAAAGCAATGAAAAAAGCAATATGGGACAATCAGAGTTGATGTCTATATTCTTAGCTAGTTGTATAAACAAAAAAAACACAGATAAAACATAAACTTTAAATACTTTTTTGGCTTTTGAATCTCTGTGATTTTTTAAAAGAAGCACACAATGGAATGTTTGGTAATGACCACAGTGCCATCTAGATTTAAGAAGATTAACCCTCAACACAATCCCATCTATAAAAATTAAATAAATAAAAATTCAAAAAGAAAACCAGTAGCTTTTTAATACACTGATAACAAAACTGCTGAGAAAGAAATCAAGAAAGTAATCCCATTCACAATAGCTACAATAAATAAATAAATATTTTTTTAAATACCTAGGAATAAATTTAACCAAGGAAGTTGTTGATATCTACAATGAAACTTACAAAACATCAATGAAAGAATTCATAGAAGATGGAGAAAAATGGAAAGACATCCCATGTTCATGGATGGGAAGAATTAATATTATTAAAATGTCCATGCTACCCAAAGCAATCTACTGAGTCAATGCAATTCCAATCAAATGCTTTCTTCACAAAAATAGACAGCACACTTCTAAAATCTATACAGAACCCACTAAAGAGCCAAATCAATCTTCAGCTAGAAGAACAATACTAAAGGCTTTATAATATCTGACTTTAAAACTTATTATAAAGCGATAGTAACCAATATAGCATGGTATGGGCATAAAAACGCACAAACAATTAAAACAGAATAGGGATCTCAGAAATAAATTCATGTATTTATAACCAATTGATTTTTGACAAAGGCAGTAAGAACAAATGTTACACATATGCACATGCTATATATAGCTCTAAAGCAAACCAGGCTTCCTTTGTAAGTACACACATACAGCACAAGTGCTAGGCATAGAAGAAACTCAAAGTGTATCAATATGTTTTAACACTCAAGGCCTGGCATCCTGTTCATACTAAAAATAATTTTGAAAATAAATTTTGTAAATATAAAAGAAACTTATTTTTAAAATGTTTAAACAAGGTTCTTCAATAAATGGTGCTTGGAAAACTGGATATCCATGTGCAGAAGAAAGAAGCCTGCCATATACAAAAATCAACTCAAAATGAATCAAGAACTTAAATATAAGTCTTGAACCTATGAAACAACCAGAAGAAAACGGGAGAGAAAATACTTCAGGACATTAATCTGGGCAAAGGTTTTTTGGATATGACCCTAAAAGCACAGGCAACAAAAGCAAAAAATTTTAACAAATGGATTATATCAAATTAAAAAGCTTTGTACCACAAAGAAAATAATCAAGAGTGAAAAGACAACTCACAGAATATAAGAAAACATCTGATAACTACTGATCCAATAAGTGATTAATATCCAGAACATAAGGATATCAAAGAATTCAACAGTTAAAAAAAAAGAAAGAAAAATTTAATTTAAAGATGAGCAAGTGACCTGAAATTTTTAAGTGGCAAATTTTGATATATAGAAAACCAAGGCACGGTGGTGCACATCTGTAATCCCAGCAGCTTGGGAGGCTGAGATAGGAGCAATGTGAATTCAAAGCCAGCCTCAGCAAAAACAAGGTGCTAAGCAACTCAGTGAGACCCTGTCTCTAAATAAAATAAAAAATAGAGCTAGGGATGTGGCTCAGTGGTCGAGTGCTCCTGAGTTCAATCTCCAGTAACAAAACAAAACAAACAAAAAAAAATGTTATATAATGTTCTCCTATATTATGGTTTCTATCACATGCTGTGTTGTATTACATAATTTGCTATATAATCCTTTGGATCTTCTGCTGTACCTAGCATAGTACTTTGCACAGTTCGAACTCTTAGAACAAAATGAATACTGCATTTTATTTTCAGGTACGAAGACAAGCCTGTACCTATGGTCATAACCTCAATCAATAGTATGGGTATAACAGAGTAAAAGTCAGAAAGAATGATTTCTCTCTAGCCCTCAGTTTATAAAACCTCAGAGTCAACAAATATTTAATAATTTTCAAGTATTATACAGTGGAATGGTTGCCATACTGAGACCTCTCTTTGCTTTATAAGTCAAGTCCCTGGATCCGTTTGGCTCTGACAAAAATTCCACACGTAAATGTTTATCAAAAAGTACAGCTATGAAAAGAGTCACTATAACCTTCTTCTAGCTAACAGAATATTGGAATTACATTTTCATTTAATTCTAAGTCTTTTGCTTTTGACAACCAGTATGAAAATTAAATTACAACAAGGCAGGAATTCAGCAAAGATCACAACAAAAAGTACACTTAGTTTTACCTAATGACTGAAAAAGTTTCAACCTTATCACTCCACCATATCATATCCACTCATAGATGATACAAAAACAAGTATTAGATAAATTAAATATACAAACACATAAAATAATGAAAGAACTAAAGATTCTATATGTGTTTTAATATAATATTTGTGTTTCAATGTATGTGGATACTGCACACAAACTAAGATTTTTCAGCCACATCTCTACAAGAATTCTAAAACTGGGAATTTACTCTTAGAATTAATCTTAAAAATAAAATTATTAATGGTCTCAGTAATTCATCTGTTCTACTCTTCAAATCTATACACAAACAATTGAAATGTATAGTTATATTAGATAGAACTGTTTCGTTTTAATAAAATCAATTGGATTAACATGCCATCTAACCTGTAGCTGTTTTTCTGGATGATACCATCTGATGTGTCCTGTACTTCTTTAGCAGAAAATTCTAAAAGGTGCCTCCTTTGATTTGCAGGGCTCACGTTAGGGTTCATTCTTCTAGAATCCTGTTCCAGCATGCTGAAAATTTTAAAAACATAAAACAACCGTTAAAATTAAAATGTCACATATACATGTATATGACTTCCTTTATAGGTCCACACATGCAGCAAAAATGTTAGGCATAGTAGAAAGTCAAAACAACATGTTGATATGTTTAAATACTCTAGGCTTAGCATCCTGTACATATAACAATAATCTTGAAAATAATTTTTTAAGTAAAAAGAACGTTATTTGTAAATGTTTAAACAAAAGGAATTCTATGTGTTTATAAAACCCTATGTTATCATAAAGTTGCTTGTTATAGCTTGGATCTTAAATGTCCTCTAAAAGTCCATGTGTTGAATGAAGGCCTAATCTCAGTCCATGGCACTGTTCAGACATGACAGAAACTTTAGAAGGTGGGGCGTGGTAGAAGGATGTTAGTCCAACTAGTATGTACCCTTGAATAAATATTGGGACCCCAAGCCCCTCCTCATCCTCTCTCTTTCACTTCCTAACCACCATAAGGTGAATAAGCCTACTTTGCCACATGCTCTTGTGATCGATCATGCGCTGTGCCACCAAAGTCCCAAAGCAACAGTGCCAAGTGATCACAGACTGAAACCTCTAAAATCATGAGCCAAAATAAGCCTTTCCTTTTTTAAGATGATTTATCTCAGGTATTTGTTATAGTAATGGAAAGCTGACAAACACAAAACGTATACACACAAAAGTATACAAACTAGAAATATGTACAACCTACATATAAACACATTCTAAACTTAGATAATAATTGAAATAAGTCCTCCTGGATGCTGCAAATTGATGTTTTCAATTAGAGAATGCTTCAAATGAAATAAGAATTATTCTCTTTTGATAGTCAAATTTGTTATTAGCCTTTTGCAAATCCAAGAGGCAATCTATCAAATAAAACTAACAAAAAATTTACCTTAAAAATACTTCTATTTTTATTTACATGTAAAATTTTTTGTTTACTTCTTTCTCCCCACCCTTGCTAATACCTTTTTTCATCAATGTATATTCTCCCGATAGGTACAAGCATTTGGGGACAAAAAATACATAATGTCTCATATATTGATACCTATATCAAATATTCCAATAGTTTTTTAACACTTTTAATTCATTAATCAGATTAAATTGGTGGCTTGGAAACCTGGCTCACCAATAACATTTTTATGTGATTGCTGTATTTCATGATGCCACATATATAATTTACACTATTCATAATCTTGAAATCCATTACAAAGAGTGCAACCTCCCTAGTTAGGCATAAAAGATTCTATTTAGAGGAATGAAGTGAAAAAAGAAAGTAGAGCTGATGGAAAAGGTTAATGGTCGCATGGTTCTAAAAGGAGTTCTCTGGGATGTAATAGCTTACCTCCAAAGATGGGGAGAACAGTGTTGGGGGGAGAGCAGTGTTGGAGGGAGGCAGATGTATCTTTCTAGAATCTTTCTGATCTTTTATTATATAATATTTCCCATTCTCCCCTTTAGCCCTAGCAATCATTGCTGCCCAGTGATTCTCACATGGTATGCTGTGGCATTTTGGCACACTGTAAACTCAGAGTTTACAAGTTATAAACTCTGAAATTATGGCCATTGCATAAAATTTAATTTTGTCACAATCGAGGCTACATTTTTTAATTACAATTGTAGATTTCAGACTGAATGTTTACTTGCTATAAAAGAGGTAAAGGGCCTAGTGGAATACCTAAATAAACTTAGCCTCATAAGTATTTAAGAAAACATGAGACAAGCAGTAAATGATAACAATGGGGTTGGGGGCTGTAATTAATTAAAGAATTTTTTTGTTTTGAGATTTACATTTTTAAAATTATTTATTTTATAATTTTTTCATGTGTGGTGCCAAAAAATAAAAATCTACTTAAGCAAAATCAAAGTCATGAACTTTCCCTTAGGTTGACATAACCTCAGTTCATTCAACCCCTACTCCATTGTATTATTAAAATGATCATATTAACATTCCCATTTGACTGCAGCACTCCCAGTTCCCTCCAACTAGATCTATCACTCTAATTATTAAGAGTTTCCTGCCAGGCGCCATGGTTCATGCCAGTAATCCCAATGGCTCAGTAAGTTGAGGCATGCTAGGTAAGCACTCTACCATTGAATTACATCACCAGCCCTTTTATTTATTTATTTATTTTTTTAAATTTTGAGCCAGGGTCTAAGTAACTTGCCCAGGATCTGGAGTTCTAAGCCAGCTTCAGCAAATTAGTGAGGCCCTAAGCAACTCAGCAAGACCTTATCTTTAAATAGAATACAAAAAGGGCTAGGGATGTGGCTTGGTCATTAAGCGCCTCTGGGTTTAATCCCCAGTACCACCAAAAAAAAAAAAAAAAAATCTTTTTTCCTCTTGTTTTAACCAGAAATGTGCTTCCTCATAATTTCCAATTTTTGGTACTAATTCTGGACTCTGACTATTCAGAACAAGTGTAAGCAACCCTTCTTTCACTGTCCAAAGACATCTAACATCCCCCCTCCCAGGCCTTCCTTTTTAAGTCTATGGTTTCTTGGTTCTTTCACATGTTCCTCTTTATAGCAGTCGTGGTTTCCTTCAGCACATTTGGTCACATCCTGTTTGCATGCTTCTCAGAGGTGGTATCCAGCATTGGCCACAGTGCTTCTCAAGTGGAATGACCATTGCAGGATAATTCCTTGCCTTGTTCTAGATAATACTTTAACGATACAGTCTAATGTCATAAAAGCTTTTTTAGTTAGTCTTCATACTCTAGTTAAATTGATCCTGGATTAATTAAAATCCTAAGACTTTTCTTATAAACTGATTTTGAATCTTTTCCTTCCCTTCTCTCCCTCTCTCCCCTTCGATTCTAAATATATTTGAACTTTTACAGACATCTGAATAATTTACATATATTACATATTCCTTTTAAAATATCATTTTGAGCTAAGCGTCATGGGACATGTTCTATAATCCTAGGTACTCAGGAGGGTGAGGCAAGAGGTCTGCAAGTTCAAGGGGGAGGGGAGGAGGAAGGGGGAAGGGGAAGGAAGGAAGGAATGAAGGCATTTTGTCTATCTACAACTGAAAATAAATTAAAAATGCTTTGAGTTTAACTATTTGCTCAGTCTGTTTTATCTGTAATTAGACTGCACTATAATTACTTAGCCACACTTGTTGGAAATGAATTTTGATGTTGACTCATAAGTGGTCACTATTTTTCCCACTCTCCATGTTGGTAATGATTTAATACTGTATGACAACATACCCTTAATTATACCTAATTTTATATTTTTTTAGACAAAGAGCCCAGATCTCATTGAATAGACTTCAAAAAAATCATCTTCACAACACTAATATTACACATAGTCAACAAAATATTTTAAACAAGAGAAACAGTAAGGGGGCAAAAATTAGGATCCAAACAGTCTGAGTTTCAATGATATTATCTACCCATTGAAAAGATAAATTGCATATTTAACAATTTTGTTAAGAAACTTTTCATGCTCTTTTTAAAAAATATTCTTCTTAGTCATAGATGGACATAATACTTTTATTTTATTTATTTGTTTTTACGTGGTGCTGAGGATCAAATCCAGTGCCTCACAGGTGCTAGGCAAACACTCTACCACTGAGCCACAACCCCAGCCTACTTTTCAAGTTATTTACTTGTTTTTTTTTTTTTTTGATTTTTATGGCAGTTTGGCCTCCAATCCCTGTAAATTTTCAGTGTTAAGGTAAAATTGCCAAAAAAAAAAAAAAATTATAGAAATTTCTCTTATGTTTATATACAGACAAGCTAACATCCAATTCAGCTAAAAACAAAACATTATAAATACTAGAGCTCTGTGAAATGACCTACAGAAACTAAGGTTAGCCATGTAAATAATTGCAGATTTATGTTTCTCATTTTTATACGTATTTAAGAGACTTCTAAGAACTTTATTTCACTGCCAAAATTCAAAATTATCTAATTGTGACACTACAAATATTAAGAGGAATTTAACAGTCCTTGTAATGGCCAAATATACAAGAATATGAGAAAGTTATTATTGATATGAACTTTTAGATTCTTGGTCTGAGTGTTTGTTTCCATCATTCAATGTCCCTTTTTGTCACTTTTGGAAAAATTAAATCCCAAGAATGTGAAGAGAAGACTCAGTCCCAGGAAGAGTGAATGTAATGATTGTGTCCAATGTCTGTTTCTAGTTCATAATATTAATAAAGCAACCTAACCTAATCTCTTTATAATTAGTTTAAACCAGGTTCTATTCAGTATTTTTAAATAAACTAATAAAAAAAAAAGAAAATAGAAGTCTCTGATCTATGTCTCTATGATCAGAAACATGTTTTTCCACAAGAGTCACAATTGTTTTAAGCCACAAAATAATCATTACACCAAAAAACTTGCTCATGTCATGGGCCAATAAGCCTGAAAAGCATGGATTAATAAAACACAAACGATCTCAATTTCCCCAAAAGTCTGGAAGAAGTATTATAAGAATTGTTACTTTCCTTTTTCATTTGTGAAATTCTAAAAGCCAACAACTGTTGTGGATTATGAATAAAGCCATTTAATCCTTAAGATATGATTTAGATATCCAATCTTTATACCAAGTGGCTGAACATAAATTGGCACATCTCCAAGTCTACTCTACCCCTTGAAAATCTGCTTTCTTATGGTACAAGTAGGTCAATTTTAAATTTAAACCATCTTAGCATGTAAGATTCATACTGTTTCTTGTCTCCAAAAGAAACCATATGCTGGGTTGGGGATTTAACTCAGTGGCAGAGCACTTGCCCACCAGGCTCAAGGCCCTAGGTTCAATCTTCAGCACCAAACCAAAAAAAAAAAAAGAAAGAAAGGAAAAAGAAATCATATGGTGCTGCTGCTCAAACTACACTTGAAAAAAATGTAAGTTGAAAAGAACATGGAAAGCTTCAGGTTTGAATGTGGGAAGAGCACACAATCTGGAGAAAGAAGATCTGTGTTCAAAAACAATAACAAATATTTTGCTTGGTTTTCCTGAAATTCAAAGGAGACAGCAGATATGAACATGTTTGATAAAATCCAAAGAGGGTTAGTGATACAGCTGTGTTCCTGCTAGCCTGGTTCAGGATGCTCAAAACGGCAACTGGAGTGATCCTCTTAAAATTGGGGTCAGGTCATATGTCACTCCATAGCTCAAATTCTTTGATGGCTCCCCATTTCTATCATGGTAAAAGCCTAAATTTTTAAAAGGACCAAGGATTTTACTTCATTCAGCGTCTCTGGCTGTACTCCTACTACTTCCCCCCCCTTGCTTACTACAGCCAAACCACATGAATTTCCTTGAAAATACACACTTCCACCCTTGGATCCTTGCAATTGCTGTTCCATCTGCCAGGAATGCTCTTCCCCAAATATCCATACGGCTAGTCCTTTCATTTCCTTTAAGCCTCGGCTCAAATATCTGCTGAACAATGATCACTATATCTCCAACCACCACCCTCACAGTTGTTCAAACCATTTATCTTGCTACATTTTATTTCTTTGTACAACTTTATCATTTTACTTATTATGTGTCTTGTCTCTCTTCCCACTAGAAAATAAATTAAGGGGTATGCAGATTTCTGTTTTGTTCTAGGCATGCCTGGCTCATAGCAGGTGTTCTTTAAAAAAAAAAAAAATAACCAATAAATGAACTTCATGTACTATTCTACCTCTTGTCAAAAGAAAAATTCTTATCTTCATTTTAGGAAAATTAACTCATAACTCAAGAACAGCAGGTGGTAAACTCATTGCACTATTTCCAGAACCAGCAACAGAATATTTTGTTAATTTTCAATGCAATTGAGGCTAAAGAGGAAAAGACAGAGAGTTCTCAAGAGAGTTCTCCAAACTTAAAAAGGTTGTCTTCTCTCTGTTTATTGAGTGGTTCACAGGTTATTTTTACAGGCTGACAGTAACTGGGGATGATTTACTAGAAACAAAAATGTGGTTGAATGAAAAAATAAAGTCTTCAAGTAAAGATAAAAGAACACTCTAAACAGCAGTTCTCAGAGCCAGAGATTATCATACCATGGGAAGAAACATGCACTTTGCAAGGGCAATTTGCCAAATGAGAAAAAAAAAAATTCATTCAAAAAGCAATTAGAAAATCAGCATGACACTCAGGTCAAAGGTTGAATAATGTAGGCCTGGCTGGCCGAGGCCCAGGCTCTGCTGTCCAGGAGGGCCCTATAAGCTGCACTTGGAAGCTGGAAGATGGGAATCAATAAGGAACTAAAGTTCAAGAAAGTTCCAATAGGGGATCCAACATGGCGGCTGGCGAGGAAGCAGCACTTTCAGTATCTCCACATTAACAGGATCAGAAAGACCCATTAATACACCTAGATTCTACCTACTGAGAAACTTCTAGCAAAATTCCGCTGAAAGGAGACCTGCCGGGAATTAGTAAGTTTATTAGAGGTGACAGTTTGTCCCAGACGAGTGAATCTTGACCACACGGCGCAGAGGTCCAGTCCCGCGGCCTCCACCTGCCTGGCTCTGCAAGCGGCCCCTGGCGGCCCGGCACAGTGAGAAGGGTCCCCGCCCAGCCCCCGCCCTCCCGGCTCTGCGAACAGCCCCGCCCACCCGGCAAACGGCCCCTGCCCGGCTCAGGAGGCAACGTGAAGGGAATCTAACCAAACCTTTATGAAATAGCGAACTGGGAACTAAAACCAGAGATGGAGTCAGACCAGAGACAAGCCAGTCCACCCCTCCCTTCGGACACTCCGGCAAGGAGCCAGGGGCCCGCCATAGCAGAGAGGGGAAGTCACCAAAGTTCGGCCAACGAGATTCCTTCCCAGCGGAATCTACTTTAGCAGGGGTGTGACTCCCACCCACATCAGATACAAACAACCGGGAAATTTCAAAAATCTCTCCGTGGGCGTGACCATAAGGGCCAAGGGGCTCCCGACCCCCAACTCCCCCTAATGCCAGTGACATGGGCGTGACTGTAGGGGCGGAGGGAAGCAGAGAAGACTCCCCACCCCCAACTCCCCCAACCGCCAACTGAGAGGGCGTAACGTTAGGGGCGGAGGGAAAAAGAGGACACTCCAGACCCCCAACTCCTCCTACCGCCAGTGGAGTGGTTGTGATTGTAGGGGCTGAGGGAAGCAGAGGGGATCCTCCACCCCCAACTCCCATTACCACCAGAGGCGACACCAAAGGTCTTAGCCGCCAGCTTCCGAGGGTGTGCCCACCAAAGGGGTCCGGAAAAACTAAACTATTGACTCCCAGACCACAGCTCCACAGCACTGGGGCTTAGATGAATGACAGAGAGAGTGCTCAGTCATACAGGAAATAGGGCACGCGGTGGGGCTGAAAGTGTAACCAGATCATTGGGGAACCGCCTCCGGTGAGCAGGACCTGGCTGGCTGGCAGGAGGAAGGGGAGGAGGAGCCGTAGAAGTGAAACGGCTCTGGACCAACAAGATTGAGAGACTCCCAGGAGCCGCCTTACAGGGATTGCTGTCAACACACTGAGGGCAAAACTCAGCCCGGAGGGCACAACTTTGCCTACGGGAAGAGAAGAAAATGGATCTCTAAGACCTAATTTTCTTTCTTATTTTATTTTATTTTATTTTTTCTCTTCCCTTTTTCCCTCTTTCTTTCCCCTTCCAAGTTTTATTGTTCTTTCCATTCTCCTCTATGCTATCTAATTCCCTCTCCTTCTTTCTTTTCAAGAACACCTTCCTTCCCCTTCCCCCAACTTTCATCCCAAGCATTCCGTCCTCCATTTCGTGTAACTGTCTAAATGCAAATAGGTGAATGTTTCGAGGCCGTCTATAGTGCTCCTAAATACCTAGCTACTACCAACACCCTGATCCAATCGACCGATAGTATCCCCCTTCAGTAGAGCAATCTTCTAAAGTAGCCAAGACATACTAACCCTTATACCTTCATAGCACCTAACCTAAAGTCCTAAGAACAAACAACAAATCACTATATGCATACAAAATCTGGAAGCCCTTTATAAATTGAATGAACCAGCTCTAAAGTACAATAAAGCCCAACATCTCTAGGCATAATCTCCCACCACAAAAGAGAGACAACAGAGATATACAAAGCCAAAACAAATGTATAGGAGAAAGCAGTTACAAAGCAGTCAAACAGAGCTGGAAAGTAACGTGAACAACATGAAAAAACAAGGGAAAAAAGGATTAGAGATAATGCAGGACAACTTAAATCTACAGGAGGATCTAGAAGCATCAGAAACATGGACAGGGAAAGAAATCAAGGCATACCTAACTCAGATGGAACGGAATATTAGAGAAGACATGAGACAGCAAGTCCAAGCATTGAAAGTATATTTTGAAGACGAACTAAACAAACAAATTCAAACTGCAAAGAACGAGCTTTACCAGGAGAAAGAGATCTTAAAAAAAAAACCAAACAGTAATTTTAGAAATGCAAGAAACCATAAATCAGATTAAAAATGCTAATGAGAATATTACAAATAGACTAGATCAAGTAGAAGTCAGAACATCAGATAATGAAGACAAAGTTTATCAACTTGAAAAGAATATAGTCAACACAGAAAAGATGCTTAAATCTCACGAGCAATCTATCCAAGAGATATGGGACCTCATCAAAAAACCAAATTTGAGAGTCACTGGGATAGAAGAAGGCACAGAGGTTCAAACCAAAGGAATGGACAACTTATTAAATGAAATAATCCTAGAAAACTTCCCAGAGATGAAAGATGGAATGGATTGCCAAATCCTGGAAGCCTACAGGACCCCAAACATCCAAAACCGTAATAGACCAACTCCAAGACATATAATTATGAAGATAGGCAACATACAGAACAAGGAGAGAATATTAAAAGCTACGAGAGAAAGGAGGCAGATTACATTCAGGGGTAAACCAATTAGGTTAACGGCTGATTTTTCATCACAGACTTTGAAAGCGAGAACGCTGAAAAATAATGGATTCCAACCAAGAATACTGTATCCAGCAAAATTAAGCTTCAGATTTGACAATGAAATTAAAATCTTTCACGATAAACAAAAGCTAAAAGAATTCCCAGCCAGAAAACCAGCACTGCAAAGCATTTTGGGCAAAATTCTACAAGAAGAGGAATGGAAAAATAGTGCCCAAAACTAACAGCGGGAGGTATCTCAGTAAAGGGGGAGGAAAATAACCAAAAAGTAAAAACTAGCCAAACTAAAATAAATAAATAAATAAACATGACTGGAAGTACAAATCATATTTCAATTGTAACCTTAAATGTTAATGGACTAAACTCACCAATCAAGAGACACAAGCTAGTAACCTGGATCAAAAAAACAAATCCAACAATATGCTGCCTTCAGGAGACTGATATAATAGGAAAAGACATACACAGGCTGAAGGTGAAAGGTTGGGAAAAATCATACCACTCACATGGCCCTCGGAAGCAAGCAGGAGTGGCCATACTCATATCGAATAAAATCAACTTCAAACCTAAGTTAATCAAAAGGGATAAAGAAGGACACTATATCCTGTTAAAAGGAACCATCCACCAACAAGACATAACAATTATCAATTTGTATGCACCAAACAATGGTGCGGCAACGTTCATAAAACAAACTCTCCTCAAGTTCAAGAGTCAAATAGACCACAACACAATAATTATGGGTGACTTCAACACACCGCTCTCGCCATTAGACAGATCCTCCAGACAAAAGCTGAATAAAGAAACTATAGAACTCAATAACACAATCAATAACCTAGACTTAACCGACATATATAGAATATATCAACCATCATCAAGTGGATACACGTTCTTCTCAGCAGCACATGGATCTTACTCAAAGACAGATCATATATCATGCCATAGGGCAACTCTTAGTAAATATAAAGGTGTGGAGATAATACCATGCACCATATCTGATCATAATGGAATGAAACTGGAAATCAACGATAAAAGAAGGAAGGAAAAATCCTGCATCACCTGGAAAATAAACAATATGTTACTGAATGATCAATGGGTTACAGAAGACATAAAGGAGGAAATCAAAAAATTCTTAGAGATAAACGACAATTCAGACACAACATACCGGAATCTATGGGATACAATGAAAGCAGTTTTAAGAGGGAAATTCATTTCTTGGAGTTCATTCCTCAAAAAAAGAAAAAAACCAACAAATAAATGAACTCACACTACATCTCAAAACCCTAGAAAAGGAAGAGCAAAACAACAGCAAATGTAGCAGAAGACAAGAAATAATTAAAATCAGAGCGGAAATCAACGAAATTGAAACAAAAAAAAACATTGAAAAAATTGATAAAACTAAAAGTTGGTTCTTTGAAAAAATAAATAAGATCAACCTTAGCCATGCTAACGAAGAGAAGAAGAGAGAAAACTCAAATTACTAACATACGGGATGAAAAAGGCAATATCACAACAGACACTACAGAAATACAGAAGATAATTAGAAAGTATTTTGAAACCATATATTCTAATAAAATAGAAGATAGTGAAGATATCGATAAATTTCTTAAGTCACATGATCTGCCCAGATTGAGTCAGGAAGACACACACAATTTAAACAGACCAATAACAAAGGAAGAAATGGAAGAAGCCATCAAAAGACTACCAACCAAGAAAAGCCCTGGACCGGATGGGTATACAGCAGAGTTTTACAAAACCTTCAAAGAAGAATTAATACCAATACTTTTCAAGCTATTTCAAGAAATAGAAAAAGAAGGAGCTCTTCCAAATTCATTCTATGAGGCCAACATCACCCTGATACCTAAACCAGACAAAGACACTTCAAAGAAAGAAAACTACAGACCAATATCTCTAATGAACTTAGATGCAAAAATTCTCAATAAAATCCTGGTGAATCGAATACAAAAGCATATCAAAAAAAAAAATTGTGCACCATGATCAAGTAGGATTCATCCCTGGGATGCAAGGCTGGTTCAATATACGGAAATCAATAAATGTTATTCACCACATCAATAGACTTAAAGATAAGAACCATATGATCATCTCAATAGATGTAGAAAAAGCATTCGACAAAGTACAGCATCCCTTTATGTTCAAAACACTAGAAAAACTAGGGATAACAGGAATTTACCTCAACATTGTAAAAGCTATATATGCTAAGCCACAGGCTAGCATCATTCTAAATGGAGAAAAACTGAAGGCATTCCCTCTAAAATCTGGAACAAGACAGGGATGCCCTCTATCACCACTTCTATTCAATTTAGTTCTTGAAATACTAGCCAGAGCAATTAGACAGACAAAAGAAATTAAAGGCATAAAAATAGGAAAAGAAGAACTTAAAATATCACTATTTGCGGATGACATGATAATATATTTAACAGACCCAAAAGGGTCTACAAAGAAACTACTAGAACTAATAAATGAATTCAGCAAAGTGGCAGGATATAAAATCAACATGCATAAATCAAAGGCATTCCTGTATATCAGCAACAAAACTTCTGAAATGGAAATGAGGAAAACCACCCCATTCACAATATCCTCAAAAAAAGTAAAATACTTGGGAATCAACCTAACAAAAGAGGTGAAAGATTTATACAATGAAAACTACAGAACCCTAAAGAAAGAGATAGAAGAAAATCTTAGAAGATGGAAAAATATACCCTGTTCATGGATAGGTAGAACCAACATCATCAAAATGGCGATATTACCCAAAGTTCTCTACAGGTTCAATGCAATGCCAATTAAAATCCCAACGGCACTTCTTGTAGAAATAGATAAAGCAATCAGGAAATTCATATGGAAAACAAAAGACCCAGAATAGCAAAAGCAATTCTAAGCAGGAAGTGTGAATCGGGAGGTATAGCGATACCAGATTTCAAACTGTACTACAGAGCAATAGTAACAAAAACAGCATGGTACTGGTACCAAAACAGGCAGGTGGACCAATGGTACAGAATAGAGGACACAGAGACCAATCCAAAAAATTACAACTTTCTTATATTTGATAAAGGCGCTAAAAGCATGCAATGGAGAAAGGATAGCATCTTCAACAAATGGTGCTGGGAAAACTGGAAATCCGTATACAACAAAATGAAACTGAATCCCCTCCTCTTGCCATGCACAAAAGTTAACTCAAAGTGGATCAAGGAGCTAGATATCAAATCAGAGACTCTGCGTCTGATAGAAGAAAAAGTTGGCTCTGATCTACATATTGTGGGGTCGGGCTCCAAATTCCTTAATAGGACGCCCATAGCCCAAGAGTTAAATACAAGAATAAACAAATGGGACTTACTTAAACTAAAAAGTTTTTTCTCAGTAAAAGAAACAATAAGAGAGGTAAATAGGGAACCTACATCCTGGGAACAAATTTTTACTCCTCACACTTCAGATAGAGCCCTAATATCCAGAATATACAAAGAACTCAAAAAATTAAACAATAAGATAACAAATAACCCTATCAACAAATGGGCCAAGGACCTGAACAGACACTTCTCAGAGGAGGACATACAATCAATCAATAAGTACATGAAAAAATGCTCACCATCTCTAGCAGTCAGAGAAATGCAAATCAAAACCACCCTAAGATTCCATCTCACTCCAGTAAGACTGGCAGCCATTATGAAGTCAAACAACAATAAGTGCTGGTGAGGATGTGGGGAAAAGGGTACACTTGTACATTGCTGGTGGGACTGCAAATTGGTGCGGCCAATATGGAAAGCAGTATGGAGATTCCTGGGAAAGCTGGGAATGGAACCACCATTTGATCCAGCTATCGCCCTTCTCGGTCTATTCCCTGAGGACCTTAAAAGAGCATACTATAGGGATACTGCCACATCAATGATCATAGCAGCACAATTCACAACAGCTAGACTCTGGAATCAACCTAGATGCCCTTCAATAGATGAATGGATAAAAAAAATGTGGCATTTATACACAATGGAGTATTACACAGCACTAAAAAACGACAAAATCATGGATTTTGCAGGGAAATGGATGGCATTAGAGCAGATTATGCTAAGTGAAGCTAGCCAATCCTTAAAAAACAAATGCCAAATGTCTGCTTTGATATAAAGAGAGCAACTAAGAACAGAACAGGGAAGAAGAGCATGAGGAAAAGATTAACATTAAACAGAGACGAGTGGGGGGAGAGAAAGGGAGAGAGAAGGGAAACTGTATGGAAATGGAAGGAGACCCTCATTGTTACACAAAATTACATATAAGAGTTTGTGAGGGTAAAGGGAAAAAAAAAACAAGGGAGAGAATTAAACAACAACAGATGGGGCAGAGAGGGAAGATGATAGGGAAGGGGAGGGGGGATAGTAGGGGATAGGAAAGGTAGCAGAATACAACAGTCATTAATATGGTATTATGTAAAATTGTGGATGTGTAACCGATGTGATTCTGCAACTTGTATTTGGGGCAAAAATGGGAGTTCATAACCCACTTGAATCAAATGTATGAAAGATGATATGTCATGAGCTTTGTAATGTTTGGAACAACCAATAAAAAAAAAAAGAAAAGAACATAAGCACTATTCTAACAGGTGATGCTCATTCTTGTAACTCAGCCACTACACAGTGAGGAAGCCCCAGCAGCTTTGGAGAGGCTCAAAAGAAATCAAGAACCCTGGCCCAAAGCCCTGGCTCAGGACCCAGCTAAAGCCAGCACCTATTATATGAGTGAACTGTCTTGAAAGTGAGACCTCCAACCCAAGCCACCCAGTTAATCCTCCATGGAGGCAAAAAGAAGCTGTCTCTACTGAGCACTGGCCAATGTGCATACTTTGGTCAGGGGTGGGGGGGTAGACGGGGGACAGGGGTGGGGTGGGGTTGGGGGACGTTTACCAGGAACTGAACTCTGGGACACTCAACCATCTGGGACACTCGACCACTGAGCCATATCCCTATTTTGTATTTTATTTAGAAACACAGTCTCACTGAGTTGCTTAGCACCTTGCTTTTGCTGAGGCTGGCTTTGAACTTGAGATCCTCCTGCCTCCCCTTTCCAAGCAGCTGGGATTACAGACATGCACCAATGTGCCCACCTCGATGTGCAGAATTTTAAGCAATGTTTGAAGGCTTTAGGTTTTGGGGTAGTTTGTTATACAGCAATAAATAACTGATACAACTACACTTATTAGATTGCTGACATTAATGATTCAATGTTTAATAAAAAGTTTGTGTGCAAACAAGTTGTGGATATCTCTTTCTTCAGAGAGGTACCTTCTGATTCTAAATGTAAAAAAAAACATGGCTGCAAATATGAGGACAATCTTTTCTATTAAACTTACATCAATCCATTCAATTCATAAGATAAATACTTCCCCTATTCACAGCCAATACTAAGCTTTAGGGGAATAGGCTGAATTACAGGATAAAGTCCTAATTTCTCTATCTATAAATGACAATTTCCTTTTCTCTGCCTGAGTAACTGTTGTTCTATTAGTGATTAAGACAAGGTTCCAAGGCAGACTATGAATGCTAACCCTACCACATATTAGCTGTTTCCAATTTCCTCATCTGTAAAATAGGATAATACTTATCTTCTGGCCCTGGGAAGAATACAAGAGTTAATTCGTGTACAGTGCTTAGACTCATACTTGGTGCATGTTGAGTATCTGCTAAATAATAGCTTAATACAACGAACAGAAAAATAGCTACATACCAATCAAGCACATACAGACAACCCAGATTATTCTAGAATAAGCTTCATCTTTTTTTTTTTTCATTTTTTTCTTCCAACTGCCTTACTTTGGTTTCTCTCTCAATGTCTTTAAAAAAAAAAACAGAAAGGAAGGAATAAAAAATGAAAGCAAGCAATGCTTCTTTAATGAGAATACTGATAAAAGTGCTGAAACAGAAAGTCATACAAAATATACAGATTAGGGCTGGAGATGGGGCTCAGTGGTAGAGCGCTCGCCTGGCACGTATGAGGCACTGGGTTCCATCTCAGCACCACATAAAAATAAAATAAAGGTATTGTGTCCACCTACAGCTAAAAAAATACATATTTAAAAATATATACACAGATTACCTGTTCTTTCCCTACATCTAATTCCTTAAAGGTCATGTATTGTGGTAAACAGACTGTGTCCATAACATATTAATGTCTGTTTAGGTTCAGAAAACATAATACCAAAAAGTCTAAATGCATAGCATATATCCATAATTCATGCTGATATTAGCCCTAACTCAATTAAGAACAATCTGTGGAATGGCCCCTCAAAGTTCCAAATGTTTACTGAGGGCTGGGGTTGTGGCTCAGTGGTAGATCGCTCACCTAGCACGTGCAAGGACCTGGGATGGATCCTCAGCACCACATAAAAATAAAATAAATATATTGTGTCCAAATGTTTACTGAAATGATAAAACAGCTCAAATCTGGAGACAAAGGCATAATAACAATCTGCCTTAAAGTCTAAGGGACATATAATATTCAGAAGTTTCAAAGTTATCCTATACTACCTTAATATTAAGGTTTCAAAGTTATTCTATACTCACTAATATTAGTGAAGGTAAAACCTTCACTTAATACAAAGTTAAACTGTTTATTCCTTTATTAGTTTTGTTTTTTGTTTTATAGAGTTTACAAAACATGATTCCACCGGAATATACTAAGCACTGAAAGTGGTTGAATAAGCTATTATTGACAAACCATCCTTGCTTTATGTTGACTAAGATGTTGGTCTGAAGAAAATATCAAAGTATTTCAACTCATGGTAGTTTTGGTAGTTTTCACATATGGCCCACTTTCTCACTAACCACCTTTCACAAGAGAGAAAGCAGAAGACACATTTCTATATCTTTTTAATTCTGAAAGTGACACTAAGTGACTTATTCAGGGTAAAGAAGGAAGTTACCAAGGGATATAGTTTTGTTTTTTTTTTTTTTTTTTTTTTTTAATTTCAACTGCCTTTCATTTCACTGTACTAACTGAAGTCTGGGAAGAATGGTAGCCAAGCAATATATGATAAAGCCACTGGGATACTCTTATAAACTCTGTATGTACAATTGACGTGAAAACCAAAACAAGAGAATCATCAGCAGAATTTTTCATGCCCTTAAAGCCCAGCTTTATACTTGACAGATTCTAAGCCAGCTTTTGAAAACTAAGAATGAAATCTATAAAGGTTATAAGAAAAGAGAACCAATTACTTTGCACAGACACTTTGTGATGATCATGAATAAGTTAAACTATTAGGGGAAAAAACTGCCATTGCCTGAGCTATACCTCTGCAATCCCAGATTCAATGACACCTAGTATTTAAGATGTATTTCTTCAGTTTATGTGTCACTTTGATAAATGTGAAAAGTACTTTTAGCAAAGAATTTGAATTAGATTTCATTAAAAAATCTGGCTGAGCAAAACAATGTACACTTGGTGGTTTGAATTCTGACATCTAAGTTATATAGTAACTTTTAACCTACAGCCAACAGTGATATCATACAGCAAAATGCTTGAATTTTGACTGAAAAGGAAAAAAAAATTGAAACCAGACTTGAGGACAAGCTCATCTCAGGATAAGAAGCTAGAATTCTTCTTGTATAATACTGAAAGCTAACAAACATAGAATGCTGAAATAGAGAGACATTTTATTCCTAACCAGTTCCAGACAAGTCAGAGTCAAAGCCATATGATCTGTGGTCACCTTTTCCTAAAAGTAAGTCTTATAAGAAAACCAGATAGTTTAGTTGGCCCTTTAGTAGTGTAATTTATTCTTCCTCATTCATGTGTGATGTCTCAAAGTATAAAGAACTGTAGATCTAGTAAGATCATATCAACTAACCCAGAATAAACAAGGGAAAAGCACTCTCGATTTCAAACACTTGGAGTTTTTTTTGTTTGTTTGCTTGCTTTTTAAGACCTAGCATACTTACAACCTCCTTGGAATGTTGATTTACTATTGGCAGAAAAGGAAGATGACGACAGTGACCTTTAAAATGGAAAAAGGGAAAACAACAAAGGATTCCATAAACTGCAGCAGTAGGGGCCAGGGAGAAGTTTCTCTGAGGATTCTGCTGTGGTTCCTGTTCTATTCAAAACAGAGATCCACAAATTTCCTTACGTATGTAAGACAAACTTATAAACAAAGAGGTGTCTATCTAGAGATTTAATAAAGTATCCCTTTTATACATTATCCTCTAATTTAATGAATAAGTCTTTTACAGTTTGCATAAAGACTATTATATAGAAAAAAAAAGAAATACAAAACTATGCACAATAGTTTTCAACACTTGGTTCAGAATCACTTGAGGAAAATGTTTTAAAAACAAATGTCTTAGATCCACCCTACCAGTTTCCACTAGTCTTGGGTAGAAATCAGTTAACAATCTTTTTCAATTCCACAGTGATTATAATGTACAGCCAAGGATGAGAACTACTAAATGAGAGCACTACTAAGTTTGTTAAATTGAGAGAAATGACAAAAAGGTCATCTAAACTGTAAAGAGGCAGATAAAATTTGCATATCAAAAAACCTTTCTAATAAAAAATACTATAGTCCCTACCCTGGCTCAATAGCCAACAAAGCCCAGAACATAACAAGGTTGACAATAAATAACAGAGGGCAAGTGATGTTTAAAACTGATGGATCTCAAACCAGCTCTTTATCACCCTGCTCTAAAAAGAAGGATGGATTTTTAGCTCTCAAAAGAAAACAAAAATTTTGAGTGTTTTAATTTCAATCACACACTTCCAATTCATCAGGCATTACTGTCCAAAAACTATTTCCATCTTGATTTTTTAACCTTACAAACTAGGCATTGTTAATACTTGATATCAATTTTTAAAGGATGCTAAGAATTGAATCTGGGCCCTTGTACATGCTATGCAAGTGCTCTACTACTAAGCTACCCTGCACCCGAAGTCACTCTTCAACTTTTTTTTAAAGCTTCAACCCCATTTATTTTTCTTGTCATTGTTGGCTATTCTTTCTATTTCTGAGGTCATTTTCCTTCTTCCTGAAATATATCTTTCAGAAATCTTTCAGCAAGGTCTGCTAATAGTAAATTCTCTCCAGTTTCATTAGTTATTAGTTATCCTTATCTTATGCCTGAAAGATGGTTTTATTAGACAAGGACTTCTAGATTGGGGTTTGTTTGTTTGTTTTTTTCTCAGAACTTTAAGGATATTATTCCACTGATTTCTAGCTTACACTGATACCATCAGTCTAATAAAAATGATTTTGTATGTAATCTGTCTTAGCTCTCAGCTGCTTTTAAGATCTCTTTGTGTTGGTATTCTGTAATATTACTAGGAGGTATCTAAATGAGGGTATCTTTTTATTTACCTGATTCTTTTTTATATTTTTTCCTGGAGTTCTTTATTTATCTGAAGTCAGTCAATTCTGAAGATTGTTGTCTTTCATTAATTTCACAAAGTTCTTAGTTTATTATCTCTCCAAATACTGCCTTCTCCCATTTTCTCTATTATCTCTTTTTGAAATTCTATTTTGATGTATGTTGGACTTTGTCTCTCTATTCTATCCTTCTGTCTGTGTCTCTTTCTCCCTTTTTAAATACATTCATTTTTGTTTTTAATAAGATTTAAACTTTTTTCATGAAATATTTTCATAAGAGTTCTACAAATAGCACAGCAATTTCACATAAAGGTATTATGTTTATCTATAACTAAAATATATATTTTAATAAGAAATTTAAATAAAGCAGAAATAGGGCATTAACTTTGATCTATAGATCTTATTCCAATAACTACCCTATAGTCTTTCATAGTTCACCAATTGTCCTAGGAATGTCCTTTTTCTGGTCCACTATCACACATTACAGGTACTTATCCATGTCTATCTCCTTAGTCTCTTCCAGTTTCAGAATGTTCATCAGTCTTTCTTTGATTTTCATGACCTTAACCTTATAGGCTATTTATTGTGTAAAATGTCCCTCTTTCAGGTTTATCTGATGCTTCTTCATGATAAAATTCAGGCTATGCATTTTTTGGCAAGAATTTTATAGAAGTGATAGTGTTTTTAGTGCATCACATCAGGAGGTACAAGATGTTGAATATTGTGTTACTGATGATATTATCTTGATTATTTGGTTATGACAATTTTTAAAAGCTCTTATGTTTTCCACTTCTTTGTCTCTGATTACAATCTGTATAGTTTCTTCAGATCTCTCTTCCCATTCATTCTTTCTTCAAATGTGTCTATTTTTTTGTTTTAATCTGTCGTTTTCTCATTTTAACTTATTATTATTTCCAAGTTTTCTCCAAAAATTCTAATCAATTGTCCCTTTGCCATATTTTAATTTCCTATTTTAACATATTTATTTTACATTTTGTATGTGATAATTCAAATATCTATAGTTTTTCAGAGTCTGATTTTATAGTATATGTCCTCTAACCTTTGTTCATAGTGGTATGTTTCCTGGTGTGTTTAATGATTTTAGGAGGAGAAAGAAGAGATATGCACTTGTGTTCAATTGGATCTCTATCGGTGGCAATTTTTTTTAGGTTGGGTGTTTGAATCCTTTGAGTAGGATTTGCATTTGCACCTGCCATGTATCTGGAAGTACCAACAACACAGAGTCTTTTAAACTAAATGTTTAACTTTTGGGGATAGTAGAGCTGGTTCACACCAGTAGCATAAATTCAGGATCACACCTGCATGAGTGAGGGGTTGAGATGAATAATTATTAAGAGAGCCTTTTTCTTTATTTCTACTCTATTCAAAATCAAAATCAAGATAAGTACTTACCAACAATCTCCCTGTGTGGTAAGACAAGTTTTTTTTTTCTTTTTTGTCTTTTAGCAAACAAAAATATCATTCTTTGGAAATTCCAGCCTTATTTTGGTAGAGAGAAAGGGAGGACTCACTTGTGACTTGCCCCTGGTTTAGGTCTAGAGCTTTCTCTCCTATCCCCAGACTCTGGACCTCAAGGATCAGGAAATAAACCTAGAATAAGCACTACTTTCACTAGTTTACCATTATAGATTCGTATTATTTTAATTTTAATATTTCTGGCCTCTGGTAAGTCCTTACTTTGTTTACAGATGAGCCATGAAATAAAAGAGTTCCAATTTATTTTTTAATCCAGCATTTTCTGGTATGCTAAACTATAGTGAGTTTCTCTGTATCTTTAGCCTACCATATTGCCAAAATCAGAAGTTCTTAAGTGTTCATGAATCTCTTGTACTACTGTAGAGGAAAAAAAAAATTATGATATAGTTGAAAAGATAATTCTATAAAAAGTGACTTGGATTAATATTTAGATGCTTCAACTTCAACTGTAAAACAGAATTAACCTCACTGAGTAGTGAGATAGAAGTGTTTCATATCAATTCATAGGTATCCTGTTTTAGCCATTCCATGCTGCCTAAAATTACTATTTTTAGAGACTACACACAGTGGGCCAGTTCCTTGAATTCTGTGCCAAAAATAGCTAGATGACTTCTTTGTCATTCATAACACATCAATAAGGTCCAAAAATTAATCTTTTTAAGTCTGTTAATTTTCTTTTTCTGTGTAAAATTCTTTTTTACTCTTTAGTAACCCAAAACTCCTCAAATTAGCCAGTCTTTCTGTAAGTTTTATAAAACTGTTACTTTATTTTTTATTTTTTATTTTAATTTTAGTTGGATGCAATACCTTGATTTTATTTATTTATTTATTTTTTTATGTAGGGCTGAGGATTGAACCCAGGGTCTTGCACATGCGAGGTGAGCGCTCTACCACTGAGCCACACCCCCAGCCCCAAAACTGTTGCTTTAGATGTAAGACATATTTACATTTCATCACTAAATGCTTTCAGAAAAGTTTCTTTTTTATAGACACATACACACATTTAAGGTAAATATATGTGTTTGTGTGTGTGTGTGTATTTGGCAAACGTATGTCATACATTGCTTTCATTTGGGCCCATACCAATAAGACACAACAGTTCCAGTTTTACATTGAACATCTGAAACAACATAATTAATCTTATTATAGTAATGTGATTTGTTCTAAAAAAGTTTAGGTTCCCAAATTTAAAATGCTTTGGAAGGCTCTGATTAAAATGTGTATTTGTCTGGCCAAATTTAATTTTGTGGCATCTGAGAAAAGTGCAGGTAGAACTTCAAATATGCACAAATGAAAACATAATGCTTGCTTCAAGTTTCTAGAGACACAAGACCACAGATGTGGAATTGTTCAATAAATATCTTCCAGGTGGAAGTTCCTGCTCCTCTGGCTAAACCGCAGACCTGAGAAGGCACCACCCTGAAGTAGAGATTACAAAGGACAGGGCCAATCAAGAAATGTTTCTGAATAATACACGATTCCTAATATTTGGTTCAGGGGCAAGTGTCAGTGTTTCAAATCATTGTTGTTTTCTGAGCTTTGATGTTTTACTATTCATGCCAAATTTAGAAGAAATGGTTCTTAGTTTTTATGAGTTTCATAGCCAGTTTCTTTCTTTCTTCCTGGTGTTTGGAGACATTCCAACTTCTTAAGATACTTCTATATTTCTTTATTCCTATCAGCTCTTTCTCCTTGTTAATTTTCTTCAATTTGAATCTTTCAGTATGTTTTCAAATTTGAATAGTTGCTAATATTCCTACTACTTTCTGAATTCTTAAAGCTTCACACAGAGAAAGATCTCAACTAGCTGATCCTCAGGATTACCAAATATTTAAAACTTTCTCCTATTTAAGACTTTCTCTCTTATTACCCTTTCTATACAGTCCACCGATTAATTTTTTAACACAAATCTTTTCTTGATAAAATGTGGACTATCAACTCTTCCTTTCATACTGAATCAACCTACCATGGAAATGTAATCCATCCCCATAGCAGCTACGAACATCATTAATTTATTTAAACCTCTTTTATTCCAGTCTTTTTTTCTCAAATTTCTGTTTTCTTATGAGTGATTTCACAGCAAAATGCCTCCTCCAAACCCATCCTTACTTCCTGCATCATAATTCAATCCTCTTTATGTTTTTCACTGAATGCAATTACATGAAGCCTTCCACAATTGCCACTATCAGAGCTACTGGTTACTTCTATGTTCCCTTAAGAATATGCCTGTGCCAGGCTTGTGGGTCACACCTATAGTCTCAGACACTCAGGAGGCTGAAATGAGAGAATCACTTGAGCTCCTCATCCTGGACCATCCTGAGCAATATAATGAGACTGTTTCAAAAAAAAAGAAGAAGAAGAAGAAGAGATGCCTGTGATACTGTGATACATAAGAAATATACAGTTTGGTTGTTATCTTGGGTTCTGGGCACCAGCTCCTAAAACCCTTGGTATTTCCTGAGTAAAAGAGTGTCTTTTATTATTTAGGAGCCCCTTCCAACAATACTTGAGTTTGTGCTAACGAGAGACCCTTGGAGATGGGGGCTGATTTTGAGAGGAACCAACCATGTGATTCATGATTTGGAATTTTCAGTCCCATCCCCCAACTCTAGTTGAGGAAGAAGAGTAGAGACTGAACTCAGTCACTAAAGGCCAATGGTTTAGTCTCACTGGCATAATAAAGTCTCCAAAAAAAAAAAAAAAAAACAAACCTGAAACAAAGAGAACTAGAGAGCTTCCAGGTTGGCAAATACAAGAAATTGCTGAGTCAGTAGTAACCCTGTAAAGTTTGTCACCCCTCCTTTACCTTATCCTTTGCATTTCTTCCATTTGATTTGCTCTATGTATCCTTTATAATAAACCAATAGCATATGTAAAGTGTTTCTCTGAGTTTTATGAGCCGTTCTACCAAGTCACTGAACTTTGGGGGGATGTTGTAAGACTCCTCAATTTATAGTCAGTTGATAAAAAGTTACCTGGGACTTATGACTAGTGACTAAAATTGTGGCATAGAGCCCTTAATCTGCAGGGGCCTGGGAATTAATCTAACCAGGGAAGTAAAAGAGCTCCACAATGAAAATTACAGAACACTGGAAGAAAGAAACTGAATAAGACATTAGAAGATAGAAAGATTTCCCATGTTCTTGGGTAGGCAGAATTAATGTGGTCAAATGGCCATAATACCAAAAACAATGTACAGATAAAATGCAATCCCCATCAAAATACCAACGACACAACCACAAGAATGGGAAGTTATACTCCACATATGTATGAAATGTCAAAATACAATCTACTGACATGTATAACTAAAAAGAATAAAAAAAAATGACATTCTTCAAAACAATCCTTAAATTCATTTGGAAGAATAAGAGACTCAAAATAGCCGAAGCAATGCCTGGTACCAGTATTAAGCAAAAAAACTGATACAGGAGACATCACAATACCTGATCTGAAATTATACTACAAAGCTATAATACGAAAACAGCATGGTATTGGCATCAAAGCAGACATGAAGACCAATGGAACAGAATAAAAGGTACAGAGACAAACACACATACTTACAGTCATCTGATACTTCACAAACATGCCAAAGATATATATTTTGGAGAAAAGACAGCCTTTTTAACAAACAGTGCTAGGAAAACTGGACAGCCATATGTAGGGAAATGAAACTATATCTCAATTTCTCATCCTAAACAAAAGTCAAATCAAAATGGATCAGACTTAGGAATTAGACCAGAAACCTTACAACTTGTAGAAGAAAACATTGAGTCAACACTCCATCATACTGGTGCTGGCAGCAACTTCCTTAACAAGAGCCCCAAAGCACAAGGAATAAAACCAAGAATCAATTCCATCAAATTAAAAAGTTTCTGCACAGCAAAGGAAACATTTAAAAGCATGAAGTGAGAGTCTACAGAATGGGAGAAAATCTTTGCCAGCTACTCCTCTAACTCCTCTAATTAATATCCAGAGTATATAAAAATTTCAAAAAACTTAACACCAAAAATGAATAACCCAATCAATAGCTGGGCAAAAAAACTAAACAGAAACTTCTCAAAGGAAAAAAGCGATCAGGGAAATGCAAGTCAAAACTACACCAAGATTTCATCTTATTCCAGTCAGAATGGCAATCATCAATAACACAAAGAAAGATGTGGGGGAAAAGGTATTCTTGTACATTTTTGGTGGGAATGCAGACTAGTACAACCACTCTGCAAAGCAGTATGGTGACTATACAAAAAACTAGAGATGGAACCACCATATGTTCCAGCTATCCCACTCCTTGGTATTTTCCAAAAGAACTAAAATCAGTATATTATAGCAATACAGCCACCTCAATGTTTATAGCAACACAGTTTACAATAGCTAAATTATGGAATCAACCCAGATACCCATCAATAGATGAATGAATTAAGGAATTGTGGCTTACATACACAGTGAAGTTCTAATCAATAAAAAGAAGAATGAAATTATAGCATTTGCTGGTAAATGGATATTAATGCCAAGCGAAATAAGCCACTCAGAAACTCAAAGGTTGAGAAGTGGAGAGAGAGATCAGTGGTAAAGCACTTGCCTAGTATTTCTGAGGCCCTGGTTTCAATCCCCAGCATAACATAAAAAGTAAACAAAATAAAAGGACAATTATTTAACAAAGTAAAAGGACAATTATTTAAAGGAAAAAAAAGAGAAACTTAAAGGGGAAAAAAAAAAACCTTAAAGATTAAATGTTTTCTCTCTCATATGTGAAAGTTACAGTAAGGAGGAGGAGCCAGACACAATGGTACATGCCTGTAATCCCTGCAGCTCAGGAGGTAAGATATCATAAAAATATAGGGAAGACTGGTAGTATAAAAAAAGAAGTTTGAAAGGTAGAGAGATGAAAAAGAATAAATTTTTTAAAAAATCATTTATGTGCATACATAAATATCCCACAGGGAATCTCACCTTTAAGTAAAAAGAACCATTCAAAAATAAATAAATAGATGAGCAAAAAAAGTCTAGCAGAGTAGAGGAACAAGAAGGGAGAAGGGAGAAAGGATAGCAGGGAAAGGGGAGGATCATGAACTGAAATCGAATTCCATGCAATGTATGAATTTTCTCAGGATTAATCCAATTATTAAGTATAACTATTAGGCTCTAATTTAAAAAAAAAATGTTGGCACATAAAATTTATAAATACTTATGGAGTACAATGTTGTGTTTCATTGTGTAATAAACAAGTGTCAATAAAAATTAAAAGATATAACTGGAAAAAGGAAAAAGGAGTATACTGACATATTTTAAAGTGAAAAAGCATTTTTCAACAATATATAAATAATAGCTTTATGTAAAACCAAATTTTAAAACAATATACATATAAATACACAAACACAAATGTGTACATAATATACATTTATAGATGCTGTTTATTATATCCCAAATGGTCTTCCTGTACCTTACCTAATTACTGAATCTTATTAGTATTTTTCTTAATATCTTTATTTATTTATTTATTTTTATATGGTGCTGAGGATCGAACCCAGTGCCTTACATGTGCAAGGCAGGCGCTCTACCACTGAGCCCCAGCCCCCTGAATCTTATTTTTAGATCTTAACATAATCATTCCTTTCTCAGAGAAACCTTGCCTTACCACTCTAACTAGGTCAAGTGAACCTACTATGTGGTCTCATAATATTGTGTACCCTTCTTTCATGGCACCTGACATGGTTATAATTTTGTGTGTAACTTATTTGTATAATTATTTTGATTAATATATATCATTTACATTAGACTACAAATTTGATTAGGGCTGGGACTAAGTTAATTTTGCTCACCATTATATTATTAGTCTTGCATTATACCTAACACTCAGTAAATAATAAATATATTCTGCATTGTACAAATTTTGATATATAACATTTTTATTTTATTTCAGCCCAAAATACTTTCTATTCCTCCCCCCACCCTACTTCCCCCCCCTTCTTCAACCCATGGGTTTATTTAGAAGCATGTTAGTTTCTACATATTTGGGAATTTTCTATATACCTTTCTATTGTTGTTTGCTAATTGACTCTATTTTTTTAATGTTACATAATTTAAAATTTTTTTTCATTTGTTTTAATTAGTTATACATGACAGCAGAATGCATCTATGCACTTTGATATATCATAATAGATGGGATACAACCTCCCACCCCCCCTGAGTGCACATGTTACAGAATCATACTGGTCATGCAGTAACAATGTCTGTTTCATTCTACTATCTTTCCTACCCTACATCCCCTCTCCTTCCCTGCCATCACTTCCCTCTGCCTAATCAATGTAAAGCTATTCTTCCCTAGTGCTCCCCCTCCCACCTTATTGTGAATTAGTATCCGCATATTAGAGAAAACATTCAGCCTTTGTTTTGGGGGGATTGGCTTATTTCCTTTAGCATGATATTCTCCAACTCCAACCATTTACTGTCACATGCCATAATTTTACTCTTCTTTAAAGCTGAATAATTTTTGATAATTGGCAATGAATGAATGAATAAAGAAAATATGTTATACACACACACACACAGTGGTATACTATTCAGTCTTAAAAAAGGAGGAACAGGGCTGGGGTGTGGCTCAGTGGTAGAGCGATCGCTTTGCACATGCGAGACCTGGGTACAATCTTCAGTGCCACATAAAAATAAATAAGTGAAATAAAGGTATTAAAAAAAAGAGGCTCTCTTAAAAAGGGGGGGGAAAAATTTTAGAGTCCTATTATGTAGCACGGTGACTACAGTTAATAATAATGTGTTATATATTACACAATTGCTGAAAGGGCAGATTTTTAAATGTATGAACACACTAAAAATAGTACATGAGGTAAAAGAATATTTTAACTAGCTTGACTTATTCATTCCACAATGTAAACATATCGGAATATCGCATTGTATCATATATAAATACACAATTATTAATAATTACTAATAAAATTAAGGAAGATTTATTGATTAAAGAAGATTCAATATCTCCTCTGTGGAGATGTATGAGACATACTTAAACTGTAAGATATTCAGTCATTTATCCAATGAACATTTTTTTATCTGTAACACATAAAAGCTGCAAAGACAGAAGGTCATGGCTCCTACTTAAGCCTACATAGAGAACGACAAGTAAAAAAAATGAGAATAATATGAGTGAACTATGTAAATGGTATGATAGAGATCCCCAAGAAGGAGGGAGAGTTGGAACAGGGTGGGGTTTGGGAGGGAGGCTTTTTGTAAAATGCTTTTCTTGGGAGGGGCACTCAGTGAGAGCCTAAGCCCGCCACTCACTTTTCACAGACTAGTTCATAGGCTGCAAAGAGAAAGAAAGAACTTACTATGGAATCAGGGCAATAAACAGTATGGTGACAGCCCTGAAGCCTCTTTTTTTTTTTTTTAATTTGTTCTTTTTGGATATACATAACAATGGAAGGTATTTTGACATGTTATACATATATGGAGTATGACTTCCCATTCTTGTGTTTGTATATGATGTGGAGTTTCGCTGGTTGAGTATTCATACATGATCATAGGAAAGTTATGTCCAAGTCATTCTGATGTCTTTCCTATTCTCATTTCATCTCCCCTCCCTTCATTCCCCTTTGTCTAATACAATAAACTTCTACTCTCCCACCAAAAAAAAAATATATATATATATATATATATATGCGCCGCAGTCTGGCTGGGCACAAATAACCGAGCCGCCACGAAGCACTTGTAGGTTCAAAAAAGCAACTCTTTATTCCCAAACTCTCACCAGCACGCCAGACTGTGGCATATATATATATATATATTCTGACTCAACTAGTAAAATAATGTAGGTTTAAAAAAAATAATGTAGGTTTGAAAATCTGTAAAAAAAAAATAATTATAAGAGTAGACTGGAGAAAAGGAAGTGGGTTAGGAGAAAGGTAGTCATGAAGTCTTTTTATTTGTTTAGTTTTTTTGTTGTTGATGATGTTGTTTTGGTACTGGAGACTGAACCCAGAGGTATTTTACCATTGAGATATCCTGTTTTATTTTTTATTTTGAGACAGGATTTCTCTAAATTTTCCAAACTAGCCTCAAACTTGCAATCCTCTTGCCTCAGACTCCCGAGCCATGTGCCACTGCACCTGGTGCCTTTCATTTTTTAACTCTACATAGTTTTATACTTTCTAAAAATTGTTTTTGTGGTATTTCCACAACTGCATACAAGCATCCCCTGATCAAATCCAACCATACTTTTTCTACTCTACCTGCACCCTTTCCAATCCCCAGTAATCATTATTCTACTTTCATTTATTACTCTGGTAATTAAAAATAAATTAAAACATTAAGATACATAAAAAAGGAAAAGGAACAGCTTCTGCAATCATGAAAGTTAGAATCTTCAGGGCAAAGTTACTAATGGTTACCTTTAAAATCCAATATTTAAATACAAGACAATGATTACAACCTATGGCTCAATTTTCCTCAACAGGCCATGGAAGAAAGTCAAGGAAAAAAAGTTATTAAATAAAAGACATCTTAAAATTAAAAAGTTGAACTCATAGCTGGGCGAAATAGCACACGCCTGTACTTCCAGTGGCTAAGGAAGCAGAGGCTGGAGGATTATAAATTCAAAGCCAGCCTCGGCAATTTAGCAAAGCTCTCAGCAACTTAGGAAACCCTGTCTCAAAAAATAAATAAATAAAAAGGGCTGGGGATGTGGCTCAGTAGTTAAGTGCCCCTGGATTCAATCCCCAGTACCACACACACACAAAAGTTGATCTTATAGAAGTAGAGAGTCAAAAAGTAGTTACTAGAGGCTGGGAAGGAGAAGGAAGGATGGAGAGATGGTAATTTGGTACAAGGTTATAAGTGGATAAGAGAAATAACTTTTAATGTTCTATAGCACAGTAGGTAATTGTGTTTGATGACAATTAATTGTATAATTTAAAATATCTAGTAGAAAGGATCTTAAATGTTCTCAGCACAAATGATAAATGTTTCAGGTGACAAATATGCCAATAACCCTAATATGATCATTATACATTGTACTGATACATTGAAATATCACACTGTACCCTATAAATATGTACAACGATGATGTGTCAATTAAATATGTAAATAATTTTTTGAAGAGAGACAACTTGGATAATTAGCCTTAAGTATAGCTGGAGAAGTTCTACCAAATGTCCTATAACCATGGAGTCTTCCTTGATACTGGGGAATACCAGTATAACATGCTTTGTTTTGAGTCTTCCTGGTATTCACTATATGGAAATTTGGCTCAGTTTATTTGCAGAATTTATTTTCAACTTCCTAATTCAGGAAGATAAAGTTTAAATTAGCATGTTTCTTTTCTCCTTTATTAACCCAGAAACAAACACAAAAATTAAAATGTCAGAATAACTTTAAATGACGAATATGGGCAAAATGTCAATGGCATATGATGAAGAATGTAGTAAAAACATTTTTAATAATTCAAATGTTTATTTCAGGTGTCTTTTTTGCATATCCTATATAATATGTCTAGTACAGTGTGAATTTTTTTAAATAGATAAACTCATAAATTTATGACATTTTCACAATGAATTATCTTAGTTCAAAAAAGTGGTTATGTAACCGATGTGAATCTGCATTATGTATATAGGGTAAAAATGGGAGTTCATAATCCGCTTGAATCAAATGTATGAAATATGATATGTCAAGAACTTTGTAATGTTTTGAACAACTAATAAAATAAATAAATAAATAAAAATTAAAAAAGAATTATCTTAGTTCATTCATTTAACAGTATATGGGTCTCTGGTGATTCCATGATGAAATATCAAATGCTCTAGAGAGTTGTACTGATACCAAATGACAACAAAAGCTTAATATAAAATATATACTAGCTGTCAGATGCTATCCAGAAATAAAATGAGAGTGACCTAAGGTATCTATCAAACCTGTGAAAAAGATACAGAATTTAAGTTAATAATACACTCTTAAAAAAAAAAGTCAACATATGCCCAGTACAGTGACACATGCCTATAATCCTAGCAATTCAGGAAGCTGATGCAAGAGGATCTCAAGTTGAAGGTTAGCCTGGGCAACTTAGTGAGACACTGTCTCAAAATAAAAAAGGGGTGACTCAATGATAGAGGCAATGATATAAGGCTGCATGGGGAAAAAAAGTGGGGGGGGGGGACTCTTTGGAAGTAAGTATTTCACTACATTCTACATAGGTCAGAATATATCTGAGGAAATGCATTCAGACCAGGATATCACCTTCCAACATGTACACTGATCATCAGTGACAAGCACAAAGCCTTTTGTAAGGCTGAACACTAAAGCAAGTCAGTTTGAGAGGAATTGGAGCCGTGAGAGGATTTGAAAACGAAATCATAGGACAAATAGGTCAAGAATTAGGACAGTTAAGTCTGGTTGCAGGCTTGCAGCAGGGAGAGAAAAATAAAGGAAGATAACATAATTAGTTTTAAACACGTAATGATTTCTAAGAAGTAAATTTCACTAAAAATTAACCAAAAGCTAAATGAGCATCCACTAAAGTTTCTTATAGCCTAAAAAGAAACTATTTAATCCTGCCATTTTCTTATCACCTTTTTATCCCAAAGTTCTTTAAAGGATAGTCCATACTCACTGTCTTGACTTCCTAAAGTCTTTTCAGGAAAACTGGCAAATGTTGATAATTAATGAAGCTAGACAATGGGTTTAAGTGGGTTTATAACAACTTTCTCTACAGCTTGATAATCTTCATAACTAACTTCATTAATAAAAAAAGATTATTCACCAGGAATGGTGGCACATGCCTATTATCCCAACTACTGTGGAGGCTGAGGCAGGAGGATCACAAATTTGAGGCTGGCCTTGGCAACTTAGCAAGACCCTATTCAAAATAAAAAATAAAACAGCTGGGTGTTTAGCTCACTGGTAAAGCACCCCTGGACTCAATCCCCCATACTGCCTAATAACAAAGAGAGAGAAAATTATTCAACTCATAGCTCCTTTCAGTTTTCAACTAACTAAGCTAGACTCCATGTCTTCCCCTAATAAATCTGCTTTTCAAGACTACCATTGACCTGTTAATTATCAAATTCCATTTTCTGCCTCTCCCAAACTCTCAGCAGCATATGATACCATTGCCCAAGACCACCTTGAAATTCTTTTTATCTTAGCTTAAGAAAACCATTTCTTTGATTCTGTCCCTAACCCTGTTTGCTCTGATTTTCTTGTTCTATTGTTCATGTTCTTTTTTGTTTTTTTGGTGGTGCTGAATATTGAACCCAAGGCCTTATGCACGCTAGGCAAGCACTCTACCAACTGAGTTATATCCCCAGCCCCTGTTCATGTTCTTATTACTCTCCTTTGTCTACTCATTCTCCTTGGATAATCTCATTTACTCCACTACCACTATCTACCTATGTGTCCATAACAGTAATGTCAGTACTCAGTCACTGTCCCAAACTTCCCATGCTAAAAATAAAAACTGTATTGTCATCATAAACTGTCCATGTTTCTGATTGCTACTTCAGATAACTGTATCACCATTCAGTCTCTTAACATAGAAATTTTGGAATTATCTTTAATTTCCCTTTTTTTCTTCCTTATGTCCTCATTGTACCAGGTATTAAATCTCAGAATCTGTATCTGAGATAGTTCATCCTTGATAGCCATGGTTCAAGTTTAGACTCTCATTTATTACCTGAAAGAAAGCAATGGTCTCTGCCACTACTCTCCCTTTGATCCAGTCCATTCTCAATATAACCCTCACAGTCATCTCCCAGATACACAAAGCTGATTACATTACCCTCTGCCTAAAAACTTAGGGATGTCTCATTGTATAAAAGTGCCCTTCATTATCTGGCTCCATATATGCCCAAGGGGCTCATGCACACTCCTTGTATCTGTAAGAGACACCAAACTTTTCACTTTTTTCTGAAAACGTCATACCATTTCATCATGGTGCCTTTAAACATGCTGTTTCCCCTATTTGACATGTCTTTCCCACACTTTCCATCTGGAAAACTGGTATTACACTTCAAAGTTCAGATTCCTCATTGGGGATTTCCCTTGTCATTCAATCATTCAACAAAAAATGTGTTGTTACAGTTATCAATATGTCATAAACTGTCACCCTAAGAACCTGCACTCTCATTTATGTTCTTTCAGTACTTTGTTCATACTGCAGTAATTATACTCACCATATTATACCATAGTTACATGTCTCTTCTCCCAGTTAGATCATGATATATTTGAAGGTATGGCTCCTATCCAATTACTCTTCACGTATCCCTACGTATCTAGGATGCTGATTTTGTTCTAAACATATCAGTTTATCTCTAGATTACTACTAGAGCTAAAGAATAACAAACAATGAGTATTCCAATTTTTACATTATTATCCAAAACAAATAGCTACATACTTACCTCATGGGGCCATAGTTCAGTATTACAAATGCCAAAACTATCATGACACAGATAGCTCTTCGCTTTGGACTAGGGACTTTAAGCCTCTGGTTCTAAAGGAAATGACCACATGAAATACAATTAAACTACATATCAATCTCACAAAAAGCATTACCTTAAAAGAAAACTTTCCTCTTTACTAGCTATATGAATGCCTTTTCTTATTTAAAAACAAAAACAAAACTCAAAGTTGAGAAAATAGTTCTTTTCGAAATACTGAAGTAGAGCCTTCCAAGATTTCTTTTCCAAAAGAGAGAAGTCAAAGAGAAACAAATAGAGCAGAGAATTCAATAGTTTTATATTTTCATGAATCCCCAAAGAATTTTGAATCACTTGTGTAGTCTGTCTCCCTGTCTTTAAAATCACTGTTTTCACCAATGCACTGGAGTGTTACCATGTGCTCAGGGGTTAAGATAGAAAAAACAGTATAAGAAATCCCACTGAATAGGTATCTATTTGGTTCAGAACTCCACTGCAGTGGGAAATCCTAAGGCAGCAGATTTTATGAACAGAACTGAGGAGAGATGATTAACCCTGGGAGCAGTATGACAACAGAAGGCAAAAAGCAGTGCAGGTAGACAGAGAAAAGATAACATTTTACTTTATATTTTCTTTTTTAAAAGGGAAGCCCTCATAGGACTATCCAGGAGTCTCAATCTGAGTCACTTAGTCAGGAGTATAGAAGGTACCAAGGTAATGAGTTAGGAGAAACCTAAGAAAAGAAGAAGACTTCTAAATAGATTGGGAAGTACAGTTCAAAAGATCATCTTTCAAATTTTATCCTATTGAAAAATGTTTTTGGACTTATCGTACTCTTGTTTTCCTGGCACTATTGTTTTATATCATTTAAGATGTAAAAGTTTATTAATTTATAAGAAAAAACAACTTTAACCCATCTTAGCAGGCTCCATCACACTCACCTCTGATATAACTTCGTCCAATTGCCGTTTCAGTGACCCATTCTCTTTCTTCAGTTGCTCATTTTCTGAAAGGGCAGCCTTTAATCTAGCCTCTAACCCTAGCATATATTCTTTCTTTTTCTTGCGTGACTGACAAGCCGACTCTCGATTTTTTATCATACGTTGTTGCCTCCTTAGCACAGCAATCTAGAAAAAGTTAGGAAAAAATCAGAATATTATGATTTTAGAATCAGATCAAAATAGATTGGGATATATTGATTTAAACAATTATTTTTAAACTACTGTGCTTAAAACTATATCTTAAAACAGCTTTTAAAATGTACTGTTCAAACTAAGTAAATAAAAATCAAAAGATGAAATAAGGCTTCTGGGAACCTAAATGTTAAATAATTTCTTCTGAAGTGTTCCTAAAGCTTATTTATTGATCTTCCAATTTTCTCTTTAGACACTCCCTTAGAAAGTTCCTTTAAATACATAAGCATACATAGTTACTCTTCAGTATTCATGAGGAACTGGTTTCAGAACTCCCCAGTTACCAAAATCTGCAGATACTCAAGACCCTTATATAAAATGGTTTAGTTTCTGCATATAACCTACTCATATCCTCTTGTATACTGTAAACCATCTCTAGATTACTTATTATATCTACTATAATGTGTAAGTAGCCATTGTACCATATTGTTTAGGAAATAATAACAAGGAAAAAAGTCTATATATGTACAACACAGAAGTAATATTTTTCTGAATGTTTTCTATCTCAGTTGATTAAATCAACTGAATATGGAACACAGAGATACAGAGGACCAATGATATATACATCTTTAATCAACATCTCTGTCCCTAAATTAATTGACTATGCTCCAAAGTCATATATCCAATTACTTATAAGACTACTTCTACTTGTAGAATCCATTCAAATTCAATACGTGAAAAGTGAACACATTTCCCTCTACCTAGATTTTTTAAAAATCTATCCATCTTCTATCAATAGTATTTCTCAGAATATAAAGGAGGAAATGATCATTATTATATCTTTTATTCTCTATATTCATTCCCACTCCCAATCCCTCATTTACTCACCAAATAATGTGTGAAATATATGCTAATGACCAACTTTCTTTCAGTAAATATGTGTCTTAGTTATCCCTTCCTATTTCCACTAACATTCTCTTAACACAGGCACTCACTAACTTACCCAGACTACTGAAATAGATGCCTATTTGAATTGTCTTTGGTTTTATCTTGTCCACCAATTCTAAAACAACCCTCCAAATGTTTATCTTACCAATCCATTGCAAAGACAAGCTATTCATACTTCCCAGCTACCCACTCTTATTTTCAAATCCTTCCCTAATGTGATCACTCCCTACCTAAGGATACTTTCTGCCCTAACTATACAACTATTCATGCTATATCCTCTAATCTTCTCATTTAAGGCTACTTAATAATCTCCTCACATGTCTAAATGATTTCTTTATTCATACTGTTTGTTCCTATTTGGGATGTCATCTCCTCTACTGACTTTGTTCTAAGGTCCCTCTAAATTCCAATTATCCTTATTTGATATTTAAATTTTCTCTGAACATCTTATTCCCTTATTATTTGGGAGATACACCAGAACACTCCAATGGTCTCAACTATTTTAAGAATGTTCACTTTACCTAGCTTTTCAACCTGGAAACCAAAACCATGTCTGATACTACTTTTTTTGTTAAATACCCACAATATCTACCATAATAAAAACTAATTGAACCAAGTTATTTTTGTTAAGTTTTCTAAACTAAGTTATAGAAACTATTATAATAACATTAGTCTAATTCAGGGGCGGGGGAATTAAGGGAAAGAGGTAACAAAAATTAAATCCATAAAAAAGCACCAGAGAATAATATTTAAATTGATTAGTGTTAAGTATACAGATGCCTAAAATATTGACGTCTATGTACTTTGGAATGGACTTTAAAAAATAAATATCCTGCTGTGGGGTGTTCCATAACTCAATCAGTAAATTTAAAAATTTCATATCAATTTGTTTTAAAATAGTAACATAATTCCCATCCAAATACATTTCCTAGAAACAGGTATGCCAGAACCAATCATGTGATCTCTCAGCACCAAGTACTGTCAACAAACTCTCAATCATAACCTACAAGAAGAAATGTTATATGAAATATCAAAAAAGGGTGTTTTTTTCTTTTTTAACTTCACAAGTGTGCTAATTATATGATTACAATCATCATCTATAAAAATTTCCCCTGTGCAACAACTATCCAACTATCCCACTCTTCAATAATGTTCTCTCTCTCCCTCTCTCTTTCTCTCTCTCTCTCTCTCTCTCTCACACACACACACACACACACACACACACACACACAGCAGTAGCACCAGCAAGCCATGATGGATTGATTATTCACCAATTTCAAACTATTCTCTGGAAAATACCACTCTGTTCAATCTAATGTTATTTTTAGTTATTGTCATTATTCCTGAGAATGCCAGTGTCCATAATTAATACTTAATAACAGAGTGCTGAAGTACACTGAGCACTGAACAAGTACACAAAAAAGAAGGTTCCAGACGGAAGAGTTCATACTAAAAGTTAGGTCAAAGGCAACCTTTTTTTAAAGGTCACATAACCTATGGAATCTGGGGAGGCATACAGATGGCACACTGTTTAATAAATTTCAAACAAGAATTGGGTATTTCTATAAACAAGAAAAGAACCTGCATATTATGAAATACTAAAGTTTCAAAGGGTGTCAATCCACATGCTTCCTACCAAAAAAAAAAAAAAAAGAAAACCACCCGTGGTCAAATATTCATCTTTTTCACACAGAAAAAGATTCATTATAATAGTCCTGAAATTACTCAATACATCCAAAAAAAAAACAGAAGGGAAAGGAAAACCACAGGAATCAAAGAATATAGGCTTCCAACTTCATTTCTAGCAAGCTATGTTCAATTATCCAAATAAACATTAAATTATTCCAAAAAAAGTATATGATATTTTTAGACTAAACACTTATATACTGTGTGATGTTGTTTTAGAGGGTTGGAGGAGAGAGTTATTTAACTCTATAAGAAAAAAAGGATTACTCTGTAATTCTTTTTTTTTTTTTTTTGGTGGGGAGGGGGGAAACAGGGATTGAACTCAAGGGCACTTGACCTCTGAGCCACATCCCCAGCCCTATTTTGTATTTTATTTAGAAACAGGGTCTCACTGAGTTGCTTAGCACCTTGCTTTTGCTGAGGTTGGCTTTGAACTGGAGATCCTCCTGCCTCAGCTTCCCAAGCAGCTGGGATTACAAGCATGCGCCACTGCGCCAGGCTACTCTGTAAATTCTGTTTAGTAAATTGATTTTTGCACATATGATGCATCATAATCATCTCTGGCATGCAATGAGAACAGCACTATAGGATTTTTATTATTTTGATGTTTCATAAAATATTTAAATCATCTCCATTTGTTGAAATTACTACAGTTTTTAAAAGTCCTTAAAATAAGCCTCATTATTGGATTTACTGTTAGAGAGTAGAAGGGCCAAGGTTAAAGGTCAGTTCACTCCAAGCCCAAACGTACTTATACAATGGTTCCATGCTGCTTCTTTTTTTAATTGCTTTTATTTTTTAAACACATGACAGTGGAATGCATCACAATTCTTATTACACATATAGACCACAATTTTTCATATCTCTGTTTGTATATAAAGTATGTTGACACCAATTCATGTCTTTTTTTTAAAGAGAGAGAGAGAGAAAGAGAGAATTTTTTAATATTTATTTATTTTTTTTTTAGTTTTTGGCAGACACAACATCTTTGTTTATATGTGGTGCTGAGGATCGAACCCGGGGCCGCACACATGCCAGGCGAGTGCGCTACCACTTGAGCCACATCCCCAGCCCCCAATTCATGTCTTCATACCTCTACTTTAGTTAATGATATCTATCACATTCTACCATCATTGCTAACTCTCTGCCCCCTCTCTTCCCCTCCCATCCCTCTGCCCTATCTAGAGTTCGTCTATTCATTCCATGTTCCCTCTCTCTAACCCACTATGAGTCAGTCACCTTATATCAGAGAAAACATTCACCATTTATTTTTTGGGGATTGGCTAACTTAACTTAGCATTATCTTCTCCAACTACATCCATTTGCCTGCAAATGCCATGATTTTATTCTCTTTTATTGTTGAGTAATATTCCATTGTGTATATATGCCACATTTTTTAATCCATTCATCTACTGAAGGGCATCTAGGTTGGTTCCACAGTTTAGCTATTGTGAATTGTGCTGCTATAAACATTGATGTGGCTGTGTCCCTATAGTGTGCTGTTTTTTAAGTCTTTTGGGTATAGACAGAGGAGAGGGATAGCTGGGTCAAATGGTGGTTCCATCCCAAGTTTTCCAAGGAATCTCCATACTGCTTTCCATATTGGCTGCACCAATTTGCAGTCCCACCAGAATTTATGAGTGTGCCTTTTTCCCTAAATCCTCGCCAACACTTATTGTTGTCTTCATAATAGCTGCCATTCTGACTAAAGTGAGATGAAATCTTTTTTTCTTTTTTTTATTGGTTTAATTTTTAAATACATGACAGCAGAATGCATCACAATTCTTATTACACATATAGAACAACTTTTCATACCTCTGTTTGTATATAAAGTATGTTCACACCAATTAATGTCTTCATACATGTACTTTAGATAATGATGTCTATCATCACGCTGCTTTTAAATAACAAATATAAAGTCTTGCATCAAGCATGGAACTCTAACCTCAATGAACTGTGTAGTTACTTTAATTATGTGCCTGTCTGAAAATAAGAGACATGTGGAACTGATTATATCTGGAAGCTTAATTTCCTGTTAGCAATATGAAAACATAAAATCAATACTCTGACCCATTAATCAATTGACACATCTCCCCTCTAGGCATATCAGATGATTTAACACATACTGAAATGAGCAAACTGCTGGCTAGTCCCTGCTTCTGATCATCCTGCCTTCAGACATCTCTCCCAGCAAGCACTGTGCCTTGGAAAATGAATGAAAGAAAAAACTTCACAGGTAGAAAATATTCTCCCTTGAGTGCCATTGCACTATAAAATGTGGTTTTTTGCTTATTAAACAAGCATTCAGTTGAATATAAGAAAAACTTATGTAAAAGGAAAACTTTCACAAATGGATAAGTTACTTTTGAAGGTTGAATCAATTTAAAAGTCAAAGTTCTATATCTGTTACATTTTGGTTTTAATTTTAAAAGCTTCAACTGATAAACACTATTATAATCCTTTTTTTTTTTTTACAAAATATATTATTCAGACCCTTGATTCTGTGATGCTGCTTGTTAGCTAACAAATGAACTTCAAAGAACTGAATGATTGTACGTTAAAGTGATATCAAAACAGGATATTTTAATGCTATGAAATACATTCCAAAGTAAACTTAAGTCAGATCAGGTATTGATAATCTATGGGTGAATCATATAGTAATTACTGGCTTGCTGCACATTTTTCTATCAATCCCAATTCTCATTTGGCTGAATTTTCCCCTCAAAACTGATGGATAAACAAGAAATTTTACCTCTTTGTCACATAAGGCATAAGTAAATAAACTTTAAGTCTCTGTTAAATAAGCCAAAGTAAATTTCCATGCACATTTCTTCTAAATTATATTATGTATATTATTGGGTACCTTAGTAGTAAACACATTTACAGATACATTCTAAAAACCTTGGATAACTAAAATCACTGGCAAATTTAATTTGTGGAAATCTATTTTATTTTATTTTTTTAATATTTATTTTTTTAGGTGTAGATGGACACAATACAATGCCTTTATTTTTATGTGGTGCTAAGAATCGAACCAGGGTCCTGCCTGTGCTAGGTAAGCGCTCTACCACTGAGCTACAATCCCAACCCTGTGGCAATCTATTTTAAATGTTCAAGTAAATATTTTAATTTGACTTCTGTTAAGAATCTTAAGTATACTACTTTTTTCTCATAAACTCATTTATAGCAGAAAGGGGGAAATTTATACTAGCTCCACTCTTCTCAATTTCATGACAGTCAAAATTTTCATTTTACTCTCTCATTTTTTGTGTGTACGTCATATATCAGTATCCATTTACCAAAAATTAAAAAGAAGTTTCACTACTGGCAAACTGAACCATCTACTTTAGCCAAGGAAATAATCTTCACCCTGCAAATTCTTTCCTTCTTTTTTTTTTTTTAACAAAGAATGCCTTCTGATATGTAGCATAATTCCAGAATGAGAAAAGATAACAAAGTCCTTTCTAAATCTATACTGCCTTATCCAATCTCATCTCTGAATGAAGGGAAAGAATAACTAATAGAGAAGCAAAGGCAGGAGTATGCATCAGACGTTCTTAGGAAAGCCATGCTGTGGGCATAGCCTCTTGAAGAACAGAGGGACCAGAGTCCTATATACAGGAATCATCAAAAGATCCTCAGAACAATATCCTGTACCTTCAGTTTATGACTCCTGTTTCATGTTGTCTTAGTCAATGTGGGGCACTGTGACCGAATGGCCAGAACAACTTAGAGGAGTAGTTTATTTTGAGCTCATAGTTTCAGAAATTCAGTCCATGGTTAGCCCGTTCCATCATTAAGGGACAAGGTAAAGTAAGCATATCGGCTAAAAAGTAAGGTAAAGGGAAGCTGCTTACCTCATGGCAGCCGAGAATTAGAGGTGAGGTGCAAGGAACAGAATATAAACCCCAACAGCATGCCCCCAGTGACCTACATTGTCCAACCACATTCTACCTATCAACAGTCACCACCTAGTACAGTAGTCCTTTCAAATCCTTAATCCATCAAATGAATTAATCTACAGATTAAGTTACAGCTCTTATAATCTAATCATTTCACATATTTCTACATTGTTTCATGAGCTTTGGGAGGGCATACTTCATATTCAATCCATAATATTTCACCCCTGATTCTCAAAAGCTCATGCCCAACTCACAATGCAAAATATACTTAGTCCATTTCCAAGAGTCCCCATAATCTTAACAGTTTCAGAATTCACAAAAGTCCAAATCCAAAGTATCTCCTCTGAGACTTAAGGCAAACTCTTGGCTATGAGTCCCTGTGAAACTCAAGCGCAAAATAAGAAAAGAAAAATCAAAAGCAAGTTACATATATGCAACATACAGTGGTATAGAGTAAACATTTCAATTCCAAAAGAGAAGAATAGGGGCAAAGAAAGAAGGAATAGGACCTAGCCAAGCGAACATTTCCTATAGCTCCATCTCCAACTCATGGTGGTGGGATGTGATCTTCAAAGAGAATGGGCCGTCCCCTGCCCCACCCCTGCCCCTTTGGCCTTGCTGGTTGCTGCTCATGTGGGCTTTCTTTTAGCCTTATTCTATCCACAGCCAGTGGTTTCCTCAGCATAAGTTTCATGTTACTGGCATTTCTTAATTTTGGGAGTCTCTATTGCAGTTTGGCTTCCTTTTCATATCTTCACACATCACCCTCTCAGAGGCTGCCTGCAGGGATTCTGACCCTGCCAAAATTTGCCTGACCTCCCAGGCCTTTCTTTGAAATATTGGTGGAAGCCTCCATGACCCCCTAACTCCAGTGTCCTACATTTCCACAGAATCAGTACAACAAGGATGATGCTCCTTGTGGCCAGTTCCAATAGTAACCAGGCCTTCTTGGACTGTGCTTGGTGGTCTCTAAATAGCTGGGTGATTAAGCATGATGAAACAACTTCCTAAGAACCTCAGATGGAGAAGGGACCCCCCAAGATCTCTTAAATGAATTTTCACTTCTACACCACTAAACCTGCAATGAATGGGTGGGGTTTTGCAGACTTTGAAATTCCCTCAAGGCATCTTTCCTATTGTCTCTGTGCAAAAGTACTTAACTTCTCTTTAGAGGTGGAAATCTCTTCATCTTTGGCCCCAATTTTACACTCACTTTTCTGGCCAGACTCTGCTTTCTGCTGCTCTCACAATAAACCCTATTAAAAGCTGCCAGCAATATCCATGCCTGAATACTGTGCTGCCTTAAATTTCCTCTGCCAGAATATTAGTCCATCACCTTTAAACACTGCCTAACACAAAGTCTTAGGACATGGGCAAAATGCAGGCAACTTCTTTATCAGAATGTAACACAAATGGCCTCTAGTCCAATATCCAATAGAATTCTCATTTCTCTCTCACACATCTCAACATTCCCATGAGCTCTCTAGTCATATAAGCTCCCATCAAAATAAGCACTCAGCTCTGCTTACAATATTCTAAAGCTTCTCTAGCCTGCATCTTCAAACTTTTTCAAATTCATCCTCCAAACCAGTTCCAATTTCTGTGTTAGTCAGCTTAATATCCCTGTGCCCAAAATACCTTGCCAAAACAACTGGGAGGAAGAAAAGTATATTTTGAGCTTGCAGTTTCAGAGGCTTAGTCCATAGTCAGCTGGTTTCATTGCACTGGGCCCAAGATGAGGTTGAACATCATAGCAGAAGAGCACCACAGAACTGCTCACCTCTTGGTGGCAGTGAAGCAGAGAGATGGCAAGAAACAAGGGATACAATATGAAACTCAAAGGCATGCCCCAGTAACCTACTTCCTCCAGACATGCCTTCGCCTGTCAACACTTACTACCCAGTAAAGTAGTCCTTTCAAATCATTAATCCATCAAATGGATTAATTCACCAATTAAGCTAAAGCACTCATAATCTAATCATTTCATATACTGCTATATTTGTCTCATCAGTTTTTGGTGGCTACCTCATATTCAAACCATATTACATATTATCCCTAGAAATAATGGTTATAACTCTGTAAAAATATAATAGTCCCCCCTACATAGTTTCCGTTATCTATAGCCACTACAGCCTAAAAATACTAAATGGAAAGTTCCAGAAAAAAACAGCGCTTCTCTGAGTAGTGTGATGAAATCTCATGCCACCCAAGATGTAAATCTTCACTATCTACATCACCTACTCATTAATCACTTAGCAGCCATGTGTGTTCTGATTGACTATCATGGGATGGCAGTGCTTGAGTTCAAGTAACCGCTATTTTACTTATCAACAGCCTCAAAACATAAGAATAGAGATGCTGGCAATTTTATTATAGTATATTATTATAATCATTCTATTTTATTATTGTTGTTCTTAATCTCCTACTATGCCTACTTTAAAAATTAAACTTTATCATAGGTAAGTATGTATAAGAGAAACAAAATATACATAGCATAGCATTCGGTACTGCTATGATTTCAGGCATCCACTAGAGATCTTGAAACATATCCCCCACAGATTAGGGGAGACTACAGTACTGGTAATTAAGTCATTAAATGACAATGCTGGAAATCAGGAATCTTTAATATTTGACCTAGCATTTCAGGGAATTGAAAGAGCTTGAAAAAAATCACTTCTCCTCCTTGGATTTATTTACACATTATAAAAAGAGAGAATTACACCAGAATAGTGCTTTTGAAACTATATCCCAATATCAGGATCAATTTAATGAATCACTATACCCTTAAAATTTTTGACAGAAAAGCATAGGATAAAATCTATTTTAAAATGTTTTACATTTAGTGAGAGCTCAGATTAACAGTAAGTTTTATCTGACATCTGTAAGTTTTATCTGACAATACCAAACTGTTCAAATAAGGTCACTTTATATAAAACTTTGGCCTTCATGACGTAAAACTATCTGCTGCCTTAATTTTTAAAAACCGAGTCTTATGACTACCTTAATTTTTATACATAAGGAGACTACATTTGTAAAGGGAGGGAAAAGGGAGCAGCAAGTTTCAGGACTTAGACAATCTGAAATGTCCACTTATCAATAGCCTCAAAACATGAGACTAGAGATGCATCATGGCTACGGGAAAGCCCCATAATGGAATACAGAGTGGATATCAGCACTGGACTGAGAAAAGATCAAGACTGAATTCTAACTCTATTATAATATGTCAAGTGATTGAGGAAAGGATAAAATAAGTGACAGACATAAAGATTCTTTGTAAGCTATACTATAGCATAAAAATGTAGTTTCAGTAAAAAGAAATATCCTGCAGCTAGAAAATTAACAATGAGAAAAAGTAACTCCACCAACAATGCACCTCATAGCCAATCTGATAAACTGTATAAGTAAAGCAATATCTACCCCCATTCCAGCTCCTATTTTCAGATTTAAATTTTTTTCCTATGACTAAAAAAAAAAAACAAAACAGAACAATTAATCATAGTCATTTCAGAAGCAGAAAAAGAGTTATAAGAGTAAAACTCTAGCTGGACATATTTGGTACATGCCAGTAACCCCAGCTACTCAGGAGGCTGAAGCAGGAAGATTGCAAATTCAAGCCCAGCTTGGGCAACTCAGCAATATCCTCTTTGAATATGGGAACAAAATGCGGGGGAGCTGGGGATCTAGTTATGTAGAGCAACCCTAGGTTCAATCCCTAGTATAGCTAAAAAAGGGGAGGGGGGAGTAAAACTCTCCTCTGAGATCCTGCAGTGTGTACCTTATTCTGTATTCATTAGGCCCTGATTCACCTCAATGGGTTGTTAAGAGGTTAGAGGAATTATTTTCAAGCTATGTTCTCAGAAAAGTTCCTGGCACATAATACTTTATCAATACCAGCCTTCTTAGCAATTTGACCTTGGTTAAATCACTTAACCAATTAATTTCTTCAATGGTAAAATGCAAATAAACAATGCCACTTCAAATAGATTTTGTAAGAAACAAATAGGACTATATGAAAACAAGAAGGGTCAATGTCCAAAAAGATAAAAGACTATGAAAATGTTTCAGATGAAAGGAGGTTGAAGAAACATAACAACTAGATATAATATCTCACCACACATTGGATCCTGTACTAGAAGGGGGCAAAATTCAATAAAAAATATTTTAGATCAACTGACAAAATAACATTATTGAGAATTGACTGAAGTATTTTATCAATGTAAACTGATGATGACTGTGCTGTGGTTGTATGAGATAATATCCTTTCTTAGGAAATACACATTAAAATATTTATGAGTAAAGGATTATAAAGACTTGTTGCTTAACTTACAGTGGTTCCAGAAAAGGGTAAAAATCTAGCTGGACATATTTGGTACATGCCAGTAACCCCAGCTGGCATGTGTGTGCTCATGTGTGTGTGTATAAATGATGGACAGGTAGGCAGATGGATAGATAGCAAGCAAATAAGATGAAATACTAAAATATGAATCTAGCTCTTTAGCTAGATGGGTGTTCCCTGTACTATTTTTGCTTCTGCAAGTTTTTTTAAATGTAAAATTATAACCAAATATAAACTGTCTCACAGAGAGAGAGAGCACTACAGTGCACACAGGACACTGGGGAGTTATAAAAAAGGCATTTTCTTTGTGATTTATCTATTTATAAATTTTGTCCATTGATTATTGGGTTAACTTGCATTTTTCTCACTGATTTATAAATATTTTCCTTTAGAACTCAAAATCACAGGAGGTAAGAGCCACAGAAAATTTAAACCATAACACTTTTAATCCTAGAATATTATTTATTTTCCCAGTCCTGAAGGTTAAAACTAGTGATTTTCTATCACTAAGCTACATCTCCAGGCTTAGCTGTGATCCTCCAGCCTCAACTTATCAAGTAACTGAAATTATAGGCATGTTCCACTGTGCTTGAATAACATTCTTTAACAACCTCTAACCAGTCAAATTCTCCTCTGTTAACAATATTCTTTCACATAGTTATATAACAGTAATCTTTCAGAGGACATACCCTTCGAAAGATATAGCCACTGATACTTTCATTTTTAAAATTTCCATTCTTCTTTATGATATACCTATTTATATATTTTCCATTGATTATTGAGTTAACCTGAATTTTTCTAATTTATAAATACTTTTTATTTACTTAAAAAATGGCTTTAGGTAGACCAGAAAAAGTTATATATGAATGGTCAAAGTAACATTATTCAAAATAGCAAAAAAATGGAAGTAGATTCTTGGGATCCATCTCATCTATTTCTCCTGTTCTCAGGAAGCCCATGTTGCTTTACCAAGCAAGTGTTGGAAGATCCTTAGGGAAAATATTAGATACCCTGAAAGCCAGGAAATGAACTTAACTACAAGATTATACCTGGTCAGGAACTGTGAAGAACAATATCAAGTTTTTTGCTTTTCAAAGGGTTAAATAGTACATGGTTTGGCTCTGAAGTGACTTTAGTAAATAAGGTTCAGTGGCTTCTCTCAAATGGTGTTGATACTGGGATCAGCAAAGGCCCAACGCCAGGTTAAAATATCAATACCCAGATAATTGCCCAACCCAAGTCTCTTAAGAGAAAAAAGGTCACAAAGCAGTCCCTTGCTTAAAAGAAAAGGTGATAACCATCAACATATGGGTAGACATACAAGCAATATGAAAAAGCAAGGGAACAAACCACCCAACAACCCATAACACTGAGCCCACTAACACAACAATGGAAGAAATGTCAGAGAAAAAATTTAGAAAGTTCATAGTTAAAATGTTCAACAAGCTAAAAGAAGACATAAGAAGTGAAATTAGAGAGAAAATATAGGAAGTGAAAGATCCCTTCAATAGAAATAAGGACTGAAAAAGAAACAAAAATCCTACAAATGAAAGACTCAATAAACCAAATTAAACATTCAATAGAAAGCTGGGCACAGTGGTGCACTCCTGTAATCCCAGCAGCTCAGGAGGCTGAGGCAGGAGGATCTTGAGTTCAAATCCAGCCTCAGCTATGGTGAGGTGTTTAGCAGCTCAGTGAGACCTTGTCTCTAAATAAAATACAAAATAAGATTGGGATGGGACTCAGTGGCCTAGTGCCCCTGAGTTCAATTCCTTGTACTCTACTTGCCCCCCCAAAAAAAAAATTCAATAGAAAGCATCACCAATAAATTAGACCACTTTGGAAAAAGATTTTCAGACCTTGAGGACAAAGTATATAATCTTAAAGATATATAATCTTAAAGATAGAGTTGACCAAAAAGAAAAAAAGATAAAGAGACCATGAGCAGAATATTTAAGAAATCTAGGACAACATTTAAAAAAAAAAACAATTTTTAAAACACTGAGATAGATGAAGCCTCCAAAATACAAACTAAAGGAATACACAGTCTTTTCAATAAAATAATATTAGAAAACTTCACAAATATTAGGACTTAAGATGGAAATTCAAATACAAGATGCATACAGAATACCAAATAGACATAATCAGAAGACACATAATAATGAAATGCCTTAATATATAGAATAAAGATAGAACTTTGAAAGTTGCAAGAAAAAAATAGCAGGTTACAGTTAGAGGAAACCAACTCAGATTTCAAGTGATTTCTCAACCCTGATCCTAAAAGCCAGGAGGGCTCAGAATAATATATACCAACCTCTGAATGAAAAACAGTGCCAACCAAGATTATTATACCCAGCAAAATTATCCTTCAGAATTGAAGAAATAAAAACCTTCCATGATTGGGGCTGGAGCTATAGCTCAATGGTAGAGTACTTGCTGAGCACATTTTAGGCACTGGGTTCAATCCTCAGCAACACATAAAAATAAATAAATAAAATAAAGGTGTCCATCTACAACTAAAAAATATATATATATTTTTAAAAACCTTCCACAATAAATAGAAACTAAAATAATTCATAACTACAAAGCCTGTACTACAAAACATACTCAACAATATTTCATGAAGAAGAAATGAAAAATAAAATGAAAACCAGCATAGGGATAAATTACACTAGAATAGTCAATTAAAGAAGACTCTAGCCTGAATTAAAACATTAGAAATAAACCAAAATGGCAGGAAATAAAAATCATCTCTTTGTAATAATACTGAATGTAAAGAGTCTAAACTCTTCAACCAAAAGAAACAGAATTCCAGATTGGATTAAAAACCAAGGCCCAAAAATATGTTGTTTGCAAGAGACTCATCTTACAAAGACATCCACAGATTGAAGGTGAAAGAAAATACAAATGGTACCCATAAAAAAGCAGGAGTAGCTAGTCTCATAAAAGATAAAGTAAGAACTGGGGCTGTAGCTTACTGGCAGAGCACTTGCCTAGCATGCATGAGGCATTGGGTTTGATGCTCAGCACCACATAAAAATAAACAAATAAAATAAAGGCATTCTGTCCATCTACAACTACAAAGATTTTTTTAATTAAAAAAAGTATACTTTAAGCCAAAATTAATCAGAAAAGGCAAAGAAGGTCACTTCATACTGGTTAAGGGAATAATCCAAAAACGAGATATAACGATTATAAATGTTTGTGACCCAAACAATGGTGTATTTACAGACATAAAACAAACCCTTCTCAATATTAAGAATCATATAGAACATAATACAATAATACTGAGTGACTTCAACACATTTCCCTCACGACTGGATAGATCATTCAGATATAAACTAAGGAAAGATTCATCAGAATTAAAAATACTATTAATCAAAGGACCTAATAGACAACTATAGACCATTTCATCTATCAACAACTGAATTCACTTCTTCTCAGCAGCATGTGCAACATTTTCTAAAATAGTACTGGGGATTGAACTCAGGGGCACTCAGCCATTGAGCCACATCAATGTCTCTATTTTATATTTTATATTTAAAATATAAATATAAAAAATATTTAATATTTTTATCTCATATTTAATATTTTATCTCATATTTTAAAAAACAGAAAAACTAGGAACAGAAGTAACTTACCTCACTATTTTATATTTTCTTTAGAGACAGTGTCTCACTGAGTTGTTTGGCACCTCACTTTTGCTGAGGCTGGCTTTGAACTCTGGATCCTTCTGCCTCAGCCTCCCGAGCTACTGGGATTACAGGTGTGGGCCACTGCACTCAGCTAATGCAAATCTTAACAAATTCCAAAAAATAGAGATAGTTCTACGCATCCTATCGGATCATAATGGAATGAAATTAGAAATCAATAAGAAGATAAAAGACAGAAACCACTCCAACAACTGGAGATTAAATAATACACTTTTGAATGACACATGAATAGCAGAAGCAATCAGGTGAGAAATTTTTTAAATTTTCAGAAACAAATGAGAACAGTGATACAACAGATACAATAGTGATACAGAGATTTTGATCTCTGGGACAATGTGAAGGCAGTTCTAAAAAGAATGTTTATAACACTGAGTTCATCAATTTTTTAAAAAAAGATACTGAATAAATAATCTAATATTACACCTCAAGGCTCTGGAAAAGGAAAAACAAACTAACAACAAAATCAGTAGAAGACAGGAAATAAAAAAATAATAATACAAAGGTACAATGAAACAAAGTCTTGCCAGCTTCCCATGCTGTGGAGATGAGTTGGGTTCAAAAGAACTGGCTGCAACATTAAACTAAGAAAACGACAAAGAAATCACACAACACCAGGACATGAGTTTCTCAGATTGAGGGTGGAACCACTCTGTAACCTTTAGGGTCAGATTCGACGCTGGACAGCGTTGGAAAAAGAGAGGGTGCACCTTGCATCATTTTATGTTACAAGGGGGACACACAAAAAAGCTTTGATAGAATGTTCTTCACCAAATAAGGCTGGGGGATAGAGTTTCAAAAGGTGGAGTCTTGCTTTGTGATGTCTTGTGGTCACCAGATTGGCTGACATCTTGGCAAGTAACACCCATCTGAGGTGCTATGTAGGATCACAGGCAGAGTGAGAGGGAAGGCGCACATACGTAGCACAGTCCAATCAGCACTGCAACACCAAACCAGTCCCCTCATACGCTCAAATGTGCATAGCTCACACACACAGCCCATGGATGGTCTCAACAACAAAGAGTTGGTTTTTTGAGAAGATAAACAAAATAAATAAACCCTTAGCCAAACTAACCAAAATATCTAACAATGATAAAGGAAAATACCACCACAGACACTACTGAAATACAGAAGATCATCAGAAACTATTTTGAAAATTTATACTCCAATAAGCTAGAAAATCTTGAATCTGACAAATTCCTAGCCACATACGACCTACTCAAATTGAACCATGAGGTATAGAAAACTTTAAAAAATCAGTATCAAATAATGAAATTGGCGCAGCTATCAAAAGCTATCCAACAAAGAAAAGTCTAGGACCAGAAAGATTCTCAGTCAAGTTCTACTAGATCTTGAAAGGAGGACTAATGTCAATCCTCCTCAAATTATTCCATGAAATAGAAAAGAAGGGAACACTACCAAATTCATGATATGAACCTCGTATCACTCTGATACCAAAATCAGATAGACATCAAAGAAAACTTCAGACCAATAACTTTGAAGAACATATATGCAAAAATTCTTAATAAAATATTGACAAACCACATACAAAAACACATAAAAAGATAATGCACTGTGATCAAATGGGCTTCATTTCAGGGAAGCAGACTTAGTTCATCATATAAAAATCAATAAATGTAATTCACCATGTAAACAATTAAGGATATGAACCACATGATTATTTCAATAGATGCAGAAAAAAGCATTTGACTCATATTTTAAAAAATAGAGAAACTAGCAACAGAAGTAACTTAACTCAACATTGTAAAAACTACAAACCCAAGGTCAACATTATACTGAACATAGAAAAAGTGAAAGCATTTCCTATAAAAGCAGAAACAAGACAAATTTGCCTACTCTCATCACTCCTGTTCAACATAGTCCTTGAAACTCTACCCAGAGCAAACAGGCAAGAGAGAGAAATTAAAGGAATACAAATAAGTAAAGAAGAGTTCAAATTATCTCTATTTGCTAACAACATGATTCTATACTTAGAAGACCCAAAAAACTCCAACAGACGACTTTTAGACCTGATAAACAAATTTAGTAAAGTAGCAAGATACAAGATCAAAACTCATAAACCAATTGCTTTCTTATACTCCAAAAATGAATTTGCTAAAAAAAAAAAATTAGGAACACTATTCTATTCACAATAACATCAAAACAAACAAACAACAACACCCTTGGGAATCTAACCAAGGAGGTTGAAGACATCTACAATGAAAACTACAGAACACTGAAAAAAATAACATGAAGAAGACCCTAGAAGAAGAAAGACCTCCCAGGTTCTTGGATAGGCAGAATTAATATCATCAAGATGGTCATATTACCAAAAGCATTTCATACAGATTCAATGCAATCTCCATCAAAATAACAATGATATTCTCCACAAAATTAGAAAAAGCAGTTCTAAAATTCATTTGGAAAAATAAGAGATCCAGAATAGCCAAAGTAATCCTAAAGCAAATAGAGCAATGCTGAAGGCATCACAATAATGGACCTCAGATTGTACTACAGAGCTATAGTAACACAAACAGCATGGTATTGGCTCCAAAACAAACATGAAGACCAGTGGAACAGAACAGAAGACAGAGAGACAAACCCACATAAATACAGTCATCTGACATTAGATAAAGGTGTGCCAAAAACATACGCAGGAGAAAAGATAGCCTGAAGAATTGTAAAGTACAGGAAGGCAGGTGGAAGGGAAAAGGGGAGAAAAAGTAGAAGTACTGGGGATTCTAATGGAGCAAAACATATTCCATAAATATATGAACATATCAAAATGAACTCCACAATCATAAAAAGAACTGTGTCAGAAAAGATGCACACAAAACTAGTACACTACTTGACTGCTTCTGGGCAGAGGAACCTATTTGCTAAGAACTATCTCCCTAGAATGAATTCCCAAGATAAGTTTGCAGGAAAGGTAATCAGAGCCAGGAATGGTAGCTCACACCTGAAGTCCCAGCAGCTTGGGAGGCTTAGGCAGGAGGACTATGAGTTCAAAGCCAGTCTCAACAACTTACTGAGGCCCTAAACAAAGTGAGACCCTGTCTCTAAATAAAATATAAAAAGGGCTGGGGATATGGCTTAGTGTTTAAGTACTCCTGGATTCAATCCCCAGTACCAAAAAAAAAAAAAAAAAACAAACGACAACAACAAAAAACACTGAAAGGCAATCAGAGAAAGGAGAGAAAAGTATTTAATTATGTAAGATATAATCTGTATCCTTTAAAAATGATAATTAATTAGCTTTATCAGGATGCCAAACTGAAAAACAGAAAATAAAGAAGCTAGAGCTGCCACAACAAAAATCTGCACTAATGCACAAGGGGGCAGGAGAGGGATAGCAACCCTGTTCACTTCCCTTTCCAAAGCTACTGCAACTACAATGAAATTTAACTTCCAAAATCTTTATTCAAGATAAACTTTTAGAAGCTCCAAAACTCCATTTAAAAGAAATGGCAAATATTTTAACAAGGCATGTTTTTCCTTTATTTGCAGAGTCCCTGGTAGTAGCAGGAACTCTGCAAATAAAAGTAGTCAGCACAGAAGTAATTTTTTCTAAACTCTAGATAGGTTTTTAGATCTCCAAATTTTTCCTGTTGAATAGGTTCTGATAGATTCATCTACTTTGCAGCCTAAAGAAATACCATAAATTTAATGTTTTCATTGTTAAAGAATTCAGTTACTAAAAAGTGTCTATTCATCATTTATCTTCTAAAATATAAGCCAGTCACATAATTTAAGGCTGAAGATTCAGTTCATATCTCAAACAGAGGCCCTATTCTTGTGTCTTACCCTTAAAACAAAGCAAAATCTCTATAGACATTTAGCCTGCTTTCAGGCACTCTTCATTTTTTCAAGTTGCTTTGCATTACAAATAGATTATTACAGACTCATGTTTCTTGAGAGACACTGCTAGTGGGTCTCTTGTTATTCCTACACACATCTACTGAGTATGCTAAGAATGCAAAGCCCTGATCACTATTTCCCAGGCCATTTTCCAGAGTTTCCAGAATCTTCAAACAATAAGGTAAAGCCTGCATTTAGACAATGAAGAAGCTTGCTTTCTGTTTGCGGTAAAAATGGTAGATTCCTCAAGTTCACGTTCTTCCCCTGAAAAAAAAAGGAATGCTATATACAGAGCATCCACCTGGGCCCACATCCATGCTAACAATACTAACATCTAAAATCTCAAACTTAACTCTTTAACACCCTTTCTAGAGAAAAGAAATACAAAGATCCAATTTGGCATGTCAGGAGAATGGTCCTTCACACCATTTCTAAAACCTAAAGGCAAATGGAAAGGGATTTCCCAACCACCACCTCTCTTTTCATCATGGTTGTGGGACCCCAGGCAGAAACTTCCAAAGGATAGTCTTTTGGCAACAAAGGGGAATCAAAGTCTTTAACCAAAGGTTTAGAAAGAGAATGTAAAGTGATATAGGGTTTGGAAGATGTTCAGAAGGAATACCTAGGACCTCCTGGCAGTATAGTCTGTACTTTTTGTTTTTGGTGGGGAAGGGTTGGGGGGTAGTACTAGGGGTTGAACCCAGAGGCACTCTACAACTCAGCTACACTCTCCACCCTTTTAATTTTAATTTTTTATGTTGAGGCAGCATCTCACCAAATTGCTGAAGCTAGCCTCAAATTTGTGAACCCCCAGCCTCAGCCTCCCAAGTCACTGGGATTACAGGCGGATGCCACTGCACCCTGTTAGTCTGTACCTCTTAATCATCTTCCCATGTAAGGTTATTTCTAATTCTTGATAATTTTCTTTCCATTGTTCAAACCTGATTTCCACTAGGAGTCTTTGTTCCACCTTAGCCCACTGTGGAATACGTATAATTTAACCAATTTTTTCTTGGTCCTTTGTCCCAACAATCCTAATAATGTAATTCAATAATCTTCAAACCAAGGCAGTAACACTTCATAAACTTTTGGGATTATGGTGGGTAGGAGGAACTAGTAAGTGCAATGCAGATTGAAACACAAACACAGTGCTTGTTTTCAAGCCTTTGGTTCAACATCTGGCAACATTCAATTGCCCTTTAGAGAAAGATAAGCATGCTCTCCTATGAAGTCAACTTTGTAGTTCCGAGATTACCATTTATTAACAAACTGCATAGAGAATTTCTAAACTGAAATGAGAGATCACGTTCATTTTTTCCATCAGGATCAGAGCCAAAAACAAACCATAATTCTTGAAAACTTAGGTGAGGTTTTGTTAAACAAAACAGATTTACCAGTAAAAGGCAGGAAGAGTGAAATTATAATTTGAACCAGGCCAACTGTTTCATAACAGAAAATGTGGCACTTAATGCAGTTTGCAGAATATGGTATGCTAAAAACGCTACTAATGGCAGTAGGAGGCCTCTAGAGAGTAAAACCAGCCAAACAAAAGAACTTAAAAGGTAGGAAAAAAGTATCCATGTCACCATTACAAAACCACAAGGTTGATTAAAACTTTTTCTCCACACTTTTGGTTTAAAAAATACAAAAAAAAAAAATATGATAAAAAAATTTTCTTTGTGAATTAGAAATTTATACTAATTCAAACTTATCCTAATTTAATGTGACTTGAGTCCAACAAGCACATATACTGTTAAGGTCAACCAACTTACAGAAGACTATATAAGCATATCAAAGTTCTCTTCTGCAGCTCCTTCTGGAAGAGATTTACTTTTGAGTTCCTGAATGTGTTGGCCAGCTGATAGGACAGACTGGTGCTTTTTTAGTTGAAATAAATAGTCAAAACCTCTACTAAAAAACTTTTGCTGAAAAGTCTTGGCTCACTTCCTGATGTACTAGCCAAGTAAAAATAAGCACAAAAACTTCAATGTAAGTTGACTAGAAAATTATTCTGATAGTCTTTAGGTCTCTAGCACTAAACACAGAGTACCTGAGTTAGTCTTTTATAATAATGTCACTTCTAATTTTTGGAAAATAATTAGAAAGCTAGCCAATAAATACTGCTAAAAACAAGCTAATACTAATAGTGTGACACTTTCTCATCTCACACATCCCCTAGTTCCTCAGTGTCAATGCAAGTTTGACAGCAAATTACTCAATAAATTTTCAGAGCCTTCTTAAGAGTACAAAAGCAGAAGAGACATGATCTTTCACATCAAAGAACTAATAAAATATGTCTGGCTAATATACCAACATATAATTAACTGAAATATGTTTCCAGATTATAAATGGGTCAGCAGCATATAATAATGATTGCCAATATTCAGATGCTCATTATTTAGATACTGAATCTAAAAGAAGAAAAAAAGACCTCCTCTGGTTTCCAACTCAGATAACTTATCTGTACTTGTTCTAGATAAGTCCTCTAGAAAAATTCTCTTATTTTCCACATGACAACCTTCACTTCTTGGAAGATTTCTCCCAAGTTACTTTCAGCCTTCTTCACGTTACTGAATCATTCCAATCCTTAAACCACTCCTCTTCCTATAACATGGTTTCCAGACACCCTCCCCTCCTAGCTCTGTTCCTCTTGATTGTCCAAGATTGGGATGTCATAAATGCATGAATACAGACTTTAACAACTATATCGTACTGTTGACCTATATATTTTAAAAGTTCTGATTAGTCTTTATCTTTTTTTTTTCTTTTCTTTCTTTTTGCAGTGCTGAGAATTGAACCCAGGGCTTCTTCACACATGCTATTTTTTATTTTATGTGCAAATTATTTTTTAAAAAATATTTTAAATGTCCTAACATATTACATAAATTAACTTCAAATATTTTCTATTGTTAAGTTTCATTTGGGTATATTATATAAGAAACATTCAAGTTCATAATTTAAAGAGTATTAAAAGGAAATTTAAAGGGATCCTTTTTAATGTTTTTTATATCCTTTTTCCTCATTCTTAACTCTAGTCTTCTCTGAAAAGCATACTCTTTTTTTATTGGTTGTACAACTTTTTGATAGTAAATACCATGGAATATTTTAGGATTTTTCTTATTACTGTTCTTTTACAATATTTTATAAATTTTCCCATACACCAAAAGAAAAAAATATAAAACAACCAGCTTCTATCATATTTTTCCAATCTTGCTTTCTTTATCCTGTGCTTACCACATGCCTACAAAATATTTTAAAATAAAACCTTGCTTTGTACTGTTCCACCTTCAACTGAAACACATCCTATACATTAGTATCTATTAAGCTGTAAGCACTGTGCTTACCTTTTTCTAGTCCTCAAAATAAACTAATAGTCAACTCTAATTCCATATTGTTCATATTCTCTATTCTATTATGACAGTAATTTGCCTATACCATGTCTTGGCATGCACTATTTTTAGTATTTACACAAACTATAGGACCCTTTTCTAGAACTTGGGTGTTCTACTCTCACTAGACAGTATTTCTTTGTTATGAGTTTTTACAATATTGCCACTTGAGATTACGTGGTTGTGTTTATGCGATAGTAGAGCAAATTCACAACTAAATGGGTAATTGACACCATGGTTAATGAATTCTGGTAGGCAGATCAGAGAGCGGTCTGATAAAAAAAAAAAAAAAAAAACAGCATATTCACTGGATTCATAAAATATTTTGTAAAAGTCCTTTAGAAGAAAGGATGAAATAGCAATATTAACAACTAGTAATATCCATTTTTATTTTAAAGAAAATATATAGGCTTTGCTTGTCAAAATTTGAGAGAATCTACTGTTAGATGATGAAACTTTGATTATATTTTAGGACCTGGATGTTCGCTCACTGTGGAATATATAACAAAATATTTCTAGTCACTTTCAAAGAAAGCAAGTTAGCTGGCAAGTGATGTAACTGGCTTTAGAGAATAACAGATCTTAGGAAACTCTGTGAAGTATAAGTTACAACAAATCCCTACAACATGCTAGAAAATATGAAGGTTTGCAAAGAAAGGAAAGTTCCAAATAATTATCAAGAGACAGAATTCCTAAGGGTAGGAATATCATTATGCAGTGCTGAAAACCCTTCAAGAAGTCTAGAGAAGCTAAATATAAAACCTGCCTTAAAAAGTTGTCCACAGACTCTTATCTGGGGAGTTGCTAAAAACATTTCAGTCAGGAAACATGAAAGAATCTGTAAAATATTAATAGATGATTAGGTGGAGGAGGTTTGAGGAATGTGATGAGAGGGTTCTAAAGTAGTAGTAAAGAAGAGGGAGGTATGCATACTTCATTTTTCATCAAATCACCTCAGTCTTTAACATTTGCCTTCATGGAAAAAAAAAATTTTTAAGAAAAAAATTTTTTTTTTCATTTAGATTCAAACATAATAAGCCTTACCCTCATTTTCTACCTAACACTAGATGTGCAATTTTTTATTTCACACAATATAACAAGCTTTTAAAAAGAGAAAAACAAGACAACAAAAGCAGAAGGTATTTCTGGACTTTAGAAATCAGGCATTAAAAAAGGATGAAGTTTTAAACTTACATCTGAAACCACACTTTTCATGGGACTTTGTAGGACAGGTTTAGTCACAGAAAGTTTTCCATTCACTGGGCTGTTCACCACAGGGGCGGGAACTACATTCACCACCTGGTTAGGTAGCTGTGTGGCTCCCCCACCCACAGCAAGGACAGGCTGAGCAGCGGGCAGAACTCCAGGTGCCTGAAGTTGTACCACAGTAGGCTGAGAGAGCAAAAGAGTCTGACCTGTGTTAGAAAAAAGAAGAGAAATCAGAGAATACATAACTATGGTGGCTGGGAAAACAGTTTAAAATCTAGGTCTTTTCTGCAGACATAATAGCTAAGATCAACACTGAGGAATTTCACACCAGCAAGTAAAACATAACCAACAGCACCATACATTCTGCTATTGTGTTTTTAATGAAACCATCCTCTTGGAGTTATCACTAATAATATACTTCCAAAATGGGTATGATGATGCACGTCTGTAGTCCCAGCACTTGAAAAGCTAAGGCAGGAGGATCCCTTGAGCCAAGGAGTTTGAGCCCAGTTTGGGCAACACAGGCCCAAAAAATATGAAGAAAATATGAAGGTTTGCAAAGAAAGGATTATTTGGAACTTTCCTTTCTTTCATCACAAAAAAAATAAATATAAAAAACAGTATTTTTCATATTTACCTTTTCAACTACATACACACCAAATTTGCTACTATATATATAGAAAGAGAGATCCTCTAAGTATTAACCTCTAAAGTGTACTAGTGCTATAAGGATTTTTCATATTATAAATAACAAATCTTTTATACTGAACACAAAGAACCATATATTTTAAATTATATGATTATAAACATATACAATACTGAAAAGCTACTGAAAAATGGAATAACAAGGACTACAAATACCAAAAAAGTTAAAACCATTTTACATGAATTCTTAGCTAATAAACACAGTAAACATAAATCTGTAATTTAAAAGTCTGTAGATAATACCAACTCTTTCAACCCCTGCCAAAAAAAAGGCCTTCAAATCTTTTCTTAGCCTTCACATTTATCAGTATTTTAAACTTGTGCTTACCTGAGAACTAGTATTTTTACCCTAAAGAAAACTTATACAACTCATAACACTGATCTATTAAAAGTTTTACTTGCCTGCTAAGTGTTTCCTTTCAGATCTGACCAATTTTATAAGGTGCTGAAAGCCTGGCCTAATATCCACAGCTGCTTGGGCCTAGCTAGCAAACTAAAGGTACTATAGCAACAAGCAACTAAATTTCCATATAAATTTATAATTCTTCTTTAAGGAAAAAAAAAAGTATTATACTTTCAGACAGTTTAACATGGCTCATAAAATTCAGCTTGGTATTTCAAAGAATTAGGAAAAACTAAAAATCAAAATAATGTTTTAGAACACCTTTTTTTTTAGAACATCTTTCTTGGTTAAAAAAGATCACTGTTATAAAATTAATGTCTTTGTTTCAGATGACCTAGAAAACACACAAAAAATAGAATTTAACTAACAGCATTTTATCCTAGATAAATTAGTAAATTAGCAAGAAAGATCTAAAAATAATTTTATAGATTTATAATATATACAGTTTATTTAAATAATTGCTAAACATTTTCATCTTCTCATTTTCTCTTGTACTCATTTCTATTATGACATAAAAACACAAACTGGGGAAATGGCCCCTAAGCAGATATAAATTTAAACATAAGACCAAGGATTAGGTTTTTAGTAATACTTAGTAAGAAATTACAATTAAAATCTACAGAAAATTCTTGCTACAGATATGGATTTGAGGATGTCTTGCAAAATGTCACAAGGCTACCAACCCTCTGACCCATACTCCAGGATCTATAGTTCACAGATTGAAAACCACTGACTTAAACCAATATTTTGAGAAGTGATGTAATGTTCCATATCCTCTTAGTTTAAAAATTATGATTAAAAAAAAAAATGCCTGCCCAAAACTTTGGGACTACTCCCAAGAAGAGAGGACAAGGGAAACAGAATTAAGTTTTTTCAAAGAAATCATCAGACTTCTAACTTCAGTTATAGATTTAAAGGATTGGCAGATAATGCATGCAGGCAGCTGTAATATTGCTTAAAATTAATTAAGAGGGCTGGGGTTGTGGCTCAAGCAGTAGCACGCTCGCCTGGCATATGTGTGGCGCTGGGTTCAATCCTCAGCACCACATACAAATAAAGATGTTGTGTCCGCCGAAAACTAAAAAATAAATATTAAATTCTCTCTCTCTCTCTCTCTCAAAAAAAAATTAATTAAGAAAAATAATCCAAGTTTATCCTGTCTTCTGTCTAGTTATCACCATCTCCTTATTGAGAGAACTGCAACTTGGAGAGAAAGAGATGGAGGATTCTCAAGGCAACGTCTGTGCAACAAATGTGGCTCAAGTTCTACCAGGGCTCCTTTTTTTGCCATGTGGTACATCAAGTCCTTTAGTCATAGAAGTTTCAACTATTCTCAAGTTATCCAGCAACTAGGACAAGGACCCCCTATATATTCCAGGCATGTTCCCATTCAGGAAAGAATGAAAGGAAATAAATTTCTACTAAAATGTGTTCAAGAACAAAAAATTCTCATGGTGACTTGCTAAATGCTGACCAGACCACAAACTACAATGCAAAGGACTGGGACTTTTAATAGCAGTGGAACATAATTACTACTGTTCCTAGTGTGGAAACAGATAAAAAGGACATACCAAAAAAACTGTTTATCCATTTTAGCATGCTCAAAATCCTCCTTGGCATTACATGCAAATCCTCTTAATGAAAGTCAGCTGGATTTGATGCTGGAGACTTCTGACAATGTATGACTCACTGATTTTGATAGTCACTTCTTCCTTTTCAACTTTCTTCACAGATTGCAAACCATGTATCAAACATTTATCAAATACCTATTCTGCCTAAAATAGAATACCTGTGTGACTATGGGTAAACAATTTGTGCCAGTTATCTCCCCTATAAAATGGAAATACATCTATCCTCAAGATAATGTACTTAAGCACTTAGAAGAGTGTCTGGCACATAGTAAGAGCTTAAAATATTATGTATACTAACACCTTTTCAGAATAACAGTTTCTCTAAAGAACACTGCATATATTATTAATTCACTAGTTCTCAAAGTAACTGTTACTTGTTTATGTAAATTTAACTCCTCAAGGGTAGGGAATTCATGAGAACAAGAACACATCTCATTCTTTTAGCAGCAATATAATGATTAATTACACAGACTAAGCCAAACCACCTGGCTCAAATTTCAGCTTCACTTCTTCTTCAAAAAAATAATCTTACTTCCATCCTGTTTAATGAATTGCAATATCACCTACCCAAAAAGCCCAAGACAGAAATACAGAAGACACTGTAGATCTTCCTCTCTATCCTTCATCCACTCCATACCATCCAGTTACCAAGGCCTACAATTCTACATTTTTTTTTTTTAGAGAGAGAGAGAGAGAGAATTTTTTAATATTTATTTTTTAGTTTTCAGTGGGCACAACATCTTTTTTTATTTTATTTTTATGTGGTGCTGAGGATCGAACCCAGCGCCCCGTGCATGCCAGGCGAGCGTGTTACCACTTGAGCCAATCCCCAGCCCCACAATTCTATACTTTTAACATATCTATTCTCCATCCTGGTTGTCATCCCTGCCCCACTTCAGTTCTAGGGATTGAACCTAGGGCCTCATGCATGCTAGAGAAGTGTTCTTTCACTGAGCAACATCCCAGCCCTAGCTGTCCATTTTCATTACATTCTAGACTTTCATATTTTTGCCCACACTACTCAAATTAGTCTTAAAGGGCATGTGCAGAACTTAGAAGCAAAAAAATGTACCAGGTTGATAGAATAGTGTGAGCCAAAAAAAAAAAAAAAAAAAAACGTACTAGGAAAACCAAGAGAATTCAAGGGACAATGACTGATTATGAGAGTCACAAGAAGGGGCTTTTAGAAAAAAGTAATATTATAATGTAATATTATAATGTAAAGTTAGAGGGGCTGGGTTGTGGCTCAGCGGTAGAGCGCTCACCTAGCACATGCAAGACCCTGGGTTCGATCCTCAGCACCAATGAAAATAAATAAATAAAATAAAGGTATTATGTCCATCTACAACTAATAAATAAATTAAAATAATATTAATAATGTAAAGTTAGAAAACTAAACAGAAGAGAAACTGTGAAAGGTTTTACATTCCACACTAGAGAATTAAGATTTAACCATATGGGAATTATGTCTTGTTTTTCAATGGTAAAATCTATTAATGCAGAAACCGATAAACTATAAAATTCCTTACCTACATTTCTTCTTCCTCCCTTCCCATTCTCAAATAAATGAAAGATATATATTTAATCTGTAAAATAATAATATCACCTCTCTATACTGTATTACAAAAACAAACAAGGTTCAGTGCCTCCTATTAACACATGGTTACAAAAAATAATCTTCAGATCATGGGAAATCATTGAAATTCTAAATAATGCGTGGTTCCAGTTTCTAGAACTAAGAAACTGTTCAGAAAAGAACAACCTGTCTTCCTGGTATAGGTAAGATCTTCTATCACTTAAACATATTCAATGGTCCAAGAACAAACTCTTAGGAATATCCCATTCTTTACACACTGTCATATTAATGCCAGACTTTTACTTTTTATAGATGTGCTCTAATAGCTTATGGGAACGATAACGAGGTTCTTTGTGAGTTTAAAATTCTTAGTCTTTGGAAAGACACAGATCCTTTTGAGATTCTAATGAAAGCTTTTGAGACTATCTCTTTAAAAACCCATATTATAAGCATATAATAAATCTTTCACTTTATTTCAAGGAGTTTATGAACATTAACACCCAGTTATAGATCACAAGAATATCTATTCTATAAGATTACTATTTTTCATATGAAAAAAAATTTGACTCTATACTGAGATGGCAGGCATTTCAGTTATTTTTGTTTTGTTTCATTTTGTTTTTTGGTAGAATCCATCTATTCTGTTTAGTTCCTTTCTTTCCATCAGTGTCTAATTATCTATGACCATGTAATAGAAGAAAGCTAACAGTGGAGCTCAAATACATTACCTTGCCTTTATTAAAATTAAGCTTCAAAAAAATGAGCTAACAACTATAAATACAACCATGAAGGCAAACGTTACATTGATGTTTATTTACAACTCATACTCAGTAACACCTACTACTACTTGGTACCAAGAAGTTAAATCCAGAGAAAATAATGTTATACAAACTTTCTCATATTCATACATATACATATCAATATATAACTAAGCTGCCTAAAAGATTGCCATAAGCAAGTGATTCCCATATGTGAGTAGCACCAAATCCTCATTGAACTTCTTTCAGTGTCTACCTAAAATTTTTGTAGAATCCCAAGTATGTGAGGCCATCTGGTGGATAAAATACAGAAATACAAATTCTTAGCTAGTTGAAGAGAATTTAGGTTTCTTCCTAATGCCCTGTTTACTAAACCATTCAGTCTCCCCAGAGATAAAGAACCAGACTCTACTGCTGAAACATACCTATATGACCAAAAATAGAATATATTACTTTAAATACCGATCACTCCTTAAAACAAAACAAAACCAAAAAAAAAAAAAAAACCCACGGCCACAAATTTTCAGAATAAAATGGCAATCTTTTATCTTAACTCCTACATTTCAAGTGGTTATATAAAACCAAACACTTTAAGCAGCCATGGATGCAAACAACTATTATCTCAGCTACTTAGGAGGAAGGAAGGAGATTTGGGAATTTAAGGCCAGCCTGAGCAACTTAGCAAAATATCTGTCTCAAAATAAAATCAAAAAGGCTAGGGATAAGCACCCCTGGGTTTAAACCTAATACTAAGGAAAAAGAAAAAAAACAAAAAAGCCTTGAAAACAGGTATCAATTAAAACTGTAAGAAAAAAGAAGTACTGGATATAATTGATCTGAAGAGCTCTCTCTGTTAGGACAAAAACCACATATTAGTCATCTCTGCAACATCGTCAGAAGCAAGGACAATTCCTGACACACCACACATGTTCAGTAATTATAACCTGATTTATATATTTAAAAAGTGACAAAATCTTTGTACTATCTTCCAAATAAACATATACAGCCTCAATTTCCACAATAGTACCTTTAGTGGGTGCAGGCTGTATACTAATAATTGGTTGCTGCTTTGCCAATGGCATAAGTGTTGGTACTGTCTGAATAATGATGGTTTTTGCTGGAACACTGGAGTTTGTTTGAGTCTTGGGTGCTGCCGGAAGTAATAAAGGTTTGGGCTGAACTGAAGGCTTTGAACCCATCTGAATTTTTTTCTTTGGAGTCAGTCCATTTTCTGGAGAAAAAACAAACCACAAATCAATCTAAGGCAATTGAGCAAGTCCTAGAAAACAGATTTTATTTAAACACTTTATACATTATCTTGACTTCTGAGTAACTATCTTGCACTGGAGTTTAAGCATACCTACCATGTACCTGAAAAGACCAAAGAAAATTCCCTAATCTGATATCCTCCTTTTTGACCAAACTGCAGTTTTGAGAAGGAACAGTAAAGGAGAATAGCTGAAATCACTGAATAAAGCTTAGAGATGAATAAGTTAATAAATGTTGTGATAAAATGACCCTCACATTCAGTATCTTTAATCAAAACTAAAAACTCTCCTGAAGATGATTAAGTCAAAGTCTATTTTAAAGTTTTTTCACCTACAAAGATATTATCAGCCAGGTGCAGTGGCCCATGTCTGTAATCCCAGTGGCTCAGGAGGCTGAGCAAGGCAAGAGGATTGAAAGTTCAAAGCCAGCCTCAACCAAAACAAGGCACTAAGCAACTCAGTGAGACCCTGTTTCTAAATAAAATATAAAATAGGGCTAGGGATGTGGCTCAGTGGCCAACTGCCCCTGAGTTTAATCCCCAGTACCACACACACACAAAAAAAAAAAAAAAAAAGAAAGGGAGATAATCATCCAGGTGTGCTAGTGCACACCTCTGGAGGCTGAAGCAGGAGGACCTCAAGTTCAAAGCCAGCCTCCACAACTTAGCAAGGCCTAAGTAACTGAGAGAGGTCCTGTGTCAAAATTTAAAGAAAAAGGGCTGGGGATGTTTCTCAGTGGTTAGCACCCCTGGATTCAATGCCTGGTACTTAAAAACTTAAAGAGATAATCAAAGGAGATTAATTCTTCCCTTTCTTCTCTGCAGTAATCATATATAACAAATAATATAGGTGTAATAATTTAAAAACAACAAGCCAGTTTAATAAACATGCTTAATCCAACATTTTCTTTTAAGAAATGTAAACTAATGCCAAGTATGGTAGCACACACCTGTAATCCCAGCAACATGGGAGGCTGAGGCAGGAAGACCACAAATTCAAGGCTAGCCTCAGCAATTTTGTGAGGCCCTAAACAATTTGGCAAGTTCCAGACTCAAAATTTAAAAAAACGGGGGGCTTGAGATGCGGCTCAGTGGTTAAGCACCCATGGGTTCAATCCCCGGTACCAAAAAGAAAAAGAAAGAAATGAACCTAAGCTCAGTTGGAAATATATAGAGAGAAATTAGGAGATAGAGTAATACCAGTTTTGCTCCTAGGACCAATGATAGGCTTATCTTCTCTTAGTGGCTCTGCTGAGGAAGGACTATTACAATTTTCACCATATAAGGAAAGGGGAGACATCTGGGAACTAGAAGACAAATCCAACTCCTCCTGCAGCAAAATAAAAACAAACAATTTAATGCAGAAGAGTATAATCCTTAAGCATAAATTTGCTTAATAAGAGAGGCGACATCCATATATAAATAGAAAAATTCTTCAAAGGCAATTTCAAGGCAAAGAAGTGATATACTAGAAACTACATGCTAAATACTAAGTGACTGTGGATAAGTCAACATTATCAATCAATACCAAAGGAAAACTAACTCAAAATGTGGAGTATGGGGCTGGGGTTGTAGCTCAGTGGTAGAGTGTTTGCCTTGCATGTGTGAGGCCCTGGGTTCGATCCTCAACACCACATAAAAACAAATAAATAAATAAATAAAGACATTGTGTCCATATACAACTAAAAAAAAATTTTTTTTTAAATGTGGAATATGTCTATGCCATCCCCTTATATTAAAGAAATAAGCTAGGCCCGGTGGCACATGTCTGCAATCCCAGTGGCTCAAGAGGATGAGGCAGAAGAATTCCAAGTTCAAAGCCAGCCTAAGCAACTTAGCAAGGCACTAAGCAACTCAGTAAGACCCTGTCTCTAAATAAAATACAAAATAGGACTGGGGATGTGGCTCAATGGTTGAGTGTGCCCCTGAGTGCACTGTAGCATAGGCCTATAATCCCAGCAAAGGTGGGATTACAAAGGTGATAAATAATAGAAAGTGAAAAAGATATTAAGCCTAATAAGAGCTTAATATATTAATATACAAGGAATTCTTTCAAATAAACAAGAAAAAGACAACAACAGAAAAAATATCAAAGAACAGGAATAAACAATTTATAGCAGAAGTCCAACGCTAACGAGAATGTAAATAAATGTCAAAAATGATTAGTAATCCAAGAAATGCAAATTAAAAAAAGGTTCAACATCTGTCAAAAATTAGAAAATCAGACAATGTCAAGCATTATCAGAGAAGTTACAGGGATACTCAAGCACTGCTGACTGGCCTGCAGGGTACTACAATGACCTTGTAGAACCATATGGAAGGAAGCACATGTCAAATTAAATATCTATACATCCTGCCATCCAACAACTCTACTCTTGGGCATACATCCCAAAGGAATTCTCACACTGGCCCACAAGTGTGACAATATGTATTGTGATGTACGTAAAATGCAGTAAACATATACTTGAAATGTGCAAAGTTAGATGCAACAGATTTGATATATAGATAATTAATATTATGAATTAATATTAACATAGTGCTAATTTTTAAAAATAAATAGTAGAAATAGGTCTAAATAGTACCATTTATGTAAATTTAAAATATGGGAATAAAATTGAAATCAGTGAGAAAAAGAACTTTTTAATAAATGATACCAGAATAAACTTTTTTTTTTTTTAAACCCCTGGTACTCTACCACTAAGCTATATCCCCAGCCCTTTTTATTTATTTTTTTATCTTGAGAGAAGGTCTCACTAAGTTGCCTAGGCTGGCCTCATTGTAAACCACTAGACGTATTATAGCTTTTTTTTTTCTTTCTTTTTTTTTTTGGTATCAGGCATTGAACTCAGGGGCACTCAACCACTGAGCCACATTCCCAGCCCCCTATCTTGTATCTTATTTAGAGACAGGGTCTCATTGAGTTGCTTAGCACCTCGCCATTGCTGAGGATGGCTTTGAACTCGGGATCCTCCTGCCTCAGCCTCCTGAGCTGCTGTAATTACAGGTATGCACCACCAAGCCCGGCCTGGATTATAGCTTAATGGTAAAGCACCTCTGGATTCAATCCCCAATACTGGAATAAAAACAAAAAGTAAATGAAATGAACATAGCATCACTTCTGCAACATTCTTGCCATGGATACAAAAACCTGAATCCAGCCCTTAGAAAATATCAAACAAATCTAACTGAGGGATACTCTACAAAATATATATAACCTATGATCTCCAAAAGAGACAAGGTCATGAAAGTCAATGAAGAATGAATAACTATTTCAGACTGAAGGAAATTAGAGACAAGACAATCCAATATGACTCCAAACTGGATCCTTTTGCTGGTCTAAAGGACATCACTGGGACAACTGATACACTTTAAATAGGAGCTGAAGATTAGATAGTAATGTATCAATGTTTATTTCCTGATTTTGAAGCCACATTGTTGCAATATAAAAAATATTTTGGCTTATAGGAAGGAGACATTAAAGTATTTGGGGAGACAGGGCATCAGACTGGCAACTTACTCTTAAATAGTTTAGTGAAAAAATCGTGTAATGTACTTGCAACATTTCTGTAAATCTGAGATTATTCCAAACAAAAAAATCAATATAAGCAAGAAAACAAGAATAAAAAACTAATGAATTCTTATATAACCTAAGTGGTGAAAACCCTGTTTTGAGTTGGGAAGGAGGGGACAATAAAGGCCAAACCCAGTGGCATGCACCTGTAGTCTGTTACTCAAGGTTTATGCCAGAAGATCAGTTGAAACCCAGGAGTTCAAGGCCAGCCAGGACATCTTAGAAAGACTCTATCTCACAAAAAAAAAAAAAAAAAAAAAAAAGGAATATCACATAGAAAGGAAAGGAAAAGTCAATAGGCCAATCAATAACTTGTCTATCAAAAAAGTACACCTAGGGGCTGGAATTGTAGCTCATTCGTAGTGCGCTTACCTTAACTAGCATGTGTGAGGCACTGGGTTTGATCCTCAGTACCACATAAAAATAAACAAACAAAATAAAGGTCCATCAACAACTAAAAACATGGGTTTTTTTTGGTTTTGTTTTTTTTTTTTAAAGCACACCTAAGGAAAACATATAACAGAAATAAAGTTAAAAACAAATAACAGGGTATACAACATGCTGTTATGTAAGAAAGGACAGAAAAGACAAAACCAACAAACAGACTTTTATGAATATACAATATTATGTACTTCTGACTCCAAAAGCAAATTACATTTTTTAAATATTAAATCATTTGGAGAAATTACGGAACCATAGAGTACTTCCTTCTAATAGTGGCAATCAAAGGAAACTTTCAGACACTAAGTAATTTTTGAAGTGGGTCTTAAAGGATGACTTTTCTGAAAGAACAAAAATAGGGCTATTTTGTGGAGAAGAAAAAGAATGGGCAGAAATCTAAAACTGGAATAGCAGAGATCTCACTATTCTTATTCACTGCCAGTGTCAGAGACAGCTCCTAGAACAGCTGGTGAATGAATGGAACACACTGATGCTTTCAGGCAGGAATTCTTCCAGGGTTTAAGATCAGCGTGAAAGCAGGAGAGACAGTAAGAAAGAAGACTGGAAAGCTAACCATGGGTCAGATAATAGAGGCCCTAACACACCAGGAATCTGAATTTCATCCTGTAAGGGTTGGGAAGCTGTTAAAAGGTTTTACAGCAAAGGAATGACATGGTCAAGTTTGTGCTTTTGAAGGATTTCTCTTTGAGGATTATTACTCTGCTAAGAAAGGTTCAGGAGTTTGGGAGACAGAGTACCAGTTAAGATCCTATTGACTTAATCCAGATAAGATGACGAAAGCCTGGTAGGAGCAAAAAAGAATCCTGAAGTCATAAGGTAGATAGAATCATCAGAATTTAGTAGTTGAAGAAATACAGAGCCTACCAAAATAAAGATGCCTCAATTTAAAGCAAAGAAAATATACTGAAGTGTTAACTCGATTCTTCTTCTTGTATCTTCTCTTTTCCCATTACCAAAATCAGGTACTTCCTTTTCTTGACATCATGGCTTTTATCTTGAGGGAGAACAAAAGCAATAGGAGCTACAGGACTTTTGTAAAAACCTTAGCCCATTCAAAAGATAGTGTTAGGCATTCCTAAACTAAAGAGATAATTCTAGGTTCTATGACCAAGTACCTATAAAAGTCTGACAATCTTACGTTCTTCCATATCCTAAAGAATACATATCCTAACGGAGTAGAGAGGGATGCAAGAAGTAAACAAACAAAAAAAATACTGGTAAAACTCAAATGAAATTATGGAGGCAAGAACATAAAGACTAACAACTTTCTAGCTCCCAGAAGGTCTTTCCTAAGGAAACATAAGGCTCCTCGTTAGCACTTAGTAAATGTTAAACTGCCCCCTCCCACTTGATGCATATATTTTCCAAATAACATTATAACCCAAATCATGTAAAAGATTGGCTACTTACCGGAACATGCTGAGTTGAAGAACAAGAGTCCACTGACTGAGGAGATGAGACTGAACAACTTGAGGAAGCTGGAGAAAGTGGCTGAGGTTCTGTCTTAATATCTTTAACTGAAAAATATGAAGTGAATTTTTTTTTCTCACTGGACAATACAAACTCAGAATAAAATCAATGAGAAAAAAAGGTAAAATCTACTTTCAAAATTCAATCATATGGGGCTGGGGTTGTGGATCAGTGGTAGAGCACTTGCCTAGCATGTGCGAAGCACTGGGTTCGATTCTCAGCATCACATTTAAATAAATAAAATAATGGTCCATTGACTACTAAAAAAAAATGTTTTTAAATCAATCATATATGGAAGTTAAGGTCACCAAAATATATTATTAAATGAAAATGCAAGATGCAGAAAATGGCATAGTAGTAAGCCTCCAATCATATAATAAGTTGTGTATGTGTAAATGTATACACTGCATCTGTATCCTTTGAAAGAGTAAAGAAGAAACTGATGACCATGGTTGTTGTCTCTGAGGTGCAGAACTGGTTGGCTGAGAAATAAGTGCAGAAGGAGACATTTTTCTTCTGTATAAACTTTTGTATCTTTTGGATGTTATACCATGTTCAAAAAATGAAATCCATTTCCCCAATTTTTTAAACCCAAGAAAAAGGAAAGAATCATTTTTAAAAGTATTTTGACAAAACAATTAAAACTCACAAAAAATATCTCTTGAACTATTAATTTACCTTATAAAAAATTTACTGAGCAACTATAGCCCAGGCAATATTCCAAAGGGCCAAAGATACCACAGAATCGGGGATGACAGACAGTGTTTTCCAAAGCCACAAAATATCTACTGTCCGTCATGATCATCTATAATGTGATTTTGTCACTTTCCTAGCAAGAAGCAGAGTCTAGGCTGAGCACAGGGGTTCACACCAGCTACTTGGAAGCTTGAGACAGGTGGATGGCAAGTTTGAGGCTAGCCTCAGCAATTTAGCAAGACCCTGTTTCAAAATAAAATTTTAAAAAGAACTATGGATATAGCTCAGTGGTAGAGTACTTGCCTAGTATATATGAAGCCAAATTCCTGACCCATAGACTCTGGGAACTTAATAAAACAGTTTTTAAACTGCTCAGATTTAGAGTAGTTCACTATACAACAGCAACCAGAACACTGACTTTGTGTCTCCCATATTCTATAAGGGAAAACAGGCATTGAGCAAGATAAATACATACATAAAAGGAAGGGAAATAGGAAGGATAAGGGGCTAAGGAAGAATTTAGATGCAGTAATGTGCTGGTTATTTATCCATTGTCTCTCCACTCTGAGTCTACCTCCTATAATCTGTAATGCAAATTATTATATATTTCCCAGTTGGCTTCCTTTTAGTTCCAGTTAACAGAGGATACTGGATAGGTGCTAGAAGGTAGCAGAAAATATTTCTTTATTTTCCTGTGAGCTTTACTCCATCATTGGCAGTCTGCTCCAGGTTCCAGCACACTGAACCCTACCTCATTGAGCTCCCTTAAAGATGTTAACATCAGCCAAGTGGTACAATCTTCTTAGAGGTATGTACACCAATTACATGAGATTCCCCCAACAAATTCCTAGGTTCTGATAACCCCAACCTCTTCTCTTTGATTCCCTAAGTCCTGTATGGTTCCTAAATGGGTTAATCTCTTATAGAGATATTTATTATTCATAATTTGAATCAATATTTCTATTTCTAATATGAATTATTTATTCATTATTCTACTGAAACATTATTATGAAATTCTTTATATTCATTTTGGCAAGAAATTCATTTATACATTGTCATATCAGAAGTAGGAATACATGCTTCCTGGAATCTTTTACCCCACCAAAGTAACCCACCTAATTTCAAGTATTACCAAACTATAAAATAAATGGTCTAGTTAACATTTTTATCAACAAAGCACATTATTACCTGTACAGAATTGGTTGTTGATGGTCCAAATGTCTGATTCCCAAGGCATCAAATCCAAATCAAAATCAAGATGATCAAAGTTATTTTCCTGTAGGTTTCAAATCAGTAAAAGAATATTATAATAAAAGAAACACAACTTGAAATCAAACTATCAAACACAATTTGCCATAAATAATATAATTGCTATTACCAAACCTAGCAAAAAAGAATTTTCCAAGTCAACTGGTTCATCTTGAGACTACATCTTAGAGAGTCTAAAGATAAACCAATTAAGTTATTTAAAACACAGTAATAAATTAGAAAGGAGGTACCAATTCCAAAAAGCTTTAGCTGGATTTATTCTTTTCTGTGGGAACAGACCATTAAAAGAGTCATAAAATGTGTCTTTTGTCATAAGGGAGCTCCAACAAAATAGGTTTTCCCATTGCATTAAGGAAAACAAGTCCAAACAAAGGGCTTGTTCCTCATATCATCTCTACATACAAAGGAAAGAATACACATATACCAAAAAAACACAGAAGAATCATAAAGAGAGTAACTTACCACAGGGTAATTCTATCTTTTACTACTGTTCTGTGCTTTTCAAATTTCTAAAATTTTATGAATTAAAAAATATTTTTTAGTCTTAGGAGATAAAACTTTCAAAGAGGAGTAAACAAACCTCTTAAAGGGGATCCCTCTGTTTCTTTTCATTTAGGTGTTAATTTTTTTTTACTTAAAAATAATGATTTTTATGGATTATCTGGTTGATCACCTTCTAGTGTATATAAAAATGAAAACTGACATGATTTCAGAATCCTCGCATGAATTTGAGATCAAGACAGTACCAAACAGTCTATTTTACAGTGTTTGGCATAAGAGACAACAGCAAAATGGTGGTGGGGGACAGAAGTTCAGTGGAGAAGTCAAAGGGGAACAAAGGGAAAGGAGGGAAGATAGGAAAAGAAAAGACAGTAAATGAATCAGACATAACTTTCATATGTACATATATGAATATACTACAGTGAATCTCACCATTGTGCACAGCCACAAGAAATTAATTTTAAAAAACTATGGATAAATGGCAGAAAGATCAATAGAAGGGAGAAAGAGATTGGGAGAGAGAAGAGGAAAGAGAGGTACTGGGGTCTGAATTAGAACAAGATATATTCCAAACTTTTATAATTATGTCAAAATGGATTCTACTGTCAGGTATAATGAAAAACAAACAATAAAAAAGTAAACAATGTAATAAAGTCAAAAGGCAAACAATAGATGATAAAACAGCTACAACAGAGAAAGTAAGCTATAGACGAAAAGTAAAAATTCATCTAATAATTGTTAACAACCATTTGTTAATAATTTCTCGAACAGTATTATTATATCAAAATATCTATTATATGGTTTATTTTTATTGGGAAAGTAACATAAGGAGAGAATACGAACTTTTTTTTATAATCAGACTGCTCTTTACTGAGTAAATACTGATACAAGGTTCATAAAGAAAATATGTGAAAATTCACATTAAAAAAAAATACTTAGGGGCTGGGGATGTGGCTCAAGTGGTAGCACGCTCGCCTAGCATGCATGAGGCACTGGGTTCAACTGTCAGCACCAACATAAAAATAAAATAAAGGAGATCCAACATGGCGGCAGGCACAGAGATATCAAGTCTCTGACCTCTCCAGCTGCGCGGGCATAGGGAGTCTTAAATCATCTAAATGCTGTTTGCTCAAGATCACTAGGCATTGCTGAGCTAACGTGGATCTGGGGCGAATAGCCTGCTCCTCTCAGAACACACACCAAGCCCGTAATGGCCGAATTCAGGCTCCCATTCGCCTGCCTCTCGCAGACAAACTGCTCTGGCTCAGTGCTAAATGAACCTGTGGAAACTGCTTGTCCGCCGAATCCTGTGGAGGTAAATACCAACCAAGCCTTCATAGGCAATGGCCACAGGATTGAGACGGGGCTTGGGAGGGCCGGGCAGGACCCACCCGTTGCTTTGGTCGCCTGGCAAAGGGAACGAAATGCTGCCATTCGCATGGGATACCAACATGGCAGAGAACTGACGTCACCAGAACGTGGTGGAGGAGATAACTTCATTGAAACCAGCGGCGGCAGGTGTGTAACCCCCTAGCCCCCCCCTCCACACAGCGGGGAAACCTCAAGGGCCCCTCCCAGCTCTCCCGTGAGCGCGATAGTCAGACCGAGGGATTCAGGAGTGGCACGGGACCCGGGGCGTGGGACCCCCCTGGCTACCGCTCCCACCAGCGCAGACAACTGAGGTCTCTTGCACCAGCTCCCGGGGGCGTGGCTACCGGAGGGCAAGCAAATACGCCGAGGGCTCTCAGCCCCAAGCTCCACAACCTTAGGAGCTGAGGGTTTGGCAAGCAGGGAGAGTGTGCCCAGTTGTTCAAGAAAACAGGGCTCCCGTGAGCGGCAGACCTGGCGTGTAACCAGTATTGTGGTGAGCGTCGCCTGTGAATGGGGCCAGTGGCGAGGTGACTAGACACAAGAAACGGCCAGAGGCACTCAGGAGTGGAGACCCGCCCAGTCGGGGAGGAGGAGCTGCTGCACAGTGATTGGTTCCCGTGCACTGAGAGGAGAAGCCTGGCCCGGTGGGCACAGCTCCACCTACTGGAAGAGAAGTTAATTGAACTCTAAGACTGAATCTTTTAATTTTTTTTTAATTTTAATTTTTTTTTCTTTTTTAATTTTTAAAAATATTTTTGGTATTTTTTTTATTTTTTATTTTCACTTTTTTTGAGTATTTTTTTTAATTTTATCTTTTTTTATTTTCTATTTTTTTCTTTTGTCTTTTCATTTCTTCTCAACTTCCTTATTCCCCTTTCCTTGAATTCTATCTGTTTACTCTCATTCTCTTTAGTGACTTCTTCCCTTCCCTTCTAATACCTTTCCTCCCAAGCAATACGACGCTGTTTATGTGTAATTTACTAAATATGTATAGGTCAATGTTCCGAGACGTTATGTAGTGCTACCAAGACCTTAACTTCCCCCAAGTACTCCAGACCATCCTCCTGTTAATATCCCTCGTCAGTAGAGCAACCTTCCAAGGTTGCCAAGAGATACCAACCTCAATACCACCACATCATTCGACCTAAATATAAGTCCCAAGACCAAACCGCAGACCGTTATATGCCATCAGAATCCGTACACAGTTTAGGAAACAAATGAATCTACACTAAAGTACAACAAAACTCATCATGTCTAGTCATAGTCTCCCATCACAAAAGAGTCACCCCAGAGACACACAAAACCAAATAAATTTATAGGAGTAAACAGTAACTCAGCAGTCAAACAGAGCAAGAAACAACATAAGCAGCATGAAAAAGCAAGGAAGAAAAGGAGTACAAACAATGCAGAACAGCCTAAATATACAGGAGGACCTAGAGGCATCAGAAAAATGGTCAAATAAAGAACTCAAAGAATACCTTAGACAGATGGAATGGAATCTTAAAGAGGATATGAGACAGCAAATTCAAACAATGAAAGAACTCATTGAAAATGAAATACACAAGCAAATAAAAGAAGCAAATAAACATCTTTATCAGGAGATAGAGATTATTAAAAAAATCAAACAATAATTTTAGAAATGAAGGAAACTATAAACCAAATTAAAAACTCAAATGAGAGTATAACTAACAGAGTGGAGCAAGTAGAAGCCAGAACGTCAGATAATGAAGACAAAATAGATCATCTTGAAAAGAGTCTAGCCAACTCAGGAAGGCTGGTAAAAAATCACGAGAAAAACATCCAAGAGATATGGGATAACATAAAAAAAACAAACTTAAGAGTCATCGGGATAGAGGAAGGTATAGAGGTTAAAACCAAGGGAATGAACAACCTGTTGAATGAAATAATTATAGAAAACTTTCCAGACATAAAAAAGGAAATGGATGTACAAATTGTAGATGCATACAGGACACAAAACATACAAAATCACAGTAGACCAACGCCAAGACACATTGTTATGAAGATATCCAATATACAGAACAAAGAGAAAATATTAAAAGCTACAAGAGAAAGGAGGCAGATTACATTCAGGGGTAAACCAATAAGGTTAACAACGGATTTTTCATCACAGACACTGAAAGAGAGAAGATCCTGGAACAACGTATTTCAAACTCTGAAAGACAGTGGATGCCAACCAAGAATTTTGTATCCAGCAAAATTAAGCTTCAGGTATGACAACGAAATAAAAATCTTTCATGATAAACAAAAGTTAAAAAAGAATTTTTTGCAGCCAGAAAACCAGCATTGCAAAGCATCTTGAGCAAAACACTACACGAGGAAGAAATGAAAAACAATAACCAAAACCAACAGTGGGAAGTACCTCAGTAAGCCAGAGAGCAGGGGGAAAGCTAATCATGGAGAAACAAACCAAATTAAAAAAAAAAAAAAAAAGATAAATAATCAAACATGGCTGGAAGTACAAATCATATATCAATAGTAACTCTAAACGTTAATGGCTTAAACTCACCAATAAAGCGACATAGGCTGGTAACATGGATTAAAAAAACAAATCCAACAATATGCTGCCTCCAGGAGACATCTGATTGGAAAAGACATACACAGGCTGAAGATGAAAGGTTGGGAAAAAACATACCACGCACACAGTCCTAGTAAGCAAGCAGGGGTGGCCATCCTCATATCAAATAAAATCAACTTCAAGACTAAGTTAATCAAAAGAGATAAGGAAGGACATTATATACTGTTAAAAGGAACCATTTACCAACAAGACATAACAATTATCAATATTTATGCACCAAATAATGGTGCTGCGACATTCATAAAACAAACTCTCCTCAAGTTCAAAAATCAAATAGACCACAACACAATAATTATGGGTGACTTCAACACTCCTCTCTCACCATTGGACAGATTCTCCAAACAAAAGTTGAATAAAGAAACTATAGAACTCAATATCACAATCAATAACCTAGACTTAACTGACATATATAGAATATATCAACCATCATCAAGTGGATATACTTTTTTCTCAGCAGCACATGGATCCTTCTCAAAAATAGACCATATATTATGCCATAGGGCAACCCTCAGCAAATATAAAGGGGTGGAGATAATACCATGCATTTTATCTGATAATAATGGAATGAAACTGGAAATCAACGATAAAAGAAGGAAGGAAAAATCACACATCTCATGGAAATGAACAATATGTTACTGAACGATCAATGGGTTACAGAAGACATAAAGGAGGAAATCAAAAAATTCTTAGAGACAAATGAAAATACAGACACAACATATCGGAATCTATGGGACACAATGAAAGCAGTTTTAAGAGGGAAATTCATTGCCTGGAGGTCATTCCTCAAAAAAAGAAAAAACCAACAAATAAATGAGCTCACACTTCATCTCAAAGCCCTAGAAAAGGAAGAACAAAACAACAGCAAATATAGCAGAAGGCAAGAAATAATTAAAATCACAGCGGAAATCAACGAAATTGAAACAAAAGAAACTATTGAAAAAAATTGACAAAACTAAAAGTTGGTTCTTTGAAAAAATAAATAAGATCGACAGACCCTTAGCCATGCTAACGAAGAGAAGAAGAGAGAGAACTCAAATTACTAATATACAGGATGAAAAAGGAAATATCACAACAAATGCTACAGAAATACAGAAGACAATTAGAAATTATTTTGAAACCCTATATTCCAATAAAATAGAAGATAGTGAAGACATCGATAAATTTCTTAAGTCATATGATTTGCCCAGACTGAATCAGGAGGATACACACAATTTTAACAGACCAATATCAATGGATGAAATAGAAGAAGCAATCAAAGGACTACCAACCAAGAAAAGCCCAGGACCAGATGGGTATACAGGGAGTTTTACAAAACCTTTAAAGAAGAATTAAAACCAATACTTTTCAAGTTACTTCAGGAAATAGAAAAAGAGGGAGCCCTTCCAAATTCATTCTATGAGGCCAACATCACCCTGATTCCGAAACCAGACAAAGACACCTCAAAGAAAGAAAACTACAGACCAATATCTCTAATGAACCTAGATGCAAAAATCCTCAATAAAATTCTGGCGAATCGGATACAAAAACACATCAAAAAAATTGTGCACCATGATCAAGTAGGATTCATCCCTGAGATGCAAGGATGGTTCAATATACGGAAATCAATAAATGTTATTCACCACATCAATAGACTTAAAGATAAGAACCATATGATCATCTCAATAGACGCAGAAAAAGCATTCGACAAAGTACAGCATCCCTTTATGTTCAAAACACTAGAAAAACTAGGGATAAAAGGAACTTACCTCAACATTGTAAAAGCTATCTATGCTAAGCCTCAGGCTAGCATCATTCTGAATGGAGAAAAATTGAAGGCATTCCCTCTAAAATCTGGAACAAGACAGGGATGCCCTCTATCACCACTTCTATTCAATATAGTCCTCGAAACACTGGCCAGAGCAATTAGACGGATGAAAGAAATTAAAGGCGTAAAAATAGGAAAAGAAGAACTTAAATTATCACTATTTGCGGATGATATGATATTATATCTAACAGACCCAAAAGGGTCTACAAAAAAACTACTAGAACTAATAAATGAATTCAGCAAAGTGGCAGGATATAAAATCAACACGCATAAATCAAAGGCATTTCTGTATATCGGCGACAAAACTTCTGAAACGGAAATGAGGAAAAACACCCCATTCACAATATCCTCAAAAAAAGTAAAATACTTGGGAATCAACCTAACAAAAGAGGTGAAAGATTTATACAATGACATACAATCAATCAACAAGTACATGAAAAAATGCTCACCATCTCTAGCAGTCAGAGAAATGCAAATCAAAACCACCCTAAGATACCATCTCACTCCAGTAAGATTGGCAGCCATTATGAAGTCAAACAACAACAAGTGCTGGCGAGGATGTGGGGGAAAGGGTACACTTGTACATTGCTGGTGGGACTGCAAATTGGTGCAGCCAATTTGGAAAGCAGTATGGAGATTCCTGAGAAAGCTGGGAATGGAACCACCATTTGACCCAGCTATTCCCCTTCTTGGACTATTCCCTAAAGATCTTAAAAGAGCGTACTATAGGGACACTGCTACAACAATGTTCATAGCAGCACAATTCACAATAGCTAGACTGTGGAACCAACCTAGATGCCCTTCAATAGATGAATGGATAAAAAAAAATGTGGCATTTATACACAATGGAGTATTACTCTGCACTAAAAAATGACAAAATCATGGAATTTGCAGGGAAATGGATGGCACTAGAGCAGATTATGCTAAGTGAAGCTAGCCAATCCCTTAAAAATAAATGCCAAATGTCTTCTTTGATATAAGGAAAGCAACTAAGAACTGAATAGAGAGGAAGAGCATGAGAAGAAGATCACCACTAAACAGGGACAAGAGGGGGGAGGGAAAGAGAGAGAGAAGGGAAACTGCATGGTAAAGGAAGGAGACCCTCATTGTTATACAAAATTACATATAAGAGGAAGTGAGGGGAAAGGGGAAAAAAACAAGAGAGAGAAATGAATTACAGTAGATGGGGAAGGGAGAGAAGATGGGAAGGGAGGAGAGGGGAGGGGAGGGAAGGGGAGGGGAGGGGGGATAGTAGAGGATAGGAAAGGAAGCAGGATACAACATACACTACTAATATGGCAGTAGGTAAAAAAGTGGATGTGTAACCGATGTGAATCTGCAATAAGTATATGGGGTAAAAATGGGAGTTCATAATCCGCTTGAATCAAATGTATGAGATATGATATGTCAAGAGCTTTGTAATGTTTTGAACAACTAATAATAAAATAAAATAAAGATATTGTGTCCACCTAAAACTAAAAAATAAATATTAAAAAAAATACACTTAAGTCATGAAAGAACCATCAATCAAATTGATTAAATCAATTTCCTTTCACTTTTTTCTCTTATTTGAACTTACATATCAAAAAAAATTAGGCTGGGAATCTAGCTCAGTTGGTAGAGTGCTTGCCTCGCATGCACAAGGCCCGGGGTTCAATCCCCAGGATCACCACTCAAAACAAAAAAGGGAGCGGGGACAGAGCTTTAAAAAAAATTAAGCAGACTTGTAGCAACCAAAAAATACTTACACTTTCTTAGTAAATTTAATAATGCTGCTGGCCCTCATGCTAGCAGTCCTTTTAAACATGTTCATTGATTGGTATAACTGACTTCACAGATGGTTCTGACTTGATCAGTCTTCAACCAAAAAGTCAAATACCTTCTACAACAAAAGAATTCTATCTGGTTGGAAATGTAACAGGCCCATTTCATGTGAGATAAAACACATTAGCACTTATGACTTATCAAGGGAAATTCTTCCATCATGTAGAAGAAGGAAGATATACCAGGACCCTAAGAAATCATCTAATCCAATTCCTTCATGTTATAATGGAAAAATTAAGGAATTGACTTTGAGCAACTTCCATAATGTAATAAAATGTGAATTATAAAATCAGAATCATATTTCCCAGAAATTTTCAAATTTAACACACCATTTCTTGATAATATTTAAAAGAAACAGTATCTAGAAGGTTTTTTTTGGTTTGTTTGTTTGTTTGTTTACAGTACTAGGGATTTAACCCAAAAGTGCTCTATTACTGAGCCCGTTTATTTTGAGATTGCCCAGGCTGGCCTGCAACTTGCAAACCTCCTGCCTCCTGAGTAGCAGGGATTATAGGTGAACACCACCATGCGTGGCAGGACCAAGAGGTTATGAAAGAAACAGAGTTGCTTAGTCCACCAGCCAATAAGAAAAGTCAATTTAATCAGCAGGTCATAATCTATAATATCTCAAAGAGTAAACAAAACCATTAAAATCCCACACGCTGATTTTTAAAAATATAACATGAGTTTCTTTCTCTTCTCTTGATTCATAGTAAAACAATTCTAAGTCATTCTTTGAGATATATCTGAAATTTACTGGGTAAGCATATATATTTTTATACTCATGTTAATAAGAGCTTAAAAAATAGTGATATTCAGCCAGGCATGGTGGCACATGCCTGTAATCTCAGTGGCTCAGGAGGCTGAGGCGGGAGGATCATGAGTTCAAAGCCAGCCTCAGTGACTTAGTAAAGCCCTAAGCAACTCAGCAATACCCTGTCTCTAAATAAAAAAGGGCTGGGGATGTGGCTTATTGGTTAAGCACCTCTGAGTTTAATCACCAGTATCAAAAAAATAAATAAATAAATAAATAAATAAATAAAGTGATATTCAACCTGATTGATAAATTACTGTGCTCACTTGAATTACTTCCCAAGTACAGCAGCATCTCATTCATTATACAGAACAAGACAAAGTTAAAAATTTCATAGGCTAATCAACTTCATACGTACTCATCAAGAAGAGGAAAAAGAAAATTTAAGAAATTTTTGAGAACTGAAGGTATTACTATCATAGCTTTTACATAGACTTCTAAATAATCAAAGGCAAAAAATAAGGATATACCTAATTTTCAGTTTTCTACAGTAAGAATATATAACTTTTAAAAAAGAAGTTGGTAAGTTCTACTTGACGGGGTCCATGACTCACATAAACCCCTTAATATCACACCAATTCCCTTATGCAGTAAAGTATTTCTAAAAACAAGAAGTGAGCCATTAAGTGACTTTTCCAAGGTTACCCACACCTAAAGCCAAGCTTAGAATACAAGTCTTCCCATACCAAGATCAATGAAATTGTACTGTCCTATTTACTAACTACAAAATGACTACTTTCATACTTGATCATGAACATCATTTAAATTTAAATTATTAGCCTAAACCAGTTATCCTGAAACCTTCTTGCAATAATTAGGGTGAAAATCAAACATCACATTATTCATCATTCCTCCTCTAACAAACACTTACATAAGTCTCATTTATTGCATCCAACTGCAGATCATCAGTGTCTGTGAAATAACCAAGTTCAGCAAACAGGGTAGAATCTTTAAACAAAAGAAGAGAGATTAATTGTTAATTTAATGATCTGACAAGAGAATAAACACTGTATCTGTTACTCCAGCTTTGCTAGGATTTCTCATTAGCCACTACTCTTATTGATAAATTTGAGTCACGTGAATGACAAACAATTCAAAGCTAGTTTCAACATTATATGCATTATATGCATTATTTTCCATATAATTTTCATCTTATAGACTAAATCCTTACACTAGGAATTCAAAAAGGCTTTTTATAGTACGTCATGTTGGAATAACTGGCAGTAACTTTCTGGAACATTACAAACAAAAATAGTGATGATACCTCTGGGCTCAGCACAAAAAAATAATGTGGTTGATCAGCAACGATACTTGGAGAGGATTGTGGAAAATATACATGCATTGTGTGTTTGCCATCTCTGCCTTCAGTTAAGTGTACAAGCAATTTTCTTATCTAGATAATAAAAATTGGTCTAGGACTGGTTGTGTAGTACACACTGGTAATCCAACTGACTTGAGAGGCTGCAGGAAGAGTTTAGCAATTTAGAGAGACCTTCTCTCAAAAAAACAAACAAAACAGGACTGGGGATATAGCTCCATAGTAGAGCACTCCTGGGTTCAATCCCCAATACTTCCCCCCGAAACACACACACACAAAGTTGATGTAGAATGTAGCTCAGTGGTGGAGTGTTTGCTTAGCATGTACAGACCATGGGTTCAATAAGCGGGGGTGGGGGGATTCATTTCAGCAATCTGAACTACATCCCAAGTTTTTAATGAGGCTTAATTATAAGAAAAATATGAGTATAGAAAAGACTCCTCAAGTCAGGCATGGTGACACACTCCTGTAATCACAGCAACTCAGAAGGCTGAGACAAAAGAGATTCACAAGTTTGAGGCCAGCCTAGGCAACTTAGGGAGACCCTGTCTCAAAATAAAAAAGAAAAAGGGCTGGAAATGTAGCTCACTGATAAAGACCCCCTGGGTTTAATCCCTAGTATGGGAAAAAAAGAAGAAGAAAGAAAACAATTCTTCAATAAACTAGATTGAAATTTTTGTAGAAAAAGATCAAGGCCCAAGATGACTGATCAACATATAATCTGTAAAGTTTTCTCTAACACTTTCAGAATTTCAAAGGCTTTGAGGAGGTTTCCAAATCTAGGTCATTTGAGCTGGGCACGGTGGGGCATGCTTGTCATCTCAGCTACTCAGGGAGGGTGAGACAGAAGAATCTCAATTTAAGGTGAGCCTAGGTAACAGCAAGACCCTAACTCAAAAAGCAAACAAACATATCTAGGTCCTCCTGTATATTCTATTACCACACCACTGAAACTGCTCTGGTCATTTCCTCACTATACATGTTTATAAATTATACTGCCAGCCTATTACTTTCTTGGCCAATGACAAACATTTTACCAAATTAAAATAGTAACTAGTTATTTCAAAATCAGGAATAAAAACTGTCTTTTCCTGCATAAAAATTAAAGGTGGGTTTGTTTTTTAAAAAATAAATAAATAAATAGTAACTAGTAAAAAACTGTATATATAGTAAGTTATTACTATGTGTAATTATCAAGGTATGTGTGCATTAGCAAGGTACACGCAATAATAATACAACTCTAAGAAACAGATACCTTAAACTCAGCTCCAGAGCTGATAAACTAAGTAGGTGACTGTGGCTATATGACCATACAGGTAGGCTGAAACTCCTTGAGAGTTTCTCCATGTCCTCTGTCTCTCATTTCTTTCCTCCCATTTGATTTTGAACCTGCTCCAATCAGGTTCCTCCCTACACACACAAACACACACACACACACACACACAATTAATGTCACCAATGACTTCCATATGTTAAATTAAATGGTAAATTTGTAGTATTCAAATTACCTGACCTATCAACAGCAATTGACACAGTAGATCCTTTCACATTAAATGAAACATTTCTTCACTTAGCTTTCCAAAATACATTAACCTTGTTTTTCTCCTGTCTCATTTGTTGCCCCTTCCTTAATGGGTCCTCATCTCCCAAACATGAACTTGTCCCTGAGCTTACACAGGGACTTTGAGAAGCTGCTTTTGCTAAAAGCACTAACTCTTTACTTAAGTCTGCAGATGCCAGTGGCAGGATAAATCTTGGCATCTCTGCCTTTATTTTGAATCTGTCTCCTTTATTACCTTCAACTTTGGGTCAGGTTCCTATTCAGTTCTCATAGCTTTAAATAGCATCTATATGCCAAACATTCCCAAATATATATTCCCCACACTTCAAGAAACGTGGACACATGGAATATTGTTATCTCCTATTGTGTGTTTGAAAGGCATCTCAAATTTCACACATCCCAAACTGAGCTCCTGATCACCTCCATTAAACAATAGTTCTATCTTCATCTCAGTTAATGACAAGTCAATTCTCCCAGTTGCTCAGGCCAAAAACCTTGGAATTATTGTCTATTCTCCCATTTTGCATTCAATCTACCGGCAAATTCTGTCAGCCTTATATTCAAAATATAAATCCATAATATGGCTTCCTTCCAATTCCTTCCATTGTTCCTTCGCTTCCTGTCCATATCCCTCCTAATAAAGAGAAGTCAGCTTCAGAGGAAGTAGAACAACGAGAGTGATGGGGTTTTGTACAGTGTACCTGGTATACAGAGAAATGGGATTGATTGTATGGGAGAAGGGGAAGTGGCAGCATGTTCCAGCCACCAATGAAATGGGATTAGTGGGAGAGAGAACAGAGTGGCAGATGGAAAAGGCAGCCTGAGTAGTTAGCAGAGTAAGTACATTTAGCAATATATTTAACTGGCAGAGCAAATGATTAAATCTAAAATAACTCGAGTCTGATTTCTCCTTGTCTAAAAAAGGAATTAAAAACATGGAAAAGGGAAAGATTAAAAGAACCATAAGCAGGAAGAAAAGAGAAGGTACTGGAGAATAAAACTGATCATTATTATGTTATACGCATAAATGAATATGGCATAATGAATCTCATTATTATGTAAAATTATAATGCACCAATTAAAAAATAATTATTTATAAAGATGTAGTATAGGTCAGTTCAGCAAACAAGCAGATTGAGGGAAAGAGGAGAGGAGAGGAAGGGAAGGGACTGGGGAAGGTGACTGACCTTATTTTAAGTGCATATCCAAATATTGCATAATAAATCCCACTATTACATATAACTAAATGCACCAATAAAAAATTAGTTTTAAAAACGAAGCAGAAAAACAAAAGAACAGTCTAGAGGTAAAGCACACTTTGGATTTTGAGACTAGTGAGAAAAAAGAATGCAAAATATCTTATTAGTTTTTATTTTTATTATGTGTGTTGAAATGCCAACATTGTAGATACAGTAGGTTAAATAAAATATTTTCAATTTAAAAAAAATACCATAAGGGCTGGGGCTGGGGCTCAGTGGCAGAGTGCTTGCCTGGCATGCATGAGGCACTGGGTTCGATCCTCAGCACCATATAAAAATAAAATGAAGGTGTTGTGTCCACCTACAACTAAAAAAGAAAATAATAATAAAAAAAGATGTTGGGGTGGAATTGGAAGTATTAGTAAATGAACTCTTTTAAAAATATATACATACACACACAGGTAGTTACAGATGTTTGGATATGTGTGTTAACATATACATACATACATTTCTTAGTTCTGTTTATTAAGTGGTTCTACCAACAATGACATTTCAGTAGCAATAAAACAATAGTGGAAAAAAAAAAAACTATTATGTGGCCAGGCATGGTGGCACACACCTGTTGTAATCCCAGCGGCTAGGGAGACTGAGGCAGGAAAAACACCAGTTCAGAGCCAGCCTCATCAAAAGCAAGGCACTAAGCAACTCAGTAACAACCCTGTTTCTAAATAAAATACAAAATAGGGCTGGAGATGTAACTCAGTGGTCGAATGCCCCTAAATTCTATCTCCAGAACCCCCCGCCAAAAAAAACTATTGTGTGCCCAGTTCTTGGATACAAAATACCATCTGTTGAGAGCCATCCATGGGTTGTGTGTGGACTATTGCAATCCATGGGCTGTGTGTGGACTGTTGCACATCACAGCCTAATAAACAGGTGTCTGGGAACTTCCAGTGGACATTTCCTCTGGTTGCTGCCCAGACCCATTGTGAGCTCTGCCAAAGGTCCCACACAGTACTCGAGATGGGATGACCTGCTATAACCACGCAGGCACACAGCCCTTCTGAGATGGGTGTGACCTGCCAAGATGCCAATCAATCTGCTGACTATAAGACATCAAAAGCAAGACTCCACCCTTGAAACCTTACCCCTGCCTTTGATGTACCTCTTAAATAAACAACAGGAGCCATTTTCTAATTGTCTAGCTCCAGCTCCTGTGTGGACTGGACCTATCAGGTGTTCCAATCCTTTAAACCTAATTCTGACTTTGTCTTTTGTTCTTTACTAATTATTCTAGACTTTTATTTCTTAGGTGGCTTACACCCTCCTTGGCAGGAAGAAGAACCCCTGCCTCCCCATAACCATCCTCCACTAAACCCAAGCTCTTTGGACAAATGGTTGATTCCAGAGCTGAAACAGAGAAAGTGCAAAATAACCTGAAAAAATCTTGTTGTGTTAGGAAATAAGGAAATTCTCAGTGAATAACAGGACTATATCAAAAGATCAAAGACACCAATATAAATGGACTCCTAGAGGTCAAATCTGGGAAAGTCTGCACAATAAAATAAGGGTATCAGATTACAACACACTGAACCAAAAAAGGAATCAATAAATCAGAAAGAGAAAGAGGGAAATAAAGAAAGAGAGAGGGCTCTTTCTTACAGTACAAGTATTACTTGCAAATTAATGAATGTAGACAGAATGACAGAGATAGATAATTCCCATTTAGCAACCATTAGAGCAGTAGGAAATACAGACTGGAATTACTGATGAAGCTAAAGTTGGTGGGTAGAGATTTAATAAGAATAGGAGCCATTTTGACTGAGCAACCATAGTGACAGGAGCCAAAGCAGCAGCGCAGGTTGTCCCCGTTTCCCCTCCCCCTTCCCTTCTCTGGTTAACTACCCGGGTCCCCTACACTCCACAGTCCCGGTCCCGTCATGTCCCAGAAACTAGAAGAAGAGAACCCTGCGGAGGAGACCGGCGAGGAGAAGCAGGACACGCAAGAGAAAGAAGGTATTCTCCCTGAGAGAGCTGAGGAGGCAAAGCTAAAGACCAAATATCCAAGTCTAGGACAAAAACCTGGAGGCTCTGACTTCCTCATGAAGAGACTTCAAAAAGGGCAAAAGTACTTTGACTCAGGAGACTACAACATGGCCAAAGCCAAGATGAAGAATAAGCAGCTGCCGAGTGCAGGACCAGACAAGAACCTGGTGACTGGTGACCACATCCCCACCCCACAGGATCTGCCCCAGAGAAAGTCCTCACTCGTCACCAGCAAGCTTGCGGGGTAACCTGGGACCCCTTTCCTTCCCTTCCTCACCCTCTGGACTCTTATATATTGTAGGCAGGGATGGAATGGGCACATAGTCACATCTTCTCAGCGTGCTAGCTAGGAAGGACTTGAGATTCTGCTGGGGGATACTGAGAAGGTAATGTAGGTTGAAGAGGGGCTCTGAGTTTGTTTCTTAGTGGCTGAGACTTCCATACCCTCACTGTAGCCCAGGTAGGTGCCCAGAAATAGGAAAGACTAGGATTGGATAATGCTGCATACTTTTTCTTTTGTGAGAAACTGGAAAGAGATGATTTCTCCTTTTTAAAAGAGAATGTCTCCAGATTGGGAATAATGTGGCAGGTTTAACATCCTAAGACTAACCTGACATAGTTGGGAAAGGTAGATTGAGACATGTTTTCTGTGCTTCTAAGTGTTTTGTCCCGTTAGGCTGCTATTGCTTCATGTTTTCATTATGGGAGGTTTAGAGAACCCGCAAAAAGGAAAACCGATTTGCTTGCCTACGACTATAGTGCCCACTTAACCTCCTTTATTTAGTATCTCTTACAGTTTATCCTGGCTTGCAAATGATGTAAACTTTGATGAACATTTCTGATGGAAAATGGGCACCTACTCTCTCTCTTCCAGCATGTTACTTTTGAAAGTTTTGTTGAGTAGTGGATCTAAGAGCACTGATTCAGGAGTCAGAGATGTTTGGATTCTAGTTTGACTCAGTGTTGGCAGACTGTTGTATAACTTGGTAACGTCATTCAGCCTCTCAGCATTTCTGTTTCCTCATCTGTAAAATAGTTAAATATGTATAAGACTGATTTGATCCTAAAATTCTGTATCTGCCAGCAGAAAAACTTTGTGATAGTTCATCATAAAACCAAAAGTGAGAAAGGCCAAAAAAAAAAAAAAAGAATAGGATATTGGTGTCATGTCAGATTATCTCACCCCAATAGTAATAAAATACAAAAGGAGAAACAATGACTTGATGTTGCAAGCCATCCATGGGTTGTGTGTGTGAGCTATGCATATTTGAACGTATGAAGGGACTGGTCTGGTGTTGCATGCTGATTGGACTGTGCGACGCAAATGTGGCCTTCCTCTCACTCTGCCTATGATCCCACACAGCACCTGAGATGAGTGTGACTTGCCAAGATGTCAATTAATCTGCTGACCATAAGACATCACCAAGCAAGAGCTCACCCTGGGAAATCCTACCCCTTGCCTTAGTTGGGTGGAATATTCTATCAAATGTCTTCTCCCCAATAAATAGGAGGTTTTCAGGTGTGCTCACTCTCTTGCTATTTCCAGCCCTGCCCAGCATGGAGCTAACCCTTGAGTTACCCTCATTCTTAGAAACTCATATTCATGTGCTGCGTGGTTTCTTCGACATTTTCTTAGTTATTGATATAGCCAGCTCCTTTGAACCCAAGCTCATCTCGCTAGCCAGGCAAGCTGGCAACAACTTTACAGCAGAGAAACATGGCGGACTGCAAACTTAACCAGGTGACCAAGGTGAACATCACCTTGTGATGGATCAGCATAGTGTGCCTCCAAATGAGATGCAAAGAGAAGAGCATAACATCATTTCTCTGGCATTTCTTTCATGGATACATGGACTAAATTTGAACTTAAGGAAAAAATAGATATACCTAGGTTTAGGATCATCTTCTAAAATAAAAGACCTGTACTCTTCATGATTGTCAAAGTCATGTCAGGCAGGAAAAGACCAAGAAACTATTCCAGATAGAAGGACACTGATGGACAAGTCAAGTAAAAGCAATATGTACTTACAGGTGGAATCCCACACTAGAAAGGGGAAAGAAGCATTATAAGACAAATGGAAAAATTGGAATGGTATCCGTAAATTGTATGGTAGTATTGTATCAGTGTTTACTTCCTGACTGGAAGAATTGTATGATAATGAGATGGGGATTTGAGGATATATAAAGAAAGATAGACCAAATCTCAAAGGAAGCACTCATAAAGAGTTGAATGCAGGAAACACCCATAAACCACTGGAATGCAGAAAATGCCCACAAACCACTGAAACTCTTGAGCAACCCAGCCCGTACCCTTGGTCCATACCTTTGATCTATGCCCTTGCCTAAAAAAAAAAAAAAGTAATATGAGAGTAATGTGCAAGCACTAGAAAAACTGGTACAAAATGGTGTAACTCCTCCGGGGATCCTCCTCTAGTCCAGCCCCTAGCAACTGTCCCTTCTATAAATACTAATACCCTACACCAAGAGGTTTCTGTCTCTTCTTCTGGAAATAGCCTGCACTCTCCCTTAAATGTTTCTCTGCTTTCCCAAATAAAACTTTGTCTGAGGTCTGCAGTTGTGGCTCAGTGGTAAAGCACTTGCTTAGCAGGTGTGAGACACTGAGTTCAATCCTCAGCACGACATAAAATAAATTTTAAAAGTATTTAAAAAAATTGTGTCTCTGACATGCTGAAATTCTTTTCCTTCAGGAATATCGAGGACCCTACTAAGTCAAGGTCCCCTCTCTTGAAACTCCAAGATAGGAAGTACACTTATTGGTTTGTTTTTCTCTCTTTTTATTTTTTAGGTTGGAGGTGCATTATACACTATAGTATTTAATACCTCTTTCTCTGAAGAAAGAAAAATGGGGCAAATGCAGTGTGAAGGGCATGCAAGACTTCTTTGTACTGTTCTTACAACTTTCTGTATGTTTGAAAGTACTTCAAAAATTTTAAAAATGTATACACATGCATATATATTCATAAACTAGCCATTTATCATTACTTTCACTGCTACCATTATAACTCATGGGGATTGCTTACAGGGGCCTCCAAGTAGTCCCTCAGCTTCTTGTCTTGCCCTCTTTCAATCTATGTTCAATGAATCAGCTAAACTAAGGCTATAAAAACAAAGGATATTACTGGGAATCAGAATTCTCATAGTAAAAGAAAAGAAATGCAAGTATAGTCATGTACAGTAACATCTCATTCCACAACATCCAGCTATATAACTGTCATTCCATAAGATTATAGTGGAGCTGAAAACTTCTTATTGCCTAGTGACATCATAGCCATCATAATGTTTTAGTATGATGCATTACATCTTAGTAAGATGCATTACTCAGGTGTTAGTGAGATGCTGATATAAATAAAACTACTCTGTTGCCAATTCTATAAAAGTATATCATATACAATTATATATACAATGTACATAAGACTTGATAATGATAATCAATGATTATGTTACTAGTTTAGTATTTACTATAATTTTTATCATTAATTTAGAGTATGCTCCTTCCATATGTGAAAAAAAGTTTACTGTAAAACAGTACACCATGTTGCAGTGGCACACATCTGTAATTTCAGCAATTCAGGACGCTGAGGCAGGAGGATCCCAAGTTTGAAGCCAGCCTGGGCAACTTGGTGAGATGTTGTCTCAAAATTCAAAAAATAAAAACAGCTGGCAGTGTAGCTCAGAGTTAGTGTGCTCTTGCGTTCAATGCCCAGTACCACACACACAAAAAAAAAACAACACCATGTTCCACTAGCAGACACCTCATACATCTCATGTTTACTGCATCTCAACTGCATCATTTTTCTCTCTTGTTTAATTGAATTTCCTGTTCTTCTGTTCATCATGGCCCTAGGAGCAATAAGCGTCACTAAATACAGATATACCATATAATCTAAGTGTGTAGTAGACTATTCCATCTAGTTTATGTAAGCATATTCTATGATGTTTGCACAACACTTCTCAGAATGTGTCCCTGTTGTTAAGTGGTGCATGACTATATTTAATGCATGAAGGTAAGAATAAACCCTGTGATTTGGCTTTGAACCCTAAGTATTAGTATGAATTCATGCTTTTTTAATATTTATTTTTTAGTTGTGGTTGGACACAATATCTTTATTTTATTTACTTATTTTTATGTGGTGCTGAGGAATGAACCCATGGCCCTACAGGTGCGAGGCAAGCACTCTACTGCTGAGCCACAACCCCAGCCCCTAAATTCATGCTTTTTAAAAATAAATATTTCCTTGTTCGGGGCTGAGTTCTCACCTAGCATGCACGAAGCACTGGGTTTGGTCCTCAGCACCACATAAATGTAATATAAAGATATTCTGTCCACCTAAAACTTAAGAATAAATATTTTTTAAAAAATATTTCCTTGTTCTTAGGAAATTCATGGTGAAGTATTTAGGAGTATCATATTATCTGCTGCCTACTTTCAGATGACGAGAGAGGATGAAGTATGTGTGATTCTGAAAGAGTGTGGCAGGATGCTAACAGCTGATAAATTTAGATAAGGAAAATACAGGTCATCAATGTACCGATCTTTCAGCTTTTCTATGGTTAACAAACTGATGGTAGTTGATAAATATATGACTATATTTATAGAATATTGTAGAATTCATGAGAAACTAGTGGCACTGGTTACCTCTATAGTATCTCTAATATCTATTGCCTATTCCTATGTCCTTTTCACCAGTTCCACGCTACCAATATTTGGATTTCCTTCAACAGCAATAAACTATGGCAGCTATTATTTTTAGTTTGCATAGGCAGCTTTTCCACCTGACTCCACCTTGATCATTTATTTGTTTACTTCTTATAAGTTTAGCAAAATGAGAAATAGGCCACTAGGTTTAGCAGTATGAAATCAGTGGCGACCTTAGAAATAAATAGCTTCAGCAGAGTGATATAATCTGATTAAAGTGAGTTTAAGAGACATGAGAGAAGAGAAACTAGCATCACTGAACATGGACTTTTAAGGAACTCTGCTATAAAATAAAGAGAAAAACTTCTAAAAGGAGTTTTGTTTCCTTTCTTTTTAACTACATGTGTACTGACAGAGATGATCTAGTGTAAAGAGGGATAAATGATGCAAGAAACAGAAGGAAGAATATATTGAGCAATATTCTTGAATATATGAGGAGGAATTTAAAACACATGAGAAAGGGCTGGCTCTAGCTCATTTGAAGAATGAGGGAAAAGATGCTGGAGGTTTGAGGAGGGAAGCAACTTCATAAAACAATCATCAAAGTGAGAGAGTAGAATCAGGGAAATATGGTTGGCCTGCTTTAGGTTAGTATCATGAATTTAAAGTAAGACCAGTCAGCATAGATTGAATTTCAGCTACATTCTGCTATTAGTGCAGGCATGGGGTAGGCAGAGTCAGATTTAATAAAGGTTGGTAGCTTATCCAAAGAGACCTACACAACAAGTTACCAACAAGGATGTTAAGGTGTAAGCAAAGAATAGTTACAATGATGTCCATGGTATTTTAACCAGGTAAGGGGAAAATGATGACATGAAGGTAATGAGAGACAATGAAAAACTGGAAAAATCTTAGTGGAGCTGAAGGATTTTTGGAATTGGAATATTAAAGGGAGTGAACTAGTAGGACAGGAGATAGTGATCAGAGTTAGATTCTTTGAAAGTGAGATCATGTTATGGGACATAACAGCACATAGGCTTATGATCAGAGGAGTAAATAGCCAAGACAGGTAAAAAACAAGAGCGCAGGTCCAGGAAATAAATGTTTGAAGGTTCTTCTCTGAGAATACTGAAATCATCTAATAATGTTGGAGAGAGTGACAGTAAGCTAGTTGCTGAAATTTTTCAAAAAGTGAGTGAAAATGACTCAGAGGATGACATATTATGACAAAATGAGCTTCACACCTAGATATTTTCAGGGAGCAGGGGAGGAAAAGGAAGGACCTTTGCTACCTTCAGAGGCACCATGGTAAAAGGTTTGAGAATAAAAAAAGTTACTGCTCAGGTACTTAGGGAAAGCTGTGTCATCAGGTTTTGGTTAGTACCAGAAGGCAATGAGAACCTTCACAGAAGAGACTGAAGACACAGAAGAAACCACAATGGGAGGAAACTTCTGATCTTAGTACATATGTCTTATGTGGAGGGGAACAAAAAAGAAAGAGTGGTTTGGCAGCAGGCAAGCAGGAGGGAGAGGGAGAATATAGAGAGCAAATAAGCTATAAAAAGATGCTCAACATCATATGTCATCAGAAAATTGCAAATTGAAACAATGAGATACCACCACACACTTATCAGAATTGCTAATCTCCAAAACACTGGTAATAGTAAATGTTAATGAGGATGTGGAGCAACAGAACACCCATTCAATGCTGGTGGGAAAAAAAAATGATACAGCCACTTTGGAAGAAAGTTTGGCAGTTCCTTACAAAATAAAATGTACTCCAACCACACAACTCAGAATATCATGCTCCTTGGTATTTACTCAAATGATTTGAAAACTTATATTCACACAAAAACCCACACACACTTTTATAACAGCTTTATACATCTAGGTTGAAAGCAACCTACATGTATAAAATACATCTAGGTTGCTTCCAACCTAGATGGTAAATGGGTATGAAAACTGTACTATGGACTAAACTGTGTTCCCCCTATCCTGACAAATCCATGTATTGAAGCCCTAACACCCAATATGACTGTATTCACAAATAAGGTCTTTAGGAGCTAAGTTAAATGAGGTAATAAGGGGTGTGGTCCTAATCTGATAGGACCATGGCCTTACAAGTAGAATGAACTGGACATAATTTTCTTATGTTCATATATGAATACATGACCAGTATAACTCCACATCATGTACAAACACAAGAATGGAAGTTATACTCCATGTATATATAATATGTGAAAATAAATTCTACTGTCATGTATAACTAAAAAGAACAAACAAAAAATAAAAAAAAAAATTCTCTCCCAATGACATGTGATAATGCATTAAAAAAGCAGCCATCTGGGCTGGGGTTGTGGCTCAGTGGCAGAGCGCTTGCCTCACACATGTTAGGCACTGGGTTCGATCCTCATAAAAAAATAAGCAAACAAGACAAAGATATTGTGTCCATGTATAACTAAAAAAATATTAAAGAAAAAAAAGGAAGTAGCCATCTACAACCGGAAGAGAGCCCTCACCAAAAGTGGAGCTTCCCATTTGGAACTTTCCAGCCTCTAGAACTGTGAGAAACCAAAATAATGTTGTTTAAACCACTCAGTCTATGATATTTTGTTATGGCAGCCTCACAGACTAATATAGTATGGAACTGATACACTACGATATTTACATACAATGTAAATTTAATCAGTGTGAAAAAATAAGGTATCAAGCCACAAGAGACAGGGAGGCACCTTAAATGCATACTGCTAAGTGAAAGAAGTCAATTTACAGAGGTTACTTACTTTACAATTCCAAATATATGACATTCTTCAAAAGGCAAAACTATGGAGACAGTGAAAAGATCAGTGGTTGGAAGGAGAACTTGGGAAGAGGGAACGGGAAAGAAATGAATAGGTGAAGCACAAGGAATTTGGGGGGCAGTAAAACTATTGTGTATGATATTGTAATGATGGTTACTTTCCTTTGGCCATCAAAACTCAAAGAATTAACCTTACATTAAGGTGCGCAGGTGTGGCAGCTCATGCCTATAATTCCAGCAACTCAGGAGGCTGAGGTAGGAGCATCATGAGTTCAAAGCCAGACTCAGCATTTAGCGAGGCACTTGCAACTCAGTGAGACCCTGTCTCTAAATAAAATTTAAAAAAAAAAATAAAGCTGGGGATGTGGCTCAGTGGTTAAGCACCCTAGAGTTCAATTTCAAGTACCAAAAAAAAAAAAACCTTAAGTTTAGAATTATTTAAGAGTGAAAGCAGTAAAACAGACACACACACACACACACACACACACACACACACAGTAAACCTTATGAACTTTAGTTAATATTAATGTGTCAATACTATTTTATTGTAGCAAAAGTGTTAATCTAATGCCAACATGTTACCAATAGGGAAATTTTATGGAGTAGGGAAGAACTATATGTGCTCAATTATTCTGTAAATCTAAAACTATACTAAAAAAGAAAAAAGACTCTAAAGTACTAGATAAAAATAACTGTGAAATTCAAATTTCAATTTACATCAAGTTTTATTAGAACATGGCCATTCTCGCTCATTTACAGATTGTTTGTTTTGTTACTCGGAATTGAATTCAGGGGCACTCAGCCACTGAGTCATACTCCTAGTCCTAATTTGTATTTTATTTAGAGACAGGGTCTCACCTAGTTGCTTAGCACCTCACTTTTTGCTGAGGCTGGCATTTACATTTTTTATGGCTGCTTTTATACAACAGCAACAGAGAGGAGTAGCTACAAGAGACTGCATGATCACAATTGCCTGAAATAATTACTATCTGAACCTTTTCAAAATGTTTGCAGACCTTTGCTCTTAATTTCATTACCCAGGTTAAAAGGAGCAGGGAGCACATTCCATCATGGGCTATTCTGAGATAATCACTTTATTTAATTTATTTAAAGTCCTTAGTCACAAGAAATAGAAATTATCTAATCGGACCTGATTTTTAAAAACCTATCTGGTTAGTTTTGTTTTGGCAAGGGATTGAACCCAGGATCACTTTGCCACTGAGCTACATTTCCAGCCCTTTCTTTCTTTTCTTTTACTTTTTTTTTTTTTTCAGATTCACATCAATTTTATTAGAACAAATTCTTTTTTTCTTTTCTTTTTTTTTTCTCACTAAATTGCTGAAGCTGTCCTCAAATTAGCAATCCTCCTACCTCAACCTCCCAAATTGCTGGGATTACAGGCATGTGCCACCACAACTGGCTTAGCTATATAGCTTCTAATATTTAAAAAAAAAATCAAGTATATCAGTAAAGCATTTGAACACCCAAACAACTCTCACAGAACAAATCCATATTTACTGAGAAACACTAGCAGATAGTAGTTTTATACTTGAGTGCTTGCAAAAATCTATCCCTTTAGTGAACACCTAAGAAATTAAAGTTTTCAAAGAAAAGGAATTTAAAAAGGGAAGCCTAGAAAACAACGGTAAGGAGAAGCACTCAGGGAGGGGAAGGGCAGGGTACTTAGGAGAAAAAAGTCATTCATCCAACAACAAAGAACTGAATGTTCCATTAAAGAATATTAGAACTAGGAGTCAGGAAAGTGGATTCTGGGTATTAGAACATAAAGTATAACATTAGGAAATATACCCCTAGTTATAGTTTAAGAAATATCATGAAAATATAATATGAACTAGCTGAGAAAACAAATCATAACTCTCTGACATACTGAAGTAGACTTGTTGATAAAAGGCATTGTAGGAAGAATCAAATTTGGAGAAAAAAAAAGTTAGGAAAGCAATATAGGATACAGACTAGGGGCATAAGCTTTCGAGGTAGAGAAGCCTGATTCTGATCCTGCTTCTACCACTCACTAGCTCTAAGTCTCTGAGCACAAATTCTCTCTCAGCCTCAGTTTCCTCATCTATAAAATAACAGTATCTCAGTAAACTATTGTAAGGATTAGATAAAATAATGCATATAAAGAGTTTAGGGGCTTGGGTTGTGGCTCAGAGGTACAGCATTGGCCTAGCATGTGTGAGGCACTGGGTTCAGTCCCCAGCACCACGTAAAGCAAAATAAAGACATCGGGTCCACCTATAACTAAAAAATAAATATTTTTTAAAAAGAGTTTAGTACAGTTCTGACAAAAATAAAGTGCTAAATAAATGGTAATTGTTAATGTAACTAATATATGTGGCTTGGGAAAATGCATTGAGAATAAACAGTTTTTCCAGAAATTGTTAGAAAATCTACCCAAAGACTGAAATAAAAATCTCTCATACAATAATTTTAAAGAATGTCTAAAAAAAAAAAATGTCTGCCATCAGAAAATTAAATGAGGACTTCGGTTCAATAAATGGAGTTGAAATTCCACTCACAGAGAACGTTGGTTCAAGGGAGAAAAACAAAATCAGTCTGGTTTTCTCCCAAATTCTAAAGTTGGTGAATGCTGTAGGCCCACTACAGATTCCATTCAGAGCCCTCATAATCCCAAATTCATACCAAAACCCAAGAGAGTATTACGTCTTGCAGTCAAATGGAGAATAAATAAGTCATGGTGGCTCGTGCCTATACTCCCAGTTACTTGGTAAGCTGAAGCCGGAAGATCCCACGTTCAAGGCCAGCCTGGGCAATTTAGCAAAATTCTGTCGGAAAATAAAATAAAAAGGGCTGGGGATGTGGCTCAGCGGTAGAGGGCTCCTGGGCTCAACCCCAGGTCGGGGTAAATAGAGGAGCTTCCTTTAAAGACTTACATGACAAAGCTACTTCTCTCTCATTCCCATTATGTTCCATTCCATACTTTCTGACCGTCAAAACCAAACAAAATATCCATACCAAAAAATTCAGACCTTTATCTGGAGAGCAGTTAGGACTGTATCAGTTTATAAATGTATTATCTAGGTAATCAGGGACTCGAGGTCAGGGGCTTGAGTGCTTTGCTTCTCTGTGAAGACAGACTAGAGCCCTAAAAGTAAAAGCTGCGAGATGAGAATTTTTTTGTTACATACACAGTTTTTCAGACACACCGCGCGGACGGACGGACACCCACACACACACACACACCACTACAATCATCACCCACATCCCACGGTCTGAGAAAACAGCTTACAGGCTTTCTGGCGGTCACAGCCATCCTGTCCCACGCTTCCTAATCGCCCTCAAAACCATCACCTGGTACTTCCCCAAAGGAAACAGTAAAATAAACGATAATAATTCCAGTCAAGACAACATTTTGCTCTCACTGTGGCCAAGATAGAAGCCGAACGGTTCTGCTCGACAATTCCAGGGCCATGGTCAGGGGCAACGAGTGGCCTCACTCCCAGGGCTAGGCTCATCCACACCTGTCACCAAGAGTGGGCGGAAGTAGGGAGGAAGAAATCGGTAAACGCGGACTCGAGCCACCCCTGATACATTCGCAGATCCCACTCACCCCACTCTTCATCTGGTCTGTGAGAGAGTCCTGGGCTAAAAGGCGACTCCATGGTGCCGGCAACACCAGCCGGCTCCCCGAAAACACAAGTTCCTGGGTCCTAGAACTCGGTGAGTAATATCTGTGACGGCGGCTGCAAGCGGACAAAATACTCCATACCGCTGACGAGACGGTGGCCGAATGAAGACAAACTTCCTAATGCGCTAGGGACTAGTAGGAAAGAGCCAAGAGAAAGTCAGCAAAGCTAAATAGGATCTCTGTGTAAATGTTTCTCTTTTGGAGTTTTAACATTTTCTGTTCCCCTATTTTAATGGGGGGGTGAGGGAGGTGAAGGCACGCAAATAGCTTCGGTTAAGTAAGTTGTATCAATAATATTAAAATTGAAATTTTGCAAAATTCCTTTCTGAACATACTGATTTGTTCTTTCTTATACCATACCCCATGTGTCTCAGAACAAAATTAGAGACTAACCATAAACGCAATTTAGTTTTTTCTTATAATTTTGTATTGATGTAAAAAATTCTCCATATGTAAAAGTGAATAAAAGAAAAGCACAACTATTTTTCCACATTCATTAGAACTGTCTCTACTGGCACAGTATCCGAGGTAAGCGACCCTATAAAAGTATACTTCTAGAAAGAATACCTTTATGTGAACAAATTAAAGCGAAGTAAATATACAAGATAAACTCCCATGCCTATAGTTATCTCCAAAAGATGAATTTCTAAAACTACTAGTAAAAGTCCGAGCCGAGCCTATACTAAAACCTGCAATAATGTAAGTTCTTAAACGTTTTATTACTAAAGTGTGAGATTCGGATTTTATTTAAAAGAAACCCACACACATCACGAACTCAAAATGAAAAAAATCAAACTGAATTTGATAGGACAGTTTCAAGAATGCTATTTAATAGTATTTCTTTTTCATCCCTAATTTCAGCCGCTAAAGTACTCTGTCTTAAGAACACGTATCCTTCTAGGACCAAGTGAAATCTTTCCCATGGTTACAAACAAAACAGAAAAGCTTCCCAGAATTCTCCCAACTCCTCGTGGCTGGATGTTACAACAGATTTCAGAAGACGATCAGCCCCGGGGCCCAGGCGGGGGTGGGGTGGGGTGTGGTGATTCAGGAAATACCACTCAAAAGTGACTCTTTCTGTCGTCATGTTACTAACAAGTTTTCATTTAAGGTAAAAATTATAACCCTTTCATTCTGGCACAGATGCACTTTTAAAAACTGGCATAAAAGCGGGGCGGATCATGAACTGAAATGGATTTCCATGCATGTTATGAGTTTGTCGGGATGAACCCAACTACTGTGTACAACTATAAAGCTTTAATTAAAAAATGGCATAAAAATAGTCTTCTGTATCCACCAATCAACTTAATCTTTGAAGAAAATCATAATTGAACTTCAAGCTTTTAAAGAGATTTTTATTTTTTATTCAAAAAGTTTAGGTAATCATGAGGCAAGCATTTCTGTACCTTTCACCAAGAATTAACAAATTTTAACATTTTTCATTTATGTCTCATTTCTTCATAGAAAATATTAAACATTACAGATAAGATTAAACTCTCCTCTACTTGAACTTCTTCCTTCCACATGGGCAACTTCCATCATAAATGTTATAGGAATCATTCTAGTACAATTTTATTTTTGCTTTTACCATGTTTAAATGTTTGTAAATACATACAGAGTCGTGGTTTTGTAAAATTTACACAAATGTATTATGCTCTAATGTTCTCCAAATCACTTTCTCATTTGACATACTTTTTGAGATTCTATCCATGTTTTAACTGTTATGTGGTATTTCCAAATACATATATATCTTTTTCCATTTCACTAATGATGGATACTGAGTTTTTTCAATTGTTTACTATTTATGTAAAATATATTTGTATGGATCTCGTTGTGCATTTTTACAAGAATTTTTTTAACATGTATGCTGGGTCACTTACCAAATAATACCAATTTACATCCTCACTATAAGTGATGAATTTTCTCTTTGCTCCACATTCTTACCAACACTAGATATGGCCAGACTTAACCATTTTTGCCACTGTGAAGGGTGGTACTATAATTTATATTTCCCTGACATTTTAAAAATGGTGTATTCTTTCATATTTATTAAACTTTATTTATTGTTCTGTGTCTGCCCACTATTTTATAAACTTTAATTATTGGGTTTTCTTTCCCTCAATGATGTGCAAATTTTTAGACAGCCTACTGTATTCATTTTATTTATATATACATACAATAATTTATATATATATATATACATATATTTATATATATTATTATGCCTTCTCCCAGATTGACACTTCTTTGTTTATGGGAGTTTTGTCCTCTAGATTTTAATGTAGATAAATTTATCAATCTCTTGATTATGATCTCCACTATTTATATCTAAGAAATTCTTTCCTCTCCCTAGGTCATAAAGGCTTTTATTTTCATTTTTCTTTTTATATTTTTATTATTCTGTTTTTCACACTTTCTTTTTTTCTATTCAATTATTATTGGAATATAGTAACACTGTTTAATTTTATATAACAATCTCATATCTAAAAACCTTAATTCTGGTATTCTAATATTTTATCTAGAAGTTCCTTAGAATTTTCCATTTAGAAGAACTTATATTACCAAACACCAACATTTAAAATTTATTTAACATTTGATTTTATAAAATAAACCTTTAATATGGAAATGTTAAAACACAAGAGACAATATAATTAATCCCCACGTTTCTGTCACCCAGTTTGAACAATCCACTATTCCCTATTTTATCTATCCTCCTTACATTTTTCATTTTGCCTTTTTTTCTCTTTTTTTGGCAGAGAATTTTAAAACAAATCTCACACATTTTATTTTATCAATAAATACTTTATTTTGTGTATCTCTAAAGAGAGAAAGCCTTTTCTTATTTTTCAAAAGAATAGTACCCAACAAAATCAACAATTCTACAATATCATCTAATACCTATTCCATGTTCAATTTTCTGTCTCAAAAATGCTTATTAACAGTTCGTTTGTTAAAAATCAGGATCCAGGGGCTGGGGCTGGGGCTCAGCAGTAGTGCACTTGCCTGGCATGCGTCAGGAGGCACTGGGTTCGATTCTCAGTACCACGTATAAATAAATAAAATAAAGGTCTATCAACAACTTAAAAAAAATTTTTTTTAAATCAGGATCCAAATGAGGTCATCACATTGCATTTATTTTATAAGACAGTTCCTTTTTGCTTTCTTCCCTCCATACCATTTGTTGAAGAATCAGAATCATTTGTCCTATAGAATTTCCCATTTTGTCATTCTGCTGATTGTATCTTCATGGTGATGCTTAATTCTTTCCTTGTCATTTGCACCTACAGACTTGGATAGTTTTTGCTTCAGTTTTTGTTTTTGCAATGACGCATCAAAGCTACTTTCTTGCATCATATCAGGAGGCATATACATACTGTCCCACTTTTAGAGATATCAAGATTTATCAGTGAGTTCAGAATCCCACCCTACCTCCCTTGTTTTATTATAATGACTAAGACCTCTACTAAATAATATTGAGGATAAGGGCAAGTGTAGGCATCTTTTGACTTGTTCCCAATTTTAATTGCATTTCATTTAAAAGTTTTGCCATTAATTTCTTTTCTGTATTTTTCATATACATTGACTACGGAAGCTTCCTTCCTTTCTAGTTATCAAGCTTTTTAAATTTTGTTTTAAGTTTTGAATGTTACTATTTTTCTTGAATCTATTCCCCATTCTCTTTCATCTTAAACCATTAGAACAGAAATGAAATTTGAAAAAGAACTTTTGTCTAGGGAAGTACCACTCTTTGATGTAACTAAGAGGAACCTCTGTCCTGTACCCATACTTTAGAGACTTAGCTGTAATTTGTGACTCTCTCCTCAGGGTAAAAATCCATGGTACCAAAGTATACACATACATACACACCAGCTCCTCATTATGCAGAACAAAGGATGGGGAGACAAGAGGCAGCCTGTGGATCAGAAGCTAACTCTTTGTATTGTAATGTTTAGTTATAGAACCCCATAAAATCAGAGAATTCAAAATTCAAACCTAGCACTCCAGGTTACTATGAAGATATTTGTCAAGAAAATAAGGGCTGGGACATCAATGTTTATAGCAGCACAATTCACAATAGCTAAACTGTGGAGCCAACCTAGATGTCCTTCAGTGGAGGAATGGATAAAAAAAAAAATGTGGCATTTATACACACTGGAATATTACTCAGCACTAAAAAAGAATAAGATCATGGCATTTGCAGGGAATTGGATGGCATTAGAGATTATGCTAAGTGAAGTTAGCCAATCTCAAAAAAAGAAATGCCAAATGTTTTCTCTGATATAAGAGGTGTGACTCAAAGTGGGGAGGGAGGAAGAGCATGGGAGGAAGATTACCTCTAGATAGGGAATAGTGGTGGGAGGGAAAAGGAGGGAGAAGGGGAATAGCAAGGATGGTGGAAGGAGATGGTCATCGTTATACAAAATACATGTATGAAGATGTGAATTGGTGTCAACATACCTTATATACAGAGATATGATAAATTGTGGTATAAAGGTGTATTATGAATTGTAATGCAAAAAATAAATAAGAGAGTTCATGTATAATGGCATAATTTGGCGTGAACATACTTTATAGAGTTACAAAAAACTGTGCTGTGAATGGATAATTATGAATGTAATGCATTCCACTATTGTCATGTATGTAAGAAATACATTTTAAAAAGAGAATGTAAAAGAAAAAGAAAATAAGGGATAGAGTTGTGGCTCAGGGGTGGAGCACTTGTCTAGCTTGAGTGAGGCACTGGGTTCGATCCTCAGCACCAGCTAAAAATAAAATAAAGGTATTATGTCCACCTACAATTGAAAAATAAATGCTTTTTTAAAAAAAGAAAACAATTTATGTTGAGTTAGATAGCTTGGTTTGTAACTTTAAAGTGTTAAGGCAAATAATATGTAAGCCTCAATTTTGTACTCTCATGGGAATTCTACAAATGTTGGTGGGAAGCCTGATGGGTGAATTTACAATTCAGTTAAAATTGCATTCCATCAGTCTACTAGATTTTATAATCCAATTTCCAGCATGACTTCTTTGAGACATGTACCACCCTGAACTGTGAACCTAGACATTAGAATATAGAGGTTAAAAGCTCAGATTCTGGAGCCAGTCAAGTTTTGATTCTAAACTAGGTTCAGCTATTTGTTAGCAATCATAACTTTGAGGAAATGACTTAAATCATTGTTAGCCTCAATTCACTTTTAAAATGAGAATAGGATCCATCTCATTGGGTTGTTGTGAGGTTTAAGTCAGGTAATACACATGAGTGCTTAGCATAGTAACAGGAACATGGTATGTGAGTGATAGCTTATTTAAGACCACTACTATTGCTAGGCACTGCACTTTTTTTTTTTAATCAGGTGCTAGGATTAAATCCAGGGTGTTCTATCACAGAGTTACATCCCTAGCCTTTCTTTTCAAATTAATGTATTTGAAAAAAAAAATTTTTTTTTTAATTTTGCAGTACTGGGTCCTGGACCCAGAGGTACTCTATGAGCTACATCACCACCCCCCACTTTTTTTTTTTTTTTTTTAATTTTGTGACAAGTTCTCACTTGTCACAAGTGAGAAGACTGCTCTTAAACTTGCAATCCCCTACTGGGATTATAGGTGTGTGCCACTAAGCCTGGTTTACACTAAGTGCATTACATCACAAAAATCCTCATATTGACCAGATGTAGATACTATTATCTCCATATCATGTAAGAACAAATTAAAGCTAGTGTAAATGATTTTCTAAACAACCATGTCAAATAGGCAGAGTACTTACTAATCCCACTTTGTGGAGAAAACTGACCCACAATTTACAAAGACCTGCTCACTTTCTGGAAGATGTGATCAGCAGAGCCAGAATTATTAGAGTATGCTCTGACTTCTATGTCAGCACTATCTTAACACCTCTGAAATAATTGACTAATATTGTTGTTTCCAACAAATGTGTAAATTCAAATGTCCTAGATTGTTATTCCTAATTAAAAATAAAGAGCCCTTTTTATTTTGTTTGTCTAATGAACAAATATATAAGATTTTTTTTTTTACCTCCCAAAAGTAAAGCATTAAAACACTCTAAGTCTGAAAACTTTGCTCAAGATGTTTCACAAAATTTCAAAATTTACTATCCCCAAATCATTCCTCACTGGCAAATAAAATTATTACTCAAAAAAGTATCATTTTGTCCAGTTGTCCCAGATGGAATACATGTTGTAAGAAAGTGGGGACTTTATATGGTTTATTCACTGGATCACCTACAATTGTGCACTTATTACATTCTCAACAAATATCTGAATTAATAACTATAAATTCAATAAAATCCACCTCATACTCTCCTTGCTATATGCTATGCTGAAGAAAGGATAAGCATTAAGTTGAGCCATGTAAATCTGTAGCTATGACTGTGTGTGTGTGTGTGTTTTACTGGGGATCAAACCTACAGCCCTGCACATGCTAGGCAAGCACTCTACCACTAAGCTCCATCCCCAGATCTATTTGATAACTTTTCAACTACAAAAGGAGCCATTTCATATGGGTCAATGTGCTTTTAAGAAACTTTTAAAGGTTTAATAATACAAAGCAAAAAAAAAAAAAAAAAAGAACCAATTTTGTGAAAGCTAAAACATAATTGGAGGAATGTTTTTCTCATAAGGAAGTTGCCAAAGGCTGGATCTTATATTGAGATTTTTCACAAGAATCATCAGGGACACTCCCACACAGGTCAAAGATTAAGGTGGGCATTTTAAAAGAGGCTTACTATTCACATTTTCTATTAAAATTTAAAATTACTTCTATTTTGGCATTTATTATACAGACATATGTGCTCATAGCAAAAATGGGTTTTGGTTTTGTTTTGCAATGCTGAGGATTAAACCCAGGGGTGTTTTTCACTGAGCTACATCCTCAACCCAATTTTTTATTATGATACAGGGTCCACTAAGTTACCCAGGTTGGCCTCAAACTTGTGATCTTCCTATCTCAGCCTCCCAAGTCTCTGGGATTACAGGTGTGCACCACCATAACCAGTTTAAGCAGAATGTTTTAGACCGTAAATAAAGAAAATATCTTATAAGCACAGATTCTTTCTGATTTCATGTAAATGTTCAAATATCTAATTAAGTCCAATTTTAAAAATTAATAATGAGTAAAATAAATTCTAGTTTCTAGAGATCAGATTAAAATGCTAACCTAGACAACAGGTTACTTTTTCCAGTATTCAAACACGCTGGGCTAAAAAAATAATTGCTAGTAAGGTTCAATAGCACACATATATAATTCCAGGTTCTCAGAAAGCCGAGGCAGGCGGATTGTTAAGTTTGAAGACAGCCTGGGTGAGATCCTGTCTCAAAATAAAATATAAAAAGGACTAGGGAGCGAGGCGCAGTGGCACCCACCTAGCTACTCAGGAGGTAGGTTTACTAATATCATCCATTAAAAGAAAAAGAAATACTTTTCAAAATACGTCCAAATATACCTACTTTACATTACTGGAAATAACAGTGTATCTATGTGAACATATCAGTTCTTAAATTTTATACATAATTTTGTCCATCCAGACCTTAAGATCATATAACCAACATACCCAAAATCAGAAATTTTTAAAATATATGAGGTGCTGAGGATGTAGCTCAGTAATAGAGTACTTATCTAGCATGTACAAGGCCCTGGAGTTGATCTTCAGCACCACTAAATAAGTATATAAATAAATAAATTCTATATGAAACAAAGAACATATCCAGGTTACAAAAGACTTTAATATCAAGTCAAATAAAATTTCCATGATTAAAAAGCTTTGATTTCCATGTAAAGTATTCCACCTATGTCATGTAATAAGCTAACAAAGTATAGTTTCCATGTTACATCAGGTGATTTTATCTTCTCACATTCCAAATGAAATACTGGCCTAAAAACTGCCATGAATGATAATAAGCAAGGGTGGCACATATCACCAACAAATTTCTTTCCACGCAAGTTCATAATTTTCTTGTTTGTGATCCCAAAACTGGCAGCATTTTCATTTCATCCACTCTATTCTTATGTATTTGAAAGGCAGGTGTTATCCATCTACCACATGAGCACTGTTCACCATACCAATTAAAGGATCCCAACTTGGCACTGCATTTTGGGCAAAGAAGCTGAAATAAAGCAAATGTGTTACATCATTCATTCATTTTTATATTAAATAAATACCTTTGGCAATTCAATAAATAGAAATAGATAAGACACGGTTCATATCTTCAAAGAGTGAAATTATTGCATAAAAGGCTTTTTTGTGGGGGAGAAGGGTAGTACCAGGAACTGAATTCAGGGGCACTGGACCACTGAGCCATATCCCCAACCCTATCTTGTATTTTATTTAGAGATAGGGTCTCACTGAGTTGCTTAGTGCCTTGCTTTTGCTGAGGGGGGCTTTGAAGCATAAAAGGTATTTTGTACTAAGGACAAACAGATGAATTTCAGGTTGAAGGAAGAAGCTTTAGACTCGATAAGAAGTTTTTTGTTGCTGTTGTTTTTAGTACAAGAGATTAAACCTAGGGGCACTTAACCACTGAGCCACATCCCTAGCCCCTTTTATTTTTTTATTTTGAGTCAGGGTCTTACTAAGTTGCTTAGGGCTTTGCTTAGTTTCTGACGCTGGCTTTGAACTTGAAATCCATCTGGTCATTAGGAAATTATGGATGTGACATATATGGCTTTTAACCAATTTGCGATTTAAGATTGCAAATAAAAACATCTTGGCTAAAGGACAGAAAAACCTGTTAGGATTCTCATGTTCTATTACTAATTGATATGGACACCATACAAGTCAGATTTCTGACTATTTAAATACAAGTTAATGTTCCACTAAAACAAAAAAATCCAAAAATTCTTAACAAGTCAATTATAGTTTCTCTAATGTGGTCAGAGCATTGTTGTTGTTGTTGTTATTGTTTAGTGCTTTAATTTATGCATAGTATGATATAAGGATTCTTATTTTAAATCTTGAGCTACAGAAAATCTAGACATAAAACTCAAACTATAAGTGAAAAAAATTGACAGATTTGATTACATAAGTTTTAATATGACAAAATATACCATAAAGTTGAGATAAGCAACAGACTGAATAAAACAACTGCTGTATATTAGATAAAGCATTCTGTAAGAGTATATACAGAGCTCCAACAAACCAGTAAGAAAAAGACAAAATTACAAAAAAATAGGTCAAGGATAGGGAAACAATTTACAGGAAAAAAGTACAAATACTGGTAAATACATAAAGATATTGGTCCTGTGTACTAGTCATAAAAATTCAAAATAAACATTTTAGTATTGACATTTTTCATCCTACAGAATAATAAAACTTTACCAATTTTATAATATCATGCCAAGAGTATGAAGAAATGGGTAGGTGCATTCACTTATTGAAAAGCAAGTTTGTATGGGCATTTTGAATGATAGCCTGCAATATTTCTAATATTTTAAATGGACACAGTTTTCAAGTCAGAAATCTATTGCCAGGTATACATTCTAGAGCAAATTCAAATATGTATACAAAAAAGTATACACAAATGTGATTTATAACCTTTCATAAAAATGTCTATCTGTAAAATTGTGGTATATATGTGTAAAAGAATTATAATGGGGGCTGGAGTTGTGGCTCAGTGGTAGAGTGCTCACCTAGCATGTGTTAGGCCCTGGGTTCGATCCTCAGCAGCACATAAAAATAAATAAATAAAACCAAAGGTATTGTGTCCAACTACAACTAAAAAATAAATATTAAAAAAAAAAAAAAGAATTGTAATGCAAAAAAAAAAAGTACATGTATAAAGGCATGAATTGCCATGAACATACTCTAAATACAAAGATATGAAAAATTGTATTCTATATGTGTAATAAGAATTGTAATGCATTCCGCTGTCATGTAGTTTTAAAAAAATCAATAAAACTAAAATAAAAAGGAAATCATTATTGATTAAAAAAAACAAAAAAAATGTCTTTATCTGTATGTATGTTTTTCAGGCTAAAGGAGCAAGCCAAAAGTACAAAAGAGAAAAAGAAAATTTGGATTTCATTAAAACTAAAAAAAATCCCATGTTAAATGTGTTTATGAATGTCAAAATGAACCCTACTATTAAATATAACTATAATACATTAATAAATATACACTAAAAAAAGAAAAAAAAAACTAAAAAAATCCAACGAGTGCAAATAATACAATCAAGAACAGGAAGTGAGGGGCTGGGGTTATGGCTCAGTGATAGAGCACTTGCCCAGCACATGTGAAGCATTGGGTTCAATCCTCAGCACCACACAAAAATAAAATAAAATAAAGGTATTGTTATCCATCTACAACTGAAAAAAAAATTAATAAATGAAAAAAAAAAAAGAGAAGTGATTGTAAATAGGTACATTATTTTGAGGGTAATGAGAATGGTGATGGTTGAAAAAACTCTCTAAACATAGTAAAAACTATTATACACTTTAAAAAGGTAAATTGTATGGTATATGAGTTATACCCTAATAAAGCTTTTTTAAAAAAAAAAAAAAAGGTTACCACGTTTTAGGGAAGGCTTTCACAAAATAGCTGTTACACAAATTCTTTCGAACTTTTATAAAAACCATACACCTTTCAAATTCATTAAGATTATTACATGGGGCTGGGTTGTAACTCAGTGGTACAAAGTGTACACATACACACAAAAATACTATAATCATTCAGGATAACCTTTAGAATAATAAAGGAGAAATATGGCTGCCAAAGAATGTTCGGGAGTTGCACTGTTTAACACGAAGCGAAAAAGAACCTCATAGCAAACACACTAAATTGAAAAATTAGAGAAAATAGATGAACCCAACAGAAAAAGAAATTTTAAACCTAATTTTAAAATCCTGACTTACCCTAATTGTTACAAATTGTGTCACATATATTCTAGACAGTTTACAAAATAAATAACATTAGCTTTATATTTGGAGAAATTTTAAAAAATAGCCTTAAAAGGAATCTAATAATTTAAACCAGTGGTTCTCAAATATGTTTCATTATTTCAGATCAGCTGGTATTTTAAAAATACTTTATTTGGGGGCTATGACTCAGTGGTAGAGTGCATGTTGAGCATGAACAAGGCTTGGGTTCAATTCCCAGCATCAAAAATAAATAAACAACTTTATTTTTGATAGCCTTACCTACACTAGAAAGGTACAGAAAGAAAGGCATTAAGATGGAGTAAAACACTGGTTAAAATATGGCTAAAAATGCCAAAATGAACACAATATAAATGATACAATGAAACTATAGAAAATAAAGTGTGTTCTCACCTGCCCATCCATCACTCCCAACAAAGTAGATTCCATCCACTGTACAGGTTCAATGAAATAAGATGTACATTGAGCCTGATTCCCTGTGGCAAGCATGCAAGATGGTGTCATTCTCTTGTGGGCAAAGGCTACAGGCCTACTTCCTTCGTTATGATCCAAAATGCTAGAACTTCGAAATAAGGATCGCCTGCAACCCCAAAGAAAGAAAAACATTAATGACTTCCAAAATGATGAAAAAATAGTTGAAATGTGCAGTATTTCTTAGAGGACAAAATAATATAACACTGATGATGCTACTTAAACTTTCAAGAGCTCCTACAATATGATTATTTTACTTCTACTTTTTTTTTTTTTTAAGGTTGGTTCCCTCCCATCTTATTATTTATTTATTTATTGGGAGGTGGGGTTCTTTTTTTTGTCTTTTTTTTTTTTTTGGAACTGGGGATAGAACCCAGGGCTTTATGAAACAAGGCAAACACTTTAGCACTGAGCTACATTCCAGCTCTACTTTTACTTTTAAGAAGTTATATCCTGCCGGTTGCAGTGGTGCACACCTGTAATTCCAGCAGCTCTGGAGGCTGAGACAGGAGGATTGCGAGTTCAAAGCCAGCCTCAGCCAAAGCAAGGCACTAAGCAACTCAGTGAGACCCTGTCTCTAAAGAAAATACAAAAAAGGGTTGGGGATGTGACTCAGTGGTCAAGTGCCCCTGAATTCAATCCCTAGTACCAAAAAAAAAAAAAAAGATTTGAGCCACATCCCCAGCCCTACTTTTTATTTTATTTAGAGACAGGGTCTCACTGAGTTCCTTTAGAGCCTCACAGTTGCTGAGGCTGGCTTTGAACTCTCCTCGATCCTCCTGTCTCAGCCTCCCTGGCCTCTGGAATTACAGGCCTATGCCACCGTACCGAGATAAAATTATATCCTTTTGAAAGCAGATTTGAATCAGAAATATATAGTTTCAATTAGACAAATTCTTCCTATTTTATTAGAAAATAAAACTTTAAGTACTTTTTAGCTACTAAGACAAATTCCCAGAGCATACAAAATATTTTACCTGCATTTTCTACATTTGTAGAGAACTTCATCTTTTAATCCTTGTGAAATGGTAGTTGGGTCAACAGCAAAGAGTTCTTGAGGTAAATTTTTCAGTTCTATACGACAAAATTAAAAATGGATCCATCTGTCAAAATCAACTCTGCATTTTCAGACAAAATTTAAGTAAGGTCAAATTGAGGCAACAAGGGCAAAACACAGAAATTTTAAAAACAAACCGTGTTGGGATGTAAATAAGTCAAAATAACACCTGGCATTTTGTCAGGGGAATGTTAAAGTTCGTAAACAAGTCTGGATGGTGCCTGGCAAAATGCCAGAGGGAGTGGTTTGAGAAGTAACAAAAGCGAGCCATTAAGTGTGGAGATTCCTTATTGGTTGACTGATGTATCTAGTTTATGCTAAGTAGATAAGCTGTGTGGAATGTATAAATACTGCTCCTGTCCTGCAATAAATGGCTCCTACTCCTGCTGTATCAACGTACACAAGTTGTTCGTCACCCCCCTGTTATTTTGCTGCAGCCAGCCGGACTGTGGCATTGGGAAATCAGGATGGGGTGAGAGAGTACATGAAAAAGACTGTTGGTGGTTAGACAGAACTGCCTAAATTCAAATCTCAGACTTGACATTTATTAACCATGGGCCTTGCATAAGTTATTACTAGCAAAACATAGTTTTAAAAGAAAACAACAGTACCTGCTTGCAAGATTGCTGGAAATGTGAAATAATGCATTTGTGTCCAAGTAAATGACATCTGAAAAGAATCCAATGTATATTAGCAATTATTATTTACCTGGATACTTCTCTGTAACCTTTTGTAAGCGATACTGCTTATAAATTGCACTAGAGGTATCCACTTCATATCCCATTGCCTGGTATAATTTCAGTTGATATTCAAACCCCTCATTCATCCTGTGATGACAAATAAATAAAAAAGTTCAACTTTCTTTACGTGAAACTACATCACAAAAGCAGAATTATTACTATAACAAAAAACTCACTTAGCTTCAGGTTTGAGAGTCTGTAGATTTTCATAGGCTTTTTCAAAGGTAAGATGGTCAGTCTTCATCAAAAAAGCAGTCACTATAGCAACACTTCGACTGATGCCTGCATGGCTGAAAAAGAGACCTTCAAAATAAAATAGCAAATAGCAACAATTAAAAAAAAAAAAAAGACAAAGCCCAGCCCCCTATTGATGGTTAAATTCAGGTTGTAACTTCATGTCTACTTATATTGAAATAAACCCATTGACTCTGAAATACTACCAATGTACAGAAGAATTTTTTTATTTCCTTATTCCTTCAGAATTCTGAACCATATGAATGTATTACTTATTCAAAAATAATTACCCTAATTTTAAAAGCTTTTGTAATTACTCATGCACAAATCCATGCTCCTTTGCTCTTTATAATTCAGATCAGGTACCAGATTTCTTCCAATATCATCACTACTTGGGTCCTTTATATAAATAGAAGTGCTGGCACACAGTAAGTGCTCAATAAATTCAAACTACTGCTACTACACTTCAATTACACCAAACAAGACTACTCAGGGATTTCCAAATACCTATCAAGATTCTCTATATTTTTTTTCTTTGTTGCAACATTACTCCATCAATCTTCTAGGCAGGGCCCAAGGATCCTTTAGATCCTAACCAATTTTCCCCTTTATCAACCATCCTCCCTCACTCCAAACAAAGCATCAAAAATAATCTGCTCTTGGGGCTGGGGGTGTGCTTAATGGTAGAGCACTTGCCTTCTATGCCAAAGACCCTGGGTTCCACGCCAGCAAATCAACAACAAAAAAACCTCTTTGACCTACCTTATGTGATAGATCATAAGACCTTCCTTCCAGAAGGGGTCCTGCCCAATACCTCAGAGAAAGGACTGCCAGAGAGAGAGGCCAAAAAAAATCCAAATACAGGCCTTGGTGGATTTCTCCTCTCAGTCTATTACAGTAAGTCATACCCCTTTTGTCCAATTTCTTTTCTACATGGATGTTTATTCTTAATTGAATCCAAGCATTTTTTTAAAAAATGAAGTTTTCCCTCAGTCTTTGGATCTTCATTTCTGAAGGCTCCATGTCATTTATATTTTAATTAAGTAAATCTGTTATGCTCTTCTCTGGTTAACCAGTCTTTTGTTACAGATTGTGAGTGACCCTTAGGATGGAGAACAAAGGTGTAACACCGTTTGGAACTGGTACGTCTGGTTTGCGGTCTGGTTTGCCTTACAATCACTCGGGTGGGCGTCTAACCTGTACTGCAGAACTGTAAACCCTTTAAGGTGTAAGGACTCTGCCATTTATCTGATGATCCCCGCCCTCCAAAACAAAATAAAACTTGGTGGCTGCAAAATGAACCAACCAAAACATGAATCAGGGGCCCATTTCCATCCAGATCCTTCCTCTTTTTGAGACACAAGTCTACGGGAGGGAATGGGACAAGGTTGTTGTGGAATGACAGCCCCTCGCCTCTCCTGGAGACCTCTGTGAAAAGGGGTGATGGGGCTAAAGTGAGGCGGGGCACCCTTCCCCTACCGACGAGATGACTTACCAGTGCACCAACACCGCACGGCCCTCCGAGCGGGCCTGGCTGATGAAGGCCACGCACCGATCCAGATGGCTGAGCAAATCGGTCTCGGGTTTGTCCAGGGCTGGCACGAAGAGGCTCCGTAGACCTTCGAACCCAGCCCCCTCCTTGAAACCAGGTTCTGAGTCCACCGTCAACACGGCAGAGATGCCGGCCTCCTTTAAATGATCCGGCTCTGCGACTGCCGCCGCCCCACCCAGGTACAGCCCAGGCCGCACTTCCAGCATCTCCCGGGCTGAGCTGGTTCCGCTCGCGTGCGGAATCCCGCTCCCGCAGCCATGGCTCGAGCCCTCCTCTGCCAACATGGCGGCGCCCAGAAGCCAGGCGGCTGGAAGCCCTACCACCGAGTAACCGGCCGGCTAGAACGTCCTTCCCCCGAGGCCCAGCAGCGCCCGCAACTCGGCGGCTCGGTCGGAGGACCATGCCCACAGTCCGCTTGTAGACTTAAGCTCCAGCTGAGCCGGTGCTCCTTTCAGAAGCAGCCCCGTGACCCCTGTTCTCCTACCATCCGAGCGTATTGTAAAGGACAACCTTCCCCAAATACAGGGTAATCTCAGGCTGTTTGTCTTGAGACTAACAGGGAAGGGGCAGCAGAGGCAACTGAATTCAAATTTTTAGTGAAGGGCCCGTCAACTTAATCAGCAGCATCCTTTCATGCATTTGTAATAAAACGTTTTTTTCAATGTTTAAGAAGCCACTTGTGTTTCTCCTCTTGTGATTATTCCTATCCTCCGAAATTTTGATTTTGATTGGGGTGTAAATCGTGTTTATTATTATGTATATTTTGAAGATATCAATCTCGTGTTTTTGTCAGAGCTCTTAGTCAAAGACTATAAAGAAGCACAAATTAAGTTGGTTTTATTATTGGGCTATGAACTATGGAGAATTTCAGGGTGTCTTTGTCAGAGATGCTACAGAGATCCTATTGTAGGATTTGGGCTTTTTATTAGGTGATTCTGCAGAGGATTTAAGGAAGCAGGGTTTTGCTCTAGACTGGAAGCCATCAGAAAGCAGGGATGATTCTTTGGCTTAATGAATCTTCTTCTAGGAAAGTGTTAAGGTTTGGATGTGAGGTATCCCCCAAAATCTCACGTGTGAGACAATGCAAGAAGGTTCAGAGGAGAAATGATTGGGTTGTAACAGTCTTAACCCGAACAGTAAATTAATACCCTAATAGGGATTAACTGAGTGGTAACTAAAGTGGTAGGATGGACTGGAGGAGATGGGAATCAGAGGTAGCTTTGGTATATATATATTTGTGTATGAAGAGAGGCGCCTGCCAAGTCTTCTGATCACCATGATATGAGCTGCTTCCCTCTGCCATACTCTCCTGCCATGATGTTTAGCCTCACCTGGATTCCTGAGGAATGGAGTGTTAGAGTTCCTAAACAAGTCTGGATGGTGCCTGGCAAAATGCCAGAGGGAGTGGTTTGAGAAGTAACAAAAGCGAGCCATTAAGTGTGGAGATTCCTGATTGGTTGACTGCTGTATCTAGTTTATGTTAATTAGATAAGCTGTGTGGAATGTATAAATACTGCTCCTGTCCTCCAATAAATGGCTCCTACTCCTGCTGTATCAACGTACACAAGTTATTCGTCACCCCCTGGTTATTTTGCTGCAGCCGGACTGCGGCAATGGAGCCAGCCTTCCATGGACTAAAAATTCATGAGCCCTCAAATAAACCTTTTTCCCTCTATAATTGTACTGGGCCAGTCCTTTAGTCACAGCAGAAAAAAAAAAAAAAAAAGCTGTAATTGGTCAAGTAGCAGTTATGGTACTGGCACAAAGACAGACATACATACAGACCAAAAGAACTGGATAGAGAGCCCAAAAACAAACCTTAACACATATATAATCAAATGATCTAAAGGTGCCAAGACCACACAATGGGGATAGTCTCCTCAACAAACAGTGCTGGGAAAACTGATAACCATATGCAAAAGAAAGAATGCCGCAGTCTGGCTGGGCACAAATCACGAGCCACTGAAGCAGGAACAAACTTTATTTTTAAACTGCAGGAAAACACTTCACACAGCTCCCGGGGAAACCTCCCGAACGCCACGAGGCTTGTCCAGGAACCCCCAGCCAGAAATATCTCTCCCGGAAATCCCTCCTCCTGCACTTCCCCAACCAATGGGAACTCTCGAGGAATCCCCGGAAATCCCCATGAGAACTCCAAAATAGTGCGAGAACTCAAAAGTTGCGGCAGAGGCGGATAGTAATGCCTCGCCTGTCAATCAATACTGTTGGCAAAATGCCAGGGGCCATACAGACTCGGCCGTGGCTCTCAGCAAAAGAAGTTAGACTTTTACCTTTTACCATATTAAAAAACAAACAAACAACAACCTCAAGATGGATTTTCAAGGCCAAAAGATATATAATTCCTAGAAGAAAACATAGGAGGAAGGCTTCATGGCATGGGATTTAGCAATGATTTCTTGGATATGATATCAAAACTATGGCAACAAAAGCAAAAATAGATAATTGGGACTACATTAAACTTAAAATTTTTTGCACATCAAAGGAAACAATGGAATGAAAAGGAAACCAATGGAAAGGGACAAAATAATTGCAAAGTATTTATCTGATAGAGTTGGTATTCTGAACATATAAAAAAACTCAAAAAACAACAGAAAAAAGCAAGTAACCCAATTTTTTAAAAAAGAAAGAAAATGTTCAAGAGATCTGAATAGACATTTTTCTAACAAATGCCCAGCAAGCATATGAAAAGATGTTCAATATCACTAACCATTAGAGAAATGCATATAAAAACCACAATGAGATATCTCACACCCACTAGCATGACTAGTATTTTTTAAACAAATAAACCAGAAAATGGGAGAGTTCGACAGGGACATGGAGAAATTGGTACTTTTATGCATTGCTGGTAGGAATGTTAAATGGTGCAGCCAGTATAGAAGGCAGTATGGAAATACCTGAAAAAATTGAAAATGGAGTGATGATATGACTCAGCAATCCTACATCTGCATTTACATCCAAAAGAAGTGAAAAATAGAATCTCGAAGAGATATTTGTATGTTTATATTCATTGCCACATTGTTCACAATAGCCAAAGATAGAAACAATCAAAATGTTGAAGAAGTGATGAATGGATAAAGAAAATGGGATACACACACACACACACACACACACACACAATGGAGTATTATTCAGGCTAACGAAAAGAGGGAAATCCTGTCATATACCATATTGTAAATGAACTTTGAGAACATAAAGTAAATCAATCACAAAAGGATATATATTATATGATTCCACTCTTGATATATCTAGAGCAGTCAAAATCATGGGAGGGAAAAATAGAATGGTAGTCGACAGGGAATGGGGAGAGAAGGAAGTTAGGAGTTGTTTTTCCATGAATATAGTTTCAGTTAGGAGTTGTTTTTCCATGAATATAGTTACAGTTCTAGAGATCTGTAACACAACATTGTAAGTATGACAAAAACCTCTGAACTGTACACTTAAAAAATGGATACGAGAGTACATTTTATGTATACTTTATATTTACAGGGAGTGTTTTACAATTAAAAAGAAAAAGGAAAAGTCAGTTATTTTAGCCAAGCTAACTGTGTGTTTGGTGTTTTGTGCTTTGGTGGATGTTCTTTTATCTGTGTCCAGATGAAACTACAGAGTGGTCTTGTTTTTGTCTTGCTCCATCATAGTCTCATAGTAGTCCTTGTTTGATGATGTTTTATGAAATTGTTTATGTTTGGCAGGAAAACGAAAACACCTAACTGTGAGTTCCTGACCAAGTTTACAACATCAAAGAAGACCTGTTTCATAGTATCAGACCTGCTCCTTGGTGCCAAGGTTTACTTTTTCTCTTTCATATAAATAACTTCATTATTTTCAAAGAGTATCCTTGAGGATCCAGGGCAGAGACTTTTGAGCCCCATACAAATGGAGGAAGGAGCAAATGCTTCTGCTTGGAAGAATAGTACCTCAAAGTGGGCATCCTATAGGGATGAGTGGTATTTCTCCCTACCTACATGCAGACTGGGAATTCTTGAAGGGTAAAGACATTGCTTTCTCATCTTTTATCCCCCTCAGATTCTGGGCTAATGTTGATGACCTTTGTGAATGTCACTTTTGTCAATGTTAGAAATGGAAGGAGAAAAGAGTGCCAGACAGGACCCTGTGCAGTTTACTCTCAACTCCATTTCTTCCTCATCCCAAAGACTTTAGCCAAGAGAATCACTAGTGGCTTTGTCTGAAGAGTCATATTAGCAGTCTTCTGGGCCCCTTGTTGAACTAACCCAACTTTTCTCACTTTAAAATCCTGGAGTGTTATAATATAAGGCACTAAGGCAATATATAGGGAGAGAGAATCCATCCCTAATTTAAGCGAATAATCCAGGATGACTTCCCAGAGGAAGTAATATTTGATCTGCATTTTGAAGTTCAAGATCTATCAGGCACAAAGTCCAGAAAGCTCTATTAAAGGGTAAATGTGTTATTGGGGTAGGAGGAAGAAGAAGAATTCAGATGGTGTTCACGGTTGTCTACAGGACACTGGAAAGACAGGCATGCCCAGATCGTGAGGGCAACATAAGCTTTGCTAAGTTTTAGCTTTTTCTTAAAGACTATACAAACTATTAAAGAAGTTCAAGCAATAGAATAACACAATTTGATTTGCTGTCTAGAAAACAACCCTGACCACACTGTGAGGAATGAGTTGGGGAACGCAATTCTAGAGGCAGAGTTCAGTTAAGAGATTGGGGCAATAATTAAGTCAGGTGTGACAAGGGCTTAGGGTATTAGCAGAGAGAACAGAGAGGAAGAGGATGTTTAAGAGCTATTAAAAAGGTGGACACACCTGTAATCACAGAGACTTGGGATGTTGCAGCCAGGAGGATAGCAAGTTAAAGGGCAGCCTGGGCAACTTAGCAAGACCTTCTCTTAAAATAAAAAGTAAAAAGGGCTGGGTACATATCCCAGGATTCAATCTCCAGTCTGGAAAAAAAAAATAAGGGAAGTAAAAGGAACCCATAAAGGAAGTTGAGTCATAGCCAAAGAGATAATGAAAAAAAAAATAGTATCTCAGATGTAAAGAATGAGTCATATCACATAGAAGTCAAATAAAGTGAGAACTGAAAGCCCCCACTGGATTTAACAATTACAAGATCTCAGCATCCCTAGTGAGAGTAGTTTCAGTCAGTTGTTGGGAGTAGGGTTGGGGAAAGGGAACCTTGTTTCAGAGACCAAGAAGGAACTGGGAAGCAGACACATGGGAGCAGAGAGTGTGGACTAGTCTTTCAAGAGAAGAAAGATGAGGCCACAGCCAAAAGGAAATGTGAAGTAGAGGGAGGTGTTTCTTTCTTAAAAACAGATATAGATATGACAGGTGAGTTGTTGTTTTTTTAAGTTTCAGTAAAGTACCAAAATAGATGAAGAATTTAAAGATATAGGAGGAGTACTTGAACATATCATTTTCCTTTTTTGTTTGTTCCTTTCTTTTTTTCCCCCAATGCTCAAGTGGAGATAAAACCCAGGGCCTCATGAATGCTAGGCAAGCCCTCTACCTCTACATCCCTAGTCCATAGGTCCTACAAAAAATTGAGGAATATGGTGTGATTGTGGTGGAGATTAGCCTTTTCTATGGTAACCACAAGGAAAGGTAGAAAAGAATGGGTGGAGGTGCAGGGAGACTCAGTGGTTTGGTGATAGTTAAAGGCATTCTTTTATGATGGTTCCTATTTTCTAGCTAAAAAAAAATATCTAGTTTATATGAGAATGAGGATGGAGGTTTGAAAAAAACAGATTGAGGAAAACTTGTGCAAAGAAAGCAAAGAACACATGTGGAAACTGATAGGTGGGAACTATTCAGTGTTTAGATCAAAAACATCAGAGACATCTAAGTACTTTACATATCTGTAATCCCAGATACTAAGGAAGCTGCGGTAGGAGAATCACAAGTTCAAGGTCAGCCTGGGCAACTCAGTGAGATCCTGTCTTAAAATAAAAGTAGATGGGGATATAGCTAAGCAGTAGACTACCTCTAAATTCATTTCTTAGTATTGAAAAAAAAAAAAATCAGAGGCATTGTGCAGGAAAGGATCAATTCTGGTTGTTCAAGACCTGCACATTCCTTTCAAAGAAAAGCCTGTGTTCAGGAAGACTGGCCCTGGCCCACCTTCTTGGGCCACACTGTCAGTTTAACTAGATATTATGGGAAGCCATCTGTAAAATGTGTGAGGACCTTTTTCCCTCAGCCAGGGAAAGGATAGGTCTAGCATTGGGAACTTTCTGTGGCACTCCCATGGAGAGAAACCACTCAATGCATGTGACCTTCCCCTCCACTCTGCTAGAAAGGTCCTGCACAGCAGTACTGGAGATGGGTGTAACCCACTAGGAATTGAGCAGTCTTCCTGCCCCCCACCTTTATCCTATTTTGATGAAGAAATTTCTATGGAAAGCCTTTGATGATTGCTGCAGTCTGGATGAGCACAAAATAACCGAGCCACCAGGAGGCACTTGTAGGTTCAAAACAGGAACTCCTTTATTGCCCAACTCCCTCAAACGCCACCCACGCGGCCCTTCTAGGAACCACCAACCGGAAATCCCTCCTCCGGAACTTCCCCAACCAACACGAACTTCCCAGGAATCCCCGCGAGAACTCCAAAGTAGCAGGTGATGGGAGGCAGACAGCAGGGGGCTATATACAACTGAATACACAGCTTAACTTATCATCTCAATGGCTCGCTGGCAGTCACCTCTCAACCACTCCCTCTGGCAAAATGCTAGGCGCCATTCCGACTTGACTGTGGCCCTCAACAGATGATTTCAGATATAAGTAAAGCAAATGTAGGCTCCTTTCTTTGTTAGAAGCTGGACCTGGTTGGTCAGCTTGCCCATCCTGCCCTCATTTTTAAAACTACTTTCGGTGTTACATGGTTACTTCGCCATTCTATTTTTCCTAGCTTTTATTTCTTAGCCAGCCCATTCCACCAGAGAGGAACCCCATTTCCACTGATGCTGCAGGACATGGTCCCTAAGATAGTTTATGCTAACAATGTAACTTATGATTAAGGCCTGCTTTGATATACCTGCAGCCTTGGACCACATTGTATCAGTTTGACTGCTGAGATCCAGGCCGAGTCTGTATGGCCCCTGGCATTTTGCCAACAGTATTGATTGACAGGCGAGGCATTACTATCCGCTTCTGCCACAACTTTTGAGTTCTCGCACTATTTTGGAGTTCTCGTGGGGATTTCCGGGGATTCCCCAAGAGTTCCCATTGGTTGGGGAAGTGCAGGAGGAGGGATTTCTGGGAGAGATATTTCCGGCTGGGGGTTCCTGGACAAGCCTCGTGGCGCGTTCGGGAGGATTCCCCGGGAGCTGTGTGAAGTGTTTTCCTGCAGTTTAAAAATAAAGTTTGTTCCTGCTTCAGTGGCTTGTGATTTGTGCCCAGCCAGACTGCGGCATTTGGCGGCCCGTGCGGGGAACGTCTGAAGCTTCAGGGTAAGTGAAATTGCTTGCCCCTAAGGAAAGGCATATGTGTCCAAAAAATGTACATAAGCCTAAGGTACTTTGGAAGGATATTCTAACAGGACAATGGAAAGGTCCTGACCCAGTGATTGTCTGGAGTCGGGGTTCTGTTTGTGTTTTTCCACAGGGAGAACAGCAGCCGATTTGGATTCCAGAGAGATTAACTAAAACAATTTCTACAGGCCAAAAGGAAGATGATTTGACTCAAATCCATAACAGCTGATATCCAGAACTCCAGTTTGGCTATTCTTACATCTGCGACAATGATTAACCAGGATGCTTTTTTCAATATTTATTTTATTATTTGCCTTTTCCCACATCATAAAGTTCTATTTTATTTTTGAGCTCATACAGACCTAGGTTAATGTTTTTCTGATCAGTTTTATTTTTTGACTGTGGAGTTTTTAAGCATTGCAATGGAGATTTCACCTAGGTAAAGCTACAAGGCCTTTACTATTGTCTTATGTGTTGTATGTTATGTGTGCACACTTCTGTTTTGTGTTGTATGTCTGTCTGTGCGTATGTCCATATATCATATATGAGGAGCGCTCATGAATAAATGGATCCGAATTTTTTTATTCACGTGATTTTAATGGTTTAATTTAGATTGGGTAAACAGCTGTTGAAAATTGTTTTAATATGTGAACAAATAAGGAGGTTAACAGATCTGTTTGTTTACTTTCACCTTTCCTTCTCATTATATTTAATAATTCTGTTCAGGATAATGTAAATTGTTCAAAAAATTGTTTTCTTAGTGCCTGTTGGAATGTTACATAATTTTTTTTCTTAGCATCATTGCCAGAACTCCTATCTTCATCCCAGTGCCGGTGAAGACAAAGATAAAACCAAACTACAGCTTCTTCGATAGTTATCACAACAAACTGTAAAAACTGATGCATCAATGAATAATAACTCAACAAGTAATGCTCAGTTAAGGAGTTGATTTACTTTGGGAGGAAATGGACATATTGACAGATTCCTCTGCTTTGAATTGCTTGCAGACCTTGCCTGGACTATGTATCACTTGTATGCATTGTGAACTATCTGTTGGTACAGCGAATTGTGGTAGTGCTGGAGTATTTTTGCTGATGGTGTCACCGGTGGTACAATTTTTCAAAGGAGCCCTCAATTGGCTTAGTGTCATGGCATTTTGCATCCTCCTCCCTTCTACTAGTGATGGTCTAAAATTTGGGGGCCAACAGAGGTGAGGCAAAGAACCTCACCCCCCCACTGGTGCAAAGGCCTATCCACAAGTATGGCTGTATGCTGGACCGGTAGTCAGTGACGGGTATGATCCAATTGCAGTGGTACCAACCTAAGACAGGAGGCTGACGCCTAGAGGTCAGTTCATCCGATGACAGGTAAGGACCATATGTTGAATTGGACTGCCTAACAGGCACGGTCCCTAAGCCACATTGCTTGTTGTTTAATTAAACAAAAAGGGGGAGATGCTGAGAGCCACGGCCGAGTCTGTATGGCCCCTGGCATTTTGCCAACAGTATTGATTGACAGGCGAGGCATTACTATCCGCCTCTGCCACAACTTTTGAGTTCTCGCACTATTTTGGAGTTCTCGTGGGGATTTCCGGGGATTCCCCGAGAGTTCCCACTGGTTGGGGAAGTGCAGGAGGAGGGATTTCCGGGAGAGATATTTCCGGCTGGGGGTTCCTGGACAAGCCTCGTGGCGCGTTCGGGAAGATTCCCCAGGAGCTGTGTGAAGTGTTTTCCTGCAGTTTAAAAATAAAGTTTGTTCCTGCTTCAGTGGCTTGTGATTTGTGCCCAGCCAGACTGTGGCATTTGACCTCTAGGAGGCTAGAGACCAATAATGATAGTCCTGTGAGTGATTGTCCATGGAACCATCCGCCAGTAAAACCCTGGAAACCAAGGCTTGTGGAGATTCCTGTTTGGTTTAATATTTCACACATTTTGTTGCACATCATTTCTGGGAGAATGAAGGACATCCTTATATGACTGGAAGGGGATTACTGGAAGATTTTGCCTGGTTTCTTCCAGACTTTACCCATGTACCTTTTTCCTTTGCTAATTTTAATCTGTCCTTTTGTTATAATAAGCTATAATTTTTGCATAACAGATCATCTGAGGTCTATCAGTCCTTCTAGTGAATCAGTAAGCCTGAAGGAGCCTGAGAATGGTCTTGGTGGCCATCAATACAGCATTTATTGTCTATAATAGTGAAAAACTTGGAACACCTAAATCATTACAAGTACTTGATTGGTTAAAAGCATTGTTTTGTGCTGAGGCAGGAGGGTCACAATTTCAAAGCCAGCCTCAATAACTTAATGAGGCCCTGACTCAAAACAAAAAGGGCTGGGGATGTGATTTAGTGGTTAAGCACCCCTGGGTTCAATTCCCAGTCAAAAAAAAAAAAAAAACAAAAGTTGTTTTATTAGTTCAATGAAATATGAGGCAACTATTAAGGAAGTAGTCCATGCTACTTATAGTATAAAGTTTTTTTTTTTTTTTATCTTGTTTAAGAATGAAAACTAAGGGGGCTGGGGTTGTGGCTCAGTGGTAGAGTGCTCACTAGCATGCGCGGGGCACTGGGTTCAATCTTCAGCACCACATAAATGTAAAAATAAAGATATTGTGTCCACCTAGAACTAGGAAATAACTTTTTTTAAAAAAAGAATGGAAAGTATGTTAGAATCCATTTTTTTTTAAATACATATATACACAAATGTGAAAATATTGAAAGATATTTATCAAACTGTTAACTGATAATTTCTGGGAGTTGGCATTACAAGGGAGGCTTACATGACAGGTATGATGTGTTTATTTCCATGTAGCTTTTATTTAATTGTTAGGGTTATTCACTGTTATCTATTACAGATATTTACCTTCTAGGAAGAGGAAAAAGGAAATGTTTATCAACTGACACTTTGTTATCCAAATCATTTCCATATATTTATTAGTTCCACATTGAAAGCAACTTTCTTTCCTCAGTTCTCTAAAATGACTCTAAGATCCTTCAAGGAGGTAGAAGGCATATCTGTATTGCTGTCCAATACCCACATAGCCTGGCTCAGCACTCAACAGGCCTGGTGAGATTCCTGAGGCTAGTCAATTTAACAGCTTCTTTCTGTACTTGTGCTTGTAGCCACTAGAAGGCGCCATTTGCCTTTTTTTCAAAATACATTTTTTTGGCATGTCCCCAGTATGAAGGGAAAAATGAAAATACTGGAGCCTACAAGAAAAACAGAATGCTAGGCTCAAGAAAAGAAATGCTGTCCTTAGAAAGAGAGCTGGATGGCTTCCTGTAAAGGTAAGAAGAGACTCAATCTTTGGATTTGTAGCTATATACACATACACATAGCCACAATTTATCTGTTTATTTCATTGCCAATGAGCCTGCAATCTTCATGAATATTGATGAAGCAAACTTTTCTTCCAATTGGTAAGAGATAATCAGGTGTGCAATAACTTGCATTTTGAAAAGGCACCCATTTTTGCAACACAGCTGATCACATGAAGATACACATCACTCAGCCTTCTGGCTCTTGGGTTGTTTCTCAAAAATTTTTTTGGTTTCTAGAGCATAGTCAAATTTATGGCTTATAGCTGTAATGTTTTAAATTACTGTAAATGCATATTTCTGCTGAGGAATGAGCAGGGAAATTTCCCCTCTTTTGTCCCATTACCTCCTCATCATGATCCAAAGGCAAGTTCCTCTTTCTATTTCTAGCACGTTACCACTACCCTTCTGCACCCAATGGCGTATCAGTAAATGTTAGTCATTTTTACAATTACATTCTTCATAGAACTTAAAATCTAGGACACTTGTGAAGATACACGTGAAATATACTTTGGGGCTCCAAATGACAATGTTGAACAGATACATAAATGGATAACAACATGATCCTATATATCCATATATATGAGTAGAAGGTAGATATTTGCAAAGGCATTAAGTTCAGATTTAGTATTGTCTTTGAAGGGCATAATCTGAAGCCAGAAAAAACCTAGATGTGAGTCTCAGGCTATAATTGGCCTTCCTACTTAAAATATTGTACTTACATGCTCTTAGAAAGTTATTTGATTTCTCTAAATCTCAGTTCCTTCCTCTGCAAAAAAAAAAGAATAAGGATAGCCACACTGCAGGTTGTAATGAGAATCAACTTTTCTACATGTCTTGCTAGTGGAAGAAAGAAAATCCAAACTACACCATGGCACCAAAGGAAGTTCAGAGAGGATGTAGATCAGGAAGGGCTGGAGCTATGGTGCAGGAGTATCTAGAAATAAGGACTGCAGATGGTGTGACCAAAACACCTGACAAGAACAACTTGAAGGAGGAAAAGTTTATTTGGCTCATGGTTACAGAGGGTTAGCCCATGGTCAACCTAATTCAAGACAGAAAAATCATGGCAAAACACCATGGCAGAGGAAAAATTGTCAGTTATAGAATGACAGGAAGCAGAGGATGGGACAGGTCTCATATGCTGCCAGGGATCTAATTCCTCCAACTAGGTCCTGCCCCCCAGTAGTTCATTCAGCTATCAATTAGATTGAACCACTGATGATATCAGAATCTTTACGATCCAATCCATGCCTAAAAGCCCCACCTCTGATCCTTGCTGCATTAGGGACCATGTTTCCAGCACTTCCAAACTCAATCATAATCTGTTGAAATCTGTTGAATTCGTTGAAAGAGAGCTATGTACAACCAGTCTCAAAACTCAACAACCACGAAAATTAGGGGACCAATAGATCTTAACTATCTACATCCCACACAACCACATCCCCAGGTTCACTTACTAATTTAGAGGTTTGTGTCATTGCAGGAAGATTTGTCATCCTTCCTTAGAAGGGCAACTATTGTCAAAGATTTTGAGAAAATAACTTATGCTCCACAGAAACCCTGGGACCAGAAATGACTGACTAGAGTTGAAGCACGTCATCGTACTTCATAGGGACACCTGGGTCATCTGACCAATACCTCCCTCCCTTACTTCCAGCTCTCCTCACCCCCACCCAATATTTGCAAATTTATCACATGTGCAGCTGTCCTTCAAAGAAATGCTGAGGGCAGGAACTGGTTAGTGATATTTAGGGCATTCTCTCAGTTCTTGTTTTGGCTCAAGGGAAAATTGGTAAACAGTCAGATGAGTGGGGCAATGGAGACCACAGATGTTCCCTATTCCCTTTTGCATAATTCATCTCTTTCGATTTCCCCCCAAACAAACTGCAGGGAATGACCATGAGCCCTCTGTCCTAATGTCACAACATTTGGGAGTGCTTTGCTACCTAAACATAGTCCAGAGTGTAGAAGGACTTGTATGCAAAATTCCTGGACTTAAGTTTTGGTTCTGTCATGCATTTGCTAAATGACCTTGGCCAAGCCAATTAAACCCTCTGCATTTCAGTATCCCCACCCAAAAAGACAAGGCTAACAATCTCTAAGGATTCCCTACCACCACCCCCATAATGGGGATTGAACCTGGGGGTTCTCTAAGACTTAGCTGCATCCCTAGACCTTTTTATTTTTTGAGATAAGATCTCACTAAGTTGCCCAGGCTGGCCTCCAACTTGTAATCTTCCTGCCTCTACCTCCTGAGTCTCTGGGATTATAGGTGTTGCACCAGAAATCTTGGCTTTCCTAAAGATTTTAAACTATAAAAATAAGTTGGAGTTGGAAATGGTGGTGCATGCCTATAATCATAGTGACTTGTGAGGTTGAGACTGGAGGATCACCAGTTCAAGGCCATGTCTCAAAATAAACAATAAAAAGGGCTGGGGAGGTAGCTCAGTGGTAGAATGTCCTGGGTTAAACCCCCAGGACCAAAAATAAAAAAGAAAAGAAAAAAATCAATTGGTCAGTCCTTAGATCATATCAAAATTCTTCAAAATGCTATTCTTTGGCCCCCTTTTGTTTTTGGTACTGGGGATTAAACCCAGGAGTGCTCAACCACTGAGCCATATCCTAAGCCCCTTTTTATATTTATTTAGAGACAGGGTCTCATTAAGTTGCTTTAGGGACTTTGCTAAGTTGCTCAGGCTAGCTTTGAACTTGCAATCCCCCTGCCTCAGCCTCCTAAGCAGCTGGGATTATAGGTGTACACCACTGCATCTTTCTTTGTCCTCTTTTTACACCAAATATATTCCCCTTCTTCCTCTAAGTGTTTCTCATATTCATTACCTCATCTTTTCCAAGAAGTATTTCTCTGCACATTTTATCTGACTCACTTCCTACTAATAAATTAGTTGCCCTGATCCCTAGCCATTAGAATTGAAAACAGAGGGGATGTGGCTCAAGCGGTAGCGCGCTCGCCTGGCATGCGTGTGGCCCGGGTTCGATCCTCAGCACCACATACAAAGAAAGATGTTGTGTCCGCGGAGAACTAAAAAATAAATATTAAAAAAAAAAAAAAGAATTGAAAACAGAGATGAGCCATTTACAAACTTTCAAGTTGGCAGAATTGGGAACCTGTGCAAAGAAAGGGGTTGGAGGGACCTAAATTCAGATGCTCAATAGATGCACTGTTTATACAGTTCCAAAGCCATGGATCTTTAAAAAAAGTTATTTAAAGGCATTCTCCTTTGTTTTATCTTGTTTTTTCACTTCTTGCTCAGCACTAGAGATGCAGCATGGACTGAGATGAGGACCTTAGCCTCAAGTTTCTAAAGGGTAGTTCCTGGCCTGGTGGTGCATGCCTTGTAATCTCAGCAATTCAGGAGGCCTAGACAGAAGGATCATAAATTTGAGGCCAGCAATTGTGAGGACGTAGGCAATTTAGTAAAACCCTGTCTCAAAATGAAAATAAATAAATAAGAAGGGCTGGGGATGTAGCTCAGTGGTAAAACATCTGGGTTAAATCCCCAGTACAAAAAAAAAAAAAAAAAATCCCAAAATGTAAACAGGGGTACCAACACTCAAACAATGTATTAAATTGACAGTCAAAGCAAAGTATTTTGGGGGCTCAGACAAACAATAATTCGTTTTGACTGGAAAAAGCAGGGCAAGTATCTCAGAAGAGCTGGCGTTTGAGTTGTTTTTTTCCCACATTAAAATAAATTGAAGGGGAGGGCCTGGAAAGGGTAGGAGGAAGACACAGAGCAGTGAGGCAAAAGCACAGAGATGTGAGGACTGAGACACTTGAGATTGTCTTATTAAATATGTCTGATACAGCTGGGTGCTGTGGCACATGCATGTAATCCTAGTGATTCAGGAGACTGAGGCAGAAGGATCACAATTTCAAGGCCAGCATGGGCAACTTAGCCAGGCTCTATCTCAAAATAAAAAAGTAAAAAGGGATGAGGATATCTCTCAGTGGTAGAGCACCCCTGGTTTCAATCCCTAGTACTGCAAAAAATAAAAATAAATAATAATAATAATTAAAATTAAAATTTTAAAAAGAAAAGCAGCAGTGTCCACTAGGTGGTAGCATAAGCTTATCCAGCTTGGTCTTACACAGAGCACATTCTTTTTTTAATTTATTTTTTAGGTGTAGATGGACACAACACAATGCCTTTATTTTTATGTGGTGCTGAGGATCAAACCCAGGTCCTGCCCGTGCTAGGGGAACGCTCTACCGCTGAGCCACAATCCCAGCCCAGAGCAAATTCTTTTTTTGACAGGTAACTAGACAGGCAGAGAAGGGAAAAGCTCCTGTTGTGTAATCCTAGGCTTTGGGGCAGATTCTTTTGTGGGTAAGGGAGAGAATTATATGCTGGATATTCGAACAATGAAGTAGATTGGATCAATGGCAATCAAGAAATAAATTTTTAGTACGATAGAACCCCATCTAAATTTCTTTTCTTTTATCTGTTTTATTTAACTCCTTCCTGTTTTGAGTAATTTGAATTAGGACATAAATATATGCTTAATTAATTTGCGTATGTTACAACTCAGAGAGACCACATTGGGATTCAATATTGTCTTATCAATATTGAATAATATTGTCTTACCAATATTGTTTAATCAAAGACAGAATTCAAAATAGATAAATATGAGGTTCTGCATTTTGGTGGTCAGAATGATTTCCACAAGCACAGGTTGGGGAGGAAAGAAATGTGCCTTAGATGAAGACATAAACCTAATGTCAATATCACCTGACTCCTGTAAAACAGATCTCCTTAAGCACATGAAACTCCATGTAAAAGACTTGAGTTCTGTTTCTACTCCATCACTAACAAGTCATTTAACCTCTCTGGGCCTCAATTTCCTTCTCTCTAAAATTAACAAGTTGGACTATATCTCTAGGTCCTTTCCAATAGTAAAATTCTAGAACTCACTCCTTCATCGTATATAGAAGTGGTGTCAACATCCACTCATAGCCTTTTTAAGTGCCTTTCTTAGTGTCAGAGCCTGACAAAATAAAAGGTAGCCAGGTGTGGTGGCATATGCCTGTAATCCAGAGATTTAGGATGCTGAGGTAGAAGGATCACAAGTTGAAGGCCTCTGTAACTTAGCAAGATCCTGTCTCAAAAAAAGAAGGAAAAAGAGCTGGGGGTGATGTGGGAGACCAACCTTACACGTGACTGAGTCACACTCCCTGGCTGGGTACTGAGGTACTCAATCACAGAAATGTGGCAGAGCTTTCCCCACCCTTCTTGGGTCCAAGGGTCCGTGTCTCCTGCATGGGTGTGTCTTGCTACAGCCCCATGGAGTGAAGCTATGCTCACTTGTTCCTTTGTAATATGACCCCTTGTCCTGTTTAGGATAGAATCTTCCATAGAAGTGCCTTGTGTGTGTCCCTTTCTCTTACTGTGCCCTTGGGTGTGGCCTACCCAGGGGGCAGTCAACCTGGGACATCATGAAGATACTCAGCCCCGTGAAACCTGACCCCTTGCCTCATTTGAATAGCTTCCCTCAATAAAAGGGGTCAGCATGTGCTCTTGCTCTCTCTCTTCCTGCGGACCCTTAAGGTCAGAGGAGCCGTCACAGCCACCCCAAAGAAAAAGGTATTTGTGTTTCTTGTGTGGTTACTTTGTGCAGCTCAGTTAGCCCAGTTTAACTGGAGTGACCCCTGAGCCTTTTAGTCTCCAACAGAAACCCGGCAGGGTGACTCAGTGGTTAAGCGCCAATAGGTTCAATCCTCAGTTCTGCCTGAGAGTTCCTTGCAGCCAGGTGTTGGGTATAAACATCTGCCCCCTGTGAAGCCCTTGCACAGTAAATAGAAGGTGAAAGTGCAGTGTACTTGGCAGCTTGTGTTACTCTTGGAAATCTGGTTAAGATGCTTTTGGTTTTTCTGGAGCAGCAATAGCTGAAACCTAAAGTCCAGGCTCAAGCTTTCTAACTAGAGTCAGGGCCCTGAGCATGTGTTTCTTGGGGCATAGCAGAGAAGGTATGGTCCTGGTGCCCCAGCAACAGCAGCATTTTTCTTACTGCGGCTGTTTCCTGATCATGACAGTGGCTGCATAATTACAGACTGATTCTGATTCTGGGAGAATCCAGAATTCAAACTCCCTTGGCGGAATGATATTGGAAGACTTTGCAGAAAACTCAAACTAGAGTCTGTTTGAATAATAAATAATAGCTTTAAAGCTAATGATAAATCCTTTCCTACTTAATCCATCTAGAGTGAATTTTTTGAAACTGAATCTTCATCAATATAATCATATACTTAGAAAGCTTCTTCTTCTTCTTCTTCTTCTTTTTTAACAAAAGGCCTGGAAATATACCCACAAAATTGTTAAAACATTGGTTACCTCTATAGCCACTGATGAGAAGGTGGAAGGGTAGCAACTGAAAGTAGAATTGAACATATTTTTCTGTACAGAATGACATTTTTAAAATAAAGACTATATTCATTAATGATGTTATGTTTAATCGATCAAATAAAGTGGATGACTTATGTGTTGAAAGCACAATCCACAGCATGATCAAAATGCATCTTTTTGTCTTTCATAATCCCCTTAAAATTTATTTGGCTTATTCCACTCAAGATGTTTGAATTCATAAGTGTGGCCCAAGACAGTGTAGAAACACTGGCATCAATTGAGACCTTGTCAGAAATGCAGACTCTCAGGCTCCACCCAGGACCTACTGAGTCATAACGTCCATTTGTAGAAGAGCCCTGGGTGATTTATGTGTAATTAATTTGCAAAGATCCATGAATTTTCTGCTTCTATCAGTTATGGAGAGTTCTGTGATGCCTTTAGGCTACAAGGATAGTTTCAATTTATAAATTAGAATACCAGTCCTAGATGTTCATTAGACCTCCAATCTTTATTCAAAGGAAAGTCTTGGTCTTCCTATTTGCTTATCCATATAAAGCTCTCTCTCTCTCTCTCTCTCTCTCTCTCTCTCTCGCTCTCTCTCTCTCTCTCCCCAATTCTTACCCTCTCTCTTTTCCCTCCTCCACTCATTAATATCTATTTCCTTTGCTTTTCACTTAAGCCCAAGTAGAAGACAAGAGGGAGGAGAGGAGGAGGATAGGTAAAAAAGCAGTAAGTTCTAATTTGGCTGGGCATCTTTTTGCTCTCTAAACTTGGCAGGTGGCTAATGTCAACTCTTCCCCTATGGTAAACTTTGCAGACTTTTGTGAGATGTTTGTTTCTGTAACTGCTTTTTCTGTCATATGGCACTCAAGGTAGATGCATTTCTCTTCCAGACGTTTATTTGCATCTCTTCCCTCAACCACTAGGAATCCAGATGCAAAATCGGCTTTTTGGTGGCTTTGTCTGCTTCTCCTGGTGGTCTTATTAGAACCAAGGCAGGAGCTGAGGTTGTGGCTCAGTGGTAAAGCACTTGCCTAGCACTTGAGAGGCCCTGGGTTCTATCCTCAGCACCACATAAGAATAAAAAAATAAAGGTATTGTGTCCAATTACAATTAAATAAAAATAAATATTTTTAAAAAACCAAGGCAACCCAGTGCCAGCTCTCTATTTTTCATAACCACTGAAATATATACACATGTGGTTTTAGGTTATTCTTTGTACAAGCTGACCCCAAACGCTCTATCTATCTCACAACCACAGCTTACTTTAGCTTTCTCATGTCAGATTCCTGTAGCTTTTCTAACTGCAAAGAACACATTTCAAAACTTCCTGGATGACTCCATGTGTATTTCCCTTGTTAGACTTGAGAAGTAAATAGTAAACTTCTCCACTGTAGGGAGACTCACGGCAAAGAAATCTCCCCACAAGTCCTTTCTCTTCACATTTTAATGGGCCCTCCCACTTTTTTTTTTTTTAATCTTCTTAAATGTGATTTCAAAGTCCAAAAGTCAAGGAACAGATCCTCAAACATTTCCTTTATAAATTCTACATATGATGATCCTCCAGAATTACATGTTTTTCTATCTTAAAATATTACTTTTGACATCCTGTCACAAGTACAATTGCTTAATTCTAAAAAGTTAAAAATAAAATTCTGCCTTCCTGCTTATTCTCCCCAGATACACCCATCTGAGGAACTGCAGTCAACTGTGGGTCTTACTTTTTAAGCCAGATATAAAGCAATTGGAGATACATTCAGAAAAGTGAGGATGGAGAAGGTTCAAGTAAGAAAGAGTTGAAAACCCTGAGAAAAAAAGTTGGGGGGAAAAAGGTTTATCTCTAAGAAAACCTAAGCATGACCTAAGCAGTATCTTTAATTATCTCATGGACTGTCAAGAGAACCAAGAACTAGATTTCTCCTGTGTAACCCTAGGCTATACATTGAATAGAAGTCTTAACAAAATCATGTTGTTCATTATGTAGAGGAAAGAACTTTTGAATTTCCAGAGCTGTCCAAAGATAGAACTTTCCTTGGCTTTCCTTGGGAGATAATGACATCCTCACCAAAAAAAAAAAAAAAAAAAAAAAAATCAAGCACAGCTATATGGCCACATGATAGAAGTTTAGAAGCATATCGAAATTATTTCTTTGTTGAACTAAAAAATCTGTGAATTACCTTCAGTTTTTTGAGGACCTCCAATTCATATGGTTTTTGTTTGTTTGTTTTTGCAGTGCTGAGGCTTGAACTCAGGGGGCACTCTACCACTGAGCCACATTCCCAGTCCTTTTTTATATTTTATAGGGCCTCACTAAACTGCTGAGGCTGGCTTTAAACTCATGATCCTCCTGCCTCAGCCTCCTGAATTGCTGGGATTACAAGTATGTACTATACCTGGCTTCCAATTCATCTTGAAAGATGACCACCTCTAGCCCCTTTCTAAAGAATGTGTAAAACCACGCATAACTTTTTATTTCTAGACAATTTGAAATTTGCTTTCCTAGAAGTCATATTTTCAACTATGTTCTAACATCTCTGAAATCATGATACATCTTATAAATGCTATTTTGCCATAGTTTTCACTGTTTACATATTCATGAACATTAAAGTGTCAGCATCAACATTTACAGAATGACTGTGAGCAGCTTGGAAGAAATTTCTAGTGAAGCAGTTGTTGGTTGTGAGACAGGTGGGGTTAGTAGGGAATAAGACAAATTTAGACACATTCCTGAAGCAGAAGTCAAATATAAGCAGGTTCCAGATAAGTGTAAAGCATAAACACCTATCAACAATGACTTTTGTTTTTATGACTTTTGTTTTTATGGCTTTTTAAAGGAAGTGCTTAACTGGGTACAGTAGCCCACACCTGTAATCCCAGTGACTTGGGAGGCTGAGGCAAAAGGATTGCAAGTTTGAGGCCAGCCTCAGCAATTTATTGAGATCCTATCTCAAAACAAGAAATAAAAAGGGCTGGGGATATGGCTTAGTGGTTAAGTGCCCCTGGGTTTAATCCCTGGTATGTATAAACAAGCAAACAAACAAATAAATAGTTATATTTCCATTGCTCTTCAAAGGATAAAAAGTTGTGGGAAGCCACTCTGAATGACCCACGCTTTCCAGTCCTGAAGCAAGAGGCTTTGACCAATCATTACATTTTGTGGCTGGCGTTGTCCCAGCCCCTGGGAAGTAGAAGGCGTGTCTTCAGGTGTAGGCATGTCACCTATTCTTTTGTAATCCGCACCTATAGGTGATATAGGTAATACACTCACCTATTCTTTTGTAATCCTACCCCTTTGCCTGTTTGGGATAGAATGTTCCATGGGAAGGCCCTTTGTATGTCCCCTTCTCTTGCTTTGCCTTTGGGTGTGGCCTTCTCAGATGTCAGTCAACCTGCTGACAGCAGACATCATGAAGCTAGACTCAGCCCCCTGAAACCTGACCCTTTGCCTCATTTGAATGGCTTCTCCTCAATAAAAGTGTTCACAGCACATGTTTCTCTCTCTCTCTCTCTCTCTCTCTCTCTGATCCCTAAGGTCAGTGAAGCCATCACAGGACCCAAGGAAAAAGGTATCTCTGTCTTTTATATGATTATTTTGTGAAGCCCAGTTCACCTGGAGTGACCCTGAGTGTTTAGTTGTGGAACATGACAGAAAGTGGTGATATAGAGGTGAGGGAGCATAGATGGACACTGATAAGTCTGAGTTGAAAAGTGATTCAGAAAAGCCAGAATCTGAATGTAGAAAGGTTTTTGATAGGAAGTTTACCCAGATTATTAAAATATATATATATATATATTGGAAATATATGTTGGAAATTCAGTGAAGAACTAGGATGATCTTGCTTGGTATAAGGGGTTCTAATGAGCAAAAAACAGATGTTTAATAAGGAAGCATAGTCAGGAGTGAACTTCTCCTGACTATGCAGACCAGCTAACAAAGAATTAGAAGATGCATAGGTTGTTAGCATTACCAGCAGGAACATTGAGTCTGAGGGGATGGTTCAACCAGAGTGCTGCATGACCCAAAGCTAGTAATGCCAACTAGACTCAACTAGAAGTACTAAACAGTAGATAAGGAATCAAGAGGGCTTTATGGGTTTAATTAAGAAATGAATGTATGATTATGCACTGTCTTGACCATGGCAGGGGAAATTAGCTCTCACATGCAAAATTAGTGGAAGTGCAAATTGGTACAGTCACTTTAAGAGATAATCTGGTGATATATGCTAACATTTATTTTAGTTTATACATAGTTTATCCTGTTGATATATGGTAATTAAAATTAAAGATTAAAGATGCATATTCTTTAATTAAATTGCATTTAATTAAAGACGCATATACTTTAATAAAGCAACTCTATTTTAGGAATTTATCCTACAACAATTCAGATATGTACATAAAGACATGAGATGTTCATTGCAACATAATTTAAAATAACAAAAGTTATTTTATTTCACTAATAGTAACTGGCAGGTGTCATCTCCCCAGGAAATGATTTCTGTATACACCCCTCTCTTCAGGTTTAGTGCCCTCACCCCTGTGCTTATAAGCACCTAAGCATCCCCTATTCTAAAAACTCTAGTAATAAAAGGATCTGTTTATTTGCCTGTCTCCCTCTGTGAGGTTACTATTATCTACCTCATTTTGCAGAAGAGAAAGCTTAGACTCTAAAGGCCTCCCAGCCCTCCCATTGGACAAAAGTATATTCAGCCAGGTGTGGTGGTGCATACCTGTAATCCCAGATATTGGGGAGGCATAGACAGGAGGATCACAAATCTGAGGCCTGTCTCAGCAAATTAGCAAGACCTATCTTAAAATTTTAAAAGATGGGGGTGGGAGGGTGGGGATGTAACTCGGTGGTGCAGTGCCCCTAGGTTCAACCTCCAGTACCCAAAAAGAAAAAAAAAGAGAGAGTATATTCAAAGTCATAGAGGCACAAAAGATGGTGGGATGGTGATGTGTTGGGAAAAAGAGCAAGGGGTCAATGTGGCTAGGTGTAGTATGATGTTAGGAGAGGGAACTGGACTTTAACCTACACTTAAATCTCTTAGGAAAAAGTTGTAAGTGCAAAAAGGAAAAAAGCTTTTCCATAGAGTCAAGATGAGAAACTGAGATTTAGGAAGAACAGAAAAAGAGTAAAGCTGAGATTCAAATGGAACTTGACTGGATCCCTTTTGATCTTTGATAGAGGACTTTTGGTTTCCATGTCTGGTATCTGATATGGACAACCGCAAATTTGGAGTTTGAGGCCTGAGTTTGAGATACAGAACTGATTGGAGGACCAGAAAGAATCAGCTTCCTCCCCAGGCATTGCCAACATTTTGCTGTCATCCCTGCCACTTAGGAATGGAGTCTAAGATTTCCTTTGGACAGCCTGGGCTAGCCAGCTTTCAGTTTCCCTAAACGTATGTTGGGACCTCAAACAGAAGCTGAGGGAGGATAAAGCTACTGTTTCCTTAGTGCAGGTCTTTCTGGGATATCATTAACAGATAGCATAGGGAATGGTCTTGATCCTTCTCAAAGACAGTGGAGTCAATAGAGCATGTCAATTTTCCCTCCCCCACATGAGACAGTTGGGTCATGAATTATTTTCATTCTCTCACCAAAAAAAAATACTTGATATCCCCCAATTTCCACATCCCTAGTTCTAAGTAACAGTGGGTTGCAATACAGGAACAAGAATGCTGTGGTTGCTAATGAGGTACAATGCAAAAGAACTGCCACAACAGCTCTTACAATTGGCTATTTCCCTTTAAAAATGATGAACTGATTTTTGTGTTTGTGTGTGTGTGTGTGTGCGCGCGCGTGTGTGCATGCGCATGCACACATGAACTGAGATACTATGATTACTAACTAAGCTTCTTGGCCCTAATGCTAGTCACTTCCTATTCTAGACCAGGAATGGCAGAAACATCAGGGGAACCAAAAATCAGAAAAGTGAAAAAGAATGGGTACTGGAATAGAGGGTAGTTAGCTAGTGAAGGATGCCTGGGAGGAAAGTTGTGGCAAGTTAAGATTAGAGAGCTGGAAGTCAGGGCTGGAGATGTTGCTCAGTGGTAGATGGTTTTCTACCACACATGAAGCCCTGGGTTTGATCCCAAACATCACAAGAAAAGAAGAAAAGAAAAGGAAGGAAAGAAGTCTGGAAATCCGAGACATACAAAGAGACTTGTAGACCAGATCCCTAAGCTAGAGACCAGGACATTCTCAGAATTAAGCAAGTATTCACTGAAATCAGTTTATTTGATTCTTCTTAGCTAATTTTACATTAGCATCTCCTCCAGTAGTACTTATTGAGGCTCTCAAACCAGGAATGCTTCCAAATATCCATCCAACATATCAAACAAGTACTTTTAAACAAGACACTCATGTTCTGATCCCATCCTACTTTTCTATATTTGTCTCTGCCACCTCCCCCCCCCCCAAAATACAATCCCCCACACATAAACACACAGAATTCTCTAACCTCTCCCAGCTATTTGTAGGTCCACAAATACACAACAGTCTTTCATGTCCCTTATGCCTTTGGATTCTCAGCCTATTTGCCCTACCCCTCAATCTGTCTCACATCTCCTCTTGGTGAATTCTTGCTCTTTTTTCAAGGTCCAGTTCCTTTTCTGAATTCCTGTGGTATTTTCACAGAGCATTCATCACATTGCATTATAAATTGTGTGCACCTGCTTGACTCCCTGGATAATTACAGTGACTTTGTAATAACAATATGGTGAAGAGTGATTTTAAGAATAATATGGTGAAAAGTGTGAATGTTATTTTAATCATTCAGAAAGAAATGGAAAATGGAATATGACTGAAAATCTTTAAAACACAAGTAAAGAATGGTGGAAAACAATTGTTATTAGTTCTCAGCTTTCACAGGTAAACTTAATTGAAGAAGGATGTGGATCTAAAGAGAATAAGAACTCTTTAGATCAAGTCATACCAGCTCTGCAGAGAATCCATGGCTAGAGTAGACAGAGGAGCTGTGGAAATTAGACTTTCAGTGAGAAAACTCTTAAAATTGTAATTGAGATGACTTCCCATTTTTCTTCCTTCATAAAGTCTCCACATAGGGTGGGATCTAGATCTGAACACATTTATATAGCTGTGTGTTAGTGTTAAAATGGTTTTTAAAGAAGAAAAATGCTGCTAAAAATGTGGATTCAGCAATTTTGAGGATTTGTTTTAAAACTTTCTTCAAAGAGATGTCTCAATGCAAAAGATACCACTTGTTTAATTTTTCATTAAGATTAGTGTGGCCCACCTACCTGGTGCTCCCAGAGCCCATCAGTGGCTACATGAGGGCAAGGGGTGTGCGTAGGTGAACGCCGACCTTCATAACTTAGGAATGGAATACTTTCCCACTCTAAAAGTAATTAGAACCCATAACTTTGAAGATATAAACACATCAGTAATAAGGCTGAAAGTCTTTAATATTAACAGAGAAGTAAAATAATTATGAATAATTCCATCTTAATCCCAAAATGTTCTAATGTTTTTTAGTGACCTCAATGAATTTAATTACCAAAAAATGACTTGTGCCGAAATACGTATGTTAGACTTAATTAAAATTAGCTAAGGATGACTAAATTCACTCCAAAAGGAAACTACAATGAAGTAAAATAACATGTTCCCAAACGGAATTCTGTGAGAAGGAACACATCAAAGACAATGCTTGTGGTTACTAGCTGCTGTGTGAAGTCGAAATCATCAACCACCACACTTTATACGGACGTCTTTTAAAACCACAGCAAAACAAAACAAAGCAAAACAAAAACAAACAAACAAAAAACAAAGGGACGCAGAGATAGTTCAGAGAGGTCTGCGCGCTAGGGGAAGTAGGAGAGATCTGGGAAAATGAACCTGGAGAGAGGAAGGTATCCCTAATTCAGCTCTCCACTGGAGTCGTCTCGGGGGTTCCCCGGCTCAAAGCAAAGTGGGAAGTGGGGGTTTCGGGTGTTCCCTTGAACTCTGGGAGGACTTGTGGCTCCTTCAATTCCAGAACCACCCGGCTCAAAAGGCCTTTGAGCAGCTGCATTTCTCGGAGCAAAAGGTCTACATTGGGTTTCAGAGCTCCAGCGGATTGTTCCAAGAGCGTCGGCGGAGTGCAGGCGGGTGACCCAACAGTGGGGGCGCTGCCTCCTGGGAACTGCAGCCCAGCTAAGGTGGCGTTTGGGACGGAGGTGACGGACTGGACCGATCTGGACACTGGGGGCTTTCTGAAGGAGAACGGCTTGTTACCTGGAGCGAAGGCTGCAGCTTGTGGGGCTGGAGCGGTGGTGGACGCCTGATCCAGGGGGGAGCCTGTGAACACGACACACCAAGTGATGTAAGGCTGAAATCGTCAGCCCTGGGCGCAGGGGTCGGGGAGAAACTTGGGGCTGGCGCAGGGGAACGACGAGGACCTGAATAGCGGCAAGGTAGAGAGGTGGCGCTGGGGTGAGAGAAACAGGACCAGGATGTGGAGATTAGAAGACAAGGGCCGGACAGGGGAAGGAGAAAAGGCGACCCGTGAGTGTGCAGAGGGGAAAACTGGGCTGCCGGCGGTGGGAGGGCGTGCCAGTAAGGAGGGCGATTACTCACCGGGCCCTGGGAGTTGCAGCCACGGGCTTCGTTTCCGGACGCTGCGAGTGGCGGTAGCCGCCTCGCACCAGTACGCTTCAAGCTCTTCGACCTCGGGCTCTGGGACCATGTACTCAGAGCCCCAGTCGAAGCGGCGAACAGAGCGACTGTACTTGTAGAAGGCGAACTGCAGTGGCGTGTCGCGCTTCTGTGGGTGCAGGCGCGTCTCGCAGCGCAGGACCACTCTGCGGTGCGCTGAGCCGCGGATCTCTTGAGGGCGCATAATCCTCAGCACCGGCGTCTGGAACAGCTCTGCAGAGAGGGCAGCCCAGAGGCGGAAAATGCATTTTGGGTTTCGACAGGGATAGAGCCCGGCAAGGGAGAAACCAAGGTCAACCTGTCCATCCCTCCCCTTCCCTCCCACTTTCCGGCGCAGGGACCTAGCGGACCCCGAGACCCAAATGTAGCCTGTGTGTACACGTGGAGTGAGGGAGGAAAGGTTTTTGAAAAGTGGGGCAGAGGATCCGAATCTACGAAGGGTCTTAAAAGGTTGAAGGGAATTAGGACCAGACCAGATGCTTCAGGCCACCACCCAACTGCCACTCAGCGTGTATTCTCCAGTCTAGAAGTGGGAGCGCTGCACCTGCCACGCGGGGTGCTCGGAAGCTAAGCCCTCGTCCCAGTAGCTTAGCGTCCTCTACTACTGCCGCTGGCCTATTGGTTAGGACCGTGGGGTCCCCTAACAGAAGAAGCTGGGAGCGGGGAGTGGGGAGTGACACCAGCCTACAAGCCGGCTGCAGATCTCTCACCCATTCAATCGTCCGTGGTCTGAGAAACCCACCAGTAGCAGCTGCTCTAACTCCGCCTCCACCTTTCCCCTCACTGTTCCTGTCCCAGAATTTCCTGGCGTTTCCGGACCCCAAGTCTCGCCTACCTTGCACCGTCACAGCCACCTTGGCGGAGAACATGGGCGCGCTCTCTACCGGGATGCGCATGGTGCCAGAACACTGGTAACGCCCACTGTCGCTCGCACGCGCCTGCAACACTGTGTAGTTGGTGCTAGAGTGGAAATAGCGTACAGCCTGGTCGTCGTGGTAGTAGTGAAGCTTGTAGACCACCTTGTCGTACCAGCCGCGGCAGCGCATAACCAGCGGTTCGCCCTCGAACACCGCAGCATAGGGCACTTGCAGAATCAGCCAGTCTACACCGGATAAGCAGATACGGTTTGCCTCACAGTCAATCCAGCCCTGCTGGTCTCCTCTTCTCAGTTTCCCTGCTTCTCTTCCATAACTGCTTTCCTTTTCTCCCCACCACCTCCTTCCCCCTTTCCTGAACCGGCTGGTCTTGCTGGGTAACTGGCAGGTGACAGTTTCATAGAGCAGAAAGCTTAGAGTCGGGAGGAAGGAGAAAAAAACAGTTTCTCTTTAGGTTACTAGGGAGGCAAAGATGTGCTTTCTTTGGGTCTAGCCCATCAGAATTAAGCTTAAACTCTTTAAAATGACTTCAGGGCCTTCCTGACCTGGTCCCCTGGTTCCTTCCTCAGCACCCACTTCAGTGTTCCTTCTCTGTGGCATTTCTTATTTACCCTCCCCACCTTTCGCTCAACACAAGTTAACTTCCAACCATACTGAACTGCTGAGAAAACTGGCTGTGCTCTGAACCCAGGGCCTTTGCATCTGCTATTTCCTCAGCCAGGAAGCCCCTCCTTCACAGATCTCAGTTGAGTCTTATTTATCCTGTGTGTCTAGATTTAGACCTATCTCCTGAAGAACACTGCCCTGACACCCTAGGACAGCCTTAGGTATCTCCCAAAGCACCACATATTTATCCAATCACCATCAGCATCATAGCTAACATATAATAGCCCTTAATAGCCCTAACATATACTACATGCCATTTTAGAATTCTTCGAGTAATAGCCACAATCCACGTGCCACTCTCAGTCTGTGAATTTCAAACCATTGTGTGCTGTAGTCAGTATATGCTTGTTTTCAAGTATAAGTGCTAATTTGAACATTAGGTGACACCCTTAAATTTTAAATATAAATTGTGACCCACCACGCTAAGATTTATATGATACTCCCTATGAAGTGGCCAATCCTGCATCTTAGTGAACAAATTATTATTCCTTTTCTTATCATATTTTGAAACCCTTCAAGTATTTCCAGCCAATTTCTCAGTTGACTCCTTTGTGCATGTGTATACATGCCTCTAATTAAATTTTGATTAAGTGCACTGTTCAGTTCCTGTTTTTTCTTTAATAATATTTCATAATTCATTTTTAATGATCACAACAGTCAAAGAGACAGACACTATTATTGTCCCTACATTACTGATATGAATACTGATATACAGAGAAGTATTCCTCTTGCTGTGCTCAGATGGGGCAGGGACACTTACTTTTCCTGCTTTGATCTACTTTTTTCCTGCCCAGCCCCCTGAGTTCTCCATTCAGTATCCTATGTCCTCAAAACTTTTGTTCTTCTGATCTGATTTGAGAAACAAACAGAAATGTTGGTTTCACACTGTGGCAGAAGGTTAAAGGGGAACTTTGAGCCAGGCAAACCTTACTTCATCTCTACCACAGCACTGCACAGACTCCTGCCTACTCTAGAGACTCAAGTAGTCCTCAGTGTGACCCTCTTTTCCTGCCTCTTGGGAATGGACAAGTGTGCTCCCCCATAGGAAGGCCAGGATCACCAGAGGAGGTCCATGTGCTCTCTCCCCTCTGCTCAGACCACTCACCATTAGATACAGAGAGATGAATGGGGTCACTGACAGGTGCTCCCCGTGTCTGGCACCGATATACCCCTGGTGTCTGTACCTCGATGCTCTTCTTATGGGAGGGCAGAAGTAGGTGGCCCAAATACCAGAGAGTGTTGATAGGCCGGAGCTCCAGGAGCACAGGGTGGTATCCATCACATCGCAAGGTTACCCGCTCCCCCTTGAAGATTGTGGTCCAAGGTGGGTGTAGAGACAATATGGGCTTCTCCAGTGTAGCTGGGGATGTGTGGGAAGGGGCGCCATGGGAAAGAGAAACAAGGTGAGGTACATCAAAGATGTGTCCTGAGGTTGGGAAATTTTAGAAAACCCTAGTTTCCAGGACCCAGCTCACATACTAACCCACCCCACAGGAAGGGAGACCACACTCATTGGGCCACAAACCAACAGTTCATCAATCAGCACCCATTTCTACAAGCAAACTTGGTCAGGGATTGAAGAAGTGTTAGAGTCTGCAAAGAAGAGTGAAAAGAGATACTATTTCAGAACAGCCAAAAAGTGGGGAGTTTACCCAAGCAGATTACCTAGGGAGATTGGAGTGGAAGTTTTAGAAAATTGGGTTGAGGGATGCATTCAGACTCACCAGCTTGCCCACTGCTTTGAACTGCAAAACAAAAAAGAAGGAAAGGGGGAAGTGTTGGAGATGAGACGAAGGAAAGATTCTTGACCAAAGGAAAGATCAAAGGTCTCAAAGCAGGTTTTTCTTCTGTCCCCAGTTACCCCAGCATTGCAAAAGCTCCCTCTTCTCTTCTCCAAAAATAGATAATGAACACTTGAAATCTGAGGATTGAATGGCCACTTCCCCTTTCCTACACATCCTGCCCCAAACTATTCTCTACCACCCAAAGCCCTTCTGGTGCTCATTTGAAAACTTACCTAGGAGAAAGAGGGCTGTTAGTGCCCACATGGTGTGTCTGCTTGCAGCAGCTGTAGAAGGATGGAAATGTGCTGGCATGGTTTATGGGTAGAAAGAGAAAAGGTGGCAGTGGCTGACCTCTGAGTACTAGGAGACACTGCTGTTTTCCCCGCCCATTCCTAGATCCCGAAGATGGTAGACTAAAAAGAGCAGGAGACAGAATATGAATATGTTACCTTCTACCCTCAAGTATCCCAAACATCAAGTGTTGTCTGTCCCATCCACTACCTTGATACCTAGCCTTCCCAGCTCAGGCCAACCCTGTCTTCTGAAGAGAGGGCATGCAGAACTTAGGCCCTCTATAGCACAAGACAGTCTCATAGAACGCCAGCTCCTGCAGGTAACCTTGACATCTTCAGGCTCCAATCAACATTCCACTATGTTCCACTCCCTCCCCACCAGCCAACCCTATAATCCTCAGTTGAGGAAGACACATCCTCTTGTCCACAAGGTCCACCTAGGGCTTTTTCTGCTCCCTCCCAGATGTCAGACATTGGTACAGGTCTAGAGAGGTCAATGTTGGGTCTCCTGCACCAGAATTGACATTCTCCCACAAATGAGTAGATTCATTGACCACCCTCCCATACCCCTGCCATCTGATTCTCCAGAGACAGGAGTATAATGTGTTTCCCCTCTCTCTCTTCCTGAAAATTTAAACGCTCAGAAATTAGAAGACTCTTCTTTCCTGCTCACCCTAATGACCTCACCTTGTGGCAACTCCTCTTCTCCCTCCCTCCCTCCCTCCCTTCCTTCCTTCCTACCTTCCTTCCTTCCTTCCTTCCTTCCTTCCTTCCTTCCTTCCACTGGGCCCTGCAACCCCTCCCCAACCACGTCTCAGTCCCAGGACTCCTGACCTGCAGTAGAGAAGTCACTGCACCAGACCTTCGGAAGTTTCTCAGATCCAACCTCCTGGTTCTGCTTCTTGTGCTCTCTGAGCCATGTGACCATACCTGAGCAATGGGAACCTGAATTTTCATGTAAATACTTAATGAAGTTTCCAACCTGATAGTATATCTGCTTAGAATCTCTCTTGCCCTCATCTATGGCTGTTTAAAAGAAAGGCACCTCCTTCTCTTGGAACTGTGGCAGGAAGGAGATCAGTTATCAGACACAGTCAACTTATTAAGATAGCATACTCCTTCTTTTTTCTCTATATTTATATTGGTATATTATAATTATAAGGTGGTGGGACTTGTTGTTACATACTAGTACATGAACATAACTCATTCTCCTCTTTTGTTAATGCCCAAAATTCCACTCTGAAAATTCCCTCAAAATTTTTGCTCAATGTGCCATTCCTTGTTAAAAATGCAAATACAGGGCTGGGGATGTGGCTCAAGCGGTTGCGCGCTTGCCTGGCATGCGTGCGGCCTGGGTTCGATCCTCAGCACCACATACAAACAAAGATGTTGTGTCCACTGAAAACTGAAAAATAAATATTAAAAAAAAAATGCAAATACATCTTAGGGTGTGGTCATTTAAATTATGCTGGTCACTTCATATCCTGTTTTGAGAGCAAGTTTTGATTAAAAAAAAAAGATAGTCATGTATGTCTGAAAAGTAGAGAAGTATTGGATAAGGTTCTCAGGAATAGGGCAGGGAGATAAAAATAGATACTAGGAGCAGAGATGATCAACTGTCTACTATGAGTGCCCGGGCTGGGCAATGCTTCTGTGCTTCCCTGCACCCTGCCTGGCTCTTCATCTTGGGACCAGTATGGGGGCTCCTCACATCATCCACACTGCCTGTACAGAGGTCTGGCTTCTGCCAACAGGCCATTCCCTGCATGATAAGAATGCATTGCAGCTGGCCACGGTGCAGTAGCACATGCCTATGATCCTAGCAACTCGGGAGAATGAGGCAGAAGGATCACAAGTTCAAGGCCAGTGAAGGTAGCAAGACCAAGTCTCAAATAAAACAAAAGAAAAAAATTTTTAAAGAGTTAGGAATGTAACTGGGTTCTATTAATTTAAAAAAATAATAAAAAATTTTAAAATGTAAAGCACCTGTCAGTTATCCTCTTGGTTTGTACAGTGGACTCTAATTTGGCTTCTCATCACCTAGAGCACAGGTCTTAGTCCTTTTCCTGAATTCCAGAAGAAACCTGTCTACATCCAAAATTTATGTGCTATGTAGTCTTTCCTGGAAAACTCAGAAATCAACTGTCGAATTCACATCATACAGGGCTCAAAATTTGACTCAAAAAATATCCTGCTCATCCCAACTTTCGTATGAGCTTGCATAGATATGGCATGGTGAGTCTCAGCATCAGGTGTATCCATAGGACACAAATTAATTAAAAAAAAAACAACAGTAAACTGTAAATGGTTTGACGAGAAAGAGGTGAAGTGAAAGGAAGGGAAGTAGGGTGGTGGGGGAGAAGGGCTGGGGATTGAATTGCAGCAGGTTGAGTTCCATACATTTGTGATAATGTCAGGATGTATCCTGATGTTGTATGTAACTAAAGAGAATTTTAAAAAATGAATTAATCGGACATTATCACCCTATGACTACATGGCTGCTGTGATTCTACATCATGTACAACCAAAAGAATGAGAAATTATACTACATTTATGTATGATGTGTCAAAGTACATTCTATCATGTATAACTAATTAGAACAAAGGCACCTGGAGGCGGCTTCCCTTCCCTGAGTCCCAGGCGCCGGCGGCCAGCGCAGTGACAAGAGCACCCAGGCAGACCCGGACAGTCCCTGGGGCTCTGGGGCTTGGGGAGCCGCTTGGGAGATGCGTTCTTCCAAGGCCCGCCTCTTCCCGCAGGATCCCATGTCGGTGCAGGACAGGGTGAGGGGGACATGGACAGGGTTTCTTGCTTGAGGAATGCTGTTAGGCTTCCTGAACAGGTTGATAGTGTGGAATAGAGGATGAGGAGGCAATTTCTGAGCAGAGTGTTTCTGTAAGAGGGAGTGTCCCAGATTATGACTCCCAAGTCAGTTCTATCTCTCCAAGAGACCAAGCTCTGTGAGATGGGTGGCCTTATCTTAAAAGTCACCCTTCACTTGGCTGAGCATAAGGAAGCACACACACCACAAACAGAAAATGTGCATGTGTTGAGCATGTGAGAAACAATTCTATTTCAGTACAAATTATCAGCACAAGAATCAGCATACTGGAGAGAAGCCATTCAGAAGTGATATGGGCAGAACCTCATTTGTGAAGAGCTGTAAATTCCATGAACCAGAAAGGCCTTTATATGCAGAGACGTTGGAAGTGATTTCCAACAAGCTTGGAATTTCTCCATCAACAGTCTTCTTCTTCCTGTGGAAAAGTAAAATAGCAATACATTCTATCGTCATGTATAAGTAATTAGAACAAATTTTTAAAAAAAAATTTTAAATGAGCTGCCTCTCGCAGGGGAAAGCTCATTGTAACTGGGAAGAATGTGATGAAGTGTTCATCCCCAAACACACATTTGTTCAGCATTAGAGAGCCCTCACTAGAGAAGGATGTTACATGTGCAGAGAGTATGGGGAATCCTTTACCCACAGCTCCAGTCTCATTAAACACCAGAGTACACACTGGAGAAAGACCTTGTAAGTGCTCAGAGTGTGGCAAGTCCTTTAGCCAAAGCTCTAACCTCTTTCAACATTGGAGAGTTCACACTGGAGAAAGGCCTTATAAGTGCTGTGAATGCAGTAAATCCTTTAGCCAGAGCTACAGCCTCAATAACCATTGGAAAGTTCACCCTGGAGAGAGGCCTTTTGAGTGTGGGGAATGTGGGAAATCTTTATCCAAAGATCCAACCTGATCTAACATCACAGAATTCACACTGGACAAAGGCTTTTAAGTGTAGTGAATGTGGGAAATTCTTTAGCCAGAGCTCTGCACTCCTGCAACCACATAGTATTCACACTGGAATACTATAAGGCCTTATGAGTGTGGGAAATTCTTTACCTACAACTCCAGTGTTCTAAACCACCAGAACATTCACACTGGATGAAGGCCTTATCAGTGCAGTGAACATAGGAAATCCTTTAGTCAGTACTGCAGCCTTATTCTACACCTGAGAGTTCACACTGGAGAAAGGTCTTATGGGTACAGTGAATGTGGGAAATCCTTTAGCCAAAGGTCTGCATTCCTTAATCACCACACAGTTCATACTGAAGAAAGGCCCTAGGAGTGCAGCAAATGTGAACTCCAAATTCAGTGACCATAGGAGAGTTCACACTGGAGAAAGGCCTTAGAGGATCATTAGTGTGGAAAATCTTAGCAAAAGCTCTGGCCTTATTCAACACCAGATTTTACACTAGAGTAGGGCCTTATAAATGTGTTGAATATGAGAAAGCTACCAGCCAAATGCCTTTCCTCAGGTACCACAAAGTTCACATGGGGAAGACACCCTAATGTCCTGGAAGTGGGGTGCTTTTTTGTTTAATGCAATGACACTGGAGGAGATCCCTTAGATAGACGCCATTTGCCTGAACTGAACCTGATTCATTCACACGTCCACATTAATTCCAGGTGTGGGGGAAGCTTGAAGCTTTGTGCTGTATTTCTAAACCTGTCCAGGGCCTTTGCCCAAGCTTTAGTCACCTTCAATACTGTAACTGAAGCCGTGTGGCCTCTGTCACCTGCCAGGCACCCACAGTGTGTGTTGGTACTCCTTTTGCATAGGGAAATGGTTAGTCTTTGCTTTCCTATCCCAGAGAAGGATTTGTGAGATGACAGCATTCATTCCCAACATGTTAAGGTCTGGATCTGACTCAGGTTTGGCCCCAAAGACCTGGTCTGAGTCCTGCTTGTGAATTAAAAGATGGACTACATTTTCCAGGGATATTGTTTGTCTTTCATGACCAATGATGGAGTTTCATGGCCTTTACCTGACCAACCTGAGAAAAGTCTGCCTCTTGTTTCTCTGCTTTGTGTGATGATAAATTTCTTAAAAAAAAAAAAAAGAAAAGAAAACTATCCTGCCCAACATTTATTTATTTCTTCTTCTTCTTCTTCTTTTTTTTTTTTTTTTTTGACATGAGGGATTGAATTTAAGGGTGTTTTACCACTGAGCACATCCCCAGTCTATTATTATTATTATTATTTTGAGTCAGGGTCTTGCTACATTGTAGAGGTTGGCCTTGAATTTTCATTCCTCTTGCCTCCATCCTCCTGCCTCAGATTCTGGAGTTGCTGGTTTTACAGGCATGCACCACACACCAGGTTCCTGCCCAACATTTCTGCTCAGCTATCAGATGGAATATTCAAATGTATTAATCCACTCATCAAATGGATTAATCCATGGATGAGGCCAGAGTCTTCATGATCCAATCCCTTCCCAAAAGTACCACCTCTGCATATTGCTGCATTGGGGACCGTGTCTTCAACACGTGAGCTTTCAAGGGTAGTCAAGATCCAAACCATAACAATAGTATTGTATTCTAAATATACCATTTTATGTTTTACCTTTAAAAATCAGTTCCATGTATTTAAGATTCAGACATTTTTCTCTATTTGCATCTTGTTTATTGCTTCTGACTGCCCCAGTATTCCACAATGTTTCCATTACATTGGACCTGTCCATTACCCTAAAGCCCTGATTGCTAATCAACCCTGAGCTACCATAAATAATGCCACATTGAACTTATTGGTTCATATTGTGAGGGCTGAATAAACCAGTTCACATAACCAGATTAGAACAGGGCAGCACCTAGGAGGCTGCCTCTAAATTAGTGCTGTTGAGGCTATGATTGATGCTCCCTGCAGAACAGCTGATATGTTTTCATGAGATGCATAACTGGGAGTGAGACTGTAGTGTTATGATCATGAATTTCATGCATACTCCAAAAGCAGATCTAATATATTGGCAAATCCTGATGACTCTATCTTCTACATATCTTTCCTTGTAGTTATTTTATTCACCAAGTATCCAGAGAGATACTTTAAAAATGGAACCCATATTGTGTTACTGTCCCTCAAAAATCCCTCAAAGGTGCACTGACAATAAAGCCCAAATATTTACTCATGGTCTATAAGGCCCTACAGACTTGGCCTTTACTTGACCCTTGACATTATTTCCTCTGACTTTCTGCCTCACTCTGGTCAAGTCACACAGTGTTGTTTATAATGGCTCATAGAAAATTCCACACCTAGTCTTGCTCTGGTGCTTCACTTGCTGTTCTTTCTGCCTGAAAGATTCTTATTCTCCCAGATCACTGCAAGTTTCACTTCCTCACTTCACTCAAATACTACCTCCTCAGAGAGATAGTCACTAATCACATAATCTAAAATAGTGTCCCCTCATCATTGTTCTCTGGCTCTGCATATTGTTTTATTTCTTTTCATAGCACCTATTATCCCTACCATTGTATCTATTTGTGGTAGGTTTTCCTCCATAGGAAGGTAAACCCCATGAAGGCAGGAATTTCTTTTTCTTGTTCCCTGCTATATCACCGTTTTAATCAGCTTCTTCACTGCTATAACTAAAATACCTGCCAAAAACAATTTTAGAGAAGGAAGTTTATTTGGGGGCTCACGGTTTCAGAGGTCTCACTTCATAGACAGCAGGCTCCATTCCTGGGGGCTCTAGGCAGAACATCATAGTGGAAGCATGTGGTGGAGGGGAGCAGCTCACATGATGACCAGGCAGCAAAGAGACTCCACTCACCAGATAAAAAATATACACCCCCAAGGCATGCCCCCAGCGATTCACCTCCTTCAGCCATACCCTATTGACTTTAGGTTACCACTCAGTTAATCCCATTAAGGGATTAATTCAGTGATTAGGTTAAGGCTCTCATAACCCAATCATTTCTCCTCTAAGCCTTCTTGCATTGTCTCACACGTGAGCTTTTGGGGGATACTGCACATCCAAACCATAACTATCACTTAGAATAGTGACAGCACATAGCATGCCCTGAGTAAGTGTTTGTGGGCCAAAGAAAGAAAGATTGAATACTGTGATATTATTCTCAAAATGTTTGCATTAGTGCATACTCATGTTAATGGCTCCCAACATTCCTACTCCTTCTTGTCATCAACATTTGGTATATATGTATGTATGTATGTATGTATGTATGTTTATATGTATTTTTGCAGTACTGGATTGAACCCAGGGACACTCTACTATTGAGCCATATCCCCAGCTCCCTCCCCCTTTTTAAAAAAAAATTTGTGACAGGGTCTCACTAAGTTGCCCAGGCTGGCCTTGAACTTGTCATAATCCTGCCTCAACCTCCTGTGTAGGGGGAATTATAAGCATGTGTTCCCTGTGCCAGGCAACATCTGGTATTTCCTAACTTTGTAACTTTGCCAAGTAAGTTTTTATTTTTCCAAATAGAGATATTTTAAGAATTGTTATTCTTAAATATAAACTTTTGAATAAGAGAAAGGCGTTTCAAATACCAAAGAAATATAAACGCCTATTTTAGGCTAGAGAGCAGAACATTTCTTTAAATTGAAAACCTTTACCTTTATGAAAAATTCACACATGGTGAGTGAAAACTAACAGTGATTGCCAGAAGGAACTCTTTCAGGAAGACAGCATTCTGTACTTCCACATTCCTAAGAAGTCCCACTTGTTCACTGTAAAGAGGGAGAGTTGGCATCAAAAGGGAAGAAGAACTTTAAGGAGGCAAAGCAAGGATAAGACCCCTCCCAACTCACACACTGTTTAAATTCCCCTTGTGATTCTAGCAGGTCATTTTGTTCCTTCCTTGTCCTCATCTAAGTTGTAACTGAATCTAAGTTTTCTATGCTGGGCTGCTGGATGGGGCAGAGGGAGCTTTCTGAAAGAAGGAAATGAAGGAAAGAACTACTCCACATTGTAAGTAATAAACTTGGCTTTTTATTCCCTCTAAGAGAAAGCCAAGGTAGAAACATAAAGTGAATTGAATAATATATAATATATATGTATGCATATATATCCACATATATAAAATTTTGACATATATTTATATTCAAATATATTTAATATTTATGTTTATATTTATATTTAAATGTATATTTGTATATTCACATATATTATTTATATATAACAGATGTTTTTTTATATATATTTTTGCTTATATATTTGTATGTAAACATATACTTATACATAAATATATCATATATATATATATATATATATATATATATATATATATATATATTTCTCTTTTTAAGGAGCCCTCAATGCCTATCAGAGAAGAGGAAAAAAATTAATAACCTATATCTGCCTATGTGCTCTTCCTCATTATCTCCTGAATCCACTCCTCAGAGATAACTACTATTCTGACTTTGGTGTTTTAATTTCTTGTGTGACTTTTTGTTTTTTAAAAGTTTTATCATATGTATGTATGTGAATGCTTAAACAATATGTTCCTTTGTTTTACCTGTTTTTAAATATTGTATAAAGGATCTTCTACTGCATGTTTGTTTTTATCACCTGGTGTTTATATCCTTTTTTTTTAAAGATTGAGAAGAGAGAGAGAGAGAATTTTTTTTAATATTTATTTTTCAGTTTTCGGCAGACACAACTTCTTTATTTTATTTTATGTGGTGCTGAGGATCGAACCCAGCGCCCTGCGTGTGCCGGGCTAGCGCATTACCGCTTGAGCCACATCCCCAGCCCCTGGTGTTTATATTCTTGAGATTCTTTTATGTTGCTGCATTATAGGTATGGTTTATTTGTTTTTACTGCTATATAGCATTCCATTCTGTGAAAATAGCACAACTCGTTCATTTTACTATTGGTGGACATCTGAGTTGACTCCCAAATTTTGCTTTTCCAAATAGTACTACTTCGAACATTATAACTGACTTCTGATACATATATGCTAAAATTTCTCTTGGGGATATACACCTAGGCATGGAATGCCGGGTGATAGGCTATGCAAATATTCAACTTTACTGGACATCAAATGTATGTGACACAGTCTGAAATATGTTTGACCTCTGTACCTGGGTCCTGACAATTACTAAAACCCCGAGAAAGTCCTAAGTGTTACAGGTGAGAGGAACATCTTTTCTTATTTATAAGAAAAAACTGTTGTGGAATTTACGCATATGAGGCAACTCCTGGGAAGATGGGGGTGGCTGCCAAAGAAACCAACCCTCTTAATAGAGGCTTAGAATTTTCAGCCCTACCCCCTGACCTCCAGGAAAAGAGAGGAACTGGAGATTGATCTAATCACCAGTGAAGACAAAGAGATGCTGGGAGTGTGGTGCACCCAGAGAGGGTGAAGAAACTCTGCATGCACCTTCCCTCACGTGTTTCCCTAAATGTCTTCCACTGGTTGTTAAGTTAACATGCACAGTTGGATGAGGAACACAGAAGTGAAACATCTCAGCCAGCTGCATGCATTCCTCCCCTGCCCCACTGAACTGATAGTTTTTATTATCTGTAAGTGAATTCTCTGTTTAACATGAGCTTACAGAATGCTTTCATAAAAATGGGATCATTAACTGAAAACAACTCCTTGTAGAATGACCATGACATAGTATATTTTTGGAAATATACCCAGCACAGTATATTGGCAGTCGAATTTCCTTTTTTTGTTTGTTTGTTTTTTTTTTTTCCTGGTACCAGGAATTGAACCCAGGGGCACTTAACCACTGTGCCACTTCCCTAGCCCCTTTTTTGTGTTAGAGTCTGTAAACAAGTCAAAAATAACACCTGGCATTTTGCCAGGGGAATGTTAGAGTTCGTAAACAAGTCTGGATGGTGCCTGGCAAAACGCCTGAGGGAGTGGTTTGAGAAGTAACAAAAACAAGCCATTAAGTGTGGAGATTCCTTATTGGTTGACTGATGTATCTAGTTTATGCTAATTAGATAAGCTCTGTGGAATGTATAAATACTGCTCCTGTCCTGCAATAAACGGCTCCTACTCCTGCTGTATCAAGTACACAAGTTATTCGTCACCCCCCGGTTATTCTGCTGCAGCTGGACAGCGGCAGATGGTGGCCCGTTACGGGGAGCCCCGGGACACTTGGGGGTAAGTGACGAAAAAAGCTGCCCGTCCATAGATAGGACGGGAGCAATCTGCTCGTCCCTAGGCAGATAGGGCGAGAGGAAAAATGGCCATTTCGAGAAAATGGAGAAGATTGATACAGTATGTTTGTGTCTTGTTTTGTCTCAGTGTATTGTATTGTCTTTGTGATGAAAATATGGAAGGGGTGAGAAGTAAATTACTAAGGGAAGAAGGCACCCCAGTGGAACCAAGAATAGTTAGGGCATGTGTTGATAGAAGCCCAGGAACTCTAGTCAGAAAGAAACAGAAAGTTCAGAAGAAGAAAGATTATCAGAGGAAAAAGGATTATCAGGAAAAAAGTTGCAGCAAAAGGCTATTACTGAATACTTTTCGTTACCGGAGGGTGCATGAATCGGCGCTGCATGAATCGGCGCTGCGGCTGCCACATGCGCGAGCTGGTCATGGAGCAGCAAGGGCTTTCCAAACGGCGGCAGCCGGCTCTTCCACTGCTGAGAGCCCAAATCTAGACCTGACTTGGAGGCACAGTCTCGCAGGCTCTTGCTCCCTGTGCCCAGTAGCAGTTTGAGTCCGGGACTCTCCCCAGGGCCATCTGGGGCTACCCGGGACGCTACAGCCGCAGAAGACACTACTGGTGTCCCTGATGTTTGGTCATTTTCAATGCCAATAACTAAGCTACAATGGTTCTCCCACACCTGGAAGCTGATGAGTAATGAGCACCATTAAGGCTTATTTCAAATGTAAAAAAACCTTGAGATAATGTACTAAATTGTTCAGAAGGTTGTTTTCTTAGTGGAATGCTACAGGATTTTCTTTAGCATCTTTGCAAGAGTTCCTGCCTTCGTCCCAGTGCCGGTGAGGACGAGGATGGAAAAATTTCCCGTGTTGCTGAGAACCGGACTGAGATTTCAGCTGAGAACCGGACGAGACTTCGGATTAAGCTAGCTGCCTGCAGAACTTACCTGGACTGTGATTTAAGCTAGCTGCCTGCAGAACTTACCTGGACTGTGATTTAAGCTAGCTGCCTGCAGAACTTACCTGGACTGTGATTTACCTGGACTGTGAGTTAATCTATTGAGACACTGCTTTACCTGGACTGAGACAACAAACTGTAATCTATAACAAATTGTAACTCGGTATCTTTGCTAACAGTGTCATTGCTGGTATAATTTTTCCAAGGGCTTCTTGCATGGAGCCATCAAGTGGCTTGGTATTGTGGCATTTTGTATCCTCCCTTTCTGTTTGTAGCAGGTTATTTATGGTGTTTCTGTAAAAACCACTATGGTCGTTATTTAAATTAAACAAAAGGGGGAAATGTTAGAGTCTGTAAACAAGTCAAAAATAACACCTGGCATTTTGCCAGGGGAATGTTAGAGTTCGTAAACAAGTCTGGATGGTGCCTGGCAAAACGCCTGAGGGAGTGGTTTGAGAAGTAACAAAAACAAGCCATTAAGTGTGGAGATTCCTTATTGGTTGACTGATGTATCTAGTTTATGCTAATTAGATAAGCTCTGTGGAATGTATAAATACTGCTCCTGTCCTGCAATAAACGGCTCCTACTCCTGCTGTATCAACGTTCACAAGTTGTTCGTCACCCCCTGGTTATTTTGCTGCAGCCAGACAGACTGCGGCATTTTTGTATTTTATTTAGAGACAGGGTCTCTCTGAGCTGCTAAGTACTTTGCTAAGTTGCTGAGTCTGGCTTTGAACTTGTGATCCTCCTGCCTCAAACTTCCAAGTCACTGGAATTACAATGACTGTGTTATATATATATATATATATATATATATATATATATATACATATACATATATATATATGTATGTATATATATTTAGTTGCCAATGGATCTTTGTTTCATTTATTTATATGTGGCACTGAGGATCCAGCCCAGGGCTTCACACATGCCAGGCAAGCACTCTACCACTGAGCCACAACTCCAGCCCAGAGGGCTCACTTTCTGATTCCTAAAGAACATCTTTTTTTTTTTTTTTTTTTTTTTTTTTTAGAATTTTTAATATTTATTTTTTAGTTTTCGGCGGACACAACATCTTTGTTTGTATGTGGTGCTGAGGATCGAACCCGGGCCGCACGCATGCCAGGCAAGCGCGCTACCACTTGAGCCACATCCCCAGCCCCAAGAACATCTTTTTGATGTGTCCTCACATGGCAAAAGGGCAGGCTAGTTCTGTAGGGTCTTCTTTATAAAGGCCCTAATTCCAATTTCTAGGGTTCTGCCCTCATTACCTGATCTAGTCCCAAAGGTCCCTTCTATCAATACTATCACCTTAGGGATAGGGTTTCTACAAATAAATTTTTGGAGAAATAAGCATTCAGACCATAGCACTGACTAAATAGTAGCATGTAATTAATATTTGTTTAGGAGGTTGGAAGAGGAGGGTAATTAGTAGAGGGAAAGTCTCACTCCAGGGTCTAATACCTGACTATCATTAGGCTGGGGTTTCTCAACTTTGGCACTGTTGGCATTTTGGGATAGATAATCTTTTGTTAGGAGGAAGAGGATGTCCTATGCATTATAGGATGGTTAGCAGCATCCTTGGTTTCTCCTGACTAGATGCCAGTGGCATACACATCCCTTTTGCCTTGTGTGAGGACAAAAATGTCCAGGGAACAAAATTGCCCCCACTTGATATTGCTATATGAAATTCACCTCCATTTTTTTTTCTCTTGAAGTCACCAGGTTCTGGCCTGGGAAACAGAAAGAAATTCCTGATTCAGAGAGAACATAATGATGTTGTGTAAAGAATAAACAATTATAGCTAAACTTCAATTATTGCTTCATACAAATTTATTTATATGCCCCCTAATTCCATTGTTCTTATAAGACACTGAGGACAACTTGTAAAACTATTTATGCATGTGTGCAGAATAGAAAGACAAAAGTAGAAAACATTGGATTTATTGGGGGTGGGTGATCATGGGTGAATAGTGTACTTTCATTTGACAGGAGTCTTTGTGGTGTCAGGCTTCAGGTGGCCAGATAAGTCCCTCAGCTCTATGACCAGGTGACCAAGAAGAGCTCTTACATCCTGCATGAGTTTGAGAAGAACACTCATCTGGTGATGCAGGTGGGGATCTGGAGAGGAGAAGCCTCCGTGCTCAGAAAAAGGGGTAGCTAGTGGAGGCAGAGGACCAGGGGGCACCGTAGAAGTCATTTCTGGAGCAGCCGGTTTCTGAGGAGCTGGATTCAAAGTGGGCGATTCAACAGAGCTGGAGGGACCTGGATTATATGGCAAAAGGCACATACAAGAATTAAATCTGGACCTATTGTCAAAACAGTCAGTCTTTTTCATTCTCTGAAATGGCTGTAGGGTCCAGTGGCAATAGGGACTTGAAGACTCTAGTGTCTCTCCTAATCCAAATTTTAATCTGAAGATTGGCTGTCTTTTCTTGAACATCCTAGCAACAAGACCTCATCATTAGATGGACTATTAACCAATGTTTCCTCTTTCAAGGCAGAATCTAATTCACTGAAGCATGGATATATTATACCGTCCTAAGCAACCTCTTTATTATATAAGACATCAGTCTAATTCCTCATTCTTGGTCCAGTTGTTAGCTTTTTGAGGACATCAATGTTGGTCCCCTAAGTCACCTCCTCTTTAGGATAGGCATCACCAGTTCCTTTATTATTTTTCATTTCACTTGGCTTCAGGCTTCCTCATCACACTGGACAACTCCTCTGAATGTATTTCAGATCAAGTACTGAATGGTAGCTCCCAGATTTTAACATGGACTTTATCTCTCATTCTAGAGATTATATTCATGTAAATGCCCAGAGATGATATAAGGAACCTAAGTTCTATGAGGCAGTGCACGTAGGTCTTGGTTCGATAGTGTTGGCACCATGGTGAGGGAGAAGTTCTCTATTTGGGCTCCCTTCCTTCCTTCCTTCCTTCCTTCCTTCCTTCCTTTCTTTCTTTTTTTTTTATGGGGTGGTACCAGGGATTGAACTCAGGGTTATACAACCACTGAACCACATCCCTAGCCCTTTTTTTTTTTTTAAACTTTTATTTAGAGACAGTTTCACTGAGTTGCTTAGTACCTCGCCTTTGCTGAAGTTGGCTTTGAACCCATGATCCTGCCTCAGCCTCCTGAGCCTCTGGGATTATAGGTATATGCCACTGTGCCCGGCTTTCTATGTCCCTTCTTCACCTTCCTACGCTGAACCCCAGCCCATGGATCCAGTCATCCTATACCCATCTCCCTGTTGTCACACACAAACCAAAAAGACACATACACACTTACCCTGCACCCTGATTTCTAGCTGGGAACTCTGTTTCCAAACTTGTCCATCTTCAGTGGCTGCCTCACACCAGTAGGACCCAGAGTGCTCTGCTGAGGCTGTGGGGACCTGAAATTCTGAGGAGAGGCCCTTGCTGCGCACTGTTCTTCCATCCTTGTAGAAGGAGAAGAGGAGGCGGGCGGCTGACCTCTGCAGGGGCAGCTTTGTCTGACAGCTCAGAGTCAGGGGGCTTCCTTCTTTGGGTTCAGCGGAGGGCAAGGCTCTGAGAACTGGGGCTGCAAACAGTTCTGAGGGAAAGGTAGGCAAGAAAGAAGAGCTCAGCCGTTCTACATCCAAGTAGGACCATGAGGGGCAAAGCAGCCAGGTCATAGGTCCTTTCCTCCTTTTCCACCAGAAATTTTTTTTTTTTTTTTTTTTGTTAAGAACGATTCCTCTTGAACTTCTGTTTTCACAGTACTGGTGATTGAAACCAGAGCCTATAACTAGGCAAGTGCTCTACCATTGAGCTATATCCCCAGCCCTTTTTAAAATTTTATTTTGAGTCAGGGTCTTGCTAAGTTGCCCTCGCTGGCCTCAAACTTGTGATCCTCCTGCCTCAGCCTCTTGAGTAGCTGGGATTACAGGTGTGTGTCACTTCACTCAGCCCCATTTGATCTCTCTCTCTCTCTCTCCTCTCAACTAGACAGAACCAGTAAAGATCCAGAGATGGGCAAATAAGATAGCAGTCCAGATACCCAATCTACAATTGACAGAAAGCATAGATCTGGGTGGTAGGAAACACTGAATTCTGGGTGGGGCTGATGATTTAAAAAGGCAATGCTGCGATATCGACACTCCTGAAACTCCAGTTGGGCATTTGCTAGCAATCTGTTCCTCAAGGATTTAATGATCTTTCCACCTCCACACCAAAGAAAAACAATTTTGGGCTCCCTGTCCCTTCTTACTTGATTTTACCACAGCAATGCTGACTCTAGCTCTTACCTTGGACTGTGATAGCCACCGTAGATGTTGTTTCTGGGCTCCCTGGACCAGGGCTTCTAAAGATGGCACTGCAGTGGTAATTCCCACTGTCTGACTCTTGTACCACAGCGATGGAGAATTCCTTGTTTGGTCCAGGGGGACCCAGGGCTGAACCATCTCGGTAGAAGGTGATCTGAGTCAGTGGCCAGTCTTGCCAGGCCCGGCAGCGCAGAACCAGTGGATCTCCTTCAAATATGGGTGTAGCTGGGCCTTGGAGGATCAGCCAGTCTAGCCCAGAGGAAGAACTGAGTGTCACCCACTGTCTCACTTGAGAATACCCCCAGGTATGCCCACAACAAGCTTCCTAAACTTTCCTTAAGGGTCCATTCATGTAAATTCTCACCCCTTAATACCTTACTGAAAGGCTTCTGTCAACTCGCCCTAGCAATGGGAAACCCGTTTCTCCGTCCTCCTTTCTCCCCCAGACCCCCTACTCACAGGCTGTGCTGGTGACTGTGGAACAATTTTTTGCCTCCAGTTTAAAACTTTGAGTTCCAGATTTCTCACCACATCACCTTGACCTATCTCTAGACCTAGTGTGGGACAATTTCTCTAGGGCCTAGAACTGAAGATCTCCTGCTGCAGGGGGCTGAAGATGAGTCCTCAACCTATGGCCAGTTTCCTGAGTGGTTACTTTCATGAGTGGGATGTGGAGCTAAAAGAAGGAGTTTGGGACACCAGTTAGGTCTTTCCGGGACCTTACCATAAGACACGATCAGATGGAAGGGTTCGCTGAAAGTGTAGCCCTTGACCTGATAGTCAGTTTCCCTTGGGTCCTTCAAGTCGTCATCCATGTGGCAGTCACTCTTCTCAGTGCTGACAGGTCCTTCACACTGCAGAGTCTCAAAACTGGCAGCTGAAGAGGGTATGTCCCAAGGAGAACCAGAAAATGATGCTGCAACTTAGAAAAAGGGGACAGGAATTTGCCCTCCACAAGAGTTCCTCCTCTCTCCTGGGGCAACCATCTTTTTCAGAATAAGAATAGGAAGACATCAAAATCTTTTTTCCAAGAAACTCTTGGTGGGGACGGGGGTTGTCTCTGGGAGGAATGGTTTTGACCTTGGTTCACTGATATCCACGTGCCCTCAGTGAATGGACTATGGCACTGGGAAGTGGAAAAGCAAAGAGTAAAAGGATGGTGAATCCAGCTGCCTGGTGTCCAGCTGTTGGTGCAGGAAATGAGGAACCAAAAACGACCATGACCCCAGAGCACACAGGCACAGGACAAGAGAGAAAGGCAAACATCAAATTCTGACACTCACTGAGTATTTGCTGTTTGCCACTCACCGCTAGCAATTTTGTGCATTATCTCATTTACTCTTCACAAGCTTTCCAGGTAGGTGGCTTCATCTCCATTTTATAAATTTTTCAAGAAACAAGCTTTAGAAAAGCAAATTAATACACCCAGAGTTTAAAAAGAAAATAAAGAATGAAGCAAGAAAGTCAGGTGTGCTTGAGATCAAACTTAGTGTTCTTTTTACTTCACTGTGCAGACATGGTCTAATTCAGTCCTCAGACTTGCCTTGGGGACTTTCATCCATATTCTCACTTTCTCAAAATACACTTGATTCTTCAGCCTAGATATGCTACCTATGAAAGAGCTTTCAGTCCCTAGCTGGGTCTCTCCTCCCTCCTGGCTCCCCCTTTCAGATCTTCATTTGTTCACTCATCTTTACTTTAATGATCTCTGCCTCTTAAACTTTCCTGAGCAATGGCAGAGCCCTTTCTCTCTCCTCCCCTCTACCCTGATGTCCCATTCCCAGACTGTACTGGTAACTGTGGAACAATTCTTTGTCTCCAGGTTGTTAGTCTTTAGGGTTAAAGATTTATCACCACATCTTCTTGACCTACCTCTTACTTTCAGGATTGATCCAGGCAAGGTAAATGTCATTCCGTCCATTTCTGAGACTATTTCTTGTCCTTCTTAGTCTCTCTCCCTGTTCCCTGCCATGGGGCCATTCCTACATGCTCACTTCTTCATTCCATCCTTTCCTGTCCCATTTGTCTTTGTTCTTTTCCACTCCCAATGACCCCAGACTCTTCTTTGACTTTGTAACTCCCCTTATCAAGCCTTCTTTCTATTTCCCAGTACCAGGTGCTTTCTTTACCTCCTCCGTCTGCCCCCTTTACTACTCTGCTACCTCTTTTCAGTTCCTCCTCTGTCACTCCACTGGACTCAGCCTCCTCTGCTTTTATCCATTTTAAAGACAAAAATCTTGTTAGGCTTCCAGGCATTTTCACTCAATAAATCTTATGTGGCAAGTATTATCACTTTACAAATTAGAAAAATGAATTCAGAAATATAAAAAGTGACTTTTTCAAAGTGATGTAAAGTTACTAACTAGAAGAAGGGCTTGATCCCAAGTCTGCAATTCTTGTCACAAGGAAAAAAAAAAGAATATTGTCAGATAAAGAAACTGTGGTATATATACACAATAGAATATTACTCAGCAATAAAAGAGAATAAAATATGGCATTTGCAAGTAAACGATGGAGTCAGAGAATATCATGTTAAGCGAAGTAAACCAGTCCCAAAAAACCAAAGGCCAAATGTTTTCTCTGATAAGCGGATGCTAATCCATATGCGGGGAGCAGGGGATGAGTGGAGGAACTTGGATTAGCCAAAAAAGAGGAAGGAGAAGGGAGGGGGCATGGGGATAGGAAAGATGGTAGAATGAGACGGACATCATTACCCTAGGTACATGTATGATTGCACAAATGATGTGACCCTATTGTATGTAGAACCACAGAAGTGAAAAACTGTGCTCTATTTGTGCACAATGAATCAAAGAGCATTTTGCTGTCATGTATAACTGACTAGAACAAATAAATAAAACAAAAGAACATTGTCCCTGACTACAAACAGCTATCAGATTAGTGGGAAACACAGGTATATGAAGAGATTATTTCAGCATGAAGAAGAAAGTAATAAGAAAGAGGTTTTCCAGGCAGCCATCAGAACAGAACTGAGGGTTCAAGGGAGGCTTCTCAGAGAAGATGCCACCAAGGCTGCCCTTCGGGATATCTAGAAGTTTGTAAAGGTAGAGAGGACCAGGAGGCCAGCAAGAGAGCTCATTTCAGGCAAAGGTTGTGGGAAGCCATTCTGACACGTGACTGGGCGGCTCCCGTTAAGGGTCTGAGGCTTCTGGCTGTGTCGGAACTTTCCTGGCCCTTTCCTGATGAGAGAACCCGTCCGTGTGGGGGTGTGACTGACCACTGACCCCGGGGGCCCAATCACTGACCCTGACCTTGGAGTGCAGTCCCCCCTCAACCTTCATTGGATGGAATTCTCCCCTGAATTTCTTGTTCCCCAATAAAAGGCTACTCCCAGGCGTGTTCACTCTCTCTCTCTCCTGCTAGCCCTGAGTAATCCTTGCTGCCCTGCTGGGCGGTTAGAGGTTGGAGCCAGAGAGGGGAGCCGTCTCGGACCTGGCAGTAGAAATAAGGTAACTGAGTCTGTGTGTTTTATTTCGATCTCTTCTAGCTAACTTTTATGCCAAGAACCTCATTAATGAAACCATTGCGCAGGCCGCATGGTGGAAAAGGTAGCAGTATCTGCTAAGCAAAGCCTTGAAGAGAGTAGAGTCCGGGTGTGCATGTATAAATATAAGCCAATAGGGATTTATCAAAGCGTAAGTTGTGACACTTAGAGGATGACTATAGAGGCTAAAGAGTCTAAACAGGTGCCAGTTTGGGGTGGAGTTTGTGTGCCATGACAAGAAGTTTAGGCTGACAGATTTTAGAAGTCACTGCAGCTGCAAGGTGCAGAATTGAGGGACACAAAACTGATACAAGATTAGTTAGGAAATTATTGTAGTAGTCCCAGTCATATGATGAGGGCTTGTCCTGGGATACCATTAGTAATGTTTTAAGGAAGAACAATTTAGGAGGTAAAATCTGCCAAATTTGATGATTGATCAGATATAGAGAAGACAGAGAAGGAAGAGTCAGGTTATCTCTTGGATTTCTAACTTGGAGATCAAAGTGGATGTTGATGCCATTAGCTGAAGTCAGAAACAGTGAAAGAATGAGTGAGAAGAAGTAGGAGCCAGGACAGGTGTGTTCATCTCCAGATACTTCCTGGACACATAGATAAATATGTCCTGTGTGAAGACTGATATTTGAATGTGAGGGTCAAAAGCATGATTAGGGTTGAAGATCTGATCTGGAACTCTTAAACATACAGTTATTATGGCAAAAGTTATGCAGACAATAAACTCATAAAGGAGATTTCATAAAGAAAGAAGAATGGAGAGGCAAGGATATTAACTATAGGGAACATTTAGGTATAAGGGGAAGAAAAGAGAAGTTCCCAAGGGTCCAAAAGAAGTACATGAAGTACAAAGAGAAAATGGTGAATTGGAAGTCAGGGATGTAAGGCATGCAAGAAAGAGTAAGTGATCGCTGGATGTGGTGGCGGATGCCTATAATCCCAGCAGCTTGGGAGGCTGAGGCAAGAGGATGGTGAGTTCAAAGCCAGCCTCAGCAAAAGCAAGGCATTAGGCAACTCAGTGAGACGTTGTCTCTAAATAAAATACAAAAGAGGGCTGGGAATGTAGCTCCGATATTGAGTGCCCTGAGTCAATCCCCGGTACCCCCTTCCCCAAAAGAGGACGTGATCAGCAGTGCCCAGTGAGCAGAGATGTTCATCAGGAGAAGAATGGGAAAGTGTACAATGATTTATTCTATCTGAATGGAGATAATTGTGCCCTATGCAAAACTTTTCTAGTGGAAACCAGACTACAATCATTGAAACGTGAGAAGTGAGGAAGCAGAGATAGCCAAGTACAGACCACTCTTTAAAGAAAATTGTATCAGAAAAGTAAGAGTTGAAATTGTGTCCAGAGAAGACGACATTGTAGTCAGATGGAAAAGGCCTCAAGATTTTTATATTCAGAAAGAGCCATTCAGTCCTGCACACAAAACTCTCTCTCTCTCTCTCTCTCTCTCTCTCTCTCTCTCTCTCTCTCTCATACTGGGGATTGAACCCATGGCCTGGCACATGCTAGGCAAATGCTCTACCCCCTGAGTTATACCCCCAGTATGCATCAAACTCTCTTATATCTAGGCTTCTTATCCTACCTAACCAATTCTTTGGAGGGCCAAAGTTAGTCCATGTTTCTTTGCTCTGAGTCTTTTCCCAAAGCCAGGCTTATCTCTATTCTCATACCAACATTCAAACATTTTACTTACCCACCAGCAAATGAGCTGCCCAGAACACAGCAGAGGGAATATAGAGGGCCCAGGCCATGGGAACACAGCTCAGCTTCATGGTAAATGCATCTAGGTCTTCTGCAACCCAAACACACTGATTTTCTTCAACATGAAACCTCTCAAATTAGAAAAAAGGAAGTAAATCTAACTGTCTCATCTCTATGCACCTGTTGTCAAGTTTGTAATTGGCTTTCATCATTCAGATTTGGCCAGGTTATTTCTGGTGCCATTTGTATCCTTAAGATTGTGGATGAAATGATAGCACCCTCAATTCTTCAATATTCCTTTGAAGAGCACAGAGACCTTTCAAAAACATGTGATTATCTGATAATCAATTGGCCTTCATGTGCACTCTGGGAAAAGTCAATATCACTGGTGAAACATCTGGGAACAGAAGGTGGAAAATTGCTTGAAGAAAATCATGGGGAAATCAATTATATGAATTCAAGTGCCCTGCTTCAACCTGCTCCAAGCTTCCATGTTTCTAGTGACTAGAAGTAGCAAGACAGAAGGGAAATTATTGGCAATGGCACCAAGGCAGATATCAGATTAATTCTTAGTAGGCTCTGACCATCCAAAACCAAAACAAATTTGTACTCAAATTTCTCTAGATTCATAACTCAGTTCTCTGATTCTGCAGGACAACGTAGACTGTTCAGTCTCATTGGAAGTCTGAGTAAGGCAAGGAAGAGTCTCCTGAGAAAGAGCAAAGGAAAAAAGAAATCAACTTCCAGAAGCCCCAGAAGCAAGCCCAAGGCTCAGGCTCATAGCCAAAGCTCAAGCCACTGATCCTGAGGAAATTAGAGACAGGAGGCATCTGATAGCTTTAGAAACTTGAGGAGACTTCAGAATAAGGGCAATACAGAGGCTACAGCATCCCTCTTTGGCTCTAGGTGGCCTTATATGAGAATCATTGTTCCTGCCTACAAATGTTTCCTGTTTGACTGAGACCTTCTCAATGGCAGGCCCACTCCTCTTCTTACAGTGACCACACTCTTCCCCATTCTCCACCCATAACATGCACCAGGGTCCCCATAGGTTATTCAGAAATGAGATAAGCCACAAGAAATGGGGAAAGGCAGTCTCACTTAAAGTCAAAAGGAGGAACAGCATGAGCAATCAGTTGTGCAAAAGCCACAGATCAAAGCAGACAAAAAAGCAAAGTGGGTATGAGAAAATGGGTCTTTCTCAATCTAAAATAAGCATTTAGAATAAATTTTCCATTATCTGAGAAGCATGTTTTTATGCAGGTGGCCTCAGGGAGTTCAGAGGTGGTTGAATATGGGTGTGGGGTGGGGGGAAGGCAGTGAGGCAGTAAGCCCTGCAGCTGATGTGTTATGAAAGACCCAGCAGCCTCAAAGAGGAAGAAAAATCTAACCAGTCCTAATAAAAATTCAATAAATGAAATGTGTTTAGATGGATCTTCACCCTTAACAGCCCCATAACACAGAGAACCTCAGGGTTACATAGGTGCTTCTTTAAAATCACAAAAATCCCCCCCTTCCCAGGCTACCCCTTCTCCTTAACTGCCCTACCCATAATGTCATACCTAGATAGAGGCATCATCTAGGTACCCTATACCATCTGCATCAGTTCTTTTTTTTTTTAAATATTTATTTTTCAGTTTTTGGCGGACACAACATCTTTGTTTGTATGTGGTGCTGAGGATCGAACCCGGGCCGCACGCATGCCAGGCGAGCGCGCTACCGCTTGAGCCACACCCCCAGCCCTGCATCAGTTCTTATAGGATCCCACTCTCAATGTAGAAAGCAAGAAGGTCTCTGAAGATCTTGCTTGAAAATCTTTATAATCCCCACTAAACCACTGAGAAATTTTTCTTCATCAAATTCTGACGAATGAACTGTTTAGAAGAGGTGTAATTTACTAGGTTAAAAAAAAAGCAACAGCTTTTTCTTATGGATGATCCTATCCCAAAGCTTCACTACCTCCACTTCACAGTCTCACCCACTATTATGGTTTAAATCTGGATTGTCTTCCAAAGGCTCATGTATTGAAGACTTGGTCCCCCAAAACAACAGTGTTCAGAGAAATGAATGGATCGTGAGGGCTCTGACCTCATAAGTGGATTAATTCATTGAGGAATTTATAATTTGGACTTTTAGGAGGTGGTGGAAAGTGTAGGAGGTGGGACTTAGTACAAGTGAGTGGGTCCCAGGGGCTAGTGCCCTTGGGACTATATCTTGTCCTGTGCTTTTCTCTCTCTCTCTCTCTCTCTCTCTCTCTCTCTCTCTCTCTCTCTCTCTTTTTCTTCTCTGCTACCTACATGCTATGAGCTGAACACTTTTCTTCATCATGCCTTCTGCCATGATGTTTCTGCCCAGAGCAATGGAGCTAGCCAACATGGATTGAAACTTCATTCTGAAACCATATACCAAAATACATATTTCCACCTTTAAATGGTTTATGTCAGGTACTTAGGTCATAGTAACAAAAAGTTGTTTATCATACGCTCTAACCTATAGCCAATGTAGGTTTAATGTAAACAACCTAAGTCTTCCTTCCCCAAATTTGCATCACAAAATAAATGCCCTTATTTCTGGTCTGGCAGACATTTTCCTACTGCTGCCTTGCACTGATGCTGGTAATTATGGGAATTTCTTCTAGGACCCAGGCAGTTTTTTTGTTTTTGTTTTTGGCTAACATTTACAATGGCTCAATAAATCTATTTTATTTCAGAAACTCCTCAATCCTAAAAATTTTAGGTTAATATTTTTACTTTCACACTTCATAAATGAGGTTGGATAGTTTGTGACTATCCCATTTGTCAGATTTCTTAACACAATGTGTTTTTTGAACTTTGTTTATTTGAGATCCTGAAGATTGAACCTAAGGGTGCTCTGCCACTGAGCTATATCCCCAGTCCAGTCTATTATATTTTGAGAATGGGTCTTGCTAAATTGCCTAAGTTGGTCTTGAACTGGCCTCAACCTCTTGAGGGATCATAGGTGTGAGCCACCATGCCATATGACATAGTGTTTATAAATAATATTCCTTGAAGGTTGGCATGGTGGAGCATACCTCTTATCCCAGTGACTTGAATCACAAGTTTGAGGTCAGCCTCAGCAACTTAGTGAGACCCTGTCTCAAAATAAAAAATAAAAAGGTCTGGGGATGTAGCTCAGTGGTACAGTGTCTCTTGGTTCAATCCCCAGTACAAAATGTGCATGGGCGCACACACACACACACACACACAGTCCTTTATTATCTATATCAGCACTGTGGCTATTGAATACTGTCATGGCTTAGTGCATAGTATTAGAATCTGTAGTGATATCGTTCATCTAATTCCTAAGATTTGAAAATATATTGCAATACACGAAGTTATTCTTCACATATTTGATTTGATTTGTTATTTCTTCTAAGAGAAGAAAGGAAGGGCAGAGAGAGGGAGGAGCAGGGAAGGGGAAAGGAAATGAGAAAGAACACACTAGAATGCATTTTGCCCGCCCCCCCCCCCCAACAAGTCAGACATGAATTAACATGTTCCTTTCTATACACCAATTTTACTCACAGTTTCATCCAGAAATACACATCCAGAAATCATGATGAAGATGCTTTCAGCTCTCCCACACACCAGAGGTCTCACTCAATTGTCTATGCTTCAGAGAGTGACTCCCAGTTCTTAAAAAGGCCAACTTTTGCCCTCAGTCCCTAGAAGTATGGGAATCTCATCTCACTGCCATGTAGGTCTCGTTTTCATATAGAAAACTTACATATTCCTATAAGACAGTTTCCTGAGCTATTCTTTCAACTTGACTGCTGGTGGTAAAAAAGGGAATTAAGAAGCTTTATGAAAGATAGTGTCCTGGGCTCTTTCCTTTGAAAATCAAAACTATTTGAAGTTCTTGGGTCATAGACAATTTTTGTTAAATATGCATTTTTAAAATTCTGTTTGTGATGGTTTTGCAGGTCTGTTTAACAAAACAGCTTAACAGTTATTCTAAACTGTCATGTCACAGAGGTAAGCAGAGTTTGTTTTTTGTTTTTGTTTTTTGCAGTTCTGGGAATTAAATCCAGGAGCACTCTACCACTAAGACACATCCTCACCCCATCACACACATCCTTTTTTATTTTATTTTGGGACAGGGTCTCACCAAGTGAGCTGGGGCTGGCCTTGAACTTGCAATTCCTCTGTCTCAGCCTCCCAAGTAGCTGGGATGGTAGGCATGTGCCACTGCACCAACTCTTGGCAGGCAGGTTCTTGCTGGAGCCCAAGATGAAGGTTTATCTTCCTTTTCTTTGCAGCTTTATTTGAGACTGCCATCACAGGGCACCACCTCCAGCTCTCAGCTCCCCACAGATTGGTTGATGTAAGTTGTTAATTAGTTGAAATAAGTCTCTCAATTTCCTTTTTTTAAAATAGTTTTTTAGTTGTAGAGGGACACACAATATCTTTGTTTATTAATTTATTTTTTATGTGGTGCTGAGAATCAAATCAGTGCTCTGCCACTGAGCTAGAGCCCCCGCCCTCAATTTCCTTTTTGAAGTAGGATATCTAGCACAACCACTGACTTCTTTCCCCAACATGTGAAACTGAGAAAATTAGTGTCAATGACCTGCTTCTAATCTGACAGAAAAGTCCTAAAAGTATCTGTTTTGTGTGGTAATACAGAGATATTAGATTATTAGTTATAACATCATTACCCAGGGAATTTTTTTTTTTTTTTTTGTACCATGGATTGAACCCAGGGATGCTTAACTACTGAGCCAAATCCTTGGCCCTTTTTTATTTTTTATTTTGAGACTGGGTCTCACTATTCTCATCAAAATACAGTTAGAAGTTCTAGTTAGTCCAGTGAGGTAAGAAAAGAAAAGGCACACAGATTAAAAATAAATTAAATTATAAGCCCCTACTTGTACACAACATGATTGTCTACATAGAAAAATCTTAAGAATCTGGGCTGGGGCTGTGGCTCAGCGGTAGCACACTTGCCTGGCATGTGTGAGACACTGGGTTCAATTCTCAGCATCACGTAAAATTAAAAAACAACTAAATAAATTTAAAAAGTAAAAAAAAATCTCAAGAATTCATTAAAAAAACACCTAGAATAAGTGAGTATCCATCAAGGTTGCAATGTATAATAAAATGAACACACAAAAATCAATGTATTTCTACAATAATAGACCTTAAATTGTACTACAATATAATAGACCTTAAACTATACTACAAAGCTATAGTAATAGCATGGTATTGGCACCAAAATAGACATGTACATCAATGGTACCAAATAAAGACACAGTGACAAACCCACATAAATATAATTATCTCATACTAGATAAAGGTGCCAAAAACATACATTGGCGAAAAGATAGCCTCTTCAACAAATGGTGCTGGGAAAACTGGAAATCCATATGTAACAAAATGAAATTAAACCCCTATCTCACCCTAAGTACATGTACAAAGACACAAAGGATGTGACTCTACTTTGTGTACAACCAGATATATGAAAAATTGTGTTTTCTATGTGTAATATGAATTGTAATGCATCTGTTGTCATATAACAAATAAAAATTTTTTTAGAAAATTTTAAAAAACCTATCTCTCACCACATACAAAACTCAACTCTAAGTGGATCAAGGACCTAGGAATTAGACCAGAGACTCTATGCCTAATAAAAGAAAAAGTAGGCCCAAATCTCCATCATGTTGGATTAACAAGACTTCCTAAACAAGACTTCTAAAGAGCAAGAAATAAAATCAAGAATGAATTAATGGGATGGATTCAAAATGAAAAGCTTCTTCTCAGCAAAAGATACAGTCAATGAGGTGAAGAGAGAGCCTTATGAAATGGGAACAAATTTTTACCACATACACATCAGATACAGCACTAATCTCCATGACATATAAAGAACTAAAAAAAATTAACACCAAAAAAACCAAACAACCCAATAAATAAATGAGCTAAGGAACTGAACAGATGCTTCTCAGAAGATATACAAGCGATCAACAAGTATATGAAAAAATGTTCAATATCTCTAGTAATTAGAGAAATACGAATCAAAACTACTCTAAAATTTCATCTCAAATCCTCTCTTAAAAAAACAACAACAAATTATTAAACCAGGTACTGGGCGGCTGTGGCCCATGCCCTTAATCCATGTAATTGGGAGGCTGAGGCATGAAAAGCTCGAGTTCAAAGCCAACCTGGGAAATTTAACGAGACTTTGTGTCAAAATTAAAAATAAAAAGGGATAGGGATGTAGTTCAGTGGTAAAGCATTGCTAAGCTCAATCCTTAGTATGCGGTGGTGGGGGGGGAATATTAGAAATAAGAAAGGCAATATTATCTGAGACTAAAATTTATTTATTTATTTATTAGAGAGAATTTTTTAATATTTATTTTTTAGTTTTCGGTGGACACATCTTTATTTTATTTTTATGTGGTGCTGAGGATCAAACCCGGAGCCCTGCGCATGCCAGGTGAGCACGTTACCGCTTGAGCCACATCCCCAGCCCAAAAATTTATTTTTTAAAAATCAAGGCGATTACAACATATGAGTTAGAAAGCAAAGGGAGGACAATTTTAAAAAAACAATATCTGAAGTTAATTTATGACAAGAACAATAATCTGGACTTTTGACACACCTAATTGAAACAGATAAAAAGATGTCTTCCTCTTATTCAACCATTCAATGATATTTTATTATCTAAGAAGTGATGTTGGGATGACCTTAAATCATAGTCATGCTGGAAATCAGGACCTGGTCCTCGTTCCCATTGTTGAAGATTAAACACCCAAGAAACATGGAGGCAAGAGTAGAAAGCAAGTTTTATTTAAGAGAGAGACAGAGATAGACTTCTCCAGAGAGAAGGGGGCCCAGAGCTGGGTATCCGTGGGAGCGGGTGGTCTTGTCTCTTTTATAGATCTCAGATTTCCTCTCCCCATTTCCTCCTTCTCTTTCTATCTTGCCTAAGTGCTCAAAGGCAGAAAAGAAGCAGCTCAGTGGGGTAATCATTAGCAACTCCTTGTGTCGGGAGGAGGGATTTCCCCAGAGATGTTAGCAACCTATTGTGAGGGAGAAGTGCTCTGGAGATGTTATGATCCCATTTCCTTTTCTTTGACAATTAGCCCTCATCTTTCCAAGCTGATCCAAGACTACCTGTCTTTGGCCCTGTCTCTGGCCCTGTCTGAATGTTGTTACAGAAAATTGAGTTGTAGGGAATCGAGTTTATTTCCCTGAAGAGAGAAATGTTCATGATTAACAAGCTAATTTACCTGGAAGATCTTGAAAAATGTTTGGGAACTGGAGGGATCATATACAGATATATATTAAAAGATAGTTGAAAAGTCTGTATAAGGAGAAGTTAAACACTTAAAGACTTTTCAGGTAACTACATTTCCCCTACCACAGTCTAATTCTCAGGAGAAATTGAACCAGCCAGCAGCTGCAGGTCAGCTCAGGTGAACTGAGTGACTATAACCTGCAGTATCAATGGAATCTGCTATATCACCATGCACTCTGTCTTAGGATGCCTCTGACAATCATGCTTAAACCCGGCAAGGAAGGAAACCAAGAATTAGGAAGACATAAGATTCAGGAAACAAAACAAATGACAAAAATGCAACATTTATTATCTCTGGAGGAAAGAAAAAGATTCTTCAAGAAAGGAAATGAAGCAGGAGGGTGGTACCTTTAAATGATAAAGCTAGATCTATTTTGGTAATGTCAGTCTCCCAATCTTTAATGAGTGACTTAGGAATGACCAGTTCTAATACAGTAGTATCATGGAGAAATTGCTGCAGGGTTTCTGGGAAAGTTTTCCTTATTCTAAGAAACACATAAAAGTCATAGTTAGTGCCCTTCTATCTGGGTATGATGCTTAGAACCACTGTACTCATCTTGCTGGTAATCCAAGGGCAGCACCCAGAGAATTGAAGAAAAACAGGCCCAGAATCCTGATATAAAGAGACACTCTGTCTCTGGACTTTTTTTAATGTGAGATAACACATTTCTTTATTGTTTAGGCCAGTTTGAATCATGATTTCCTGTTATTTTCAACTCAAGCCATCCTGATAAAAGAAAGAAAACCCAGCCAGGTGCAGAAGCACATGCTTGTAATCCCACTGACTCAGAGGCTGAGGCAGTAGGATCCCAAATTCAAGGCCAGCCTCAGCAACTTTGTGAGATCCTCAGCAACATAGAAAGACTCAGTCCCAAAATAAAAAATAAAAAGTACTGGGGATATAGCTCAGTGGTAAAACGCCCCTGAGTTTAATCCCTAGTACCAAAAACAAAAAGAGAGGGAGCCAAATTCTGAAGATGATTACCAAAATGAAAGGCACCTGATTTTCTGGGTCATGGACTTCCTCAAAGAAAGCCCAAAAGCTAGTAATGAGAGGGGAGATGTAAGTATAAACACATAAATTACCTAAAAATAGAAGAAAATGCAGTGTAGTGCCACATACTAATAAAATGTGATTTCCTAGGAAAGTAAAGATAAATAAACCAGGGGGCTGTGACTGTGGCTTAGAGATTGACTGTTTTCTTAGTATGCATGAAGCTGATGCATGTGTGAGAAATAGAAAGCTGGAAGTCCATTTTTGGAATATAGTATTTAGCGTTAAGTGGAATGTAAGATCCAATTGTAGCCATTTTAATATAACCCTTTCCTTTCCCTGCCACAATTTTAAAATTAGCCAATCAGGTAGATTGAAACCCCAAGCTCCTCCTATCAGAGCAAGGGGCAGTGCTGCATTAGGGATAAAAACAGGTGGACTGCCCACCCAATGTGCCCAAATGTGCTTGCTTGGCAGCTTGGGTAGGATGCCCTCCTGCAGAAGTAAAGTTTGCCTTGCTGAGTTACTTTGGAGCATGTGTTTGATTCATTATGGCACCCCTGTATTTTTAACACATGTGTTCCTAGCACCACCAAAAAAAGAAAGAAAAAAGAAATTCTTTCCTACCAATAATGGCAGGAAAAACATTTCTCAAATATTAGTACAAAAAAGATACCTGTAAGGAAAAAACTGAATGAAGAAAATAGAGAAGAGAGATGGCTCAACTTCAAGACAAACCAACCTGTGGAGGGGGACCCAGGAGAGAATGAGATCCATCTTCCCTTAATAGCCTGGAGTAGATATAGGGGAGTGAGGGAGTGGGGGAATTTTGCAGTTAGGCCATTGCTATGGGGTTATCAGGGAAGGGGCCTTGTGGACATCACCTCCCTTCTTTGAGGTGGTCACTGTTCCATGTCAAACCAGGTGTTTTGGGGATTCTAGTCTTGGATAACAATTTCCTTTCTTTGCATGGTGATGGAATACAATTTGGGTTTTTTTTGCCTGATGATGGAGTATAGTCTGGGGCTTAGGTCAGGCTGAGTCAGAGTGACCTTCAGGTGACTCTTGTTCTAAGATGGAGGATATGTTTCAAAATGATGTTGCCTATGTCAAGTTCTACCTAACAGTACTACGTCCATATGATATGATAGGGGGATTCTATCACCTACATGAATAAAGAGCTATAACTTGGGAAGCCTCAATGTAATATAGATGTCAAACGTTACCCAAATCATCTATAAATACAATGTAATTCTACAAATGTCTTAATAATATTATGAAAGTCCATCTTGAAGAGAAGCAGCACAATAACAGCAAAGAAAATCTTAAAACAGAAGAACTAGAGAAAACTTGACCTTCTGTATACCAATATACACTATAAAGTTGTAATAAGTAAAAATGTGTTACTGATGCAGAAATAGACAAATCAAATAAGATCTATATATGGTAATTTAGAATGACATAGGTTACATTTCAAATTAGTGAACTACTTGTTTAATTATATTAGAATAACTGATAAATGGAAAATATTATGTGAGCCTTACCTTATTCCAAATCCAAACATAATTTCCAAGTAAACCTAATAAGATTTCAAGGAAAGGTAATAAATATATTACCTTTTTGAATTCTTAAGATGAAGAAAGTTTCCTTTGTACTGCTGTTATAAAATACTACAGGACAGGTTTTTTACAATTAACATGAATTTATTAGGCCCCAGATCTGGAGGCTAGGAAATCCAAGATGGAGGAGCCAGTGTCTGGAGAGAGCCTTCACGCTGTATCACCTCATCCAATGGCAGAGGGCAAAGAGAGGGTGAAAGAGCAAAAAGGAGCCCAACACATCCTTTTATAAGGAACCCATTGCTGCAGTAACAAACCATTCCCAGAATAGCAGCATTAATCAATTTGAGGACAACTCTTGTGGCTTAATACCCTCTCATTAGAACCCATTTTCAATGCTGCTGCATCAGTGATTGTGTTTCCAACACGTTTTGGGGGGGACACATTCAAACCATAGCATTAAGTATACCACATGACCCAGAAACTATAGTTTTATTTTATTTTTTCAGTACCAAATGACCAAAATTTTTTATTTGACTAAATTCTGCGTCATGCATAAGCATGACAGTCTCCACTGTTTATTAGACTTTGGCAATAAAAAAACCAAGCAGCCTTTTACAGGACAGTGAAAATGCCAAGGGTGTCTACAGTCTTACTGTAGGATAAATAGATATATATTTAAAAGGCCTCTCTCCCTTTGGCCGTATCAGCTCAGTCCAGATCATTAAATATAGACAAGTTTTTCAAAATCACTTCTTTACTTCTCCAAGGTCTTCAATGCTGTCATCATCCACCTCTGGCCATTTTTCCTGTCATCTGTAAAGTCCCCCTGAATGATGATTTCATCTTCCCCTGTTACTGAGGCACTGCAGGAGAATTTTTGAGCAAAAAATCTTTGTGCTTCTTTAAGATCAATTTCAAAAGTTGCAAGGCCACATACTCTTGTCACATATTTCTTCTTTGCTCTGGGAATTTTAGCTATAGTAACCTTTTGTGGTACAGTCTTCTTTTTCTGTTTTATTTGACCCCTTCCACCTCTCTTTTGTTTTTTCTTCTCCTCTTCTTCTACTGTTCCTTGACCTTCATTAATTCCAGCTTCCTGTTTGGGAGAGTTTTCTACAGTGTGTTTTGCAAACTCATTTGGAAAATTCTTCTCTAACCACTGCCTACATTTAGCAACATCAGGCATATATTCACAGTACTCTGTTGGTAATGAACAGACTCCACAGTAAAGGACTCGAAGTGGGTAATCAGCGTCTAACTTGGCACTATTCCTTGGATCTCCTTTGCCATCAGCCCCACTGGATTCAGAAATGTCAGTAGCCAGTTCACAAACCCAGGAGGTCGCACAGCGCTCGCCGCTCCCGCAGCTCCCACCGGCTGAAGCGACAAATGCAACTCCTCTTTCCTAGCCAGGGCCTCCAGAGAGCCTGTCTCTAGTTTTATTTATTAACGTACAACAAAGGCTTTTTGTTCTAGTCCTTGGGATATACCATTAAATAATGCAAAAACCTTGCCTTGCATTGAGCTTACATTTTACTATATATGTGAATATCTGAGCCAAAAAATGCATTAATAGATATATAATAATAGATAATATAATAATAGATACCATGGAAAAAATAAAAATGGAGTAATAGTAGTGGGGAGGGTGGCCAGGGGAGGACTTGCTGAAGAGGACATTTGAGAGAGGTAACCAGATTCCACAGAGCATACTCCAGTAAGGCTTTTATTTAAAGGTACAATAAGAGCTCTAAGTGTGGGGGCACATGTCTGTATTGCCAGCATTCAGGAGGCTGTTTCTCCAGTCTATTCCTCCTCCCCAACATCCTCTTTTTTGGAATTCTAAATTCTAAAGAAAGCCCTCTGAGATAAATTTTCTTCTCCTCAGTTTAAAAGATAACATGTGACTAGAAAAGCTCTGTGTCTATCTCTGAGGGACTCCTGGGTGGCTAGGGGCTTTACCCTTAGCCAAGATAAACTAAACAAATCCCACTCTTGGCAGTGGGATTTATGTGTGATTTAAACTGAAACTTGACTGATGATCCCTAGGGTCAGTTTCTTTACTCATGGATTTCTTTCTTTTTTGTATAATGACAGGTTTTCAATGAGCCTAAACAGTTAGTAGCTGGGCTTGATTGCATGACCAGAGCGATATTGAAAACTCCTCTGGGAACTTCTGCTTCGAGCTCTCCCATATCCAAGATGGTTGTATCCAGACAACTAAGTGCAAATAAAGGTCAGGTGACAACAAGGACCTTGGAGTACTTGCACTTCTTGGAGTCATATCTTCCCTATTGTATCTCCCTCCCTACCCTACCCCCAACACCGCCACCCTGCTTTTATTTTCTTCCTTTTGTTACTGGGAGGCACGACATCCTGCCCAGAGTAGGAAGAGACTAGGCTCCAGAAACATTTGAAGTCAAAGTGGTAGGAAAATGGGTTTACTCAAAGATAGCTGAGAAGGAAAATAGAAGAAACTTACTGGTTCAAAGTTTCCATATCTGAAAAGCTCTGGAGAAAGGGAGCCAGACTTATTTAGGAAGGTAGATACACATTCAAGGGAGAATGGGTGATGTCTCAAGAGTGAGAAGCAGCCCTCACTTGGGGTGAGAGTCCAATATTTATAGAAGAGCTGTACTGGGGCTAGACAGGAGGCAGATCCAGGGTGGAGCTGCACAATTTCTTGCCAGTTTTCTTGCACTTTCGTGTTTCCCTTATTTTACAAGAGCATTGGCCACTGGGCCAAGGTTGTGGGCCAGGACATGGGCCAAGGTTTACAACTGTGTTTTCTGCATCTCAGTGGATTGATTTTGCCTTTCAAGATTCCATATTTCTCTCTCATTATTCTATATCTCTATCTCAGTAACACAATTATACTAAGATAAGCAATATTTAAGAATGCTCAACATTTTAAGAGTGTCAAAAAAGGGAACCCTAATATACTTTAGAAAGACATGCACATAAAAGACAATATGATAATATTCTTTGAGCCAGCCATTGTACTTCTCTAACCTGTAGAAATATATAAGCAATCAAATATATCATCTAAGATTGTTATTTATTATAGCATTGCCTATAACCAAGAAAATTTTGAAACATTTAAAATATTGGTTAAATAAAATATGGTATTTGTACTATGGAATATTATATAATCCTTAAAAAGAAAATACTCCTTTGGGGCTGGGGTTGTGGCTCAGTGGTAGAGCACTCAACTAGCATGTGTGAAGCACTGGGTTCGATCTCAGTACTGCATATGGAATAAAATGAAGGTCCATCAACAACTAAAACAAAAATTGAAAAAAGAAAATATTTCCTAAGAAAGAATTCCACAATACCTTATTAAACAAAATAAGCCAACTGCATAATTGTATGAAAAGTATGATCCCATGTATGGTCTTTTAAAAACTACACATATGTATTATATTACAAGTTTAATATATATAAATTCATAATGTAAACCAAAACTTCAACAATGGTCACTTATACAAAGGGGAAGAAGATTAAGGGGAGTAAGCACAAAAAGAAACCATTCACTTTTATTCTTTGTATTTCTGTATTATTTGAACTTGTGCTACAATGAGCATGAGTTTTTGCCTCATTTTTTTTTATGAACATGTAAACATATATAATATGAAGCAACTTTAAAAATACATAAACTTATTGTGGCAGACAGAAATGTGTTTTGATATATCAAATGTTAGCATTAATTATTTCTGGTTTGTGGATTTATACATGATATAAAATTTTGTTGCTGATCTGTATTTTAATTTATATAAAAGAATATATTATTAGTATGGTGAAAGAATTTACATATAAATAAAAGTAAAGAAGTTACTACTCTGTAATTTATAAATAAAGAAACAGACCCATGTATCTACAAAATCGGGCAAAGAAAATATATGAATAGGAAAATCACAAAAGAAGAAATATAAATGGTTAATAATCTTAAACTCTCTAAATTTTAAAGAATATAATTTGTCATAAAGTAAACCTTTAATAACTCACTAATTGTAATTAATGATTCTTATTATTACAACAATATATGCATAAGAAATCTGATTATGTGACCATAAAAAATGAGTATCACAGAAATCTATGGCCATTCCCAACAAAGTTCAAAATACTGAATGCAAGAACTTTTCACAATGATGCTGTTATATTCCACCAAAAAGGAAGCCTCTTCAAAGGGCACTCACTAAATCCCCAAGAAATCTGGCAGTCACAATTCTAACCTAGGAGGAATGGCTCCTCTGAGGTCAATAGCCCAGCAGGGAGTGCCCATTCCTCACAGAGGACTCACCTGAAGTTTGACTTTCTGAAAACTATTAATTACAAAACACAGTGATACTTTTGTTCTACATAGGATAAAAGGGAAGAGGACATGGAATAAGAATAGAAATTGAGTCAGGCACGGTAGCACAGGTCTTTAATCCCTGTGGCCGGGAAGGCTGAGGCAGGAGGATCTCAAGTTCAAAGCCAGCCTCAGCAACTTAGTGAGGCCCTAAGCAACTTAGTGAGAGCCTGTCTCAAAATGAAAAGTAAAAAGAGCTTGAGATGTACCCGAGTGGTTAAGCACTCATGGGTTAAATCCCCAGTACAAAAGAAAAAAAAAAGCAACAGAAGTTGAGCAGAAAAAAGGTCAGTTTTAACATTCCGAATCCACATTGTCTTCCACATCCTACCCATTTCTATCTTCCCCAGATTCTTATCATTGAAGAGAAATGGACCCCGGGGAGCTCAATCTACACTCCCACCAATGTAGCCTTGAAAAAGTAAGCAACGTTGTTTTCATAGTATTTCACTATAGAAGTAATACATGATCTCAACAGAGAAATAAGAATGAAAATTAAAATCACTGATAATTCCATCACCCTAAAATAATCACTTTTAATATCTTGGTATATGTTGGTCTCTTATCATTTCTGATGTCATACATTCTTATTTAAGCATTCTCATGTAACCTGTAACATAAGCGTTTTTTTTTCCATGTTGCTACTATCTCTTAGTGACAGTAATTTTATTAGTGATATTGTGGCTGTGTGGATGTATAACCCAAGAGTCTTCATGTTGGGAAGTGCTGAAGCACAGATGGATTCAGTAGTCAGCCATTGGGGACCATATTTTCTGTTGGTTTCAGGACAGAAGACATGAGGACTCACAGAGGTAACTCTGGAATAGTCCTCCTGCAGTATTCCCTCCACCTCTCCAAGGGGGATTTAGGCCAGTAGACACCAGATCCTTGCTTCTTTTGAATCTCTTCCAGAAATACCAGGGGTAAGACAATGGAGACTAAATTCGGTTCTGATAATCTGGCTCTTCCTCTGGAGCTTCCGGGTGCATGAGAAGTGAATAAGTGATTGTGTTCTCAGCCTAGGAAAAGCAGAAACACGCAGTGGAGATCCATACGGAGAAGAGGTCATGGGACAAACAACAACAGAAGAGACAGCAGGGGAGAGGGAAGGGACAGAAGGAAAAGGAGGTGGCAGGGGTTACTCACTCCAGTTTTGGCAGCATCCTCAGAGTCAGTGACATTGGCTGTGGGCAAAAAGAAGACAAATAAGCCCAGGCACTGCTGGAGAAGAGGGCTTATTTGTGCAGCTGCCAAGGCTACAAAAGCAAAGCCCAAACCAGACCTGAGTCAAGGACTGCTGACCCCAGCTCAGGCCTGTAGACCAAGCCTCATTCACCCACCCTGGAGCCTCCCAGACTCAGCGGTCTCCACTGTCCACGCTGGCAAAGGAAAGCAGTCTTTGCACCACATTCTTTTTAGAGAATTGCTGAACTTTCCTAGAAGCAAATCAGGCAGATTTGGGGATCTGAGATATTGGGGAAGAGGATAGGGGTGTTCAGTATCAGAGTAAAATGAAGTCCAGATTTTTGAGGGCCACAGGCTTCAAAGAGGGAACACCAAAGCCATTTCTACATTGGCCAAATGCAATGCCTCTTCTTTGGGGACTTTGAAGAATCAGGTACACCATTGCTTCAAAAAGAAAAGAAAAAGTGAGGGAGAAAGAGGAGGGGAGAAAGAAAGGAAAGAAGTCAGAGAAGAAAGGAAGGCAGAAAAAAGATTCAAGAGAAAGACAGGATAAAAGGATGGAGGGAGGGAAATGAAGAAAGAAGATAGGAAGGCAAGAAAGGAGAAAGGGGGAAAGGAAGGAAGGAAAAGCAAGCAGTAGGCATGCGGCACACTCCTGTGGTCCCAGCAGCTGGGGACTTTGAGGCAGGAGTATTGCAAGTTCAGGACCAGCCTGGGCAACTTAATGAGAGTCTGTCTCAAAACATAAAAAAGACTGGGGATGAGGTTCAGTGATAGAGCACCCCTATGTCCAATCCCCAGTACCACAAAAAGACAAGAAAAAAAGGCAAGCAAGGGGCAGGGACAGAACTTTGTCTGATAAATATCCAAATTCCCACCTAACACTTTTCACAATGGAAAAGTGAAATTAGAGCAAAAACATGTGGGAATTTGGATATTTAATAAATAAATTTTAGCTGCAGGGTGGGCTGAACACTGGGCCCTCACTCATCTGTTTCCTTATCACTTGTTTGCCTCAAGGCTGAACGCTCAACCCCCACCCTTCTGGTGGGACGGAAACCCACATCTGGCCCCTGCCTGGTCTGCCTGAGGGCAGGAGATGACACCCTTAGCAACTACTGTGAGATCCAATCACTGTACGCCAACAAGGCAGCTTGCTGACCCAGAGACCCCATTAGATTTTGACTATAAAAACTCTCTCCTGCTGGGCACCCCTCTCTTGCTGTCTCTTTCTTCTCTGGCTTTCTCTCTCTCTCTCTCTCTCTCTCTCTCTCTCTCTCTCTCTCTCTCTCTCTCTCTCTCCTTCCTTCCCTGTTTATCAGACACCGCCTCAATAAAGATCTCTTGGTCCCTCCGAGTGTTGTGGTCACTTTCCTTGCTTTTTGAAAAGCAGCCTCAGTAATCTATAAATCATCATTTCCCTGGAAGTTGGGGAGGAGCCTGAGACAATGTCTCTAGTCTCTTCACGCACCCCCTGGACACAAAGAGCCCTTATTTGCTATGTTCCAAATTCTGGAACAAACCACTTTCGGAATTCTCCTTCTATTGCATTCCTCAACAATCCCAGCAACTTACTATACCTTTCTGGAAACCATCAGTTCCAGCGCTTGGCTGCATAGATGCCTCGTGAATTATTTATGCCAGAGTAGACAAAAACCAAACAATAAAGTGGTGAATCCAGCTGTGTTTGGATTTTTTTCCTACATCTGGTTTGGCCCCAGATGTGGACTCAGGCCCACATCCCACGTGGCCTGGCCAAGAGACACACAGACCCTACTCAAAGTGCAGCTAGATGAGTAACAGATTGCTCAAGCTCTCAAATCTGTTGGCTCTGCTCTGAGTCATACTCCAGCCATCTGAGGTGAAATCTTCAAGGGCCTTTTCTTCCTGTCTGTTTTTGCTGTCACAGAAGCTGCAGTGAAAGCTCCAGCCTCCTTTGTGCTCTGATTTTAACCACATTCAGGAAGTCTCCTGGAATATTGCTCATTTTACATACCTCCACCTGGGCCAGAGGTTGAATGGTCACTGGCTCTCAAAATGTCAGATCTATAAGGGCCCAGAGGTCACCTAGACCAACCCACTTCCTTTCTCAGTGAGGTGACTGAACTCCATCTGAGGGAGTGACGTTCTCAATATTCTATTGTATGATGATGACAGAACCAGGCCAATATTTAATGAACTAATGCAAGTGGACAGCAGAATCAACCATTGCCCACAAAATAAAACCCACTAATGGCTCTGGTTCCCCCAGAATTTTCTGAAGCCCAAATCTCCTCTTAATATTCCACTAAGAGCTGAGTTTTACCATACCTATATATTTCTCAACAAATCTAAGCATTTTCCCCAAATCTCCCCCACTCCTTTCCTCTTAGACCCCTACCTCCCTAATCCTATTGGTCTTCATCTTACACCTTCTTACACCTATTCTTTGCCAACTTTGCCAGATCACAGGAAGATCCAAATATCTGATTTCTTGCTCTGCAAATTTTCCCAGATTCCTAGTCCCAGAAATTTGAATGCAGCCCTCCCTTCTCTATCTAAGACAGATGTTCCTTTTCTCTTCTCCAGTGAAACCCTCTTTGAGCCCAGGAGTTAGACTCAAAACTGGCCAAGGGATTTGAGCCCCTGCCCTCCTCCCACTGCCCCCTCCGTCTCCTGTGCTTAGGCTGAACTTACATAAGCCACTTGTTGCTGGCTCCGATCCATCTGGCAGCCCTGGGCGGAACATCACTGAGCCCCCAAAGGGAATGCTATACTCACCTAGTTCCTCAGGGAGGGTGTCTCCCATTTCCCTGTGCTCAGGGTTTCCTGAGAGAGCTAGGAGGGGCACATAGGAGGTTAGTAGGATTATGAGGTGGGGCTTTAGTTCTCAGGACCAAGGACCAGGGGAGGATTGGGTTAGAACCAACATGACCCATCCCTCACAAGTCCTCTTCTACCTACTCCCAGCTGCCCTGCCCAGGAACCACTCTGGCTTGTAAAGGCTAGTCAGGGAGCCTTTTAAGCCAATAATCCCATGGGGATTCCTAGGAGTGTCTTCCTTAGGCTTACTCTGCCTTTTAAAAGCATTCCTCTTTTTCTCGGTATCTCAGTACCTCCATGTTTATTTATTATCAGTAACTGGGGTCCTGCTATCAATGAATTGCAAAGTGTTCTGTGAGTTATTAGTAGTATTATTTTCTCTTTCTCAGTGGCCTACAATACCCTTTTCAGCACTATCCTAGCCACAAAATTCCCCATTTCTATATCTTGGCCTCTGTGCCAGGAACGTTCTTCTAGGCCTCTTTGCCTAGCTAATTGCTACCCCAAACATCACCTCCTCTACTGTGGTAATTGCTCATATATATGTGCCTTCTACTATCTATTAGGCATTGTTATGAGAGCTTAATCCTTATTCATTGTCAAAATAATTCCATGAGGTGGGTCCTATTAGTATCCCCGTTTTCCAGATAAGGAAACCGAGGAACAGAAAAGTTGAGCAATTTACCCAAGGTCATATTGCTGCTGAGCTAGCTGTGAGCTAAAATTTGAATCCATGTAGTCTGGTCCCAGTCTGTACCTCAATCACTAAAATATAGTGTCTCCCCATGAGAACTTCTCTAACTGCCCCAGAATGGACTGGCTGCTATAGTTTGAATCTTGAGTGTCTCCCAAAGACCCTTGTGTTAAACCTTTGGTCCCTAGAACAGTGGTACTGGGAGGTGGTGGAACCTTTCAGAGGTGGGCCTAGTGGGAGGTCTACAGTTCATTGGGGGTGTGTCTTTGATTTGCTATAGACACATATTCCCAGTCTCTTCCTTGCTTCTTGCTTTCTGACCACGAGATGTTCCTACTGTGATGTGCTGCCTTGTCACAGGCCCAAAGCAATAGAGCCAACTGATCATAGACTGAAACCTCCAAAACTGTGAGCCAAAATGAACCTCTTACCTTTACAAACTGATTATCTCAGGTATGTCATTATAGTGATAAAGCTAACTAATACACTGGGTTATGGTGCCCCATTTATATCACTAGAGAGCCTTTTCATTTCTCTGTCATTGTTCTTACTCCATCTTACAATTATTTATTTGTACTTCTGTCTTCCCCACACTGCTGAGTACTCCTGAAGTCAGGAACTAGACTTCTTTATCTTGGCATCATCTACAGTGTCTAACACAGTGCTTGACACAAAAATAAGTTCATTTGAGCCTTGCTGAATGGATAAATTAATAAATGAATGAATGAATAAAATAGAGCTGTATCTGAATGTTAAGGATTTGCTAGTTCAAATATAGGGGTTCCAGCAATATCTAGGGTTAGGGCCTCTTCTAAGCAGGAACTAATAACAAAATCAAGGAAAACCACAAACCTGAAGTCCGCTTTCGCTTGAGGTAGATCGTGACTACTACAATAGCCACAATGGTTACTACAACAATCCCGATAACCACAGGCACAATGATCATTTCCAGTAAAGGGTGGGTCGACTTGAGCCCTAGGGAAAACAGATCTGAGAACATGCTCCCTGTTCTCACTACCACCCTCTCACCCTCCTCCAGCAGGATGGTCCAGTGCCCGTCACCTGAAGCTCTTCTTTGACTAAGTCATCCACAGGTATAATACTTTACCCCACAACCTCATCCGCCCAGAGTTTTTATGGCTGAACTTGGGTCTCCCCCTTATTCAAGTTTCTCCACCAAACTAATAAAGGTATACTAGTGAGTGTCTAAGAGGAGAGGAACAGTGCTCAGGGGCAGTGGGGACTGTGGGCATGAAGCCTCCTACTGTCCAGAACATGCCAGGCCTTCAAGAGGAAATGGTCAAAACATGGGACATGAGAAAAATCGAGGTGAACTTTAGCTCTTAGCAATTTCCAGGAGTTTAAGGAACCTCTGTATCAGTGAGAGAGCTCTATTTCACTACTATTCTCAGTATGGTACCTATGTTTCAAAGTGGGACGACAGCCTTGTCACTTATCACCCAGGAACTGGGGGCTCTTAGCTCTGGCTCCTACTCCTTCCCACTGGTTTCAACAAGGCCTCTACAACTCTCTCCTTTGTCTCAGCACCCAACTTTGCTACCATAGCATTTTTCAGATCTCCATGTGGTCTATATGATTTTAACCTAACCCCTGTGCAACCCTTCCCTACATTTTAACAGAGTTCCCATACTTTGGACAGTGATGGTCACAGATTTTGATGAGTACGGCGTCCTCCCTACACTTCCTCTGCAGGAGTAATCACCACTGTGACTGCGGTTTGCTGACGGGATGGAGAAGTTGGCATTGAAATGGGAAAACTGCTTGGAATTTCCATTCTGGTAGAATGTGATCTTGTTCAGAGGGTTGTTCTTCCAGCTGTGGCACCTCAAAACAATGGTGTCCCCCTCCTGGAACACCAGTTGAGAGGTCTGGAGCAGCAGCCAGTCTGAAAAAACACAAAAGGACAACAGGATCCAGGATGTCATGGCTCAACTCTGAGACTCAGACCATCACTACTGGTGGAATATGATGTGCAGAGGGAAGGGCTTAAGTTTGGAATCAGGCAGTTTAATCTCTAATTTTGGATTCATTCATTTATGAGCTCTGGATTCTTGGGAAATTTTTAACTCTTCTGGGCCTCAGTTTCTCATCTGTACAAACAGGCATTATAACACTATGCATCTAACAGTTTCTTGAACACAGCCAGTATTCCGAACACACTCATCTTCTCTGTTCTTTCCTGGGAGAAGGCAGCTGCAGTGCTCTCCTGTCAAGGACACAAGAGACTTGGATATATAGTCCCTTCCCTAGGGGAGGAAGGGAGGAACTCAGTCTGACTGAGAAAAGGACATTTGAGGACAATGCAGCAGATCCATGTTTCAGAAATAACAGAAATTCTTAAACCTCCAACGAATGTCAGTTTACTTGATAAATATTAATAAATGTACAGCCTCAGTTCAATAGGATCTCTGAAGGCAATATCACAGGTGAACTGTGACCTTGCTGTACATTTTTTGAGGATATTTGGGAATAAGGTAATGGGAGGTGCCTAATGAAGAGTAACAGTAACAATAGTCATTGTTTGTTTGCTTTTGTGGTACTGGAGATTAAACCCAGGAGTGCTCTACCACTGAGCTACACCCAGCCCTTTTTATATTTTATTTTGAGACAGAGTCTTACTAAGTTTCCCAGGCTGGCCTCAAACTTGTGAACCTATTGCCTCAGCCTCCAGAGTTGCTGGGATTACAGGCAAGTGCCACCATGCCTGGCTAGCAATAGATGTTGTGATCACATAGTGGCTCTTTATAGAGAGCCTACGATTTTGTCATTGATCTGTTCAGCAAACATTTATTAAGCCCTGCCCTATCTCAGGTACTGGAAATACACAGATGGAAGGAGATGGAGGGCACCCAGCACTATGAGAGGTACAGAGATCAGGGAAATGATAATTCTCTCCAGAATATGACAAGTGAGGCATTAGTATACGCAAGTGTTCAGATGAGGAAACTGAAACTTAAGCATTAGATGAATTCATCAGATTTATATGGCTAGTAGTTTCCAGGGTCAGGATTCAGTCATAGTCTGTGTTATTGTTGTTGTTGTTTTTTGCTTGCTTGCCTGCTTTCTAATTTATTTTTGCTCTACCATAAAAAATGGAAGGGTTTTTGTGATGAAGGGACTTCCTTCTGCTTCTCTCACACTCAGCTGTGTGTCTGTGGCTTTTGGCACCCTCTTGCTCAATCAGGACTATTGCAAAAATTAATCATTCATATATGCTGAGAAATTTCTTAGGAATTTGGACCTCCACCCGACATACAAAGTAAAAAGGTGGGTGAAAAGGGAAATGACTGGGCAAACAAGCACCTCACGTCGATGTTTCCCAGTAAACAGACCACCTCCCTTTTCCACAAACCTCTGCAGTGTAAGCAGATTCAATCTCTCCAAGGCCCCTCCCTGAACTTCCTCTACTGACCAGAAAATACATCCAGATGCACGGGGTCACTGAGGCTTGTCTTGTCCATTTGACACTGGTACTCCCCATTGTTATTGTTCTTGGCCTTAAACTTGTAGCTGGGCTGAGTCTGGCCTGGGATGAGGCTCCCATTGTGGAACCACTGAGTAGAGTGGTGGTTCTCAGGATTGCGGGTCCCTTGACATTTCAGTGTCACATTGTCTTCCTGCAGCACCTGGATCCATGGGGGCTCAAGTTTCACCACAGCCTTCGGGAGATCTATGGAGGGGCAGAGAGAGGAGACAGTTTGAGCAAAGAGAACCTCAAAAGCCTAAGCAGACTTTGAATCGCAAAGAAGTATCTTTATTCCTATTGGGGGCACCAAGAGTAGAATCAGGCCCAGGAGGCTTTGGCAACTGAAGGCATTTCTTATTACTCATACAACCCACCACCAGGAGCCCAGGGAACTCAACTGATTCTCAGAAGGAGAGGGCAAGAGGAAAAAGGGAAGCCAGTTGTGGTGGAACATGTCTGTAATCCCACCTACTTAGGAAGCTAAAGCAGGAGGATCACAAACTTGAGGCCAGCCTGGGCAACTTAGCAAGACCTTGTCTCAAAATAAAGTAAAATATTAAAAGGGCTGGGGGTGTAGCTTAGAGGTAGAGCACCCTTGAGTATAATCCCTATACTAAAAAACAAAAAGGGAGGGCATGGAAAAGGAGAGAAGCAGGCAAGGTAAATACCCTAAAAATAAATAACATGCCAAGAAATATCCTAACAGATTGTTCTATCTATCTATCTATCTATCTATCTATCTATCTATCTATCTATCTTTATCTCTCTGGATGTTCACTTTGCTCCCCTATAAACTGAGGCACATTTGGACACTAGTGATATATTTTTTTCCAAAGCTTCGTCTAGACAAGAGGGGACATCTGGCAAGTGGAGATGTCAGACATAAGAGTTAGAGATCAGGTTTCTGTTGCAATCTGATGTCATTCCTTACCCTTAAATAGGAGGTCAGAATGGCCAGGTCTCATACTCAAGCATATAGGAGTTTCTGTGTTCTCAGAAGAATAAAGAGAGGAAGAAAAGCTAGAGGGTCAGTCCTGGGGGTGGGAGGAGGTTGAATGTACAGATGAAGAACTACCTGGCAGAGGTCACTCCAACAAAGCTCTCTCTGTCAAGAGAACAGGACTTGAAGTCCTCAGATCCACTCAAAGTAAAGAATTTAACAACATGAGACAGTCTATGCATATCATATTATTCGGTATGTCCTTGAATTTTATTTGGAGAGAGGAAACTTGTTTTCTAATGAGGTTTTTAAAAGAAAAATTATATTTTGATATAATGCATAATAACTACACATATTTATGGAGTACATGTGATACTTTAATACATATATACAATGGATAATGATCAGATCAGAATAATTGACATATCCATCACTTCAAACATTCATCATTTCTTTGTGTTGGAAACATTCAAAATGCTTTCAACTAGCTATTTTGAAATACACAACTAATCACATTGCTAACCATAGTTTCCTTTCTGTTGTGAAACCCTAGAAATTATTTCTCCTATCTAACCATACTTTCTAACTGTATCTCAGTACCCATTAAATATCCTCTCTCCATTCTACCCACTCCCTTATCCTTCCCAGGTTCTGGGAAGTAACTACAATTCTACTCTACTTCTTCAAGATCAACTTTTAAGAAATTCTTGAGTTTTTTGTTTTGTTTTGTTTTTTAGTTGAGAGAGGATAAAATTTATATTTTCTGTGACAATGTTTGTAACATCTCACAGTAATAGAACCAGAAGGGTTGAAGCACCCACCCCCTTCCTCCTTGGAGAGAAGAAGCACGGACAGGGCATCTCTGGGAGCGATGACCCTTTCCTGGATCTGACCTGGTACAGAAGTTGGTTGTTGGTCTATTCAGAGTGCCTCCAGATAGAACATTGGGGCAGGGAGAGAATGTAGGTAGAGTACTTACCAGGTATCCCAGCAACAGGAGCTGTAAGAAAGAAAGCAAAGATCAACCAGGACCTGAACCCCCACAATGAACAGCCTGCCCAGAGTTCTTTCACCCTTAGTCCAACCCTCAGCCCACACATCCCTAGATGCATTTTGAAAAGTACCGAGAGCTCCCTCCCTAATAACAGAAAGAAAAGAAGGAAGGAAGGAAGGAAGGAAGGAAGGAAGGAAGGAAGGAGATACAAATCACTGTCTTATTTATTTATTTTTACATCATTGTTTGGCTTAACACTTGACTGATTAAAATAAAAATACAACAGTAATCCCAGGCAGGAAGATCACAAGTTGGAAGCCACTCTCAGCATCTTAGCAAGATCCTTTCTTAAAATAAAGAAGAAAAAGGGCTGGGGGTATAGCTTAGTGGTACAGCCTTCACTGTGTTCAATCCTCAATAGTGCAAAATACAAATAAATAAATTTGAAAAATAAAACAAAGTAAAAATGCCTCTGGAAAGTTCCCTGTTGGACTTTACATATGATTTATGCTTCTGTGTAAATGATTTTGCCAGTCTATCTGTTCTTTTGCCAAGGAGTGTATAGAGATTACATATTGTCCATGATCATTGTAGAAAAATGGAAAATAGGCATGATAAAAATATTATTACCTTGGCAATATACCCTGTGGAATTTTCCCCATGAAAACATACACATATGTTTACATACAGACATACATAAATAGTAAATGAGAAAATAAACTATTTAAAAAGTATTCTCTTACCTAATTTTTCACTAAGCAATATAAAATCCACTACATTAATCTGTCTTCATATTGATTTCTTCTTCTTCTTCTTCTTTTTTTTTTTTGATAGTACTAGAGTTTGAACATGGTAGGCAAGTGCTTTACCACTGGTGCTACTGAGCTGCATTCCCAGTCCTTTTTATTTTATTTTGAGGAAGAGTCTTATTAAGTTGCCCAGGCTGGCCTAAAACTTGTGATCCTCCTGCCTCAACCTCCCCTGAAGCTGAAATTATAGACATGCACCACCATGCTAAGTCTATGTTGTCATTTTTAACAATTGCATTCTGTCCTACTATTTGGGTCTCCAATGATTTATTTTACATTTCTGCTGCTTGATAATTAAACCTTCCAGATTCTTGCTATTAGGCAAATCTGAAAGGAGAAAGAGTGTGCAAAAGGACACCAGATCTGTGTTTTCATGTGCAGGCATGTGGAATGACACTGGGTTAGGGAAAGAACTTCCCAATTGGAGGCAAAATAGGGGCCAGGAAGGGCCAGGAAAACTGAATGGAAGTGGATTTGCGGGCACCATCATTGAGTGAAGAGCAAAGCAGGGTCCTTAGATGAATTAGAGCCCAATGCCTATGCCTGTGTAGGGCATGTTTATGTGTCCATCTGTTTCAGGGGGGTTTCCTCTTATATTTGGACTGAGAGAAAGTCAAGAGGCTTTCAAAATATGTGTGTACTTTCAGGAACAAACACATGGAACGTAAGTGAAGCAGAAGCAAGGAACCAGGAACGGGCACTGTGGAGAGTTGGCCTGGGAGTTTGGAGAACCAGATGCTCATCCTGATGTTACTACATCTCTAATATGTACACTTAGACCCACTGTGCTGTTCCTTTGCAATCCAAAGCTAATCAACAAAACTGCATTGAATTCTTCCTGTCCCACAATACATTCTGTGTTCACCTGAAAGATCTTAAGTCCCTGTCCCCCACTGAAACCAACAGTCTAATGGTGGAGATAAGCATATGTATAATTTAATGTAAAAAATATTGCTTCATGACATTGGAGGAGTGTGGATAAAATACTATGGAGATTCAGAGGAGAAAAAGATCCTAAGACTTGGCAGAATTTGGAGTTGGTAAGAAGGAGAATCCCACAGAGGAGCTCATAATCATCATGTACATTCAAGGATTGAAAGGATTTTGACATGTAGAGAGAGGAGATATTATTCTATGGGAAGGACTGGAAGGTAATTGGCAAAATTTCTAGAACATTCCAAGCCAATTTCTACTTCATTTCTTATCTCTGCCAAAGCACTTCTGATAATGAGGAACAAAGCTAAAAATCTAGGTAGGAACATACTTTGGAGGGCTCCTAATGCTAAAAGATGTGGCAATGGGTAAAAGCACAGAAAGAGTTTAAATGTTGACTTTGCCACTGCCAAGTGACCTTGAACAAAATGAATTTCAGTTTCCTTGCTTGTAAAGGAGATAATGACAGTGGCACCTACTTCATAGGGTTATTATAAGGATTAAATAAGAGGATAATCCAGATAAGACTTGACATACAATAAGTTTAAAATAAATATAAATTAACTTTTATGTTTGCTCTTTAGTTCAACGAACAGTGGAGAGTCACTCAGAATGTTCAAATTGGAGCCCAAAGTGCTGTGTCAGATGAATTGGAACAGGGGAAGTAGAAAGAGATTAGTTAAGAAAAAGACAATTATTGTGATCCCAAATACACATGGGTGACCTGTCCAATATCCGGCTTCATTATTCCATGACCTACTCATCCCCAGTGAATGATTATACAACTTAGCACACCTGCCCACGTTATACCCAGAAACCATCATCACCAGAAGCCATACTGATTTCAAAAATCACAAAATCATATATCCCATGCTTCAGTCACGACCTCCTCTCCTTCCACTTCATCTGCTCAAGTACAGCTCCCATAATCATCTTGACCTCATCAAAAATCCCAAAGCATTTACTCTACCACTCTATTCCTAAGCTCACACTTGCCTGTATCTCCCCCATCTAGCTTAGATTTGATGATTCATCATTATAATAATCTCATTGCAAATCCCCTCAAATCCCTTGCTCTTTTCTGTCTCAATCAAACGCACATGTATTTTCCATATGTTTATTTGTTCAGTTGGTTTGACAGTAGGAAGTAAAGAAGAGGGTACAGATCTCAGAGAAAGAACAGAGAAGTTGGCACCTAATAAGATGATATAAGTGGATGACATAAGTGGATGACCAGGGAAAAGGTGGTTGTGCTCATGCACATATAAATATTAGAAGGATACAAATATTTATAAGAGGAAGATGGCAAGTTAGACTTTTAATATATTTTGTTTCTGAGCTCTCAAACATTCAGAGATGTCCAATTAACAGAATATGAAATTATATAAATTATATAATTATATAAATTGTATATGTGTATATATAAAAGTAAACAAGAGAAATAGGAAAGGAAAGAGAAAGATCTTATACTTTAGGTCAGCAAAACTGTCTTATCATGTTCACTGATAAGTCCCCAAGTCCTAGAAGAGTGTGTGCCACATAGAATTAACATGAGGTTTAAACAAGGCAGTCTGAGAATTAGCAGAAGCAAAGGTGTTATAAATGAAGTACATTCACACATTGCCTGGCTGTAGAGGAGAATCTATTGAAGGCACAATGAGGAACATGGTTAAGAAGGGTAGAATCGGAGCTTTTCCACTAGGCAATGGACCAACACTGAAGGCATGTATGAGTGCAGTGAGTCAGCCATAGCTGTACTTGAAGATGCTGTGACTTCATCATGAAAGGACGAGAGGGGAGTCAGGAGCAATCAAGACACAACAAAAGGTGATATAAAATTGTCATCAAGTGGTGCTGGAGATATAGCTCAGTTGGCAGAGTGCTTGCCTCACATGCACAAGGCCCTGGGTTCAATCCCCAGCACCACACACACACACACACACACACACACACACACACACACAAATTGTCATCAAGTAATGATGAGATGATGACCTAAACATGGATTACCAGATTACCAGAAAAGAATGAAAAAGATAAGAGTAGATACTCAGTGATTTAGCAAAAGGCAAATGGAAGAAAACACCAAAAATCTTTCCCAAGAGTCCTGCCCAGGTTACTGGCACTATTAGCACAAAACAGAAGCACATCACCTCTCTAGGTCAGCCTTCCCACATAATAAATGAGAGGATTCAGTGCTCACCTTACATCTATTCTACTATAATCCACTCAAGGGGAAATTCTTTCTCTTTACCTCTGCCTCCTGCAGCCCTATATCCTCCAGCATTGAGAGCTGAGCTCTCCTAGAGCTGACTGGATTTCATTATCAGTCATAGCAGTAACTTGGGGGAGCTGCCCTTATGTGTTTAGGGTTGAAGCCCTAGGAATTGAGCTAGAGGAAACAGTTCTGCCATTAGGGGTCCCTCCGGCTTCCCCTAGGCTCTTACAACCACTTAGCACCATCACTTCCTGTCCCCTGGTCCACACCTGAGAACATGATCAGAAAATGGTCTTCTCACCTGGCTTAGCACACTGGCTTTCTCACTGATCAGAGCTAGGACCCACACCATGGTCTATGCAGCACCATGGTCTATGCAGTGAAAGGAGGCGTGCGTGGTTTCTCTGATTCCACAATTGCTGATTCCAGAATTGCCCAGTTTTGTGGATTCTCTGGGCCCTGGTTCCCTGGAAAACTCAGATCCACCTATGCTTCTGCCCAGGGGGTTTCCTTTTGTGTTAAGAAAATGGGCTTTTGCCACATTTAGAGGTGAGGAGAGTGGCCATTGTCACCCCACAAAATGCATCTTAGAGCTTCCTTCACACCCATCTAAGGTAGCATTAGCTTAAGATTTAGTCCTATGTAAAACACAAATTTAAAGGGAAATACTATGGCCACCCATTTGCCACTCAGGTAGGTATAGGTTACTGTATTTCCTTGGGCAGATTCTGATGTTGAGGATGGCAGAGCATTCGGAGCCCAGGGACCCAGTGAAATTGACTAAAAGATAGTTAAGAAAAAAAAAAAAAAAGACCAACCAGAAAAAAAAGAAAAAAGAAAAAAAAAAAAAGCCTTGCCAACTTTGATTTTCTAAGGGTTGTTAGAGTTTGATCTACTTGCCTCCATGCACCTGATTTTCCCAACACGCTTCCCATGTCACTGTCATCCCCTATCCAAGCTCAGTCCCAACCCAGGTATTCCTGTTCTTGTCTCCCTTCTGTGAGCCCCGACTCACCCAGAAATAGCACAGCTGTCCACAGTATCATAGGGCCCAGAGTCTGTGAAGGCTTGGAGTCAGCCCAGTCACTCCCAGTGGCAAGAAGAGGTAGGAACAAGGGGACTCCCATCACCCCCTAGAATAAGTTGGTTCCAACAGCACAGGCTTCTCTCCACGTTTGGCAAATTCCAACAGAGGACAAACCAATTCTGAAGTTCAAAAGAGGAAGTGAAAAGAAACGGTCTATTTAGTCCTAGGCTCCTCCCCTTCCACCCTCTTTCTTTTCAACTGCTCCCTCCCAGAAGATTCAGGCTTTCCCAGAATGAGTCTGGATCAGTTCAAGTCACCGACATTTTAGAAAATGGGAAGCAACTTCCTTTTTCTGGGGCAATAGCTGGCCTCGGCCTTTGAGAGAAAGAGGGAAATGGCCTCCCTAACTCGGCTTAGAACTTCTTAACCTCAGTCCCCATCCTCCTCAGAAAAGATAATTGAGAAGAATATACAGGCAAATTCTGGTGCCTCTTCCATTTGGAGATCCAGATACTAAAATCTGGACTCTTCCCCAAACTGACCATAGGGTCTTGAGATCACCAACCATCATTTGATATTTCTCTGTTAGAATTCCTGAGTCACTTTTGGATTGTGGAAAGAGAGTAGGGGTAGGATGACCACACTCATCCTCATTATTTTCCTCCTATATTTGTTCACTTATTAATTTAATCAACATCCCAATAAATATCTACTGAGCACCAGTTTGGGCCCTGGTTCTTTATCCTGGTCATTTCTCTCATCACTGTTCTCACCACTGTAGCATGCTGATGGTAAGTCCAAGTTAGAATGCCAGATAGCTTCTCAGAGCTTCAGGTTCTGGATCTGTTAAAAAAATGAAGATCATCATACTTATCAATTCAAGCAGAGTTTTTTAACCTCAGTGTTAATGACACTTTGCACCAAATAATTCTTGTTGTGATGACCTGCCCTGTATATGTAGGATGTTCAGCAGCATCTCTGGTCTCTACTCATTAGATGCCACTGGTTTCCCCCACTTGTTAAGAAAGAAAAATGACTCAAGATGTTGGCAAATGTTTCCTGGGGGTTTGTGTGTGGGAGGAATTACCCCTGGTTGAGAATCAGTGAACTCAAGATTTTTAGAAAATAAAAGAATATGAGTCGGCTGGGATGCAGCTCAATGGTAGAGTACTTTCCTAGCATGTGTAAGGCTCTGGGTTTGATCTCCAGTACCAGTACAGAGAGAGAGAAGAGAGAGAGGGGGAGGAAGAAAGAATATGAATGTGCTTGTTATATCATGGGTGTCTAATGAATATAACTTATTTTTTCTTGTTTTCTGTCATCATCCTCATTTGTTTACCCTTAACATCCCCAGAACATGAGATAATTGTGGGATCTGTCTTGGGGTCCTCTCCTACGGCCTCTCTCCCAAATGCTCTTTCAGGAAGCCAGCTGTAATACTCAAGGAAGTGACATTGTAAAACCTTCTCACGCTCTGTGGTCTTCAGAAACTTTCAGCAGCCCCACCCTCTCTGCCACATGCTTTTACTACTGGCACCATCTTATTCACTAACCCCCTTCAGCTCTTGTTGGGATAAACACCAGTCAGTGCCTAGGAAGCCCTGTTGTTCCTGATGGTAAGATAAGAAGGACTTCCAAGAATGTGGTAATATGCAAAAGGAGAATGGAAACTGGTCACTTCCCTTGTCTCCAGTCTTTAGGTGGGGATCAAAGCAGAGTGTCCTTTGTTCTAAAGGAATGTACTCATAAAACATCTGAAGAAATCTGTCTGTGCGGTAGACACACAACCTATTCTGTATACATTCCCTCTTCTTGTAGGTGAGGTGTGGCCCTCCATATTGTCACGTCTGCTACCACTGAGGAGTTCACAAGTAAAAAAAAAATGTCCAAACGTCTCCACTGAGTCCTCTAAGTTCTTTCTTTGGGATAACTAAATCTGCTGGAGCTTTTTCAGCTCTGATACTAAACAATCCTTAACCAATTTTTAGGTAAAAATAATATTTTTACCAGTGAAGAGAGGTCAGTGGGCTGATATCAGTACTTGACAAATATCATTAAAGGGATGAAGACATAGCTCATTGGTAGAACACTTGCCTAGCAAGTGTGAGACCCTGGGTTCCCTATTACCACACACACACACACACACACATTAGAAATGAAAGCTACATATAGCTAACAACTTGATATAGTTAACACACCCTAAGAAACAAATACAATACTTAATATGAAGCATATGCACACTTATTTTTGAGGAGACATTAAACTTATATTATCTCTAATTTTTACAATCATCCCAGAAGATAAATATTATCATTGTCATTTATACCTGAAGAAACTTAGCTTCAGAGAAGTCCAAATGATTTGTCCATGGCTAGATGATTAGTAAGTGGTAGAATCAGAATATAAAACCAGGTCTGTCCAATGTTAAAGACTTCATGTTTTCTTTTTTTTAATTTTAATTTGTTATATATGACAACAGAATGCATTATAATTCATATTACACATCTAGAACACATTTTTCAAATCTCTGGTTGTTCACAAAGTAGAGTCACATCCTTTGAAGACTTCATGTTTTCTATAATGAAACTACTACCTACATGCCTTATATGAGTCACAAGTGCACTGAACCATTGAGTGGCCCCCAGGCTTGGGAATAGCTGGGTGGGCCAGGTGCCCTGTGTGAGCAACCTCATTTGTTTACATCATTACACGTGTGTTTTTCTCTGAGTGCCACGATGTGAAAATGGTCAGAAAGCTCAGCACACTGTACATGTTAATTTCCCGAATTGTCTCAAGCCCTAGATGTCACTACTCACCATTTCACTGAGATTAAAAAAACTAGACCTCTTTTGGACAACTTATTAAAGGAGGTCATCGCAGAGCTGGGAGGGGCATTTTCAGACATGCTGAAACTGAAATAGGAGTCTCTTTTTCATCACAACTGGGAAAGCACAAAATATAAGGAGATATTTCTAAAAGAAAATGCTTACAAATATAAGGCATGCTATTTAAAACTGAAATATGCCAATCAGAAAAGAGAGTTCTTCAAAAAGGAGAGCTTGATATAAAATGTGTGTTTCTGGCAATGGAATAGGTGTGAGAGACTCAAAAGTCATGAAAGATGAGATAGACCCAGATTAAAATCCTCATCCCTTCTCAGCTGTGTGATCCCAGTTATATTATTCATCCTTTCTAAGCAATGTTGCCTCATCTATAAAATGGACATTACCTCAGTCCTTACTTTATAATATGGTGAAGATTAAATAAGAAAATGAGAGAATAATTTCACTCAGAACCTGACATATAAACTTCGTCTTTATCGTTATTATCATTAAAGACTAGAAAAGTGTAGTTCACTGCCTCCACTAGGGACTGGTGTTAATAGACTCACTTTGGGAAAAGCAGATAAATGCTATAAACTCAAATGTTTCCAACTTAGACACTCAGATTCCAGCCACTTGATTTTCAAGGCACTCTCTTCTCTACATTCTGGTTAGGTTTTGTTTCTCTTCCTCTTAATATCCTGGCCAATCTTTCAGTGGATCCCTGTGATTGCTTTATCAGTGTTTTCTAGAGCTTCCTGGTACAGACACTTCCCCGTGAACTGAAGGACCCCAGGCTCCAGGGGTGAGGATTAGCTGCTGACTCTGGAGGAGGAAGCCTGGCGGGGGAGGCAGAAAAGAGAAATGACTGAGCTAAGGAGGCTGTGGTTTGAGGGATGTCAGCTAGATCCAAGCAGCAGCATCACCAGTCTAGACTGGAAACATCTTTGGGGAACTCAGGTCTTTGTGTTAAAGGATTGCATTTTAGAAATGCAAATACTCAAGGCTATGTGGATCATTAACTTTAGAATGTAAATTTGTTCACAATTACTTCAGAGAAATAGCTTGGTGAGGAGGTTTGATGAGAGTCAGATAGATAAACTAAAATGGGCCCATGCAAAGAGACCTCCCAAACCATGACACGTTATGTGGCACTTGCTTTTTTTGGAAAGTTTAATGTATGCTTATGAAAGAATAGACATGTTATTCATGAAAATGTCACCCAACTGAGGTGCCCACAAGTGATTAATGGCTAGGCTGTTTGACCAAAGAGGAATACTCTGACCTCTAAGTATAGGGTGGTGGCCATGAGACTTGATCCGTCTTACCTCCCAAAATCATATATATAGTAGGAGAGCTTAAACCTGAGCATGTCACTTGTCTTCTCATATCTGAGAAATGAGGGGTGCCCATACACTCCCTCTGAGTGTGCTGTTCTTAAATAAGTCTTTACCTGTGCCTTGCTTACTGACTCATTATGTAATTCTTTCTGTGATGGATGTCAAGAACCTGAAGGTCCCCCTCCAGTGACAAGAGGGATAGAGGCAATAATGTAGGGAAGAGAGCCCTTCCTAAGGAAGCCAAGACCCTTGACATAGTGAGGGGTTTAGACAACAAAGGGACATTTATCTCTAAGGACCTCAGTTAGAAAGGGAGATATGACACTCAATATGACCCAGCTGTATGCCACTGTATGACCTTGAGCACTGTATGACCTTGAGCATAGCACTGTTTCTCTGGAACTCAGTAAGTGAGGGAGGTAAACTGAATGCTTTTTACCAGATGTGTCTTTTGCAAATATTTTCTCCCCAACTGTGGTTTTTCTTCTCATTCTCTCTCTCTCTCTCTCTCTCTCTCTCTCTCTCTCTCTCTCTCTCTTTATATCTTCATCTTTATTTATTTATTTTAATGTGATGCTGAGGATTGAACCCAAGGCCTCACACTTGTGAGGCAAGCACCTCTACCACTGAGCTACAGCCCCAGCCCTCTTCTCATTCTCTTGACAATGTCTTTTCTTCTTCTTTTTTTAGAGCTGAAGGGGTTTTGTTTGTTTGTTTGTTTTGGTATAGAGGTTTGAACCCAGAAATGCTTGACCAATGAGTCACATGCCCAGCCATTTTTATTTTTTATTTTGAGACAGAGTCTTGCTAAATTGCTTAGGGACTATATTACTGAGCTGGCTTTGAACTTGCCTCAGCCTCCAAGCTGTCTGAATTACAGGCATGGGCCATCCACCTTGCTTAAATCAGGCATGGTGGTGTATGCCTGTAATCCCAGAAACTTGGGAGGCTGAAATAGGAAGATCACAAGGCCAACCTCAGCAACTTTGCAAGACCCACAGCAACTTAATGAGACCCTGTCTCAAAAAATAAAAAGGTCTGGAATGTAGCTCAGTGGTAAAGTGCACCTGGGTTACATCGCCAGTACCAAAATAAAATAAAACCCTGCTTATCAATTATTTCTTTCCCAAATTGTATCCCTGGCGTTTTATGTAATTGTCATGCTGATTCTCCTACGTTACCTTCTAAATGTTTTATAAACATATTTCACATCTTGCCTATTGACCCACTTGGAGTAATTTTTGTGAAGGGCATGACATATGTGTCTAGATTCTTTTTTTTTGTATATGTTTAACCCCAGTGTATAAATGAGACAGGAATATAGTATGTTGCAACAGCCCCAGCATACTATATACCTATCTCAAAGAAAGGACTCAATGGAAAAGATTTTAACATTTTATTACTCACATACTCATTGTTGAGCATGGCAACAATATGGAAGACCACAGCACACCTACAAGCAGGATGAATATATGCAGTTTAGGGTGTGTGCCAAATGTTCAGATGGACTTCTTCAGATTTTTTTTTTTAAACTGGAGATTGAAGCCAAGGGCACTCTACCACTGAGGTACATCCCCAGCATGCCTATCCCCCGCTTTCTATTTTTTTTTTTTAGTTGTAGATGGACAAGATACCTTTATTTTATTTATTTCTACGTGGTGCTGAGAATCTAACCCAGTGCCTTACGCATGCTAGGCAAATGTTCTACCACTGAGCTACAACCCCAGCCTCCCCTTTCTAAATTTTGAGACAGGATCTCTGTACATTGCCCAGGCTGCTCTTGAACTTCCAAACCTCCTGACTCAGCCTCTGGAGTCACTGAGATTACAGGCATGCTTCACAGTGCCATCTCTTCAGATGTTTTATGAGTATATTCCTTTAGGTTGATCTCCTCATAAAGATTGTAAACAAGGGAAGTGGCCAATTTCCCTTCTCTCAGTCCACATTGTTGAGGTATTTGAAGTTCTTTTCTCACCACCAGAAACAACAAGCCTTCCTAGGCACTAACCGTGTTCTTTCAATCCTATGTGGTGTTCCAGCACCATTTATTTTAAAAAGGCTTTTTTACATTATATTGCATTTCCTTCTTTGTCAAAGATGAGTTGACAATACTTATGTAGGTCGACTTCTGGGCTCTGTATTCTGTCTTGGTGGTCTTTTCGTCTATTCTTTCACTGATAACTGCACATATTTAAGAATTCTTCCTAGGCTGGCAGTACAATTCAGTGGTAAAGTGCTTACCTAAAATGTTCAAGGCCTTGTGTTTTATCCTCAGAACTAAAAAAGAAAGACAGACTCTTTATTCTAATCACATGTTCCTAGATTTTCAAGGAGCTAATGAAAATAAAGCAATGCCTCATTTCCAATTTTACCCAATGCAGTTCCAGACTATTTTTTTGTTGTTATTTTTATTTTTTGTTTTTCCCAGCACTGAGCCTTGAACCCAGGGGTGTTCTATCACTGAGCTACATCCCCAGCCCTTTTTATTTTATTTTAAGACAGGATCTTGCCAAGTTGCCTGGGTTGCCCTCAAACATGTGATCTTCCTGCTTCAGCCTCCTGAGTCACTGGAATTACAAGGTATGCACCACCATGCTTGTCTCCAGACTCTACTTTCTCTTCCATGATGATCAGTACTCAGTATTTCACAGCCTGTTGGAGAGAGAATTGAGATCTTAGGTCACACCTGAGAAGGTGGCTTTCTAGGCAACACATGTAAGGATGGAGTCAAAGAGATAGCTTACCATGAGTGCCACCATAAACAGGTGCTGAGCCAAAAGGAAGAAGCCTACCATCTCCTGGAGAGAAAGCAGAAGTGCTGGGAGCCAGAGAGACCCATTAATCAGGTATCCAGAGCAGAAGAACTCTTGGAGAGCAAGAAGTCAGAGGCAGAAGAGAGTGTGGTGGGTCCAAGTTCAGTCCAGTACAAATTTTGCCAACACTATATTCCCACTCACTCATTTAAGTTCTCATCCATTTCTTTTTTTGCATTGATTGAATGATTGCTAGGGAAGGACAAAGCTTTAAAGGGACTAGAGAGTAAATGAAGGATATCAGACACCTTCTCTGACCGTAGCAAGACCATATCTTGCTCTGATGTGACCCATACAACACCTGAGTGAAGTAGCAAATATGAAAATATGTCTATCACTGAGTAATTTTATGGAAAAGTCCCTTTATGTAGCCTTAGTTTATCAATTTAAACACTGGGAAAAGTTATCTTGCACAAGGCTATGGTGGGAGTTCCTGCTTAGAATTTATTCTTTCCCGTGGCTCCCAGTCTCAGTAGAGGCCCCAGGAGAAGAAAAGTACAGAGCAGGAGGGCATGCTGGAGTAAACTTGGGCCTTGGCAAAGCTGCAGAATTGAAGTTATGTCCTCCGGAAGCACTGAAGGAAACTAATGCATGTGTTGGTCAGCTTTCCATTACTGTGACAAAATACCTGAGGTGATAAACCTACAAAGAGTAAAGGTTTATTTTGGCTCACAGTTTTGGAAGTTTCAGTCCATGTTTGATTAGCCCCATTGCTTTTGGGCCTGTGGCAAGGCAGTATTTCACAGTGGGAGCATGTGGTGGAGGAAGTCTATTCACCTCATGGTTGGAAGCAGAAAGAAGAAAAGACTGAGGTCACACAATCCCCTTAGAGGACACACTCCCAATTACCTAAAACCTCCCAGTAATCCCCACCTTTTAGAGTTTTCCACCACCTTCTAGAAGCATGAAGATGAGGACCAAGACTTTAATACAAGGACCTCTGGGGGACACTTCAGATCCAAACTGTAGCAATACTAAAGGTGGCAACAGTACCTGTCATGAACTGTCCATGGGTTGTGTGTGGGTCACCATGCATTGAAGCCTGGTGGATAGAAACATCTGGTGTCTGGGAATGACCTGTAGACATTTTCTCTAGTCAATTGCCCAGGGAAATTGTGAATTTCTATCTTGCTCTGTTGTGACCCACACAACACCTGAGATGAGTGTGACTGCCAAGATGTCAATCAACCTGCTGACTGCAAGACATCACAAAGCAAGATTCTGCCCTTAAAACCTTATCCCTGCCTTTGATGTACCCCCTTAAATAAACCACCAGAGCCATCTTTCCTTTGTCTAGTTCCAGCTATTGTGAAGACTGGATGTATCAGGGGCTCCACTTTTGTAAATATATTTCTGACTCTTTGTGTTTTGTTCTTCACTAATTATTTTAGACTTTAAGTTTTCAGGTGGCTTATACCCTCCTCAGCAGGAAGAAGAACCCCCCAATGAGATGCTGGCTGTCTCCCACTTCAAGTACCATAATCTAAGCAAGGGAGGAAAGAACTCATAAAGATTGACTAGAAACTGAGCTACTTAATTCACTGCTGATACTCTAACCCAATGTTGATTCTATGCTAGTTAAAAGAGATGAGGTGAGGGTGGGAGGAGATGCAAAAATTAGAACAGACAAGAGTCTATCTCTTGAGGGATTCTCATTATAATAAGAAAAACAGGACACATGCAAGAGACAGATATTAAATAACCCCAGGATATCTTGTGCTTCAGCTAAATTAGCAGAGCAGAAAGGAGCTTTGAGTTTGACTAGAATTAAAAATTGAAGAAGGGCCGGTTATGTAGCTCAGTGGTAAAGCATTTGTTCAAGACCCTGGGTTCAATCTCTGCACTCTAAAAATAAATAAAATAAACAAAATTGAGGAAAAGTGTAACTGTTAGAAGAAACCATTAATGACTGTCCATCCAAAGTATATAATCAGACAGGTTTTGATTTCAGGCACATCTGCATGTTAGCTGCAAAGAAGGTTTATATTTATCAAATATAAACGTAAGAAATCAGCAAAGAACATTGTGGCTAAGAGAGAAAGGCTTGTATCATAATTGGTTAGGACAGTTATAAAATTGAAATCATGTTTGCATGACAAATAACACAGCCTCAAGGAAAGGAAATGCCAGTGTCAGTCCACAGTTGAAAACTTAGAATAAGGAGATTACAAACTGACCTAGAAGGACAGACACATATAGAAGTGCCTACCTCCCTTATCATGTAGGATAATGTTGAACTCAGAGTCTTGGATAAGGCCAGCCTGGGCAATTTAGCAAGACTCTGTATCAAAATAAAATATTCTAAGGGCTGAGGATGTAGCTCAGTAGTAGAGCGCCCCTGGGTTCAATCCCTAGTACTGGGGTAAAACTTTTTTTTTTTTCAAAAATAATGAAAGTTACCAAACCACAAATCCAAAACCTCAGAAGACCACAGGTAGACTAAACACCATACAGTCACACAGACACACGTATAAATACATCATATTCAAGCTGTTGAAACCAAAGGTAAAGGAAAATTCCTTAAAATACCAATGGATCTTTATTTTTAGAATATTAATTAGAGAGCTAGAAAGTTAGCCAACCACCACTCTAGTCAGTCAACAAAGGCATAACTGGAGGCTATATTAGCAGAAATGCCAAAGTAGCCCAGCCCAGTGGTGAACATCTGTAATCCCAGGGCCTCAGGAGTCTGGGACAGGAGGATCATGATCTCAAAGCCAGCCTCAGCAACTTAGCAAGGCCCTAAGCAACTTATGGAGACCCTGTCTCAAAATAAAAAGGGCTGGGGATGTGGTTCAGTGGGTAAGCACTCCTGGGTTTAATCTTCAATATAATAATAATAATAATAATAAAGGCCAATATACCCCAATTTTTATTTTGGTCAACTCAATTGGTTGATGAATTTAATAAGAAAAAAATGTTTTTTTCCTAAAGAATGGAGATGAGCAAAAGAAGACTGGTAGAGCCCAGTGTCTAAAGCATGCCACACAACAATACTCTGTTTCCAAGAGTTGGGAACCTGGAATTTGTTTTCTAGTTTTCCCTTAAAGATCAAAACTTTAGGCCATCTTCCTTTCTTACCTCTTCCTTGGAAAAGGAGGTCACTCTTCCTTCTGAATTTCAAAAATTCCTTTTCCCTGAATTGTCCTAGATGTGGCACTGGATCTTGTTACAGAAAATGCCCCTTTGAGTCATTACCTAAGAAGAACTCAGAATCCCTCGATTCTCCAAGCAATTTCTTCCTCCCTCCCTCCTTCCCTCCCTCCCTCCCTTCTTCCTTCCTTCCTTCCTTCCTTTCCCAAGATTGAACCCAGAGGTACTCTACTACTGAGCTATGTCCCTGGCCCTTTTTATTTTTTTATTGTAGATGGTCTTACTAAATTGCCTAGGGCTTCACTAAATTGCTAAGGCTGGCCTCAAGCTTGCCATCCTCCTGCTTCAACCTCTCAAATCACTGGGATTATGGGTATATGCATTCATGCCCAGCTCTAATCCCTGGAGCCCCAGGAGTAGTGTATAGTCTTTTAGGATCAATCATTGCAATTTGCAGGAGCAAAATACTCTGAGGTCATTCATCATCTGTTTCATTAAGTCTTGTCAGGGTTGCCTCTTACTGTCCCTTGGGGACTCTGTGAACATTCCTGTATCTTCAACATTCATCAAATATTGGTGTTGGTTCAGCTTTCTGTCCTCAATATACCTCTTGCTCTAGCAATCATTTTCTAAATGTAGAGAGACTCTCTTAGGGAGTGCATGGAAGCAGGAAGAAGACGAGTTAGTGGCATAATTTGATTTTTTTAAAATATTTATTTTTTAGTTGTAGTTGGACACAATACCTTTATTTTATTTATTTATTTTTATGTGGTGCTGAGAATCGACACCAGGGCCTTGTACATGCTAGGCATGCGCTCTACCGCTGAGCCACAAGGCCAACCTCAGCAACGTAGTGAGATTCTGTCTCAAAACAATGAAAAGGGCTGGGGATGTAACTCAATGGTAAAGCACCTGAGTTCAATCCCCAGTAACAAAACAAAACAAAAAATGGATAGGCCAAATAAACCCACACAAAGACATTTAATAAGTTTATAACTGGGCTGGGGATGTGGCTCAGTAGTAGACTGCTTGCCTAGCTTCTGCAGTGATTTCTCATTGCCTTCAGGAAGATGTTCAACTCTTAAAGTTGACATTCTTTCAGGATGACACAGAGCCTATAACAGCATATCTATTACTACAGCCCTCACCCCAATATTATACCAAGCTTTTTACTGTTGCCATGTTTCCACTATGCTGTTTTCTATAATCAAAGCTATCTTGTCAACTCATACTTATCTTCAAGATCAAACTCCCTCTTCAAGGTCTATATAAGTCATGCATAGCTAAACAGTCATTTGCAAGAGGAAAGAAGTCTTGCTACTCTCTGAGGTCTCACCACTCTTTGAGGTCTACCCTGTCCCTCCCGTTCATGAGCATACAGACCATGATAATGCTATGTTTGGGGTACTTTAACATGGGCATGATGTTGGAGATAGACTTGTTTTTTCTGGGCTTAGAAACGGAGGCTGTTTTTTGCAATCTACTGCCCTCTGCTGAAACAAAGTGGGAACTTTGTTTCAAGGAAACTAAAGAAAGATCTGATTGATTTAACATAGAAAGCCAGCTAAGGATCTAGGGGAGTGAGAATCAGGTTTAGGAGCAAGGAGAACCCGAGATGTCCCAGCTTTAAGTGACTTGGTCTGCTCTGATTGACCTTTTGTTTCATTTTGTGTGTGTGTGTGTGTCTGTCTGTCTGTCTGTCTGTCTGTTAGGGACTGAACCCACTGAGTTACATCCCCAACCCTTTTTATTTTTTATTTTGAGACTAAGTTTACTAAGCTGCCCTGGCTGGTCTTGAATTTTTGATTCTCCTGACTCCTCCTCCTGAGTAGCCATGATTACAGGGGAGCACCACGCCCTGTTTCTCTCATTCTAGCCCAGATATGTTCTTCTAGATATCCAGCTAGTTCTGAACATGCCACTGGTGTGTCACACAGGCACCTCGGGCTCAGGATATCCAAATCTGAACTCACCATCTCTCCACATCTCCATCCCAATTCAAACTTCTTTCCATCATCTTCCCCACTTCAAGGAATGACCATAAACCAGAAATCTGGAGTTTATGGTCTTTCATAACCCACAGCCAATTTTGCCAGTTCTCCTTGCTGAATATCTCATCCCCACCACTGTAATGTACTATCAGGCCACCTTCACCCACCATCAGGACTGATGCAAAAGTCTTTCTGCTCCAGTCTCCCTCCTTCAACCCATTTGCAGGCTGCAACCAGAGTATCTTAAAGCACAAGTTAGATTTTGTCACTCCTGCTTAAAATAATCTAGTGACTCTCCAAGCACTCAGGATAAAGTCTAAACTCCTAATGGCCTACAAGGCATTGATGCAATGATCCACTGTTCCACCCCAGCTTTATCTTGCTGCAATCTCTTTATACTCAGGAGGCAACACACTCAACGCTGGGGGAGTCTTTTTGGTCTCAGTGTAGACATTATCTACTCTAGATGCCTGTTTTGCTTCCTAAAGTTGACACATTCAAAAACGTTTATCTTTAAGGTGCTTCTGCCTCAAATGTGTTCATCAAAAAGAAGGGACAGGGCTGGAGTTGTAGCTTAGTGGTAGAGTATTTGCCTAGCATGAGTGAGGCCCTTGGTTCAATACCCAGCACTGTTTAAAACTAACTAAACAAAATAAAGGTACTGTGTCCATCTACAATTAGAAATATTAAAAAAGGAGGAGGAGAAGGAGGAGGACACATGGGGGGAAAGTTAATAACATGAAAAAAATGGGATAAGCACTTCATGTTTCTGTATTCTTTGATAGCTCTTTTTTGGGCTCTAAGGAAAGTCAAAATGTAGAGGTCAAGAGGCAGGGACATAGAGGCATCAATAAGCCCCTTCCAGGAGTCAAGATTTCAGGCAGACACCTCCTCTCAGAATACAAGCAAATCCCAAAGATTCAGGAGGTTGAGGCAAAAGGATCTTAAGTTCCAGGCCAGCCTCAGCAACTTAGTGGGACCCTGTCTCAAAATAGAAAATAAAAAGGGCTGGAGATGTAGCTCAGTGGTAAAGCTCCCCTGCATTCAATTACAATTACAGTACAAAACACACACACACACACACACACACACCCCTAAGTGAGCAAGACACTGCTAAATGCTGGTAAAGACACGCAAGAGATATGATCACACACACTAGTTATCAAGAAAATACAAACTTAAATGAGACCCTATTCTCATCTATCAAGTTACCAATGATTAAGAAAAAGAATGTAATTAAATCGAATGTCATAGATTTCTGCATGTAGTATTCTGTAGGAACAAAACAAAAACAATCTTTTTCCTCTGCTCTCATGCCACAATCAACATAGACTTCTGTGACCCCCAAAAGATGTGGGGATTTCTCTCCACCAGCAAGCAAGCATGATTGATTTTGTAACAGACACCAGCCAGTGTCCTCAGTTCAACTCTGACACAGGAGATATAACACAGAAGATAGCATCAGATCAGATAGGGGCTCAGCCCCTAACAACTCCCCCTACTCCCAGTGGAAATCCCGTTGTTCTACTGTGTCTGTGTGACCAGCTATAAATAGGTAATTCTACCACCCTCTCTTTTTTGTAGCAGCTCACAGAACTTAGAAAGAAAATACAAATATATTTATTTATATATATGTATAATTGTATATACACTTATACATATATATTCTTATATGTGTTTATAAGTATGTGTGTGTATATATATATATATATATATTTTAAACTGGATTATTTACTTATTTGATTTGAGTACTGAGGATTGAACCCAGGGGTACTGTACTACTGAGCTACACCACCAGTCCTTTTTATTGTTTATTATTATTTTTGGTAAAAGGAAGGAGAGGGGCCTGAGCATCAAGCTCATTAGTAGAGTATATGTGCAAGGTCCTGGGGTCAATCCGTAACAACAACAAGAAGAAAGGAAAAAAGAAGGAAGGAGAAGCTGAGAACAAAGGAATTCCAGAAGTCACATGCATGAAAAGAAAAGTGATTAGTGCAGAGAAACTATCCTAACACTAAACTCTACATACTAGGCTCCACATGACTGAGTGCTAGGGCTCGCTAGATGTAAAGTTTGTTGGTTATTTGTGACATTTGCTTAGTTTCAACTATAATATAGACTATATATAATATAATATATAATATAGTATATATATATAATATATAATATATAATATAGACTATATATAATATAGACTATATATAATATAGATATATAATATAGACTATATATATTATATATATATAATATATATATATAATATATAATATTATATATAATATATAATATATAATATAATATTATATATAATATATAACTATAATAGTCTTAGTTTCAACTGCTACCCATAGCCAAATTCCATGTTCAAGTTTCAGTTTGACTAACTACATGAAACATTCACAACACAATACAGAAAAACTTCAGAAAGTTTTCAGGATTTGTTTTATTTGTTTGTTTGTTTGTTGTGTCAACTCCTTACACTTGCTTGGAACGCACTCGGCCACTGAGTCACATCTCCAGCCCCAAGTTAGAAAAACTTCAAAGGAAGGGGTCTTCCTCTAAATTTCCCCAAACCCTGGACCTGAAAGCATTTTAATAAAATTAAACAACTTTTTCTGGATTTTCATTGCAGATTTCTTTGGTGCTGACTCTGCGTGCAAGCCTTGTTTTCCAGAAGAAATCCAATTATAATTTCATCATCATGCATCTTGGGTGCAGCTAGCTTAGACCATGGTGATCAGATCAGTAATCAAGGTAGGCTTCTCCTGGGATGGAGCTGACGGCCTCCGTAGAAGAGAGAGTAATAGGGAGAAGTTACAGCTCTCACCAGGGTCAAGATGTGGTTGTAGAGTTTGAGAGCGATGAGGAAAATGCAGAGGATCAGCAAATGATGAAAAGTGTTGGGATGTCAGTCCAGGTCCTGGTCAGGCTCTCAGCATGAGGGCATCATTGTCAGCTGGCTGAGCCAGCCCTAGACTTTCTATAAATAGTAACACCTAAGACAGCCCACATTTTCTCTTGAATGTGGATCTGCTTTCCTAAATAAATCTGTGTCTCTGGTGCATGTTGAGATTCTGAGTCAAGGTCCCCCTCTCTTGAGCCACTGGGATTACAGGCATGTGCCACCACACCCCAATAAAGAATATTAATAGCTTTGCAGGCTTTGTCCCAGTTAAAGGTTGTCTTCCTGTGTCATGTTCTTTTGCCCAGTTCAAGAGTTCACTTTCCCAGGCAGCAGCCCAATATGTGCATAGTTCTGGTCTTTCAACAGTCCCTCAAATTCATTTTGAAATGCTCTCTAAAAGTTGCTTTTTTAGCATTATTTTCTTCTGAATTTCACAAAATTAAAACAATAGTTTATTTTATTTTTTTTAATTCACTACATAATCTTTTTTTGGGGAGTGGGGGCAGGCTGTTACTGGGGATTGAACCCAGCAGTGATTTACCACTGAGCCACATCCCCAGTGCTTTTTATTCTTTATTTTGAGATAAGGTCTTGCTAAATTGCTTAGGTACTTGCTAATTTGCTGAGGCTGATCTAAAACTTGCAATCCTCCTGTCTCGGTCCTCCCAAATCACTGGGATTACAGGTGTGCACCATAGGGCCTTGTCAGATAGTCTTTTAATGGGAATCATAAAAGACCAAAAACATTTTTTGCAAACTATCTTTTTTAAAAACAAATAATTTATTCTTAATTACAAATCCTGTGTAAGACAATTCCTTCTTCTGCAAAACTGATAAATACAAGAACAAAATTTTAAACAAGTGATTTATCTAAGATGTTTGAGAAAGAAAAAAACTTGATTTTTCAGTATTTATATAATCAGAATTTATTCCTTAACTTTTCAGAATAAGCCTGAAAGTATGAGTGAGAGTGAGAAAGAAAGCAATTGTTTAAAATAAGTTGGAAATTTGGGCTGGGATCGTGGCTCAGTGGTAAAGCGCTCGCCTAGCACACATGAGGCTCTGGGTTTGGTCTTTGGCACCACATAAAAATAAAATAAAGGTTATACATACACCTACAACTAAAACAAATATATATAAAAAATAAGTTGGAAATGTTATCTAAAGCTTAGAAATGTCCATGATATTGTAATTTCACTTCTGGGAAAATAGCTTTTGGAAATATTTCAAAGCATAAAAAATACTTTTGCTCTTTGCTATATTATTGAACGATAATGAAAATCAGAAACAACCTAAAATGTCCAACATCTTACCTAAGAAAAATTGCTCTGTTACTACTTTACCTGGAGTCTCTTTGAGCACTGCAAGAGAGGTGTATGTGTCAATTAGGTGGTTTTGTGCAGCAAGTACCAGAAAAATTCCACTCAATGGCATAAATAATAAGAACTATTTTACCCTCACATATCAAATTTCTTAAAGATAGCACAGTCCTATGGTTAGTTAATCTACATCTATGTCATCAATTGTTTGTTTCCAGGTTTGCTGGAAGCCATCCGTGAACTGTGCATGAACCAAATTGGCATTGAAGCCACTGGGTAGGAAAGTGTGGTATCTGGGAACTCACAGTGGCACTCCTGCTGGTTTGAGATCACCCAGTGCATATGAAATCTTACCCAACTCTGCCACAGGTTCTGCACAGCACCAGAGATGGGGTGACCTACTGGAGACATATAGCCACACAGCATCTCAGAGGTGGGTGTGACTTGCCAAGATTGCAATCAACCTGTTTGGGCAAGACACCAGGAAGCAAAACTCCACCTGCTGAAACCTAATCCCTGCTTTTGATGTACTCTCCCTTAAATAAAGGACCAGAGCCATTTTCTAATTCATTTGATTTCAGCTCCTATGTGGATTGGAGGATCTATCAGGTACTCCATTTCCCTTTTAAATCTCATTTCTGGGGCTGGGGTTGTAGCTTAGCGGGAGAGCTCTTGCACGGCACATGAAAGGCCCTGGGTTTGATCCTTAGCACCACATAAAAATAAATAATTGACGGGCTGGGTTGTGGCTCAGTGGTAGAGCAACCTTAGCAGGGGTGAGGCCCTGAGTTCGATCCTTAGCTCCACATAAAAATAAATAAATTAATTTAAAGATATTGTATCAAACTACAACTAAAAAATAAATATTTTTTAAAAATCTCATTTCTGGCTCTGGCTTTTATTTCTTTACTATTATTTTAGACTTTCATTTTCTCAGGTGGCTTGTCACCTTCTGAGCAGGAAACTGTTCTGGTGAGGTACTGAGAGGCCCGTGATACAGATTCTTCCGTTGCTTTGCTTTACTATGCTCAATATGTCAGCTACTTCTCTCATGGAAACAAGATGACTGCAGCTGCTCCCAGCATCACATCTTAAACCTCGCCATGTCCAAGCTGGCTGTGGTGGCACTGGCCTGTAATCCCAATGACTCAGGAAGCTGAGTTAGGGATATCACAGTTTGGAGGTCAGCCTCAGCAATTTAGCATGGTGGCCCTCAGCAACTTAGCAAGACCCTTGGGATGTGGCTCAGTGAACTCCTGGGTTCAATTCCCAAAACAAAACAAAATATCACCATGTCCAAAGACTGACAGAGAATTAATTACTTCTTGTGTTCCAAAACTTTCATCCCCACCCCCAACAGAGTAAGCCTGAGGATTCACTGTTTAGAGCTCTATCACATGCCTAGTCCTAAGTAAATGACTAGCAAGAGAATGTGTTAATGAAGGAGTTCCCAGAGAGGGGGACCTTGACTCAGAATCTCAACATGCACCAGAGACACAGATTTATTTAGGAAAGCAGATCCACATTCAAGAGAAAATGTGGGCTGTCTTAGGTGTTACTATTTATAGAAAGTCTAGGGCTGGCTCAGCCAGCTGACAATGATGCCCTCATGCTGAGAGCCTGACCAGGACCTGGACTGACATCCCAACACTTTTCATCATTTGCTGATCCTCTGCATTTTCCTCATCGCTCTCAAACTCTACAACCACATCTTGACCCTGGTGAGAGCTGTAACTTCTCCCTATTACTCTCTCTTCTACGGAGGCCGTCAGCTCCATCCCAGGAGAAGCCTACCTTGATTACTGATCTGATCACCATGGTCTAAGCTAGCTGCACCCAAGATGCATGATGATGAAATTATAATTGGATTTCTTCTGGAAAACAAGGCTTGCACGCAGAGTCAGCACCAAAGAAATCTGCAATGAAAATCCAGAAAAAGTTGTTTAATTTTATTAAAATGCTTTCAGGTCCAGGGTTTGGGGAAATTTAGAGGAAGACCCCTTCCTTTGAAGTTTTTCTAACTTGGGGCTGGAGATGTGACTCAGTGGCCGAGTGCGTTCCAAGCAAGTGTAAGGAGTTGACACAACAAACAAACAAACAAATAAAACAAATCCTGAAAACTTTCTGAAGTTTTTCTGTATTGTGTTGTGAATGTTTCATGTAGTTAGTCAAACTGAAACTTGAACATGGAATTTTGATAGTCTTGCCTGCCTTTGTCCAACTTATTCCTACCAACACCATTTCTAGGTGAAAATTCATGTAATTTTAGGGGTGGACATTCTGACACATGTTGTCAAGCTTGGCTCTTCCTCTGTCTGGTGATTTGTACAATCTTTGATTTCATCTTCATGTGGATAAGGTTTCTGGCAAAGTCAGAAAAGCCTGTTGATGAGTTTTGCCTCCAAATCCAAGTTAGTACTTTTGCCAAGAGTGATTGCTTCTGTTTGAAAAAGAAAAGGGTGGTGGTAGGAAAGATTGCTGGTTATCTCTCAAAACCTTCCTTCCTCTTTTTTTTTTTTTTTAATCTGGGGGAAAAAAAAAGGAAAGAAAGTCTAGGGGGTGGGCTAGAGAAGTTAGAGCAGTTACACAATTGCACACCAGTTTTTCTTGCCCTTGCACATTGTCCTTGTATCATTCTACTTTTTGCACATAAGGATATAGTCAAGGTTATGGGCCAAGGACTTGTGCTAAGAACGTGGGCCAAGTTGCACAGGAGTTGCTTATTTTGCATTCAAAAGTTTCTTGGGCCTTTCCTGCATTCCAATAACTCATTCTATCTTCTATTTTCTGTATCCCCCACATTCCTATCTCCAGATCTTGAGAATGACCAGATCACCATAAAACCATCTTATGCTCACCAGACTGATATCACCCTTACATTCCTTCTCATACCCACCCTTCACCAAGTTTCCTTGAAAGAGGAGTCAGGGACCCCAAAACACACCTCTCCTCTCTAGATAGCCTGCATTCGATCTTGAATGTGTATTCCTTGCTTTCCTAAACACATCCCTGTCTATGCCTCTACTGACACGTGCTGAAATTCTTTTCCTTCACATATATCAAGGACCCTGCTGATCTTGAGCTGAGTTTTCCCTCTCTCCGTGGAACTTCTCAGGATCCTTTCCAAGAAATAGTATTCGTACTAGCTGGAAATTAGTTAGACATACAAATTCTCAGGCTCCACCCAAATCAGAAACTTCAGAAGGAGGGACCCACCAACCTGGATTTTATTTTATTTATTTGGTACCAGGGATTGAACCCAGAGGTGCTTAAGCACTGGGCCACATCTCTAGACCTTTGAAAAAAAAATTTTTTTTTTGAGACAGTCTTGCTAATTGCTTAAGGCATCGCTAAGTTGCTGAGGATGACTTTGAACTTGCCTCAGCTGCCTCAGCCCGTGGGATTATAGGTGTGCACCACTGCACCTGGCTAGCCTGGATTTCAGCAAGCCCTCTAATGACCCTGATGTGGCTCAACTTTGAGAACTGTTGTCTTAAAGTAACCAAATCACTTCCTGAGTCTGGGAAAAGGTCCAGCCTTCCCTACTGCTTGTGGCCACCATATACCTGAACAAAATCACAAGAATTGGCCATGCAGTAGACAATGTCTGAATAGGAGAAAGCCCCTATTCTGTTGCTAAAAATGATCTAAGTAATTTAAGAATAAAAGTCAAAGGATGCTACTATGTCTTTCCCAAACATCCTCAAAAATATTTTTTTGACATTCTTTCTCCAATTGAAAAAACGTTGCAAGTATACATTTGTATCTCTATGTGTATGTGGAATTGTTGTAAAAAAGTAAGTTGCAGAATAATATGTATCAGTTGGGTGTGTGGTGCACACACTTGTAATCCCAGCTACTCAGGCGGCTGAGGCAGGAGGATTGCAAGTTCAAGGCCAGGCTCAGCAATTTAACAATGTCCTGTCTCAAAATAAAAATTTTAAAAGGCTGGGGATATAGCTCAGTGGCAAAGTGCCCCTGAGCCCAACCCCCAGTCCCTAATAATAATAATAATAACAACTAGTAACGCATAAACAATAACATCAAAAGTGAACAAAATGTAAATGGGTATAGGTAGATGTGTGTTTATATGAATATGATTGTATAGGGAAAGTTCTGGAATGCTGTACCACAATCTTGTCAGAAGTCCCTGAGGAATTTAGTGAAATTGGAGAAAAAAGTCATTAATGCCATTTTCACTGTATTTACTTTGGAGTGTTTTGCTTATTTAAAGCAAGAATATATTATAGATTGTGTGTTTATTTTCAAGTGAAAAACTGTTAACAAGAACAAGAACAAAATCCTGATGAAAGGGACAAGGATTGAGTCTCTCAGAATGGTTCTAAACCCTGTTCATGATTCCACTGATGTTTCCAAAATGGTTCAGTTTTAATAACTAATTTTTAAACCTTGAAAATTAAGATTAAATCTTAATTTAATTCTAAAACTAAAATTTAATTTTAGCTCTGCTAAAAAAAAATCCTTTTGGCTCTCAAAAGTGGCCTAATGAGCTTCATTAGGATTTTTAAGAAAACAGAAGACTACTAGCAATGTCTAGAAGTTACTATTGGAGGCAAACATTCAGAACTGTAGAATCTTTAAGATGGAAAGAACTAGATAGAATGTCTCCTAATTACCTCACTTCACATATGAGGAAACAGATTTAGAGAAGAGATGTGGTTTGACGACAAACCCTAGTCAGAGTGAAACCAAAACCTGATTTTCTTCCTCTTAGACCAGTGTCTTCCCACAACACATCACTGACACACTTCTTTTGAATCTTTAAAAATTTGCAGTTTTAAAGAAATAAAGGATACATATGTTTGATTTCATTTAAACATTATGGAATGTAAGGAAATACCACGTGATCTCCCACAAACATATATAATTTTTTTGTTTTTATGTATCAGTTAAAAAATAAAATTTTAAAAATTATTTTGTAATTGAGAAGAGTCTAATTGCATTCTGATATAGGATACCATAAGGTAGGGTTTTTATAAGTCACTCTAGCATAGCATTCCTGTTCTGGAAAGTTCTTACATATCCATAGGCTGTATTCTATGAATAACCACTTCCAAAGCGAACAAGGTGTGGCTTAAGCGCACACCACAAAATTGATTTCAATTCCTCTTAGTTTTCTTCCTTTGCTTCTGTCGATCTCATCCTGTGTTTTGGAGTTGTTCTCTCCTGGTTCCAATAACTGGTTTTGTGTGTCTCTGGGCGTGTCTATTTCCAGATATCTCTGTATGTACCTTCTTCTATGTGCAGTTTCTATCTTTTTTTATTGATTCAGTGAGGCCCTGAGCAACTTGGCAAGACCCTGTCTCAAAATAAAATATAGAGAAGGACTGGAGATGTGGTTCAGTGGTTAAGCACCCCAAGGTTTAATCTGTGGTACCAAAAAACACAAAAAAAACAAAACCACCTCAAAGTTTATGAACCTACATGATTTTTCTTTTCTTTTTTCTTTCTTTCTTTCTTCTTTTTTTAGTTGTTGATGGACCTTTACTTTATTCATTTATTTATATGTGGTGCTGAGAACCGAACGTGCGAGGTTATCGTTCTACCACTGAGCCACAAGCCCAACCCCTACATGACTTTCTTAGTAATTATTTTCCCTCCCTGCTCCAGTGTTTGTCTTTCTCAGTTGGCCACCATTAGTTTTCTTCTCCTCTCACCCCACTTAAAGTCTTCATGTCTCTCTCCAACTCTGGCTTCCCCTTCCTTTTACACGGCCAGTTTGCTTTCCTATTTCTTCTTCTCACTATACTCCCCATGCAAAGTGAATTTTTTTTATTAAATTATTTTTTCCCCCACTTCTCAGTTCTGGGGATGGAACCCAGTGGCTCTCTACTCTGAGCTACATCCCCAGACCTTTTTACTAACTTTGAGACAGGGTCTCACTAAATTCTCCAGGCTGATCTCTAACTAGTGATTCTCCTGTGTCAGCCTCCCCAGTCACTGGGATTATAGGCTCGTGTCACTGAACCAGCTATTTTGATATCTATTGTAATGGACTTCTGAATTTAGCAAAATAAACCAATCCAAAAAAAACCAAAGACCTAATGTTTTCTCTAATATGTAGATGCTAATTCACAATGGGGGGGGGGCACTTGAGAAGAATAAAGTTACCTTAGATTAGGTGGAGGAGAGTGAAGGGAGGGGAGGGGAGGGGATGTGCGATAGGAAGGATAGTAGAACGAAGCAGACATTATTACTGTATATATATATATATATGACTACATGACCAATGTGATTCTACAACATGTACACTCAGAAAATGAGAAATTATATCCCATCTATGTATGATATATCCAAGTGCACAAATGCATTATACTGTCATGTATAACTAATTAAAACAAATTTTAAATTTTTTTAAAAATAATAATATTTTTTTAACTAAATGGGCAAGTAGAATACTTCCTTAAAAGGCTATTACAGGGCTGGGGCTGAGGCTCAGTGGTAGAGCGCTCACCCAGCACGTGTGAGGCACTGCATTCAATTCTCAGCACCACATCATAAATAAATAAAATAAGGTTTAAAAAATGCCTATGTGACTCCAAGGGGTGAGAGTGGACGTTTAAAAAAAAAAAAAAACAAGGCATTTACATTCATTTTTTACTCTCCGGGGGGAAAATATTGTCAATTAATTGTTAATTTTTTTTAATAAGTAATGTTTAACAACACCAAAAAAAGTAGAAGGGTCATTTACCCTCTAGTTGACATTCAAAAATTCATAAAATTGAGTCCATTGTGCCTAGTGTATGCTGTAATCCCAGCAACTCTAGAGGCTGAGGCAGGAGGATCATAAAGTCCAGCCTAGGCAACTTAGCGAGACCCTGTCTCAAAAAAGAATTGAAATTTGGTGGGGGCGGGGGTGGAGAGGTGCTGCTGCAAATGTGGTAGAATGCCCCTGAACTTAGCAAAATAAACCAATCCAAAAAAAGAGAGAGAGAGAGACATAAAATTGTTTACCCAGAGTTGGGTCTGAGCAAGTGTACAGTCCATTCTCTCATTTCCTAAATGCAGAGACTGAGATCTGGTTAGATTCCATGTGTTAGAGTCTATAAACAAGTCAAAATAACACCTGGCATTTTGCCAGGGGAATGTTAGAGTTCCTAAACAAGTCTGGATGGTGCCTGGCAAAATGCCAGAGGGAGTGGTTTGAGAAGTAACAAAAGCGAGCCATTAAGTGTGGAGATTCCTTATTGGTTGCCTGATGTATCTAGTTTATGCTAATTAGATAAGCTGTGTGGAATGTATAAATACTGCTCCTGTCCTGCAATAAACGGCTTCCACTCCTGCTGTATCAATCTACACAAGTTGTTCGTCACCCCCCCTGATTATTCTGCTGCAGCTGGACTGCGGCATCCATGTCTTACCCTGGGCCTAATAGCCAGGTCTAGAGTTTCTTGCCTCTGGGTCAGTATTATTCTCTCTTCTTCATTAAATGTCAAGGTTCTTCCCCCATTAATCATTAATTCCTTCCAGATGGAGAATTTCTCAACTTTTTAATAGGCATTCAGGAAATACCTATATATTTATTGGGATGCCTTTGGCTGAAGATAACAAACCTTGACTTAGAACTGCTTAAACAATTAGGAAATATACTTCAAATTGAAGGGTTCCTCTTCCCTGGCCCATCCCCAGACCTTTTTACTAACTTTGAGACAGGGTCTGGTTGCTTCAGAAACAGTGATGTCAACAAATGTGACCTTCCATCTCTCCACTTCTTTCTCCTTGGTTTTTTGGCTGCCCTCAAACTCTTAACAACAGCTGCCGGCAGAACTTGAAACAAAATAAGCCCTTGTTTAAGTCCAATGAAACAGACATACTCTTTCTTCAATTATGCCTTGGAATTGGAATTGTTAGTCAGATTTGCATTGCTATGACCAAAATACCTGACAAGAACAACTTAGGGGAGGGAAAGTTTATTTTGGCTTGTGGATCTAGAGATTTAGTTCATGGCAGGCTGGGGGTATAGCTCAGTTGGTAGAGTGATTGCCTTGCAAGTATAAGGCCCTGGGTTCAATCCCCAAAACCACCCCAAAAAAGAGAGATTTAGTTCATGGCTGGCTGAGTCTATTGTTCTGGGCCCAAGATGACACAGAACATCCTGGTGGAAGGGTCCAGGGAAGATGAACTGAACCCTTCCTTCCCCGTTCCAGGGCCTGCTGCCATAACCCACCTCCTCCAGCCATGCTCTACCCTTCCTGTGAGAATGGACTGATTAGGTTGCAGCTCTCAAAATCTAATCACTTTACTTCTGAATATCCCTTCATTAACACAGGAGTTTTTTTTTTTTTTTTAGAAAACTTGAACCAAGAGTCTTGTTGGATTTAATATAATATATATATATATTATAATTTACATATGTAGTTACATATACATATGCACACACATGCATTTCTTTTTACACAGAAAATGATGGTTTAACAATGGTCTTTTCTAATTGAAGCTAGTCAAATTGAAACTAAAGCTCATATGGAAGAAAAAAAATATGTGCAAGCACAGTTGGGCATACACCGAAAGGGTAAAGATATAAGGAAGTCAATAGCCTTTCCAGATATTACATCATACCATAGAGACTCTAATTAAAATAATGTGTCATTGGCACACATATAGTGTAGTGAATCCAGAATAGACTGACTCATATGTAGGCATGTAATATATCATAAATAATAATATAAAAACTATACACATACATGATTAATACTGTTCAATTATTTGATTGTAATTTAATATGTATCATATTACCTTTGCAAAAAGAAATGCAAAGATTTTTTTTCCAGACATCAACACAGGAGTTTTTTTAGGGGTGTGGGGAGGCTCATATCCAAACTACAGTGATGGCATTCCCTTCCAAATGCTTGAACCTATTGAAGTCAGTATTTCTCTTTCCCCCATTAAATCAATAAAATGCAGGTCAATGCTACATCCTGTGTGGCTACTTCTTCAAATGGGGATAAATTAGACTCCTGAATAAAACCCAGGTTGTATTAGAAAGGAAGAAGATGGATGGATATTGGGTAGCTACTCTATCATATTCTACATGTTGAATCAACTGACTTTTTTCATAGCAATTGTTAATTTGGAAAAACTCAGAAGTTATTATGGGTTCAGGTTCAAAAATTTCTTGTTTCCCAGCTGTCAATAAGCTGCTTCTTGAAAAAAAAAAAAAGTATTGCAGTGATCAATACAGTGGGCCAATTTTATAGAGTTATTCCCTTAATCTCATGTTCCACCACTCACTTCCATCTGTCCCCTATCATCAGCATTGCTCTGTATCTCTGAACTGAGGGTGTCACAAAATACACTGTTTCCTTGCTGTTAACATCTTAAGCAAATTTCTGGATCTGGAAGGTACTGAATGGGTAATGTCCAGCTAATTTTCTTCTTTCTAGTTAATATCAACTACCTCCTTTCTTCCTGTGGCTGTTCTTGAGATAGCATAAAGTTCTTTCCTTTCTTTTATTTTTCAGTCTCCTAAACATGCCCACAGGACTTTTCTACTTGTAAGGATTTCATATTAATTACCACAACACCAAAGGATCAGAAAGTCTTTAAATTTATTAAAGTAGCTAACTGTAGCAGTATTAAAAAAAATATTTGCTGTCTGGTGCAGTGGCACATGCCTATAATCCCAGCTGTTTGGGAGGCTGAGGCAGGAATTGTGAATTCAAAGCCCGGCTCAGCAAAAGCGAATTGCTAAGCAACTCAGTGAGACCCTGTCTCTAAATAAAATACAAAATAGGGCTGGGGATGTGGCTCAGTGGCTGAGTGTCCCTGAGTTCAATTCCAGTTCCCACTCCTCGCCACCCAAAAGGGCTGAGGATGTAGCTCAGAGATAGTGTTGTAGGGACAAACGAAGCAAGGCACCGAAGATAGCAGGAAACAGTTTTATTTGGCTGCAGCCAGGTTCCAAGGGCACAGCTTTTGCTGTAATCAATCAATCCCTTGAACCCCAAGTTCAGGGAGTTTCAGTTTTATACCCAGCATGTAAGGGGAGGGACTCAGAAGTTCACAGTCTGCAGAAGTTCACATAAAAGCAGCTTTTTCTTTCACTGTTCTGGACAAGTTAACCCTTCAAGGACAACACCTGAGAAGGGGAGAGCTTCTTCTCCCCTTTCTTTCCTCCCCTGCCAGCTGTTACCATGGAGCCCAATTGTAACTTATCTTAAAAATGTAGACATCTCTGTGAAGCCCAGCTCAAGGCCAGAGGCCTTGTTTGCACATTTCTTCAAAGTACTATACTGGATACGTTTGTGAAAAACTAGTAAGGGGGTGTCCAGCACCTGGAGTGCTGGTATCCTCTCGGCCAGTGGCCAAGTAAAACAGGGCGACATGAAAATAGGATGTTTATTTACATTGAACTCTTTTGCATAGACTCTTTTGCTGACAGTTCTGAAATCAGCCGTGGTAAAGATTTCTGGAGACGCTCAGTTACGACTTTTCTGTGGAGAAAGGGAGTGCCACTTCAATAGAGCATCTCTTGATTCAATCCCCAGTACCAAAAATAAGAATAAAATTAAAAAATAAAAGATGGCTAAAAATTCTTTGACACTCTTTCCATCAAGAGAAGAGAACTCTCCTCCACCCTTGCATCTGAGTGGGTTTTTAACTGCTTGGATGCACCTATAAATCCATAATCACCCATATCAGCTGGACACTGGGTGGTAATACTTTCTGAAGTGTTTGGTGATCCTTTTACATATAGTCAACTCCTTACCTCATTTACCATAATGGCCAATTTTAAAATTGTCTGGAATCCTCAAGCCACCTACCACAATGTTTACCCATCTTTCTTGGGAGGTGACTGACTCTTCCTTAATCAAGAAAATCAGGACCATTATATATAAATGACTTTAACTTTCTCATTCATCCTCTGAAAATAGACTTGCTTATGCACCACCTCACCTCCTGCCTTCAGCTTGGAGGATGAGGTGTTACATATCCAGTAGAAAAATAACTCCCTGCCCATGTTTTGTTCTAATCTCTTCAAGATCCACATTTGCTTTATCAAGTATTCCCTCTTTGTCAGACATCTGATCTCTCCCCTCTACTGGCTTCTTCCAAAGGTCTATAAACAAACTCAGGTCACTCACTTAAAGTAAAACAAAATCTTCCTCTTTTCTTGATTCTCTCTAGCTGCCATCCTCTGCCTCTCTCTTCTTAATTTATCACTCAAGACCCTTGGTTTTAAGCAAACCGTATCAGAATCTGAATATACTCAGTAAGGAAAGGAATTTATTGGATTGAAACAGGAGGCAGATCAGCCCATTCCTTTGCTGGGATGTTAGGACCTAAATATCTCCTTCCCCCATAAGTTAACAAGTGCCATTTATTCAGGATTCAGCATCCCAGAAAAAACTATTGGACCACACCTGTCCTGTAGCTGTCTGTGTCAGTTTGTTAGGCCCACCATAACAAGGACATAGAAATGTGTTAGGCAGAGAGGGTTAAGGCCACCTGCCTCAGGAGTTTACAAATGGAGTAGATAGCTCATGACCATTGACTCCACTGGAGATTGAAGCTATGCACCGGATCAAAAGTTTGAGACCAGCCTCCACAATTTAATGAGACTTTGTCTCAAAGCTAAAAAAAAGATAAAATAAAATAAAATGTGCTAGGGATGTAGTTAAGTGGTAGATCAATCCCCAGTAGGATTTTTTAAAAAAGCTAAGACCATCTCTCCCTCTCTGAAAATTGTGTACTTTGCTCTGCACTATTAAATTAACCCTTGTAGCTGGGCACAATGGTGCATACCTACAACTGGGAGGCTGAGGCAGGAGGATCACAAGTTCGAGGACAGCCTGTTCAACTTAGTGAGATCTTGTCTCAAAATTAAAAAAAAAAAAAAATTTAAAAGGGATTGGATGTAGCTCAGTGGTAGAGAGCCCTCTGGGTTCAATCACCAGGAAAGAAGGAAGGAAGGAAGGAAAGAAGGAAGGAAGGAAGGAAGGAAGGAAGGAAGGAAGGAAGGAAGGAAGGAAGGAAGGAAAAAAAGAAAGAAGGAAAGAAATTAACTCTTATAAAACCCCAAATTTGGCGAGTACTCAACAAGTACTGCATGAAACCTGCTGAAGTCTCCCCACCCTGTTACTTTCTCTCCTGCTCTCTCCTTCATATCTGACATCTCCTCTGCAGCTAACAATTCCTTCCTCTATTTGAAGGCCACAGAGAGTCAGAGAAAAAAATAAAATATCAAAGAAGAAAAACTAAAGTGAATGCTCCACACCTCAGAAGGATACACACCCTTCACCTCAGAGATTTTCATAGATCTGAAGGCATTTTTTGTGTGCATTTGTGTGAAGGGTACTGGGAATTGAACCCAACAGCACTCTACCACTGAGCTAAATCCCCAGTAGTTTTTATTTTTTATTTTGAGAAAAGGTTAGGCGAAGTTGAGCAGGCTGACCTGGAATTTGCTATCCTCTTGTCTCAGCCTCCCAACTTGCTGAGACTGCAGGCATACTCCACCACACACAGCTAGAACTTAAATTACTACTTTCTGTATGCGCACAGGTCCTGAGCTGGGTGGAGATAGGTCTTGGCCAGGCCAAAGAGGGAGAAATTCTGACATAGAACCAGGGCTTCTGGGGGGACTGGCCCTCCCTCTTGAGGGTCATCCTCAGGGTTATGCACACCATTCTTGACACTGTGTGGACCCAACCCCAAGAGATAGGAGGAAGCATCCTGAGATTGCTGAAGATATACTCTGATAGATCCTCTGTGTGTCCCTCAAGTGCTTGGTGGTGACCTGCCCTGAACAAAGGGGACAAACACACCTTGGGCTTTTCCTTCAGCTCTTTTGCTCCCATCCCTGCTCTATTCTGGGGTTCACTTGTTGGAATTTAGATCTGAGAACCATATGATATTCCCGGAAAAGGAACCTGTTTAGTGATGGTCTGGGGGATGGGGGAAAGGCGGTTTTACTTCCTCTCTTCCAGTTGTCTACGTCCTTTAAAGGGCTCCGGATATCTGTGGTGACTCCTTCACGCCAAGTGCAGCAGCAACATGGAACAGCTGTTGCCACCAACGGCTCTGCTACTTCTAGGTAAGTCAGGGCCCCCTGACTGAGGGAAAGGATGCCCTGGGGTGGAACCCCCACCAAAGGATAGGACCCCTCACCACATCTATAGCCTTGAATTTAGCTTCTAGGACAAACTGTCTGGGGGGCGCTGAAATGCACAGAATGCTGTTTCTGATTTGTGTATCATTCGAAGGTAAAGGGAGACTTTTCGGTCAGTTTCTTCACCCCTCTAAGTCTCTGTTTCCCTATGTGCAAATTGAAGAGCATGAACTAGATGATTCCTAAGGTCTGTCTCTTTCAGTCTGACATACCAGCATCCATCCCTTCTACAACTTAATTTTGACTCCTTCAAGAAATTTTAGGTTCAAGTTGTTTCTGTAGCTTGATTCAGGGAAATTCAATCTTCACCCTTAATTTGTGACTTTGAACAGGGAACAAGGAGTAAGGGAACAGTGTCAAAAATAGGGATTTTGGTGTTCAGTGGAAGTAGGAAGCCCAGACACTGAAGACCAGAGGGCAAACCAAAAGGCATCCACTATAAATATCTCCATTCTTGGGAACGCAGTGCTCCCAGGGTTGGGGTGGGTGGAGACAGCTTTAGATCACTTTATACTGTAGTCACCCTGGTCTCTGTTCTTGCTCAGTGTCTAATTCACACTTTTTTTTCCCCCTTGTAGTTTCAGCTGGCATGCAAGCTGGTGAGTTTGGTTTTCGGTTTCTTTTGTTCGTTTTTTGGGGAGTGTTTTTCCCCCCACAGTGCTGGGGATTGACCCAGGGTTTCACACTTGCTAAGCAAGTGCTCTACCACTGAGCTACATGCCCAGTCCGTGAGTTTGCTATGATCCTGAATTAATCAAGTAAGGTACATATGGTTGCAACAGTCACAGGATGTTATGAAATGACCATTGCGTGGGAAACTGTTGATATGGGGTAGATAGGAACAGCTTCCCCAATACCACTGGGCTTGACCCAGTGCCTCTCTGGCCATTTTCTTCAAGGTACAGAGCAGGCAAAAAATGGGGCCAAGCTCCTCCTGGTCAAAATGCTCTAAGACTACTAGCTGGGTGCAGTGCTGCCTGCCTGTAATCTCATCTACTCCTGAGGCTGAGGCAGAGAATAGCAAGTTCAAGGTCAGCCTGGGCAATTTAGCAAGATCCTATCTCCAAATGAAAAATAAATAGAGCTGAAAATGTAGCTCACTGGTAAAGCAACCCTGAGTTCAATCTTCAGCACTGAAAACCAAAAGCAAAACAAAAATAGAGGCTCTTAAGGTTGAGTCATACATTCAGCCTAAGTTACCTACTGTGGGTTTGCAACGGGCTCACTCTGGCTTTGAAGCTCTCTGGGAATGCCAGTGTGGGGTACGCTCACCAACTGTTCTCATTCCATATTCTCTTGACTTCTCAGAAGATCTCCCAAAGGCTGTGGTGCTCCTAGATCCTCCATGGGACTGGGTGCTCCAGGAAGACAGTGTGACTCTGAAGTGTCAGGGGGCCCAACACCCTGAAGACACTTCCACACAGTGGTTCCATAATGGAAACCTCATCCCAAGCCAGGCCTCTAGCTACTTCATTGAAAAAGCCAAAGATAAAGACAGTGGAGAGTACAGGTGCCAGACCAACCTCTCCATGCAAAGTGACGCTGTGCATCTAGAAGTCCACACTGGTAAGCTGGTGAGGGGGAAAAGGGAACTCACCAGTAATGGGCCCTGAAATACTTGGGAAGAACTAGAAGATGATGTTCTTGAAGATTAAAAACAAGATGAGATTTTAAAAATATATATTATGAAATGATGTGTCATCCCACTGAATGATATAAGAATTGTAGTTCCAGTTGTATGTAGGCCTTAAACAAAATATCAAAGTCTGTCATATAGGGAATACAGGACTGTTTCACTGCACAAACCAGAGAATCATCATTCACACAAAATGCACAATGTGAATGTATCATCTGAAGGTCACGGCATGACACTGAGTCTCAATAATATTTATTTTAAAAATCAAAAAATTATTTTTGGAATCTCAATATTCTTCTCATTCTCAGGTCTGTAATACCCTAAGCCTCCCAAACTATCCAAGATTACCTACCATCTTCTCTCTTTTCCCATCAATGCTGTACTGAAATTCACACTTCAGGGTAAATTTGGCAATGTGATACCCCTGATAATAAAGGTAGATACATTTTCAGCCTGTATATTAGTCCTGGAATGAAAGTATTTGTATGTTAGCAGCATCTCAACAACAGGAGCAGGCAAGAACTTTTTTGGTTTTGTTTTTAGTTTTAGATTGAACGCAGGGATGCTCTACCAGTGAGCTACATCACCAGCCCTTTTTCTTTATTTTGAGACAAGGTGACCCTAAGTTGCCCAGGCTGGTCTCAAACTTGCAATCTTTCTTTTGTCTCAGTCTCCTGAGTTGCTGAGAGTACCAGTGTGCACATTTTGGAGACAGGTGTCTTTCCTGGTATCCTTCAAATATCTGTAGTATTACCATGAAAGCCTGACTCTATTTCCATGGCTGCCCCACAACATATATGGATGAAACAGGCCTGGAGGGGAAGGGGAATATAAAAAGAGTGGGTCTGCAACAGTTTCATGAAATTGGACCTATGATCTGGGTGTGGTGGCCCACACCTGTAATACCAGGAGGCTGAGGCAAGAGGATTGCAAGTTCAAGGCTAGCCTGGGTAACTTAGTGAGAGCCTACCTCAAAATAAAAAACAGAAAGGAGAGAGGACGTAGCTCATTAGCAGAACATTTGCCCAACATACCCAAGTCCCTGGATTCAACCTCCAGTTGTAATGAGAAAAAAAAAAAAAAGAAACTCCTATAACTGCCTATTCCTTGTTGAAGTCTGCCATTTTTTTTTCTAATGGGACAAATTATTATTTTCTAATGTAGTTTTTACCTTCAGTCTAGAATTTATTGTGAATTCTTATTATCTTACAAAATTAATCCAGGTCTAATACTTAAGAATCCTGCAGAATCTTGACTTCTCGCCTCATTCTTAGTCCTTTGGCTCTACCTTAATGTTTTGATCATGTGTATGTCCTTCTTCTCCATTTTTTAGATAAAAAGGCCCAGTCAGGTTTTTCCCAAAGGGTGTTATGTATGATGGCTCCTGGTCTGACTTTTCATTATGTCCCAGGATCTGGGTGGTGAGTGTCACCTTCTAAAGAGCTCTGTCTGCATAGACAGCTTGGGCCTTCTGACCTAAGGTCTCTCTGTGTCTTCAGGCTGGTTGTTGCTCCAGACCCCTAAGCGGGTGTTCCAGCCCGGGGAGCCTCTTCGGCTGAGATGCCACAGCTGGAAGAATAAGCCTGTGCATAAGGTCACATATTTACAAGATGGCAGAGGCAAGAAGTATTTTCATCACAATTCCGAGTTGTACATTCCGAAGGCCACATACAAGGACAGTGGCTCCTACTTCTGCCGGGGGCTTATTGGGAATCACAACCAATCTTCAGAGTCTGTGAACATCATCATTGAAGGTGAGAGCTATTCAGCCTTAGAGCACCCAAAGCTGTTTGGAGTTGGTATTCACACTGGGAAATATGTTAGGCCAGGTAATCCAAGTGACTCAGGAGGTTGAGGCAGAAGGATTGTAAATTCAAGGCCAGCCTCACCAACTTATCAGCAACTTAGCAAAACCCTGTCTCAAAATAAATAAAAAATAAAAAGGGCTGGCAGTTCAGTTCAATAACAGAATGCCCTTGAGTTCAATCCCCAATCCTGTTAATAATAAATTTTTAAAAATGTAAAAATTAAAAAGAAAATTAGTTGGGAAAAGATACCTAATTCCTCCACAGACTTATTTATATTGAGTTCTTCCTAGTGACCAGTAGACACCCTGGTTGCTGGGTAGGTTTGCCGTTCTGTTCTAGCCTGTTGCTAAGGGGTAGCCAAGAAGTGCCATTCACTCTGCAGTGTGAAAGCAGGAGCAGGAGCCACATTTCCTTACCTATAAATAGACCTCTCCTTACCCCAACATGCCTGCAATATCATGTGACCCTGTCATGCTGGCCCATCCTTAAAAGCACTCCTTTCCCATGCAAGCCTTATTTGTTAATCAAGAGTTAGACTGTCAGGAACCCCTCAATTATCATAGAAAGGACTCTGAATCTGGGTTCTGAGGTTAATTGACTGTGTGACAGTAGGCAAACCATGTAGTCTCTTTGAACCTCAATTTCTTCTCTGTAACAAAAGCAAACTGATATTTATTAGGCATCTTTCAATATGCTAGATTTTTGTTGGGGTGGGGGGGGCAGAGTGGTTTGGTATTGGGTACTGAACCCAAGAGCATTGTATCACTGAATTACTTCCCCAGCACTTTTTTTTTTTTTTTTTTTTGGTACTAGAGATTGTACTCAGAGGCACTCAGCCATTGAGACACATCCCTAAACCTTTTTGGATTGTATTTAGAGACAGGGTCTCGCTGAATTGCTTAGCACCTCGCTTTTACTGAGGCTGGCTTGGAACTCGCAATTCTCCTGCCTTAGCCTCTTTAGCCACTGGGATTACAGGCATGCCTGGTCCATTATTATTATTATTATTATTATTATTATTATTATTATTATTTTGAGACAGGGTCTCACTAAGTTGCTGAAGCTAGCCTTAAATTTATAATCCTCCTGCCTCAGCTTCTCAAGTTGCTGGAATTACAGACATAAACCACCAGTATCAGTACTGCAATAAATAGTAAAAAGGAAGTAAATACAGCTATCACTTGGGATCTGTGGGGGGGGATTGATTCTAGTCCCCCCACCTACATGCCAAAATCTGAAGACGCTCAAGGCCTTAGATAAAATGGTGTAAGTATTTGCATGTAACCTGTGCATGTCTTCCTATTACTTTAAATCTTGTTTAGATTGTATTAGATACTTAATGTAAATATTACACAAATAGCTGTTATACTGTATTGCTTAGGGAATAATGATAATGAAAAAAGTCTGTTTAGTACAGTCACAATTTTTTAAAAAAAATATATTTTTGATCTTCAGTTGGTCAGATCCTCAGATGTAGAACCCACAGATGTGGAGGGCCTATATTACCCTCAAATGGTTAGGAAGAAAGCAAATGGTAAAGCAATGGGGAAAAATGTAAATAATCAGTGAATCTGGGTGAAGGATACATGAGAGTTCTTTATATTACTCTGGTAGATTTGTTCTGTTTGAAATTATATCAAAGTTAAGTTCAAAAATTGAAACAAAAATCCACAAATTTGTGCCAACAGCAACAATTTCATAATCATCACACAACTTCTATTGACAACCTAAGTTGCTGGAAACTCCCTGTCACATTCCCACAAACAAGCTGAAGCTACGGCTAAAAGTGTTGAACAAGCTGAGCCCAGTGGCATAGCAGTAAGATTGGGAGTCAGTGGAAGGGAGCAAAGGCTTCCCTTAGGTTCTCCTCTCATTCATTCCCTAGAGTCTGTCTCTTGGTAGGTGTCAGGAACACAGTCTACTGGTGGCCTCACTATTTATTCCAAATTTCTGCCCTAATAACTGTCATTTTTCTTGTTTCTCTACTTCTCCTAGGTTCAGCATTTCCATCCACCTTCTCAGTTTTTCTTCCTTGGCACCAAATTGCTTTCTGCCTGATGATGGGACTCTTATTTGCTGTAGACACAGGGCTATATTTTTCTGTGCGAAGAAACCTTCAAAGTTCAGGGGGAGACTGGACCAAACACAAATTTAGATGGAGCCGGGACCCTCAGGACAAATGACCCATGGGGTAATAAGAGCACTGGCACAGCTTCTATGAACCTCTCTGTGTACAGCAACCTCATCATCCCCATCAGGCATTTCTTTGAGCAGCAGAAAAAAATACAACTCAGAGCCTGGGCCGAAGGCACTTCTCCCAACTCTCTGTTTCCTCCAGGTCTCTGGTGAAAAGGAAAGGCCAAAAGCAATGCCCCAGTGAGAAGCTGGGGAATTCTCTCAGGAACTGAGTGTAGGAGCTATATACTTTCTCTGGCTCAACCATTCCCTCACATACTCTGCATAATGAACCTTTAAACATATAAAAATTGTTCCTGAATAAATGAATAACTAGATAAACTATTAACAGTTGAGGAAGGGCCAGAATGATAGTGGTCTGGTTGCCTTCAGGGGAACCCCAAACTCCTTCCAGATAAAGGGTGGGAACTCCTGGGGACCTAGGCAATTCAATAGACCTAATGAAGGGGATGGCTGAGAAAGAGCAGGGAAGTCCAGAATAGACCAGGGGAAGTATCCACATCTGGACCCAGAGGTAAAATTGCCGAAAGCAGGAGGCATGTTGGAGTCAACAGGAAATTATAGCCATGACATCTGAGTTTTCCAGAGGAGTATCTATCAAAATTGGAATGGTTTATGAATATATGATAATGAACCCTTTTAATGCATGAGTAGGCAATAAGCCTAGGAAGGGGGCTGAAGACTTGGGGGTGGGGTAGAGAGCTGAGGTTGAAAAAGAAAGCTTAGATCAGACAGACTTGTGTTATGCTAAGTGAAACAGAGACAGTTCACTCTCTGAGCTGAGAAAAGCAAGGCAACAAAGAGTCAACCACAAGTTCACAGGAAGGAATGGTCAAGGAGTGAAGACACTTGTTGACCAATGTAGTACGAGACAAGGAGGAGCAGGGACTTTAAATACAGCTTTTCTGTTTCAATATCTAATTCAGATATAACTTTGTTCCCATTATTAATTGAACAAATGTTGGATAACCAACTCCAAATGTCCTGAATTCTACTGGCTGAGTTAAATTGTGAAACTTTGAAATCTCTCAGCATAACAGTTCCAATGGGGTGGGGGCAGGGAAGGAAAACATTGCTTATGGAAGAAAGCTTTAACTATCTCTTTCTGTTCTAGATGTTTTTAACAAAACACTTTTGCTTTCAATAAAACATTTTACAAGATCTTGCATGCGACAAAGATGGAAAAAAAACATGGTAATAAAATACAAATGATAGGATCTGTTTTTCCCCTTCTTTTGTCAAAAATCTGTGGGGGTTTAGTTTGGATTTATGCAAAACCACATTCTACTCAGCAACCATTTTACCACAACTCCTATGAATTATTAACTTATTTTTTAAATCTTGCTGGACAACTGAGTAAAATGGGATTTTTTATAAGCTACATGTGATAGGAAGATGAATGGGAGTTAGAGGTCATTTCAGCACATTGGGGCTGTTAGGAAAAGCCACAGCTACTAAGGAGGTTACAGGCCTGGGCAGAGGTTCAGCCTAATTGTGTGGTTTATACCAAGTATAATTGTATAGTTTGTATACCAAGATCATTCAAAATGAGTTTATGAATATTAGGTAAGATTTAGACATGAGACAAGTACATTTGGTAACCTTGCACTTTCACTCATATTTATTTAGTTCCTACAACATGCAAAGGTTGAGTGTAGGTGATGAAGATATTAGACACCTCAGGGTCATTCTCTGGAGGAACTTTGATTATGAAGAGAAAAACAGGCAAATAGGAAGAGAACAAAGAATCCCCTTAGGCGGTGAAGGATAAGCAGGACTTGCCAGGCAGAAGTCCATGGGTTCAAGAAAACAGTTTGATTCTGTTGGAAAGGGGAGAGTTCTGGGCACACTGTGAAGGGCACTGCCTGCCAAAGTATGGAGGTTGTATCGGACCCATCGAGCCACTGAGGTAATTGAAGCAGATCAGGTTTGTAGTTTAGAAAGATTCCCTGGCATATACCTGGAAGATGGACAGGAGAGAATAAAAGGCAGGAAACTCGCTAGGGTGCTAGGGTAGGTATTGCAACAATCCAAGAGGAAGCTGTCCTACTGACTGCTAGGCTGAACAAGTCTGGTTGAAAAATATTTAGGAAGCGAACTCTCCAGGAATTGGCAGCCAGTAGGACTCAGCGTGATTGTGGATCCAGGTTCAGGGCTTGGTGCCCTTTTGATGACGCAGGAAATACAAAGGCGAGGCAAGAACAGGTTTGGTGGAAAAGATAATGAATTCGTTTTTAGATTATTAGTCCTGAACTTGCTTCCTTTGGTTAGTAAATTCTTGTAAAAACCTAAATTTGTGGTGCAGTTTCAGTGGTTAAAAGGAAAACAATAATTGCTTTTTCAAAGTTACCAAACGCAACCCTACTTTCAAAAGCAGGGGGGTGAAACTGCTAAGGATGAAGACTACAATAACAACCATTTCCGGGCTGCTAGCGGTTACACGTGTGGTGGAGTTTCAACATGCACAGGCCCTCACGGTTTACAAAACACACCTTTTCGTCCCTGGGTGGGCTCGAACCACCAACCTTTCGGTTAACAGCCGAACGCGCTAACCGATTGCGCCACAGAGACAGGCGCTGAGAGAGTGAGCTGCCAAGTTAATTCATTGAAGAACAAATTCGTAGTGCTCTTTCCGTCCTAAAAATTTATGTTTAAGGCAGACCTAGGAATCTGGAGGCACCTCGGTTGCAAGCACACCAAGGCGCCGAAGTGGCGCGTCTTTTCCGGGGCTAGCACCTGGTTAGGTCTGGAACAGGACTCAGCTTCTACCCGCAAGAGGCTGAGGAAGAGGAAGCCAAGGAGGACAGACGAGAGAGAAAGTCTTTAGGAAATCCCAAAGAATGCTCTCCGTGGGTTTGGGAGTTCAGTTGATTTTGCTCAGAAAGATATGTTAATAAGCTTTAAGCTTTTTTTTCCCTTCCTTTTCTGATGTAGACTATTTAGGTAGCATATATATGGGTAAGTAATGACTTACGATTGTGAAACTTAAAATATTGTATCATGATTGTATCCAACTATGTCTGGAAAAAAAAAATACAGTAAGGGTGTTTCGAATAACAATATTAATCTTCAACCCCAGCTATTTAAAAAGATTTTTACTAGTATATTAAGCACCCAGATAGAACACGGAATTTATAAATACCCACAACTCCAGTACTCTCCCACTGACATATTGAGATCCAGACCTCTAAGAGTGGAGACTCCTCAGCCTATCACCATGAACTTAGGGTCCTCATCAGGTCTGGTCTAATAAAGAATTTTCTTTATTAAGGAAGTCCCAGGCCTCAGGAGCCTCCACACATAACCTCTCTTTCTGCATTGCCATTGTCTTATCAATGGGTTTCAGTTTAGGCTCAGTTTTCAAAGATTTCAATGAAATTAAAATACACACATAGTGTGCATGTGCAAAAATTATAGATGAATACATATATAAATATATTTTTCGCAAAATACATACATGTGTTTGTATTGTACATATAAACATATATTTGCCAAATGACCGTTAAATTGAGATTATTTTTTACACTCTAATTTTTTTAAGTCCTTTCTTTTATAAAATTATAATTAGGATAGAGGAGAGTTGTTGAGGATATGATTGTTTTTGTTAGTGTACTAACTTGACAAAACAAAAAGTTGGGAACCCTCTCCTGGTAACCAACATTTGGGGGAAAATTTTGCTCATCCATGAAATCCAAATTGGGAACTATGCTGAACTTCACCTCCTTTGTTAGATTGACAGTAGAAATAAAAAGCATTACTCTCTAGTTTATTTCCTATGTTTCACTTTACATGCACACAACAGCAATCCAAACCAAAGCAAGAGAAAAAAAAGAAGCAGCATTTTATTTTAAAAGATAAAAGAAAACTTGAGGCCAAAAGAAAGTGCAAAATGGGATGGTGATAAACATATCAATAACTATAATAAGCAAACAAAACTTGTCAATTAAAAGAGAAAGTGGAGTTTTAAAATCAAGTTTTCTGTTTAGAAGACATTAAAATTAAAAAAAAAAAATGAGTGGAAAATGATGTGCCAGGATAGAGCAACCTGAACTCTGCTCCATTAATGATTGCCAATCTGGTCAATTTGATCCTTTAAGGCTGTAACTATTCACTATGGGTAGGTACTATCTTGTAGTCATTCTTGTTTGTGGCTACTGTGGGAAGGGCAGCCTCCAAGAGACCTTGATATTAAAAGTCCTGGAATTAACAGGAAGAGCCAACAGATCACAGGGAAGGCACAAACCAGATGTTCTTCCTGTGACAGGATGGAAGCTGTGGGGCTGATAGAAACATGGGCTGAGAGAGCTAATGGATTGCTGAGATGCAGATACCACTTCTTCCCATCCCGGTTGAAATTCACCTCCATTCTACGGGGCAAGATTATTTAAATCCCAAATACCCTACCACACAGGCATTACAGCTTTTATTTTAATAATAGGAAGGATAATTACTGCTTTCTCATAACCAAACACCATTCTAAACATATTGTAACCCTTTGAGAATTGCGATTATTGTCATTATTTTGTTTTGCAGATATGAGGGAACTCAGACAAAGAGAGCCAAGTTTCAAACACAGGAAGTACCACAGAGCCTTGGCACTTCACCCCCACACTGTTGCCTCTTTCAGCCTGAATGGTTGGATTCAAAGTAATTATTAATGTCATTCCAATAAATGTTTTTCATGTATTAGAGATAGCAGATGTGTAAAAACCTTCAAACAGTATTTTAAAGACTAAGAACAAAAGCAAACAAACAACTACAACAACAACAAAAACAAAGACTTGAAAATTTGTGAATTCAATTGCTGTTTAGTCCAACAGATGATATCAGATCCAGCATTATGTTACAACATACTACTTATTGAGACTACAAATCACTTAATGATTGTCAATTTATTGAGAAGCAATTGGAGAAATTTGATCCCCCCCCCCCCAAATGGATCGCTGTCTCTCTCCTAACTCAGTTCCAAATCAAAATCAAACTCAAGTACATCTTACTGGTGAGAACTAAGTCAAAACCAAAACTACAGCTGTAGGGGTATTTTAGGGGACAGATGAGGCAGGGCACTGAAGATAGCAGGAAACAGTTTTATTTGGCTGCAGCCAGATTCAGAGAGCACAGTTTTTGCTGTAATCAATTAATCCCCTGAACCCAGAATTCAGGTAGTTTCAGAACTTTATACCCAGCATGTAAGCAGAGGGGCTCAGAAGTTCACAGTCTGCAGAAGTTCACATTAAAGCAGTTATTTCTTTCACTGTTTGAGGCAACACTTCTCCCCTTTCTTCCTCCCCTTGCCAGCTGTTACTAAGGAGCCCAATTGGTAACTGCTCTTATCTTTGAAATGTAGACATCTCTGTGAAGCCCCACCTCAAGGCCAGAGGCCTTGTTAAAGGATCTGTCATTTTTTAAATCACATTTTGTGTTTGCAAACACACTTCTGCAAACTACTATACTGGATAAATGTTTGTGAAAAAGCAGTAAAGGGGCATTCAGCACCTGGAGTGCTGATTTCTTTCAATCCAGTGACCAAGTAATAGAGCAACAAGAAAACAGGAAGTTTACCTACATTGAATTATTTTATAGAGACTCTCTTGCTGGTAGTCTTAAAATCCATTATGGTGAAGATTTCTAGAGAAGCTTAGTTAAGATTTTCTGTGGAGAAGTGGGTGCCACTACAGATTTATCACATGTCATATCTCAAAATAATTTCAAAAAGAAAAATACTGCCAAAGAAGCAAAACAAACAAACAAACAAATAAACAAAAAACAAAAAAACCCAAAACACATGAAATTAAAAAATTGATTTGTGGGCTGAGGGCCTAGCTCAAATGTAGAACATGTGCTTATAAACAAGGCCATGGATTCAACCCCTGGCACCAAGTAACCAAGTAAACAAACAAAACAAACACCTGATCTAATACTCAATCATTCTATGTATAAAAAAATTACCAGGAAAAATATTTGACTACATAAAAATTAGAAACTCCTCAATTTCCAAAAGAGTGTGAATAAAATTAAAAAGCATTTCCAGTTTCTGTAGTGTTAGATTAGCTTGAGTGAAACTAATCACTACACATATAACAAACTATAAACTCTGGACTAAAGATTTTTTCAAAAATCTATTTGTGGGCACTGGAGAGCAACCAAAATAGACAAAAAATAAAAAGGATTCAAGGTTTGGAAGAAGGAAACACAAATATGACCTTTATCTTGTGGGTACTCATCTGTCAGCCAGACTCAGATGTAAACAGAAAACAACAGTCTTGGTCTTGAGCATCAGGATACAGTTAGCAGCTGCCAGATTGTCTTGGAAGTTGAAGGCATAAATCCAGGAAGGAGTGAGTCACATGGAAGAAAATGAAATTTGCCAATAAATCTCCGTCAAATCCTTGTTTCACACTCGAAATGGACATTCATTGAGCAGAGGTTCTAGGAAGGTCGAGGTGAAAGTTATTTCTAGAAGACTGAAAGAATACTGAGCAGAGATTTCAGAAGCTGCCCCACGAGAGGAGAAAAAAAAAAACACCCCCCAAAAAACTGGAAATATCAATGTTCAAAAATAAAAGATTTGTTAAAGAAATTGTGGTGTATCCATATAGTGAGAAACTGATGTGACTCCATTTTTAAAAAGAAATAAACAACAGCAACTTCTACCTCAAGGCCAGTCCTAAGGAAGGGGGTGTGACCCTTGTCCTTGGAAAGACCCACAGAGCACTCCTAAGCACATACCCACCCTGCTGAGTTGTTTGCCTGTAAATAACAGAGGTCTGCTGTGGCAGGTGTCCCTGACTCAGTTAGGCTAGGTAAGGACCCATAGCAACCCCCTAGCAACCACCAATCAGCATGAGACAGGGAAAATACTTGGGATGCCAGATGACCCCGAAGTAGTTTATGGTGGTTGATAACATGTTGGGAAACCATGTAGTTTAGCACATATACCACTCGTGGCCTAAACCAATCAGTTCAAATGAATCCTCCTCTTGTACTAACCAATCACCCCTACCCAACTTGTTCCCGACATTGAATATGCTAATCAATGTTAAGAGCTGTTGTTTGATTTTCCTTCGGTATGGAATGATATGCTGTGTGATGTTGTGACGCATAGAGTACCCCCCAAACCTATAAAATCTCACTGAACAAAGGACCAGGACTCACTCCCTGGGACTGCTGCGTCGGGAATGGTTGTGAGTCCAGGCTCGAGCTTGCAATAAAGACTCTCCTGTGATTGCACCGGATTCGGCTCCTGGAGGTCTATTGGGGTCCCATGAATCTGGCATAACAATAGTATAACACAATAAAGTGATTAAAAGATTGTTTTAGGCTAACAGTTAATGAATAAATAGTCACAACATTTCTATGTAAAAAGTCAAGCAGGTTAAAAAAACATGCCATTATTCATTTGTCCAAATCCCTAAAATATAGGACACCAAGTGAATCCTAATATAAACAATGGTCTTTGGATAATTATGATCTATCAATGTAGATTTATCAACAAATGACTACTCTGGTGGGGAATATTAATAATGGTGGAGACCATGTATATTAAGGATAAGGAGTGTTTGGGAAATCTCTGTACTCTCCTTAAAAGTTCACTATGAACCTAAAACTGCTCTAAAAGAATAAAGTCTATTAAAAAATAAACAATATGCATAGTATGATTCCAACTTTGCATTTGAAACACACCACCCCTGACTCCAAATATCAAAGAGATATAAAAACAAAGCATAAAGAGGGGTTTTCTGATGATAGATATATAGATGGATATATATATATATATATATCTCCATTTTTTTTTTTTTTTTTGTACAGGGGATTGAATCCAAAGGGTGCCACATTCCCAGCCCCTTTTATTTGGAGTCAGGACTCCTAGAAGTTGCTCAAGCTTGCTTTGATTTTGAAATCCTTCTGCCTCAGCCTCCTGAGCTGTATATGGGTGTATGCCGCTGAGCCCCTGGGAGGTGGGTGCCTTTCATTTGTTAGTAATTCATTTCTTTTATACCTGTGTGATTTTTCTTTTTCTTTTCAGTGCTGAGTGCTGAACCCAGAGACTCAATGGTGTCAGGCAAGCACTCTACCACTGAATTACCTCCTCCGCCCAAATCCCCATATTTTCTGCAAGTACTGAAGCCGGAATTAGGCTGGCAGTCAGTATAGATAGGTAGATCAAGTCAGGACAATTTGAGCGAGTCTCTGCGAGTTGGAGACTGTCCCCTGAGGGACAGTTAATTCCTTCAGAGTCCTTCCTGCTCCCTTATCAAGAACTTACCCCTGCTCCAACCTGTTGCTAAGGTAACCGGTCCCAGGAGTTGCCCCTCCCTACAGGGAGCTATAAAGTTGTTAATTAATGTGTCCTGGGCAGCACCATCCTGCCCTTCCCCCTTCAGCCCACCAATTTCCCACCTTTATTTAGGCTGTCCCACCAAGCATTCCTGGGCCTAGTCCAGGGCCCAGTCAAGTACTCAGGAAGGAGAAAGATAAGGGGAAGAGGGCAGGAGAACAAAGGAAGCCTAGGACAAGTAAAAAGTGCAGAACAACTTGCTTCTTGGGATATCAGGATACCAGCTATGGCCCCCTTCTCCCTCCCGGAAGAAGCCTATGTTACCCCTTTTAAAATAAACCCTGCTTTATATGCTTGCCTCCATATGCTTCTCTAATGTTCAAACTTCAACATGTGGGGAAGCAGGATCCACCCCCAATAACCTGCGGTATCAGTACTATGTATTACCTATTCAGGAAACCTTTTTTTAAAAAAATGAGCCTATACTATATACCATGTTTTTTACACATATTATCTTTCATCCTCAAAACAACCATTTGGAATAAAATATAGAATTATTCTTAATTATTCTTTATCAGAATAAATACCTTTTTAATATATACATTTAACGATAAAACAGGCTCAGAAAGTTTGAACAATTTGCTTGAAGTCAAAGGGCTAGTTAAGTGGGAGAGTTGAGATTCAAAATATGTCAATTAAAAACCACACTCTTCCTGCAGGGTTCTACTTCAAAGGACTTTAGAGCTACAAAGTGAAAGCACATGAAAGAGAATACAAAAAGAAAAAGAAAATGGAGGCAGACCTCGTGGACCAGCAATGCTTTATTCAGCACCGGAGGGGCACATCTTCATCTTCGGGGCACAGGGGAAGGGCGGTGGGCCACCTGGAGGGTCTGGTTTTTATGGGACTCTGCTAAGAGCCAGGTCGTGGAAGGAGTTACTTAACTTTTGGCGGGCTTTTTGGCTGGCCAGGCTAGGTGGTAGGAGGAGTTTTGGTGCCCGGGTTAATTTAGGGCGGGCGGGAGGGCGGGCCGGTAGGGGAACTGTAAGGGAAGTTCCCTCCCTGGGGCCTAATTGTCTACGGACTTCACAAAGGATCTGGAAGACGCCACTCAAAGTAAAGTTTGAAGTGCTCCTCCTTTTAGCAGGTGAAAAATCAGAATTTCACATAAGTTAAATGATTTATTTGCCAAATGCAAGCTCTTCCTTAGTGATTAAAAACAGCAGCAACAAACAAAACCAAACCCAGGTCTCCCTATTGTGTTTACGTGCTTGATTTGCTCCTTTCTTTGCTTGATTTGGGCACGAAATCTTTGTTATTCCCTATAACTTGTAGTTTGTTTCTTGGTTGTTATACAAGTCTACAGACCTTCATGCAGTAGGGCACAGGAAAAAGTGCGGACCCGAGAACTGGGGAGCTGGCTACTGCTCAAGAGCTACATACGCAGGAGCTCCTCCTATTGGAGCAGGGGATAGCAAGAGGAAAGGTGGCCAAGACTTAAGGCACAGCCTGAACCCCAGGAGGATCTTCCTGTGGGCAGCAGAAAGTTCTGGGAATGGAAGACAGTAAAAATGAGTGACAGGCTCATCCAATGACAGGTATGGAAACTCGCTTCTAGGATTAATACAAGAATTGACTAGAGAACATAATTTTGAAACCTAAATTTTAAAGTTGTTTAAGAATGATATGCTTACACAGGAATCAAGGGATGAAAAAGGTAAATTGAAGTCTCCCCGTCGGGGAATCGAACCCCGGTCTCCCGCGTGACAGGCGGGGATACTCACCACTATACTAACGAGGAGGACTACTAGCTTCCCGTTTTCAAAATCACTATTTATGAAAGTCCTAAACTATTACTGAACCTTCGAAAAGTTGCCGGTTGCTGGCATAGTTTTTCACCGTCCTGATCCATGTAGTGCAGTAAAAGAGGTAAAGCCATATGTCATTCATAGGGAATCTATAGGTATTTACATTCTATAAAATTTACAATTGAAGAATAAGGGGCATATACCTGTTTCCCCCCAAATACTTAAACTTTAAATAGCTGTGGTGAGTATCCGTTTAAGAAGTTCTACTTATTTAGGAACTTCATTTATTAATGTATTCTTTCAATTAATTTATAAATTAAAAGTAAATTTGAAAATGCGATGTCTTAAATGAACCCGCCAATTTCACACTACTCATGTGTTTTTGGCTACCGTCTGAACTTCGCAGAGGAATTCCTTTCCGAGTGTGAGATTCAAGCATGAGATCCCAGAATCCAGAAGATCACAAAGATTCATTCCTGAGTACCGGGAAGTATCAAAACTAGAGATAGTGAGACAAGAACTGCAGTTTCTAGTGTCAGGCAGGTATAAAATGCAACAAGTATCCAAAATAAATAAAATCACTTTGCGTTGGCCGGGAATCGAACCCGGGTCAACTGCTTGGAAGGCAGCTATGCTCACCACTATACCACCAACGCTTTGAGGAAGCACCTTTGGAATTACATTTAAAACGGAAATAGAGGTTTAAAATTTGTCCAAGGTCTCAAATTGCGCCCTGACTCTGAGGAATGCAGAAGCCACCCAGTGCCGGAGCCTCGGACGCCAAGGTTGAATGAGAAAGCCAGGGCTCAGCTCCAAGGCAGTTATTTCCCCCGCCTCATCTCAGCCCTGTTAGCCTTACAGCCGGATGTTCCCAGTTCCATGAGACTCGGTACTGGATCCACCTGCTGTCGGATTTGGCAACAGACATTTGGGCGAAGGTATCTAGTCAGATACTAGATTCACGACTGGCTTGACTCTGCTTCTCTAGAGGACAGGAGCGCCAGGGAAAATGGAAAATGGAACTTCAAGGTTTAAGGCGGTGAGGAAGTTGGAAAGAGCTGTTAGTAACAGACAGTTTTATTTTTGCTGCTTTATAAAGAAAGGGGTGCAGGGAGAATCAAATTTTTATTTGAAACCATAAATAAACATTAATATGATGTGGCATAATGCTCCATAATGATAGACTTAAAGGAAAATAAAGCAAGCTTTTGGCCGTGAGTCAGGATGGCCGAGCGGTCTAAGGCGCTGCGTTCAGGTCGCAGTCTCCCCTGGAGGCGTGGGTTCGAATCCCACTTCTGACAAAGAAGTATTTTGGCTCTGCAACTTTCTTTCTCTACCAAATGATTAACAGTTATTTTCTGGAGAAAATAGTGTTGCTATATACTTTTTAAAAAAATCCTACACGAAGATTATTTGTGCTTTGTTGCAAATGTAGAGCTGAATCTACTTTTCTGTATTATATGCAGAAGACTGTTAAATTTGCAGTTGCAATTAAGATCTATACCTGCCTATTGAGGAAGAAAATTCTTTTTTTTTTTTTTTTAACTTTAAGACACCAGTTTTCCTTTGCCTGTTTATCCCTTCCTTCATCCAACAACAATGTATTGAGATCTTTCTATATGTCAAACACCCTGAGGAAGGCAGCTATCAGTCTCTTCTGACTGAACAAGTGACTAAACAAAGAAAAGCCCATCATTTGCTATAGCAAATTAATTATTAATTGTAATTACCTCAAGTCTATTAATGCTAGGGCAATGGTATCAAACTTTGGTGACCATGAGATTCTTATGTTTCTCCACTTTGCCCACACCAACCAATTTAATTCAATAGGTTACCTAGTTCATACCAGGAAAAGAGATCACTAGATCAAATGGAGAAGTAATAGGAAAAATAAACTCATGGAATTAGTTGCTTCAAGAAATCCTTTTTCTACAATTTCAAAAATAAACCACTTTCTGATTTGGGAGAAACTGTATGGAAAATAAAAAGTTCTGTCCTTTTAGGAAGAGAAAAGAGCTGTTAAGAAAAAGAAGCAGAATGTGAGAAGTTCATAAGGGCCAAGATGTAAGGATCTTTAGCTTGATTAATGGAAGTTTGCCAAGCATAACTGTTATTTTAATAGACTGTGACCTTGGGGAAAGCATTTGACACTTCTGAGCCTTAGTTTGCTTCCTAGTAAAATGGGTGTAGAATTGAAATAGCCTAGAACTCATCAAAAAGGCAGATTTCAGGTCTCACCTCAGACATACTTAATTTGGAAAAGAAAAAAAAAAGGTCTACTTAATTTGTATTTTGTAAGATTCCCTCAGCTGATTCAAATGTATATTAAAATTTCAGAACTGGTATAATCTACATTGCTGAGAGCCACGGCCGAGTCTGTATGGCCCCTGGCATTTTGCCAACAGTATTGATTGACAGGCGAGGCATTACTATCCGCCTCTGCCGCAACTTTTGAGTTCTCGCACTATTTTGGAGTTCTCATGGGGATTTCCGGGGATTCCCCGAGAGTTCCCATTGGTTGGGGAAGTGCAGGAGGAGGGATTTCCGGGAGAGATATTTCCGGCTGGGGGTTCCTGGACAAGCCTCCTGGCGCGTTCGGGAGGATTCCCCGGGAGCTGTGTGAAGTGTTTTCCTGCAGTTTAAAAATAAAGTTTGTTCCTGCTTCAGTGGCTCGTGATTTATGCCCAGCCAGACTGCGGCATTTGGTGGCCCGTACGGGGGACGTCTGAAGCTTCGGGGTAAGTGAAATTGCTTGCCCCTAAGGGAAGGCGAGAGAATGGGCGACCATTTTAAAAAACAATGTGTTCTTGTTTTGATTTGTTTTGTGTTTGTTTCAAGCTGCCTATCCCTAGAATTTTCTCAGGCAGATTGGGAAAAATGGTTGGCTCAAGGTTTGAAGTTGTTCACCCCTGAGGAAGAGATAGAAATAGACCACAAATGCACATGTCAAGAAAATAGGAAAATTGATACAACGATTTTTTGTTCCGTTTTTGTTTCATCCTGTTTCGGTTTTGTTTTGTGTTATCTTACTGGGTTGCGTTATCTTTATAACAGATTAGAAATTAGTAAAAAACAAACTGAAAGAGTGTTAAGTAAACTGTTAGAGGTTCAGACCATGGAGAAAGACATTTTAGATCAAGCAAAAGAGAAGGTCTCTCAAGCTAGTCAGACAGAGAAAAAAAATTTAAAGAAAGAAAGCTTAGAGGAGAAACAGCTATTAGGGAAAAAGCTACAACAGGAGGCTGCTACTAACACCGTTCTATCACCAGAGGGCGTAATTCAACCAACAGCTCCCCCTATGGAGATAGCTGAGTGGCCCTCAAACCCCGTAGTTGATAGATGGGATCCTGAGACAGGACCTCAAAGATTAGCATGCCCTGTACTTGAGCAGGCAGGAGGGCAGCGAATTCACCGTGCTTTAGATTTCAAAACAGTGAAGCAGTTAAAGGAGGCTGTAACAACCTATGGTCCTCAAGCACCGTTCACTGTAAGCATGGTCGAATCCATTACCAACTTGGACATGACGCCAGCAGATTGGGCTAGTATGTGTAAATCTGTGCTAAATGGAGGACAATATTTGTTATGGAAGGTTGCCAATGAGGAATTTTGCAGGGAGACAGCTAGACAAAATGCAGCAGCCGGTTACCCTCAAAGAAATCTAGATATGTTGTTAGGAAAAGGGCCTTATGAGGGTCAACGGCAACAAATTGAATATGATCCTGGCGTATACGCACAAATTGCTGTAGATGCGGTTAGGGCATGAAAAACTTTACAGGGGCATGGAGGTTTACAAGGTCAATTATCTAAGGTAATACAAGGAACTAATGAACCTTACGCTGAATTTGTAGATAGGCTTATTCAAGCAGCTTCCAGAATTTTTGGGGATACAGAACAGGCAATGCCATTTATAAAACAACTGGCTTATGACCAAGCAAATCGTTGTTGCAGAGAGGTCATTAGACCATGGAGACATGAAGATTTAAACACATATATTAAATTATGTAGAGACATTAATGAACAAGGGCAAGTCTTAGCAACAGTACAACAGGCTTTAGATGCCAGGCCAAAAACATGCTATAATTGTGATCAAACAGGACATTTTAAAAGGAGTTGCCCCATAGGAGGAGGGTTTAACAAAGCTAGATATCAAACGAATAGAATACCGGGTATTTGCCCACGATGCCGTAGAGGGAAACATTGGGCTAATGAATGCCGTTCTCAAACCACCATAGAGGGTATTCCGTTATCAAAAAACAGACAAGGACCAAGTGTTTACCCACGATATCGTGGAGAAAGGCATCGAGCTCCATTGCCAAAAAACGGACAGGGGGGCCCAATGCTCCGGGGCCCACGACCACAAATGTACGGGGCACTGGAGGAACCCAGAAACACCATGGAGGAACCCAGCAACACCATCAGGGTAGTGCCCAGGACACATTATCCATCAGATCTCTCATCAGACGAACCAGAGGAAGCGCAGGGTTGGACATCTGCGCCTCCGCCAGAGCAGTACTAACTCCAGAGATGGGAGTTCAAATCATTCCCACAGGAGTAAAAGGACCTCTTCCCCAAGGAACAGTAGGCTTATTGTTAGGACGCAGTTCTTCTACGCTAAAAGGACTTATGATATGTCCCGGGGTAATTGATCCCGATTATGAAGGTGAAATAAAAATTATAGCTAGCTCTCCAAAGGGTATATCAGTAATTTCACCAGGAGATAGAATAGCACAGTTATTAATAATACCCAGCCTACATGATAAATTTTCCAGTAGTACTATAGAAAGAGGTTCCAGGGGATTAGGCTCCACAGGTGTAGATTGGGCTATGCTGTCTTTAAATTTAGATTCTCGTCCCATGCTAAAACTAAATATTCAAGGACATGAATTTAATGGACTACTGGATACAGGTGCAGACCTTAGCATCATATCTCGTCAAGAATGGCCAAAACATTGGCCGTTACAACAAGCCACTCAAACGCTTCGAGGCCTAGGAGTGGCGACTAATCCCCATAGAAGTGCAATGGTATTAGATTGGAAGGATCCTGAAGGATGTGAAGGAACTATACAGCCATATGTATTGGATCATCTTCCTATAAATTTATGGGGACGAGATGTCCTAGATCAATTAGGTTTGACATTAACAAATAACATCAATCCAAATGCGCCCACTATTAGGGCTAGACAAGGTTTCAGGAAAGAAAAAAGATTAGGAGAACAAGGCATAGCAGCACCAATTCAGATAGATCAGGGAATAAATAGACATGGACTGGGTTTTCAGAAGGGGTCACTGAGGCAATAAAAATTACTTGGAAATCAGATAGACCAGTATGGGTTCCTCAGTGGCCCCTGACTAAAGAAAAGATACAAGCAGCCCATGACCTGGTCAAACAACAATTAGCGGAGGGACATATACAACCTTCCGTATCTCCTTACAATACTCCCATTTTTGTCATTAAAAAGAAATCTGGTAAATGGAGATTATTGCAAGATTTAAGAGCCATTAATAATGAGATGGTTATTATGGGACCTGCTCAATCAGGGATTCCTCAATTGTCTGCTTTGCCAAAAACCTGGTACGTTTTAGCTATAGATATTAAAGATTGTTTTTTTTCAATTCCAATTCATCCTGAGGATAGTCCACATTTTGCATTTACTATCCCTGCACTGAATCATGAAGGTCCTGATCAGAGATATGAATGGAAAGTACTCCCTCAAGGGATGGCTAACAGCCCAACTATGTGTCAAATTTATGTTAACAAAGCAATCCAGCCACTTAGAAATCAAAATCCTAAACTACAAATATTTCACTATATGGATGATGTATTGTTAGCACACAAAGATAAAAACACATTGCTAGAATGTTATGCCACACTTACAAATTTATTAAAAAATTATAATCTAGAGATAGCAATAGATAAAGTACAATTAAATTTTCCAATTAATTATTTAGGAGTTCTATTATCCTCAACCATGGTCCGTCCACCAAAAATTCAAATACGAGTAGATCAACTCAAATCACTTAACGACTTTCAAAAGTTATTAGGAGACATAAATTGGATAAGGCCTTATCTAGGCATACCAACAGGAGAGTTGGGACCTTTATTTGATATCCTAAAAGGTCCATCAGATCCAAATTCACCCCGCATGTTAACGCCTGAAGCAAGAAAGGCATTAAAAATTATTGAAACATATATGGAAAATATGCATTTGGATAGAATTGATATAACTTTGCCTTTATTATTTATTGTAATACCAACAAAAAATATTCCTACAGGAGTATTTTGGCAAGAAGGTCCATTATTGTGGATACATTTATCTTATTCTCCTAACACTATTCTTACTAGGTATCCTGAGGCTGTAGGACAATTAATACTCAAAGGAATAAAAGCAGCAAAGGGAGTGTTTGGAATTTCTCCCAATAAAATTATTACTCCATATACTATGGATCAAATTGATGAGTTAGCTAATGAGTTAAATACTTGGGCAATAATCATGTGTAAATCTAATGTTTCATTTGATAATCACTTACCATCTAATCCTTTGTTGTCTTTTTGGTCTTCGCATCCTGTAGTTTTTCCAAAAATGACAAGAAAAACCCCTATCATGAATGCTCCAAATGTATTCACTGATGGGTCAAATAATGGTACAGCAGCAGTAGTTACCCCTGATCAAACTTTTACATTTTTAGTACCCAAACAATCAGCTCAAAAGGTAGAGCTTAATGCAGTTTTACAAGCTTTTGTGATGTTTAAAGATTCTGTATTTAATTTATTCTCTGATAGTCAGTATGTAGTTAATGCTATAGTATCCCTTGAAGATGCTGGCAGGATTTCCCCTTCCTCTACTGTTTTCTCTTTGTTTTCTGCTATACAAAGTGTAATCTGGGACAGAAAAGATCCATTCTTTATAGGACATATCAGAGCACATACAGGATTGCCTGGAGCCCTTAGTTTGGGCAACGATTTAGCAGATAAAACTACACATGACATACATATTTTCTCTACACTAGAAGAAGCTACACATTTTCATAAAAGGTTCCATGTCAATGCTAATACTTTACAAAAGCGTTTTAAAATAACTAAGGAACAAGCTAGACAAATAATAAAACAATGTCAAAATTGTGTGACCTTTTTACCACAAGTTAATCTTGGAGTCAATCCTAGAGGACTGATACCTAACCATATTTGGCAGATGGACGTCACACACTTGCCACAATTTGGAAAATTAAAATATTTGCATGTTACAGTTGATACTTCTTCCGGATTTTTGATGGGCTCCCTTCATTCCGGAGAAAAAACTAAAGATGTTATAGCTCATTGCTTACAAAATTTTGCCACTGTGGGCGTTCCAAAACAGTTAAAAACAGATAATGGTCCTGGTTATATTTCTACCTCTTTTAAACAATTTTGCTCATCATTTGGCATTACTCATATAACAGGAATTCCATACAATCCACAGGGACAAGGCATAGTTGAAAGAGCTCATCAAACTATTAAAATGTACTTACTAAAGCAAAAAGAGGGAATTGGAAAGGGGTATATGTCACCCAAAGATAAACTTAAAATAACCCTTTTTACTCTAAACTTTTTAAATTTGGATTCCTCAGGGCTTAGTGCTGCGGAAAGGCATATGTGTCCAAAAAATGTACATAAGCCTAAGGTACTTTGGAAGGATATTCTAACAGGACAATGGAAAGGTCCTGACCCAGTGATTGTCTGGAGTCGGGGTTCTGTTTGTGTTTTTCCACAGGGAGAACAGCAGCCGATTTGGATTCCAGAGAGATTAACTAAAACAATTTCTACAGGCCAAAAGGAAGATGATTTGACTCAAATCCATAACAGCTGATATCCAGAACTCCAGTTTGGCTATTCTTACATCTGCGACGGTGATTAACCAGGATGTTTTTTTCAATATTTATTTTATTATTTGCCTTTTCCCACATCATAAAGTTCTATTTTATTTTTGAGCTCATACAGACCTAGGATAATGTTTTTCTGATCAGTTTTATTTTTTGACTGTGGAGTTTTTAAGCATTGCAATGGAGATTTCACCTAGGTAAAGCTACAAGGCCTTTACTATTGTCTTATGTGTTGTATGTTATGTGTGCACACTTCTGTTTTGTGTTGTATGTCTGTATGTGTGTATGTCCATATATCATATATGAGGAGCGCTCATGAATAAATGGATCCAAATTTTTTTTATTCATGTGATTTTAATGGTTTAATTTAGATTGGGTAAACAGCTGTTGAAAATTGTTTTAATATGTGAACAAATAAGGAGGTTAACAGATCTGTTTGTTTACTTTCACCTTTCCTTCTCATTATATTTAATAATTCTGTTCAGGATAATGTAAATTGTTCAAAAAATTGTTTTCTTAGTGCCTGTTGGAATGTTACATAATTTTTTTCTTAGCATCATTGCCAGAATTCCTATCTTCATCCCAGTGCCGGTGAAGACAAAGATAAAACCAAACTACAGCTTCTTCGATAGTTATCACAACAAACTGTAAAAACTGATGCATCAATGAATAATAACTCAACAAGTAATGCTCAATTAAGGAGTTGATTTACTTTGGGAGGAAATGGACATATTGACAGATTCCTCTGCTTTGAATTGCTTGCAGACCTTGCCTGGACTATGTATCATTTGTATGTATTGTGAACTATCTGTTGGTACAGCGAATTGTGGTAGTGCTGGAGTATTTTTGCTGATGGTGTCACCGGTGGTACAATTTTTCAAAGGAGCCCTCAATTGGCTTAGTGTCATGGCATTTTGCATCCTCCTCCCTTCTACTAGTGATGGTCTAAAATTTGGGGGCCAACAGAGGTGAGGCAAAGAACCTCACCCCCCACTGGTGCAAAGGCCTATCCACAAGTATGGCTGTATGCTGGACCGGTAGTCAGTGACGGGTATGATCCAATTGCAGTGGTACCAACCTAAGACAGGAGGCTGACGCCTAGAGGTCAGTTCATCCGATGACGGGTAAGGACCATATGTTGAATTGGACTGCCTAACAGGCACGGTCCCTAAGCCACATTGCTTGTTGTTTAATTAAACAAAAAGGGGGAGATGCTGAGAGCCACGGCCGAGTCTGTATGGCCCCTGGCATTTTGCCAACAGTATTGATTGACAGGCGAGGCATTACTATCCGCCTCTGCCGCAACTTTTGAGTTCTCGCACTATTTTGGAGTTCTCATGGGGATTTCCGGGGATTCCCCGAGAGTTCCCATTGGTTGGGGAAGTGCAGGAGGAGGGATTTCCGGGAGAGATATTTCCGGCTGGGGGTTCCTGGACAAGCCTCCTGGCGCGTTCGGGAGGATTCCCCGGGAGCTGTGTGAAGTGTTTTCCTGCAGTTTAAAAATAAAGTTTGTTCCTGCTTCAGTGGCTCGTGATTTATGCCCAGCCAGACTGCGGCACTACATGACTTTGCACAGGTTAATCTTCAAGGTGAAATACCCTTTCCCTTGCTTCTCACTAGGCCATCTTTGACTTAGTGTCATTTAAGTATTTACAATGTGTCAGACTCTGTACTTTGAAAAGAGGGTACAAAGTTAAATTAAGCACTGTGTGTGTCTTAGGAACCTCATAATGCATACATAAGAGACATGCTTACAAAAATTTAAAAAGGTAATTTTTAAACAAAGCTATTCAAGGTTACCATTAACCAAGTGTTCAAGGTTACCATTGCCAGTGACTAGTGACAGTGATACTATGCAGTCTCAATTTAAGATGATGACGTGGACACTTCACTTCAGTAGTATATTCTTCCCCCAAAGCCTCAGTCAGATCTGAAAAAATACCAAACAAACCCAAATTAAGGGGCAAGCTACAAAATATCTAACTAGTAGTCTTCAAAAGTATTAAGGTCATGAAAAACAATAGATGACTGAAAAACTCACAGATCATAGGGACTTTAGGAGACATGATGTTAAATGCCACATTGTATAACAGTAGTCCACTTTATGCTTTGACTATAGTCCTTGCTGCTCTGCCAATGTGACTTATTTTTTTAAATGGACATGTTTCTTTCTCTTCCTCTCTTCCTGTTCCTCCCTAATCTCAGGGAAAATAGAATTACCTTTCTTTCCTATCCTAAGCAGAGTTATCTGTCCCTGAGTACACACTCACCATAGGAATGAAGCAATCCAGACTCTGGGGATGGTAACAGAAGATTTCATAAATGACTATCTCCCAAATTAACAAGGGAATTACAACTCCAGACAGAGAACATGTGGAATGTAGCCTTTAAGTCACCTCTTTAAAAGCCCCCTGTTCCTGCTGATGGGCAGAATCACAGCCTTTGGGACAGGAGTCCCCTGTGTTTCTCTTTTGCAATCAAAGCAATAAACCTTCTTTTTCCTTTTACTCAAAACTGTGTCCTTGTTATTGGATTGACATGGGAGACAAGAACCGAGCTTTTGAATACACTAATATCAGTAGAAACCAGATAGTGATGTGATTAGAATTATCTAATTGTCGGCCTCCCACAATATACTCCAGAGTCCAAGACTTGGGGTTTTGTTTAAAAAAAAAATGGGTAAAGTGACATGATTAGAATTGTCTAATAAGCATACTTATTTCTTTCACATAGCTAAGATCAATCATTCCCCAGACCTATTCTAACATATACTGCCATGTGGCATGCGACAAACACTCAGTGGTCACTCCAGGGGAACTGGGCCACACGAAATAACCACACAAGAGACAGAAATACTTTTATCTTTGGGGGTGCTGTGATGGCTCTTCTGACCTTAAAGGTCCGCAGAAAGAGAGTGAGCCTGCTCATGCTGACCCCTTTTATTGAGGAGAAGCCATTCAAATGAGGCAAGAGGCCAGGTTTCAGGGGACTGTGTCTAGCTTCATAATGTCTGCTGTCAGCAGGTTGACTGACATCTAGGAAGGCCACACCCAAAGGCAGAGTAAGGAAAGGGGACACACAAAGGGCATGTCCATGGAACATTCTATCCCAAACAGGGCAAGGGGTAATATCACAAAGGAACGAGTTAGTGTAGCTCAACCCATAGGGATGTAGGAAGGCACACCCATGCACAAGACACATTTGCATTTTCTCAACCCTAAAGATGGGGGCTACTATCTTTGGTTACCTAAGCAATCAGATCACAGGGTGACAGACAGTGCCACACCTATCAAAAGGGGAGGCAAACGCTGGTCACATGCTATATCAGCCTCCCACAATATACTCCAGAGTCCAAGACTTGGGGTTTCAAAAAAAAAAAAAAAAGGGTAAAGTGACATGATTAGAATTGTCTAATAAGCATGTGAACTATTTGTCAGTGCTATTACTACATAGACTGACAAACTAAACTAAGCTCCCAATGTTACTGAAAGCTTGGCCTTATCCTTGATGCCAAGCCAATAACTTGGACATGATTTTGAGAAAAAGGAAAAAGATGTATTGCTTTGCTAGCAAAGGAGAAACACAGAGGACTCCTGTCCCAAAGGCTGTGATTCTGCCCATCAGCAGGAACAGGGGGCTTTTAAAGAGGTGACTCAAAGGCTACATTCCACATGTTTTCTGTCCGGAATTCTAATACGCTTGTTAATTTGGGAGATAGTCATTTCTGTAATCTTCTGATGCTGTCCCCAAAGTCAGAATTACTTGTTTCTTTGGTGGGTGTGTGCTCAAGAACTCTGCCTAGGATGGGGAAGAAAGGTAATCCCGTTTCCCCTGAGATTAGGGAGGAGCAGGGAGAGAGGAAGAGAAAGAAAAATGTTCATTTTAAAAATAAGTCACAGTGGCAGAGCAGCAAGGGCCATATTCAAAACATAAAGGGGACCACTGTTATACCAATAGAATTTTTATCTTAGGATCACATATGAGAACCTTGCCAGTACTTAAGTTTCTATCCAGTCTCTGCCTTTTCAACTCTGTCTCCTTTACTTTTCCTGAACAACACAGTTCTCTGTCAGCACTTAAAATTCAGTATTGTTTTAGTGTTTCTGCCTCAAATTCTTCCCCTTATTCTATTTTCCCCTATAGAGAAGTTTCATACTCAACCTTGTGAATTCTCCTTGCGTCTGGCCTTCAGCACCTGCCCTAACATCTCCTGCTTCAGAACCCAAGCTCCATCATGTAGAAAATTGGTAGGAAAGAAAACCAAGGAATTTTAAAAGTTTATTTAGATCTACAACTATTTTTCCCATAACAAAATCCATACATGCAGATATTAAACTACATAAACTGTAGGTGAAAACAATGTTAATGAGTCACACAAATGTTAGTAATGACGACTTCTGCCTGTTTGAAATGAGAAAAGAGAGTTTAAAAAGTCAAATGACAAATACCTCAGTTATAAAACACCTTGAGAAGAAAGTTCCCCATTCGTGGGGGAAGACACTCCCTCACCCACTGAAGTTTCAAGACAGGATCATAGAAGATAGCTTAGAGGGCCCATAAACCCTGGCCTTACAATAACAGCTGACTTATCATGAGGGTCATTCAATCTACCTCCTCAATGATGGGGCCGGTATTGGGCCTCCCCTGTCGGGCTTGAGCCCCACAACTACTGCCCCCAGGGATATCAGGCCCCCCATAGAGCCTAGAAAAGATGGGGTGACAAATTTGCTCCAGTTCCCTCTTCTGATGCTCATATTCCTCCTTCTCTGCCAACTGGTTGTGCTCCAACCAGGCAAGGACTTCCTGACACTTGTCTTGAACTTTGTGCTTGTCCTCTTCAAGAATCTTGTCACTAAGACTTTCTTCTTGCAAGGTGCCCTTTACATGGAAAACATAGGCCTCCAAGGAGTTTTTGGCAGTCACCCTGCACCTCTGAGCATCATCCTCAGCTTTGTACTGTTCTGCCTCACGAATCATCCTATCTACCTCCTCCTTACTCAGCTGGCCCTTGTCATTGGTGATGGTGATCTTGTTAGCCTTTCCTGTGCTCCTGTCAGTGGCTGTCACACTTAGGATGCCATTGGCATCAATGTCAAAGGTCACTTCAATCTGGGGGACTCCACGTGGTGCAGGAGGGATGCCACTGAGTTCAAAACGCCCCAACAGGTTGTTGTCCCTGGTCATGGCCCTCTCACCCTCATACACCTGGATAAGGACTCCAGGCTGGTGATCGGAGTAGGTGGTGAAGGTCTGGGTCTGCTTGGTGGGGATAGTGGCATTCCTTTGTATTAATGTAGTCATCACACCACCTGCTGTCTCCAGTCCCAGGGACAGGGGAGCCACATCGAGCAGCAGGAGATCCTGCACTTTCTCACACGTGTCCCCCATTAACACTGCTGCCTGCACAGCAGCCCCATAGGCCACAGCCTCATCAGGGTTGATGCTCTTGTTCAGCTCCTTGCCATTGAAGAAATCCTGCAGCAGCTTCTGAACCTTAGGGATGCGGGTGGAACCACCCACCAGGATGACATCATGGATTTGGGCCTTGTCTAGCTTGGCATCCCGCAGGGCCTTCTCCACCGGATCCAGGGTGCTGCGGAAGAGATCTGAGCACAATTCCTCAAAGCGGGCACGAGTTATGGATGTGTAGAAGTCCACACCCTCGAACAGGGAGTCAATCTCCAGAGTGGCCTGGGTACTGGAGGACAAGGTGCGCTTGGCTCGCTCACAGGCAGTGCGTAATCGGCGAAGGGACCGCTTGTTCCCGCTCACATCCTTCCCATGCTTCCGCCGGAACTCCTCCACGAAGTGGGTTACCAGACGGTTGTCGAAGTCCTCTCCACCCAGGTGAGTGTCTCCAGCCGTGGCCCTCACTTCAAAGACACCTGCGTCGATAGTGAGGACAGAAACGTCGAAGGTGCCTCCACCCAAGTCAAAAATGAGCACATTGCGCTCTCCGGCTCCCCGCCGGTCCAGCCCATACGCGATGGCTGCTGCAGTGGGCTCGTTGATAATCCTGAGTACATTGAGCCCTGCGATGGCACCTGCGTCCTTGGTGGCCTGGCGCTGAGAGTCATTGAAATAGGCAGGCACCGTGATCACAGCGTGCCTCACAGGCTGTCCCAGGTACGTCTCAGCTGTCTCCTTCATCTTGCTCAGCACCATGGACGAGATCTCCTCGGGGTAGAATGACTTGTCTTCCCCGCGGTAGGACACCCGTACTTTGGGCTTATTGCCCTCATTCACTACCTGGAAGGGCCAGTGCTTCATGTCCGACTGTACAGTAGCGTCAGAGAACTTGCGCCCTATCAGCCGCTTGGCATCGAACACCGTGTTGTGCGGGTTCAAGGCTGCCTGACTCTTGGCAGGGTCGCCTACCAGCCGCTCGGTGTCTGTAAAGGCGACGTAGCTGGGAGTGGTGCGGTTGCCCTGGTCGTTGGCAAGGATCTCCACCCGGCCTTGCTGGAACACACCCACGCACGAGTACGTGGTGCCCAGATCGATGCCGATTACCACTTCTCTTGGAGCAGACATGGCTATGGCTTCTCGAGCTCCTTGGAGGAGTTGGATACAAAGTCTGATGCACAAGGCTGCGGAAGTTAGTGCTGCTTAGCCGTGGAGGGTCGCTCAGCAGTTCTGTCCTTCTGTTTCTCTCTTGCCAGTCCAGTTGGGATCTACTCAGCTCAGCTTCCACCGGCTTTTTATCCCGTTGCGAGGGACCTCCCTCCCCCGCTGCCACGAACCTTCCCTCACCTTCTCCGCCAGTCGAGAGTCTCCCGGTCCCAGCCCGCCCGGGCTGACTCAGCAGGGAGGCGCCGCGCTGACTCGGGGAGAAGGTTCCAGCAGATTCGGGGAGCAAGGCAGGGCGGAGGGGGGCTAGTCGGTCCCATTGGCTCCTGACTCAGAGCTGCCAAAAAGAAACACTGGGAAAGTTCCAGCTTCTCCCGGTTGGTTCTAAAGGCGCTTAGCTGTGGCAGAAACCAGTTAAGGCAGTAACTTCCCGGACTAGTCCTCCCTGATATGGTTGGAAGCAGATTCTCCTGGCGCGCAAGCTTGGGAACCGCCTTAGAGGGCGCGTGAGAGTTTCGTGGCTTGGAAAAGACCCAGGCGAATAGAGCTACAGCCTTAAAACAGTGTTTAAGTTGTTGTCTTTTAGGTATTAAAAAATGTTTCTTTCTTTCGAAACTGCAGGTTTAAAGAGGCAGCATAGCTGTTTATGAAACACATCCTGAAATTGAACAGAGGTGAAGAAGTACTGCTGCCACCTGCCACCCGCTGCCCGTCGGCAGCATTGGTGGTTCAGTGGTAGAATTCTCGCCTGCCACGCGGGAGGCCCGGGTTCGATTCCCGGCCAATGCATAATCGCTTCTTAGTTTTGGTTCGTTCTTTCCCCGCTGTATGACACTTAAGTAGACGAAATCAGGTTATCCGAGATTTTAGTTTCTTTATATTTGGTTCCCGCTCGCTCCTTCTCTGGTGGCTGTGTGCAGTACAAACTTAAACATATCCACTTACATTTAGTAATTTAGTTTGGGTATCTTTTAAGAGACTTCACTCTACTTGGGAGAATGCATCATATAGGGTAGCAGGTGCAAGGTAGCGGGAACATAGCTTCTGTTGAGATCCGTCCTTAAAGTTAGTAATTCTGGGGAGCAACATCCTCAGAGACAAGTTGACAAGGGACACTGTGCGTTTGTCTCTGTGACCTAAGCGGGATCTGAGCCAGAGCCCAGATTGAATTGGACAGTAAATTGATGCAGGTCCCAGTCCATCCTTTGTCCTAAATGACTATACGGGAATTGGGAGTAAATACACACTCATTCCCATTAGGTCTGTGGCTTTATGAATTGAGTCTTATTCTTGTCTCACTTTCTTTAATCCAGAACATTCTATCAAGACTTTCTGGTGTTTGGACTTTTACTGAAAGCCAAAAGAAGATCCATTTCAAACACGTACACTTGGAAATACTCTGAGGAAAGAGAAGATTCAAACTATCCTCAAAAAAAGATAACCTGTGTCTTAATTCCAGGAAGGAGAGAAGCTGTCAGTTTTAAATCCATTCCTTTTCAGAGTCTAGGTCGGTCAGACCTGGAAGCCAGAGTCAAGATATTTTAACAAAGAGAGCCTGAAAGAGAAGGGACCTTACCTCAAAAGAGAAAAGATAGCCTGGGCAGGCTAGGGGGACTGTATCCCAGTCTGTTCAGGTACTGCCTTGTCTGCCCCATTCCTGGACACTGCCCACCCCCAGGCTTAAAATCCTACCTAAGTACTTAAGGTGCTGGGGCTATAACTCAGCAGCAGAGCACTTGCTTAAACATGCCTAAGGCCCTAAGCTTGGTCTCCAGCATTACACACACACACACACACACACACACACAGAGAGAGAGAGAGAGAGAGAGAGGATTCTCTCCACCCACACACAAGAGTTGCAGGTATAGCTTTAAATCACATATACATGCTTCCAGTGTCATTCACTTTTTTGGAATGGTAGTGCTAGGGGTCAAATCCAGGGTCTGGCACTATGCCCCAATCCCCTTCAGATATTTTTAAATTATCTCTTCACTGAGTTTCACTGCATACACATAGAGGAATTTATGTATGCAATACAAACTTAAACATATCCACTTACATTTAGTAATTTAGTTTGGGTATCTTTTAAGTAGAACAGATATTTAAATAGTGACTTAAATGGACACTGTGAAGTGAAGGGATGCTTATGACTCAATGTAGAATACAAAACAAAAGAAACCTGTGGAACAAAATTTATAGCACGATCCAAATCACTTATAAAGTTCTGGCACACTAACTGCCCATATGCTCTTAACGACATCATTTCACTTATCTGGACCACAGATTCCTTGGTTTTAAAATAAGGAGGTTTCTAAGCATTTTCTGGTCTTAAGACTGGTCCTTGATTTCAAATGTCAAAGAATTTACTCACTCCATAATTATTTTAGTGTTTTATCATGTCCCAACTTGCTGAGAGCCACGGCGGAGTCTGTATGGCCCCTGGCATTTTGCCAACAGTATTGATTGACAGGCGAGGCATTACTATCCCCCTCTGCGCAACTTTTGAGTTCTCGCACTATTTTGGAGTTCTCGTGGGGATTTCCGGGGATTCCCTGAGAGTTCCCATAGGTTGGGGAAGTGCAGGAGGAGGGATTTCCGGGAGATATATTTCCGGCTGGGGGTTCCTGGACAAGCCTCGTGGTGTTCGGAGGATTCCCCGGGAGCTGTGTGAAGTGTTTTCCTGCAGTTTAAAAATAAAGTTTGTTCCTGCTTCAGTGGCTCGTGATTTGTGCCCAGCCAGACTGCGGCATTTGGTGGCCTGTACGGGGAGCCCCGGGACACTCAGGGGTAAGTGACGAAAAAAAGCTGCCCATCCATAGATAGGACGGGGGCAATCTGCTCGTCCCTAGGCAGATAGGGCGAGAGGAAAAATGACCATTTCGAGAAAATGGAGAAGATTGATACAGTATGTTTGTGTCTTGTTTTGTCTTGAAATGTTGTATTGTCTTTGTGATGAAAATATGGAAGGGGTGAGAAGTAAATTACTAAGGGAAGAAGGCACCCCAGTGGAACCAAGAATAGTTAGGGCATGTGTTGATAAGAGCCCAGGAACTCTAGTCAGAAAGAAAAAGAAAGTTCAGAAGAAGAAGGATTATCAGGAAAAAAGTTGCGGCAGAGGCGGATAGTAATGCCTCGCCTGTCAATCAATACTGTTGGCAAAATGCCAGGGGCCATACAGACTCGGCTGTGGCTCTCAGCACCAACTGAACTAGGCTTTGAGTAAGTGGAAGTAAACAAAACAAAGACTCCTCCTGGAGCTTGCATTCTAAAGTGGGGGAGGGCAGGGAAGTAGACAACAAACAAGTAAACACATAGTATATCAGTTGGTGATAAAAGTACATGAAGTAAAATAAAGCAGGAGTGCTGGGCACAGTGGGGCATGCCTGTAATTCCAGCAGCTGAGGAGACTGAGGCCAGAGGATCATGAGTTCTAAGCCAGCCTCAGCAAAAGTGAGATACTAAGCAACTCAGTGAGACCCTGTCTCTAAATAAAATGCAAAATAGGGCTGGGGATGTGGCACAGTGGTTAAGCACCCCAAGGTTCAATCCCCAGTGAACCCCCCTCCACAAAAAAAGAAAAAAAAGAAGAAGAAAACAGGAGAGGAGAATTAGGAGTATGGTAGGTGAATGGAGATGTCACTGATAAGGTGACATTTCAGTAAAAACCTAAAGGAATAACATTGTCTTAATCCATTTTTCTGTTGCTATAGCAAAACATCTGGATAGGGTGATTTATAAAGAAAAATGTTTATTTAACTCCCAGTTCTGGAGGCTGGAAGGCCAAGATCAGGTGACCAAGTCTGCTTAGCTTCTAATGAAATCATCTGGGGCTCTATGCATGAGAGAAAAGTACAAGGACAACTAGAAGCACTGGTGTGAGGATGCTTTAGGCCTGAGCCTAAGCAAGAAACTCATTTTAAAAACTCCAGTTTGAAACCTGTGTCTCACCAGGCACACCCACAGAGCCCTCCAGTATGGCCTCAGACAAGTTATTTCCCCTCACCCTGATAAACAGAGTGAAGCCCCTGGCAGGCTGTCCTTGCCTGATGAGAGGGAAAGGCAAGAAGATCAGGAAGGAGACCACCAGACCAGATATTTCTGACCCCAGGGTAAATGATGTCACTGAGAAATCTGGTGATAGCTGATAAGGATTGAAAGGGGGGTCAAAAGCTCCAAAATTTAGTATAAGTAATAGAGCAATGAACAGGGATTCAGCCAGCTGAAACAAGGGTGGACTCAAGCTGGAGAGCCTGATGAGGACCTGTCATCCTATCACTTGTCATCGTTCCTGAGCCTCTGCGAGATCCTTACCGCTCTCAACTCTACCGCCTCGTCTGGATCTTGGTAAGAGCTGCAATTCCTCCCTACGACCCACTCCTCAACCAGTCATCCACTCCACACCAGTAAAAGCCTGCCTTGGTTCCAGACCTGATCACCGTGGTCTGAGTGAGTGTGCATCTGTTGGACATAAAGCCTAAAGCTTAACACTTTTGAACTTAGCACGCAGAGGGAATGTCTGTCATTAGCCTATCATGATTAAGTGTGTTTTGCAGTGCTTAGAATTAATCTAGAATTGTTTGCTGTGAAATAATTAATCTAGAATTGTTTACTGCAAATTGATTATGTCTATTGCAGTGCCTAGCATTAAGGTTTGCCATTTTCTTAATTAAGAACCTATAGAGGGGCTGGGGATGTGGCTCAAGCGGTAGCACGCTCGCCTGGCATGCGTGCGGCCCGGGTTCGATCCTCAGCACCACATACAAACAAAGATGTTGTGCCCACCGATAACTGAAAAATAAATATTATAATTCTCTCTCTCTACCTCTCTCTTTAAAATAAAAAAAAGATATTTAAAAAAAGAACCTAGAGAGTGAAACTGTATTGAGTAATTTGAATGAATAAAGCATTGAAAGGGGCAGAAGTGCGTGGACATTCTTTATTTCTCCTCTCGACTGCATATGTCGCAATTTTGTCCCCTCGCGACAATTGGGAAGAGAGAAAACAGCTAAATTACCACGATAGCTAACATATTACTTTAAGAAAGTATTAACTCATGCATGAAGGCTGAGTTTCCATGACCCCCAAAATCCCACTGGACCCCACCTCCCAACACTAATACATTGAAGACTAAGCTTCAACACAAGTTTTGATGGGGCCAAACCATATTAAAACCATAACAGACATGATGAAACATGATGTAGGTATCTGTAAGGAAGAACATTTCTGAAACAGGAAATAATAGGCTCTGTGCAGAAGTATAATTAGTGTGTTCAATAAAGAGCAAAAGTAATGAAGAGTAAGGAAGGAAAAACAGAGGGAAATAAAATCACAGAGAAAATGAGGATCAAATTGTTAAGCATTTTATAAAACATTGCAAAGGTTTTAGCTTAACTCCAAGTGAAAGGGAAGCTATTAAATGTTTTTGAGCAACGAAGTGACAAAAAGGTGGCTTCTTAGCTTTCAGGGAGGGGCTATGTGGCCTGAAGAGATGCTGTTGCAACTGCTGTTATGCAATAAGGTGAGGAGTCATTTGTCCTGAGGGCCATGGCACCATCTGACTTTGGGATTCCTCCAGTTCTCCACTGAGCTTTGAAGATCTCGCCCAACAGAGAAATACATCCCTGTGTCCACTGCAAACAGGAGTCCCATCATCAGGAAGAAAGTGATTTGGTACCAAGGTAGAGAGATGTATGGAATTGCTGGACCTAGGAGGAGAGGCAGAGGACTGAGTAATTAAAAAATTACAGAAACTTGGAATAAACAATGAGGTCCCTAGAAAGGAACTCAATCCAGAGGTTAAAGGCAAAGACAACAGCAGAAAGGGAGACCAGGAAGAATATCTACCTTTAGAGAATGTCTTCATCTTTCTGCCTTCCCAAGTAAAGAACTAAATTAGCATTTCCTAAAGGGTTTGCCGCAGCCCAGCTGGCTGGGCAAAATAGCTGGGGGGTGACGAACAACTTGTGTACGTTGATACAGCAGGAGTTGAAGCCGTTTATTGCAGGACAGGAGCAGTATTTATACATTCCACACAGCTTATCTAATTAGCATAAACTAGATACAGCAGTCAACCAATCAGGAATCTCCACACTTAATGGCTCACTTTTGTTACTTCTCAAACCACTCCCTCTGGCATTTTGCCAGGCACCATCCAGACTTGTTTACGAACTCTAACATTCCCCTGGCAAAATGCCAGGTGTTATTTTGACTTGTTTACAGACTCTAACATTGGTTATCCTGGACACATCTGTCTGAAGTTATAGAGAGAAATATTTTTGTGGTCATATAGTTTGGCAAATGCCATATGAAACATAGTCTATGTGGTTTTTTCCAACAGGAGTTCTTAAGCTTTTAATGTGCATTATAAATATAAAAGGAGAGGAACACAGCATGTAGCATGTTCCACATCAATGTGAACTTCATTCCAAGAAGTCCCTCAAGGAGTTTCATGGCTGGAGAACAATTTTGGGAGAACCTTGAATTAGGGAATCCACAGACTACATCAACCGATCTTCACTCACCACCTCCTCTGAACCTAGGACTGGGTAGCATTCACTGGCCAAGCTCATGATGCCTCTTGAAAAAGCATGAGGAAATCTACAATGCAAAATATCTCAAGAATAAACAAAGGCCAACCAGGAGCAGTGGCACAGGCCTGTAATTCAGTGACTCAAGAGACCGAGGCAGGAGGATCAAAAGTTCAAGGCCAGCTTGGGCAACTTAGTGAGACCCTGTCTCAAAATAAAAAATAAAAAGGGCTGGGGATGTAGCTTAATTCAGTTCAAGTGCTAAAAAAATTAATGATCTGAAAGAGATCATTAATCACTTCCCCACTCAGCCTTCTGAGGCCTGAAGCTCCTTGAATAACATTTGAAAAACAGAGTTCCCATACTTTGGACAGTGATGGTCACAGATTTTGATGAGTAGGGCGTCCTCCCTACACTTCCTCTGCAGGAGTAATCACCACTGTGACTGCGGTTTGCTGACGGGATGGAGAAGTTGGCATTGAAATGGGAAAACTGCTTGGAATTTCCATTCTGGTAGAATGTGATCTTGTTCAGAGGGTTGTTCTTCCAGCTGTGACACCTCAAAACAATGGTGTCCCCCTCCTGGAACACCAGTTGAGAGGTCTGGAGCAGCAGCCAGTCTGAAAAACAAACATGGGAAGAAAAAGTTCTAAGTATACCTTAGCAGCCTCACCCTCAGGGCTTTATTACTCACAGAATTTGAAAGAATCCCAGATGGAGGGAATTGGAGATGTTTCATGGCAGATGTAAGCATTCTCATATAGGAAAAATATGGTGTCATTTCTATGGGACCTCTAAAGGATAGAAGTTTTCAGAAGTTCTGAAGATGAAGAGCAGATATTAAAAACAATTTTGAGGGCTGGGGTTGTGGCTCAGTGGTAGAGTGCTCGCCTAGTACATGTGAGGCCCTGTGTTTGATTCTTAGCACGGCATATAAATAAATAAAGGTCAATTGACCAAAAAAAAGGAAAAAAACAACAACACCACAATTTTGTGCACTTTAAAACACTATGTTTGTGTAGGGAAATGAATGCACTTTATTAACTGTAGGAGTTAACTGAATAGAACCTCAAACCTTCAATTTATTATGGATAAATTTGTGGTCTAGGAATTACTAACTTCATGGTAACTTTTGAACTTTTTTTTTTCTGGAAGTGAGGTAGGCATCAATTAGCTGTATTAGTAATGAAATAGAGCTTTAATAATGCCAGCCACTCTGTCTTAGTCCATTCAGCCTTCCCTTACAAAATACCATAAACCAGGGTATAAACAACATGAATTTATTTCTTACAATCTAGAGCCTGGAAAGTTCAAGACCAAGGTGCTAGCAGCTTATATGTCTGGTGAAGGTTGTTTTCTGTTTGTAGAATTGAGTCTTATTGACACATCCTCACATGGAGGAAGAGGCCCCAAAGCTCCTATGAGCCTCTTTTAAAAGGGCACTACTCTCATTCATGAGGGCTCCACTCTCCTGACCTAATCACCTCCCCAAAGGCCTCACCTCCTGTTATAATCACTGTGGGGTTTACAGGATTTCAACATATAAATCTTGGGAGAAATAAACTTGCAAGAGTATAGAACACTCTTAGTAGAATCTTACATCCACTAAGAAATGAAGAGGTATGAATTTTTGCATTCACTGTTCCATTGTGGCTCTGAACAAAAGGGGCACTAAAGAAAGCTTTGGAACTTACAATAACTTTTCCCTCCTTGTTTACAAACATCCTCACTCATTGATGGCAGAGTGATCAGATTCCAAAAATTCAGCCACTTCAGAGGACAAGTCTATAAAGAATGTTTTAATAGAGCCATTTTTCTTATAGAAAGAAATATCACATAATAAGAAATATTGTATCTTATTTAAATGAAAATTCACCTAAGAAAATAATATTCTGTACATTGAAAGGCAAGATACTGTCATTGAGACATCAAGAAACAAAAATCTAAAGTCAGGATTCTGTTCTTATTGCTGTTGTTAACTGCTGAAATTTTGGGTCTCATCAGCTTAAGTTTTTTGCACAACAGAGGGAAGGGACTAGGTGGTTTGTCCTTATCAAACCTTTGGATCTTACTAAGAATAACCAGTAAAATAAAATTTAAAAAAGAAGAAAAATCAAACCTTTGGATCTAAGTTTTTGTTATCTGTAATTTTACATTTTCAAAGGAAGAGTCAGAAGTACTATTGGCTGTTTCTGGAAAGATGAGGTACAAAGAGAGGAGATGGATAGCTGTGATGTCTTTGGGCAGGATTTTTAGGTTAACTCACTGTTTCCCTTTCACTAGAATACCATCAACAGAAAATGACTCTGACTAGTATAGGGGTCTCAAAGGTTCATAAAAAATTGTCTTCTTAGCTAAGCATAGCGTCACAGACCTGTAATCTCAGCTACTTGGTAGGCTGAGGCAGAGGATCACAAGTTTGAGACTATCCTGGGCAACTTAGCCAGACCCAGTCTGGGGATGTAGCTAGGTGGTGGAGTGAGCACACACACACACACACACACATACTCACAAGCCTTCCTGGTATTAAATAAGAAAATCTAAACATTGGGATGCTTACATGTGGCCATCTTCAGGGTTTATGCACCAAGGTGCAGTTGAAGTAAAATGCAATATAGGTATACTCGTATTTCCAGAAATTGGAAGGGTAGAAGTAGTATTTAGGGGAATTTTCTGTATAGTATATTAAATTGAAAACTGTCAGATAGTTACATATATCTAAATAAGACTCCTTTAGTTAAAACCACCTCACGACATACACAAATGGAATGTTATTCTACCATAAAAAGAATAAAATCCTGTCATTTGCAACAATATAGATGGACATTATGTAAAAACATTATGTTAAGTGAGATAAGCCAAGCACAGAAAGACAAGCACAGTGTGATCTCACCCATATGTGGGGATGGGGAGAGTTGATCTCATAATAGTTAAGAATAAACTGGTCATTACCCAAGCCTGGAAAGAATAGGAGGGAAGGAGGGATAGGGAGAGGTTGACCAACAGGTACTTAATAAGAAATTTTGGCATGCTATTGCACAGTAGGATGTCCATAGGTAATAATAATGTACAATATATATTTCAAAAAGCTAGAAGAAAGGATTTGGAATGTTTTCAAATTAATACATAAGATAAACTGTTTAATCTGATTTAAACATTACATGATATGTATCTACATCAAAACATCACATGGCAACCCATAAATATATAAAATTTTTTATATTGATATATCAGTTAAAAAATTTAAATTAAAAAATTATCTTACAGATTCTCATCTAATTCAGAAATAAAAATCAAAGTCATTGCAACACTCTATCAGCCTCTACAGGGTCTGCCCTTTCTCTCCCCCTCACCTCTGGCCTCATTTTCCAAATTGGATTCTTCCCTTAGAGGTCCAGCCTCCTGCCTCCTACAATTCTGGCAGAAAGAGCTCCTCACAGTTGTCAGGCCAGCTCCCAGATTAGGGCCTTTGCAGGTCTACTGCCTCCAACCTCCATGCTTCCCCACACTGCTAGCAGAGTAGGGTGGTTTTACAGAATAGGAACTTCCTTTTGTTTCTTTCATACTCAGTCATTTGTCCATGGCCTCTTGCTCAATCAGAATGGAAGCAAAAATAGCCATTCATAAACGCTGAAGAGTTTGGTAATTTCCAGCTCCATCACACATATTAAGCAAAAAGGTGGAGGAAATGAGTGGGCAAAACCTACTTCAGGCAACTCACAGTGATGCTTTGCAGTAAACAGGTCACCTTCCCTTTCCTACAAACCTCTGAAAAATTAAATTTCATCCCTCCTTGTCCTCCCAGCACTTTCCTGGACTTTCTTCTACTGACCAGAAAACACGTCCAGATGCACTGGGTCGCTGAGGCTGGTCTGGTCCATTTGGCATCTGTAGTCCCCACTGTGATTGTTCTTGGCCTTAAATTTGTAGCTTGGCTGGGGCTGGGTTAGGATGAAGTTCCCATTGTGGAACCACTGGACAGAATGGTTCTCAGAGTTGTGGGTTCCTTGGCATTTCAGTGACACAATATCCTCCTGGAGCACTTGGATCCACGGGGGCTCAAGTTTTACCACAGCCTTTGGGAAATCTGCTAAGGGATAAAATACAGAAAAAGATGTAAATAAATAGCTTTGGAGGGAGTTTGGTTTCAAAGGAGCTCCCAGAGGAGGTCAGGGGCCACAGAGTACTATTGCAGACCCACTTAAAAATCTATATACCAACAGCAGGCTCATTCCCTTGGGTCTTTGGAGAATCCACTGGGAATCTGGCAAAGAATCAAGTCCCAGGACCTACTGAGATGAGGGAGCTGCCCAGGCTGAACTCAAGCCTGATTCTTGGTGAAGCAAAGTAAGCAAAGCGTCTCATGACAAATGCTACCCGAACAAGAAAGCAGAACAAACTCACCAGTTTGCCTGTCCGCAGAAGCTGTAAAGGAGAAGAGATCAAAGTCAAGCAGCAGCAGACAATAAGAACAAACTCATTTGTGTGTATAAGGAGAAGGGCAGAGGGAGGTGATTTGGAGCTCCTTTCCCAAGGACCCATCTCAAGAGCCTAATTCCAATTAGTTTTCTATAAAAATACTAATTTCTCATGCCCTCCTTGTTTCATCCTGTCTATTTGGTGTGGTACAAAATTAGCATGTATGTTTGGTAACCTTTCTGGGTCTGTGAAAATACCTCTGAATTCTGACTTTATGACCCACCAAACAGTAAGAATTCATGGTCCACAGATGAGGGAGTGGTGGCTCAGTGTTATAGCGCTTGCTTAATATTCATGAGACCCTGGGTTCCATCCCCTACACAGCAAAAATAAATAAATAAATTTAATTTTAAAAAGAAAGGAGGAATTCAGAGTCCTCTCTTCCCTTTCAGACTATCCCCAGTTTCTAGGCCCCATGCCTACTCCTAACTACCCCGGTCCCTAGAGTGAAGGCAGTAGGAATAGCTGAAATTATCCTATTTCAGAATGACCCCCGACTCACCCAACAACAGCAAAATTGTCAGTGGTTGAAGCAGCCATCTGCTGCCAGGATCTAGGTTCTGAAACATGTAGGTCTCCAAAGTCATCCTTGAGCTGGGCCAGAGTCCAGTGGGGAGATTAACTTAGAAAAGAGGAAGGAAATTGTTTCATTTTTTTTTGTTCAGCTGTCCTCAGTCAGCAGATTGTATTTCTGCCAACTAATGAGTAACAAATTAAGCTAGAAGTGAGTTTGCTTTCCAGAGAAATCTATCACATATCCCCTGGTATCCTTATGAAAGCTCTGGGTTGTTGTTTGCTTGTGAGGAAACTGATGGGGGAAACACCAGAAGCAGAATTGGGAATGGAACCCACATCCTGGGTCTCAGTTCAGTGTTATTTCCACTCCAAGTACAGAAAATTCCAAGGGAACTCTGGGACAATAAAAAAGAGACCCATCTTAAATCTAACACCAAAGAATCAACATTAAATTAAAAAATAGGGTAGTTATCTGCAATCCAAGAATTATCTAAATATTCCACAGACAAGACACTTTCCTCCCTATCCCTGACCTTCACATATATAAGACACCTTTTTAAATGCAAGACATAAATTTAGTAAGAAGGAGATAAAACAATTTCCAACATTAGGAAGACACTTTTTTGTCTATATATATATATATATATATATATATATATATATATATATATATACACACACACACACACACTCTCACTCTCTACATTCTTCTGACACTAAATATATGATTTTCCCCCAAGCCTAGCAATTCTCCAAAACCAGATGGAATTCTAAAACAATTTCCTGGGGTTCACATAAGATCCCACAGGTTGAGTTCTGAGTCCCATGAAATTGCCTGAGCTTCAGATACCATTGGCAAGTCCAGGCCTCCTGTGCTTCTTCTTCTTCTTTTTATTTTATTTATTTTTAGTTGTAGATGGACACCATACTATTTATCATTTATTTATTTATTTTTATGTGGTGCTGAGGATCAAACCTAGTGCCTCACACATGCTTAGGCAAGCACTCTACCACTGAGCTACAGCCCCAGCCCCCTCCTGTGCTTCGGACTGATGGCTATAAATCAAGATTTCCTACAATACCCTGCTTGGGTTCTGTAATTTTCTGGAATGATTCACAGAACTCAAAGAAACAACTGCATAAGACTTACCAGTGTAATATATAATAAAAGATATGCTGAACTGCTACCGCCATTGCCACTGCCTCTGATACTGCTACTGCCACCCTGAGGTCTCTTGGAGGTCTTCTTTCAGGGTGCTGCTGCCCTTGCAGCTGCAACCACCAGCTGCTGCCACAGAAAACACCACTGCCCTGGATACAACTGATGTGGATACCACTGCTGACCTCTGGACGTCACCTGGTGACGCTGCCCCCACAGCTGCAGTTGCGGCTGACGTTGTAGCCAACACTGTAGCCGTCACTGCAGCCGCCACTGCTGCTGACCTGCTGCCATCAACCACTGCCACTACCACTGCTACCACTCCCTAGAGGACCGCTGCGGGGGAGACTCCAGGTTTGGTTGCATGTGGCTGCATCCAATTTGGGACACCAGCCAAGGCCTGGGGCCTGGGTTCCAGCACATTTACCACCGACCACAAGAGCCTCTGGGGACTCCAGCTGAGACCTACAGGTCCAGTATGGGGGTGCCTGTAGGTTTGGAGTTACCTGGGGTCTCCTGTTGGGAGTGCTGATGGCTTTTGTCTTGGGCTGCATCTCGGGGTTGCTCCTTTTGCATGAGTGTATCCCTGCATCTATGCAAGTATCTATCCCTGTATCTCTGTAAGTAGAAGCAGCATTGAGATTTTGGGACTTCAGCATGGCCAAGCCTGAGGTATCTGAAGCCCAGATTGGTGAGATAGTGACTGGGTCTGCGAGGGCTGATCTGGGCCTGGTGACCCCAAGAGATGACAGAGACAAGGGTGAGAAACTTTTGAACGCCGATGGAGACAGTTTGACTTTTCAGTGAGATTTATTTTATTTTATTTTTCAATTCGCTAATATCTCTATCATATTGGAACAGGGTGTTTTTATGCATCAGTGTGTGGAGGACAATGATATATGAATGATGTTTTGCATTTTGTTGTATTCTTATATCTTTAATTTTTTCTCTGTATTCTTCTTCTCTCTTGTCTGTTTTCTTGGATTTTTCTTTCCAACTTTATTCCTACCAACAGCCAATCATTATAGCTCCTTTTCCACTCTTTTTGTGAATTTTTGCTTCTAGATTCTCTCTACCTCCCTTGGGAAAATTGTGTACTATGCTACCTCTGTTCTCCCACCCACCATTTGAAATTGTAAACCGTTTCCACAAATTTTCTATTTATATTATAGATAGTTATTGAACTCATCATTTTGGTTTAATGCAAGAAAGCAGTAGATGCCTTAGTGGGAGCTATTAGTTTAAGGCCATATATTGTTTACACTGGGTGTTGTTGATATTGGTTTCACCATTAAAGGTGAAGTGCTGGAAACCTTCAGGGACACTGTAGGTCTACAAAGTAGAATTTGTGCTGCCTTATGTCCATACTTCTGGATGGGAAAACACATGAACAACATGAAAAAACAAGGAAATAAAGTGCCCCAAACAAATGACAATGCTTCAACAGCAGAAACCACTGATAACACAGTAGAAGAAATGTCCAAAAAGGACTTCATATTGTACATATTTCAATTGATCTGTGAAGTAAAGGATAGTATAAGAAGCGAAATCAAAGAAAAAATACAGGAGGTGAAAAATCACTTCAATAAAGAGAGATTGTGGGGGCTGGGGATGTGGCTCAAGCGGCAGTGCGCTCGCCTGGCATGCGTGCAGCCCGGGTTCGATCCTCAGCACCATATACAAACAAAGATGTTGTGTGCCACAGTCCGGCTGCAGCAAAATAACCAGGGGGTGACGAGCAACTTGTGTAGATTGATACAGCAGGAATGGGAGCTGTTTATTGTAGGACCGGAGCGGTATATATACATTCCACACAGTTTATCTAAATTAACATAAACTCGATACAGCAGTCAACCAATAAGGAATCTTCACACTTAATGGCTCGCTGGAGTTACTTCACAAACCACTCCCTCTGGCAAAATGCCAGGCGCCATCCTGACTTGTTTACAGACTCTAACAGTTGTGTCCGCTGAAAACAAAAAATAAATATTGAAAAATTCTCTCTCTAAAAAAAAAAAGAAAAAAGAAAAAAAGAAAGATTGGGGGGGGGGAGCAGAAATCCTCAAAATGAAGGAAACAGTAAGCCAAATTATAAATTCAATAGAAAGCGTCACCAACAGACTAGACCACTTGGAAGACAGAACCTCAGACAACGAAGATAAAATATATAATCTTGAAAGTTGAGTTGAGGGGCTGGGGTTGTGGCTCAGTGTTAGAGCACTTACCTAGCATGTGTGAGGCACTGTGTTTGATCCCCAGCACCACATAAAAATTAAAAAAATAAATAAATAAAATAAAGATATTGTGTCTATCTATAACAACAAAAAAATATTTAAAAAAAGAAAGTTGAGTTGACCATGCAGAGATGATAATAAACCATAAACAAAATATTAAGAATTATGGGATAACACGAAAAGACCAAATTTAAGAGTTATTGGAATAGATGAAAGAGCAGAGATACAAACCAAAGGAATGCACAATCTTTTCAATGATATAAGAGCAGAAATTTTCCCAACCTAAAGAATGGAATGGAAAATCAAATACAAGAGGCTTATAGGACCCCAAGTGTACAAAATTACAGCAGACTCACATCAAGACACATTATAATAAGAATGACTAACACGTAGAATAAAGATAAAATCTAAGGGCTGAGGTTGTGATTCAGTGGCAAAGCACTTGTCTGGCACATGTGAGACACTAGGTTTGATTCTCAGCACCACATAAAAATAAACAAAATAAAGATATTGTATCCATCTGTAAGTAAAAAAATAAAAAGATATTTTTTAAAAAAGATAAAATCTTAAAGGCTGTGAGAGAAAACAATTAAATTTTGTATAAGGGGAAACCAATTCAGATCTCAACTGATTTCTCAGCCCAGCCCTCAAAGTTAGGAGGTACTGGAATAATGTATTTCAAGCTCTGAAGAAAATGGATGCTAACCAAGAATTTTATATCCAGCAAAATGAAGCTTCAGATTTGAAGATGAGATTAAAGTCTTCCATGATAAACAAAAATTAAAAGAATTCAAAACTAGAAAGCCTACACTACAGAGCATTCTCAACAAAATATTCCCTGAAGATGAAGTGGAAAAAAAAAAAGTGAAAACCAGTTAAGGAGGATCTAAATACACTAAAAGAACATTAAACCAATGGAGAAACTAAGTCAAATTAAAAACCAGAAAAAAATCAAAATGACAGGAAATATAAATCATATCTCAATAATAATCTTGAATATTAAAAAAATGGCCTAAACTCATCAATCAAAAGACAGATTGGCAGATTAGATTAAAAAGCAAGACCCAAAAATATGCTGCCTTCAAGAGACTTACCTCATGGGCAAAGACATCCACAGGCTGAAGGTGAAAGGATGGAAAAAAACCTTATCACTCATAGAAGTTTCATAAACAAGCAGTGGTTTCCATTCTTATCTCAGATAAAGTAGACTTCAAACCAAGGTTAATTGGAAGAGACAAAGAAGGACCTTTCATACTTCTTAAGGGAAGTATATATAAGCAGAACATAACGAGTATAAATATTTATGCCCCAAACAATAGAGCATCTATGTATATCAAACCAACCCTTCTCAATTTCAAGAGTAAAACAGGCCACAACACAATAACACTGAGTGACTTTAACACACCTCTCTCACCACTGGACAGATCTTCCAAACAAAAACTAAATAAAGAAACTATAGGGCTGGGGATGTGGCTCAAGCCGTAGTGCACTCGCCTGGCATGTGTGCGGCCTGGGTTCGATCCTCAGCACCACATACAAACAAAGATGTTGTGTCTGCCGAGAATTAAAAAATAAATATTGAAAAAAATTCTCTCTCTCTCTTTTTTTTAAAAAAAAGAAACTATAGAACTAAATAAAACAGTCAATAATTTAGACTATATATATATATATATATATCATCAAAAAACAAATTTTCTTTCTTCTCAGCAGCACATGACTCATTCTCTAAAATAGACCATACCTTATTTTTTTTGTATTCACTGTAAAAAATTTATTGAGCTGTGCTGACAGACCATACCTTATGACACAAACCAACTGTTAGTGAATAAAAAAAAAAAAAAAAAAAACAGAGATAATACCCGCTATTCTACCAGATCACAATGGAATTAAATTAGAAATCAATGACAAAATTAAAAATACAAGCTACTATAGCAAATTCTCAATAAAATTATGGTAAATCACAAAAGAATACACTATTGAATGATGAATGGATAGTAGGAGAAATCAAGGATAAAAATTAAAAAATTCTTAGAAGTAAATGAGAACACTGATACAACATATCAAAATCTCTGGGACACAATGAAGGCAGTCAGAGAAAAATTTATTTCATTGAGTGAATTCATTAAAAGAATAAAAAGTCAACAAATAAATGACCTAACACTACATCTCAAAGCCCTAGAAAAAGAAGAACACTTCAACACCAAAAGCAGTAGAAGACAGGAAATAATTAAAATTAGAGCTGAAATCAATGAAATTGAAACAAAATAAACAATTGAAAAAATTGAGAAACCGAAGTTGGTTCTCTGACAAAGAAACAAACTAGATAAATCCCTGGCCACGCTAATGAAGAGAAAAAGAGAGAAAACTCAAATTACTAAAATACAAGATGAAGAAGGAAATATCACAACGGATACATCTGAAATACAGAAGATAATTAGAAACAATTTTGAAAACTTATATTCCAATAAAATAGAAAATATCAAAGACATCAACAAGTTTCTAGAGACATATGACCTACCCAAACTGAATGAAGAGGTCATACATGATTTCAACAGATCAATTTCAAGTAATGAAATAGAAAATGCCATCAAAAGCCTACCAACCAAGAAAAGCCCAGGACCAGATGGATTCTCAATAGAATTCTATAAGGTTTTCAAAGAAGAATTAACATCAATACTCCTCAAAGTATTCCATGAAATAGAAAAGAAGGGAACCCTTCCATATTCACTCTATGCAAATATCACCCTGATACCAAAACCAGACAAAGACACATCAAAGAAAGAAAACTTCAGACCAATATCCATGATGAACATAGATGCAAAAATTCTCAATAAAATTATGGTAAATGACAAAAACATATTAAAAAGATAGTGCACCATGATCAAGTGGGGTTCATCCCAGAGATGCAGGGTTGATTCAACATATGGAAATCAATAAATGTAATTCATCATATTAACAGACTTAAAAACAAGAATCATGATCATCTCAGTAGATGCAGAAAAAGCATTTGACAAAATACACCTTCATGTTCAAAACACTAAAAAAACTAGGGACAGTAGGAATATACCTCAGCATTGTAAAAGCTATATATGCTTAACCCAAGGCCAGCATCATTCTAAATGGAGAAATGAAAGCATTCCCTCTAAAAAATGGAACAAGATAAGAATGTCCTCTTTCACCACTTCTATTCAACATCAGCCTTGAAACTCTAGCCAGAGCAGTTAGACAAAAGAAAAAATTAAAGGGATACAAAATAGGAAAAGAAGAACTCAAAAACTGTCACTATTTGGTGATGACATGATTCTATACCTAGAAAATCCAAAAACATTCTTCCAGAAAACTTCTAGAACTAATAAATGAATTCAGCAAAGTAGCAGGATATAAATTCAACACCCATAAATCAAACACATTCCTATATATCAGTGATGAATCCACCGAAAAAAAAATTAGGGAAACTACCCCATTCACAATAGCCTCAAAAATAAAATAAAATATAAAATAAAATAAAATACCTGGGAATCAATCTAACAAAAGAGGTGAAAGACCTCTACAATGAAAACTACAGAACACTAAAGAAAGAAATTGAAGAAAATCTCAGAAGATGGAAAGATCTCCCATGCTCCTGGATAGGCAGAATTAATATTGTCCAAATGTCCATACTATAGACTTATACATTATACAGATTTAATGCAATTCCTATTAAAGTCCCAGTGACATTCTTCATAGAGTAGAAAAAGCAATCATAAAAATTTATTTGGAAAAATAAGAGACCCCGAACAGCTAAAGCAATCCTTAGCAAGAAAAGTGAAGCAGGAGGCATTACAATACCAGACCTTAAACTATACTACAGAGCTATAGCAACAAAAATGGCATGGCACAAAATAGACTTGTAGACCAATGGTACAGAATAAAGGACACAGAGACAAATCCCCATAAATACAGTTATGTCATACTAGACAAAGTTGTCAAAAACATTCATTGGTGAATTCATCAACAAATGGCAAAACTGGAAATCCATATGTAGCAAAATGAAACTAACCTCTATCTCTCACCATGCACAAAAATCAACTCAAAGTGGATCAAAGACTTAGGCACTAGTCTATGTCTGTGCCTAATAGAAGAAAAAATAGGCCTAAATCTTCACCATGTCAGCCTAGGCTCTGACTTTCTTAAGAAGGTTCCTAAAGCACACGAAGTAAATAAAAAATCAATAAATGAGATGGATTCAAATTAAAAAGCTTCTTCTCAGCAAAGGAAACAATTAGTAATGTGAGGAGAGAGCCTACAGATTGGGAGAAAATCTTTACCACATGCACGTCCAATAAAGCATTAATCTCTAGAGTATATAAAAAACTCAAAAAACTTAGCATCAAAAAAAAAACAAAACCCCAAATAACACAGTTAATAAATGGACTAAGGAACTGAACAGACACTTCACAGAAGAAGAAATACAATTGATCAACAAATATATAAAAAAGTGTTCAACATCTCTAGCAATTAGAGAAATGCAAATCAAAACTAATTAAGATTTCATCTCAGAAGAAGATTAACATTAAACAGGGATGAGAGGTGGGAGGGAAAGGGAGAGAGAAGGGAAAATGCATGGAAATGGAAGGAGACCCTCAGAGTTATACAAAAGTACATACAAGAGGAAGTGAGGGGAAGGGGAAAAATAATATAAGGGGGACAAACGAATGTCAGTAGAGGGAGCAGAGAGAGAAGAGGGGAGGGGAGGGGAGGGGAGGGGGGATAGTAGAGGATAGGAAAGGCAGCAGAATACAACAGACACTAGTATGGCAATATGTAAATCAATGGATGTGTAACTGATGTGATTCTGCAATCTGTATATGGGGTAAAAATGGGAGCTCATAACCCACTTGAATCAAATTGTGAAATATGATATATCAAGAACTATGTAATGTTTTGAACAGCCAACAATAAAAAATTAAAAAAAAAAAAGATTTCACCTCACTCCTGTCAGAATGGCAATCATCAGGAATACAGTAAACATTAAAAAGATTAAAATTCATGACATTTGCAGGTAAATGCATGGAGTTGGAGAATATAATTTTAAGTGAAGTTAGTCAATCCGAAAAAAACAAATGCCAAATGTTTTCTCTAATATAAGGATGCTGATTAATAATGGGGTGGGGGTTGAGCATGGGAGGATTATACAAAATCTAGATAGGGCAAAGGGGTGGGAGGGGAAGGGAGGGGGCATGGGAATAGGAAAGACAGTGAAATGAGATGGACATCATTGCCCTAAGTACATGTATGAAGACATGAATGGTGTGACTCTACTTTGTGTACAACCAGAGATATGAAAAATTGTGCTCTATACATGTAATATGAATTGTAATGCATTCTGCTCTCATACATAACAAATTAGAATTTAAAAAAAAAGAATATAGGCAACAATAAATGTAGGCGAGGATGTGGGGGAAACAGTACACTTATACATTGCTGGTGGGACTGAAAATTGGTTCAACCACTATGGAAAGCAGTATGGAGATTCTCAGAAAACTTGGAATGGAACCATCATTTGACCCAGCTATCTCACTCCTCGGTTTATACCCAAAGGACTTAAAATCAGCATATTACACTAATGCAGCCATGTCAATGTTTGTAGCAGCTCAATTCACAATAGCTAAACTATGGAACCAACCTAGATGCCCTTCAATAGATAAATGGATAAAAAAATGTTGTATATATATTCAATGGAATATCACCTTTAAAGAAGAATAAAATTATGGCATGTGCCATTAAATGGATGGCATTGGAGAATATCATGCTGAGCAAAATAAGCCAATCCCAAAAAACCAAAGGCCGAATGTTTTCTCTAATATGCAGATGATAATTCATAATAAGGCTAGGGACAGATGGAGCACTAGAGAAGAATAGTGTTACCTTAGATTAGGTAGAGGGAAGTGAAAGGAGGGGTGGAGAAGAGATGTGGGGATAGAAAGAATAGTAGAACAAAACAGACATTATTACTTTATATATGTGACTGCATGACCAATATGATTCTACAACATGTACACTCAGAAAAATGAGAAATTATATCCCATCTATGTATGATATATCAAAGTGCATAAATTCATACTACTATCATGTATAACTAATTAAAACAAATAAAAAATTCTTAAAAGATATGCTAAAGAATACAGATGAAAGGTAACACAGCGCTGTGTGGTGGTGCATGCATGTGATCCCAATGGCTCCGGAGGCTAAGGAAGGAGGATCACAAGTTTAAAGCCAGCCTCCACAACTTAGTGAAGCAAGATCCTATCTAAAATTAAAAAAAAAAAAAAAAAGAAAGAAAGAAAGAAAAGAAAAAAAAGAAAAAAAAAAGAAAGACAGAAAAGAAGAAGAAAAGTACATAGGCCAAGGTCTGGAAGTGAAACCAAGGAAAAATCTAAATAAACCCTTTAGCTTGTGGGGCACATTGGTGAACACCTATAACCCTAGCCGCTCCTGAGGCTGAGGTAAGAGGATCACAAGTTTGAGGTCAGCCTTAGCAATTTAGTGAGGCCCTAAGCAACTTACCAAGACCCTATCTCAAAGAAAAAAAAAAGAACTGAGGATGTTGTCCCAAACCTCTCTAGCTTTACTTGCTTTTGGTTAACTTTATTTTTTTTATTGTTGGTTGTTCAAAACATTACATAGTTCTTGATATATCATCTTTCACACTTTGCTTCAAGTGGGTTATGAACTCCCCTTTTTAGCCCATATACAGATTGCAGAATCACATCAATTACACATCCATTGATTTACATATTGCCATACTAGTGACTGTCGTGTTCTGCTACCTTTCCTATCCTCTACTATCCCCCCTCCCCTCCCCTCCCCTCCCCTCTTCTCTCTCTACCCCCTCTACTGACCTTCATTTTTGGTTAACTTTAAAAATCACTAATTTGGAAAGTCACACAGCTGAGCAATATATTATTAGATGCCCACTAGCTTTGCTGCAAATGACACCTCTGATGTGTGGGCCATGATGATAATAGTTGCCTAGGTTACTTTTCAAGAACTTGAAGGTTGCTATGTCAAAACAATTACCAATTCACTTGGGTCTGTGCAAGTGTTTCATGGGTGACCTTTCGAAGTCAGGACAAAAACTCCATTCTCAGGTCATGCTAACACTGCCATTTTCTAAACATGCATCCCACGAAGAGTCATGAAGATTGATTACACAGGAACAGACCTCCCATCACCTTTCTCTACATTTTAAATCATCCTGTGTTTTTATCTTTTCAATACCCCTAACCCCTATCCTTGAGTAGGCAGATTTGAGATTTTTGGTCTCTCATCTCCAGTTTTCCCTTATTTTATTGCTCCTAACACCCCTACTGCTCAGAAGATTATAAGGCTTTAGTAGCTCTGTGCCAAGAATCAAGGACAGAGACCAATAAACTATGTATTTCCTATTATTTCATAGATGTATGTTCCATGAAGGAGACTATGTAGTATGATTGGGGTGAATGATATGATATTATGGTCACAATGGTTAAAGATGAGACTGTGGGCTGGATCAGACTATAGGCACACACCTATAATCCCAAGTACTTAGGAAGCTAAGGCAGGAGGATTACAAATTTCCAGGCCAGCCAGGGCAAACTGGTGAGGCCCTGTCTCAAACAAATAAACAACAATCAAGTAATTGGAATATTTTGCTTTTAGCAGGAGCCAAATAAAAAGAACCATTTACAATCTGAAATGTGGCCTGTTAGAGGAGAGGAGACCAGAGCTTGGGAAAATTATAGTGTCTAGCTATTTTTCGAACAGAAGAGCAGAAGCCCATGTAGAAGACTATCTTGTTTTTTTACAACATTTTTTCCTATTAAAATTGTGAATGATTTTCCTATTCTCCATTACAGAAATTAAGGCTCCATCCATGCTGATCAGTTCATTTGCATTCACATTTATATATTTCAAAAACTTAACAAATTATAGCATTAGAAATTAGTAAACATTATGGGGCCAGGTGTGGTGGTGAACACCTGTAATCTCAGCGGCTGGAAAGGGTGAGACAGGAGGATCCTGAGTTTAAAGCCAGCCTCAACAAAAGTGAGGTGCTAAGCAACTCAGTGAAACCCTGTCCCTAAATAAAATACAAATAGGCTGGGAATGTGGCTCAGTGGCCAAGTGCCCCTGAGTTCAATCCCAGGTATTAACAAAACAAAAACTTGAAAATTTAAGGCTTGATGGTACATATTTGCAATCCCAGTGCCTTGGGAGACTGAGGGAGGAAAAAGGAAAACAAGTTTAAGACCAGCCTGAGCTATTTAATGAGATCCTGTCTCAAATAAAATATAAAAAGGGCTGGGGGTAGAGCACAGCAATAGAGAGCTCCTGGGTTCAATACCCAGTACTGAAGAAAAAAAAACTTTTTGAAATTTGTAAATTTTATCATTTGATAATTATATTTCAAAAAAATGTGTCCAATAGAAACACTTAAGCATGACAACAATATCAACAAGAATATTCTTTGCAGTATTGTCATTCACTGCATATTTTCCCCAAAAGTCAAGATTATAGAAAATCCTGAGGAATTCAAGTTTGTTATGGGGAGATGCAATAAATCACGGAGCCATCTTATGGCAGAAAATAGAACATTTATTCACCAGCTGGCGGGTCAAGGGGCAGGCTGCAAGTCTACACTTTTTGATCCCTCCAGGGGTTAGACCACACCTTTTAAAGCATGTCAGTACATTAATCATAAGTGGCTGTTGCTATGACTCAAAACTATCATAAACAAACATTATGAGATCATAAGCAGAAGGGGAAGTGGGTCAAAATGACCCCTAGTTGAGTGCAAGTTAAAGAATGGTTACTAATGTTTAGACAACCATTCTCTGACAGAATACATTGTCTGAGAAAAATGGGAACCAAAAAGAGAACAACTTAACGTTGTATAAGAATTCCCATTTTGTGTTACCAAACATACTATACTAAGCAACTGCTGATGGATATAGAGGTGGGGTGTTCCCATGGGAGAAGCATTTCTTACATGACATGGAGTCTCTAGGTAAAATGAATCTGTTTGGTCACTGCCCATATAGCTTAGCTCATAACAAGATATTGATTCCAATTGTTACTGAGACTCCGCCTTCACTTGACTTTAAGTGTTTTGAAACATTGAAAGATCCTTCCTTTTTTTGTTGTTTTTGTGACTCTGTTTTTGTTTTTGTTGTTGTTACAGGGAATTGAGCAGCGGGGCATTTCACAACTAAGTCACATTCCAGACTTTTGAATTTTTAATTTTGAGATTGGGTCTTGCTAAGTTGCTTAGGGCCTCACTAAATTGCTGAGGCTGGCTTTAAATTTGCCATCCTCCTGTCTCAGACTCCTTAGTTGCTGGGAATATGGGCGTGTCCTTGTTTCTTGTGTTTTTATTAGTTTGTTTTGTTTTTCCTAGACTAGCTCAAATTAGATTCCTATCACTTGCAGAGAATTCTGACTGTAAAAAATTTGTATTCTCAGGGAAGAACAAGGAGATGAAGAGTGTGACCAAAGAAGAGAGGTAGGAAGAGTAATGGGTAGCATATTGGTTGGGGTTCTCAAGAAAAACAGAACCAATAAGATATACAACAGACTGAAGGAAATTCAGAAATGGTAGCATGAGAGGTAGTTTAAATGTGTGTGTGTGGGGTGTTGGGGGTGGGGGTATTTTAAGGAACTGGCTTGTAATAATGGAGGTTGGAAAGTCCAAAATCTGCAGAGTAGATCATCAGGCTGGAGGCCCAGAGAAGAGCTGACACTGCAGTTCAAGTCCAAAAGCAATCTCCTGGCAGAATCCTGTCTTTGCACATCTTTACCTTGCATTTAATTCAGGGGTGCTCTGCCACTGAGCCACACCCCCAGCCCTTTTTGGTATTTTACTTAAAGACAGGTCTCAATGAGTTGCTTAGCACCTGCCTTTCCTGAGTCTGACTTTCAAATTGCAAGCCTCCTGAGATGCTGGGATTACAGGTATATGCCACAGTGCTCAACTTCATATAAGGACATCTTCTTATAAGGACAAAAGTCATACTGGATAAGGAACACCATAATAACCATATATTCATTGCTGTAATTACCTCTTCAAATGCCATCACATTCTAGTTAAGATCTCAACATACAAATTTTGGGGGCAATATTTGTCCCACAACGAGTGGAAAATAAAATTTGAAACTGCTAAAACACTGGAGACATTGCAGAACTGGAAAGGGCCCTTAATGTGAGAGGACAAATTTCGAGGCAGTGCTTGCATTAACCTAGAGGTGCAGGGGTGTGGGTGGGGGTGATGGTGCATGGAGGCACAGATCTGTGCAGGATAAGAGAGCAGCTTGTACTTTCTCAACAAAAAGATGACGGGAAAGGCTTAAGCATGCCTAAAGATGAGGAATTCATAACAATTGTCTGGTGTCTTTAGTAAAAATTCTGTTCAGAAAATTAAGAGTCAGCCCCATAACCGCCAAACTCTATATTCACAGAAACGAACATATACAAGGGCAAACAATCCAGGAGAGAATTTGTCTGACAACACCCACAAATCTTAATGTACAGAGTGGCTCTTGCTCTTCAAGTTGGACCATATGGAACTGGTCATCAAGCACTGAATCATACTTCAGTAGATGAGACAAAATAATTGTTCCCTCACGATATAAAGACATTACAGAAAAGGCG